>NC_141004.1:36207681-37644779 GCF_052327205.1 Somniosus microcephalus | reverse complement strand
CGGCCCCCCCCCGATCTCCCGAGGCTCGCCCCCCCCCCGATCTCCCGAGGCTCGCCCCCCCCCGATCTCCCGAGGTCCTCCCCCCCCCCGAGGCTCGCCCCCCCCATCTCCCGAGGCTCGCCCCCCCCAATCTCCCGAGGCTCGCCTCCCCCCTCCCCCGATCTCCCAAGGCTCGCCCCCCCCCGATCTCCCGAGGCTCGCCCCCCCCCCCGATCTCCCGAGGCTCGCCCCCCCCCCGATCTCTGGAGGCTCGCGCTCCCGAGGCTCGCCCCCCCCAATCTCCCGAGGCTCGCCCCCCCCCGATCTCCCGAGGCTTGCCCCCCCCCGATCTCCCGAGGGCTCACCACCCTCCCCCGATCTCCCGAGGCTCACCCCCCCCCCCGATCTCCGAGGCTCAACTCCCCCCCCGATCTCCCGAGGCTCGCCCCCCCCCCCCCGATCTCCCGAGGCCCGATCTCCCGAGCCCCGCCCCCCGCCCGAGCCGGCTTCAAGAGCAGAGAGAGAGACCCCACCCCCCGCCCGAGCCGGCTTCAAGAGCAGAGAGAGAGAGAGAGAGATGCCGCCATGGAACCTACCACGTGAGGCCGGGCCGGACTCAAGTCGCGCGCGCTGACTCCTGCCCCATCCGCCTTTACTAATATGGGCGCGGTAGCGACGCTCGCTGAGTCCCGCCCCTCCAGCCTTCACAAAGATGGTGGCGATCGGGGGCCGCTTGTTGACTGGGGCCGGGAGGTGCCTAGCTCGGGTGTGGGTGCGGAGGAGAGGCCGAGGCTTCGAGGCCTACAAAAAACGGTGAAAGGTAGGAAAATTATAGAGGTTAGACAAAAGATTGACAAATTAATTAACTTTTTTAAAACAATTTGTCTTTTAAAAGCAACTTTTTTTTTTGCTGGAAATGTATATTGAAAAGAAAGGCGCAAAAAGTGGGAAAAAGAATGGAAGCAAGATGGCGGCGACTCACCTTGGTTCAGAACGATAAGGCCCGCCCACACACGCACCGATTGGTCGACTGTCAGGTCAGCAAAGCGTAGGATTGGTCAATCGTCCCATCACTCGACTGTAGGAGGGCCCGGCCGCACGCGCCAGGAACCCGGCGTACGATTGGTCGACCTCGAGGTCCATCTAGCGCTAATGAGCGGATAATGAGATGCTAATGAGCGGAATTTTGAACGTTTTTTGGATACTGCGGGCGCGATTTTTGTCGGACGAAACGTCAATACGCTTACGACCGTTTCGGAATGGTAAGCTTTCTTTCGATGTAACGCACAGCATAGGTACGCTCTATAACTTTCGAGCGCATAGCCGGACAGACGCACACCGGAGGACAGACAGATGTATCCGTTTATATATATAGAGATAGATAATAATAGAATTTTCACTTTGGCTGTCTAACCTTTAAATGGGAAACTGGCAAACAACAACTACACTAACGGATTTTCAACAAATTCACTGTCTAAGCATTTGACAGGACCTAAACTAAGTATGGTAACAGCAACTTTTAATATCTTATATCAGTGCAGTGGTAGTTACATATCTGCTAGAAATTCCATTAAATTCATTCGTTTTTTTGCAAAATGAACTATTGCTACAGATCAAAATTACATTGATAGAATTTGCAATAAGATGATAGTAACGTGTCAGTGCCTGGTGAGGAGACATCTGGTAATCCTTGTGGACTGTGCTTACTATGGGATGATGGGCAAATGCTGCTAGGTAGTATGGTTAAGTATGTAGAACACCTCCTTTAGGAAGTCAAATCAATTAGGGGCCCTAAATTCATTTTTAGCAAGACTGTGAATATAGAAAAAGCCATGGAATATCCACTTTTATACTAAAGTAATTGAAGGCACCACCTTCTGCCCCTTTGTTGTCTGTTAAGGTGACCCAATTGTGGCCAAGAAATTGGACTCAGCCCAAAACAGGCAGCAAGTGAGTGAAGCGATTGCTTTGCAGGCTGGTTGCCGGCAGCCTGAGGCCTGATCAAAATTGGGCCTTGGGTCTCATTTGTATTAAACAGGCAAACGATAGATGCCAATTGGGTGTGCCGATGCAGCTCGCCGGTTGGCACCTGACCAATTCCAGCTGTCTCCAATGCCGAGCCAGCCCACAGGCGGGTCTTGGGGAGGTGAGGAGAGACGTGGAGGGAGGCAGCCCCGGGCTCTCAGCAGCCAGCAATAGCTTTGTGGAATAAAAAACAGAAAATGCTGGAGACACTCAGCGGGTCAGGCAGCATCTGTGAAGAGAGAAACAGAGTTAACGTTTCAGGTTGATGACCTTTTGTCAGAACTGGAAGAAAGCAGGAAATGGAACAGATTTTAAAGCAAGTTTAGGGGCTGGGAAATGGGGGAGGGGATGAAAGAACAAAAGGGAAGGTCTGTGATAGGATGGAAGGCAGGAGAATTAAAGAGACATTAAGAGATATTCAAGACATGTAGTTTTGTGGAGCCTGGCGGAGCACTCCCTCTTCTCCTGACTCTATAAAAATGTGACTATTAAAAAAATAACTCATCATTTTTTGAGCAGCCTCAAACAGCTGGTTAGGCTGTTCAAGACCCAGAACAACTGGGCGGAGTATGCATGCGGAAGCTCTGCCAATTTGCAGATGGATTTTAATCAGAGTCCTACAACCAGTGGTAAGACGCTGATTCCCATATGCAGGGTAGATAACATCCGATTCAGACGGGCACGCTGCATGCCTATAAGTCGCTGGCTTCCAATTTGGCAGCTCGCGCACTTCTGGGGGATCAAAAGTGTGATCATAGGAAGTAACAATATTTTAAATTTTGAATGAATAATTCATGCCTCAGATACAAACTGCATTAGGGCTGGATTACAATGAATCCCAGAACATGCGTTTAAGTGCACTCAAACAAATACTCTTTTACCCCAATCTACAGCAGGTCTCAAACCCATTGCAGTGTTGCAGCATGTATATCCACGACTGCAACATCAAATTTTCTCTGCTATTTTATACAACTTATTGTTGTGATGCTCTATCATCCTGATCTATATCGTGTGGATTTTTCAATAAAAGTTAAATTTTTACTTTTCTCTTTCTAATCAGCGACAAAGTTGAAAATGCAAGTTTACAATAACCATTGTTTCATGGTCATCAGAACTCCTTTAATCAGCTTGTTCTTGACAGACCGATGGATAGACAGGGCCGATGTAAAACCACGTAGAACTGCAACCAAGATGAGCAGTTTAATAGAGTGGGGAGTCACCCTGCATCCCAGCACGCCATGATACTGTGCTAGTTAAAACAGAACATACTGTAATGATGCTACTTTCAAAAGAATTTAATGTTTTTTTTATTCGTTTATGGGATGTGGGCATCGCTGCAATGCTGGCATTTATTGCCCACCCCTAATTGTCCTTGAGAAGGTGGTGGTGAGCCGTCTTCTTGAACCGCTGCAGTTCATGTGGTGAAGGTACTCCCACAGTGCTGTTAGGTAGGGAGTTCCAGGATTTTGACCCAGCGACGATGAAGGATTGGCGATATACTTCTAAGTCAGGATGATGTGTGACTTGGAAGTGGTGGTGTTCCCATGTGCCTGCTGCCTTTGTCCTTCTAGGTGGAAGAGGTCGCGGGTTTGGGAGGTGCTGCCGAAGAAGCCTTGGTGAGTTGCTGCAGTGCATCTTGTAGATGGTATACACTGCAGCCACGGTACGCCGGTGGTGGAGGGAGTGAATGTTTAAGGTGGTGGATGGGGTGCTGATCAAGCAGGCTGCTTTGTCCTGGATGGTGCCGAGCTTCTTGAGTGTTGTTGGAGCTACACTCATCCAGGCAAGTGGAGAGTATTCCATCACACTCCTTACTTGTGCCTTGTAGATGGTGGAAAGGCTTTGGGGAGTCAGGAGGTGAGACACTCGCCACAGAATACCTAGCCTCTGACCAGCTCTTGTTGCCACTGCATTTATGTGGCTGGTCCAATTAAGTTTCTGGTCAATGGTGACTCCCAAGATGTGGATGGTGGGGGATTTGGCAATGGTAATGCCGATGAATGTGGTGCCATTAATGGCGGTGATTACACTCTCGCTTGTTGGAGATAGTCATTGCCTGGCACATCTGTGGCGAAAATGTTACCTGCCACTTATCAGCCCAAGCCTAAACGTCCATCAGGTCTTGTTGTATGCGGGCATGGACTGCTTCATTATCTGAGGAGTTGTGAATGGCACTGAACACTCTGCAGTCATCAGCGAACATCGCCATTTCTGACCTTATGTTGGAGGGAAGGTCATTGATGAAGCAGCTGAAGAGGGTTGGGCCTAGGACATTGTCCTGAGGAACTCCTGCAGCGATGTTCTGGGACTGTAATGAATGACCTTCAACCTGAAAGGATTCGCAAATTTCATGTCTCCCCCGAGGATTTACTTTTGGTTTATTAAAGAAACCCTGGTTGGACTGAGTTTAAAATCCAGGGCACAACAAGATGGCTGCAGTCAGCCTCATGGCCAAAGCCTGTAAGTTTCAGTTTGGACTGACAGCTTGTATTCTGATGACTGTGAGAAGGAACTTTCCAGAACTTGAATGCAGACAGACCTTCTGCATTTATGCATTAGAAGCAAACCCAGTGGCATTCGGGCCTCTGATTAAAAGCCATCAAGGTTGTTTGCACAAACAATCAAGAGCAGACAGGGCCTATTGAATATGTAGTGGGACAAGCTCAGCTGCATTCAGGCCTTCGTTTAGAGAATGTCAACATTGTTTACCTAAGTACTTCAAAACGATCAACGGGTCTTTCAGACTGGAATGGCCCCATCACGAAACCAGTTGGACAAAGGGGAACACTGATGAGACCAGTAAAACCGATTGCCGGTCATCCAGGTCAATGAGCCCAGATCGGTACCTTTTGTATGAGTTTCAATACGTCCAGATTAGACAAAAGAAATGAGCTGATCTGGCGGGAGATAAGGGCTACCGGGAAGGGTATAACTAGTCCCTCGGGAGGCCATTTCTCTCTCTCTCTCCCGCCTCGCCTCCGGTGCCCTGCCTTACCATCAACCCAGCAAGAGGATCGTCGATGAAGAGCCCATCCAGGGAAGTAGAATACCCGCAGTTACGTTTAAATTACTGGAGTATCTCTGCTTTGGGCGGTGAAAACCTAAGACATCGGCAGGCAACAGGGCACGAAGCAGGGGTTTCAACATCCTAGACTGGTCAGCATCAATTTTCTGGCCCATCACAAGATAATCTAGATAGGTGTAAAGGGTGGGAGTTAAGGGGAATTGCTAAAGTGTCATTTTAGTCATTTTCCCTCGATGTGTCTGTTTCTCCTCCCCCGTTAAGTGTAATTGTGCTGCATCCATAGTGATTTTCTCTGTATAGTAATTGTTCTCTATTTTAATAAACATTGGTTTTCTTTGCACCGAACCACTGGTCTCGTTTGTCTATATCGCTACTTGTAAATAAGTCCGGTGGTCAGAACCAAAGGGGAAGCGATTCAAACCGCATGGGGCTGGAGCAGCTCAGACACACGACTGACTGACCAGACACAAACCCCAAACCAAAACCCCCTACAAACCACCACAACCATGCTCATAACACAAATTATACTCATCTACTAATGGTTAAACAAGATCTTCAGCCCTCAAAGAGAAGGCTAAAACTGTTCAACCTCATGTGGAAAGGCTGAAAGACCCAGATTTTGCGGTAATAACAACAGTGAGGCTCTCACCGTTATTATGGAGTAAATTGGACAGCAACTTCCAGTGTCCACACATATGCAGTAAAACATGGAAATCAGGAAGTAGCTGTCAGAGATGCCCTGCTCCTCCACAATCGTCACTACATTGGTACCTCGCTGATAGATTTGGCATTAAAACACATGAAGGGAGTGAAGTTGCGGTACTTACCCACTAGTTACCCAGTAAACGTGCCAGTAAAAGTTTGGGTTGGTCCATTCAAGTGTAAGTGAATTTTTAATGGTGTGGTAAGTCTTAATTACTACCAAACAACTTCTCTGGCACTGAAAATTAACTTTTACAAGTGTCGAGTGTCATTCCTTCAGATTTTAATTATTGTTGGAGATTTTTTTTTTTTTTAATTTAAATTTTTTTTTAACATTTTCTTTCTGTCTCTTTTATCTCTTTCTCTTAATCCCATCTTTTCTTTCCCTCTCTTTACTTCTCTTTTTGTACATGATTTGGCATTGAATGAAATATTCTAACTTGCACTTCCTGGTTTATAGAAACATAGAAGATAGGAGCAGGAGTAGGCCATTCGGCCCCTCGAGCCTGCTCCACCATTCAATGAGATCATGGCTGATCATCCAAATTCAGTACCCTGTTCCTGCTTTCTCCCAATATCCCTTGATCCCTTTAGCCTTAAGAAATATATCTAACTCCTTCTTGAATATATTTAATGAATTGGCCTCAACTGCCTTCTGTGGTAGAGAATTTCACAGGTTCACCACTCTCTGGGTGAAGAAATTCCTCCTCATCTCTGTCCTAATGGGCTTACCCCTTATCCTTAGACTGTGACCCCCGCCATCGGGAACATCCTTCCTGCATCTAGTCTGTCTAGTCCTGTTAGAATTTTATAAGTTTCAATGAGATCCTCTCTCATTCTTCTAAACTCCAGCGAGTATAAGCCCAATCTCTCCTCATACGTCATTCCTGCCATCCCAGGTATCAGTCTGGTGAATCTTCGCTGCACTCCCTCCATGGCAAGAACATCCATCCTCAGATAAGGCGACCAAAACTGCACACAATACTCAAGGTTTGGTCTCACCAGACCCTGTACAACTGCAGCAAGACATCCTTGTTGCTGTACTCGAACCCTCTCGCTACGAAGGCCAAAATACCATTTGCCTTCTTAACCGCCTGCTGCACCTGCATGCTCACCTTCAGTGACTGGTGCACAAGGACACCCAGGTCTCGTTGCACTTCCCCATCTCCCAATCTATTGCCATTCAGATAATAATCTGTCTTCCTGTTTTTGCCACCAAAGTGGATAACCTCGCATTTATCCACATTATACTGCATCTGCCATGCATCTGCCCAATCACCCAACCTGTCCAAATCATACTGGAGTTTCTCGGCATCCTCCTCACAGTACACACGCCCACCCAGCTTTGTGTCATCTGCAAACTTGGAGATATTACATCTAGTTCCCTCGTCTAGATCATTAATATATATTGTGAATAGCTGGGGTCCTAGCACCGATCCCTGCGGTACCCCACTAGTCACTGCCTGCCACTCGGAAAAAGACTCGTTTATTCCAACTCTTTGCTTCCTGTCTGCCAGCCAGTTCTCTATCCAAGTCAGTACCTTACCCCCAATCCCATGTGCCATAACTTTACATGCTAATCTCTTATGCGGGACCTTATCGAAAGCCTTCTGAAAGTCCAAATACACCACATCCACTGGTTCTCCCTTATCTATTCTACCAGTTACATCCTCAAAAAATTCCAGTAGATTAGTCAAGCACGATTTACCTTTTGTAAATCCATGTTGACTTTGTCCGGTCCTGTTACTGTTTTCCAAGTGCTCTGCTATTACATCTTTTATAATGGACTCTAGCATTTTCCCCACTACCGATGTCAGGCTTACCGGTCTATAATTCCCCGTTTTCTCTCTACCACCTTTTTGAATAGTGGGGTAACATTAGCTACCCTCCAATCCATGGGAACTGTTCCAGAATCTATAGAATTTTGGATGATGACCAGCAATGCATCTACTATTTCTAGGGCCACTTCCTTAAGTACGCTAGGATGTAGATTATCAGGCCCTGGGGATTTATCGGCCTTCAATCCCGTCAATTTCCCTAACACCATTTCCCTATAAATACTGATTTCATTTAGTTCCTCCCTCTCATTAGACCCTATGTTCCCCGACATCTCTGGGAGATTATTTGTGTCCTCCTTTGTGAAGACAGAACCAAAGTACGTATTTAATTGGTCTGTCACTTCTTTGTTCCCCTATATAAATTCCCCTGATTCTGACTGCAAGGGACCTACGCTTGACTTCACCAATCTTTTTCTTTTCACATATCTATAGAAGCTTTTACAGTCAGTTTTTATGTTCCCTGCAAGCTCTCATACTCTATTTTCCCCCTCTTAATTAATCCCTTTGTCCTCCTTTGCTGAATCCTAAGCTGCTCCCAATCCTCAGGTTTACTGCTTTTTCTGGCCAATTTATATGTCCTCTCCTTGGATCTTATGCTATCCCTAATTTCCCTTGTTAGCCATGGTTGAGTCACCTTTTTTGTTTTATTTTTATGCCAAACAGGGATGAACAAATTCTGTAGGTCATCCATGTGATCTTTAAATGTTTGCCATTGCCTATCCACCGTCAACCCTTTGAGTAACATTCCCCAATCAATCCTACCCAACTCACGCCTCATACCATTGTGGTTTCCTTTATTTAAATTCAGGACCTTAGTCTTTGAGTCAACTGCTTCACTCTCCATCTTATACTCTGTGCCTCATTAAAGATTCTTCAGTCTGATTGCTTAAAGAGATGCACTGTTGCTTGGCCTGCTCACACAGGTCTCAGATCCCCATTAGAGGATGCCGTGCTGAAATTGCTCTCTAATTATTGTAAGTTTATAAAATCATAGAATGGTTACAGCACGGCAGGCGGCCATTCATGCCGTCGAGCCCGTGCCAGCTCTCTGCAAGAGCACTTCAGCTAGTCCCACTCCCCCGCCCTTTCCCCATAGCCCTGCAAATTTCTTTCCTTCAGATACTTATTCAACTCCCTTTTGAAAGCCGAGATTGAATCTGCCCCCACCACCCTTTCAGGCAGTACATTCCAGATCTTAACAATTCGCTGCGTAAAAAAGTTTTTTCTTACGTCTCCTTTGGTTCTATTGCCAATCACCTTAAATCTGTGTCCTCTGGTTCTCGACCCTTCTGCCAATGGGAAGTTTCCCTCTATCTACTCTGTTCAGACCCCTCATGATTTTGAACACCTCTATCAAATCTCCTCTCTCTCTTCTCTGCTCCAAGGAGAACAACCCCAGCTTCTCCAGTCTATCAACGTAACTGAAGTCCCTCATTCCTGGAATCATTCTCGTAAATCTTTTCGGCACCCTCTCTAAGACCTTCACATCCTTCCTAAGGTGTGGTGCCAAAATTGGACACACTACTCCAGTTGGGGCCGAACCAGTGTTTTATACAGGTTTATCATAATTTCCATGCTTTTGTACTCTATACCTCTATTTATGAAGCCCAGGATCCCATAAGCCTTTTTAACTGTCCTGCCACTTTCAACTATTTGTGCACACATATCCCCAGGTCTCCTTGTTCCTGCACCCCCTTCAGGATTGTACCATTTAGTTTATATTTCCTCTCTTCATTCTTTGTACCAAATGTATCACTTCACACTTTTCTGCGTTAAATTTCATCTGCCACGTGTCTGCCCATTTCACCAGCCTATCTATGTCTTCCTGAAGTCTATCACTATCCTCCTCACTGTTCACTATACTTCCAAGTTTTGTGCCATCTGCAAATTTTGAAATTGTGCCCTGTACACCCAAGTCCAAGTCATTAATATATATCAAAAAAAGCAGAACCGACCCCTAGGGAACATAACCGTATACCTTGCTCCAGTCCGAAAAACAACCGTTCACCACTACTCTCTGTTTCCTATCACTTAGCCAACTCCGTATCCATGCTGCCACTGTCCCTTTTATTCCATGGGCTTCAACTTTGCTGGCAAGCCTATTATGTGGCATTTTGTCAAACGCCTTTTGGAAATCCATGTACACCACGTCAACCGCATTACCCTCATCAACCCTCTCAGTTACCTCATCAAAGAACTCAATCAAGTTAGTTAAAAACGATTTGCCTTTAACAAATCCATGCTGGCTTTCCTTAATTAATGCACACTTGTCCAAGTGACTGTTAATTTTGTCCCTTTTTACTGTTTCTAAAAGCTTCCCCACTACCGAGGTCAAACTGATTGGCCTGTAGTTGCTGGATTTATCTTTACACCCTTTTATGAACAATGGTGTAACATTTGCAATTCTCCAGTCCTCTGGCAACACCCCCCGTATCTAAGGAGGATTGGAATATTATGGCCAGTACCTCCGCGATTTCCTCCCTTAATTCCCTCAGCATCCTAGGATGCATCCCATCCACTCCTGGTGATTTGTCTACTTTAAGTACAGCCAGCCTTTCTAATACCTCCCCTTTATCAATTTTTATCCTATCAAGTATCTCCACTACCTCCTCTTTACTATGTCTATGGCAGCATCCTCTTCCTTGGTGAAGACAGATGCAAAGTACTTGTTTAGTATCTCAGCCATACCCTCTGCTTCCATGCAAAGGTCTCCTTTTTGCTCCCTAATCAGCCCCACCCCTCCTCTTACTACCCTTTTACTATTTATATGCCTGTAGAAGACTTTTGGATTACCTTTTATGTCGGCTGCCATTCTATTCTCATACGCTCTCTTTGCCCCTCTTATTTTCTTTTTCACTTCTCCTCTGACCTTTCTATATATAGCCTGATTCTCAGATGTATTTGCAACCTGACATCTGTCATACGCACTCTTTTTCTGCTTCATCATATTCTCTATCTCTTTCATCATCCAAGGAGCCCTGACTTTAGTTGCCTTGCCTTTCCCTCTGGAGGGAATGTACCTCAACTGTACCTCAACTATTTCCTCTTTAAAGACAGCCCATTGTTCCATTATAGTTTTGCCTGCTAATCTTTGATTCCAGTTTTCCCGGGCCAGATCTGTTCTCATCCCACTGAAATTGGCCTTCCCCCAGATAAACATTTTTACTCTAGATTGCTCCCTGTCCTTTTCCATAGCTAATCTAAACCTTATGATACTATGATCGCTGTTCCCAAAATGTTCACCTACTGACACTTGCTCCACTTGACCTACCTCATTCCACAGAACCAGATCCAGCAATGCCTCCTTCCTCGTCGGGCCAGAAACATACTGATCATGAAGAAAGTTCTCCTGAATACACTTCAGAAATTCTTCCCCTTCTCTGCCCTTAACACTATTATGATCCCAGTCTATATTACTCAGAGAGTGGATAGGATGTGGAACTCACTACCACCTGGAGTAGATGAGGTGAATAGCATAGATGCCTTTAAGGGGCAGCTAGATAAATACGAGGGGGAGAAAGGAATAGAAGGATATGCAGATGAAGTATGGTGGGAGGCAATGCTCCCTCTAATGATTTTTTGGGTGCACGGTCCATTCAAATTTTTCCGCATGTGCATTTTTTTCTATTTAAAAGCCAGTGAATGGCCTGCGCGGGACCTCCAGACCTCTGCACAGTCATGCAGCTTAACAGGAATGTTGATAGGAGGAGGGTCGTGTGGAGCATGAACTCCAGCACAGACCAGTTAGGCCGAATAGCCTGTTTCTGTGCTGTAAATTCTATGTAATGCTGTGAAAGTTAAAACAGAACATACTGTAATGATGCTGCTTTCAAAATAATTTAATTTATGCTCATAACAGAAATTATGTTCATCTACTAAAAGTTAAACAAGATCTCCAGCCCTCAAAGAGAAGGCTAAAACTGTTCAACATCATGTGGAAAGACTGAAAGTTTACAGCAATTAACTCCTAATAGCACTTAATAATCTATACTTTACTTTGAATATGGAAATGAATCAGCATTATCTGGTTATTTGTGCTTTCATTCATTTCAGAAGAAATGATTTCTTTCTGCTCTAAATATTATAATGCAAAATAAGTATCTCCCCATCAATTTGTAGCTGTTTAAATATGTTGCACCCAAGTGTTACATTTCTTGTCAACACTTGGTTGCTTTCCTGTTCTGCCTATATGTTTGAGCATGGTTAATATGAACTAGACAGAATGAAATGCAAAACCCTTAAAAAAAAACCTTTGGCATTTTATGGAAATGTTGAATTTTTAGGGAGGCTAAGTCAAGTACCTGAATCTAAGAATGAAATCTAATCTTTCAGACAACATATGTCTAGTTCAATTATTACCACATTTGGCAACGGTACAGATTCATGTTTTTGTAACATTTTGTAATTTTCAGGAAATTAAGTATAGATTTATAGAACAGTATGTCATTTGAGGATTGTGTTTATAGGATTCTATATTCAGACAAAGCAATAAGAATACAAAGGCAGTTGAATAGATGTATTTTACAGACAGTGCTTGCCCTGAAGTTCAATCTTATTGCCTTAATGCATCAATAATTTTTATATTACTTCTCAAAATGTGACCCATTGCCTAACAAAGTGTGTATCTCACAATCAGCTTTGCTTTTCACACATTATCGGATTCATTTTTGAATGTGATTCAAGATTGTGTATCCAAGAACAGTACATACGTATCGTGAATTAATGTATCTTTCGCATGATAATAACTCATAAATATTCCACAGCTACTTACGTTGATGCCACCAAGATAACTTCTCTGCACTGCCTCTCGTGTTCCCACCGGTAATGTTGCAGAACTGTATGCAGTAATACAAATGTGACTGAACCATAGTACTGTTTAGCACCAGTATGACATCTGAGAATCTGTACTCAAGTGATTTAGAAAATAACCCAATATCGTATTTCCTTTGTTTACTGTTGCCTTGCCCTACTTATGATGAGTCAAATAACATCCCAAGGTTTCTATCAGCTTCTCCCTTAGGAAGTTCTATTCCACCCATGGAGACACATGCCATATTATTTTTGCTGCCAGTGCCTTTCTTTATTAAACTCTTGTGCCACTGATGAACCTGGACACAATCCCTGTTCAACCTTCTTTGATCTTGGCTGCCTTTGCTAAGTCCTCAGTCCTCCTTACCATTAGCTCCTATTGAAGCCAGCGAGTCACTTATTATGAGCATTGTTGGGCCCTTCCGAGGCTGAAATTTTCCTGGCTCGTTGGGATGGGCACCGCTGATGTGATGTTAGTAGTGCCATGTGCTCAGCCCATGTATGCTAATGACACTATCCCTGTAATTTGGGTTGCAGTCTGGGCCTATTGATTCAGGGGATTTACATCTGTTCCATCACTTTTCCATTTCAGGGCCAAGATGTCTCAGCATGTAGCCCTGGGGTACATCCCTCAATATCTTGCTCCATTGTAATCTAGCTCCCTTTAGGACAAATCTCTGCTTTATTCCCTTTAGCCAATTATTATTCCACATCGTGTTTTACCCTTGACACTCACAGACCTGTTTGTAAAGAATCCTCTCATGAGGTATTTTTTCAAAGCCTTGATGGTACCATATGATAGATTACTATCCTTTTACTTCCGAGACCTGGGTTTCAATTCAACACATTCAGCGGGGATGAAAGGGATTTAAAGGTAGTCTTACATGAATGAACTTGGATTGTCTTAACTCAATATCTAATGTGTGCAAGTCTGCAATACAAGACTGCCCACAGTTTGGTACAATTTAACATCAAATTGGCAGTTTCACACTAGGAGGTCATGATGACTTGTATTGGAATTGGAAGTAAATCACACTAGGGCAGTAGAGGATGCTTGTCTGAGGTTGTGCTTAAGCCACACTGGGCAGAGTACAGGGAGTTTTACCCTGCATCAATCATCATATGTCTGACTGAGTGCTGAATGCTGCCATTAAGTACCAAAAGTAAAAATAAATGTTCCATTCTCCATCACTGGCAACTCTCAAAAATATAGATTATTTTCCATGTTTATCATAAAGGCTACAAGAATGGAAAATGAAAATATAATTCTATTTATAGTATGGGTGTTTTTCTAACTCTAAAATTGTCAGGGAATACAATATTTTTACATAGATCAGAGATCTGAAACATAAATAGAACAGAGAAGAAAATGGCTAATGCATTTGGCCAGAAAAGCCTCAGGACAATCGTGAAGGTTTAGTGGTGGGATAAGATACAGATTATTATCTGTATACTTAAACATTCACATTAGTAAGAATAAAGAAATATAGATTAACTTAGTGCTCATTAATATGGACTAGACAGTAATTCATCTCTTAGCATCTGATGAAGGGTATACACCCTCAGCTGTTGACTAACCTGTAGTTCCATCATTTTCTGTTTTATTGTTACTATGTAATATGGAGTGAAACCAGAGGCAACAGAAGATCTGGACATTGGAAGACATGATTGATGTACCTACATGCAACAAATTAAACTGGTCAACTTGTTTTTCAGATGGATAAAGACAAAGACCAATAGAGCCATTTTTTTCTGGCCCAATGTCCCTCAGTAAATGCACAATAATAAATAAAGATCAAGCTACACCAGTAAAATGAAAAACATAAAGCTATTTATTCTCTGGATATTACTGTTTGAATAGGTTACAAACATATATTAGATGATTTTAAAATCCATTTTCTATTAGCTAGTAAATTGTCAGTGTTGGAAGCCATTGCACATGGTTTCCATGAATGATGCTTTAAGAGGGTCTGAAGCTGTCACATTGATGATTTCTCCGAGGATGTCAGTAGATTGCTGTACACAATAACAACTGTTATGTGATACTTCCTCCAGTGCAATGCTTTTTTTAATTTTCAGTTTTGTGAAATATAGTTGTGGGAACCTAATATATCATAACTGAACCTAACATATCATAGCCATACAATACAAATCATTGACAATGCATAAAATGGTCTAGAAATAAATTCGTTATATTTGTTTTGTCATGCCTCAGTACTATCAGTTTGTTTCTCAGGTGTCTTTTTGTCCAATCTATGAAACATAATTGTGGAGGATTGAAGAGATCAATACCATAGAACACAATTATAGATGACGCTTAAAGAGCTGTAAGTCTGTATCTTCCATCTTTGCTCTATCGGGTCTCAGTTCGATCAGCTTGCTTCACTCTCTTTGGGGGCAATTTTAAGTTGCTTCAGCTGGCAGCCCAGAAATCACGGTGCTGTTCTCCTGGGGCCTCCACATTTCAGCAGGAGCCTCATTCAAATGTGCTAATTAGCCCTATGATGTAAATAGGGTCCGATGCAGTTTGCAGGTACCAATAGGCAGAGTGTGCACACCCAATCCACTGGCACCAGACATTCAGTGGCCTAACCAGTGGTCCTTACAGGTACCGATGCAGGCCTCTTGAGAAAAGGGAAGTTTATTTCATGCAACCAAGAGGATCGTGAAGTCTGCCCAAACTTAAAATCAACCCTTTTGTTTCTCAGGTGTTTATTTGTTCAGTTATTTTACCTGTTTCTTTCACATTGGAGGGACTTTTTCGGGGGGTGGGGGGTCGGTGAACGTGTTTGGTGGCAGGTCGCGTGGGAAATTTTTTTTTTTTGGACAGCAGGTATGGAACCTACTTTCAACCCGCTGCCACGCTAGTTTCCCAGATGTCGAGTCTGTCAGGGCTGAACAAACCCGACACCAAGCAGCGGGGGAGGCAATCTGGATCATTGAGAGATTGTTATGAGACACTTAAATAGTATTTGAAGCTCACCTTTAGATTTTTAGAGTTCGCCAATGGCTTCCCCGCTGCTCGGAGATCATGTCAGGTAAGGAGGTCGGGGGGTTGTGTCAGCATGGGATGATTTCTTAACTTGACGGCTGCAAATGGTCTACAAAAGCTCCCATTTCATAGGTCTTCACTTTCCAAGGTTAGAAGCTGTTGCTCACTGCATTTGGAAGACAGATTGAGCTTTATGCAGCTAGCAAGTGTTTGGAGCAAACTCTCTATCCAGTGTCACCTATCCAGTGTCTCCTCTGTCGTCGAATTACAGTATGCAGACGATGCTTGCGTCTGCGCTCACTCGGAGGTCGAACTCCAAACCATCGTAAACACCTTCACCGAAGCATACGAGAGCATGGGCCTTACACTAAACATCCGTAAGACAAAGGTCCTCTACCAATCTGCCCCTGCCACACAGTGCTGCCCCCCAATTATCAAAATCCATGACAGGGCCTTGGACAACGTGGACCACTTTCCATACCTCGGGAGCCTACTGTCAACAAGGGCAGACGTCGACGACGAAGTCCAACACCGCCTTCAGTGTGCCAGTGCAGCCTTCGGTCGCCTGAGGAAGAGAGTGTTTGAAGACCAGGACCTCAAACCCAGCACTAAGCTCATGGTCTACAGGGCAGCAGTGATACCTGCCCTGCTGTATGCCTCAGAGACATGGACCATGTACAGCAGGCACCTCAAAGCACTGGAGAGGTACCACCAATGCTGCCTCCGCAAGATCCTGCAAATCCATTGGCAGGATAGGTGCACCGTCAGCATTCTTGCTCAGGCCAACATCCCCAGCATCGAAGCTCTGACCATGCTCAATCAGCTCCGATGGACAGGTCACATTGTCCGCATGCTTGATACGAGACTCCCAAAACGAGCGCTCTACTCGGAGCTCCGTCACGGCAAGAGAGCCCCAGGTGGGCAGAGGAAACGCTTCAAGGACACCCTCAAAGCCTCCTTGAAAAAGTGCAACATCCCCACCGACACCTGGGAATCCCTGGCCCAAGACCGCACAAAGTGGAGGAGAAGCATCCGGGGAGGCGCCGAACACTTCGAGTCTCTTCGCCGGGAGCAAGCGGAAGCAAGTGGAAGCCAAGCGCAGGCAGCGCAAGGAGCGCACGTCAACCCAAGCACCCCACCCACCCACCCCGTCAACCACCGTCTGCCCCACCTGTGACAGAGACTGTAGGTCCCGCATCGGACTAATCAGCCACCTGCGAGCTCATTTATAATGTGGAAGTAAGTCATCCTCGGTTCCGAGGGACTGCCTAAGAAGAGTAAGAAGAAGATTAGAACAACCTCTGTCCCCACTGACAGATCACTTCTGTCATCTCAACCTCACCTGCCATCTATTCCATTAGCATCGGTGCCCTTGAAATTATCTCACCTTGGTCCTCAGAATCCCACCACCAGCAGCACCAGGCACACCAGCAGCACATTAACAGAAACCATTTTGGGGCGCTAACATCGCCTGGGCACTAACTTTAGCACCCGACGCTAATTAGCACCGATGACCATGAAATTGAGTTTTAGCGCTTCAAGAGGGGAGTGGAGCGCTAAATCAAGTGCTACACACTTCTTTTAGGGTGCTAATGTAGAAGAGCAGGGCGCTACCTTCAGAGTGCTAATCAAGTTACAGCGCTGTCAATTAGAAAGTCTTCAGACAGACTGGTGCCTTCCAGTTCTTAAAGAGGAGGTTTAATCATGCTGCACAGCCTCACTCTGATCATTGCTGCTTGTGAACTGGGCCTGCAAGGAGCTGCAAGCCTTCACTCCAAGAAGTCATGGCTGATCAGAGGCCCAGAGAGAGAACTCGCCGGTTCAGTGACCATGTTTTGGAGGTTCTGGTGGCAGCCATGGAATGCCGACAGGCAGTGCTCTTCCCGGACACTGGCAGGAGACCATTGCCACAGGCCTTTAGGAGGATGTGGAGGGAGGTCGCCCAGAAGTGTGGTCCACAGAACTCTCACCCAGTGCTGGAAGAAATTCAATGACCTCACTCGGGTGGCCAGGGTGAGTACAGGTACATGCTTCAAAAACCTCTAAATGCCACCATCTCAACCCCACTCTATGCACACACTGTATAAACTGCCACATCCCCAACACTCACCCACCAACTATGCCCACCTACTAAAACTCACGCCTTGCATACATTAACAGCTATTCAACTATGGTAGGAACACCTGCCAAACACGTAGCTGCACACTCACTCACATGCTGTCCTTTTTCTTGGAGGCCAAGCTTGCTCACAACAGGGGGGAGCAGCTTCGAACGGGAGGTGGTGAGGTGGACCTGCACCCTCTTACAGACCTGGAGGAGCGAGTGGTCTGCACCATTGGGGCCCAGGTCGTGGGCGCTGTGGCTGTCGGAGACATCGACCTCCTTGGGGACAACAAAGGTTTATTCATCACCTCTCCCTCTTCTCTCATACCACTTCCACCTCACACCAAAAGCCTTTCCCACTTTCCATCTAAGTATACTGTCTTCATTCCTTGCTCCCTTCCTGCCCCCCTCTCCGACCTTAACCCCACTCTTGTGCCTTTATGCGTTCAGATAATCAGTCACCAGCTGACCAGCCTGTCCCTCAGCCTCCCAGTGGCAGCGACGCGGGCGAGGAGGAGGAAGAACAAGCCAGAGTCTCACTGCCTGTGTCTCCCGAAGGCGCTAGGTCCGATAATGGGGTGACACGAGGGGAGCCTAGTGCATGGGTGTGATGTGGGTGAAGCTCCGGGACCCAGCGGGCTGCAGCAACCTGAAACGTTAACTCTCTTTCTCTCTCCACAGGTGCTGCCTGACCTGCTGAGTATTTCCAGCATCTTCTGTATTTAATTCATTTGAATGATTGCTTCATGCTTAATTTCTAATTATTAAGATCGGCGCACACACTTCTTTCTTCACAAAGCTCTCCATCCCTTTTCTGATTGGTAACGCTGACTTTATGCATGAAAATCGGGTATTATCGATCAGAAAATATACTTTTATTGGTAGGTTGATTCTTTAATCCATCTGCTTCATTAACTCTGGAGGTGCTGGTGAAAGGTGAAGAGTAATTCAAGCTTTGATAGTGCAATGTATGTTCAGTTCCTTGGATGGCCAACATTGAATTTCCCCTTCACATGGGGACTTTACCTCCTTATTGCCTTATCACCCTCCTCCAAGATAGCTACTGCAGCAGCAATAGATGCAGCAGAATTGGATGTAGATGTTGGACCTACGGAGATATTAAGGACATTGTTCCATTAATGGCTTTGGATGGCACTAGAAAGGTAGATGGAGCGCTATATATGCCAGAGAATTATTTGTGCAGTTCAAGTATATTTGCAAAATTATGGATCCAGAATTTTTTTTTAAAGTAAATTAATAAGTTTGCACATGGCTATTAATAAGCTGATTCTATAATTATTTGTGGACAGTCATTTCAAACTATTTATCCGATACATATGGAGAGAGTGTTCCAACAAAATTTGTATTACCTAACTACTAGACTGTTGAGATTCTGAGGAAGCACTTTCTTCCTTGTGTATTAAATGGAACAGCTTGGGAATCATGCACACAAGCAAACTTGTTTCTACTTCCTCGGGGTCTGTGATGAGCATTAGACCTTTGCTTCTTGCATTTCACTCTTTTCTATGCCACCCATTTAAGGCTGTAAATCAGGCTCCTACAATTCTGTGGCATTCATAGAATTTTGGAAAGTCTGTTCACTTTCATAGTCATAGTCCATGTATGTGTTATCCAGTCTCTTATTGGTCGCATTGATCTTATGCCTAAAAAAGTATCTTTTCATTTCATGAATTGTTGGATTCAAATAAATATTTCTTATTGGGCTTCAGTGAAATAGGGCCATCTTTTCAATTTACTCTTCACCTCCATTTTGTATTAGTGAACGGTGTCACATTCATTACAATACATTAGCATAATTAATATCTCATTCTTTGCTTGTTAAGGTGGGTACCTTAATTTACTGGCAACAGTAAGGAATGGGCTATTGGAAATTGTGACAATCCCCTTGGACAACAACAACAAAAACAACTTGTATTTATATAGTGCCTTTAACGTAGTAAAACGTCCAAAAACGCTGCACAGGAGTATTTTAAGACAACAAATTTGACACCGATCCACATAAGGATAAATTAGGGCAGATGACCAAAAGCTTGGTCAAAGAGGTAAGTTTTAAGGAGCGTCTTAAAGGAGGAAAGAGAGGTAGCGAGGCGGACAGGTTTCGGCAGGGAATTCCAAAGCTTAGGGCCTAGGCAACAGAAAGCACGACCACCAAAGGTTAAGCGATTATAACCAGGAATGCTCAAGAGGGCAGAATTAGAGAAGCGCAGATATCTCGGGGGGTTGTGGGGCTGAAGGAGATTACAGAGACAGCAAGTGAATGCACTGGACATCACATAAGTGTATGAAGTGTCTTCTTGCCTGCAAGTCAGGAAACTGCCCTTTACAATATTTAGATCACAATACAATCTGCAGTTTACATGAGTAAATTCTTCAAAATAATAGAAGACTTTAGGATATTACGCCCACTCTATTTTCACTACAAATCTCTATATTTTTTTCTTTTAGAACCAGACTTATTAAAGCTGTCAGTAAATTTTAAATATTGCCACAATGTAATAAATGTATGTGTGTTGAAAATGCAATTTTAGCCTTAAGATGACAAATTGCAAAACCAGTGTAATCTGTTGGATGCATTGAGAATTTACTTCAGCTTCTACCAAATCTTGAAGAATAATTGCATTCAAAGACACAACGGCATTTTTCCAATTTACATTTTTCACCCCAACCACTTATTTCATATCACATTCTCTATTACAAGAGAAAAGAACTGAAAAGGTAATAGAAGTTATGAATTGATAACACGGCAGGCAATTCTGCAAACTGTAATCTTAGTTCAAGGACATTTGATAAAGGTATCTTTGAACAGTTCAAAAATCTACCAGACATAGGTTTGGTTCCCAGCAAAAGCAACATGCAGTTCTGTTGATTTAAGATCAGATTAAAAATACATAAAGAATGAGGATTTTTTTTTAAATGGGAAAATAGACAAAATGTAATGTATATTTTTTCAACAGCACTGTACTCAATATAAATAACTTGTACTTATGTGGCTATTGTACCCATTGTAAAGAAAGCATCTGTATTAATATTCTTTCCTCTACATCTGGAGTATGATTTTAAACTACTTTAGCAATGCATTAGGTAATGCAGTGGGTTTGTGTACCACACTTGCACATCTTTGACCAGGGTTTAAATCCAATCCAGATTGAATGAGTTTGTATTACTGGAGATTGGGAGGGCAATGCATGAAGTGTTATCAATGGGGCAAGCATTAATGGGCCCGATGGTCTCATCACGCTGCTTTTCATATGTTTGTATCAAATGAACTGAGTTTCCAAATGGGAGAGCCCGGCCGAGATTTTCCTTACCTCGGTGGGTCCGGGACGGGCGACGTTGGTGGCGGATCCCAACCCCGGTGCCAGCTCCATCCCGCTCTGGAAAATTATTTTCCCTTGATGGGGCTTGTTAAGCCCACCCAGCGCATTTCCTAGTCCAATTAGAGGAAGCGGGTCTGGTGACGTCATTCATGACACATCATCAGCCAGTTTCCTTAAAGGGACCATGGCCAACTTTCTTTCAACATTTGTGCTGTCAGTGTTCTAGAGCATTGAAGTGCAGCAAACACTGACAAGCACTGCACAGAGGTGCAGGGCTGCACCCAGGTTCTCCCATGACTCCCTCCATATGCTTATGGAGGGTGTCACAGCACGCAGGGAGGTTCTCTTCCCTTCCCATGGGTGGAAGAGACCTCCCCAGGAGACCAACGCAGCCTGGTTGCACATTGCACAGGAGGACACAAGCAAGGATGTCGTCAGCAGGACCAGGCTGCAGTGGCGCAAACCTTTCAATGATCTCAGTAGATCATGAAATGTTAGTACAAAGCCACACTCAACTGCATCCTGCTGTGCCTCTCATCACATCCCCATCACTCTGCCTTCCCTACCCTACACCTGCACATCATTACTCACACCAACTTGCCTTGCACATCCATCCATCCCTCTCTCTCTATCTAGATTATCACATTCCCATCTCACTAGTCACCCCTCACACTCACCCTTATCCTAGTGCAATCATACCAACTAACATCACACAAAGGTAGCCACTTGGGTGTTTTATCCAATGTTCATATAAAGTTTCAGTTAATGTGCTGTCAAACATTGAAATCTTTATTTTCAACACTTTGCGTTCTTGGACAGATTTGTGTGCATCTTTGGAAGTGGCTTAGTGAGTTAGTGAGTCTAACAGGACTAGACAGACTAGATGCAGGAAGGATGTTCCCGATGGCGGGGGAGTCCAGAACCAGGGGGTCACAGTCTAAGGATAAGGGGTAAGCCATTTAGGACTGAGATGAGGAGGAATTTTTTCACCCAGAGTGTGGTGAACCTTTGAAATTCTCTACCACAGAAGGCAGTTGAGGCCAACTCATTAAATATATTCAAGAAGGAGTTAGATATATTTCTTAAGGCTAAAGGGATATGGGGAGAAGGCAGGGACAGGGTACTGAATTTGGATGATCAGCCATGATCTCATTAAATGGCGGAAAAGGCTCGAGGGGCCGAATGGCCTACTCCTGCTCCTATCTTCTATGTTTCTATGCAGTGAATGGTGAGACATAATGGTATCCCCTGCAATGGTGGTGAGTGTGAAAGAAATGGCTTGGACATTGTAGTGATGCTTTATTGTGTTGGTGCCAACCTGGCACATCATGTGGCAGCCAAGGTGTACAGTATCAAGTGAAGTAAATCTGGTCATGGTGAGGCCATCCCTGGCCTCCCGGGTGGCAATGTGGTCGGGTGCTGATGCCCTCTGTCCTGTGCAGCATCAGGTGATTGCGGAGAAGGTTGGTGTTGTTGTTGGTGCTGCTGGTGTGTCTGGTGCTGCTAGTGTTGGGGCTGATCGTGGTGGGATTGAGGACCAAGGTGAAAGAGTATAAAGGGCACCCATGTTGATGGAGTAGATGGCAGGTGAAGTAGAGATGACAGAAGTATTCTGTGAATAGTGAGAGAGCTCTTCCAATGAAGGGAGAAATCCCTGAAAGCTTTCTGTCCAGGACCAGGGAATGAGCAGCGTACCTATTCTACAATAAAATTCATGGGCCAGGAATTTTTCTGGAGCTGCTCCTGTAACTTTGCCAAAGGTGTGCCTAAATCCAGTTTCTCACCTTCTTCTGGTGAAGTTACAGTGGCAAAGCAGGAGCAACTCCTAGAAAATTCCCAGCCATGGTTTCATCAAGCATTGGAAAAGCTAGCTGAGGAATTCCTTGACTGAATCTGAAGCCCCATCAGTAATTTCAAAGTACAGTGATCTCCTAAGAGATGGAAGCACTCAAAAAGTGGGAATCTCCATAAGGCTAACAAATGGAACAAGCAAGGTAATGCAACCTCTGCACCCTTTCTAAAGCCTCCATATTGACACTAAGCTCTCTTCTGAGATTTTGGTTAAAGCCCTTGTTAGGACAAAGTAGCTGAAGTTTCATTCTGCATCTGACAGTCCTATGTCTGAGCATGTAAAAGAATTTTTTTCAAAGGTCTCCATTGATTTAAAGTGGAAGAAACTGCCTGTATAAGACATATTTACTGCAGCCTTTTGCCATATCTTCAGCTCATTTAACATAATTAGAGTTACATTATGGTGGTGAGGCAAAACATGGTAGAGCCAATGGCCCCGGTATTTATGGGGAGGGGGGGGAGGGCGCAGGGAAGGCCGTGATCGGCCAAAGAATATAGCAAGGCCAAGGATGTGGAGGCCCTGATGATATCAATGACAGAGCCTCATTTAAATAAAGTGATGCAGTCTCCCATCCGACAGCTGGCCAGATCGACAGCCTGGAACGAAAGCACACGGCAGGAGGCCATGTCGGGGATCATGGGGATGGTCCCTGGCAGTTAGTGGGGTTATGGGCTTGGGGCCGCAATCGGGGGGTGGGGGTGGAAGGGGAAGAGGGCTGTGAACAGGGCTGCAATCGGGATGGTGGGAGGGACGGGGCCATGAAGGGGCTGGGCGGGGTTCTTCCCGCAATCGAGGATGGAGAGTATCTTGCAGCAGTCAGGGGGAGGGGGGTAGCCAGGTTCAAAGGAGGCCCACAGCGTCTTTGTGAGGGCTGGAGGAGCACTCCTGCCCCACCTGGCCCACAAGAAAAGCTGAAAAATTAATTTTAACTTACCCTCTGTGTTACTTCTGGCCCAGGATCCAGCTCCCAGCAGGTTTGCCTGATGGGGGAGTGGACATTGCACCTGCTCAGGCCTCTGGTTGATATTGTAGATCAGTTCCTGATGACATAATTGGACCTGATCTGCATATTTAAAATAGGACCTTCCTTCCTGCAGGTATCCTGCTCGCACGACCAGGTTAATGTGGGGACACATCGGGAAGGAAGCGGGATCAGTGGGGGTAACTGACACCCATTATTTTACATAGTCCCCCGGCCCGGTTTCTGCCACCAATGAATCCATGTTCTGCTAATGCAAGGCCCAGTTAAAGGATTCTGAAGAGAAGACTAAGAATTCCAAAACATTGTTATTTTGATTTTGTAAACAATTTTAAGTACTGAAGAGAGTTAAGTACTCTGTTACAATTTTATCTAATGATTTATTTTGCTTCTCTACAAATTTATATTTTACAATGATCATAATTTGTAGTTTTCTCTGAATGATTTGGTCCATCACCGTAGCATTTTTTTTTCTATTGTAGTGATCAGGAAAGTACGGTGGGTATCTCAGATATCCGCAGGTTGGGCCTATACTCATTGGAGCTTAGAAGAATGAGAGATGATCTTATTGAAATATAAGATTCTGAGGGGGCTTGACAGGGTAGATGCTGAGAGGATGTTTCTCCTCGTGGGGGAATCTAGAACTAGGGGGCATAATTTCAGAATAAGGGGGTGCCCATTTAAAACGGAGATGAGCAGGAACTTCTTCTCTCAGAGGGTTGTGAATCTTTGGAATTCTCTACCCCAGAGAGCTGTGGAGGCAGAGTCATTGAATATATTTAAGGTGGATATAGACAGATTTTTGAACTATAGGGGAGTCAAGGATTATGCGAAGCAGGCAGGAAAGTGGAGTTGAGGACAAGATCAGATCAGCCATGATCATATTGAATGGTGGAGCAGGCTTGAGGGGCCAAATGGCCTACTCCTGCTCTTATTTCTGATATTCTTATGTTCTTACCAATGTGTAACTTAACAACAAGGTTATTGTTAGTTCTCTGACACTCTAACCCATTTACTCCATTCACAAGGTTTGTAGGCATGGATCTGATTTTGGAAACAGCTTTACTGATGGTAAGCATGAATAAAGACGGCTGGGAAAAAGCCTGAATTGTAACAACAGTAGTGTCAGCAATTAGATATTAGAAAAGTCTTATTTTAAATATATCTTGTTTGCTGTCCACTTCGTTTCAAACTTTGAGTTAGATATTGAAAGGCAATTAAATTGGATATCAAATTTGGTTTGTAAAATAGCCTTGTTCTTAGCTTTTAATCATCCCAGGCTGAACTCAGCAGTCATCGCCTAGCAGAGTAAATAAACCTTGGACTGTAGAAGGCTACACAACGATCCACCCACAGCATAAGAGCATAATAGCCCACTGATACTGAAAGACGAATACTTTCCTAATTGACTGTTCCTGCCAGAAAACATGACTGAATAAAATTCATTTCGCACACAAAGGAATTCAGGCATTGCGGCTTTTTTCAATCAACCCTCAGTGAAGCTGCATCATATCAAAAACCAAATCAGGCAGGAAAAATGACAGGCAGGCTTGGGGCCCATTTGGTTTTTTCTCTCCCACTAATGTTATACATGACAATGATTATTTTCACTATCTTGCCAAATTTTCAGCTAATGAGAAATGTGTTGGGTTCTAAAAAGCATTTGGTCAATGGAATACATCTTTCTGGGATAGAACTTGGCCAGTAAGTGTCCTTCTAAAATCCCAGGAGTGCAAATAAATAAGTCAACTAATTCCGTAAACCATAAAACACTTCATCTATGTCAGAGACCTACCCACCTCATTGACTCTGGTGAACTCTGTGAGTGTATGTGCATCTTTTCTCTGTTTCAGATAGCTGCAGCACTGAGAGCAGAAGCCAACAGGGGATTAATGCCACCATCTATCCTCTCTAATTCTTTCACAACCTCAGTGATGAGCTTATACTTGACCGTCGGTGAATTCAGCTGTTGACTTGCATCTGAGGACATTTGTTTGACCTTTTTAAAACAAAATGAAAGAACTATTCAAAGCCAAACCGTAATTATTCCTTAATCCTTTCTGCTTTCTGTGACTGTCTTATTTTGTTTAGTTACGTCAGTTCAATATTCATAGATAACAAATATTTTCATGATTCGTTCTGTATTTCTTAGAGCTAGGAACATAGGAACAGGAGTAGGCTATTGAGCCCCTCGAGCCTGTTCTGCCATTCAGTGAGATCATGGCTGATCTGCGACCTAACTCCATGTACCCGGCTTTGGCCCACACCCTTAGATTTTTGTTAACCAAAGGTATTATCAATCTCAGATTTAAAATTAACAATTGATCAACATCAATTGCCGTTTACGGAAGAGAGTTTCAAAATTCTACCACCCTATGTGTGTAGAAGTGTTTCCTAATTTCACTCCTGAAAAGTCTGGCTCTCATTTTTAAACTATGCCCCCTAGTCCTAGAATCCTCAACCAGTGGAAATAGTTTCTCTCTATCTACCCTATCTGTTCCCCTTAATAATCTTGAAAACTTCTAAATTCTAGGGAATACAACCCTAATTTGTGTAATCTCTCCTTGTAATTTAACCCTTGGAGTCCGGGTATCATTTATTTAGCAACACCAATGAGTAATCTCAATGTATGGCAGTGATTGAAGTACCTTAAGTAAGTAGGAACATTACGTAATGTGTTTATCAGCTTTGGTAATAAGGAATAGCTACTATATCACACATCATAACAAAGTCATTAGACATAAGCAGGAACTCTAATTTTGCTCTTATGACAGAAATAACACAAAACCTTTCTGATCTTCCTTGACTTTTGGAAGTTACTGGCCAGCTGGATTTTTGAGTTTGGAACATCTATTTTGAACTTCACAGAAAGGTCTGTGCTTCAGTTATACCTTGGAAAGCTGGGAGTCTCCCTTGCCCCCAAAAGATCTAGCAATATAGAACATAAAATAACTATGTTACAAGCTTAAACCAGTGATACAGTTTTTAATTTCACAAGCCTGGCAGAATCTGAATCAGAATTTCTAACAAAGTATGAATGAAGCATAGTGACCTAACAAGAAAAATCAGGGCTGTTTATTTTCATGACATTTTACTTTAATTATTTTGTATTGGGAAGATTTATAAGAATAATGATCTCCTTGAAGCTGAAGCTGGGAATAGAGATAACATTGTAAATGCATCTGCAAATATTTGTGCTTATACAATTATTTCTTGTAAGAAATAGCCAAAAATAATTAACTATTTATCACACTTCATTAAATTCCTTAATTACTTATACATGCAGCTTGAAGTCATTATATTCTTAATTTAGTTGATGTGGGTCAATAGGAAGCTTGTTCTTGCCTTATGCTTAAATTTCAAAAAGAATACGTACATGGAATAACTTTTATTCTATAGATGCTAATCTTATTTTCACTAATTGCTGCATTAATATTTCATTGATATTACCAGTTCCCTAGTGACACCAAAAGAAAAATCTCCTCAAATCAAACAGAAGATTTTCATCCAAAACAATCCATGTTGCAAAACAAAGCCTGTGATTCCATAGATATTTATTTATTTTTCAACTTTTTAACAAAACAATTGCTGTTATTAAATACTAGATCACTCCAATAGCAAATCATCACTACATAAATGTATTGAATGAGATAGATACCTTTAACATTCATGAATTATAAATCTCAAAAAACTATGAATTTGAATTTGTATATTGGCATACTCCACTGGTGAGATTTCCTCCCTGCATATTTATATCTTACTAGCTGAAGTGCCCGGCGGTGCCGAGGCTTTTTCGAGGGCATGTTGTTGTTGGAAGAGAGAGAGAGAGAGCGAGTGGGGGGGAAGAGAGAGAGCGAGTGGGGGAAAGAGAGAGAGCGCGAGTGGGGGGAAGAGAGAGAGCGAGTGGGGGAAAGAGAGAGAGCGCGAGTGGGGGGAAGAGAGAGAGCGAGTGGGGGGAAGAGAGAGAGCGAGTGGGGGGAAGAGAGAGAGCGAGTGGGGGGAAGAGAGAGAGCGAGTGGGGGGAAGAGAGAGAGCGAGTGGGGGGAAGAGAGAGAGCGAGTGGGGGGAAGAGAGAGAGCGAGTGGGGGGAAGAGAGAGAGCGAGTGGGGGGAAGAGAGGGCAGGTAGGGGAAGGGAGGGCAGGGGGGGAGGGGAGGGGGGCGAGGAGGGGGGAGGTAGCGGGGGAGAGAAGGGGGGAGAGAAGGGGGGGAGGGGGAGAGAAGGGGGGAGGGGGGGAGAGAAGGGGGGAGGGGGGAGGGGGGGAGAGAAGGGGAGAGAAGGGGGGGAGGGGGAGAGAAGGGGGGAGGGGGAGAGAAGGGGGGGAGAGAAGGGGGGGGAGGGGGAGAGAAGGGGGGGGGGAGGGGGGGAGAGAAGGGGGGAGAGAAGGGGGGGAGGAGGGGAGAGAAGGGGGGGAAGGGGAGAGAAGGGGGGGAGGGGGAGAGAAGGAGAGAAGGGGGGGAGAGGAGGGGGGAGGGGGGGAGAGAAGGGGGGGAGAGAAGGGGGGGAGGGGGAGAGAAGGGGGGGAGGGAAGGGGGGAGGGGGAGAGAAGGAAGGGAGGGGGGGAGGGGGAGAGAAGGGGGGAGGGGGGCAGAGAAGGGGGGGAGAGAAGGGGGGGGAGGGAAGGGTGGGAGGGGGAGGGGGGGAGGGAAGGGGGGAGGGGGAGAGAAGGGGGTGAGGGGGAGGGGGGAGGGGGGAGAGAGGGGAGAGAAGGGGGGAGGGCGGAGAGAAGGGGGGAGGGAGAGAGAGAGAGACAGACAGAGGGAAGGAGAGAGAGAGGGCGAATGGCCCACGGCCGCAAATGGAGCCAAGCCCCGAGAACAGGCGTGAGCCGGCTTGAGGCTGAGAGACGGCCACGCCCGGTTGCCGGGGTAACCCTTCCCCCCCTTCCGAGCCCCCGCCCTCCCGAGCACTGGCCGCGCCGCCCCGCCCTGCACTCCCGAGAGCCCCGCTCTCCGAGCCCCGGCCGCCCCGCTCTCCGAGCCCCAGCCGCCCCGCACACCCGAGAGTCCCGCTGCTTTCCGAGCCCCGCCCGCCCCGCCCCGCACTCCCGAGATCCCCGCTCTCCGAGCCCTAGCCGCCTCGCCCCGCACTCCCGAGAGCCCTGCTGCTTTCCGAGCCCCGCCCGCCCCGCCCCGCACTCCCGAGAGCCCCGCTCTCCGAGCCCCGGCTGCCCCGCCCCGCACTCCCGAGAGCCCTGCTCTCCGAGCCCCGCCCCCCCGGCCGAGCCGGCTTGAAGTCCGTCGATTGCGGCTGTGAGAGACGGCCGGCGGGCCCGGTTGCCGGGGTAACCCTTCCCGCTCACCAAGCCCCGCCCGAGATCCGCACTCCCGAGAGCCCCACCCCCCCGCCCGAGCCGAGCGGGGAACAGAGAGAGACGCCGCGTCTCAGCTGCTCCTGCTGCACGCGCACACTGACCCTCGTGACCCTCGTGGCTGACGCCGTTGCCCCGGGTAATGTGACACCGGGGGGGGGGGTGGGGGGGTGAGGAGCTTAGCAGAAGCCGTGGGACAATTACCTAGCTCGGGCCTGGCTGGGCAAGAAAGGCCCAGGCTTTGAGGCCTAACAAAAACGGGGAAACGTAGGAAAAAGAATCTTAAGGTTAGAGAAAATATTTACAAATGAATGAAGTTTTTTTTTTTTTTTAAAAACAATTTAATAAAAGCAATTTTATTTTGCTGGAAATGTATATTTGAAAAGAAAGACGCAGAAAGCAGGAAAAAGAATGGAAGCAAGATGGCGGCTACTCACCTCGGTTCAGAACGATAAGGCCCGCCCACACACGCACCGATTGGTCGACCGTCAGGTCACCAAAGCGTAGGATTGGTCAATCGTCCCGTCACTCGACCGTAGGAGGGCCCGGCCGCACGCGCCAGCAACCCGGCGTACGATTGGTCGACCTCGAAGCCACTCTGTTGCTAATGAGCGGATAATGAGATGCTAATGAGCAGAATGTTGAAGGTTTTTTGGATACCGCAGGCGCGATTTTTGTCCGGCCGAAATGTAAATACGCTTACCATCGTTTTGGAACGGTGAGCTTTCTTTCGACGTAACGCACGCGTAGGTACGCTCTAACTTTCGAGCGCATAGCCGGACAGACGCACACCCGAGGACAGACAGAAGGACAGACAGACAGATCGACTCCTTTATATATATATATAGATATCAATTTATTATTTAATATTAATTTGTTAAATTAATAAATGGTTGCACTCATCCAGATGACAACATTATATATGTAATGTGCATGATCATATTGTTCCCACTTTAAATCTAATAGCAATGCTGGGTACGGTAGCATAGTGGTTATGTTACTGGACTAGTAATCCAGGGCCTGGACTAATAATCCAGAGACTGCTGTCCTTACCTGGTCTGGCCTATATGTGACTCCAGATCCAAAGCAATGTGGTTGACTCTTAACTGCCCTCTGAATTGGCCTAACAAACCATTCAGTTGTATCAAACCGCTAAAAAACCAGACGGACCACCCAGCATCGTCCTAGGCATCGGATTCGGACATGACAAAGGCACACCCTGCAAAGTTCTCCTCACTAACATCTGGGGACTGTGCCAAAATTGGGAAAGCAACAGCCTGACATAGTCATACTCATCAAATCATTCCCATCAGCCAATGTCCCAAACTCCTCCATGACTATCCCTGGGTATAACCTGCCCCACTGGCAAAGTTGGCAGCACAGTGGTATACAGTTGGGAAGGAGTGGCCCTGGGATTCCTCAACATTGACTTCGGACCCCATGAAGTCACATAGCATCAGGTCAAACAAGGGCAAGGAAATCTCCTGCTGATTACTACCTAATGCCCTCAGCTGATGAATCAGCACTGAGGGTACCAAGGGTGGGGGACTTCAATGCCCATCACCAAGAGTGGCTTGGTAGCACCACTATTGACCAAGCTGGCCAAGTTCTGAACAGCATAGCTACCAGATTGGGCTTGCGGCAGGTGGTGAGAGAAGAAACCTCATCATCACCAATCTACCTGTCGCACATGCATCTGTCCATGAGAGTATATACCAGTATTGGTAGAAGTGACCATTGCACAGTCCTTGTGGAGGCAAAGTCCTGACTTCACACAGAGGACACCCATCATCGTGTTGTGTGGCACTACTACCATGGATTACTAGAGCTAAGCAATCCCACAACCAATGGTTCAGATCAAAGCACTGCAGTCCTGCCACAACCAATCATGAAAGGTGGTGAACAATTAAACAACTAACGGGAGCAGGAGGCTGCATGGACATCCCCATCCTAAATGACAGCTGAGCCCAGCACGTGAGTGCAAAAGACAAGGTTGAAACGTTCGCAACCATCTTCAGCCAGAAGTGCTGAGTGGGTGATCCAACTCGGCTGCCTCCTGAGGTCCCCAGCATCATAGATGCCAGTCTTCAGCCAATTGGTTTCACTCCATGTGATATAAAAAAACGGCTGAACGGATACAACTAAGGCTACATCCCGGCTATAGTGCTGAAGACTTGTGCTCCAGAACTAGCTATGCCTCTAGTCAAATTTTTCCAGTAGAGCTTCAACACTGGCATCTACCTGACAAATCCAATCCAGGCAATTACCGTCCCATCAGCCTACTCTCAAATCATCAGCAAAGTGATGGAAGGAGTCATCGACAGTGCTATCAAGTGGCACTTACTCACCAATAACCTGCTCACTGATGTTCAGTTTGGATTTCACTCGGCTCCAGACTTCATTACAGCATTGGTCCAAACCTGGACAAAAGAGCTCAATTCCAGAGGTGAGGTGAGACTGACTGACCTGAGCAACATCAAGGCAACATTTGACAAAGTGTGGCACCAAGGAGCCCTATTAAATTGACATCAATGGGGATCAGTGGGAAAACTCTCATCTGGCTGGAGTCATGCCTAGCACAAAGGCAGATGGTTATGGTTGTTGGAAGTCAAACATCTCAGCCCCAGGCCATTGCTGCAGGAGTTCCTCAGGGCAGTGTCCTACGCTCAACAATTAACAGCTGCTTCATCAATGACCTTCTCTCCATTATAAGGTCAGAAGTGCGGATGTTCGCTGATGATTGCACAGTGTCCTGTTCCATTCGCATCTCCTCAGATAATGAAGCAGTCCATGCCCACATGCAGCAAAACCTGGACAACATCCAGGCTTGGGCTGATAAGTGGCAAGTGCCACACAAGTGCCAGGCAATGACCATTTCCAGCATGAGAGAGTCTAACCACCTACCCTTGACATTCAATGGTATTACCATTGTTGAATTCCCCACCATCAACATCCTAGGGGTCACCACTGACCAGAAACATAACTGGCCACCCACATAAATACTGTGGCAACAAGAGCAGGTCAGAAGTTGGGTATTTAGCAGTGAGTGGCTCACTTCCTGACTCCTCAAAGCCTTTCCACCAGCTACAAGGCACAAGTCAGGAGTGTGATGGAATGCTCTCCACTTGCCTGAATGAGTGCAGCTCCAGCAACATGCAAGAAGCTCAACACTATCCAGGACAAAGCAGCCCACTTGATCAGCACCCCATCCACCACCTTAAACATTCACTCCCTCCACCACCAGCGTACCATGGCTGCAGTGTGTACCATCTTCTTCGACAGCACCTCCCAAATCCGCGACCTCTACCACCTAGAAGGACAAGGGCAGCAAGCGCATGGGAACACCACCACCTCCAAGTTCCCCTCCAAGTCACACACCATCCTGACTTGGAAATATATCGCCGTTCCTTCATCGTCGCTGGGTCAAGCTCCTGGAACTCCCTCCCTAACAGCACTGTGGGAGTACCTTCACCACACGGACTGCCTTGGGGTCAAATAGGATGCCAACGTGGCAAACAGTCTGGTTCTGTCTGAGACAGTAGCTGGGGAGGGAGATGGAGTCAGTGGCCAGGGCATAGAGTTTCTGGTGAGGACTGAAGGTGGTGGCTTCCTTCTCACCAATGTTTAGCTGGAAGAAATTGCGGCTCATCCAAGTCTGGATGTCAGGCAAACAGTTTGGCAGCACAGAAGCAGTGGAGGAGTTGAGAGAAATGGTTAGAGCTATAATTTAAGCCGTCTCCTGATTGGTTCAGATATTTAAACAATACTTCAAGATTCTAATGGTATGTTTGATAATCAGTCTAGTTGTAGCATACAGCAACATAACAAACTTGTATTTATATAGTAACTTAGAAAAGTCTCCCAAAGTGCTTCGCAGATATGTGAGGACACGATGAATGCTAAGCCAAAGGAGGAGAGATTGAAGGGGATGTTCAAATGCTTGGTCAAAGAGATGGGTTTTAAAGAAGAGGGAGGGTGAAGGATTTAGGCTTGGAATTCCAGAGAGTAGGACCTAGGTGGCTGAAGGTACAGCCGTCAATAGTGGGGTAAAGGGAATAGGGATGCACAAAGGCTTGATTCAACAGAAGAGAGAGTTCCAAAAAGGGTGGAGGCTGGCAGAGGTTACAGAGATAGTGAGGGGCAAGGCCATGGAGAGTTTTAAATGATGAGAATTTTACAGTTTGCAAGTTAAGGGTCAGGGAGCCAAAGTAGGCCAGCGAGGATTGGGTGGCGATAGGCGAGTGGGACTTGGTGTACAATAAGATATTGGCAGCAGAGTTTTGGATGAGCTGAAGTTTATGAAGGGATGGAGCAAGGGAAATCAGCCAGTGAAATAATGGAGCTTGGAGGTGACAAAGTCATGTCTCGGGGTTTTAGCATGGCTTCAGCACTATTATGCTGTCAAGCTGCTCCCTCCAATCAGTAATTTACAGTGTGAAATAACGAAAGATTGAATGTCTGCACTCCCAAAATTACTGAGCCTAAGTCACAAATAATGTAGGTGTTCATTGTAATGCCAACAGTAATTGCCAGCCTCTTATTTGGAGTTTAAGGAAAATGAGAGGAAACTTTAGACCAGCAATGACCATAATAGCATGAATGAAATAGCAATATACAAGAAATAATGCTACTCTACTGTAAGTCATACAACACCCAAATGTTTTTGACTGCTGTGACGTTTGTCAGATTTACAATAAATATATTAGAATTGTAATATTACTAACATAAATCTGTTAAGATAAAATAAGGTTCAGGAAATTATATGCAGCCAGCCTAATTCACTGGCATGCCACTGGTAAATGTATTGAAATCAGATACAGGTAGGCACAACCGCTATTCAATAAAGATTTGCACTGAACATGATGACCTTGCATTGCAGCAAATCGGCAGATAAAGTGGCTTTCAATTAAATCACTGGTGGCATGCTATTCATCCAAACCTCTTCTGTACCTATCCTTGATTTCTGCAGTGTTATTTATGGTTGAAGGGTGAATCAGTCTAATCAAATGCCACATAAATTTCCATAGTTTCTTTCTGCCTGACTTTATCCAACTTTGCTGAACCTAAATTGTTCAACTCCAGTAGGTATTATCAGTTTTACTGTTGAATTTGTGTTGCTTCCCCTTGTTCCTAAAATTCCATTGGGATTTAATCTTAGCTATGGCTCTCATTATCAGTTTAAATCCCAATAAAGGATAACAGGAACCTGCAGGGATGTTTATGAATTCTGTAGGGCAATTTGCTCCAATTTTAATCAATAATGTATATTTTCTATTAAACAACTGAGACAGTAATGAAGGCACTGGAATTTTTTTTATTATGTTTGGAATATTTTATTCTTTGTTGGGAGGTAGAAAAAATATACTAAGAAACAATTCAAAACCCAAATTATGTGATGCTAGCGTGAACTATAAAGAGATCAACTGGGAAGCAGATTTTCTCTGTTAGCTATTTTTAGCAAAATCATAAATGTGCAAAGAACAAGTTAATGATTTCACTACAAATAATGAATAGAATCTTCTATTGTGCAAGTAATGGCCTCATCATTATATGATACTAAATATTTGGCAGACCTTGGTAAAAGAAAAATCTTTTGAAATTTCCAAGCCCAATTTTCATTTTTTTTCCATTTATATATTGCTTTTACCAATACTATCCTCTCCATAATCATTCACATGCAATCTGCAAAATAATTGAATATATTAAGGCTTTTGAGAAAAATTGAATAATCTCAGCATATTTCAGTACTTTCATTAGACATCAAGGTAATACAGATGCACGTGTACAATTACAGAGGAGATCAGGCTGAATAGAATAATTATATAACATGCCATACTTGGTGTGCAATTGAGCTCACAAACTTCAGTCAAATTGAAGGAAACATTAGCATTTTTATTTAATAAGCTCGAATCTTAAAAGTACTGTACCCATAATCCCAACACAAAAATGATGTGAAATATTTACTGGACTCTGGGGGCAAATGACTATGAAAAATACAGCATGTCCTACTTACTTTTTACATACTTTACTTATCTGCATACAGGTCTGAAACCAAGTTGTTTATATTGATGGGATATGTCAAAAAAAATCAATTCCGCATAATTCTATAGCCTATAGAGTTATTGGGTGAGAAATTGATGTCCTTACTGCCAGCTGGTAGCACCAGCGATGTGAGAAAAAATAGCGGCTGCTGCTCTTGCGCCGGCTGGAGGTGGTCCCGGTGGCGGCCGCCATATTGGACACCCCCTTTGCGCTGCCGGTAAAAATTGGCAGTGTGGTGGCGTCAGTCGGCATGCAACGCCGACTTAACATCACCTACGCGAATTTTGACCCTAGCACTCAAGTAAGCGCTGGGTCCTAAGCACGTCAGGTTAACCTGGTGTGTAAGCAGGCAGACAGAGGCCAACAGGGGCAATACCTGCAGCTGTTAAAGGGACACACACATCAATCAGGTACGTTTGAATGGAAGGGTTTGGACTGTTTTTTAAAATTTTGTTCATGTGGTGGCTTGCTGCAATAGATGTGAGAGGTTTTCTTTTTAAGTGTTTTGGGAATGCTGCTGGACGTTTGCAAGGGCTCAGACGGTAAGTGAACGCCTTTGAGAAGACAGAACATGCTGCGAATACTCAACAGGTCAAGCAACATCCGTGGAGATTATGGGCAGGATTTTGAGTGGGCCGCGGAGTCGGGATTGGAGGTGTGTGGGGGGTTAAAATCCCAAAATCGGGGGCCCCGAACCCGCCTCCATGCCAGTTTCAAAGGAGGCGAGTATCCGCCCCACACTGGGACCCGCCTACCCGAGGCGGGAAGGGATTAGTGCCAATTAACTGCCTGTTAACAGGTAGTTAACAGGCAGTTTTTAGCCTAATCCCTATTTTTAATGCTGAAGTGTGGGATTCCAGATGGCTCCAAACCACGCCAAGTTTGCGAGGCGGGCTGTCGGGTTGAAGGACTTGGAGGGGTCGAGATGTCGGTGTTTAGGTGAGTGATGTGTGCATGAGTGCAAAGGTAAGTGTGTTTGGTATGTCTAAAGTATTTAAAGAAGTTTAAATTACCTTTTCTTATCTTTACAGCCTTCCTTCCTTTAGGTCTCGGGAATCCATCATCTCACCGGCACAGAAAGCAGAATGGCTGCGATCTGTCAAAAGTGACAGCCTTCAGCTTTCTGTGCAGGAGAGATTTCTAACTGAGCCTATGGAGAAGGACTCAGGTTAGAAGTAAGACTATCAGTGTTTGACAGCTTCAAACAGCTGTGAAACACTGATACTTCATCTGTCAAAACCTCTTGACAGATGAAATTTCAGTCTGTGACGTCACCTGTTGCCGGGTGGCCCTTAATTGGCCTGCTGAGCCCGCTGGGCGGGCTCAACAAGGTCAATCAAGTTAAAATCATGTGGATTGGCCACATCTCGATGGAGGCGGGACTACAACCCCGAAAGTTGTAGTCCCACCTCCAACCCGACTCCTGAATGAAACTCCAGCCCTATGTCTCAGGTCGACATGCTGCTTGGCCAACGAGTATTTGCAGCATTTTATACTGTCATTTCCCATTTACAGCATCCACTTGCAGAGAGAAGAGGAAGATGCAGAAGAGGAGCAATCAGACGGAAGGATCCATCCCAGACAGCCCCTTTATGGCCGGCATATCCGGAATGGAATCATCTGCCTGCAGTCCCACTGGCTGGGCAGGATGTATTTCTTGGATGTGTGAAATCAGGAAAGCACATGGGTGGAGTTGTGGTGATGGGAGGGCAGGAAAGCCTGAGGTGCATGTCAGAAGGAGGATAACATACGAGGATACCCGCATCTTGTATCCGTTGAGCCCTGCCACTGGCCAAGGGCTCAGCCATGCCCCTGCCAAGAATGGCCTGCACTATCTCCTCAAAGGGGGTGAGGTGATGCTAGGAATGGGAGATGTGCCTTGTCATTGGTGCAGATTGTTGGTAGGTGAGTGATTGGGGTCCTGCATTGAGCAGTGTGTGAGGCTAGTGGTGCAGTTGGTAGGAGACAGCTTTTGAAGATGCATTCACTGACCTTGACCGTCATGAAGCTTCTTTGGGCACTGGAGCCAGGTGGTGGAGGCGACACTGCTGGCAGTGACAGCCTTGGTAATGTACTTCCCCATTGCTCTTTCTGGAGGGCCTCCTGGCCCTTGTGAGTAGAGGACCAGTCTCGCAGTGCTGACCCCTTCACAAAGCTGGAGTGCTGCGTGAAAGACCCTGGGTGCCCCTTCACTGGCTTGCTGAGCCATTTGTGGTAGTGCTGAGGCAGTTGTCCCATTTGTTGAGTTTAGGAAGATAATTCAGCTTTAAGTGCTGAATATTGACATTTGGAACTTCTTTTAAATATTGACTATTTGTTAAAAGGCAGAAAAGGGCTGAAAAATATATTGGGGGAGAAATTGGGTGAGTAGCGCCACCTGTTAGTGCCTAAAGAGGCAGTCAGTGGCTATAGCGCCACTGGCTGCGTCTCCCGCGATACTCAGTAGGGGCGCTAATGGCGGCGTTAGGCATTTGCGCTGCGCCGCCACCGATGACGTCATTGGTGTGCGCAGCGCCCCATTCGTGCCCCGTTCGCGATATTTGGTAGCGAACACCGCAGTTGCGCCGCTCGCTACCCGCGCCCAGTTCACGGGGCCTTACTGTGCCAGCAGTGGCGCAGGTTAAGCTGGAGGTGTGGGGCGGCCGCCTTTTCGGCGGCCGCCTGCCAGCACCTCCGTCCCCGACCTCCTAACCACCCCCCCGCGGCAATGCCAGCTGTTTCCCGAGAGCCCGGCACTTCTCCTTGGTGCCGGGCTCATTTGCCAGCACTCGCGAGCGGGGATCGCGCTGTTGCAGGCACCTCCCCCTTAACAGTGGGAGGAAGGCCTGCAATACCGCAGCATGCCATGCCGCTGCGGCACGTTGCGCTGCGATATTCAGTTTCAGCGCCCTAAGAGGGACGCGGAGCGCCTCAAGCCTCGCCCCGTGTCCCTCGAGGAGCAATGAAACTGAATATCTGATGATCGCTAAAGCCTTGAACGCTGCGCTAAATCCTGCGCTCAGGCGACTTTTGCGCCACTTTGGCGCCCCAACCCAATTTCTAGGCCATTGAATCAGTACATTTTATTTTCCCTTGCTTCAATGTGCATGGCCCCTTTAAATTTCAGAGATCCTCACTGCCCACAATGCATTGTGAGCTTCACAGCCTCGCACACAGATGCTCGGGGAAGCAGCAACGCCGCACCAGCACAGCAAATTGGTCCCGGATCCCTCGAGCAACGCCACCAGGACGGCGTTGCGCCCAAGTTTAGCGCTGTGCCACCTACCACCATGCCCCCCACACTAATTTACCTCCTTTAGCACGGCGGCTATTTCGGGCGGCCATTAACGACAGTTGGCAAGACCACCGACGAATTTCTCCCCCATTATGTTGGCTATGGATTGAACTTACTAAGTGACACATACTTGTTGAACTCTTTTGTGGAAGCAATGGCCTGTAATTTACAGGACCTTGACGGCGTACGATGTCGTAAGTGCTGTGAAAGGCCCTGCAAGTTCCGGGTTTCCATGGGCGGTGCGCATGCGTGAAAACCCAGAACTTGCGCTCTGTCAAGTTTCACTTGGACTGATCCACTGCATCCACTGTAAATTGACTTTCTCTGGAGCAGAGTGGGGCTATCTGCCCAGCTACTGCAGTCAGGGAAAGCTGGCACAGAGTGGGGCAATTTGCCCAACTACTGCCCAGCGAATACCCACGAAACCCTTACGTCTGGTAAAAGCAGGCCTTCTTTTACCAGCGTAAGGGTTAAAATAAATGTAAAAATAATTTTTTTTAATGATTTAAACACTCAATTACATTTAAAATTAGTTTAGGTAAATTTTGTCCCGTTTAAATATGTTTAACTTTTATTTTCAGGCCCAGGACTGGAACAGTCCGAAGCTCCGGAGACACCAGGTAAGTACAGAGTTTACTTTCGGTTCGGAGGCGTACGCCGGCAGCAAACCTCCGACCGCAATTTTCCAGGCCAATATCTGGTTGTACACCAGTTAATGACCCAAATTCTCAAAATGCAGTACTGCTTCAGGAAAAAAACTGTCCGTCATACCAGAACTCTGTTTGAATTTTTCATTTGTGTAAACGTGCAACTGCGGTTTAAGAAGACAATTGATAGAGGTCCAACAGATGGCCATCTTTTGTGTGGCAGCACACTGGGTGAATTTTGAAGCCAACTAATTATCATACCTGTTTCGTTGACAGTTAGAAAATCTAATTGCTAATTATTGCTTACACCTATGAGACAGACTGTAATTGCTAACCCCATTGATAGAAGAGAGAGCTAGATTGTCAGACAGAGAGACAGACAAAAGTGTAGAGGGACTGAACATCAACTAAATTTTGATATAAAAATACCATATTCTTTATACCTCTAACAATATAATTGCAAGTCTTCTAAGTTTTGCATTACAGAGGTGGGTATTTAATTGAACCTTCCTCTGCAAGGTTGAGGGTCTATTCTGTTGTTAAAAAGGGTCATTTTTAAACAAGTCCAAAGTTTCTATTTATACACAACTGTGGCAGAACCACTGAATGACTCTGGCTAACTGTATATAATTCTCTTTAACGATGTTCTAACACCAGCCTAAACCTGTACCATTGTGTTAGGCATTACTGTGTTTTGTATATAGAGTTTGCATGTATGGGGCGTGGCCCCTTTAAGAGCGCGGAAAAACTCGGGCAAACGCAATGACGTCACGTCGCAAACCACGGGGCTGCCCAGGCAGTCCTCGTGGCATCTCCGTTGAGTAAAGACCTGTTTAGTTGTTCTCTTGTGTCGATCTCCGTTATTCGTTGGAATTCGTTAATTCCTACATTGGTGACCCCGTTTTTGTGAACATTTTCACATAAGAGCACAGCATAGAAGCAAACGCCGTTTCGCTAAAGCTACCGCAGTTCTGGGAGCAGCAAGCACCCTCGTGGTTTATTCAAGCCGAGGCCCAGTTCGCCCTGAGGAACATCGATGCGGATCAGACCAAGTATCTTTATGTAGTCTCCGCACTAGACAGCTCAACCGCCTCTCGGATCGTCAGCCTCCTCGAAAACCCCCCAACGGAGCGCAAGTATGAAACCCTCAAAGCGCGGTTACTGCAGGTTTTTGGGTTCACAAAATCGGAGCGCGGCCGTCGATTACTCGCTATGCCCGGGCTCGGGAACTCCAAGCCTTCAGAGTTGATGAGCCAAATGCTCACACTCCTGGGCTCAGAACGGAAATGTTTCCTATTCTGCGAGATTTTCCTCAGCCAACTGCCTGAACAGGTACAAGCTGCCTTGACCAGATCTGAAATTAAAGACTGCGCAACACTCGCTGCGGAGGCTGACAACATTTTCGCTGTAACTCGGCAGAACTGCGCCGCCACGAGGCACCAAACCCCCGCAGACGCCGCCCCAGCTCGTCAGCCTGCTGGGCTGTGTTTCTACCACGCGCAGTTCGGCGCGAAGGCGAAGCGTTGCCGCCCTCCCTGCAGTTTTCCCCAAAAAAACAAACAACTGACACTGCGACCACCGAGGAATGGGTCTAACGGGCACCCCACGGCCGCGATGGTGATCGGCAATGCGGGAAAATTGCTGTTCATCACTGATACTCTCTCCGGTCGTCGTTTTCTGTGCAACACCGGGGCGCAGTGCAACATTTTACCCGCGTCCGCCCTCGATGTGCAGACGGGGAATCACGGCCCCACCCTTGAAGCGGCCAATGGTGGAACAATTCGGACCTTCGGCAGACGGCGAGTGGAGGTGTGCCTCGGGGGGCAACGTTTTCACTGGGAGTTTGTTACGGCCAGAGTTTCCCAGCCCCTCCTCGGTGTGGATTTCCTGTGCGCCAACAGCCTCCTGGTCGACGTTAGGAACCGGCGGCTGATCAACGCAGCAACTTTTAATTCTCTTCCGTGTTACCGCAGTAACACTACGTCACGCACCGTCTCCTGTGCGTTCCCGACTCCTGATGAGTTCGCTCGCCTACTCGGCGAATTCCCCGACCTGACAAGACCCACGTTCTCCTCCACAGCCACGAAACATGGTGTGGAACACCACATCACCACCAACGGCCCCCCGGTCTACGCGCGGGCCCGGCGCCTGGAATCTGGCAAGCTGGCGGTCGTAAAGGCGGAGTTCGCAACCATGGAATGGTTAGGGATTATTCGCCGGTCGAATAGTCCCTGGTCTTCACCCCTCCATATCGTCCCGAAGCCTGGCGGCGGATGGCGGCCATGCGGCGACTATTGATGCCTCAATGACGCCACCACTCCTGATCGGTACCCGATCCCCCACATCCAGGATTTCTCTGCCCATTTGGCAGGGAACACAGTGTTCTCAAAAGTTGACCTCATCCAGGGCTACCACCAGGTCCCAGTTCATCCACAAGACGTCCAGAAGACCGCAGTCCTCACCCCATTCGGCCTCTTCGAGTTTTTACGAATGCCGTTTGGGTTAAAGAAGGCCGCCCAGGCTTTCCAACACCTGATGGACTCCGTGCTGCGGGACCTCAAGTTCCTCTTCGTCTACCTGGATGATATTCTAATTGCCAGTCCTACTAAGGAAGACATACCTGTCACCTATGCACCCTTTTTCGACGCCTCCGCCAACACGGCCTGATTATCAACCCAGCCAAGTGTCAGCTTGGCCTGCACCAAATTGACTTCCTGGGGCATCGCATCACCTCAGAGGGAGCGGTTCCTTTACCTTCGAAAGTAGAGGCGGTGACATCCTTTCCACGCCCGCAGAACGTAAAACCAAATTTTAATTTGATTTGTTAAGTTTTAGTTGAACTATTGTTAATTTACAGTCCAATTTGTTTTTTTTTTTTTTGGGTCCAAACAAAAGAGTACCCTCTGTTCAGTAAAATACCTGTTTAATTGTTCTCCCGAAGTCCGTGTATTATTGAGGCACGGACTTTACACCTGGTGCTATTAGTGACAGCTTACAGGGAACCTTACCCAATCGCAAGACCGCCGAACCGTGGTCAGCCCGACAGCAGCGTCAACTGACCTACATATCCGAATTCACCACGGATATACAGCACGTGGCCGGTAAGGACAACCTGGTGGCAGACTGCCTCTCCCGCGCGATTGTCAATACGGTTCATTTGGGCATCAACTACGCCCTCATGGCAGCGGACCAAGCCTCAGACCCGGAAGTCCAAGCTTACAGAACGGCCATCACTGGCCTCCAGTTGGCCGACATCAAGTTCCATTCGGCAGGTACCACGCTGTTGTGCGACGTCTCCGTACAGGCCTTGTCGTGCCGGTCGTCTGGCACCGCAAAGTGTTCAACGCCATACATGGGTTGTCACACCCAGGAATGAAAGCCTCTCAGAAACTGATGTCAGCGAAATTTGTATGGCATGGCATGCATAAAGATGTCCACGACTGGGCCAACACCTGCATGGTCTGCCAAAAGGCCAAGGTACCGCGCCACATCAAAGCTCCGTTGGCCACCTTCACAGTTCCAGAGCAACGTTTTGACCATGTCAACGTGGACCTGGTAGGACCACTCCCACCCTCCCATGGTTTTTCACACATCCTGACCATGGTTGACCGCACCACCAGATGGCCGGAGGCGGTCCCCCTGTCATCCACTACTTCGGCGGACGTGGCCAGGGCGTTCATTTCCTCCTGGATCACCCGTTTCGGAGTGCCCGCAGATATTTAGTCAGACAGGGGACCGCAGTTCTCTTCCGAACTCTGGAATGCAGTGGCCCAAGGACTCGGTGTCAAATTACACCGCACCACAGCCTACCACCCAAAGCCGCCCTGAGGGCCAGCCTCCAGGACGCTGGATGGGCAGACAAGCTACCGTGGGTCCTGTTGGGCCTTCGCATGACCCCCAAAGAAGACCTTCACTCTTCATCAGCGGAGCTTGTGTATGGTCAGCCGCTGCGAGTCCCAGGGGACTGCCTACCAACATCGACGGAGCCCTGGTCCGCATCTGCCCAGCTTGCTAGTCACCAAGAGGCGGCCAGATGTTTCGCACCGGTGCCCACTTCGCACCACGGGCTGCAGAGGTCACACGTTCCCACGGGGCTTCACAAGGCTGAATACGTTTTTATTCGCCATGACGCACATAGGGATCCGCTCAAGGCCTCATATACCGGTCCCGTCCGCGTGTTGGAAGCAGGGGACAAAACCTTCACGGTAGATGTCGGTGGTAAACCGGACCACATTTCGGTCGACCGCTTAAAGCCAGCACATTTAGACCTCGACCGCCCCGTCGAGACAGCACAACCGCCGAGACGGGATTGGCCACCCATCGTCGTTACGGCAGACCGAGTGCGACCGCCCGCCAGACCGCCAGCCGACCAGCAGCCTCCGCCTCGAGAGTACAGGAGTCGTTCTGACAGGCTCGTCAGACCCCCTCACCGTTTGACTTTGTCCGTTAAAGTGAATTCTGGGGGGGGCGCATGTGGCAGAACCACTGAATGACTCTGGCTAACTGTATATAATTCTCTTTAACGATGTTCTAACACCAGCCTAAACCTGTACCATTGTGTTAGGCATTACTGTGTTTTGTATATAGAGTTTGCATGTATGGGGCGTGGCCCCTTTAAGAGCGCGGAAAAACTCGGGCAAACGCAATGACGTCACGTCGCAAACCACGGGGCTGCCCAGGCAGTCCTCGTGGCATCTCCGTTGAGTAAAGACCTGTTTAGTTGTTCTCTTGTGTCGATCTCCGTTATTCGCTGGAATTCGTTAATTCCTACACAACCATATTTCTGAAAAGATCACTACACAGTTCCAGATTTCCTCAGACCTTGTAGCAGCGTGAAAGGATGCAGTGTCAAATAAATTCAGTGCAGTGGTCACTTACATAGCTACAGACAGAGCTACTCTGGCAGTGGAGCCAGGCTGAAGATCTTTGCAAAGAAGGTCGCACAGATGTGTAATGGCAGTCTTGGACAATCGCAGCCTTCGAACACAGAGCTCTTTCGAGAGGTTTGAAAGACTTGTGCTGCCTATAGACATGTTGTGAGTGGCACCTGGTGAGCTGGTGTCTTCTGCCATATTCTCCTTGCCTCCACACACTGCTGTTTCACCCCCTCCTGCATAAGGATGGCACTGTGGTTGGGTCATGTGCCAATCTCAGTGAGCAAAATTGGAAATAAAGGGTTGAAAAAGCATCTGTGAAGCCAGAAACCAGCAAGCAAAGTTTGAGGACTTTACAAAGCTCTCAAGCTCCTCACTTCCACCTGAATCAGAGACTGGGGGAGCAGCTGTACCTGTTTTACATGTGTCTAACTTTCCCATACTGCAATATTTATTGGCATAAAAGCAGGAAATTCCCAGGGACAGTGACACCAGCTGAGAGGCGGTTCAATGCAAATGATCTGCGGGCGCATTGTCGAAGCTGCCAAAAAGCTATTCTCTTCAACCTTTTTATTGCAATAGCGGCATAATTGCTGAAGATAGTGAGGAAATTCAGGACCATATGTGGAAGCCTTTAAGACCCACAAGTAACTGCAGTGCAAAACCAGCTTCCAGCTTTCCCTGACTGCAGCTAAGGATCTCCTTAATGTATGCGCAAAATGGCTTCCTCTTGACTTCTATCATCCATGTTTGGTGGACAGAAGCAGGAACTGGTGGCAATCAGGCAGGTAGACAAAAATGGTTTTGGGGGGTCATAGCCATGTCATCTGATGCTAATTAACAAAAATTCATGAGGCACCCTCCTGTTTCAGTAGAAGCTCGGTGCTGGGATTGAAGTTTGCCTGAAAATCAGACTTACTTTGATATTAGGTCAGTGCTTCAGCTACAGTGCTATTTTGGGCCCGCTACCACCCCGTTTTTAAGTGCAAACAGGGCAGTAGGGCCACAAAAATCAGCCTTATGGTACTGAGTTATTTATTGTGGATGAGGATCAAAAAGTTGCAGGTGACCAGAGAGTCTCCCTCCCTGATATTTTAAGATGTACCTTAGTAGTTCCTCTGGGGGAAAAAATTGAAAAAGATATATGCAAACCTGTGATTCTGGCAAAACCTCTCCAAGATCAGAGCTCCTTTAAAATAAACACTTCAGCTGATCCTGGCAAGCCACAACTCTTCTTTTATCACACTGTGTGTCACAATAGGGGCAGTAATGATGGGACGATATCATAGGTCAAAATTCCCATCATGACCATATAATCTGAATGGCCGCACTACAAAAGGGGCAGGCAGAGGAAGCACCCCTCTCATTTGAGGAGAAAATTACATCAGGCCTAACATGGGGCATAAATCCAGTGAGAATAGGTCCTGCCCAATATCCACTCACCTCACCATTCCCCAGGCACCATGACACCCTAATAACATCAGATCAATAAGGACCCCATGGAGCTTTCATAAAGAATCTTGGACAAAGAGTTGAGAAATCATAAACCTGTTCTTTATAAGAATGTTTACAATTGTGCTAGTGAACAGATGAAGCTTTTCTAACTTATTAGCGGTCTCCCAAAACGGATGTTATTTTCTTTTAAGTATTATGATTAAAACCATAAGTTATGTTGTTTTGCTTGTGCGAATAATTTTTGAACCTTTGCACAGGGACAATGAAATTCATTAGATGATTCGGGATGTACTTTTCCCTCCAGCAAACTTAAAGCCTAATTCTATAATCCCATGCTCTTACTGAGAAACTAAACTTGCAGGAGATGCAATAATATAGCCTCGATTCTTTCGCTTGCACTCGCTGCTGGGGAACAGCAGAGAGGAATTAGCCCTTTGGTTCAAACTTCAGCCAGTTTGACTATTATTCCGGCTCTTCCTAAAAGTAAGAGAGAATTCCTCCTTCCCACCCATATCATGTGCCATGAATTCTCCTTCCTATCTGTTCCCTGTGTTAGGAATACAACTCTTCTCTCCTACATGTTTCCTGTGTTAGAAATCTTCCCTCTCTTCCATTGCCTGTCTTCCTCTACCTCAATAAATTTCTATGACCACTGCTTCTGTCACTGAATTAAGTTTTGTTGGGGTTGAGAGCAACCCCTGGTGGATTTCTTTTTTGTCCAGAACCAATGAGTCCTCTTAAGTCCTAAACTCTACAGTGTGCAATATTTGTAAAGACAATCCATTTGTTTTGAATCTATTAGGAAAATGAGCAAATGTTGATGCCAACAATGTCAGATGCTGCCCATACCAATGCCAGCTGGTTCTTTCATTACTTTGCTAACTTAAACTCAAATGCTTGAAACCAATGTGTAAATTATGTTCAATTTCATCCGACATTTCATTGGAAGCAATTTCAGACATTCTGCTGCTGTACTGAATATTACCTTGCAACAGATGTGTAGAATTAACAGTTATGACAGACTTTGGCAAGCAAAAGCTTCCAATGTATGTGTGCGGTACCAAGTACTGAATTAGTTAAATTAAATAATATATTGTGTGGTCCACAAAACTTTGTGGTATCAACTGTGGAGTGCCAACTTGTAATGACTTCTGAGTACATTTGCCATCTGTACAATGAAGATCCCAGCATTAAACAATGATAAACTAACAAAGCAAAGAGAAAGATAACTAGCATTGGAGTAATTTCATTACCATTTTAATTACCTTTCTCTGCCTTTGTGCTGCTATATTGTCCTCTTTCGGTTTGGTCAGTCGAGGCTGTGGTTTTCTCCAGGTTTTGGCATCAATGCTACTTCATATTACCCAACAGGAGGCATGCTTTGTGAGGTGGAATTAATTGCCTGCTGCTTTTTTCCCATTCTCCTGAGCTGGAAACCTCTGATACTGTGAGAAGTTCCAAAGAACTGAAGAAAATCCCAAACTCTAAACTTAGTCAAGGCTAGGATTCAGAACTCCAGCTCCTGAATGGAACCCAAAACCAATAAAAGAGTTGTTGGGCCATTCTAGAAAGAATAAACAGTATGTTATCACTATCTCTGCCAGTGTAAGCTTCATTTTGTGCCTGGTACTCCTAAGTGAGCAATATTCCTGCCTGCTTTAATTTTAGGAACATAGGAACAGGAGGAGGCCATTCATCCCCTCGAGCCTGTTCCGCCATTCAATGAGATCATGGCTGATCTGTGGCCTAACTCCATATACCCACCTTTACCCCATATCCCTTAATACCTTTAGTGAACAAAAATCTATCAATCTCAGATTTAAAATTAACAATTGATCTAGCATCAATTGCCGTCTGCGGGAGAGAGTTCCAAACTTCTACCACCCTTTGTGTATAGAAGTGTTTCTTAATTTCACTCCTGAAAGCTCTGGCTCTATTCTTTAGACTCCCCCTAGTCCTGGACTCACCAACCAGCGAAAATAGCTTCTCTCTATCTACTCTATCTGTTCTCCTTAATATCTTGAAAACTTCGATCAAATCACCCCTTAACCTTCTAAATTCTAGGGAATACAACCCTAAATTGTGTAATTTAACCCTTGGAGTCCGGGTGTCATTCCAGTAAACCTACACTGTACTCCCTCCAAGGTCAATATATCCTTCCTAAGGGGTGGTCCCCAGAACTGCTCACAGTATTCCATGTGTGGTCTAGCGAAGGCTTTGTATAGCTGCAGCATAAATTCTACCCCCTTGTGTTCATGTCCTCTAGATATAAAGGCCAGCATTTCATTTGCCTTTTTGATTATTTTCTGTACCTGTTCATGACGTTTTACTGATCAATGCACCTGGACCTCCAAGTCTCTTTGGACCTCCACTGTTTTTAGCTTTTCACCATTTAGAATGTACCCTGTTCTATCCTTTTTAGGTCCAAAGTGGATGACCTCACATTTGCCTACATTGAAATCCATTTGCCACAGTTTTGCCCATTCATTTAATCTATCAATATCACTTTGTAATTTAATGCTTTCATCTACAGTGCTGTCTATCTTTGTGTCATTGGCAAATTTGGATATGTGGCTTTCTATCCCATCATTTAAGTAGTTAATAAATACGATGAATAAATGAGGCCCCAACACAGATCCCTGTGGGACACCACTAGTCACATCCTACCAATTAGACCTGCCCATTATCCCTAATCTCTGTCTCCTGCCACTCAGCCAATTTCCTAACCATTTGTCTTCAATTCCACGAGCTTCAACCTTAGTAAACAGTCTCTTGAGGGACTTTATCAAATGCCTTTTGGAAGTCCATATAAATAACATCCATAGACATTCCCCTGTCCACTACTTTAGTTGCCTCTTCAAAAAATTCAATCAGGTTTGGCAGGCATGACCTACCTTTTACAAATCCATACTGGCCTCTCTCTCTTCAGCTGAAAATTTTCAAGGTGTTCAGTCAGCCTATCCTTAATTATAGACTCTAGTAATTTCCCGACAACAGATGTTAGGCTAACTGGCCTATAATTCCCTGGTTTCCTAATCTATCAATATCACTTTATAATTGTATGCTTTCATCTAAACTGCCTACAGTGCTGCCTATCTTTGTGTCATCGACTTTCAGAAGGCATTTGATAAAGTCCCTCATAAGAGACTGTTAACTAAGGTTGAAGCCCATGGAATTGAAGGCAAATTTTTCCCTCTCAATTTTAGTGCAAAAATAGATGTAAGTAAAAAGTGATGTAATGTCAGCAGAAAGGACTAAGGGAGAAAAATTCGGTTGGTTGCGCCATCCATTAGCGCCTTAAGAGGGCGCTAAGTGGGTCGCAAGCCAACTGGCACCCGGGCGCAGCACTGCCCATGCCTCCCGCTAAATTCCGCGGGACGTTAGTGGTGGCGCTAACCGTTAGTGCTGCGCCGCTGCCGATGACATCATCGGTGTGCGCAGCACCCCGCTGACACCCCGGCCGCGATATTCGGCAGTGCCCCCCTAATTTACTGCCGGACGCTATGTCCGATGGGGTCAGGGGGGCCTACCTGCGGCCGGGGAGGCGCAAATTAAAGGCGCGGTGCAGGGCGGCCATTTTTATTGTAGGCCGCCTGCCTGCGCTCCAAGAGCCCAGTACTTCTCTTCGGTGCCTGGCTCTTTTGCCTGCACTCCCGATCCTCGGGGGCCCAGCTGGGCCCCAGATCGCACTGCACAAGGCCCCTCCCCTTTAAGAAGGGGAGGAAGGCCTGCAATACGACGTGCCACAGCGTGTGGTGCTGCGGCACGTTGCGCCACGATATTCACTCGCAGCACCCCAAGAGGGATGTGGGGCACCTCCAGTAGCGCCGCGCTTCCCTTTGGGGCGCAACCACTCAATTTCCAGTGCGGGGGCGCGAATGTTTCCGGGGCGCTACTTTTAGCGCCCTGGCGAGGCTGGTGCCTCAATTGGGGCACTACTCAATTTTTAGCCCTAAGAGTCTGTGGCCGAGGCTTTTCACTCACCTCTCCTCACCCACTCCATTGATTTTTCGGTATCAGTGTGTCACTGCCTCTGTGCTTTCCCACCATCATGTTTCCACAATTTTCACAATATGGGAATGCTGGACACAAGGGCCACCCGCCTGTTTAGCCCAGGCATCCAGTGTTCAATGGTCATCAAAAAGGAGGAAAACCTTTCATGGGAGTCAGAGCTTGTGCAAGCACTGACAAAGTGAGGCCTTGTACAGGCTGAAGAGAAAAACTTGCAAGTATTTTTCTAAATTCAGATTTGTAGACAGCACCGAGGCTCCCTGCATTCACATGCTGCATCAGGCCCCAAAGTCTTTCCCCATCAGAACTCTGCCCTCTTTTCAACGGATCTCCCTGGCAGAGGCTCGGGAGCCTGCCTCCAGTCTGCAAATGACCCCAAGGCCAGAAAATTGGCAGGGGCCAGAAAGACATCATCTTAGTAGATGCAAGTCATATCCCCCTCCCCAAAGATGTGCGCTAAACAATCGAGGTATGATGAAGAGCAGGGGGTAACCTAGGCCTACATGTTCATGTTTCATTCCTACCCGGACAAAAATGGATTAAAGAACATTTGGTAAAAAGTGAGATAAAAAGTAATTATTACTTATTAAAACCTGGTTAAATTCATCAAAGATGAACTCATGCAGCTAGCTTCAGCTGAACCATTAAATCAAAATGTATTTTAGTCCAGGTCAGACCTGGCATTAGTGAGCTTACTGAAAAGGGAAAATTTCAAACCATCACCACAGCAGTGACAGAAACAATTAGCATAAGCTCATACCTTGATAGAGGAAAGTGGCAACAGTTTGAGCTCCCAACAGTTGCTACTAGTGGCTTAGTTCCCACATGTTGGGCGTGAAATTGGTCTTGTGCGGTATCACAAAATGGGCTTCTTTTACACTCCGCCTGATTTTCCTTTCCAGTGAAGTCAATGCAAAAGAAAATGGAGCGGAGTTTCAAACGAGGTGCCAATTTACTATTGCCCGTTTTGCATAACTGCCCAAGACCAATTTCACCCTCGTTAAATTAACTCTGAGCTATAACATTCAATTGTGACACCATTACAATGCTTAGTAAATGATTGCAAAATACACGTTCAAAACCAGTATACCTTTGTAAAATTCATTACTTCCTAAAACCAGCAAGATATGTTGAGATGGTGCCTAGCAGCAGGGAGATGGTGCCCAGCAGCAGGGGCATGGCTGAAGTAAGCAAAACTGAGGCTGCTGCCTCTCAGGGCAGTACCACATCAGGCACATTCGGCTCCCCTCCTTCAAATAATAGGCTCATCAGAAAGCATGCAGGGCCAGACAACCACTACAACATTGGATGTGGCAGCACCAGATTCATTAGGAGCTGCAGGGCCACTCAATCCTAAGAGGTTTCCATCTTGACCTTGTCTCTGCTGTTAAAGATAGAGCTGAGACACACAGGACTGATGAAGTACAACTCCCAGCATGTCATGAATTCACATGCAGGAAGCCTTTGTGGTTTATATAAATATGGGGGTTTACATTTGGGGCACAAAAAACTAGTATTTGGAAGAGGACAACACTGCAGGTGTTCTTAAGGGCACTATCTTCAGCCCAATCATCTTCAGTTGCTTCATTGATGTCCTTTCCTCTGTCATAAATTTAGAAGTGGGACTGTTTGCTGACACTTCCAGTGTTCAGTTCTGTTCACTACTTTTCTGATAATGAAGCAGCCACTGCCAGTATACAGCAGGACCTGGACAATATCCAGGATTGGGCTGACAAGTGGCAGGCAATATTTGCACCATGCAAGTACTAGGCAATGACCACCTCCAACAAGGAAAAGCCTAACCACCTCCCCGTACGCTTCAATAGCACCACAATCACCGAATTCCCCCATCATTAACATCTTGCGGTCAACTTGACCAAAAGCATAACAAGGCCAGTCTTGACTATATCCTGGCTACAGGACCAGAGAAGAGGCTTGGTACAATTGCAAAGAGTGATCCACCTCCTGGTAATTCAAAGCCTGCCCACGACTGACAAGGCTCAAGATAGGAGTGTGATGGAACCTTCACCACTCAGTCACAACAACCTTCAAGAAGCTCAATACCAGGACAGAGCAGTTCAGTTGATAAGCATTCCTGCTACAGGAATCAATATCTACCTCCTCCACTACTGATACATTGTGGTTGCAGAACGTATTTTATACAGGATGCACTGCAGCAACTCACCAAGCTTACTTTGACAGCATCTCACATCCTTGCAACTTCTACCACCATGAAGGATAAGAGTAGCAAAGTCATTGAAACATCGCCACCTCCAAGTTCCTCTCCCAGTCACAAACCATCCTGACATGAACATGTGTCACCATTCCTTCACTGCTACTGGGTCAAAATCATCAAGACCATCGTGGAAGCACCATCACCACAAAAACTGCAGCGGTTCAAGAACAAAGTCCACCAAAATCTTTTCAGAGTAACAAGGGATGGGAGATCAATAAGGCCTTGCAGAACAGATTTTTAAAAAGCCTCATTGAAATTAATTTGTCTGATTTTAATTACATTTTAAAAACTGTGTTGATCTTAGTCAGCCATTTGTGATAGATGGACCTCCACTACTCCACAATTGCCCTTAAATTGTTCTTGTAAATTATATTTTCCAGACAAGTAAGTACCTAGAAGGGAGTCGAACTGAAAATATAAGAATATTTTAAATATTCAGATACTATTTTCAGTTGATGAAGGGTAATCTCAAACTGGTGTAATTTATTTGTTACATGGTCCAGTAAGTATCACATTCACTTATATGTCCTACTTCTGTCAACAAATACAGCTGCACTCAATCTTTTCGATCATTCAATACAAATGGTTTTATTGTTTCACTCTAATATGTAGTTAATTAATTCAGGGAAATGATATAGTCATTCCTCTCTGAAAAGTTTCTTGGGTGTTGCTTATAAATTGAAGATATTGATAATGATGTGCTATTAAGCTTGGAGGAAGACATTTTGCTTTGATAACGAGATGCGATTAATTAGTCCTTTATGTATTCATGCTTTATTATAGTGCAATCTAGTTTCAAAAATAATTCAAGAATAATTTCGCAAAAGTATTTTAGTGAATTTTAATAAATTATCTCCTGTTAATTTTATTGCTTCTTGAACGAAAACCCTTCAAGGAACGAAAACCCGTCAAGGACATCATTCTAGCTATTTATTCAATCTACAGTGAAACCAGTGTATTTCCTCACTTTTTGTGATTAACCCTTTTAATTATCATTCTTAATCCAGGATTTAGTTTAGTTAGATTTAAAAATTAGAAATAACACCAAAATGTATTCATCATTCCTGACTAATAGTACCTACTTGGTAAAAGAGAACTCATCTGGTACAATCAGATGTGCTGTATGATAAATGTGTGTCTCCATATCAGTCCTGTACAAAAGTCCAATGAAAAGGTCCCGATCAGTTGAACTGCTCTGGTTGGCGTTGAGTTTCTTGAGTGTTGTTAGAGCTGCACCTGTCCAGGGGAGTGATGAATGTTCTACCACACTCCCGACTTGAGCCTTGTAGATGGTGGGCAGCCTTTGAGGGGGTCAAGAGGTGAGCCAGTTGTCACAACGTGCACAGCCTCTGGCCTACTCTTGCAGCCAATTGTATTTATATGTGTGGTGCTGTAAAGTTAGCAAGGCCTCAGGGTCTGATCTGCTTTCTCTAGTATTGTTTGTTTTATTGCATTTAATTTAAAGTTTGTGTTATAAATTTTTCTCAAATATTAGCTAAATAATTACTGTTTTGTGAATCATGCTCTTCTTCATTTTAATAGTGGGGGGACTTAAGAGTGGGTTCTTATGTTCATTTAATTTTTTTGTTGTTCCTGCAATTCATTTCATTTCATAGTATTCATTAACTTCATTTAATTTGTTAAATGAATACCTCCCTCATGAGTTATCATCTTTTTGGAAAAGGACAAACTCATGTTCTGCAGTTATGCTTTTCAAAATGATTTTTTTATACTCCATTTGATTTTTTAAAAACCTTTATGTATCTAAATCTTTATGATAATGTATTGGCCCGGATTTTGCGGAAAGCGACGAATGAACAGTGCTCACTGTTCACTACACTGACAGCTGCCCAGAGTGTTCGCGAGCTTTTGTGCGGAGATCTGCTGTCATCGGGCGTCTAATTCAGTGTGGCACCCGCTACAGGGGATGGGTGGCGTATGTGATCAGACCAAGCAACAGTGTGGCTTTTCAACCAGATTGAAATCAGATTGAAGAATCCTCACACAGAGTCTAAACCAGGAAGTATAAATTAGATTTAACTCATGTACAGAAAGCAAAATAAAGAGGGAAAGAAAGATGAGATTAAGAGAGATCAAAGAGACAGACAGAAAAAGTTAAAAAGAAATTATTTTTACTTTTTAAAAACCTCCAACACTAATTAAATTGTGAAGGAATGAAATTCCATACTTATAAAATTACATTTTCAGGGCCAGAGAGGTTGTTTGGCAGTAATTATGACTTATCACACTGTTAAAAATTTATTTACACCTTAATGCACCAGCCCTAACTTTTTCTGCCATGTTTAGTGGGTAACTACCGCAAATTCACACCCTTACATGTATTTCAATACCAAGGCTATCGGCAGTGACTGTTATAGCGCAGCCTATGGAGGAGCAGGGTAACTCGGACAGCAAATTCCAGATTTCCGCGTTTAACTGCGCATGTGCATACTCCAGAAGTTGCTGTCAGATTTACTCCATAGTAACAGTGAGCGCTGACAGCCTCGCCGTTATTCTCAACGCAAAATCCAGGCCATTGCGTTGCCTGGTCAAACCCCGGACCTTGATTCCCTCTCGAACAAGGTACATAGCAGTTAACCAACTCAGCCCTTACACGGCATTCTCTCACAGTGTTGAGCACCAGCTACCAACAGAAGCAGAGCAGTGATCAGAGCCTGAACTATACAGATCCATGAGCAACACCACAGGCAATGTGTACATAGTTCATATGATGCATTGCAGCACACCAAGCCTCAGATCTTTAAGGTGGTCTATTAAATCTGTGTGTACCCGAAAAGAAACCAAGTATCATGCTTTTCTCATTGGCCAAAATAAGAAAGATAACAAAACTGACCAATGAGATATAAAGATTCCACAGAAAGACAGACACTTGAAAATCTACCATTTCAACCAACCATACCACTGAATTTATATTTTCCAAAGTGAATCCAGCAGCCTCATATATAAGTAACATTTATAAGATAATAAAACACACAAAAAATATTCCAATGTTCCCTAAAATCATTTAGGCTGCCCATACAGTTTCCTACATAATATTCTACATTCCCTGTACCATTTTGTTCCAGTTGCCTGTTCCTTTTTGTGTGGCTAGGGACTTAGTTGTGCATCTGGTCGTGTATGTGTAAGAGATGCATCCTGGGAGCTATAGGGGGCAAATTTTGGTTGTTTTGCGCCTCCCATTAGCGCCCCAAGTGTAAGGGGGTGCTAATGGGGTGCAAAGCAACTAGTGCCCGGGTGCAGTGCCACGAACACCTCCTGTGAAATTCAGCGGGAGTTTAGCGGTGGCGGTAGCGCCCTGTGGCGCTGCTCCTCCGGCGATGACATCATCGCCGTGCGCAGTGCCCTGCTCGTGCCCATGCCACAAACTTGGCTCGCACTCCCTGACCTACCGCCGGACGCTATGTACGACAGGGTCAGGGGGGTGTACTTGCGGCCAGGGCGGCGATATTTAAAGGGGAAGTGCCAGGCGGCCATTTTTTTTGTGGGCTGCCTGCCAGCACCTGCCCCCTCTGCCCTCCTCCCGCTGGGTGCTGATGGCAATCGGGCAGCCTGACACCCCTCAAGTGCCGGGCTCTTTAGTCGGCACCCCGCTCCCTTGTGACCCAGCAGGGCTCCAGTTCGCGCTGTGCAAGGCCCATCCCCTTTAATCAGGGGAGGGAGGCCTGCAGTACCACAGCGCTACGTGCCAGCGCACGTGGCACTGCTGCACATAGCGCCGCGATATTGAACTGGAATGCCCCAAGAGGGAGGGAGAGCGCTTCCAGTAGCGCCCCGCCTCCTGCTTGGGGTGCTACCATTCAATTTCGGGCGCAGGGGTGCTAACTTTTTCAGGGTGCTAAAAGTAGCATCCTGGTGAAGTTAGCACCCCAAAGGGGGCGTGAGCCAATTTTTGTACCCATCGTGCTTTAACCCTTCTCCTGTGGAACTATAAATCCCACAGCACACCACTACAACCCAAATCACATCCCAACAAATATAAAATTTACAAATAATAATGGTACAGTACAAGTGGAGAGTAAAATAGCATTTCATAAAGGGGTTAAGAAAAAATCCTGAGCTCAACAGGTTGTTTGGGATCAGGTTTTTTTTGTTGGTGTTGTTCAGGAGCTTAATTGGATTGGGATGATTTTAGAGTTCAGCAAAGGAGGACCAAGAAATTGATAAGGAAAGAGAAAAAAGGAGAGTAAATTAGCAAGAGACATAAAAACAGATCATTAACGTTTCTATAGGTATGTAAATAGGAAGAGATTAATGAAAGTAAACATGGGCCCATTAGAGGCAGAGAAAGGAGAAATTATAATGGGCAATAAGGAAATGGCAGAGACATTAAACAAATACTTTGGCCACAATTTTGTAAATAGATGCGCGTTGGGAGTGGGTCAGGTGGTTTCCGGCTTCCAGTCCTGCCCCCAACTACATCCGGCCCACAGACGTGATTTTACGCAGATTGACCTTGTTAAGCCCACCCTGCGGGCTTGCCAGCCAATTAAGAGGAAGCCGGCCAGATGACATCATTTGATGACATGTCATCTGCCAGTTTTCTTAAAGGGACCACGCACAATTTTTTTTGACAGCTCATTTCTGAGTGTTTGACAGCATTGAGGTGCTGCAAACACTGACAATCACTGTACAAAAGTGAGCTCCTGCACCCAGGCTCTCCAGTGACTCCCTCCATAGGCTGGAACAGATGGCAGCTACAGGTGAGGTTACAGAAGCGATCTGTCACTGGTGAGAGAGGTTCTTCCAATGAGGTGGGACTAAACATCGATTGCAAAACTTGTAACCTACAGAAAAGTGTAAAAAAAAATTAAAATGATTTTCCCAACATTTTCCTACCTCTGAAACTCACCATTGCACCACTGGATCCTTCACATCACTTCTGCAGCTGTCATCAATGCAGAAACACTACAGCAGACTCACAACATGCCACACTTACCTGGCGTGGTGTCCGGACTTCAGGAACCCCGAGGCAGAAGCGGCAAAATTGAAAAAGAGCTTGCTAACTACTATCAAGAAGAAACATAGAACATAGAAAAATAGAAGCAGGAGTAGGCCATTCGGCCCTTTGAGCCTGCTCCGCTATTCAATATGATCATGGCTGATCCTTTATCTCGATACCATATTCCCGCTCTCTCCCCATACCCCTTGATGCCTTTTGTGTCTAGAAATCTATCTCTCTCCTTCTTAAATATATTCAGTGACTTGGCCTCCACAGCCTTCTGTGGTAGAGAATGCCACAGGTTCACCAGCCTCTGAGTGAAGAAATTTCTCCTCATCTCAGTCCTAAATTTCCTACTCCGTAACCGGAGACTCTGGCCCCTCGTTCTAGACCCCCCCAGCCAAGGGAAACATCCTCCCTGCATCCAGTCTGTCTAGCCCTGTCAGAATGTTATACGTATATGAACATTTCCCAATCTAGTACCATTTAAGTAATACTCTACCTTTCTGTTTTTCCTACCGAAGTGGATAACTTCACATTTATCCACATTATACTGCATCTGCCATGTATTTGCCCACTCACTCAACTTGTCTAACTCGCCTTGAAGCCTCTTTGCATCCTCCTCACAACTCACAATCCCACCTAGTTTCGTGTCATCAGCAAACTTGGAAATATTACATTTGGTTCCCTCATCCAAATCATTGATATATATTGTGAATAGCTGGGGCCCAAGCACTGATCCCTGCGGTACCCCACTAGTCACCGTCTGCCACCCTGAAAAAGACCCATTTATTCCTACTCTCCGTTTCCTGTCTGTTAACCAATTTTCAATCCATGCCAGTATATTACCCCCAATCCCATGTGCTTTAATTTTGCACATTAACCTCTTATGTGGGACTTTATCAAAGGCCTTCTGAAAATTCAAATATACCACATCAACTGGTTCTCCCTTATCTATTCTACCAGTTACATCCTCAAAAACTCTATTCGGTTTGTCAAACATGATTTCCCGTTCATAAATCCATGTTGACTTTGTCTAATCCTGTTGACATTTTCTAAGTGTCCTGTTATCACATCCTTTATAATAGACTCTAGCATTTTCTCTACTACTGATGTTAGGCTAACCGGTCTGTAGTTCCCTGTTTTCTCTCTCCCTCCTTTTTTAAATAGTTGGGTTACATTTGCCACCCTCCAATTTGCAGGAACTGTTCCATAATCTATAGAACTTTGGAAGATGACAATCAATGCATCCACTATTTCCATGGCTACCTCTTTTAGTACTCTGGGATGCGGATTATCAGGTCCTGGGGAATTATCAGCTTTCAGTCCCATTAATTTCTTCAGCACTATTTTTTTTACTAATACTAATTTCCTTTAATTCCTCCTTTTAACTAGACCCTTGGTTCCCTAGCATTTCTGGGAAGTTATTTGTGTCCTCTTCCGTGAAGACAGAACCAAAGTATTTGTTTAATTGCTCTGCCATTTCCTTGTTCCCCATTATAAATTCTCCCATTTCTGACTATAAGGGGCCCATGTTTACTTTCATTAATCTCTTCCTATTTACATATCTATAGAAATGTTAACGATCTGTTTTTATGTCTCTTGCTAATTTACTCTCATCTTTTTTCTCTTATCAATTTCTTGGTCCTTTTTTGCTGAACTCTAAACTGCTCCCAATCCTCAGGCTTGCTACTTTTTCTGACAACTTTATATGACTTCTCTTTGAATCTAACACTATCCTTAATTTCTTTTGTTAGCCAGGAAGGTAAGTGGCTTTAATCCTCTTCCCGCTGCTGGGTGTCGGGTCCATGCGCAAATCGGGGACTCGACCCTTAGGAAAATTGTTTGGAGGCGGGTTGACGGCGGGATCGAAACCCGCCGTCAATCAAAATGATTTTGACCCTTGACCTGCCTCCAAACCCGCCCTCTCAGTGCCGATAAAATCACGGCTGAAGTATCTGTCTTCACGGTAGAAGACACAAAAAAATTGTGGAAATAATGGGGAACCAAGGGTCTAGAGAGAATGAGGAACTTAAAGAAACCAGTATAAATAAAGACATATAGTGCTGGAGAAATTAATGAGACTAAGTGGCGACAAATCCCCTGGACCTGACGACCTGCATCTTAGGGTTTTAAAAGAGGTAGCTGCAGAGATAGTGGATTAATTTTCCAGAATTCCCTAGATTCTACAACAGTCCCCAAGGATTGGAATTTTGGACACATAACCCCGCTATTTAAGAAAGGAGGAAGAGAAAAAATGTTAAACTATTGGCCAGTTAGCCTGACATCAGTACAACAACAACAACTTGTATTTATATAGTGCCTTTAACATAGTAAAACATCCCAAGATGCTGCACAGGCATATTATAAGACAAAAAATTTGACACCGAGCCACATAAGGATAAATTAGGGCAGGTAACCAAAAGCTTGGTCAAAGTGGTAGGTTTTAAGGAGCGTCTTAAAGGAAGAAAGAGAGGTAGCGAGGTGGAGAGGTTTAGGCAGGGAATTCCAGAGCTTAGGGCCTAGGCAACAGAAGGCACGGCCACCAATGGTTGAGCGATTATAATCAGGGATGCTCATGAGAGCAGAATTAGAGGAGCGCAGATATCTCAGGGGGTTGTGGGGCTGAAGGAGATTACAGAGATAGGGAGGGGCAAGGCCATGGAGGGATTTGAAAACAAGGATGAGAATTTTAAAATCGAACGCTGCTTAACTGGGAGCCAATGTCGGTCAGCGAGCACAGGGGAGATGGGCAAACGGGACTTGGTGCGAGTTAGGACACAGGCAACTGAGTTTTGGATGACCTCAAGTTTATGTAGGGTAGACTGTGGGAGGCCAGCCAGGAGTGCATTGGAATAGTCAAGTCTAGAGGTAATAAAGGTATGGATGAGGGTTTAAGCAGCAAATGAGCTGAGGCAAGGGCGGAGACGGGCGATGTTACAGAGGTGGAAATAGGAAATAGTAGTAGGCAAAACGCTAGAATCTATTATTAGGGGTGTGGTAACAGGGCACTTAGAAAATCGTAATATGATTGGGCAGAGTCAACATGGTTTTATGAAAGGTAAATTGTTTTTGACAAATCTGTTAGAGTTTTTTGAAAATGTAACTAGTAGGATGGATAAGGGGGAACCAGTGGATTTAGTGTATTTAGATTTTTAAAAAGCATTCGATAATTAGTCACACAAGAGGTTATTATACAAAATTAGGACTCATGGGATTGGGGGTAATATATTAGCATGGATTGAGGATTGGTTAATGGACAGAAAACAGAGAGTAGGATTAAACGGGACTTTTTCGGGTTGGCAGGCGGTGACTAGTAATGACTTAGATGAAGGGCTGCAGTGAGATATAGATAGGTTGACTGAGTGGGCAAGAACATGACAAATGGAATACAGTGTGGGGAAGTGTGAAGTTATCCACTTTGGTAGGAAAAACAAAAAAGCAGAATATTTTTTGAATGGTGAGAGGCTGGGAAATGTTGGTGTTCAGAGGGACCTGGGTGTCCTTGTACATGAATCACAGAAAGTTAACATGCAGGTACTGCAACCAATTAGGAAAGCAAATGGTATGTTAGCTTTTGTTACAAAGGGATTAGAATACAAGAGTAAACATGTCTTACTACAATTATAAAGGGCATTGATGCGGCCACACCTGGAGTACTGTGTACCGTTCTGGTCTCCTTACCCAAGGAAATATATACTTGCCTTAGAGGGAGTGCAACCAAGGTTCACTAGACTGGTTCCTGGGATGAGGGAGATTGTCCTATGAGGAGAGATTGAGTAGACTAGGCCTATATTCCCTAGAGTTTAGAAGAATGAGAGGTGATCTAATTGAAACATATAAAATTCTTAAGGGGCTTGACAGGATTAATTCTGAGAAAATGTTTCCTTTTGCTGGGCAATCTAGAACACAGGGTCACAAGTCTCAGAATAAGGGGTTGGCCATTTAGGACTGAGATGAGGAGAAATTTCTTCACTCAGTGTTGTGAATCTTTGGAATTCTCTACCCCAGAGAGCAGTGGATGCTCAGTCATCGAGTATATTCAAGATAGAGGTTGATAAACTTTTGGTAACTAAGGAAATTAAGAGATATGGGGATAGTGTGGGAAGGTGGAGTTGAGGTAGAAGGTCAGCCATGATCGTGTTGAATGGCGGAGCATGTGCAAAGAAGGGCCAAATGGCCTACTTCTGCTCCTATTTCTTATGTTCTTAATTGGAAGGGAATGTTCATGAAAAGCTCTAATGAAGTGGGTAGAGTTATTCAGCCATGCTTGTGCTATGGTGAATGGACACCTGTTTAAGGTCATTGGAGATGTAATGATGGGGAAATAACTCCCTGATGCAGTGCTCTATCAGCAACAATTTTATGCAAGAACTATAAATCCACCGTAATAAGTAAGGAAAACATAGAAGATAGGAGCAGGAGTAGGCCATTCGGCCCCTCGAGCCCACTTTGCCATTTAATGAGATCATGGCTGATCATCCAAATTCAGTACCCTGTCCCTGCTTTCTCCCCATATCCCTTGATCCCTTTAGCCTTAAGAAATATATCTAACTCCTTCTTGAATATATTTAATGAATTGGCCTCAACTGCCCTGTGTGGTAGAGAATTCCACAGGTTCACCACTCTCTGGGTGAAGAAATTCCTCCTCATCTCAGTCCTAAATGGCTTACCCCTTATCCTTAGACTGTGACCCCTGGTTCTGGACTCCCCGGCCATCAGGAACATCCTTCCTGCATCTAGTCTGTCCAGTCCTGTTAGAATTTTATAAGTTTCAATGAGATCCCCTCTCATTCTTCTAAACTAAACTCTAGCGAATAAGAAAAAGTATATTTTATAATCATGTAAATAACTGAGAAATGGGGGAGAGGAAAGAAGAATAACTAAAAATACTTTGATCTTAAGCAAATATTACAAATTGACTGTGGCAGGTTTGGAAAAGAAAGTTTCATGTACATAATTTGAAATAAGAGTTTCTTAGTGACAGAAGAACAAAATTAATTGCATTTCAATCAAGTTTTCTAAAGTAGTAGCTAAGTAGCGTTACAAATATTACATCTGGGAGGTCAGGATCTTTCAGATTTAATAATACAAGGAATAAGAAAAAGTATATTTTTAATACAAGGAATATTTTTGCCTTGCATCATTCATGTGAGGTAAAATTAAAGGTATTCAGGGAACACAAATGCATCTTCATCCTTGATACAACTTTAGAAAATTGATTATCTACACTACCAAAGATGTGTGTCCATCTACCATCTGAACAGATCAGAGAGAACAGATCAATTCTCTGCCACTGGACCACAGAGGTTGAACACTTCTCACTCCCTCAGATGAGCAGGGAAAGCTGAGTTATGATCATCAGCAACATGCTGGGGAATAATAATATTACATGTCTGATAATTAATATCCAATCAGACAAATAAAATTGCTTTCCCTCTCTCTTTTTCTTATTCACATCCCATTAACTTCTTTTGGCACCCATCCCAACAACCATGATACCCACTATCCAACTTTGCACTTTTAATCTTAATCAACAGATTAATGCATCTCCTATTTTTTTCAAACTACATTCAACAACAACCTCTCTTCTGCTTGAAATAATATACTAGGAATTATTTCTTCTGCACCCAGAATATATGTAAATATACAGTATTATGTGCTTTTCTAGTATTACACCAGTCAACATTTACTTTTGTTACTTGCCCTTCCTGTCATGTAACATGATATACCTGTCCAATTTATAATTGTCATCGCACCCTTTCGTCCTATCAAAGAACATAACAACTTCTATTACCTTCAGGGAACTGTTGTGTTAGACAAATTCAGGTTCCACAATTGTGGTGCACTTTACAACACTGCAATTAAATGAAAAGGCAGGAATTTTAAATCGGGAGGTGAGTTGGGAGCAGGGAGGGGGCTCGGAAGCGGTTGGGAAACCCGGGATAACGGGTTTCCCGCAGGCCCTGCCGAATGTAACGGCAGGGTCTGATTTGCATTTGAAACTTCAGTTTCCCACCTGTAGCCAGCCAGGTGGAGGGGCTGGCTGGCTGCGGGCGGGTAGGCCTGCTGCACTAGGCCACAGAAAGGAGGGAGGGAGGGAGGGATCGGGTGGGGGGTTGATTGTGGGGGTGGAGGGAGAGAACATTGGGGCTGGGAAAGCGATTGGAGGCCTCGTGGAAGGGGGGGGGTGGTGAAGGCCTGCGGGGGTGGAATCGGAGGCCTCGTGGTGGTCTCCGATTGCAGGGGGTGGATTAGACAGAGACACTAGATCCAGGAGGTAAGTGGAAACGGCACTTAGCTCCTGGATCCAGCAGCCCTCGCCTTCCATTAGCTGTCAGGTTTCCAGGGGCCTGCGAACCCTGATCAGCCACAGTTAAATTTGAAATACAGATTAAATCTGAGGCTCGCCAGCTTCATTATAATATTTAAATGGCTGACCCACCTCCTGGGAGCAGGTTGGCTGCACCCCCCCACCCCCCACCTCCATTAAAACCGGCAATGGGCGAGTTGGAGGTGTGTTCTGGTCAGGATTCAGTTTCTTAACACTTTAACTTCCCACCGACCCCAGTGGCCCCAAAATAACTGTTATGAACTGCAAAGGCATAGTGACATTCACAAACTGCTGAAGTTTCACTTATGGTTTATGATATAATCTATGGCCCTTGTTGTGTTGCACCCTGGTAACACTCCAGCCCAACTGTTAAACTTACATGTGTACTTATTGCAATAGAGGTTACAAGTCAGGTAAGCTCTAGTTGTTCCTATCTGAAAACCTTAATAACAGCAAACCGAGATGCTTCCAGGCAAAGGAGGATGGCTTGTCTATGGAAAAATAACAGCAGGGGTCTGTATGGAATTTCAATAAAGAAAGGTGAGTTCTAACTACACTATAAATACAATTGGGGTCTTTTTTGGGAGGGCACAAGGAAAAGGGTGAGAGAACATTACAATAATTTTCCTATTGGTACAATTGTTGACATTTTGGGTGTAGTTTTCTGAGTAACATTTTCCGATTAAGCACAGGTAATGGGTAGTTTGCTCGCCGACAACTCATATTGGAATATTATGCTCTTTCAATATGTGCTGCTGCCGGGCAAGTCTCCCCATCCCTCATATGTACTTGGAAAATCATCCCCTGCATTTCTCATCTTTTGTTATCAACATTATCACGCATGGTAGAATTAATTCAACTATCACATTTGATGCAATTGCTTTTTGCTAACTCCACAATCTTGACTGATTTTGATATCGCCATAGGATTTCTGAGTTATAAACTCTGAGTGCACAACATAAAACTTCATAGCTTGATTGGCTTTGCTGCAATATCTCGCAGTACAGTGCTTCTTTTGTGCAAGGAAAGCAATCGGAAATGTCTCCTTTAAACTATTTCTAGGACATTATTTTGAGGTTTATTAAAGTCCCTTTTTTTAACCCTGCCACAAACTTTAGAACGTGGATAACTCAGTACAACAAAATCAGCCTTGATGATTAGTAACTAAGTTATGTTTATGAGCTGCCTCACACTGTTCTGCTAGGCCAAGACATTGTATCGTATATCAAGATATTCCACTTCTAAAGGCGCACTGTGCTATTCAGGACTATGGAGACAGGCTTAGTTCCTGAAATAGCCAGGTATAGCATATTCCAAAAACTCAATTTAAATACTGGACACTGCTGTAGCTGTACTAATCAGGGTTTCCCAGTGTATTTTGTGAAGAACATCTCCCTGACCATAAATCCCTAATTTTAATGTTTTTCCATCATTTTATTATATAGCCTTTCACCCAGATACTGGATTGGCCAATGTAGTGTTCACACCTATTAAATAGCGGCAGTGTTTAAATGGTTGGATCAACCATTTAAACTGCTCCACCTTATGCATGGGAGAGCAGGGAAGTGGTAGATGCTGTCGAATTCGAGTTGAATAGAGGCTTCTCTCTGAGGAAAGCTGACAAGGCAAGGCTACAGATCAGCTTTCTAATACCAAGTGTCAGCCCCAGGTATGGATGCCAGAGTGTTCCCTCATAATATGTAACAATGCTTTGTATGTACTTCCAAAGCATTCATACAAGCTTGCCCTATGCAGTCTTGCCAGGAAACAAACAGTCCACTGAGTGCTAACAATGCTTGGACACACTGCAGCACGGCACAAATACAAGCCGCAACTTACAGCTGAAGCTGCTGACACACTGACAGCTTAAAGGGGAACTTACAGGAAATCCTTACAGGACAACTTAGCTGAATGATGAAAAATAAAAAGTTGAGGACAAAAGTACTTGATGGAAATAAAGCAGTGACCTGACCGAGATTAAAAGGGAGGAAAAATAGGTAAAGAAAACTGTAAATCAGGAATGGTAAATATTTAAACAAGAGGTGGAAAAGTCACAGTTAATTACAGGAAACTTTCGATTAACCGGCCCCTAAATAACCAGAACGCTCTATCCACCGGCAAAATTCAGGAGTCAGTTCAGATAACTTTTATTACTTTTATTACTCCATTTGTTGCTATGCAAGGGTGTAGCTGAAGCTGTTGCTAAGCTACAGAGATGCTTGTAACTTGTGCCGATTGTTTTGAAGCTGTAACAGGGTTTGTTGCTTTATACGGAGCTCCGAGCTCCATATCTTTTACTATAGCGTTCAGTTATCCGGAATTGTTGATGAACCGGCAACATGTCGGTCCCGTCCGTGCCAGATACCAGAAAGCTTCCTGTATATTCTAATAAGGAAAAAGAGAGAAGGTATCAAAGACAGGGTTCCATGAATGAATAGGATTACATTTAAAACTCAGAAAAGAAGCATTTAGTGCTTATAGGGTAGATAATAAAAAAGATATGGGCAAATGTAAAGAATATAGGAAACCTACAATAATTAAAGTTAAAAAGGCTAGGAGAATATGAAAGAAAATGAACAAAACAAACCTTAATGGCAATAAAATGGTTTTACATAGGCACATTAGGAGTAAGAAGATAGTTAAGATAGGGGTAGGTCCACTAAGAGATTAAGAAGGCAAGTTTGTAGTGAACAGTGAGGGAATGGCAGAGATACTGAATAAATATTTGCTTCAGTTTTCATAGAGAAGAGGTGGGTGCAAAACTGTTAGTGCGGGTTATTATTCAAAGTGAAATGGTACTACAGAAGTTTCTCAAACTTAAATTTGATAAATTGCCAGGACCTGATGGTTTTATAACTGAGGATCCTGAAACTTGAAAAAACAACAGTGGCCCTATACTTGTGAAAACTGGTGATTTATTGCAAATCATGTCTATTTTCTGGACAAGATGGATTGTCAGATGAGCTAAGACTCTGGTAAATGTGATTTAAAACAACAACACGTTTCTTTTATATAACACTTTTAACATACAAAAATGTCCCAAGGTGCTTCACAGGAGTGCAATCAGACAAAAATTGACACCAAGCCAAAGGCGGCGATATTAGAAACCCTTTTGCATATAATTAAAACACATTTTCTCCCCTCCTCTTCGGAACACGCTCTTCTGGAAAACATTTTCACAGGTTTACGACCAGAACCTCATCCAAATGGTTGCTCTTCATGTGTGAGTGGCGATAGGCGGGTTCACCCAATTAAACCCAATTCTGTCCTCATCGAATATCTACACATATACACTTTTCAATGGCCGTCATCGGACAGTGGTCAGGAGCAGGCACCTTTGCTGAATTTTTCCTCCGTAGCCCACCTCAGTTGAGATCAGCAATCATAGCGCAGATATGGAATCAAATTTGGAATCTCCTGGTCTATGCGGTTCAGTATCACTGATCTGCCACTTGGCCATCGGAGGAGCTGGTAGTTAATTTTTTTTTATAACTGAACATATGTTATTTTAAAACCTTTTTCTGATACATCCCCAGAATTTTTCTAAGTTTATTTTATTCCTTCCAGCTTAAGTTTTGCCCAGTCAATTGCAACTAATCTGCTCTCATGCAGCATTTTAGTCAGCCACAAGGAGGGATGTGGGACTAATATAAAAGGTGGCTCATCCTCCAGCTCCCCCTCCTGATCACAGGAGCCTGGACCTCACTCAATACGTTCCTGTGCAGCACAACTGAGATCAAGAACTCAGCATTAAACTCGCCTCAATCTATTGGTGCTATTAATTAGTGCCCCAGCTCTACCACATCCCCAGTGCAGGTTCATAACATACACCAATATTGTATGCCCTAAATCCTTAACAACAATTTCTTCTCTTCTCCCATGTGCCAACAATATCATTTTATGCTTGATACAAGTGATTACTGTGTTCCAATGCATTGAATTTGCTCCACTAGGCATTTTTGTGCTCTGTAGAGCAGAATATGTGACAGATTGGCTTCTGTATTACTTGGACTGGGTCTGTGAGGCGGCAAAAAGTGGGTATGAATGTTGTCCTTGGTCGCTGCCTACTCAATCTGACAGACAATGCAAAGAAAATATTTAGAAAATAACAAACTGTAATTTTGTATCCTATATACTGTAATCTTTTTATTTATATAGACTGATACATTTTAAACCAATGCCACGCTGTCCATCACTTTAAATACTGGAAAATAAGTAAGTTAGTCATAAATATGGAGGAGTCACTGACCTTCTTATGGGTAGTCTTTGGGGGTGATTTTGCCAATGGGGACGTGATGGAGGCTGGATTTCTGCTTGTTGGGTTTTAGTCCCGCCTCCATCGACATCCGGCCAACCCACGCTATTTTCCCTTGATTGACCTTGTTAAGCCCGCCTCGAGGAGATGGGTCCCAGCGCGAGTTGGGGACCCGCCTCCTGGGAAGATGGCACAGAGGCGGGTTGGGGGCAGGTTCGGTACCCGCTCCCAGTTTCTGCCATTTTCCCGGCAGTCCCGCCTCCATACCCACCTCCCCAGGGCTGGCAAAATCGCCCCCTTTGTGTCTGACTGTTCAATGCTCCTTATGTCAAATATTGCACTTAAAATAATATTTCTTACTGATTTAGCCATATTGTACTCCTACTGTGAAAAGTGAATTGTAAATGTCCTGTTTACTGTTGAACTAAGATGTGTTTTTGGATAGATTTGGGCTTTACATTTGGAAGACTCAGACATTCAGATTTTTATATCTGAACCAGAAATCTAAAAAGCTAAATTCAGAAGGACAGTACAATCTCCACTAGACTATCTGGAATCTGGCAGATAGTCCCAGGTTTGATATAGTGACACTAAACCATCAAGAACTTAGATATATCACTGGACCATCATACTTTCTTCCATTGGATCATCAAGGAATCTGATCCACAGCTGTCCCTAGATCACCAGGAAAATGGATGAAATGCCTACTAAGCTATCAGAGCAAATTGCCATTAATCGCCGAAGCAAAAACAATTAAAAATAATCTGCTGTATTTTACTCACTCTCGGTCATTGATAAAATTTCTCCAAGAAATAATCTGGTCATTCATTCATTTGCTGTTTATAGAACCTTGTTATGCACAAGTTGAAGTTGTTGTGTTTGCCTAAATAACGAAAGTGCCTGCACTTCAAAAAGTAATTCATTGACCGTGAAGCACTTTGGGAAGCCCCAAGTACATGTTAAGGTACGATATAAATGCAAATTCTTTCTCAGCCGCTATTACTCACTATGGCTGAGGCAAACCTCTGATATGAAAAGCAAAATGATATCACAGTTGTGCAGAGGGATAGTCTGGCACTTTGCACATAAACAGCATCATTTGTATAAAGAGTCAGATATATCCAAGTTTATAATGGTCTGAATTAGAACAAATTCACACAGTTGAATAAGTCTGAACAGGCTCACTTCAGAGCAGTCAAGATTCATTCCTTGGGTTAATCACCAGTCCCTACTCTTGAGAATAACACATTACCTTTATGCAATGATTTTGATTTCCTCTTGAACCCTGAAAATTAATTATATTGAGATTTTCATTTTTACTTTTATTTAGATTATATGGACCGCAATTTTCTCAATTGATGCGGCTTGGGAGCGGGTCAGGTGGCTTCCGGGTTCCAGTCCTGCCCCCAACTACATTCGGCCCACAGACGTGATTTTAGGCTAGAACAGATGACAGCTGCAGGTGAGGTTACAGAAGCGATCTGTCACTGGTGAGAGAGGTTCTCCCAAAGAGGTGGGACTACACATACAATTCAAAACTTGTTACCTATAGAAAAGTCTAAATGCATTAAAAATGAATTTCCCAACATTTTCTTACCTCTGAAACTCACCAGTGCACCATTGGATCCTTCACACCACTTCTGCAGCTGTCATCAATGCATAATCATTACAGCAGACTCACAACACGCCACACTTACCTGGCATGGTGTCCGGACGTTGGGAAGCCCAAAGTAGAAGTAACAAAATTGAAAAAGAGCCTGTTAACAAGTAGTTAAGTGGCTATAATCCTCTTCCCAGCACTAGGTGTTGGGTCCATGTGCAAATCAGGGACCCGACGGCTGGGAAGATTGATTGGAGGTGGGTTGACAGCGGGTTTCCTGCCCGCTGTCAATCTTTGCGATTTTGCTGGATGTCCCGCCTCCAAACTTGCCCCCTGAGCGCCGGCAAAATTCTGGCCTATAACCTAGTGAGGGACAAGAAGACATTGGGGAGAAATTGAACCTCGCTGCACCAGGTTTTTTTGGGAAAGAAAAGAGCTCTGGGCAGACGAATTTCAGGTCACGATTTCTCGTGCCCAATCTCCCCCCAGAAGTGTGCCCGCCTCCAAGTTGAAAGCCAGCGACTTCCAAGTGTCCAGGGCACCTGCCTGAAACAGGCTTTAGGCAACTTGTATATACAAATCAGGGTCCTAACACCTGTTGTAGGATCTCACTCGAAATTCGTCAGCAACTGGGGGGAGGTTGTCCCACGCATGCTCCACCCAGTTGATTAGGACCTTTAGCGGCCTAACCAGTAATCCTCAAAAGGGACCGCTGGAGGCCGCCCACAAAAATGTAAGTGAACTTTATATAGTTTTGTTTCTGTGGAGCCAGGAGGAGCAGGAGTGCCACAGAAGTACTGCAGGCTGTTACTGGCCCAGGCTTGCCCCTCTCCATTTCTTCTCCCGCCCCCCTTTCCAATACCTACCTGTCGACTATCCCAAGGCCCTAATCAGCAAGCTGCACTGAGATGTTCGATTAGTGTTCGCAGTTCGCCAGCTTTATGCAGATGAGGCCCAAAGTTGAACAGGCCTCAGGTTGACGTCTTTGAGCGCACGTTCACGACACTCGTTTAGTGCTGGCTTCCAGCGCTACTCTAATTTCTCTGCCATTATCTTGATCATGTTTATTAACCGTATGCAGTTTAGCTGAATGAGGCAGTAAATGGGGGTCACGGGCCATGCTGTTTATTGCTAGAAACACTCCCAAAATACAAAGAAGATTGTTACTCTCTTACAATCATTTAATGAAGTGAGTAAATGTTAAAAAGCTTATACTGTATATTATTTTTTGTTAGTGGGGCACTTGAATCATAGAATCTCTACAATATCATTACAACACAACAGCCACTTAACCAAGCACACGTTGGAGAATACATTGAATAAATAAATTAGAACTATGCAAGTATATCAGAGATATGATTGTAATTGGCCAGCATGGACTCAGGGTATATTTGCTGACATAACTTACAGAACAATCTTCCAGCGCTCAAACACTGCGCTGCGATTATACTGGATTATAATATTGACTACACTATATAATGGAATTATCAGTTAATTGTAATGCTGTAATAGGATTACAGCACGATTAACATAAAAGCTGTTAACTTAACCCTTCCCAAAACATCAAATTAGTTGGCATGACTTGTGTCATAAACAATTACTAATACCCAACAAAATGATAAAATATTAATATTTTAAACACCATGAGTTTTATTAAAATATAGAGTAATAGCAACAGTATGTATTTGTCATGATTATTGTTAATAATAAGCAACTCCTGGGCTTTGGTTTATCACCTTAGCCCATGCGTCCCATATTAAATCAGTACAGGATATGTATCTTGTACCATACACTCCTCAAAAACGTAAATTATCGCTTAAATGAGCAGAGTGTCAATAGCTGTTGCTATTTCTACGCAAAAGTAACCCACATTGAAGGGGGGAACTGGAGCGTGTGCTCAGTTATATACTGTAAACAGTTTAACCTCCATCGCGTTTAACCCCTCTTTCACAATATCCCTATTAATAGCATTCAAGAGTTTTTGCAGCATTTCAAGTCATATCCCATCTGCAAAATAAGCTCCTGAACCAAACACAGATCATATCTGCCAGCATGTGTCACAATATGGATTTTAACTTACTTCTCTCACACAACTCATGACATTGGAATAGTTGTCTCAAAAATGATCCTACAGCCTGAACTTTAATCAATACATTCTGGATGGGAGCAGATCTTTCTGGTAGAAAGCTGTAATTGCAAATGGTTTTGGAACATACTTTTGTGGAGTGAGTCAGTCAGACTCTGTGACTATTATTGATTATCAATAAAAGTAGAAGACAGACAGAAGTAGAATGGAAACAAAAGAGCAGGGACATAGGACACAGCAAGAAAAACATTTAAAAAGTTGGTGTTATCATACAATAGTGAGATACAGCGAGATAGCCGTATTCATTGAAGGAATCGGTCTCTGTATCTATGTGTGTGTGAACTTAGTCAGCGCAATATGACCTAAAGCACTGATGTGACAATTTACAGCCTGGTGGCGAGGTAGAAATAAATTATTAAGCATATTCCAAGACCCAGCTATCCTGATTAATGGTCATGTAAATTTTATGGTAGTCTTAGTATCAGCAATCAATAGCAATAAGACATAACTGGCAGTTTTGTACATCAGGTCATTAATTTTGCACACAGTAGGGCAGATTTTCATCTTCTTCCTCCCCCCCACCTCCCCTCCCCACCACTGAGCACCCTGCAGTCACAGCCCACCTGAGGTGCACTTTGAATATCAGTTGGTAGGAGTGCTCAGATTTCCTGGCCCAGGTTATTTGCATGGCCGAGGGACACTCTCAACGCAGGTTAACTCCTGGCTGAATCTAGTGCTGGAAAGCAGGGGGAAAAAAACACAGCTGCAACCAGTAGGCCCCAAGCCCCAAAGCTCAGCCTGGAGTCGGCCCAGCGATGTAACACTGGAAACCCTAGGAAATCCCGGGCAGTGTAATGGAGGCTGAAACCGGTGGTAACAGGCTCCGCCCCTTTTCCCCCTTTGCTGCGTCTAGGAACTTAGTATTCCCTCGGCAAAACAAAGAGAAAAATCTACACCTAATAAATTTCATGACAGGGACAAATGAAGAGAATACATTGTGCATCTTCACAGAAGTTTGGAAAGGCCAACAAATGAAACTAAATCCTGCCCGCGTTCTCTATCCACAGTGCTGCCCAACAATTTGAAAGTATCTATCCTTCACGCTGCAACCCCTTCCAGCATAATTATGATCAGCAACACAGTGGACTTTTGTGCCTTTTATTTTCAATATTTCATTTTTTTGTGACTATTTCCTTCCATCTACTGCCCAAATTCCAATTTCTGCCTATGAAAAGATGCAAGCAGGACTGTGCCCATAAAATTTATAGTTGAATTTTATAAGACCTTGCAAACATCTACAGGATTGCGGATTGTAATTGTGAATATGTATACCAGATTTAACTGCAAGCAGATTAGTCATATGCTTGGTAGCAAATATGAATTTTAATTGCATATTATTGCATTAATATTTAAGCATGTTTTGAAGATAATAGCAGATTTTTATATGGTCATTAAGAATGTTTTACCAAGAGTAGCCTGCAACAATATTATATTTAAAATTAATTAGCGGAGATGAACAGTATTCTTTTATTCATAGGAGAAATTTTATTCATCTCACAGCCATGGAGGACATTTTGTTTATTTGATTTTCAAAATATCACTGGAAGTTTTGTTGAATGAATATACTTGCTTCAATCAACAGTCAGCAGGTTGGTGCAGCTTCCTCCACTCCATGAGGTGAAGTGTCTGTTATTATGGAGTGTTCTAACTAGTGGCCAAACTGAGATATGAACCTATTGATGGCAGTCAAATTGAACAATCTGTTGAGAATGCGATTGGAACAATGGCTACATGATTGGCAGTAGAAGATATGTATTGTACTTGTATATTGCTAATTGAACACCGGAGGGCTCCCTGATGGGAGCAAGCATATTGCAGCAATTATACTCCAGGGTCTCCTCTCCATATTAAATGTTATATCCAGAGCAAATATCCCAGAGAGTCTGAAATAAAATCACCTATTACAGCACCAACTTCAGTGTTTATTGAGCATAACACAAGATTGAATCTGGGTGTCAGTTAGTGCCTGAGGTTGTTCGGGGGGTGGGGGTGGCGCTGGGTGTTGTCAACTTGAAAAGTATTTATCAAGAACCTCCCATCACACTAATATAATTACACTCCCAATTTCCTAGTTGTGCATTTCTAGTTGTTGTTTTCATTTGCATTAAACTTCAGACAGCAAAGCAAAAATGAAAATTTACAGCAGTATCATCACAAATTTAAATGTAATTTTAAGAGCATTTTAAATGTACCAGCCCGAAACCCATTCCAGGTCCCATGTTATTCAAAATATTTACTACACAATAAAAGGAATAACTAAATTCACTGGACATGTTTTCCATAACATTGTAATCCTGATTATCACATTGCTATGAGATGAATGAAATTGTAAAATGCTTGTTTTTTTCTATGCACTGCAAAATACCATATGTCTCCAATAATCATTCATTTTAAATATTCATTACCTACTGAAACATCATTTGTTAAAGCCTAAGGCAATTTTGTTCACAATATTATACTATAGTATCAAACAATCATTTAACACAAATAATCTTTAGTTTCCCAATATCAGTAATCATTAGCTCTTCAAACAGGGATCAAACAAGTACAGTGGCAACAATTCATCCCTTCAATGGTGAAATTAAAGAGAAACAAGGAATCCTGCTAGTGTTTACCCAATCACAAGAATCTAACTTTCAAAGCTGTACATTGACAAATATACAAATTTAACAAAAGTTTGTCATCCTTACCAAATCTGAAAAGATGCCAATAAAGAGACAGTCAATACAGTTATGCCATCTAGTTATACACTCGTTAGGTTTTAGCTGCAACATGAGCCGCACTGCTGTTAAGATATTCGCTGAAAACCAGAAACATATTCTAAGCTATTCTAATAGAACATTGTTAATGACCATACATATCTGCTTATATCTTGAAAGCACATTTAACATGATATGCAGTTAAAATTAATTGCTACCAAACATCTGACCTATAAAGTAGTAGCTATAACTGGTATACTTAGCACAAGTACAAATCATCTATAATGGCCCAGAAATTCGGGTCCCAACGCGTGAGTACGCACGGGGTACTCACGCGTGGACCCAATGGAAGTGCCAGTTTCTTGCATGCACTACGCATGCGCGGGAAACCGGCACTTCCGATCCTCTGAATGAAGGGGTTCAGAGGTCGAACGTGTGTGCGCGGGAGTCTGCGTGTGCGCTTTGAACTTACGTTTTTTTTTAACAGGTTTTTCCGTGAGGGTAAGTCTTTAGATTTTAGAAATGTAAAAACCAGGCGTAAGGACTGCATTTTAAAAGGTAAGTGGTCAATTAATTAAAATTAAAACATTTTTTCCACTGGTTTATTATTTTTAAATACTTTAAAGCAAGGTAAGTTTATTTTTAGCCCCTTTTTTTATAAAATTACTTTTTTCAAAAATTTAAATTATCGTTTAAAATAGTTATTTAATGTAATTTATAGTTTATTTAAAAAGTGTGATTTTTAAAACAAAATTATTTGAAGGTTAACTACTGTTTTGGGCCCTCAGCATTCATACGTTTTGACAGGTCTTTCTGTCAATCTTATGAATGGGCTTTTCCCTCCTCCGATTGGCTGCCCATGGCTCACGTGATCCCAGGGGACGCATCGCACTAACTACGCCCCTGGGACACGCAAGCACAGCGCGCCGGCCTCTGGGCCAGGCCCCGGAGAGGAATTCCACGCAGGCCCAGAGCTCAACTGCCGGCGCGCTAGGTAAGTGTAGGTCGGGGGCTTGCACCCGCGGGAAGCCCCCGACCTGAATTTCTGGGCCATTGTATATATATATCACTTCCGGCCCTTCTCCAAAGCGAGCGTCACTCAATTATCCTAAATCTGTTCCATTTGTCAACCAAGTTTCTGTCAATTCTGTTTCATTTTTTCTTACACTATACATCTGAATTTTTCCAACGAGCCTCTTGTGAAACACCTTATTGAATGCCTTCTGAAAATTCTTACTACATTCCCGTTATCTATAAATCATTGCTCAGGCACGAATTGGAATTTGGGCTCACCACTGAAGCAAATATTAATTTTAAAAAGTGTACTGCATTCAGTTACTAATGTTTGCTGCGCTATCAGCAGGAGCTGTAGGGTTGAGGACAAGTACTGTGCCATGGAGGGTGGCTACTGTGCTGTGAAGGGCAGGTACTGTTCCTGGAGAGTGGGTACTGTGCCATGGAGGCTGGGTACTATACTGTGGACGGCAGGTAAGGCCAATTGTTGGGGTAGTCGTCTTAGGACTGTTTCACAAACCTCAAGATTGGCATACATAGAGGCTGAGAACAGATGTATGCCTGCCTGTTGTTCTGGAACAGTGCATTTTGTGGGGGAGGAGATAATATATATTATACTTACGCACGTATGCACTCAAAATGTAAGTAATAAGCAGATTACAGAAATAAATTAGATCAGTAACCTAGCAATGTCAGGAGCAAATGTGGATTTATTTTCTCGAGACTGTAATGACTATAATTTACCTAACAACCATTTCTTACAGCTGGAGCAAGTGCTTCGATTTGAGAATATGGCATCAAGGAGCCCTCGTAAAACTGAAGTCAAAGGGAATCGGGGGGAAAACTCTCCACTTGCTGGAGTCATACCTAGCACAAAGGAAGATGGTTGTGATGGTTGGAGGCCAATCATCATAGTGCCAGGACACTGCTGCAGGAGCTCCTCAGGCAGTGTCCTAGGCCCAACCATCTTCAGCTGCTTCATCAATGACCTTCCCTCCAACATAAGGTTAGAAGTGGAGATGTTCGCTGATGACTGCACAGTGTTCAGTGCCATTCGCAACTCCTCAGATAATGAAGCAGTCCATGCACGCATGCAGCAAGACCTGGACGATGTTCAGGCTTGGGCTGATAATTGGCAGGTAACATTTGTGCCACAGAAGTGCCAGGTAATGACTATTTCCAACAAGCGAGAGTCTAACCACCGCCCCTTGACATTCAATGGCATTACCATCGCCAAATCCCCCACCATCAACATCCTGGGGGTCACCATTGACCAGAAACTTAACTGGACCAGTCACATAAAACTGTGGCAACAAGAGCAGGTCAGTGGCTGGGTATTCTGTGGCAAGTGTCTCACCTCCTGACTCCCCAAGCCTTTTCCACCATCAAGGCAGAAGTCAGGAGTGTGATGGAATATGCTCCACTTGATTGGATGAGTGCAGCTGAAGAAGCTCAACACCATCCAAGACAAAGCAGCCCGCTTGATTGGCACCCCATCCACCACCTTAAACATTCACTCCCTCCTCCACCGACGTACCGTGGCTGCAGTGTGTACCATCTACAAGATGCACTGCAGCAACTCGCCAAGGATTCTTTGGCAGCAGCTCCCAAACCTCCAACTTCTACCACCTAGCAGGACAAGGGCAGCAGACGCATGGGAACACCATCACCTCAAGTTACCCTCCAAGTCACACACCATCCTGACTTGGAAATATATCGCCGATCCTTCATCGTCGCTGGGTAAAAATCCTGGAACTCCCTCCCTAACAGCACTGTGGGAGTACCTTCACCACGCGGACTGCAGCGGTTCAAGGCGGCGGCTCACCACCACCTTCTCAAGGGCCACTAGGAATGGGCAATAAATGCTGGCCTTGCCAGCGATGCCCACAACCCATGAACGAATTAAAAAAAAAATTCAACAAGGACTTTTTTTTGTGGTAATGCTTCCTTCTAATAGTTTTGCTGAAAACCTCATGTTAGTTTTGTAGTCCAGCAATGTCTAGAACAAACTGATCTCACAGAATACCTGCTTCCCAAGAAAAATAAGCCGCAAAAGAGAATCCCAATCCAAGAATCTGTTAAAAAAAGAACAGCAACCATAAACCATGGTAATTGAGTCCCTTGTGTTTTGCACTCCTTGTTTGATAACAGATCCAGTAACATGAATAAGTTTGTCATAAGGGAATTCCCTTCAAAGCACTGCAGCTAACAAGTTACAGGATATAATATTGTATTTTACAATTAATATCTTATAGGAGATGTAACAAATTGAGAGCCTGATTCATACACCAATAGCATTTCCAATTGGTTTAATATAATTAATCATATATTTTTCATTTAAAAAAGTGCGCTAGAGAAGAATTGCTTTGCAAAAAGATGTAACTATCATTCATTTGGTTGAAATCCACATTTGCAGCTAGTAAATTCCAAGGATTCTCTGTTCCTTCAAGGATTTCCAGAAAGAGCCATATGCTGTCCTGATATTGCATCTATAAGCCACGCCCCTAGCCAAATTACGATCAGTTTTCTTCCCCACCATCAACATCAATCACATTGCAAGCAGGCCCATTGCATGCGAGAAGAAATTGAGATGCAAAAAGAATCTGCATTTGTTGTTTTGCAGCTAAAACAGTGATTAACCGCACAATAGGCTGAAGAATATTGTTAGTGATATCATCAGACAAAGATTCAATGTATTCACATGATATTCTGTCATTTTAGTTGAGGTGTTAACCCTTTTCAAATAAACAAGTTAACACCTCTGTTAAAATAAGGAATGGAGAAATTTCAAACTGACAGTTGTGTTGATCTCTTACCGTCACCAGCAATAATTTCTATGCTAATATTTTTCAGAGTGATACATGAGGCAAAAGTAGACACAAAAACCCAGAACTCTGCAGTATCCGTCACAGTGCTTAAACTGCAGTCCCGGGGGCAATAACGGGCAGTCCCAGAAAGAAGAATTCTGGCACCAAGCCTCGGTCAGGCTCCAGTTAATAGCTCGCCTATTGAAAAGAATTAACTCACCTCCCTAGAATTACTCCCCCCGTTCACACTCTAAGCTTTGTGCAAAGCTTCCATTCAGAAATGATATGATGACATTTTGAGATCTTTGGTAGCTCTCTGCCAGTGCAGTTTGAAAATCAAATTATTTTGGGGCACTTCACATGTGCGTAGATGTGACACTCCATGCATGCACAGAAACACTGGTCTCTATGCACCCAATTGGCCTCTAAAGAACCTGCAGGAGACCAGTGGTAGATTTCAAATATAAAAAATGGGAGATCATTACAGGAAGATTGTTTCATGTCGCTCTCCCAGGACCTGGACTGTAGCGAGGCAGAATTAAGTCCGTCCTTTAAAGTGGTATGCTTGGCTTCCTTTTTCAGTTCTGATGAAGGCTCTCCACCTGAAATGTTAAACTGATTCTTTTCATGTGTTGATAGACCTCCTATGCATTTCCAGCATCTTTCTCCCTGTCCAGAGATGTGCAGGGCAGGGAGAAAGATACCCTGCATAATCAATTTCTAACAAGTCTTATTATTTTTGTCTCTGGCTTGGGACCTGTTTTTCAGAGCTTTCTAGTGAAAACACAATTACCATTAACCAGTATGCACCAAAACAGAAGTTTGATATTTCCCACTTGCAAAGCGACGAGCGTCATTAATATGCAAATGAACAACTAAGAGAATCAATGACCCAGTTGCGTATCATTTGCATTGATGTTCTGTCGTCTCAGCATGCTCCCAAAAAGCAATGAAATAAACCAATACATTCTGAACCATGAAAAGTTAACTTATTAAAATGTTTAGGAAAAGGTTATCTGCTTAGTAAATGCTCCTGTACCGCAGAAGAATAATGAATAACGATCATTGTCAGCCAACTTTTAACCTTTATTTTCCTTTTTGCATCATTCCAGGTCTGAAGGGAGGACTGTATAGAGGTTCCGAAGGGATGGGGGCAGTGGCCTGGGTAGCCCTACAGTGGCAGCCAAGGTTGGAGTTTCCGGCAGCATATATATCGGGGTAGATTCTCCCTATATGTGCCCATAGTGGCATGGCTCTTGCTAGCCCAATACAAATGCTATTGATCTGCCCTCCACTGGCCCCACAAACTCTGATGGTGTCAGTGCCAGAGGGAATTGACAGGCACAATCCTGGCATGACTGCTGGGATTGTAGCCCACGCAATCACGTGGCCTGCCCCTTTAAGGCCACTGGCCAGGTGGGGATAGGCACACTCTCAGATCAATTTGAGACTAATTGCTGTTGCTATTGGATGTTTCTCCAGATCTGTCAATTTTTGATTGCTCTCCTTGGGGAGAACAAGAACAACTTTTTTACACAGAGCCTTTAACATAACGAAGCATCCTACGGCACCTCACAACTGGTGTAATGGAAACGGACACCATGCCAGAAAGGGAGAGATGATGGCGCCTAGAAATTGATTTGCCCCGAAAACGGGCGCGGGGATCACGATGATACCAGAACTGCGAGGTTCTACCTATCAGGAAAGGATGAACAGACTGGGGCTCTTTTCTCTTTTGGTCACCTTATCTGAAGAAGGATGTTCTTGCCATGGAAGGAGTGCAGCAAAGATTCACCAGGCTGATACCTGGGATGGCAGGAATGATGTACGAGGAGAGATTGGGTCGATTGGGCTTATACTCGCTGGAGTTTAGAAGAAGAATGAGAGGGGATCTCATCGAAACTTATAAAATTCTAACAGGACTAGACAGACTAGATGCAGGAAGGATGTTCCCGATGGCCGGGGAGTCCAGAACCAGGGGTCACAGTCTAAGGATAAGGGGTAAGCCATTTAGGACAGAGATGAGGAGGAATTTCTTCACCCAGAGAGTGGTGAACCTGTGGAATTCTCTACCACAGAAGGCAGTAAAGGCCAATTCATTAAATATATTCAAGAAGGAGTTAGATATATTTCTTAAGGCTAAAGGGATCAAGGGATATGGAGAGAAGGCAGGGACAGGGTATTGAATTTGGATGATCAGCCATGATCTCATTGAATGGCGGAGCAGGCTCGAGGGGCCGAATGGCCTACTCCTGCTCCTATCTTCTATGTTTCTTGAAAAGAGAAGGCTGAGGGGTGACCTAATAGAGGTCTTTAAAATTATGAAAGGTTTTGAAGGCTGAATTTTAAAGGCGGAAGGCAGGTTGGGGGCGGGGGGGGGGGGGGGGCTTCGAGACGGTTGGGAAACCCATGAGAACGGGTTTCCCGCAGGCCCTGATGAATTTAATGGCAGGGCCTGATTTGAATGTGAAGCCTCTGTTTCCCACCCGCAGCCAGCTAGGTTGAGAGGCTGGCTGGCTCCAGGCAGGAAGGCTGTACAGAGGAGGGAGGGAGGGATTGCGGATGGGGGCCGGGGTCGGCCGGAGGTGCACGGGGTCGGCTGGGACTAGCACGGGGGAGGAGCAGGGTGGTTGCTAATGATCATGGTGGGGGGGGGGTTTGTGAGGAAAATCGGGAGGCCAGGTCGGCTGGGACAACAAAAGGAGGGAGAGGGTCCGCCAAGGATTGTGGGCCGGAGGTGCAAGGGGTGACCTGCCGAAGATCGGGGGGGGACAGAGGAGCAAGGGGAATCTACCGAAGATTGGGGTCGATGGGCCACGGGGAGGGCCGAGGAGCAAATGGGGGGTCTGCAGAAGATCAGGGGCTGGGAGGAGCACTGGGAAGGCCTGAGGAGCAGGGAGGAGGCCTGGGACTTAGGGATTGATGGCCTGGGAGGGGGGAATCGGAGGCCTCGTGGGGGGGTCTCCGATCACAGTGGGTAGGTTAGGCAGGGACCCTGAATCCAGGAGGCTGGTGTAGGGCACTTACCTCCTGGATGCAGCAGTCCTCACCTTGCTGTAGCTGCAGGTTTTACGAATTGTGTAAAACCCGACCAGCTACAGTTAAACACAAAATGGAGGTTAAAGAGGAGGATTCCAGCCTCATTATAATATTTAAATACGCCCTAACCCATCCGTTTTCACTTGTGGGGAAGAGCAAAACTAGAGGGCATCAATATAAGATAGTCACCAAGAAATCAAACAGGGAATTCAGTAGAAACTTCTTTACCCAGAGAGTGGTGAGAATGTGGAACTCGCTACCACAGGGAGTGGTTGAAGCGAATAGTATAGATGCATTTAAGAGGAGGCTAGATAAACATATGAGGGAGAAGGGAATAGAGGGTTATGCTGATAGAGTTAGATGAGGAAAGACGGAAGGAGGCTCGAGTGGAGCATAAATGCCGGCATGGACTGGTTGGGCCGAGTGGCCTGTTTCTGTGCCGTATATCCAATGTAATCCTATGTGATTCTGTGAGATACATTGGACCAACTTTATGAATGTGCGCTACTGGTGGGAAGCCTTCCCAGCCAGCTCTGCAAATCATGGAATTGCACACGCACTGGCCATGATTTCCCAACTATTAATCATAACGGATGGAAAATTGTTGACAGCGAGCCGTGATTTCCCGTTAGATGCAACCGGCAAGCAAGGCTCCCCACTGGGAGCGCACGTTGCTTAAATCAGCTTTTACATCGAGAAAGAGAGAGAAACAACTTCACAAAAAATGTGATGTTTTTAGTTGGTGTAGATCACTGAATTACTAAGAACCAAGGGAGTAAAATCCAACTTCGGCAGGGGTGCAAAACAGACAGTAGATCGGACCGCCCATTATACACCCCATCTGATTTTCCATTCTATTGACTTCAATGGAATCGGGCAGGGTTATGTCGGGCAGCCGATCTACCGCCCGTGCTGAAGTTGAATTTTTCCCCCAATGTGCAAGACATTTTCTTTAGATCACTTCAGACTTATTATTAACGCTGCGGTAATCAAATAAATTTAGTCAAGTAATATAATGGTAACTTGATGGTAAGATCTATAAATAAAAAGGAAAAACTGCACATGCTAGGAATCTTAAATAAAAAAGAAAATATTAGAATTACACAACAAGTCCATCAGCATGTATTTAAAAAATAAAAGGTTCTGGCATTGGATGGACATCAAAACATCATAACCTGTCGTTTTTTCTTAACAGATCATGACTGACCTGCTGTGTATTTTCAGCATTTTCTGTTCTTAAATTCCAACTATAGAAAGACTTTAGCATTTGTATCAATCCTTATTAAAGAATCAGATTTGGCTTGAATGCTGAGCGACTCCATATCCAGATATGGCAAGACAAAGAAAAATCAAATATAAAATCATTCATAGGACCAGCTGCACGGTAGAGAAAACAGTTCTACTAATGTCTATTTATTCCAACAAACAGTATTTGGTCCAATGCGAATAACCTCTTGAGCTATAATAACAGAGAAAAGAAGCAAAAATCATTGATCTGCGTTTTCATGGAATTTATTTGTAGCCCATATGGTTCAAGGCAAATTATGAAGCAAATGAGCCCTACATTTGGTGATATAATTTCTTAGTGCCGGGATGGGCTATCATGTATATTCAGCACCTGAATCATTAACCCAACTTTTGGAATAAAACTAACCATATCAGCTAAAATGTAATCAAGCATTTAAACTTGCATTTGAATCCTGTAAGGAAAAAATATACTTTAAAGTATACTTTACAGTAAAAACTCTTCAGACTTGTTTAACCAGAAACTGCTCAATGCATTTCATTTATTCCACAGGCAAAGCCCCATTAGCACTGCCCATGGAATAACAGCCTCACATAGAGCATTTCTAGCCATTTATTATCTGCTTTGCCCACTTCTGCACTTCTCTAAGAATAGAGTCTGAATAAAATAAGATGTAGACATAGCACAATGTTCCACAACTGTTGACTTGATCTTTTTTTGGTTAGGGTAAAAAGAAAGTCCAGCATTTATATAGCGCCTTTCACGACCACCAGACGTCCCAAAGCGCTTTACAGCCAATTAAGTATTTTTTGAAGTGTAGTCACTGTTGTAATGTAGGTTAGGGTTTAGACTTGGGTTCATTCAATTTTGGCAAGTTTCGGTATTGTGCTGTTCTGTTCCCCAAGGAAATTTGCACATAACGTTAAACGGGCCAGAAATTCGGGTCCCCACGGGTGAGTACGCGCTGTGTACTCACCCGCAAGGCCAATGGAAGTGCCGGTTTCGTGCATGCACTGCGCATGTGCTGGAAACTGGGACTTCCGTTCCCTTGAAGGAAGGGGTTCGGAGGTCAAATGCGTGCGCCGGAGAGGCAGCGTGTAGACCTGGAACTTCTGATTTTTTTACAGGTTTCTCCGTGTGGGTAAGTCCCTAGTAGCTGCGCGTGAAAAAAGCAGTTGCAAGGCCTGCTTTTAACAAGGTAAGAGGTTAATTAAGTAAAATTAAAACATTTTTTCCCACAGGTTTATCATTTTAAAATAATTTAAAGAAAGGTAAGTTTATTTTTAGCCCCGTTAAAAACCTTAATTAATTTTTTCAAAAATTTAAATTTTTGTTTAAAATAGTTAATTTATGTAATTGATAGTTATTTTAAAAATGTGATTTTTTAAAAATTTATTTGAAGTTTTACTTAGGTTTTGGGGCCGATCTCTATTCATAGATTTGACAGGTCTTCCTGTCAAATCTATGAATGGAGATTCCCTGCTCTGATTGGCTCGCCATGGCCCACCTGATCCAGGGGACGCTGCGAACTAACTTTGCTGCTGGGATACACGAGCACTGCACACCGGCAGCTGGAGGAGGCCCAGGATCGGAATCCCACGTGGGCCCACAGCACAACGGTAGGCGCGCTATGTAAGTGCAGGTCGGGGGCTTGCGCCCACGGGAAGCCTCCGACCCTAATTTCTGGCCCGTTTGTTTTACTCGATGTATGCCGGATTTATGCTGAAACATCGTTACATGTGAATTTCCACGACCTTCCAAGACACATCTGTCGAAAACCTCAGCTGTCAATTTAAATACTTTCGCCCCCCATGCAAAACACCAGCTCACACGATTTGCCTGGATTTACGCGAACATTGCACTAGCATATATTAACGCTCAGAGATTTAGGGGGGAATTTTCTGGGGTGTCAGCGGGAGCGATAGATTGAGTGGGAATGTGTTTTTTTTTGACAACAGGCCGTGACTCCGCTGTCAACCTGCCACCTTTATCAACTGTTGGGTCTGTCAGCGCTGAGCAGACCTGATACGTAGTGGCAGGGGAGGCAATTCAGGTCATTATGACTTTGTTAACAGAGGATTAGCAACAATTTTGAGCTCACCTTTAGAATCTACCAGCTCGCCAACGGGGTCCACGCTGCTCGGGGATCACGTCTGTTAAGCTGGGAAGAGTTGAATGGCCATGGAATCATCTCATTACTTGACAGCTTGAAATGTGCTATAAAAGCTCCCATCTCACAGCTGTTCACTTTCCAAGCTCAGAAGCTGTTGCTTACTGCATTTGGAAGACAGATTGAGCTTTATGCAGGTTGCAAGTGTTCGGAGCAAACTCTCTATCTAGTGTCACCTCATTGTAACAACCTCTTTCACCATTGACTGATTGCTTCTGTCATCTCAAATTCACCTGCAATCTATTCCATCAGCATGGGTACAGTTTATACGCTCTCATCTTGGTCCTCAGAATCTGACCACGATCAGCCGCAACACCAGAATCACCAGCTACCCCAACAACCACACCAAACTTCTCCGTAATCACCTGATGCTACAAAGGACAGAGGGCATCAGCACCCGACCACATTCCTGCCCGGGACGCCAAGGATGGCACCATGGCCACATTTATTTAATTAACACTGCATATCCTGGCTGCCAGATAATGCACCAGGTTGGCACCACCCCACACCAACACCATAAAGCATCCCACAATGTCCAAGCCATTCCTTTCACACATCAGCATTGCGGGCGGGGGGAGCAGTGCCGTTATGTCTCACCATTCACTATAACTCACTAAGCCACTTCCAAAGGTGCACACAATTCTGTCCAAGAATGCAAAGTGTTGAAAATAAAGATTTCAAAGTTTGACAGCACATTAACAGAAACTTCACATGAACATTGGCTAAAACACACAAGTGCCTACCCTTGTATGTTGTTAGTTGTTATGATTGGACCAGAATCATAGAATAGTTACAGCACAAAAGGAGGCAATTCAACTCGTTGAGCCCGTGCCAGCTCTCTGCAAGAGCACTTCAGCTAGTCCCACTCCCCCGCTCTTTCCCCGTAGCCCTGCACATTTTTTTCCTTCAGGTACTTATCCAATTACCTTTTGAAAGCCACAATTGAATCTGCCTCCACCACCCTTTCAGGCAGTAAATTCAAGATCCTAACCACTTGCTGCGTAAAATTTTTTTTCCTTGTGTCACCTTTGGTTCTTCTGCCAATCACCTTTAAATCTGTGTCCGCTGCTTCTCAACCCTTCCGCCAATGGGAACAGTTTCTATCGGGCCAGAACTTCGGGTCCCCACAGGTGAGTACGCGCTGGGTACTCACAAGTAGGCCCAACGAAAGCGCCGGTTTTGTGCATGCACTGCGCATGCGCGGGAAACCGGAACTTCCGTTCCCTTAAAGGAAGGGGTTCACAGGTCGAACACGTGCACCGGAGAGGCAGCGCGTACACCGGAGAGGCAGCGCGTACGCCTGGAACTTCTGTTTTTTTTGCAGGTTTCTCCGGGAGGGTAAGTCTCCAGGAGCTACGCTTGTATAAAGCAGTCGCAAGGCCTGCTTTTAACAAGGTAAGTGGTGAATTAAGTTAAATTAAAACATTTTTTCCACAGGTTTATTATTTTTAAATACTTTAAAGAAAGGTAAGTTTATTTTAGCCCCGTTAGAAACTGTAATTAACTTTTTCAAAAATTTTAATTATTGTTTAAAATAGTTATTTTATGTAATTTATAATTATTTTAAAAATGTGATTTAAAAAAAAAAATTCTTTGAAGTTTTAGTGATGTTTTGGGGCCGAATTGTATTCATAGATTTGACAGGTATTCCTGTCAAATCTATGAATACAGATTCCCTGCTAACATTGGCTCTCCATGGCCCACGTGATCCCAGGGGACGCATTGAACTAACTGCGCCCCTGGGATATGCAAGCACGGCGTGCCTGCATTTGGTGCAGGCCCAGGATCGGAATCCCACACTGGGCCATTACTCCAGTTGAAGCCAAAACAGTGTTTTATAAAGGTTCATCATAACTTCCTTGCTTTTGTACTCTATGCCTCTATTTATGAAGCCCAGGATCCTGTATGCTTTCTTAACCGCTTTCTCAATCTGCCCTGCCAACTTCAATGATTTGTGCACATATACCCCCAGGTCTCTTTGTTCATGCACTCCCTTTAGAATTGTACCCTTTACTTTATATTGCCTCTCCTCATTCTTCCTACCAAAATGTATCACTTTGCAATTTTCTGCATTAAATTTCATCTGCCACATGTCCATCCATTCCACCAGCCTGTCTATGTCATCTTGAAATCTATCACTCTCCTCCTCACTGTTCACTATACTGCCAAGTTTTTTGACATCTGCAAATTTTGAAATTGTGCCCTGTACACCCAAGTCTAAGTTATTATTAATATATATATGAAGAAAAGCAGTGGTCCTAATACTGATCCCAGTCCAAAAAACAACCGTTCACCACTACTCTGTTTCCTGTCACTTAGCCAATTTCGTATCCATGCTGCCACTGTCCCTTTTATTCCATGGGCTTCAAGTTTGCTGGCAAGTCTATTATGTGGCACTTTATCAAACGCCTTTTGGAAGTTCATGTACACCACATCAACTGCATTGCCCTCATCAACCCTCTCCGTTACCTCATCAAAAAACTCAATCAAGTTAGTTAAACATGATTTGCCTTTAATGAATCTGTGCTGGCTTTCCTTAATTAATCCATATTTGTCCAAGTGACTGTTGATTTTGTCCCGGATTATCATTTCTAAAAGCTTCCCCACCACCGAGGTTAAACTGACTGGCCTGTAGTTGCTGGGTTTATCCTTACACCCTTTTTTGAACAAGGGTATAACATTTGCAATTCTCCAGTCCTCGGTCACCAGCCCCGCATCCAAGGAGGATTGGAAGAGTATGGCCAGTACCTCTGCAATTTCCACCTTTACTTCCCTCAGCATCCTAGGATGCATCCCATCCGGTCCTGGTGACTTATCTATTTTAAGTACAACTAGCCTTTCTAGTAGCTCCTCCTTATCAATTTTTATCCCATCCAGTATCTCAACTACCTCCTCTTTCACTATAACTTTGGCAGCATCTTCTTCCTTGTAAAGACAGATGCAAAGTTCTCATTTAGTACCTCAGCCTCCATGCGTAGATCTCCATTTTGGTCCATAATTGACCCCATCCCTCCTCTTACTATTTATATGCCTATAGAAGACTTTTGGATTCCCTTTTATGTTAGCTGCCAATCTATTCTCATAATTTCTCTTTGCCTCTCATTTCCTTTTTTACTTCCCCTCTGAGCTTTCTATGTTCAGCCTGGTTCTCACTTGTATTCTCAACCTGACATCTGTCATATGCGCTCTTTTTCTGCTTCACCTTACTCTCTATCTCTTTCGTCATGCATGGAGCTCTGGCTTTGGTTGCTCTACCTTTCCCCCTCATGGGAATCTACCTCATCTAGGATGAGGGTTATTGTGAGGGCTGGCTAGTGAGATGGGGAAGTGATAATGTAGCTAGGGATGGATGGGTGGAGGTGTAAGGTAAGTTGGTGTGATTAAGGATGTCCATAAGTAGGGTAGGGAAGGCAGTGTGATGAGGGGTCTGGTGAGAGGCACAGCAGGATGAGGTTGAGTGTGGCTTTGCAGTAACGTTTAGTGATCTACTGAGATCATTGAAAGGTTTGCGCCACTGCAGCCTGGTGCTCCTGACAACATCCCTGCTTGTGCCCTCCTGTGCAATGTGCAACCAGGCTGCGTGGTCTCCTGGGGAGGTCTCTTCCGCCCATTGGAAGGGAAGAGGACCTCCCTGCATGCTGTGACTCCCTGCATAAGCATATGCAGGGAGTCATGGGAGAGCCTGGGTGCAGCCGTGCACTTTTGTGCAGTGCTTGCAGCACCTCACTGAGAGCGCAACTGTCAAAATAAATTCAGGCTTGGTCCCTTTTAAGGAAACCGGCTGATGACGCGTCATCAAATGATGTCATCAGACCCGCTTCCTTCAAATGGACCGGGAAACACGCAGGGCAGGCTTAACAAGCCCAATCAGGAGAAAGTCATTCTACAGAGCGGGCTGGAGCCGGCAGCGGGGTTGGGACCTGCCACCGACGTCGCCCGCCACAGACCCGCTGAGGTCAGCAAAATCGCGGCCAATGTTGCAGCATAGCCCAAAAGCACCCGACATCGGTGTAACTGAAATTAAATGTGGAATTTGATAGTGATTTGCTTTGCAATTTTTCTTTTGAATTTTTCTTACTGAGACCCACACTATAGTTAACCAAGTCCTGTCAGTCTCAGTGCATCTGAAATGCTTTGGGCCCCTCTGCCCTCGCATTATGAATGACTAAACAGCTACAGTGGCCTTCCCACTGGGCATAGACTTGTTCTGCATAGTAATGGAGGAAGAAGAAAATCAGCTGCGGCAGGTGTTGCTGAGAGTGCGGTACCGTGGCAGAAGACACTGACAGAATGAAGTCACTAACACAGTATGGAGATCATGGTAGGAACCAAAGATAATGAGGGTAAATTAACCACCAAAAATGGGTGGGTTGGGGTCGGGTGGGAGTTTAAAAAGTTAAAAATCTGAAACAGGAATGTGATGAAATATGCCATTCATCAGACTCTGTATTTAACTACATACATTGTATTGCCTGCTCCTGTGTTTTTACCTTGTATTGTATATAGTGCACCGCCCCCTTTCTCCCCATTGGGTGTGTCGGCTCCGCCCATACCTGGCCCTACTTAAGACAAGCCCAGGCTTGTCTTGCAGCAGAACAGCAGAATGCTAGGTGAAGACACAGGCATCTTTCTTTGCTAATAAAAGCCTTGTTTTATCCAGTTAACTTTGAGCCTTGAAGTTATTGAGGCGCATCAAGGAACCCACCTCGAACCCTCCCACTTCCTTTTTCAACAGAGACCCCTCCACTCCCAGGAGGCAGGTCAGTTGTTGAAATCTTGTACGGAGGCTGCGTGCCTTGACTTTTACAGTGTTTTTATTTTTAACCCATGCTGGCCGGGTTTCCTGGTCTCGAGAAACCCAACAGGTAAAAGGAGGCGAGAAGGGCTTGATCCATAAGGCAAGTGTCTTTACAACACTGCTTGTGGACCAGGAGGAGCAGGAATGTTTTCTCCAGGCCCAACAAGCTACCTTGTAAAACCCCTCACGATCTGTCTGCTCTCCCCCCCGACCACCATCTCCACCACCCCCCTCCCCACCGCGATCTCTCCCTCTGACCACCATCTCACTCCTCTGACCACTGAGGCAGTGAAGGGTACCAGGAAGGAGATGGAGAGGTAGAGCTGGGCGTCATCAGCATACATGTCACCATGGCAGCATGGGCTCATTTTTAACTCCAGGGCAGAAACGTGGCCAAGAGAGCAGCATACCCATCCAGGAGGGGCAGCAGACAGGCTCGGCTATTTTAATGCCAATTTCCTGACCAAACTAGGCAGCAAGAGGCCATCTCGGAGGACCCAGGGTAACGGTCCCCGGCACAATGTAAGCACTTCTCAGGGGGAATCTCTGTCAGGGGAGAGGGGATGTTTGGGGCAGGGGAGGCCCAAGGTTTCCTTGTGGACTCAGGAGGAGCTCTGCTGCTCCTCCTGACCCACAAGGAAACTAAAAAAAAGACTTAAGTTGCTTGGCCTCTTCTGGCCATGGCTGATGTTCCCGTCAGGTTATGCCTGGCAGGGAGGCCACCACTTCTCCCTGGCTCAGGCCTCAGGTTAAAATGGCAGATTGGGCCATCGGCGCCCTACCTGCATATGTAAAGAGGAACCTGTTGCCTTGGAGTGGGACAGAAGTGGGGAAGTCCCCCGTGCCACCTTAACTGGTCCCCGCCTGCATTTCCGTCAGGCGAGGGGAGTGAAAACTAACCCCCCATGCCTTTGGATGATGTCGCCGGGAATCAGCATGTAGGAAGTGGAGGGTGCCAAGGATAAACCCTTGGGGGAATGCAGAAGTAACAATGTGGGGCGGAGGAGAAGCCAATGCTACAGATGCTCTGGCTACAATGGGATTAACTCCAGAATGCAGGAGGTAAAGCAATTGTGTTACATGTGTAGCATTTTACTGTAGTTTAGACAATTCTACAAAACTCTTCAAAATTTGAGTGCAATGACCTCACTTGTATAATACAAAACAATATTGTAGCACAGCTTGATGCGGAAGAAAATGCCAATCACTCGGTCACGATGTTTTACAATACACTGCGCTTGCTAGCACACTTGCTGTTAACAAACATCATGAATGTAAAAGGCTGTATCGCCCAGTGGTAGCTGTGCTCATTTGATTAAACACATTTAAATATATATATTACTTCCACTGTGATTAGATTCAAAATGGAGAACTTTAAAAAAAAGACTCCAACCATGTCCTGAATCAAGATTTCTGTAATCAGCAAAGTAGGAACTTAAGATAACTGAGAGGAGGCACAGTCACAGAAGCCCTCTGGGGGAGGTTACAAAATGTAAAATTAATGATGACTCCTCAATCCATCCGTACAACATGCGAGCTGACAATTTCGCCAGGGAATGACAAATATTGGGGTGATCATCAGAATACTCGTTCTCCTTTAATCTGGATGTTATCACATTTTGCAAATTAAGTTTCTATTTGTGAAAATTAGTGCTAATTTACATTTTAAACTGACCAAAAATGATGTACATTTCAGGTTTTTTTTAAACTTACAATAATGAAATAGGTAACACTCCATTCCTTGCTGCTCATTAAAAGGGGAATGAAGATGTGTCTCCTTATTTTAATTTAATAGACTGCAGGCTAAAAGAGCAGAGAAATGGCAATATTGTCTATTTCAAAGAGCCGGCACAGGGGTGATGGGCTGAGTGGCCTCCTCCTGTGTTATGTGATTCTATTTTAATATATTGAAGAAGAATATTTCACTACATTCTCTTGAAAACTTTGCATTCATATATGCAATGAGGCAGAATCGCATTTGTACAGAAGAAATATCCCAGTGGATTTTTGTTTCAGCTCCTAGTAAATCTGCTGACCTACTCCTTGGTGTATTTCCTATTACTAGCAACAATGAGCCAGTGAAAATATTCAAAGACCCTGCTTCCCAGTGCTTTGTTCCCATTTAGAGCAGGAACTCAACTTCTACTGACAGTAAAGAGACGGCAAAGGTGTAACTGGCAGCCTGGTTTCAATGAGGAAAATGACAAGACCAGCCATATCCAAAGGAAGAGAACTTTGAAAAAAAATGAAAATCAGTGGTCTTCTTTCTTTCGTATGGCAGTAGCAAAGCAAATCAGATGTCAATATCTAAGTCAGATATCCAGGCCAAAGCTTCTGGTGTAACAGCGTGGATATCTTGTAGGCTGCCTGTGAATTTCCTCAGCAGTGCTCAATGATGTGCTCCAGAGTCTGATCATAAGAACATAAGAAATAGGAGCAGGAATAGACCACTTGGCCCCTCGAGCCTGCTCCACCATTTAATAAGATCATGGCTGATCTTGGGCTCAAAGCCACTTCCCAACCCGCTCCCCATAACCCTTCACTCCCTTATCTTGCAAAAATCTGTCTCTCTCCACTTTAAATATATTTAATGACCCAGCCTCCACAGCTCTCTGGGGCAGAAAATTCCACAGATTTATGACCCTCTGAGAGAAGAAGTTCCTCCTCATCTCAGTTCTAAAAGGGCGACCCTTTATTCTGAAACTATGCCCAGAGTTCTAGATTTCCCCATGAGGGGAAACATCCTCTCTGCATCTACCCTGTCGAGCCCCCTCAGTATCTTAGATGTTTCGATAAGATCACCTCTCATTCTTCTAAATTCCAATGGGTATAGGCCCAGCCTGCTCAACCTTTCCTCATAAGTCAAACCCCTCATCTCTGGAATTAACCTAGTGAATCATCTCTGAACTGCCTCCAATGTAAGTATATCCTTCCTTAAATAAGGAGACCAAAACTGTACGCCGTACTCGAGGTGTGATCAGGAGCTCCACAGTCACATGATGGGGCTGCTTTAATCTTCCATCTATGGAGAAAGTGGCAGCATCTGACCGATTCTGAGGCGGTTGATGGTTGTCCACTGTTTGCGAGGAAGGTTTGATCCTTCAGGTTGTACTGTGGGGTCCTCTATCAGGAATCCATTCCGTATGCCGCAGTTCTTCCAAGCATTTCACCATCGGTCATCAAGGCTGAGGGGAGATTGCTGAAGAGCTTTGGTGATGGTCCAAAATGGCCTTCTAGATTTGAGATGGGTTGGTGGTAGGTTGTTCAAGTCAGCCCGGATCAGCATGTCTTTGCTGGTGTAACGGTTGTATTCTCTGGAGACTGCATATTCGCGGCGTAGGTGTGGTGGTGCAATGTTTGCAAGCACGGGCAGCCAAGGTGTTGGTGTCGATAAAAGCATACCGGTGATAATTTTCAAAGTAGAATTCAGCTGGACATCAACGGATTTGACATGCGGACTTGATAGCCATGCCGGAGAGCAGTACTCCGCTGTAGAGTACACCAGGGCGAATGCCGCCGTACTGGTGTAAATGTTAAATAACATAGGTGCCAGACAGAACCCTGTGGGAGTCTGTTGTTCAATGTCCTATATCTGCTCTTCTGGGTGCCAGAGTAAACACGGAAGCGTCGGTTGCTAAGCATGGAGTTGAGAAGATGGAACGTTGTTCTGCAGGGTAAAACGGTGGTGAGCTTGAAAAGCAGTCCATGCTTCCAGACTGTGTCATATGCTGCTGACAGGTCCACGAGTGCTATGGCGGTCTAGAGCTGGCACTGGAAGCCTGCTTTGATGTGTGTTGTTAAAGCTACCACTCGGTCGCAGCAGTTACGGCCGCTCCGGAAGCCCGCTTGCTCCTTAGGAATGGTTGGCTCAATAATGGGGGTTAGTCTGTGGCGTAGTAGCCTCTCCAGCACTTTATAACAAGTGTAAAGTAAGGAGATCGGGCGGTCGCTGGAGGATTCACAAGCATTCTTCCCCTGCTTCAGGAGGGCAATTATTTTAGTCTCCCTCCAAATAGAACTGGAATTTTACCAGTTGCCAGATCCTCGGAGAAGAAGGAGATCCCGGTGCTTTTCGGAATTCTGGGTAAATACCATCTGGACCAGCAGCTTTTCCAGGTTTGGTTGTCAGTGGTAAAAATAAAAGTGGGGCAGAAATTCGTTGTAGCGCAAAACGGTCATCATCACAACGGCCGCCGGTGACACAGCCCACTTGATATTCAGTACCACTGTTTTCCACTTTGCACTACCACCCAAGACAAATTTCTACCACAGTGAACTTCATCCCATTGGCCTGAAATAAGTGGTAGAAACAATAGACAGTTTGTAAATTCTTCACCCATCCCAAATTGCCACATGCATTTTTGGCGGCGCTCGATACCTTTTACCACCAAATTTTTTTAAAAGATTGAGCAGTAAACATTCTGGGAAAATCAAAAGTTAATTTACCATTTCTCAAAAATCTAACAATTACCAAGTAAAATAACCTTTGAGAGATTTGGATTTGCATGATTCCTGTTTGTGTCTGTCTTCTCATATGTGTACTTCGTATTTGTCTGCAGCGAATCCGCACCTGAGAATATAAACTCGCAACCTTTTTGACATCCTTCAAGTGAAGACAAATTGCCTCTCTGTTTCAGTTCCTAAGAGTAATCTATATTAATAGCAGGCAACCTTAAAATGTATGGTGCATATATACACTCCATTAGCAAGGTTAAATCCCCCAGTACATAGTGTCACTTTGATCTTAAGAACGCTAACCAAAACTGTATTAATTGTGGGACGGGAACAGGTGTTGGTTTGATATCACAAAAGGTGGGAGTCTCTGGCCCCAATATTTATGGGGAGGTGCAGAGGGAGCGGGGGCACGAGTTTGCAGCCAGGAACACAAAGGCCCTGCCGAATTTAATGGCAGGATCTCATTATAATTTATTTACTCTATTTCCCACCCAGCAGCCAGCTAGATTGAGAAGCTGGCCGGCTGCCAAGCGGGAAAGCCTTTAATAGGAGGCCGCAACCGTCCACAGCGATCCCCGGCAATCGGAGAAAATTGGGGCATGGTGGGGGAGCTCGAAGCGTGGCAGTGAGGAGGGAGGGAGAGATCACGGGGAGGAGAGATCACGGAGGGGAGAAATCGTGGGCGAGGTCAGCCAATTGCGGGAGGGAGAGTTTGCGAGGAGGAAGAGATCACAGGAAGGAGAGAGATCAGCAGGGAGGAGAGATATCCGGGGCGCAGAGATTGCGGGGGGAGAGATTGTGCGGGGGACAGTGTGTCAGCTGATCATGGGGAGGGAGAGATCGTTGGGGGGGGTCAGCCAATCACAGGTGAGTGATCGCAGGGGGAGAGATTGTGGGGGAAAGATCATTGTGGAGAGAGATCGTGGGGAGTGAGAGATCAGGTGGGGAGGGTGGGGAGTGAGAGATCAGGTGGGGGGTTGGGGAGGCGGGGATCGGCCTATCGCGGGGATGGAGAGATCGCGGCAGTTTTATTTGAGGGGCCTGGGGGGGGGGGGGAGCATTCCTGCTCCTCCTGGACCACAGGAGGGAAAGCATTTACCTGCTGCAGTCGGCAGCTCCCTCCTCCCTTTAACTGCCGGCTACCCGAGCACTGGGAAACCTGGCCGGCAGCCGTTAAATGCAAATGGCTCCCAAAATTTGAGGACCGGAGCCTCATTTAAATATTCTAGTGACAGAGGCGGGTTAGGCGGACGCTCCCAAACCCGCTGCGATTAAACTGGAAATAGGCACGATCACTACGGGTTAGGGTCGGGTTTCACATTTTTACTGATTTAACATCTACTTCCACCGCATCCCCTGACATGAATCAGCCATTCATGAAAGAAAGACTTATGAAATAATACTGAGCAGCCTGCGGGTGGCGCTGTCCAGGGAGAGTATAAGTACTCGGGCACGGGCCCAGCTTGCGCAGGACATTCTTAACAGGAACTAGTGAAGGACACAACTAGACCTCCATGTTGTAAACAGTTGATTAAAGCTTTGTTTAACGCTTAGACCAAGTGCCTAGTAGTTTTCTTACGTCACCCCCACCGACCTTCTCCCACCCATCCTGGGCGGGCGGGGCAGAGGTTAAAATTCCCCCCCTCTGTCTCTCAATGCCAAAGAAGGTTGAAGATCAACCCATATTAATTAATTGTGTTGGCATCAATCCACATTGCAGAACATAAAGCGGAGCTATCTCCCACCAATATTCCATCAACTCTTATTTTTTCTTAGTAGAATTTGTAAAGCAAGTAAGTTAAGACGACTGATCACTTTTTTTACCACTGAAATTAGGATTGGGACGAAGCTTTACACCTTTGAAGCTTTCTGGGTGGCAATGGCTTCAAAAGTAATTTGTAACCTCAAAAGCTTTGCTGGTGAGCTCAAAGCTTTGAGGCGACACCATCACAAGATGACAGATGCTTTTTTTCGTCTCTCCACCCACATATTGCAGGATTTCATTCTCGTTTCTTCAGCTATTCAGGTGCTGTTGTTCCTATGACGACCCGGTTGCCAATTCAGCAGGCTTATATTATGTGGGAAACTGTAGATAAAAAAAAGTCTGACAAAAGGAAATAAATCCAGAATATAAACAAAAGAGTTAAAAGGTTTTGTCAGAAGAAATTTGAAAAGTACTGTTGGACCAGAAGAGCCTGGGCGCCTGTCGGGATATTATGCAAAATACACCAGGGAGCTTCCAACTAACACTTCAGTAATCAGATAATACAATGTTATTTCTCTATATGCTAAAAAGCCCTGAAAAGAAAAATAAACAGAATAATAAGTATGTACGCACACAACTCCTGACATTTGCATTTATTCCAGCACTTAAAATAATTTTCTCCTGTTCAGCATCCCATATATAGTTTGCAGATGCTGCTCCACCTCCTCTTGCCTCCACTCCCTTCTGAATGCTGTATTTCCATTGTCAGGTCCATTAGCTTTACATAATGAAGATTAATTGCTGCATACTTGGACATGAAGAATCTTTTTTTAATGTTAGTTCTTCAATTTTCATCCCAGTGTTCTTGTACATCTCCTCTCCTGAAAGTCATGGCTCCTGCTGGTGCATGGTGGTAAGGACAACAGCAGTAATTCCAGTCTTCATGTGCGAACAGTGATGTTGATGGGTAATTTATCCACTGGACCCATTACAGCTCAAACCAACTACATTTTTTTTTTATTCGTTCATGGGATTTGGGCGTCGCTGGCAAGGCCGGCATTTATTGCCCATCCCTAATTGCCCTCGAGAAGGTGGTGGTAAGCCGCCTTCTTGAATCGCTGCAGTCAGTGTGGTGAAGGTACTCCCACAGTGCTGTTACAGAGGGAGTTCCAGGATTTTGACCCAGCGACGATGAAGGATCGGCGATATACTTCCAAGTCAGGATGGTGTGTGACTTGGAGGTGCTGGTGTTCCCATGCACCTGCTGCCTTTGTCCTTCTAGGTGGAAGAGGTTGCGGGTTTGGGAGGTGCTGCCGAAGAAGCCTTGGCGAGTTGCTGCAGTGCATCTTGTAGATGGTACACACTGCAGCCACAGTACGCCGGTGAAGGGAGTGAATATTTAAGGTGGTGGATGGTTTGTCCTGGATGGTGGCAAGCTTCTTGAGTGTTGTTGGAGCTGCACTCATCCAGGCAAGTGAAAAGTATTCCATCACACTCCCTACTTGTGCCTTGTAGATTGTGGAAAGGCTTTGGGGAGTCAGGAGGTGAGACACTCACCACAGAATACCCAGCCTGTGACCTGCTCTTGTTGCTACAGTATTTATGTGGCTGGTCCAGTTAAGTTTCTGGTCAATGGTGACCCCCAGGATGTTGATGGTGGGGGATAGGCAATGGTAATGGCGTTGAATGTCAAAGGGAGGTGGCTAGACTCTCACTTGTTGGAGATAGTTATTGCCTGGCACTAGTGTGGCGCAAATGTTACCTGCCGCTTATCGGCCCAAGCCTGAACATCGTCCAGGTCTTGTTGCATGCGAGAATGGACTGCTTCATTATGAGGAGTTGTGAATGGCATTGAAAACTGTGCAGTCATCAGCGAACATCCCCATTTCTGACCTTATGTTGGAGGGAAGGTCACTGATGAAGCAGCTAACGATGGTTGGGCCTAGGACACTGCCCTGAGGAACTCCTGCAGCGAAGTCCTGGGGCTGTGATGATTGACCTCCAACCACCACAACCATCTTCCTTTGTGCTAGGTATGACTCCCATCAGTGGAGAGTTTTCCCCCCGATTCCCATTGACTTCTGTTTTACTAGGGCTCCTTGGTGCCACACTTGGTCAAATGCTGCCTTGATGCCAAGGGCAATCACTCTCACCTCACCTCTGGAATTCAGCTCCTTTGTCCATGTTTGGACCAAAGCTGTAATGAGGTCTGGAGCCGAGTGGTCTTGGCAGAGCCCAAACTGGGCATCAGAGAGCCGGTTATTGGTGAGTAAGTACTGCTTGATAACACTGGCGACGACACCTTCCATCACTTTGCTGATGATTGAGAGTAGACTGATGGGGCGGTAATTGGCCGGATTGTATTTGTCCTGCTTTTTATGGACAGGGCATACCTGGGCAGTTTTCCGCATTGTCAGATAGATGCCAGTGTTGTAGCTGTACTGGAGCAGCTTGGCTAGAGGTGCAGCTAGTTCTGGAGCACAAGTCTTCAGCACAATAGCCGGGATGTTGTCGGGGCCCACAGCCTTTGCTGTATCCAGTGCGCTCAGCTGTTTCTTGATATCACATGGAGTGAATCAAATTGGCTGAAGGCTGGCTTCTGTGATGGTGGGGACCTCAGGAAGAGGCCGATATGGGTCATCCACTCGGCACTTCTGGCTGAAGATGGTTGCAAATGCTTCAGCCTTGTCTTTTGCACTCACGAGCTGGGCTCCACCATCATTAAGGATGGGGTTATTCATGGAGCCTCCCCCTCCCGTTAGTTGTTTAATGGTCCACCACCATTCACGACTGGATGTGGCAGGACTGCAGAGCTTTGATCTGATCAGTTAATTGTGGGATCGCTTAACCCTCTCTATAGCATGCTGCTTCCGCTTTTTAGCATGCATGTAATTCTGTATTGCTGCTTCCCCAGGTTGGCACCTCATTTTTAGGTACGCCTGGTGCTGCTCCTGGCATGCACTTCTACACTCCTTATTGAACCAGGGTTGGTCCACTGGCTTGATGGTAGTGGTAGAGTGAGGGATATGCCGGGCCATGAGGTTACAGATTGTGGTGGAATACAATTCTGCTGCTGCTGATGGCCCGCAGTGCCTCATGGATGCTCAGTTTTGAGCTGCTAGATCTGTTCTGAATCTATCCCATTTAGCACGGTGGTAGTGCCACACAACACGATGGAGGGTGTCCTCAGTGTGAAGACCCAATGCGCTTCCAGCATGAGCTACTGGATAGTGATAGGCATTGAGAGCCATAGCCAATTTCGCTCCGCCTTAGTGAAGGGAGGCTGAAGTGGTGTCTCCCACTCCCAATCTGATTAGATTGGGAAAACTCAGCACAGAGCAAGAAGCAAAATGGATTATTCTTGGTATGTAAGGCTCAGTGCCACACCGTTTGGTGCATTTCTACACTGTGCTTTCAGTGGTGACAATCAGAAAAGTTCCAGTATATTGGATAGTGTTCAAAAAAAGCACTTAGCAAACTACACCTTTTCAATGGTCCTGGTGGAAAAGTCACATCCACAGGGAGCATGGGCCAGAGATAGGATTACATCATTATACTCTCGATCCTCTGACCAAGTGCAGCTTCCCATTCGGGTCATGGGAATACGGAATCACCCATTTTACTCCTACAAAAAACACCTATACAATTGTATGCTTTTTGTACTGGTTCTCTACATTAAATATATCAAAGCATTTTTACCATTCAGTCAAGTAAGTAACATTTTTCGAACTCTCACCCTCTTTAGCCTTAGAGAATCTCCTGCATTTTGGCTATTTTAGTTATAAAAAATTATGCTAAGTGGCATGTAAATATGCACAACAGTGAGCTGTCCCAAATCATTGTAACGGACCAGATCAATTGTATAGCAATGTGTATTATTACTTTCTTTTTAGCTCCTATAGGTTGCCAAATGTAGGGCCCAACATTCTTGTGCTTGTTAATTTGAGTGGAAGGTAGATATAAGTGAAAAGTGGTGGACTGTCAGGAGATAAGCGACAACAGCTTATTTATCCATGTTTAGTGCTATTCCGAGCATGCCGACCTTCCAAAAGAAGGAGGCAAAAGATGCTAGCAAAAACTAAGATTAAAAAGCCAATTTAACTCATTGAAGGCCTTGTTAGAGGTCATTGTCGATGAACCTGTGCAGCATTCTACAGCTACGACATGACACTGAACAGTAAGGAATTTTACTCCAGGTCACTTGGAGTTAATAGCTTAGATTTTCTGCTCGGACAAAATCCTGAGTGGGAGTACGGTGGGACGTGATTCATCCCCACCTGATCTGTAGCGGGCGGACCCTGGTGCAATTTGCAGGGACAGCCTAATTAAAGTATTTGGGGTGAACTCCAAGCATCGGGAATGCCTCTAATTCAGAGCTCGCCTGTAGGAGAAAGGGTACCACTGTGCCACTGTATGATTTGCAATAGTTCAAAGGGCCAAACATCCACAAAAAGAGATTTACAGCAGAGCAGAACGTTTTTGTTTTTAAAAAAAAGCATGTCTGGGAGGTATGCAGGAGGACAGGGTTCTCCCAGGTTCATGGATGCAGCTGTGGACTTGCTGCTAGAGGAAGTCAAGCAGAGGAGCGAGAGACCCTGTTTGAAATAGAGCAGCATAGACCTCCAAGGAGAACGGCATGGTGGCAATGGAATGAGGTGGCCAGGGCAATCAGTGCTAATACAACCACCCCAAACACAGAACCGTAGCGCAAAAAGAAGTTACATGAACTGACTAGATCAGCAATGTAAGAGGATCCAGCCACACCTTCAAAGAATGGACAGTACTAAGTATGTCTGCCTCTCTTCATAAGAACATAAGAAATAAGAGCAGGAATAGGCCACTTGACCCCTCGAGCCTGCTCTGCCATTCAATAAGATCATGGCTGATCTTGGGCTCAAAGCCACTTCCCTGCCCGCTCCCCAAGCTGTGACAAATAGTGCTAATCCTGTCTGCGATGCACTGTTACACTTTTCCCTTTCTTTGTATGGGGAGAAGGCCATCCACCTCCACCAAAGATGTGATTACGTTGCTCCACTGCTGTGCTTACCAGCACTTGTAGGAGTTCATTGATAAATTGGCATTTTCGCTGTTGGCATCAGATATTTTCTCTAACAATTGTGCACTCTACAGCTGAATTATTAAATATTTTGATGTTTATACCAGTTAAGAGGCTCGTTCTCTGGTTGAAGCATGTTAAATGATTATTATTACAGGGGTATTTAGATTCATTGTTACTTTTTCATAACCGCTATCAATTTACATTCTCATAAAATTGCACAATTGAAAGCTCTGTCTTCTCAACATTCTGTTAGTGGTTTGTTAATTTGGATGAAAACATCTTTTCCTCCCATTTATAGTGAAAAGAGGAATGGTCGGCCCATAGCAACTGTGAAGACCAGTAATGAACTTGAATGTGATGCAAGTTGCCAGTATATGCTTGGTCTTTGTAGTACGTCAGCACCAGATCGTTTCAGGTTAATGTGATACAATGCTACTTTTTCCTTCTTTATTGCTGTTGCTGGCTAAATTATCTTTTAGTAATAACAATAATAAGGTGTCAGCCTTGGCTCAGTGGTAGTACTGTCGCCTGAGTCAGAAGGTTGTGGGTTCAAGTTCCACTCCAGAGAGTTGAGCACATAATCTAGGCCAGCGCTTCAGTGCAGTGCTTTTTTTTTTCCTGAGGGAGCGCTGCACTGTCGGAGGTGCTGTCTTTCGGATGAGATGTTAAAACGAGGTCCTGTCTGCCCTCTCAGGTGAACGTATAAGATCCCATGGCATTATTCGAAGAAGAGTAGAGGAGTTCTCCTCGGTGTCCTGGCCAATATTTATCGCTCAACCAACGTCGCTAAAGCAAATGATCTTGTCATTATCTCATTGCTGTTTGTGAGATCTTGCTGTGCACACATTGTTGTAATGTAGGAAACACGGCAGCTAATGACTGCACTTCAAAAGTGCTTCATTGACTGTAAAGTGCTTTGGGACATCCTGAGGTCATGAAATACGCTGTATAAATGCAAGTTCTTTCATTCTTAACTCAATGTTGCACACTGCTTCTTATGCCCCATTGACCTCTACTGATCCCCCTTAAGGGCTATTGTTTCCTCCTTTGCACTATCCTTTCCTTCCCTTCTTCACTCAGAATACATTAATACAAATGTAATATTATAATTCATTTCATGTCTTTCTTTTCATGAACAGTCAATAAAATAATGCTAATAAAATGAGGATTGATATTTATTAATCCATTTACAAGTAAAATATGTATCAACTGTACTTGCAGTTTAACTACATCTTCACTGTATTATAGCTCATGCTTTATATGGTGTCATGGAGTGTTTGCATATATTTAAGTACAATAAAAAGATATATTGAAGTGATAAATATGTTAATATATCCTATACGTGGTTTATGAACTTCATCTATTCCTTTTTACACTGAATGTTTTACTTTCAAGCCATACTTCTCACTTTTACATTTTTCACAGTTGACTGTGAAATTAAGATAAGCTGCTTTTGTTAAACATGTTACAGTTAACTCGGATTTTGAAGTTACAAGAAAATGAGATTTAGTTATGTCCTTGTAAATGTAAAAACCTATTTCTGCAAAAAAGTAATGGTTTATATAATAGCACATTCATAACATGAAAACTCAGCATAGCCTACCGTTATTGTCTTTATTCGACCACCTGGTTGTGTGCAGGTCCAGCCTGACTTGTTCATTAATAAACCACAGATTTCTCCTTCTGAACAGGGGATCATTTCACACCACTGCTTACTCTTTACAACTCGCACTGCAAATAAAAGAGGGAATGGTTAGTCATTGAAAAATTAATTATAGAAACATTCTTTCAATAAATGCAAGATGGAGACCGAATGGTGCAGTAGATTCACCAGACCACAAAATTACAGACATGGGAGGCCATTCGGCCTATCTTAATCATCCATGCAGAAGCACCCTAAATGCCATTGCAGCATCCCATCACACTGACACATGGCTGTTGCAACCCTGAAAACACTGGTTGGGTTCAACCCAGGCTAGAGCGCTGAAAGCCTTTCCTCTCTGTTGCTCATCAGTGTCCTAGATGAAATGAATTTGGGCATTGTTAATCCATTCCTAGTGGATGTGGGCACACAGCAAAAAAGCTGAACATAATTTGTCACTGAATTGACAGTCCCATTAGCTAGCTAAAAGGATGGTAACTGTGCAAAGTGGACAAAGCTACAAGGGTGCAGTATGGAATGCTCTTCTGAGATTGGCATTAAGGCAGATTATCAGGCCAAAATAGATGAAGGATTGCTCTGCATTTAGCTGGGTTATACATGAACAAAGAGTGCTTGATGCGGAGATTCACAGAATCACAGAAACCCCACAGTGCAGATAGAGGCCATTTCGGCCCATCGAGCCTGCACCGACACATATCCCACCCGATCCCCGTAACCCCTACACCAACACATATCCCGCCCTATCCCCGTAACCCCACGTATTTAATCCCCCTAACACTAAGGGTCAATTTTATCATAGCCAATCAACCTAACCCGCACATCTTTGGACTGTGGGAGGAAACCGGAGCACCCGGAGGAAACCCACGCAAACACGGGGAGAATGTGCAAACTCCACACAGACAGTCGTCCGAGGCCGGATTCGAACCCGGGTCCCTGGTGCTGTGAGGCAACAGTGCTAACCATTATGCCACCGTGCTGGATGGCAAAAAAAGAGGAAAGTCCTTCATTCAGCGGCAATGCCACATCTCAATCTTAATGAACGCATGAAATATAAATTTGCTTTAGTAAAATAAAAATTAAATACAAAACTGACAAGATCCTGACAGAATGCAAATGAATTCCTTGTAATACTGTTCCATCCTGTCATGTGAAGTTGACTCTGTCGGGACTTCATCAAAGTGTCTGTCTAACTCTCCAACAACCTAAGCATAATAACACAGAGTACAAAATTCCAAACGAAAGAAAACAAAAGACGAAGAAACTTATTTCATTAAGAAACAAATCAAATACTTTGTGTAAAGAATGTGAAAGTTAGACTGTGAGGCAGAGCCAGCGTTCAAGCTTTCATGGTTTATGCGACAGAGCGAGTGGTTAAGTTCCTATATGTATTTATATATGGGAACAAGTCTAGCCTTGTACATATTTTTATGTTCTTGGTATAAATTAAAAGCTAAAGCAGGTCTTATAATGGGCTAAGTAATCTTAAGATGATCAGCAGGTGCCAGCTTGCCTGGACCACTACTGTGCTCGTTGCTCTTGATATTCAGACTGGTTTCAGGTGCTAGTTAGGAGAACTATGTTCCAGGGATGTAAATGACACAGTTCGATGTACAGTTCAGATCGAAATTCACACTGCAGATATAAGAGCAAACAAGCCATCGGAAGACCATTCCACATTTTTATACTTACATTAACTTTGCTGTGATCTCTTGGCAAATCAAAGATAAAGTATGACAATTTAACCCTGAGATGGGGACTGAGAGGAGAGAGCGAACAAGAGAGAGGGAGATGACATGGGGTGCTCCCAGGAACTGCACCAAAATTTATTGCTAGAATGAGAGACACCATACTTTCCTCATCAATTGTTGAACATGGCAAGCGTTGTGTAAGAAATGTGCTGCTTGGTACGTGCTTCGATTTGTTAATATTACTGTAAATTAGGGTAGCCAGTTCTCCCAGATTGTCTTGGACTCTCCAGCAATTAAAGTTTAATCGCCTGGACACTGCTGTGAGCAACCAGGGAGATTTTCTGATTGACCACCCTGGAGCAGACGATCAAAATGAGTGTTTGGGTGTGAAATTTCCATTACGCCCCCATTTGGGGGCAATAACCGAGTTAAGGCCGAACATTTAGCGCCCAGCATGGAAGTACCACCCTGACCGCTAAATTCAGCTTACCGCCCCGCACAGGAACTGGAGTGTAATGTCGGGCACTTCACGTCCTGATGGGGCGGTAACTGAGGCGATGTCGGGGCATGATCAGCAACGCTCCGCGGAGGTGCCGCAGAGTGCTGCCACGTTTCAATGCCCCTCCCCTTCAGTTAAAGGGGAGGGCTGCTGCGCACTCTGCAGGGCCTCCAATGGCTGCAACTAGGCCACCAGGGCGGCGTGGTGCCACGGCCGCAACCCAGCACCGAGACGCAGTACCAGGCTGGTGGCCAAGACCACAGCATGGCAAAAAAAGAAAATGGCAGCACGGGTCGCAGCCCCAGCTCCCCTTTCGGTCCGGTTTGCGACCCGCAAGGCTGGCGCTGACATTGCCCGTGGCAGCCTCATGGGGTGCAGCTGAATTTCTGTCGTGGGGCGGTAAGGGGACGCGGCGAGGCACTAAGGGGTTGCGGCGCACAGTGAGGACTTCATCACCGGCGGCGCAGCAGCCCGGGGCGCGGCCCTATCGGGTAGCACCTCAGCAACGCCCCGCCGAATTTCTCGGGAGGTGCTTCATCTGCCCCCCGGGCGATAAGCCCATAGCGCCCCGTTAGCGTCCCCCTGGAGGGGCTAAAAACAGGTGCAAAGGAGCCGAATTTCTAGCCCTTTGAATTTGAAGAAGACCATACTCAGTCTGTGTTGCCACAGTGCTGGGTAGCTTTTCATTTCTTTTTCCTTCCTCTCCACTCTGCAAATTAGTTGGACGTGTTTACCCAGCCACATCAAGGGCTCGATTTTGCCAGAACTGAGGAGGCAGGATTGGAGGCGTGTGAGGTGTTAAAATCACAAAAAATGGCGGGCGGCTCCGATCCCGCCTCCAGCCTGCCTCCGAGCAATTTTCCCAGAATTGGGGTTTTAGACCCCGTTTCCATCCCGCCTCCAAGAGGCAGGATATGCCCTTAAGGCCCTTAACAACCAGTTAATTGCCTCTATAATTCCATTTTGAGAGGCCGCTCTGACTTTAATACTTTTCCCCTATCCTGCGCATCTCCTCTGGAACACGCCAGTTAATCCTGGCGGCCTCACAAGTGGATTGCTTACTAACAGCTGCAGCTCCAACATTAAAAAGGAGTTTTCACCAATGTTCATTTGCAGATGGCAGAACTTTGTTGTTTCAGGTCTGGGGGAACTTTTAGCAGGCATACTCATTGTTGTGGAAATTTGAAGCCCGACACCCATCTCCCGTGTGACCTCCTCGGAATCCCCTCTCCCCACCTTGACTGAGCGCTTCCTCAACTGAGGCATATACCAGAAGCATGGGAACCATTTATTTCCTTTCCTCCTGGACATCAGATTCGAATGAAGACCAGCCGTAGCAGCAGCAGAACCATGAACAACAGCAGCAACAACAGGAGTGCCAAGCTGCTGCTCACTCACCTGTAGCTGCACAGAACAGAAGGCGCCAGCGAGCGACCACATTGCCTTCGGGGTGCAAGGGACGCACTCATGTTGGCCAGATTTGTTTAGCCTGCACAATCAAACACTTTTGCCTCACACCTTCTTACCAGAGCATCGACAATGGACAAGAACCTGCGGATTCCTATCAGTCTGACCACCATACTGTCAATTGCAAGTCGCTCTAAGCCCTCAATGTGGAAGTCCCATTTGCGAAATGACACAGGCCACAACTGCAACAGTTTGCCATCAGAATTTTTTTATCACAACAAGCAACTGATTGCATTTCAAAAATAAACACAACATAACACCCAAGTGACTACCCTTGTGACTACTTGTGCATTATCTTCCTCTTACACGTGCTTCTACGTGATGCTTCCCCTGTAGCTTCAGCAGATGTGGAGGTCCCTTGCTCACTTTCTTGCTGCTCCTTGTCTCGACACCTTTGGTGGCCGTCCTCTTGGGTTGCGAACCTGAGAGGGCTCGGCAACAGTTTGCTGCTCCTGCAGCTGTGCAGGGGATGAGATGCCCATCTCAGTTGGGTGAGGACTCTGACCGAGGGCTTTGCAGTGGCATGGTCATGTGAGCGCTTGGAGAGGAGCCCCCACTTCCTTGTTTTCTGTCACCAACATCCCTCTCATGGGTCAGCCCCACTTCAAGTGACTTGACAGCATCCTGCTGCACTTCAGGGGGGCCATGAGGACCCGTTTCTGCACTGGAAGTCCTACTCCAGAGGACTTCCATGAAGGTCTGGTTTCTCTGCTCAATAGCTGACCATCGCTCAAGAGATGCCAGTCTATTCTGAACAATGACCATGTTTTCAACACTCTGGCGACTTAGCGCCTCCATGGCCATAGCCATCCTCTCCTCTACTGTAGCCATCCTTTTCATGGAGGTTGCCATCCTTTCCATGGTGATGCGTTCATGGGCCAATGCCTCCACAAAGGCTCTGCTCATGTTAGCGATGGACTCCTCCATTCACTCCACACTTGCAGCAACCCTGGAGACAAAACCTGCCAGAGACTCCTGCACCTGTTCCTGGAGTTCCAGCACTGCTCTCCTTCTGGATGGACCCGGAGGCACAGGGTCGACATGCAGCTGAGCTGAGCTGAGCTGACAGAGTCCTGCACCCTCCGACGAGGACTCTCCACTGCTGTCCCTGTCTCCACCATCTGCTGATGCTCACTTGTGAGCTGTGATACAACAGGTGACAACACTATCTCGTGAAGGTCCCACCAAGGTGTCAGTGTCTGCGCTGGTGCTGGGTGCGCTGAGTTCTGCTGATGCTATGCCCTCAGAGGTTGCAGCTTCCTCTGAGGAGTCTGGAAACTCAGGCTGTTCCTCCTGGTCAGTGGGGAAGGGGGCTGTCGATGGTCCTGTGGGGGAGTAAAGGAAAGCGTTAGAGGTGTGAGGTAAAGGTTGCATGCACATTGAATTGTGCAGATGATCATAAGTCAATCTGTTAGAGCATCAGAATCATTATGTCACTCATGCAATGTCAATGAGAGAGATGCCAAACTATTGTCACCAGCTTGCTGTGATGCACCTGTTTGTCCATCCCCATTTGCGAATCTTCCTCGACACTGGTGATTTCCAGGGCCGCCTCCTCCGAGGTGGTGAGCTGGGCTACCGAGGATGGCCCTCCTCCTGTCCTCACTCTTTCCCTCTTATTGTGGGCTCTCTTTTCCTGCAATCAGGGACACAAGTGGAAATGAGTGAGAATGAAGGAGTGTAGAGAATACATAGCATAGATGCTTAGAAGGAGACAAAGGGCCCTCCCTGTGTGTTGTAAGTTGTTGTCATTGCATCACAGTGATAGGGGGTGTGAGGGCTGCATGGTCGAATAGTTAAGTGAATGTGGCCATAGAGAGAGGGGGAAAGGGCAAGTGTGCAGGGATGTCAGTGTCAAGTGGGATGTGGAGGAAGAGGTTGGTAAAGCAGAGTGCTGGTGCGGAGAGGCGATGGGAATCAGATTGAGGGTGATGGGAAAGTCATACTCACTTTTCCTGTGCAGAGAAGGTCATGAAACCTCTTCCTGCACGGCAGCCAGGTTCTGTGGCACATAAGAGATTGAGTTGACCTCCTGGGCCACTTGCATCCACACAGCTTTAGTATGCTGGGAAGGCATTTGTCCTCCCTGAGGAAGGGGAAGAGAACCTCCTTATTTGATCTTGCTCCCTCCACCAGAGCTCGGAGAGAGGCCTCATCGAACCTTGGAGCACACTTTGGCCTACTGCTGGACATAGTTGCTGAATGAAGCGATCACAACAATGGGCATAAAGTTTAAAGTATCCAGAAGGAGCAAGGCTGCTTGCAGGCCTTAAATCCAGCAGCATTGATAACGTCATTGGAGGCGACTTTCAGTATGAAGAGTCATTGGGCCAGGGGGTTCCACACGCTGGAAATCAAATGCCCAATTAGGGCAAAATCGCACTTTTTTCCCCACTTCACATCGGAGTCGGGGTCCTGACACGAAAACCACCTGACACGCCCCAGCCCGCCCCCAATGGCAAAATCGAGCCCTTGGCAAGTGTTTAATATTGAGCTCTCTTCAAACCGACCATTGGCAACCTTTGTAGTCACTGTTGTAATGTAGGAAACATGCCAGCCACTTGCACACAGCAAGCTCCCACAAACAGCAATGTGATAATGACCAGATAATTTATTTTAGTTTTGTTGTTTGAGGGATAAATATTGGCCAAGACATTGGGGATAACTCCCCTGTTCTTCGAAATAGTGCCATGGGATCTTTTACATCCACCTGACAGAGTGGACAGGGCCTCAGCTTAATGTCTCTTTCAAAAGACGGCACCTCCGACAGTGTAACACTCCCTCGGTACTGCACTGGAGTGTCAGTCTAGATTATGCACTCAAGTCTCTGGAGTAGGAATACAAAGTGGAATAATGAAATCACTTTTTATAATCAGCCCTGAACCGACAAGTACTCGGAAGTGACTGATCACTGGCTATGAGAGGTCACATGATGCAACCTCCTGAAATATATCCAATCAGAATTGGCAACCTCACTCTAAATGCAGGTACAGCAAGCAATTAAGAAAGCAAATGGAATGTTGGCCTTTATTTCAAGAGGATTTGAGTATAAGAGTAAAGATATCTTACTACAATTATATAGGGCCCTGGTGAGACCACACCTGGACTATTGTGTACAGTTTTGGTCTCCTTACCTAAGGAAGTATATACTTGCCATAGAGGGAGTGCAACGAAGGCTCACCAGACTGATCCTGGGATGGGGGGATTGTCCTATGAGGAGAGATTGAGTAGACTAGGCCTATATTCTCTGGAGTTTACAAGAATGAGAGCTGATCTCATTGAAACATGCAACATTCTTACAGGGCTTGACAGGGTAGATGCAGGGAGGATGTTTCCCCTGGCTGGGAAGTCTAGAACTGGGGGATATAGTCTCAGAATAAGGGGTCGGCCATTTGGGACTGAGATGAAGAGAAATTTCTTCACTCAGAGGGTGGTGAATCTTTGGAATTCTCTACCACAGAGGGCTGTGGAGGCTCAGTCGTTAAGTATATTCAAGACAGAGATCGATAGATTTTTGGATATTAAGGGAATCAAGGGATATGGGGATAGTGCAGGAAAGTGGAGATGAGGTAGAAAATCAGCCATGATCTTATTGAATGATGGAGCAGGCTTGAGGAGCTGAATGGCCTACTCCTGCTCCTATTTCTTATGTTCTTATGTTCTGAAAAAAACCTAGTAACTCAAATGGAGCCTCAAATGAACTTGAGGGTCATGTGTTGTTAATTCCATTTTCCAGAATGACTAGGAGTAAAGTAAGAGTTTAGTGGACACTGGCAATCCAGGATCTGAGAGAATACAAAGGGTACCAGATCTCTACAGGAGCGGAAATTACACGGAACACGCATTCTGCTTATGAGAAGTACAGTGATACTATTGAGAGGGAGGATGGCTCATTACAATGCTGCAAAGCTGCACCACAGCTTATTCTATATCTGAGCTCTACAATTATGTCACAGTCAACAGTTCATGTAAAAAAAACATCCAGGGTGCTTTACAGGGAGATTGTTAGGCACTGATATACAAGTATTTATGGGAGGTGACCAAAGCCAAAGTCACAGGTAAGTGTTGAAAATCCTTTTTGAAGGAGGGGCGAGAGGTATTAAGCCAAAGAGATTTAGGAAGGAAATTGCAGAATGCACGGGTATGGGTGGCTGAAGGGTCTGCTGCTGATGGTGAAACAGAGGATCGGGGCACACGCAGTACTCCAGACTCAAAGACGAAAGCTGGGGTGTAGAGATGGAGAAGATTGAAAGAATGGAGGGATTTGTCACTTACTTCCTACTCTGCTGGCCACAGGGCAGCACTGAGCAGGGCCTGGGAGCAGAACACCTGCTTCTTAACTTGCAAAATGAAACGTGAAAGGAGTGAAAGGATTTTAAATAGATGTCTGTGTGTATAATTACAGTAATCTTTGAAAAAATATGCTGATGCAGATATTGTTTGTTCTTTAGTAACACCAGAAGTATTTATTTAATCCAGTCTGAAAAGTTGTTGCCAATGTTATCTTGGTACCAAAAGCATTTACACAAATGTCAGAGCCATTATTTCTGCAAATTGTTCGGCTTGGAAATTTTCATGAAGCTATCATTTGTATTGCTTCTTCATGGTAATTCAATTGCTGGATACAAACTTCCATTATATAAAGCAGCAAAATTAAATTTCACATAATTATGAAAGTAATGTATTATGAACAAATGGCTTTCCATTCTTCAGTATTACATATCCCCAAAACTGTTTCAATGCTAACAGCATTACAGGGAACTGCCTCCTCTGCTCCTTTTACAGTGCGCAGCAGACTTGCAAAATGAAACTCCTTCAGATGAATATGACTGTGTTTGTGCTTTGACGCAAAAAGAATCTGGTTAAATTGGTACTTTTTTTTCTTTAAAATGAGGAAGCCTCACTGCAAATCAATGAGATCTGGCCTAGGAACTGATTTTCAAATCATTTGCAACTCCACACGACTGCAGAATGTATTTTACCTCAAAATATGTCCCCAGTGTCCTTGTGACCTGCATTAATCCACAAAGCAAAATGGAACTTACTGAAAGGCTGTGGACCAAAGTAGGAATTCTGATAATTGGGTCATAATTCTAGTAGAGCTGTCCCTTGCGATTAAACAAAGAAATATGGATGGATTAATTTTTTTTTAGCAAATTCAACACAAATAACTTTCTAACCAATAGATTTCAGATCTACTTCCATGCCTGTGATGATATGCCTGTGCTTGTTAGCTGCATTGTATGTGCTGCAGTGTCCTTGCTTGTGAATAAAGAGCAGTTCTTGCTGTTTCATGTGCAGTTCCTGAGTGAAACAGGTTGTGTACAGAATGTATTACTGGAGTACGTTACTGAATATTCTGACCTTGAATTGAAAACTGCTTTTTTTTTTAAATGTACTGTGAAGGAAGACCTGGTTACTCTATTGTTGAAAATAAACTGCTGTAACAATGTGGGAAGCAATACATGTTTGTGCATGTGTTACAATCAAACTAAAATACTGATATTCTGTGTTTAACTGTGAAACCAGTTTTAGAAATTAAAGTCAATTCACTGCTGAAATTTAGAATTACACAGAATATGCAGCACAGAAACAGGCCATTCAGCCCAGCTAGTCTGTGTTGGTGTTTATACGCCACACGAGTTCCGAGGATCAGCGTTCCTAGTTTAGGAAAAGCATTGGGTTATAATACACATCTTTTCACTTGGTCAGAAAAAATACTCTGGCCATCATTGATTATCAGGGTCAAAACCACCTCAGCAACAGGTCACGTGTTCCAGTGTGGTTATTGTATCTGATAACGCATTTATATTGCAGAGTTGCTTCCAAAGTAAACGTGGAATCAGAGCAAAGTCAATGGACGAGCAGACAAATTCCTTCGTACTATAGATATACATTTTTCTTTGGTTTCTTTTTTCCCTTGTTAATTATTTTCACCTCACTCACTGCACTTTCTGAATGTGTTGATATTTTGCTGAGGTAGGTTTTCCCATGTGCCTGTTGCCCTCCTGTACTTTGCCCGTGCATGTGTTAGCCTCAACAGCGATTGTTGGCAGTCTATTGTCCTACCAGCCAAGCTCAATCCTGTCATCAGCACAGTACTCCCAGGATCTGGAACCTTGGCCAACCCCTATGGTGTGGCTCATGGTAAGTCAGAAATGTTATAAGAATACGGGTGTTGCTAAGCAGTATTACCAGAGACGCTGCCTTCTCAAAAGGGTTCCAGTATCCAGGAATACAGAAAAGGGAGATTCAGGGAACACTGGGGCAGATGGTGAGAGCTGTGATCACTGGGAGGGGGTCCTGTGATCCGAAAGAATTATGGAGGGAGGTCTCAGGATCTAGTGACACTCATACTTACCCTGAGAATAAAAAGCACTGGGTACGCAGGCAAAAGGTATGGAAGTACTAAGAGAGGGTCCCAAGACCTGGGTGGGGAGGGTCCTAGAATCCAGAAGGGCTTGAGCGAGTGGGTATTAGCAGGGAAAAGTCTGGCAGAATTGGGTGTTTTCTGAGATTGGCAGCACTGAAGAACAGCATGTAGATGTGCAGTCGACCTGAAGGAGGGAGCCCCCCCAAGAGAAGGCAACCCAAAATGTTCTTTTCACCTTTCAGACAATCAGGTATCACTCTGTCACTCACTCTGTCACACATTCACACTGTCACACATTCACTCTGTCTGTCACTCCATCCGTCTGTCACTCCGTCTGTCATTCTTTCACTCTGTCATTTTGCTTCTGTCCATAAGTGTCCTTCCCCAACTCGCCCACAACACCTTTTACATTCTCAAGTATCGCCTCTCATCCTTTTCCCAACATCACTGGTTCATTTATTTACATTCCTGCCTTAAAGCTTTTAAGGTTAAACATTCTGCTTCCAAGACAGCATACCGAGAAATTGTACACATTCAGCTTACAATGTTCCATCCATTGAAATTAATGGACAGAAAATCAGAGGCTTGGGGTGTGTAATTCCTCGATATGTGACTCTGGCGTATGCCTGACATGTAGGAGTGGAAAATATATCCTTTAGTGTATTAATAGTGATTTTGCTTCTACCATCTTTAAAAATTATAGACTTCCATAACAAGACTCATAAAAGTTAATCACAGTTTCCAAACTTTTATATAAAAATAGTTTCATTAAGCCTCAAAAATAGTTCAGAAGAAATAACTTGTTAACTACATTTTCTACAGAAATAAAGCAGGTGATGAAAAAATAAATCAGTTCTCAAAAAATTGTTTACAAACTCACATGTGCTGTATGTGAGGAATTCATAACAGCAAAGTATAATTGTTAAACTTTAAATAAACTTGCCTGAAATAAAGCTTAGAGAATTCAATCTGTTTTGTGTTTGAAAGTAGTTTGAAAAAAGCAAAGAAACTAAACTCTTGGCCGGATGAGGGAATCAACTCGTTTTCATACACAGATTGTAAACTGCTAAATTCTACAAGCTAAATAGTACAATTCTAAAGGGGGTGCAAAGAACAGAGACACCTGGGAATGTTTGTGCAGAAATCTTTGAAGGTGGCAGGACAAAGCATATGGGATCCTGGGCTTTATAAATAGAGGCATAGAGAACAAAAGCCAGGAAGTTATGCTAAATCTATAAAACACTAGTTCATCCCCAGCTGGAGTATTGTGTCCAATCTGGGCACCACACTTTAGGAAGAACATGAAGGTTTGGAGAGGGTACAGAAGAGATTGACTAGAATAGTTCCAGGGATGAGGGATGACAGTTATGTGGACAGACTGGAGAAGCTGGGGTTGTTCTCCTTAGAGCAGAGAAGGCTAAGAGGAGATTTGATAGAGGTGTTTAAAGTCATGAAGGGTTTAGAGAGAGTAAATAATGAGAAACTGTTGCCAATGGCTGAAGGGTCGATAACCAGGAGGCACAGATTTAAAGGTGATTGGCAAAAGAACCAGCAGCAACCTGAGGAAAAACATTTGTGTAAGGAGTGGTTAGGATTTGGAATGCACTGCATGATGGGGTGGTGGATACAGATGCACTGGTAGTCTTCAAAAAGGGAATTGAATAGATACTTGGAGAAAAAATTGCAGGGATATGGGGAAAGATCGGGGAAGTGGGACTAACTGGATTGCTCTTCGAAAGGACTGGCGCAGACTTGATGGGCCGAATGGCCTCCTTCTGTGCTGTACTAGAATGCAAGACTGCACCTGGGAGAATCTGCAAACTTTAAGGAAGGTATTAAAAGACACAAAAGACAATTCAATGAGTAAATTTTATCTTATTATTGAGAATGATGTATTTTTTTTAAAACATTTTAGTTTGTTTGAAACCTTATTTTAGAAATTAGACATTTTAATTATTAGGAAAATAATGAGCACAATATATATTTTTTAAATGCATTTTCAGTGTTTCAATTTGTTCATCAACAATGCATGACAGCAACACGTTTGCTCGACTTTCCCAATATAAAATGTTTGATAGGGATTTCCCATTATAAATATTTACATAGATGGTTCCAATTTAAATATTAACAAAACTATTGACAAAGTCTGAACCATCCTGCTTCTGTGTTTACCAGCCAGCAAGTCTCTGCCCAATAAAAAGAATAGGTGGGAAATCAGGGTCCAACAAGCAGAGAAGTAGAAAACCCTGGCCAGTATTACAGGAAATAACACTTGTTGACAGGAATAGTAAAAGATAAAAAATTATCCTAAAGTACCTTATTAGTTTCAGAACAGTGTTATATGCACTAAAGCCATAAGCAAAAGTATGCCACATTTGGACTCACATTCCAAAATCCAGATAATGTTTACAGGCAACAGGCAAAAATACCAATTTGCTTCATGGAGTGGTTAACGTGTTTTGACGTTACATGAGTGTGCACAAGTACATACAAGCCCAGAATAGAGATCCTAACATTTTCAATATTTTTCATATATAAATAATTATTTCCCCTCTTTCAAACACAACACTTCTTTGACATGTATGCAATGGTATCGGAACATCATAAACTGGGGGCACCTTCTCTCATTTCTTTAATCCTTTTTTAAAATTCAAACTGACATCCTTTTAGTTTTTCAGCCTACCCCGGCAAGCATTTATGATAGTGAAAATCTGGTCACAATTCTGTTCAGAATGATTCTTCGCTCTCTGCATAAATTGATCATGTCTTTCTCCTGTTGTAGCATCAACAAAATCAAATGCAATCAACAGCGACTTTCTTTTCCTACTCAGCCCAATGATTTATCCCTGTCATGTGAAGAATCAGTAAATAGCTGCCAATTCCCCATGTAAACGTACAATCGGTACTCCAACCAGCCATTATTTACTAATATATTTGTACCAGTTGTAAGCAGGAATTTTCAAGCCCAACCTTAATGAAATGCTGAAAGGCTTTAATAGTTCATACATAAGCAACAAATAAATCCTGTTTTCGAACATGTATTGTTATCCAGCATAATTGAACATAAGAACATAAGAATTAGGAGCAGGAATAGGCCATACGGCCCCCTGAGCCTGCTCCGCCATTCAATCAGATCATGGCTGATCTTTGATATCAACTCCACTTTCCCGCCTGATCCCCATATCCCTTGATTCCGCTAGAGGCCAAAAATCTATTTATCTCAGCCTTGAATGTACTCAACGACTCAGCATCCACAGCTCTTTGGGGTAGAGAATCCCAAAGACTCACAACCCTCTGAGCGAAGAAATTTCTCCTCATCTCAGTGTTACCAACCCCTTATTCTGAGACTATGCCCCCTAGTTCTAGACTCTCCAGCCAAGGGAAACAACTTCTCAGCATCTACCCTGCCAATCCCCCTCAGAATTTTATGTGTTTCAATGAGATCACCTCTCATTCTTCTAAATTCTAGAGAGTATAGGCCCAATCTACTCAATCTCTCCACATAGGACAACCCTCTCATCCCAGGGATCAATCTAGTGAATCTTCATTGGACTGCCTCTAAGGCATGTATTTCCTTTCTCAGATAAGGAGACCAAAACTGTACACAAAACTGTACGAGAGCATGGGCCTTACATTAAACATCCGTAAGACAAAGGTCCTCTACCAACCTGCCCCCGCCACACAGTGCTGCCCCCCGATTATCAAAATCCATGACAAGGCCTTGGACAACGTGGACCACTTTCCATACCTCAGGAGCCTACTGTCAACAAGGGCAGACGTCGACGACAAAGTCCAACACCACCTTCAGTGTGCCAGTGCAGCCTTCGGTCGCCTGAGGAAGAGAGTGTTTGAAGACCAGGACCTCAAACCCGGCACTAAGCTCATGCTCTACAGGGCAGCAGTGATACCCGCCCTGCTGTATGCCTCAGAGACATGGACCATGTACAGCAGGCACCTCAAAGCACTGGAGTGGTACCACCAACGCTGCCGCCGCAAGATCCTGCAAATCCATTGGCAGGATAGGCGCACCAATGTCAGTGTTCTTGCTCAGGCCAACATCCCCAGCATCGAAGCTTTGAGCACGCTCAATCAGCTCCGATGAACGGGTCACATTGTCCGCATGCCCGATACGAGACTCCCAAAACAAGCGCTCTACTTGAAGCTCCGGCACGGCAAGAGAGCTCCAGGTGGGCAGAGGCAACGCTTCAAGGACACCCTCAAAGCCTCCTTGAAAAAGTGCAACATCCCCACCGACACCTGGGAATCCCTGGCCCAAGACCGCACAAAGTGGAGGAGAACCATCCGGGAAGGCGCCGAACACCTTGAGTCTCTTCACCGGGAGCAAACGGAAGCCAAGCGCAAACAACGGAAGGAGCGCATGTCAACCCAAGCACCCCACCCACCCGCCCCTTCAAGCACCGTCTGCCCCACCTGTGACAGAGACTGTAGGTCCCGCATTGGACTCATCAGTCACCTGCGAACTCATTATTAATGTGGAAGCAAGTCATCCTCGGTTCCGAGGGACTGCCTAACAAGACACAGTACTCCAAGTGTGGTCTCACCAAAGCCCTGTACAATTGTAGTAAGGCTTCCTTACTCTTGTACTCCAACCCACTTGCACTAAAGGCCAACATGCCATTTGCCTTCCTAATTGCTTGCTGTACGTGTATGCTAACTGTGTTTCCTGTACAAGGACACCTAAATCTCACTGAACACCAACATTTAATAGTTTCTCACCATTTAAAAAATGTTCTGTTTTTCTATTCTTCCTACCAAAATGAACATTTCCCTACATTATAAGAACATAAGAAATAAGAGCAGGAGTAGGCCATACGGCCCCTCGAGCCTGCTCTGTCATTCAATAAGATCATGGCTGATCATCAACCTCAACTCCACTTTCCCGCCCGATCTCCATATCCCTTGATTCCCCTAGAATCCAAATACTTCATCTGCCAACTTTTTGCCCATTCACTTAACCTGTCTATATCCCTTTGCAGGCTCTGTGTTCTTCTCACAGCTTACTTTCCCACCTAGCTTTGTATCATCAGCAAATTTGGATACATTGCACTCGGTCCCTTCATCTAAGTCATTAATATAGATTGAAAATAGCTGAGACCCCATCACTGATTCTTGCAGCACCCCACTTGTCACAGCCTGCCAACCCGAAAATGACCCGTTTATCCATACTCTCTGTTTTCTGTCCGTTAACCAATCCTCTATCCATGCTAATATATTATCCCCAACACCATGAGCCCTTATCTTGCATAGCAAACTTTTATGTGGCACCTTATCGAATGACTTTTGGAAATCCAAATATACTATCTCCACTGGTTCCCCTTTATCTGCATGCCAGTTACATCCTCAAAAAACTCTCAGAAATTGGTTAAACACAATTACCCATTCATAAAACCATGTTGACTCTACCTAATCATGTTATGATTTTCTAAGTGCCCTGTTACTAATTCCTTAATAATGGATTCCAGCATTTTCCCAATGACTGATGTCAGGCTAACTGGCCTGTAGTTCCCTGTTTTCTCTCTCTCTCTCCTTTCTTGAATAGCAGGGTTACATTTGCTACCTTCCAACTGCTAGGACCGTTCTAGAATCTAGGGAATTTTGGAAGATCACAACCAATGCATCCACTATCTCTGCAGCCACCTCTTTTAGAACCTTAGGATGTAGGCCATCAGGTCCAGGAGATTTGTTTGCTTTTAGTCCCATTAGTTTCTCAAGTACTTTTTCTCTACTGATATTAATGACTAAGTTCCTCACTCTCATCAGCCCCTTGATTCCCCACTATTTTTGGTATGCTTTTTGTGCCTTCTACTGTGAAGATAGGTACAAAGGGCTCGATTTTGTGGGGGGTCAGCGGGTGTGATTGGTGGCGGGTCGAGTGGGGAATTTTTTTTCCCCCAGCGGGTCAGGACCCCGCTGTGAACCTGCTGCCTCATGCCTTTACCATATGTCGGGTCTGTCAGTGCTGAGCAGACCCGACATTCAGTGGCGGAGGAGGCAATTAAAATCATTCGTGGCTTGTTTACAGACACTTATCAATGTTTGTTTCCCAGCTTTTTGGATTTGACAGGTCACCCACTGGTTTCCCGCTGTGCCTAGACCTCGTCTGTGCAGCTGAGGCAGGAGGTGAGTTGCCATTGAATCAGCTGATGAGTTGACAGCTTCAAATGTCAAGTCAAAGTTCCCAGCTGATTGAGAAATGTTCCCTTAACCACTAGTTTCTCTAAACTGCATTTTGACTGTAGATTCAGGATGCTGCAAGTCTTTACACAAGTCTCCATCCAGACTGACTTCATTACCTCTCCCACCATTGACAGATTGCTTCTATCATCTCTACTTCACCTGCCATCTATTCCATCAGCATGGATGCCCTTGAAACTCTCTCACCTTGGTCCTCAGAATCCTACCACAATCAGCCCCAACACCAGCAGCACCAGGCACACCAGCATCACCAGGCACACCAGCAGTACCAGCAACACCACCAACCTTCTCCACAATCAACTGATGCTGCACGGGATACAGGGCATCAGCACCCAAGTACATTGCTGCCTGGGAGGCCAGGGATGACCTCACCATGGCCAGATTTACTTCACTTGACGCTGTACACCCTGGCTACCACATGATGTGCCAGGTTGGCATCACCCCACACCAACACCATTCTGCATCACTACAATGCCCAAGCCATTCCTTTCCTTTCACACTCATCACCATTCTGGGGGTAACGTTATGTCTCACCATTCACTGCAACTCATTAAGCCACTTCCAAAGGTGCATACAAATCTATCCAAGAATGCAAAGTGTTGAATATAAAGGGAACGCAGAGTGATGGGGATGTGATGAGAGGCACAGCAGGATGAGGTTGAGTTTGGCTTTTAACTAACGTTTTGTGATCTACTGAGATCATTGAAATGTTTGCGGCACTGCACTCAGGTCCTCCTGACGACATCACTGCTTGTGCCCTCCTCTGCAATGTGCAACCAGGCTGTGTTGATCTCCTGGGGAGGTCTCTTCCGCCTGTGGGAAGGGAAGAGGACCTCCCGGTGTGGTGTGACTGTCATGGAAGAACCTGGGTGCAGCCTTGCACCTCTGTGCAGTGCTTGTCAGTGTTTGCAGCACCTCAATGCTGTAGAATACTGACAGCACAAATGTCAAAGAAAGTTGGCCATGGTCCTTTTAAGGAAACCGGCTGATGATGCATCATCAAATGACATCACCAGACCAGCTTTCTCTAATTGGTTGGCAAACATGCTGGGCGGGCTGAACAAGTCCAATCAAGCTAAATTTATTCATCCAGCCCAAATATTTGTTTAAAGTCTCTGCCATTTCCTTATGCCCCATTATAATTTCACCTGTCTCAGCCTCAAAGGGACCAATGCTTACTTTTGCTGCTCTCTTCCTTTTTACATGCTTGTAGAAGTTCTTACAATCGTTTTTTATATTTCTTGCTATGTTTACTCTCATATTCTATTTTATCCCTGATCAATGTTTTGGTTCTCCTTGCTGGTTTCTAAAGCTCTCCAAATCCTCAGATTTACTACTATTCTTCACAACATTATAAACCTCTTCTTTTAATCTAATACTATTCTTAATTTCTTTAGTTAGCCATGGATGGATCACTTTTCCCGTGGAGTTTTTATTTCTCAATGGATTATATATTTGTAGTAGATTTTCCTCTCAGAGTTCCTGGGGTGCCAAACAGGAGCATCATACTAGAGGTATTTGTAAGAGGAAAGATAGACACTGTTTACACGGTAAGGAAAGGCTCCCAGCACAGCCCCACCTTGTGGCAGGGCCTTGCACTGTGATCAGTGGTAACATCAGGAGCAGCAATGCAGGCCCAGAAAGCTTACAGTTTTGCTTCTGACTCCCGAAAAGCAGCAGCCAGAAGGCCCCGAGACTCTTAAGATTGTCCAGCGTGGGGAGAAGGGGGAGTGAAATATCCATACACTTTGAAATCTTCTTTCGTCAGCTGTCCCCAGAACCTCTACAGATCCACTGGCCCAAGCCCCAGTGGTTGGTTGCTTAGGACATACTCCAGACACATACCCAGTTACACAATGGTGAGGATGAAGTCCTGATCTCCACAGCCTGGGAAATGAGGGTACCCTAGGCACAACAAAGAGGAATCACCACATATTCCTTCAGGAGAGCGGGGGGGGGGGGGGCGGGGGAAGAGAATTAGTGAAAAATGCTGCCAAGTCTAATGCTGTTGCCTCAACTAGCTGTATCATTCATAATTCTCAAGTGGGGTGATTGCTGGTGTGTCTCAGAGTAATAGATAACATATCTAAATATGATTTGAGTTAGTTAAATTAAATTGTATTTTATGTTATGCTTGGCTAATGTCCTGTGGCATTGCATATGTAAAGTGTGTGTCATATTTGATTGGCTGAAGTGTCATTCATAAAACAGAAACACATTGTAACTGAAGAGTGAACCTGAAGAGTGAACCTATCAATGAACAAATAGCAGTGGGTATGAAAACTACAAGTCAAGTCCCAAGGCAGTACAATCAAGATCAGCAGTCACCAAACTGCTACCAATAAAACACCCACAAGGAGGCAAAGGGGAACCAATAAAACTGCTCAAAATATTTTTCAATACTTCTGGGGTAGTTTTTGCTCTTGCTCCCTACAGTAATGCAACTTTCGTGGTTGTGGGACTACTACCCACCCATGGCCGATTTGCAGGGTCAGGTTCATTAACGGAAGTTTGGCAGGCTCCAGAAACTTAGTGCCAGGCGCTAATGATTCCCAGCTTTTGCAAAATTCAGTGTTTGCGCTCCAGGAAGGAAGTGGAGCACTAAATCAAGCCCTCCACTTCCTTCCTGGAGCGCTAAAGGACACAGGCGGGGCGGTAATGTTGCAGCGCTGCACATTGTCCCGTGCAGCCCTGCCGCAATCCGAGGCTCCTTCCCTCCCTTAAAGGGAAGGGCCATCGCTGCAGGCGCTGCATTGGGACCGGTTAGCTGGTCCCCGATGGCAGCCGCAATCCGGCCCGATCAGCACCATGAACTCCAGCAGAGTGCCAGGCTGATCGATCGCGGCCCAGGAGCAATGGGAAAAAAATCAATGGGAACGTTGTTAAAATGTTTCTGCTACCCGCGCCAAGATCCCCTTTTATTTGCACCTCCGAAGCCGGGCACAGGAGATCGTTGCGCCAGTGGTTACCGCCGCTGCAAACCTCCACGTCAATTTCGGTGGCATCGGTATTATCGCCGTGCCTGGTCGCAAAGCCAGTAGCGCCCCCCAGAGGTGCTAATGAAAGACACTATGGTACCGAATTTCTCCCCCTAATTGTTGTTGGAGTCCAATGACTACCATCAGATTGTGGAGTGAATATTTAAACTATTATGGGGGGACTGAGATAGATCAGAATCGCAGATGACAAGCATTATCTGCATTGTCCATTTTACTAGAGGGAAGACTCCCACCTGTAGTGGTAGTCTGGCTTTGTTTTAACTTTATTAAAAATTGAATCAGGAAACTTGTCAGGCAATCTTTGAAGATGACTTTCATTCACAGTTTTGACTACTGTACGAGTATCTTCTTATCTTTCCTTTGTCACAGCTTGAACTTCAAAATGAGACATCAGGAGTGTATGATGGGATTCCGGTACTATTTCCATTGCATATCTTAACAAGAAAAAGGATTTATTTTTCACCCGGGGGCCTGTTATCGCAGAATACTTCATGTATTATGTCATATTTTGGTTGATAGAGCTTTGCTATGGAAGTGCACTTTAGTGTTGGGCACAAAGAAAAGTGTTTAGAGTGAGCTTGAATTGGAACGGGGCATTTTCAAAGGACAGGTGTACACCTATCAATGGCCCTCAGTAAAATCAGATTCATTCACGCACTTTGCATTCAAAACATTTATTTCATTTCAACACACGGGCTTTTGGGCTGTGTTTCAGTACAAACTGGACATCAGGGAATATGAATCATACCTTCTCCATGTGGATTTTGTTAACCCTATCAATTGGATGTTAGTGTTCCGGTTGAAATGAAGATTATAGTGGAGTTTAAAGAGAATTTTGGTGTTAGTTGGATGTGAAGTGAGAAGATAATTGTTATGGGAGAGGAGCTATAGGTCTGAAGACCACAAGATAGCCATGTACTATTTTCCCAAAAGCAACTTAAGTGATGTATGATTGCTACCCCTATCGTTACCACACAATCAGTCTACATGGGCACCACAGGCAGCAATACCCTGTATCAGCTGTGCATTTCTGGTCTTTGACCTGGTTGACAGTCATGCTTGCTGCAACAAAGCAGTGTGTGACTGCTGCCAGCTTTAACTTGGTGGCTATATAAATACAAGTTGTTGTTGTTGAATGTCTGCTCAGTACCAGACCTGAGAACTATGGCGGCAGCAGAGTGCCACACACCCATAAGTTACCCATGAAGAACTATATGAGTCATCCATTCAGCTTTATAGGGAGCCCCTAACAGAGGTCATCAACTTGTACTTAGAAAATACCTGCTGCAGCAGAGATGAAGACACCTGGTATTATTTCAATTATAGTCACTGTAATTATTAGGCAGTATCAAATAGGCAGTTTTAAATCATTATTTATTTCCATAAGGGGTGCCATGCTGAGAGTGGGAGACGGAGGGGCACCAAGCTCAAAGTACATGGAGACTTGAAAAATACTGGGATCCTAGGCCCAGCTGAATGGTCCAAACACCAGGAATGGAACAGGAATCAAACCCGAGGCTCCTGAAAGAGGGGATGTCTGTACTAGAAAAATTGGCAGAGGGACTTGTAACTTGGGATGCGTACATTGATTGCTTTGTGTTTATGATGTTAGAAATTTTACTTTGAGGGGTAAGTGGTGGGTTGGGGAACTGGCATGGCTGCTCAAAAGGAGATTGAAAGACATTTTCAGGAATTTTATTGGTTCTTTTTGTGATGGTTGCGAATTGATTACTTTTTAATAAGTGGACGTTTTTTTTGAGATAGTTGAAATTCAAACACTTCCTTCTGACGTATACTTGCCAGAAGCAAATATTTTATAGATATAGATAGATTTGGGGATTGAGGAAATTGCAATCCAGAATTAGTTAAACCAGGAAAGTTTAATTAAACTATCGAAGGAAACAATTTGCATTTATATAGTACATTTCACATCCTCAGGACACCTCACCTTGCTTCATAGCCAATTAATTGCTTCTGAAGTGTAGTCATTGTAGTTTAATAGGCAAACGTGACAGACAATTTGTGCAAAGCAGGGTCCCACAAACAGCAAATGAGTTAAATGACCAGTTTTTGTGTTTCAGTAAAACTGGTTGAAGGATAAATGATAACATGAGCACAGGAGAACTCATATGCTTTCCTTTGACGAGTGCCATGGGATCTTTGACGACCAGTTAAAAAGGGTGGATAGGACCACAGTTTAATATCTCATTTGAAAGACACCATCTCCAACAATGTAGCACTCCCTCAGTACTGCAGTGAAGTCTCAGTCTAGATTACCGGCCAGATCTTGTTGAAAAAATAATGGCATGTGAACAACGTGCTCAGTTATTAATGCGCAAATCAGCCAGCAACTTGTAGCAAAGAAAATATGTCCCATGAATTGTGAATTGCCACAAGTCCACCGTTAGTTTCACGTTATCCCCCTCGTGATTTTTATGAAGTTGCTGCACTTTCACATTAATTGCCAAATTAAACTCACCACAGAAAATTAAGTCTAGTACCCTTTTAATGACATGATAATTGTTAATGACTGCCAATAAGAAAGTGAAGAATTATAATTGTGGTGTCTCATTCCTCTTGGTTCTGAATTATTTAAGGAGATTTTTAAAATGTCAAAGTTTAAATTACTTTTTTTTCTTAACTTTTCTTTGTCTCTTTTTTCTCTCTCTATTAATCCAATCTTTCCTCTCTCTTTATTTCTCTTACTATACCTGATTTGACATTGAATTCACCCATTCTAATTCACCATTCTTGTTTATTTCATAATTTTTTCTCATTGGTCAAGGAGATACACTGTTTGTCTCATTGTTCACCAAGGTCCCAGAGGCCCAGTTGCCCTTGCTGTGCCGTTATCAGTTCACACTTCCAGTAACTTTTTAAAACCTAAATGTGCACAAACAAATCTAACAAATGAGGCACGCAGCAAGTTACCTCGCTCCAGCAAAATTTGGCCCTACATGTTTAAATCAGGAAGTGGGGCTCGAACTCACAACCTTCTGTCACTGTGGCTTAGTTGGAAGCACCCTCACCTGAGTCAGAAGGTTGTAAGTTCATGTCCAACTCCAGAGACTTGGGCACAAAACTCTAAGTTGACACTCAAGCGCAGTACTGAGGAAGTGCTGCACTGTCAGAGGTGCCGTCTTTTGGATGAGATGTTAAACCAAAGCCCCGTCTGGTCTCTCAGGTGGAGGTAAAAGATCCAATGGTACTGTTTTGAAAAAGAGTAGGAGAGTTAGCCCCAGTGTCCTGGACAATATTTATCCCTAAATTAACATCACGAAGAGAGATTATTTGGTCATTATAATTATTGCTGTTTGTGGGAGCTTGATGTGCGCAAATTGGCTGCCACGTTTCCTATATTACAACAGTGACTACACTTCAAAAGTAATTAATTGGCTGTAATGCACTTTGCGACCTCCTGAAGGCGCTATATAAATGCAAGTCTTTCTTTTCTGCCCCAAAAGCAAGAGTTTTATTTTTATTCATTCATGGGATCTAGGCATCGCTGGCAAGGCTAGCATTTGTTGCCCATCCCTAATTGCCCTTGAGAAGGTGGTGGTGAGCTGCCTTCTTGAACTACTGCAGTCTGTGTGGTGAAGGTACTCCCACAGTGCTGTTAGGGAGGGAGTTCCAGGATTTGGACCCAGCAACGATGAAGGAATGGCGATATATTTCTGTGGTAAACCACTGTTTGTATTCCACTGTGTACATGCCTGGACATGCCTCGGCTGACTCCTCCCACAAGCCCTAGTATAAAGGTGACTGCTCCCCAGCCCTTTGTATTTCTGGACCGGTCGACCACTCGAGGCAGACCTTCATTCTTTTGTTAATAAAAGCCTTTAGTTACTCTCTTAACTCTCAGTCTTTTATGAGTAATTGATAGCGCATCAATTTTATTAACAAAATTTTTATAATGGAGAAGATCCTCACACCAGCATGCCTGGACTTAGATCATCAGGAGGCGGACTCATCCACCAAGTTTACTCACTGGCTTAAGTGTTTCAAAAAATTCCTGACCGCCTCCGCAGCAATCAAATCGGACGAGGACAAACTGGATGTCCTGACCTCCAAAGTGAACCACCTAGTGTACTCGGTCATCCAAGACGCGACCTCGTACGCGGACGCTATCAAGCTCCTCAAGGACCAGTACACGCGCCCAGTGAACGAAGTGTACGCCAGGCACCTTCTGGGGAGTCGTAAACAACAACCTGGGGAATCGACCGTGGAATACCTTCAGGCACTGTCTGTGCTTGGCCGGGCCTGTGGTTGTAAGGATGTAAAGGCCGCCGTGTACACAGAGGAACTTATCCGGGACGCTTTTGTAGCAGGCCACAGATCCAATTACACCCGACAGCGACTGTTGGAGCAGAGTGACCTCGACCTCAACAAGGCCTCTGAACTCGCACTATCATTGGATGCAGCCTACCGGGGCATGGATGCCTACTCCTCTGCACCGTGGACACCGCGGGGAATGACAGCCTGGGACACGGTAGGACCACCTCATAGCGCCGTGCCACCCCAGCCACACCCCAGCAACGGCCCAACTACCGCAGCAGTGTCCCAAGGCCAGACAGCAGTGCCCCAAGGCCAGAAATGCTACTTCTGTGGCCAGGCAAAACACCCCAGAGCGCGCTGCCCGGCGAAAAACGCGATCTGCTCGGGCTGCGGGAAGAAGGGACACTACGCTAACGTCTGCAGGGCCAAAGCCACCCCGAACCCCAGCAGCGCCGCGTGTGGGCCATGCGGGCCACCATCTTGGGCCTCCCCGGCTATGTACGAACCACCGGTACAGCAGCCATTTTGGACGCCTCCAGCCACATGGGGATCATGGACGACAGCCGGAACACAGCAGGCCCCCAACACCGCCTCATCTGATACCCGCAGCGACACACCGACCCCTACGCTGGCATCCGTTACACTGGACCAAGCGAGACCGCACCAGCTGGCCAGTTCCACAATGGACATTAAGGTAAATGGCCACGATACAATCTGCCTTTTTGACTCTGGGAGCACGGAGAGCTTCATCCACCCCGACACGGTGCGGCGTTGCTCTCTCCCAGTCCTGCCTGCGCACCAGCGGATTTCTATGGCCTCCGAGTCCCAGTCGGCGGACATCAGCGGCTACTGCGTAGTGACACTCGTAGTAGACGGGACCGTGTACGATCATTTTAAACTTCTGGTCCTGCCCGACCTCTGCGCTGCCGTCCTGCTGGGGTTAGATTTTCAGTGTCACCTTAAAAGTGTTACGATGGCGTACGGTGGACCCCTACCCCCACTCACAGTCCGCAGCCAGCAGCTCCCAAATTGCCCGCCGCGCACCAGGTGCAACCTCTCCACACTCAGAGTCACCCCCCCCCCCCACTGTTTGCTAACCTCACCCCCGACTGTAAGCCCATCGCCACAAAGAGCAGGCGATACAGTGCCGGGGACAGGGTTTTCATTAAAATCGAAGTGGAGCGGCTCCTGAAGGAAGGGATTATTGAGGGCAGCACCAGCCCCTGGCGAGCCCAGGTTGTGGTCGTTAAGACCGGCGAGAAGCAGCGCCTGGTCATCGACTACAGCCAGACAATAAATCGCTACACCCTGCTGGACGCCTACCCACTCCCCCGCATAGCTGATATGGTCAACCAGATCGCGCAGTACCGCATCTTCTCGACCATTGACCTGAAATCAGCATACCACCAGCTCCCTATCCGCCCTGAGGACTGCCAGTATACTGCCTTTGAGGCAAACGGCCGCCTCTACCACTTCCTTAGGGTTCCCTTTGGCGTCACCAACGGGGTCTCTGTCTTCCAAAGGGAGATGGACCGGATGGTAGATCAAAATGCGTTGCAGGCCACTTTCCCATATCTGGACAATGTGACCATCTGCGGCCATGACTTGCAGGACCATGACGCAAACCTCGAAAAATTCCTCCGCACCGCCCAACTCCTGAACCTGACATATAACAAGGAGAAGTGCATATTCCGCACAAACCGCCTCGCCATCCTTGGCTGTGTTGTGGAACACGGAGTCATCGGCCCCAACCCCGACCGGATGCGTCCCCTTATGGAACTCCCACTGCCCCACTGCCTCAAGGCCCTGAAGAGGTGCCTAGGGTTTTTCTCCTATTATGCCCAGTGGGTCCCCTACTATGCGGACAAGGCCCATCCGCTGATCAAGTCCACCTCTTTTCCCTTGACGGCAGAGGCCCGCTTAGCCTTCCACCGTATCAAGGAAGACATTGCCAAAGCCACCATGCACGCAGTGGACGAATCCATCCCCTTCCAGGTGGAAAGCGACGCGTCCGACTTTGCCCTGGCCGCTACCCTCAATCAGGCGGGGAGACCCGTGGCCTTCTTTTCACGAACCCTCCAAGGCCCGGAGACCAGACACTCCGCTGTTGAGAAGGAGGCCCAGGCGATTGTGGAGGCTGTGCGTCATTGGAGGCACTACCTGGCCGGAAAACGATTTACCCTGCTCACTGACCAACGTTCAGTTGCTTTCATGTTTAACAACAAGCAGAGGGGCAAAATCAAAAATGACAAGATCTTGAGGTGGAGAATCGAACTTTCCACCTACAATTACGAGATCTTGTACCGGCCCGGGAAGCTCAATGAACCCCCGGATGCGCTATCGCGTGGCACCTGCGCCAGCGCGCAGATCGATAGACTGCGGGCCCTCCACAATGACCTCTGCCACCCGGGGGTCACCAGGTTCTTCCACTTCATCAAGGCCCGCAACCTGCCTTACTCTATTGAGGAGGTCAGGACCATGACCAGGAACTGCCAAGTCTGCGCTGAGTGCAAACCACACTTTTATAGACCAGACAGGGCCCACCTGATAAAAGCCACTCGCCCCTTAGCATTGATTTTAAAGGGCCTCTCCCCTCCTCCGACCGCAATGTGTACTTCCTCAATATTATTGATGAGTACTCCCGTTTCCCGTTCGCCATCCCCTGCCCGGACATGACCAGTGCCACGGTCATTAAATGTCTGAACGACCTCTTCACCCTGTTCGGTTTCCCCAGCTATATCCATAGCGACCGGGGCTCATCGTTTATGAGCAACGAACTCCATCAGTACCTGCTAACTAGGGGTATTGTCACAAGCAGGACCACCAGTTACAACCCCCGGGGGAACGGACAGGTGGAAAGAGAAAATGCGACAGTTTGGAAGGCCGCCCTGCTAGCCTTAAAGTCTAGGGGCCTTCCAACCTCCTGCTGGCAGGATGTGCTCCCCGATGCGCTCCACTCTATTCGGTCACTGCTCTGCACTGCCACTAATGCCACCCCTCATGAGAAAATGTTTGTCTTCCCAAGGAAGTCCACATCGGGGACATCGCTACCGCCATGGCTGACGTCCCCAGGGCCGGTCCTACTGAGAAGACACATGAGGACCCATAAAACGGACCCCCTGGTCGAGAGGGTCGACCTCCTCCACGCCAACCCCCAGTATGCTTACATTGCATACCCGGACGGGCGGGAGGACACAGTCTCCATAAGAGACCTTGCACCCTCGGGGGCCGCAGTAACCCACTACTCACTACCACCCCACCCCCCACGATCCGATATCCAGCCCCAGCAGATGGCAGGCCTGGGCCCCGCGACCCGCTCGACATCTACGAGGACGACACGCCTGTGCCACAGCCCACGCAGGACTCGACGCCGGAAGCTCCACTACCCCTGCCATCGCCACGCCGATCACAGCGGCAGACAAGACCTCCGGAGAGACTCCAATACACTAACTTTTAATACACTTCACCCCGCCAGACTCAATTTTAAACAAGGGGTGAATGTGGTAAACCACTGTTTGTATTCCACTGTGTACATGCCTGGACATGCCTCGGCTGACTCCTCCCACAAGTCCTAGTATAAAGGTGACTGCTCCCCAGCCCTTTGTATTTCTGGACCGGTCGACCACTCGAGGCAGACCTTCATTCTTTTGTTAATAAAAGCCTTTAGTTACTCTCTTAACTCTCAGTCTTTTATGAGTAATTGATAGCGCATCAATTTCCAAGTCAGGATGGTTTGTGACTTGGAGGGGAACTTGGAGGTAGTGGTGTTCCCATGTGCCTGTTGCCCTTGTCCTTCTAGAGAGTAGAGGTGCTGCCGAAGAAGCCTTGGCAAGTTGCTGCAGTGCATCTTGTAGATGGAACACACAGCAGCGACGGTATGCCAGTGGTGGAGGGAGTGAATGTTTAAGGTGGTGAATGGGGTGCCAATCAAATGCTTTGTCCTGGATGGTGTCGAGCTTCTTGAGTGTTGTTGGAGCTGCATTCATCCAGGCAAGTGGAGAGCATTCCATCACACTTCTTACTTGTGCCTTGTAGATGGGGAGTGAGACACTCATTGCAGAATACCTAGCCTCTGACCTGCTCTTGTTACCATAGTATTTATGTGGCTGGTCCAGTTATGTTTCTGGTCAATGGTGACCCCCCAGGATGTTGATGGTGGGGGATTCGGCGATGGTATTGCCGTTGAATATCAAGGGGAGGTGGTTAGACTCTCGCTTGTTGGAGATAGTCATTGCCTTGCACTTGTGGGGCGCGAATGTTACCTGCCACTTATCAGCCCAAGCCTGAATGTTGTCCAGGTCTTGTTGCATGCGGGCATGGACTGCTTCGTTATCTGAGGAGATGTGAATGGAACTGAATACTGTGCAGTCATCAGCGAACATTCCCATTTCTGACCTTATATTGGAGAGAGAGTTGAAGAATGCCAGCAATTGAGCCGAGCTGACATTAAACCTAAGCCAGATGAAGAGAAACAGATTCAGAATTAGTTTATTAATCTGAAGGACTCAGTTAGTAAAATTGTTTTCCTAGTTTTGGCCAACTTTGCTGAATATTTTTATGCAACGACATTGGCATCACCTGCAAACTCCTCAAACATGAAAAAATATATATATTTTATAAAATACTTGAAATATCTCAAAACTTATACAGCCCAATACTGCAAACATCAAATAGAGCTGCAATCGGAATCCAACTTGACCTTCAATAATAAAGGTACAGTACTGCAAAAATACATACGTTAGTTCAAAGCAAAGACTGATCGATGGCTTTAGAAAAGAATGCAACTCTACAAAAACTGTTGTTGTGTATGTACCTTTAAGATAAGAACTGATTCTATACTGCAGTACTGGCAGTGACCACCCCTGTATATAAAGCCATAGCAGGCTTCTGTATTTCAGTCTTGAGTTCCCTCTGTTCAGTAAATACCTGTTTTATTGTTCTCCTGCAGTCCGAGTATTATTGATACCCGGACACTACACTGGCGACGGGCAGGTTCGAACTCACCTGCAGTACTGCATCACCTCACGGGGATCTTTTCCCTGAAGAGAAGCTTCTTGGAGGTCGAAGTCAGAACAGCGGGCGTCAACCGCAGGCAACGACCCAGGGATCCATCGGAGAGTTGCAGGGGAGGCTGTGGAGAGCTGGGCCTGGCTCCCCAGTCGAGGTGTTCCAGCAAGTTGTGCTGGTAGCAGGTAGTGCGCTGACCCTTCCGGACTGCGGCGGGCTCGGGCTTGATCGAGGGGCTCTGCAAAGGGGCCGTGCAGCGTCGTCGGAAGAGAGAGAGAGAGGGTGGAGCGCACAGGGCGCGGTCGGTGCTCAAGAACCGGGCAGCGTGGAGAGGATAGAACGAGGGGAAGGAAAAGTGATACGCGCCGAAGCCGCGGGTCGCCGCCATTACCCTGTAGAACGCTAGGAGCAGCGTGGCAGCAAGGGGAAGAAGGAAAAGCGCGGGAGGCGCCATTTTATTCCATTGGGGAAGAAGAAAAAGCGCGGGAGGCGCCATTTTAAATCACTCAAGATGCCGAAGAGTGGCAGTATCACTGCTTTCGACAACGAGGTAGAAGACTGGACCACGTATGTGGAAAGAATTGAAGTGTACTGCGAGGCAAATGAGGTGGCCGATGGAAAGAAGGCGTCGGTATTATTAAATTTGATGGGCGCGAGAACGTACGGCCTATTGCGGAATTTAATTACCCCAGCTAAACCAATGGAGAAAAGTTTTGAAGAGATTGTTAATACCTTACAGGAACACCTAAACCCTACACCGCTGCTGATAGCAGAAAGATTCAAGTTCCATAAAAGAAACCAGCACAAAGATGAGAGCAATGCTGACTATCTTACGGAACTACGCAAGTTATCGAAGCACTGCCAGTTCGGAGCAGGACTGGCAGACACCTTATGGGATAAGTTTGTCTGCGGGCTCCAGAGTGAAGGAACCCAGAAACGACTACTTTCGGAAAAGGACCTGACGCTAGAACAGGCTTTCAGCGTGGCACTATCCTATGAAGCAGCAGCACGGGGAGCTCGGAAATACAACAGAAACCACAAGAATACAGCGCTAACGAAATGGCGTATGGAGCAGAAAAGTGCTATCGCTGCGGCAGAACAACCCATGATCAGAAGGACTGCTGGTTTAAGGACAAAGTATGCAGGCAATGTGGGAAAATGGGACACATAGCAAGAGTCTGCAGGTCGGGAAAGAAAACCAACACTACAAGAACTACTAAGGAAAAGTACAAGAAAGTAAAGAAATTGAAAGACAGTAGTTCGGAAGATCAGGAGAGTGATAAGGACTCCGGGAGCAGGAGACTAAGTTGTCTAAAGTTACACAACGTGATCGCAAAGGAGGATCACCGAACCATTTGGGTCACCCTCATGATAGCAGTGTCCCCAGTAAAGATGGAATTGGACACAGGATCAGCCCTAACTGTCATGAATCGACGAGACTATGAGTGGCTATTCCCACACATACCCTTGAAGGACACGTCCATTGTATTGAAGACATACACGGGGCAAAAAGTCTACCCCAGAGGAAAAATAATGGTGCCAGTTGAATACAACGGCAAGGAAATACAGAAACTGTACCTATATATACTACCAGATGGAGGACCGCCATTATTGGGACGTGAATGGATCCGAAAAATACAATTGGATTGGCATTCCATTCAGGCGCTAACTGTGACTGATAAAAAGGATGATGACATCACACCTGGACGACTGTCAAAGATTCTAACTGACGCGAAAGAGGTGTTCCAACAAGGACTTGGGACTCTAAAAGGAGTAACGGCAATGATAAAAATCAAAGATAACACAAACCCAAAATTTTTTAAGGCCAGACCGGTACCTTACGCGATCCGCCCAGCCGTTGAAGCAGAGCTGGAGAGTCTGGAGCATTCGGGTGTGCTGTCCAAGGTGGATTGGAGCGAGTGGGCCACACCCATCACTCCTGTAATGAAGAAATCATTGAGCAGCACGCCTGGGGAACCGAAGAAGGTTCGCATCTGTGGGGACTTCAAGGTAACTGTGAACCCAGTCCTGCACACAGTACAATATCCACTTCCACGGATAGAAGAAATTTTCGCCTCACTATCTGGAGGGAAACGCTTTACAAAGATTGATCTGGTCCAAGTGTATCTACAAATGGAGGTGGAAGAAGCATAAAGGAAATACCTCATGATAAACACTCACAAAGGCCTTTACCAGTACAATCGACTGGTATTCGGGGTAGCATCAGCCCCGGCTATTTGGCAGAGGGCGATGGAACAAGTCCTGCAAGGGATCCCGGGGGCCCAGTGTTATTTGGACGACACCCTGGTTATGGGCGAAAATGACAGTGAACACCTTGCCAACCTGGAGCACGTGCTCACAAGATTACAGGAATATGGGCTACGAGCCAACCGCCCCAAATGCGAGTTCTTCAGGAGACAAATCTCGTATTGTGGCCACATAATTGATGAGGAAGGGTTGCATAAGTCGCCGGACAAGATTGAGGCTGCAGTCAAGGCTCCAGCACCGGAAAATGTGTCGCAACTGAGGTCGTTCCTCGGGTTGGTGAACTACTACCATAAGTTCTTGCCGAATTTATCTACAATTCTGCACCCACTGAATGCCCTGCTGCAAACTGGAGTAACATGGAAATGGAGTGATGAGTGTAAGCATGCCTTTCAGAAATGTAAATGCCTAATCACTTCAAAAGAAGTATTGGCCCACTACAATCCAACACTACCGATTCGGTTAGCATGTGATGCGTCTCCCTATGGCATTGGAGCGGTGCTGTCACACAAATTCCTTGACGGTTCAGAGAGGTCAATAGCCTTTGCGTCGCACTCATTAACCTTAGCCGAGCGTAACTACGCCCAGATTGACAGGGAGGCCCTCAGCCTGGTGTGGGGGGTGAAGAAGTTCAATTGCTATCTGCACGGGCCGAAATTCACCCTACTGACTGATCATCAGCCCCTGGTCTCCATTTTTAACCCAAAGAAGGGCGTTCCGGTGATGACGGCGCAACGGCTGCAAAGATGGTCACTTTTTCTAGGGGCACATCAGTATGACATAGAGTACAAAGGTACGAAACAGCATGGAAATGCTGATGGGCTGTCGCGCCTACTGTTGCCTACGGTAGAGAAAGCACCTGCAGTGGACCCTGTTGAGATATTCCATGCGACCACAGTCGAATGTCTACCTGTTACAAACTCAAGTATAGAGAAGGAAACCCGAAATGACCCGACACTCTCTCGGGTCTATGATTTGATGGTGAAGGGATGGCCAGCACATGGCGACTCACTGTTGCCAGCATTCTCGCCAAGGAGAGAACAGCTGTCAGTGTGCCGGGGGACCTTGATGTGTGGATCCCGAGTGGTAATTCCACCCAAGTTGAGAGAGTGCTCAATGAGCTTCATGAGGGTCATCTGGGAGGGGTAAAAATGAAGAGCCTAGCCAGGGCGTTTGTGTGGTGGCTGGGAATCGATAAAGAAATCGAGGATATGCCCAAGAGATGCACAGGATGCCAGAAGGTCCAAAACACTCCACCACAGGCCCCGCTACATCCATGGGAGTGGCCCTCATCTCCATGGCAACAGGTACACGTTGATTTTGCTGGTCCATTTATGGACTCAATGGCCTAGAAATTGGGTTTTGGCGCAGCAACGGCTTTAGCGCCGGAAGTTAGTGCCGGAGCTAAGTCGCGCTGGTCGGGCCAAAAATTCACTACTTCTGCGCCCAAACGGCTGCCGGCGCTGCTGAAAGCTGTTAGCGCCTGAAAACTGGCGCTATGCGCTGAATTTCGGCGCTATTCCGGCGCTGCGGCGCCCGCTGCGGTGCGGCAGGTTCGGGAAGTGCAGGCCTCCTCCTTCCCTTAAGGAGGACCTGCCTGCACCCGGCCGCGGCCCGCGATAATCTTATTAAAAATGAGCCCGGCACCTCGGACAAGTGCCGGGCTTGCTTCTGTTCCGGGGGGGGGGGGGGGGGGAAGTCCGGGGAGGGAGCTGCGGCCAGGCGGGCGGCGGGAAAGCGGCCGGCCGCCGCGGGGCCTTTAATGCGCCGGCGCAAACTTGTGCAAGGCACCTCTGCCAGAACGTTGCTTGCGGCTGCCACGGGCGAGGCGGCCGCAAGTCAATTTCCCAGTTCGGGCGGGTTACCATGGCAACCGGGACGCTGCGCACACCGATGACGTCATCGGTGCCGGCGCAGCGCTACCGGTCTACCGCGGCGGAAGGGCCCCAGGCAATTTAGGCGCCGGCGCCAATTGCAGCGCTAGGCCCTCTAGCGCCGCAAAATCGGCGCTAAGGGCACTGAATTTCTAGGCCAATGTTCCTAATCGCTGTGGACGCCCATTCGAAATGGCCAGAGGTCATCAAAATGTCCTCCACCACCACGGAGAAAACTATTGCAGTCCTACGGACCATCTTCGCCAGGAATGGCTTGCCAGAACAGATTTGCTCCGACAATGGGCCACAGTTTGTGTCAGAGGATTTCCGGAGGTTTCTGAGGAATAATGGGGTGAAGCATTACACATCTGCCCCATATCATCCAGCCACAAATGGATTGGCTGAGAGGTTTGTTCAGACCTTTAAAAAGGCAATAAAGGCAATGCATAATGACGACATACCACTACAACACAAGGTGGATAATTTCTTGTTTGCTTACCGGAATGCGACACCAACCAAGCTCCAGCCATAATGTTCTTCAACCGAAGGCTAAGATGTCGCCTGGATTTGCTCAAACCAAACATAAGACGAGATGTTGAGGATAAGCAATTCCAGCACATAAATGAGAAGCCAACCAGGAGCTTCAAGATAGGGCAACCAGTCTTGGCCCGCGACTACCGAATAGAAAAATGGCAGCCAGGAACGATATGCACACAGCAGGGACCACTAATGTACACAGTGGACGTTGGAGAGAGCATCGTGAGATGCCATGCTGACCAGATTCTAGAGTCACAGGAACAAGTCAAACCCATACCACGAGCAGGTGCACCTGGTAATCAACCCGAAGTACAGATTGCATCTACCTCAGAAGCAGTGGTATTGGAAGCTGACAAGCCAACCAATGACAATGAGCCAGAATCAACTCCGCCGCAAGAACAGGATACTCGAGAAAGGCGCTATCCAGTCAGGATCAGGAAGCCTCCTCAAAGACTGAACTTATAAATGATTATTTCAGTTGATGTATATAGTACAGAGAAAATTGTAATTGTAATTAGTTATTATTTAGTTGTTAAATGAATGTTATGTACTGTTTATCTAAAAGGGGAGGAATTGTTGTGTATGTACCTTTAAGAGAAGAACTGATTCTATACTGCAGTACCGGCAGTGGCCACCCCTGTATATAAAGCCATAGCAGGCTTCTGTATTTCAGTCTTGAGTTCCCCTCTGTTCAGTAAATACCTGTTTTATTGTTCTCCTGCAGTCCGAGTATTATTGATACCCGGACACTACAGTTGTGTTTTCATGTTTTACAATTAAATTGAAAAATAAAGTTCTATCTTTGATTTTGTTGAGTCTATAAGTATTTTCATTGTACATACACATGCAAGTTTGTTGTTAATACAAAATAGTTAAACAATACATCCCAATCAGTTCAGTGCAGCTCCAACAACACTCAAGAAGCTCGACACCATCCAGGACAAAGCAGCCCACTTGATTGGCACCCCATCCACCACCTTAAACATTCACTCTCTCCACCACCAACGTACCATGACTGCAGTGTGTACCATCTACAAGATGCACTGCAGCAACTCGCCAAGGCTTCTTCGACAGTACCTCCCAAACCCGCGACCTCTTCCACCTAGAAGGACAAGGGCAGCAGGCGCATGGGAGCACCATCACCTTCAAGTTCCCCTCCAAGTCACACTCCATCCACAAATATTTCTCTTCCCCACAAATGATGAAACTGCTCTAGAAATGTAATGGATCTCCATAGCTGTAGTCTGTCGCTATTCGAATATACCATGGATCAGTAATTTCTAACATTTAAAGTTTCAAATAAAAACCCTTGTTATGCTTGTTGCTAGCTTGATGTGAATTGATGTCAGTGTACCAGAGATAAATTGTAATGACTACAGTAATGAAGTGACAGAATGTAAAGGTTTGAAAAAATGGCACTGTACTCGCCATTCATATTTTTGCATTACAATCAGGTAAAATAATCAAGAACATTATACATGCAAGAACAAAGTTCTACAAGTAAGTGTTAATTTTTTAAATATCTATATCATGAATAATTTTGTCACAGACTACTCAAAGATAAGCCCCTAGAGATGATTCTTTTAACATTTAGACAATGCAAACATCTATAATTATGGAATCAAATTGCTGATAATCTTTTCTAAACATCATTTCAAGTTTCCATTGCAGTTCATTCTTCCATCTCTCCACCCAACAACACAACATTTCTTTCTCAGCTCTGACAATCTGGGCAATGGACATCTCCACCGCCTCCCTCAATAGCTCACCCAAACATACTGACAGGAAATGGACTTCTACATGCCACAACTGGTCCACTGAATCCCCACCCCACATTATCCTATTCCACACCTACTAATCCCGAGCATACACTCACAATGTTCCCAACAATGGACCCAGCAAGAAAGAGAGACTTATTGACTTAAAGAAATATATTGCCTTTCACAGCTTCAGGACATCTCAAAGTGCTTTGCAGCCAAAGAAGTACTTTTGAAGTGTAGTCACTGTTGTAATGTAGGAAATGCAGCAGTAAATTTGCACACATCAAGCTCCCACAAACAGCAATGTGATAATGACCAGATAATCTGTTTTTAGTGATGTTGATTGAGGAATAAATATTGTTCAGGACACCAGGGTATAACTTCCCAGCCCTTCTTCAAAACAGTGCAATGGGATCTTTTACGTCCAACTGAGAGAGCAGACAGGGCCTCAGTTTTAACGTCTCATTCGAAAGACAGCACCTCCGACAGTGCAGCACTCCCTCAGTACTGCACTGGAGTGTCAGCCTAAATTTTTGTGTTCAAGTCTCTGGAATGGGACTTGAACCCAAAACCTTCTGACTCAGAGACGAGAGTGCTACCAACTAAGCCACGGCTGACACTTTGGCAAGAGATGATGGCGTGTATTCAGTGAGAGTTTCAAAGATCAGTTGAGACTGGGCTAGAAGCTCAGATCCTTGAATTGAAAATTAAATGTTCAACCACTGATACCTTATTGGTTTTGTTCTTTAGAAAATCATAGTGTTATCACATACAAAGCCACCATTGTAAACATAATTCATGTTGAATAGACTTTGGTTGTCATTTAAAATTAAATATAGTGTATATAATTGGCCCAGCACTTTAAAAATGCAAATCATTGGCATGGTATTTAATGATTCTAATGAGTGTAATACTAAGAATGTCAAAGATAGCCGTGGTAAAGGGAAACTCTGCCGTAGCTCATTAATACCGAAGCTTTATTATGAATTAATCCACCCCAGTACAGCATGGCCTTCTTTAGTGCCTCTGGGCATAAGGTGAAATGTAGGCAATCAAAAGGAAAAAGGAGAAAGAGAGTGCTGAAGGGCGAAACAAATAGAGAGATAAATTAAATGAGCTGAGGGGAGTAGGATAGGAGAAGAGCAAGGCGGAGAAAGAGAAAATTGTGGAAGATCGTAAACAATGTCCCTGGAACATAGCTGATGACCTTCACATCTGCTACAGTAACTTTCTTTTGATGAGAGTTCCAGTGAGTGCACTTAAGCTGTATGATTACTTTCACATCTCAGCTAATTGATTTGGCAGGAGACACTTTGCCGATCTTAGTGTAGTGCCACGCTGCTGAGAGGTGGTGCCGCGGTCTGCCTGGGATGAACATCGGTGCTGACTAAGAGCTGTTATGCCAATTGTGGATAGAAATAACTTGATAACTTTGGCTCTCTTACCTGCCAAGTGTCACGCCACAATCTTCATTGCAGTCCGCATAGGAAAGAAATACCGTTATTTTTAGTGTTTATTAATTAATTGTTTAATTTCTGTGTGACAAAAGTAGAGTTTTCATCCTGAAAGTTGGGAGATTCATTAATTCATTACTAAATTAATGAATCTCCCATCGCGTTGCTGATCAGGGGAACTGACCATGCGTGGAAAAATCAATGAAGAAAATAAACGTTTGGTGTAATAAATAAAAGGTACCACAAGGCTGGACAAACAGAGTAGTGGACTCGAGACCTGAATATTGGGTAGATTTCAGGTGAGGAGTAGTGTGTCCAAAGCTTGCTTTTCAGGGCATTCAGCAAGTGGGAAGCACACCTTTGTAATAAAATCATACTTTGTAAATTAGAAAATACAACTTTACGGACAAATAAATCTTACTTGAAATGAAGTGAAAATCAAAGTGGCGTCCAGACCGAGATAAATCCACCACAGCGCCACCAGTATCTGGAGGCCTCCAAGTAAATTGTGACACGCTACTGTTTACATGGCAAATTCCAATTATAACATTTTTACAAGCAGGAAATCCATATAAATGTCTATACTGGCAGTTTCCATTGTAAATACTGCCATGAAAGGTTATGTGGACAGGAAGTGTCTGCCATACGCAGCATTTTAAATTTATAAGCTATCGTTTTAAAGTCATCCTAAACATAGGCCAGAATTTTGTTCGGGGAGGCGGGTTGGGGGGCGGGCTCTGAGTCAGGCAGGAAACCCGGGAAGCCAGCGATCGGGAGTGGGGTGGTGAACGGGAAGGGGGTCAGCGATTGGGGGGGTGGGCAATCAGGAGGGGGAGAGAGAGAGGATCGGGGGGGGGGGTTGGAGGATCGGCAGGCAAGCAGGGTTCACGGGGGAGGGAATCGAAGATCATGGTTGGGGGGGTGGTGGCGGTCCAGGATCAGAGGCCTCATTGAGGGGGGGGGGGGGGTTATGGTAGGGACCCTAGATCCAGCAGGTAGGTATAAAGCCACGTAGCGCCTGAATGCAGCGGGTTCTGTTTAACTGCCGGGTTTCACGAATTGTGTGAAACCCGTCCCCAGGCAGTTAAAAACAAAATGGAGGGGAAAAAAAAAGGCTTCCAGCCTCATTACAATATTTAAATTGTAGTAACGCCCCCCCATCAGCGGATTGGCTGCCTGCCCCCTGTCCCTCCTCTGGGGAAACTAGAAGTGGGTGTGTTTGAGGTGGGATCAGGTCAGGAATCCCATCTTTAACAATTTAACTGTCCCCACACCCCAAACCTACCCATTTCATGATGGGAAAATTCCAGCCAGAGTGTCTAAGTACTTCCCTTAGGGCTTCCCCTTTGTTGTTTCCTCCCCTCCTCCTTTTTTCCCTGGCCCTGTACTTGCTTATAACCTGTTAAATCTCTAACTTCTTCCAGTTCTGATGAAAGGTCATCGAACTGAAACGTTAGCTCTCTCTCCACAGATGCTGCCTGGCCTGCTGAGTGTTTCCAACATTTTCTCTTTTTATTTCCAATTCCCTGCATCCGCAGTATTTTGCTTTTGTCTAAGTACTTTCTTGGGAGACTGAATTGGCTGCGCAGAGATAATTAGCTTCTTTCACAGCCCCAGTAGCCTCGCTTCAAATTCATCAAATTATTGCTTCTTTAAAGGACGGGGATATTTTATGTGGTAATTCTAGGCACAGCTGCTCTGAAAAAGCCATTATTTGTAACTGGCATGTCGAGGAAGGCTAGTAATGAAACAAGGTTTTTTATTCCAAAATAAATTGAGTTAAAAGTCATCTTAATGTCGGAGGGCAGATCTAATGTAGGAATGTACACCGCTTCACAGTCAGGGATGCAGATAACTGTGGTTCTCCTGATAGCTAAACCAGCAAGAAATTCATTGAAAATTACGATTTAGGTTTAGAGAGCATCGTCACATGGCAAGACACCACTCTTGCTTTGATGGTTAATTCAATCAAAGCTGATGACCCTAAACTACTGAGTTTCTACATCACAAAAGGGACACCTGTATGATCCGGCGAGCCACTCATGGCTTTCAGTCCTCTATTGATCTAACCTTCATGAAGAGTGTGGAATAGGAACCCATGAGCAACCATTTTTAGATAATGCAACATGAAGACTGTCACCAAGAATTGGCTGAGAGCAGATCCAGAACTTTGGACTCTGAGGGTGAAATTGGTGATCGGCAGTAGTGTGAAATGGGCAGCAGTGAAATCGGCAGGCTGTTTTATGCACCGCCCGATTTCCTTTTCCATTGATGTCATTGCTAATTTGCTATCACCCATTTTTTGCACTATCGCCGAAGACCAATTTCACGCCCTCTGTCTTTTCGCATTTTAATCAGTTAAGACCGTCTATATATCATGTAAGTTTGATTATTATACCCGTCCTAATATCTCCTTATAGGGCTCGGTGTAAAATTTTGTTTGATAACTCTCCTGTGAAGCGCCTTGGGACATTTTACTATGTTAAAGACGCTGTATAAATGCCAGTTGTTGTTGTTATTGGTACCTTGCTATGTCTTTCTGTTTCAATATGCGGTTTAATCTGTAAATAAAACTGACCGAGTCGTTTTGCCTTTATGCAAACATTCCAGCAGTGAGTCATTTGTCTACTTTCTGAGGTGCTATGAGAACACAGTGTATTCTTTAGTAAGTGATTTACTGCAGTTATTTCTTAAACCTGGCCACGCCAGATGGAGAATTCAGTTCCTAAGCGACTCGGCCTGTAGTCTAGCCATAAATGTGAGAAAACTGTTGGGAAAAAGGCATCTGTAGTAGGAAATCTAAAAGTTTTTCGACACAATCGTCATTTTAGCTAATGCTCAAGGTTTTTAGGTGAGAAAATAAGTGCTATTGGTTAAGTGCTAATATACAGGTACAATGTAACAAATGTTTCAGGATGTTTCATGTTGAAATAGCAGACACAAGCTGATAAGGCTGTAATTAGCTTTAGATCCCCTACTCCAATGTGAAACATGCTGGGAGAATCCTCTATTGATAACAGTAAGGAGATTTTCATTGACTAAAAATGTCAAATATATTCGCACAATGAATTGAAGGGGTGCTCTCTGTGGCTGTTAATGTGCACTAATGGCTGCTCTCTTGTCCAATCAGATTACTTCTTTATTGTCTTATTTACAAATATAATAACAATCAATTTTGACAATCAGACTGTTGGTTTTAAGAGATCTGCTGATATTACGTTAAAATATCCCTTGAGCTGATCTTAACGGGATGGTAGCGAGAAGTAAATATCAGTGATAAATAGTTATCCATTAGATTTCATCAAAGCCCCTCTGTCTCAGACAATGTTTGTGGCTTTAGCTTTTATATATTCTTTATTTACAGAGAATGTGTGAATCCTGTATTTTCTTCACAATTTTCTCTCTCTCCTTATGCTCTCCTCCTCATCTGAAGGAACTGACTCTTACTTGTGTACAGTTCCAGAAGCAGAACAGGAGATATTATAAAGTCTGACTCAACTATTTCAGTCCACACAGCAACAAGGCTGCATCAATAAGTCTTACTTTGCTAGATGTCTTGGAGGAGTATGAGGATCCAAAGCTGAAGAAAGAGGCCAGAGAACCAAGAGGCTACAGGAAGAGGTCACTGGTACCCCAGGAAACGTTTACAACCAGCAGCATCAAAGCACATCTTATAAGGAGGCCACACTTCAGTAAGGAAACCATAGGTAAATTATGCCATCTGCTAAAACCAGACTTGCAACCAAGAAACAATATTAGTACAGGGTTACCAGGAGTGATAAAAGTGGTGATAGAACTCAACTTTGTGCTATAGGCTCCTTTCAGGCAATAGTAAGAGACTTGGCAAGGATCAGTCCATTTGCAGTTGACCACGGCTTTACCCTGGTGAACATGCTGGTAATTACATTAAAATCAACATCTGCTTGCAGCAGCAATATGAGAGGTCAATTAGGACTTTTTCCAAAAGATGCATCATTTCCAGGCTACAGGACATCATTGACTGCATCCATATGGTCATTCAAGTAACTGTATAATAGAACATGGCCTGTATCAACAGTCAAATGAACATTTGAGACCACAGCCAAATCATAATGCCTGTGGGTGCATGGTATCCAGAGAGTGCCCACAATGTCCATATCTTAAGGTAATCATGGATTCCTTACTTATTCCTGGGGGAAGTTGATGGTTGGGTCCTCGGAGATATGGGTTACAGGATCCAACCATGGCTCATGACTTTGCTGTGCAACCCATATACACCTCCTGCAAACAGTATATAAGGATGCACATTTGAGAAGCAGGAAATTCATTAAGCAGATAGTTGGTGTGTTTAAAAAATGCTGAAGTCTACTGTTCCTCCTATGTGATGCACTACTGGAAGAGATTTTTCAATGCGTCTGCTACAGACAAGTTTGAGAGTCACCTGGCAACCTACTTCAAGTGCAGCAGAGCCAAACGGTCATGCTAATGTTCTAGTAATAGCCAGGCATATTCTGGCTAAGCTATTGGCCGTTGTGGTACGATGTGGTCCTTGTTTTAGGCGTCTCCCATGTCACTTGTCCCGAGGAGACCGGCAATGACGGTGCCACCCACCTGTTAATGTGCTTCCAGCTGCACAACAATGCTGGAGGCCACATCCTTACTTCAGCCACTGGTGGCAGTTTTCAAGTTTGCTGCCTGGGCCAGAACCTATAAGAGCAGATCATCTTCCCTTTATAGAATTCACCCAAATTTCATTCCACCGGGGCTGATTTTAACTCGGCATTAACGGAAACATAATGGCCTCTCTATAGGTTTGACATATTTACCGCCTCGGTTACACTGACGCCCTGGCCATCACCATTTTTACAGGGGCCTGCCACTGGATGGCCAAAGTGCCCACCTGTGTCAGGCGATAGGCCATCTTTAATATGCAAATCAGGGTCCAATGATGTGCATAGGACTCCAATTGCCATTATAGAACTGGCCAGAGTCTGTGCCATGCACTCACCGGCCAGTGTTACTAACGATTAGAGCTGAAGAGTCCCTAGAAGGGTGAGTTTTAATTATTTTTGGGGGACCAGGAGAAGCAAGAGTGCCACCCCACCTCCACACTCCACGTTCGCGACCCCACCCAGGCTCTACCTTGGTACCAGGCCACCTGATTCTGCCCCAGCCCAAATCCAGTGAGCTGCATCGGGGCACCCGTTTGATGCACACAGATCACAGGTTCTTTTTAATTGAGGTCTGGGCCTCAGAATACCACCGGCCTCTTCGCTGCCGGACCAGGCAAGTGGCCAATATGCTCTGTCGGTTGGTCAATAAAAGTTCAAATCTACCACACTGTTTTCAATGGATCGTAAATCAGGCAGGATCTACAACAGGCAGACGATCCACTCCACCAATGGAGAAGATGAAAATCACCCCCTGCATTGACAGTATCAAGGGGAACATTCGCCACACGTATGTCTGAGGTCTCTCCTTCAGGTGCCATAGATGCTGCATGCTGCTCAGTGGCAAACTGCAGAGCAAAGAAGCTTTGCTGCACAACATTGCCCAGCTTTTCCAACTTCACGTGTAATGCTCTGCAAAAAGGCAAGTGCACGTTGCACCGATTCGTGCTCCTAAAGTAACTATCATTTCATAGCTGGCTCCATGAGGTCAGAATCACAAAGCAACTCAGTAGACCCCATGGCAATGCTGGGACTCTATTCAACTCAGCCATCCCTTTTACAGCCAACACCTCCACTGCATCCATATGTTCGCACTTTCCTTTCTAAATCACTTTTAAAAAAAACCCTGGAGTGTGTCTTTCCGCTGGTGGGCTTCAAGTGGTGATAATGCTCAATGAGTTGATGAGGCTTTTAGTGAGAGGACCTGACTTGCTGGTCCAAGGTTTCTGTAAGTAGAAAAGAGTACATGGTAAATCAATGGACTTAGTTAGGCATGTTGTTGCTACACAGACAGTACCTATCACAAACAATACCACACTGCTTTACACTTACTGTAACACATTTGCACAGAGAGGGTATACAATGATAATTATACTGACCTAGAGTTTTTCTCTGCTTCAGTGCACATAGCCTACATGATGACCTACATTGCAGCATGTTCAAAGAGTTTGAGAGCTTTGGCTTACTGAGTCGCTACACCCATTTGTGCTATGTGCCCTCAAATGAAGCTGGCCTCTCTCTTTAAGAGGTTAATGAATTGATTATGCAAATACTTTGCACTGTGTATTTTAGGCAGCAGCTATGTTTTTCATAGCTTCATGAATACCTTACCTCAGCGCAAAATACCTTGGCTACAGAAAGTGTGCGAGATGCTTGAGTGCATTGCAATTGTCAGCTCTGTATGTCAATAAATATAGGTAGCCATCAATCTTTTTCATTGCATATTACAAGGTTCTCCTTTTTCGAGCCTTCTGTGCTTTTCTCAACCATTCTTATTACTTCCTTTTGTGTTGCATTTGCAAAAAGTTATGGGATAAATTTGTGTTACATATACCAAGGTGCGTAAGCAAACTCATTTGACACTTATAACATATTGGTTGGCATTTGTGGCTACCTACGTGGCAATCTCGATATATGAGAATATATAGTTCTTCACATTCATTCTCACTTCTCACCTTGGAACTTCTCTTCAAATCTGACATCATTTTCCAGATATCCTTCCAGAATTTTCTTGTATGTGTGATGGCTTCCCAAGTGTAGTGTATGTACCCGTCTACCTTTAAGGGAACTATTGAATGTAACCGTTCACCTTTAAGAGAACTACTTTAGGTGTGGCACTATTTGTTTGGCTTCTGTATACTGTAATACCGATAGTGACCACACCAGTATATAAGTGTTGTGGCAGGATTGCTGGGGCAGATTCGCTCGGACCTTCGAATAGTAAAGACCTGTTTGTTTGTTACTTCTGAAGTCTGTGTATTTATTAACTGCACAACCCACAGACTTTACAGTGGCGACGAGTCCGATCGTACCCTGCGGCAAGACTACCAAAGCAACGAAGAGCGTCGAAGAGAGGCAACCGCCCTCGTCGTGCTGCTGAAAGAAAACACGAGGCTGCAGCAGGAGGAAGGAGGAAGACTTTAGCAACAAAAGCTTCCATCTGCAACAGGCACTGACTACCCTTCTACCATGGTGCGGAGTGAGCCGATCAGCTGGAAACAAGGCGGCCGCGGAGACTGTGAGTAGGGGAAGGTGTAGAGAATATCCGGAGGATAAGGGCTGTGCACTCGACCACGGTCGAGGGGGGAACGGAGCCGGTCAGAAAGTCGGGTCCAACGGCGTCGTGAGACAGTCGGACCTCGATCGGCGGGAAAACCGGGCAGCGACCGCAGCCACGAAGCGCTGAGACTGTGAGTAGGCGCGGGAAGAGAAACCCAGCCGCAGCCGGGGAGGGAAACACCGGTCTGCGAGAGGGCTGGGGAGGTGAACAGGAACCGTGTGGGTGGGAGAGAGAGACAGAGCCGAGCAAGGGGAGAGAGACTGCGCGAGAGCCAGTCCAGCGGCTGAGCTGTCCTCCACCAACGGGGTACCCAGAGCCGGTAGAACCGAACGTGCGGGAGAGGGAGAGACAGAGCCGAGCAAGGGGAGAGAGACTGTGCGAGAGCCAGTCCAGCGGCTGAACTGTTCTCCACCAACGGGGTACCCAGGGCCGGTAGCACCGAACGTGCGGGAGAGAGAGCGACAGAGCCGGGTACGGAGAGAGAGACTGTGCGAGAGCCAGTCCAGCGGCTGAACTGTCCTCCGTTAACGGGGTGTACCCAGCACCGGTAGAGCCGTGCGGGCGGGAGGAAAAGACAGAGCCGAGTAAGGGGAGTTGTGCGGAAGCCAGCCAGTGGCTGAACCTGTCCGCTGTGGGGGAAGCGTACCCCTTCCACCAGGAAGCCGCCATTAGGTGGAGAAGACGCCAGAAGCGGGAAACCGCCATTGAAGTGGGCGGGGCGAGAAAGGAAGAATGGGAAACCACCATTTTCGTGGGAAAACCGCCATCTTAGAAATAAACAAATAAATAAGAATACTTAAAGAAATACTGGTGCTGCTCCCAAGGGAAGAAAGATGCCTAAGCAAGGGAATATTAACGACTTTAATTCTGAAATAGAAGACTGGGCCACATACGTGGAACGCATAGAGATCTATTGCGAAGCCAACAAAATAGAGGAAGACGACAAGGCGATAACATTGCTAAACTCGATGGGGGCAAAAACATACGGGCTCTTGAAGCATCTAATAGCACCAAATAAACCAGCGGATCAGACCTTCGAAGAGATTGTGGCTGTGCTGAAGGACCACTTGAACCCCACACCGTTGATGCTGGCCGAACAATTCAAATTCTACGCAAGAACGCAGAGGAAAGACGAAAGCAATGCGGAATACTTGGTCGAACTGCGTAGGCTAGCGAAATACTGCCAGTTCGGAGGGAATCTGACAGAAGCGCTGCGGGACAAGTTCGTATGCGGATTGTCCAAAGAAGGGACGCAGAAGCGACTACTGGAAGAGAACGACCACACACTGGACAGGGCTGTCCTTATAGCTGCATCGCACGAAGCCGCAGCGAAAGGAACGGCGGAAATGCAACTAAAGGCGGCAGCACTCGGGGTGGACCAAATTACTTCAAGCACAACAAAATGCTACCGTTGTGGGAAGACAACGCATGACCAGAATCAATGCTGGTTTAAGAACCAAGAGTGTAGGAAATGTGGCAAACTGGGTCACATCGCGAAGGTATGCCGGTCCGGGAAAAAGACCAACAATCAAAGGAAGCCACCACAAGAAAAGTACAACAAGGTACACAAGGTGGCTGAGAAGAGTTCAGACGAACAGAATTCAGACTCAGACCCAAACAACCAGGAGCTGGGTAGTCTGAGAATCCACAATGTGGGTAAAGAAACGGATCTACAGACCATCTGGGTCATACTAAAAATAGCTGGAGTCCAAGTAAGAATGGAGCTGGACACTGGATCAGCTCTATCAGTCATCAACCGAAGGGACTACCACCGGCTATTCTCTCACATACCTTTAAGAAATACCAAGTTCGTATTACAGACATACACGGGGCATAACGTATACCCCGTGGGGAAAATAAGAGTCAAGGTGAGAGATAGGGGTAAGGAACACCCAAGAATGAACTTATACGTATTACCTGAGGGAGGACCACCACTTCTAGGACGGGAGTGGATTAAGAAAATAGACATGGAATGGCATTACCTAAAAGCCATAATGAGGGAGGACTCGGTGCAAGCTATTAGCTCAGATTCTGAAATGGATGATGATAAGACCAAGTCGAATATGGAAGACAAGGCTAAAAGGGACTTGCCGACGATGGGGAAGAAAACGAAGACATGCAGAAGGACTTATGGTACCAAGAAGAATAAAGCTGCAGAGCAGAACTCCAGGTTGACAGAGAATTCTGAGCCTGTTCAAGCAAAGGATTCATCCACGACGGAAGAACACCGAGCTCGGACGCAAACTTATGTCAAAGTACGACAACAATTAGAACAGTTGAGTGACCGTCTCGTACAAGAGATGAAAAATATGGAAAAGTTCTGGGACACCGAATGGGAGAACCTGGAAAGACAACAGAGACAGCTAGCTCAAGCAGAGAGCGACCATAGAGCCATCGTGGTCAAATACCAATCACATTCCCCTGATGCTGTTCAGGAACTAGAATATTTACAGAACGAACCAAAGGAAGAGGAATCTTCAGGAAGCCGGGATTTTATTCCAGTTCTTCTCTATGACTCCTTACAAGCAGAGTGTGAGAAGTTGAAAGAACAGTATGAACAGGCCCAGGCTACAATTCTGGAGGGGGTTAACTCGGCAGCCTCCGAAAAGCTAGTTTCAGTAGAAGCATATGAACAACTAAAGGTTGAACATGAGCAAGAAGTCCAAAGGCTGCAGGAAATTCTTGATGAGCTCAAGGCCAAGACAGACTCATCGGTAGAAGTTCCATCCATAGATGAGAAATTAGAGGTGAAAAATATGGCAGAGCATGAAAGACAGGATGTCCAAGAACTCATAAAAACATTGAAGGACACCCAAGACAAATATGAGGCGGCAATGACCGAGGTTCAACAACTTGAAGAACAGATTCAACTGGGAATCCTTTCAGTGGAAGAAAAGGAAACTGTAAGAAACTCAGATACTGTAAGAATGGTCCCTGAACATGAACTAGAGAGCATCAGGGCGCAACTTTTCCGAGCGCTGAAAGCCAAAGTTCAAGAGGAACGTAAGGTGGAAGTATTGGAGAAAGAGGTGGATGAAATGGAGAAGACTCTGATCCACCGTGTTCCCAGGGAAGAGTTAACGGTCAGCCAACTCCTTCATATGCTGAAGGACAAGACTCTGCAAGGGGAACAATCTGAACACGAGTTTCAATCTTCAGGGGGAACGAGTTCGGAGCTCTCAAAAGTCACGGAGATAGCTGAGGTGGCAACACAAATTTTACAAGGATGCCAAAAGTACGTTGAATCACGTCAAGGTGAACAGAAGAATGTGGAAACCGTTACTTCAGTAGAAGGTTTAAATAGCCTGATAACGCAATTCCCGATGGAAGGGAAGGTATTGAACTCACAAATGAGGTCCGTCGTGAAGGAATGGCAGATAACCCAGGAAGAGCGGGATGAATATGAATGCATGAAGAAGTCTTTTCAAGAAAGATGTCTAGGGAAGGAACCACCGTCAGCTAACGTCCAGACGGGTGAGGAGGAAGAAGAAGGCTCTCTCGCTGGCCTAACTCAGGACGAACCCGAATATTACCATGACCTATTGAGTGACACTGAATATTACGAGGATGTGGTCTGCCCAGCTTGTGATGAAAACTCCCAAAGTGCTGAAATCCGGATGAAGCACTTAAGGTCTAAGGAACATAGAGAGTTGGTGGCGCTACAGCTGGCAGCCGAGAAAGGAGCTCCGAGAGTTTCAAAAAGGCAGAAAAGAAAAAGAAGCAGAAGATAATAACTGTCTAAAATATTAGCACTTCTACCATCCCAGGCGGGACATTACGAAAGGAGCTAAATTAGTTGAAAAACTGGAAAATGTCAAGACAGCCAGTTGGTTGTAAAAGTCCGCACTGCTGGTTCAACAGGACGAAAGTTCAAGCTGTTACGTCAAGAAAAAGGCTATGGAGGAGTCACGCTAGCCAGGTGAACCGGCTACACCAAAGAAATGTTGTTCGGAAGGAGTCAAGATCAGAGACTGAATCTATGAACTGTTTCCGCAGAGACTGAACCTGTGAACTGTTTCCACCGAGATTATATCTGTAAATTGTTTTATATGACATTGACTCCACCGAGATTATATCTGTAATTTGTTTTATAGTAAGTTGAAGATATGTATGTTTAACGGGGACTCTGTAAGTAATAAGCTAAAAAGGGAGGATTGTAGTGTATGTACCCGTCTACCTTTAAGGGAACTATTGAATGTAACCGTTCACCTTTAAGAGAACTACTTTAGGTGTGGCACTATTTGTTTGGCTTCTGTATACTGTAATACCGATAGTGACCACACCAGTATATAAGTGTTGTGGCAGGATTGCTGGGGCAGATTCGCCCAGACCTTCGAATAGTAAAGACCTGTTTGTTTGTTACTTCTGAAGTCTGTGTATTTATTAACTGCACAACCCACAGACTTTACACCAAGCTTGCTTCACCCTCCAGGCTTACCCCTTCATTTTGTAGAGAACATTTCACCATCTATTATGATTTGTAGATCTTGATCCATAAATCTTGCTTCACATTCTCAGGACTTGGGCACCATAGTCATAGAGTTATACAGCACAGAAAGAGGCCCTTCGGCCCATCGTGTCCGTGCCGGCCATCAAGCCCAGTTTATTCTAATCCCATTTTCCAGCACTTGGTCCGTAGCCTTGTATGCTATGGCGTTTCAAGTGCTCATCTAAATGCTTCTTGAATGTTGAGGGTTCCTGCCTCTACCACCCTTTCAGGTAGTGAGTTCCAGATTCCAATCACCCTCTGGGTGAGAAAGTTTTTCCTCAAATCCCCTCTAAAACTCCTGCCCCTTACCTTGAAACTATGCCCCCTGGTTATTGACCCCTCTACTAAGGGGAAACGTTCCTTTCTATCTACCCTATCTATGCCCCTCATAATTTTGTACACCTCAATCAGGTCCCCCCTCAGCCTTCTCTGCTCTAAGGAAAACAATCCCAGCCTGTCCAGTCTTTCTTCATAGCTGAAGCGCTCCAGCCCAGGTAACATCCTGGTGAATCTCCTCTGTACCCTCTCCAATGCAATCACATCCTTCCTATAGTATGGCGACCAGAACTGCACACAGTATTCCAGCTGTGGCCTAACTACTGTTTTGTACAGCTCCATCATAACCTCCCTGCTCTTATATTCTATGCCTCAGCTAATGAAGGCAAGTATGGTTCTCTGTAAACTTTCATGCCAATAAAGCATTTGAATTGGAATTGGAATTGGTATACCTTTTTAACCACCTTATCTACCCGTCCTGCTGCCTTTAGGGATCTATATACATGCACACCAAGGTCCCTCTGATCCTCTGTCCTTCTTAGGGTCCTACCATTCATTGTGTATTCCCTTGCCTTGTTAGTCCTCCCAAAATGCATCACCTCACACTTTTCAATGTTAAATTCCATTTGCCACTGTTCTGCCCATCTGACCAACCCATCTATATCGTCCTGTAGCCTGAGGCTTCCCTCCTCGCTATTTACCACTCCACCAATTTGCGTGTCATCTGCGAACTTACTGATCTTACCTCCTACATTCATATCTAAATCATTAATGTACACTACAAACAGCAAAGGACCCAGCACCGATCCCTGCGGTACACCACTGGACACAGGCTTCCAGTCACAAAAACAACCTTCAACCATCACCCTCTGCCTCCTGCCACTAAGACAATTTTGGATTCAATGTGCCAAATTGCCCTTAATCTCATGGGCTCTTACCTTCTTGACCAGTCTCTCATGTGGGACTTTGTCAAAAACCAGTTGTGGTTTGTTCAGCTTTATGAGAAATGGAGGGAAACCATAAGGCTGGCAAGGCTGGCATTTAGTGCCCATCCCTTGTTGCCCTGTGAAGGTGGTGGTGTTAATTTGCCTTCTTAGAGGGCATCCACGTTGGTGTGGGACTGGAGTTACATATAGGCCAGACCAGATGTGGCCAGCAGGTCATTAGTGAACCAGTTGGATATTTATAAAACTCTGAAAGCTACAAGATCACTTTTATTGACGCCAGTTTTTTAAATTTCCATTTCACCATCTATTATGATTTATAGATCTTGAATTTAAATTCTCAAACCACCATGGGATTTGAACTTATGTTCTTTGGAATATTAGTCCAGGCCTCGGGATTACTAATCCTGTAACATAACCAGTACACTACTGTACCCTGTATATCTTATGGTTTCCCTCCATTTCTCATAAAAGCTGAACAAGCCACAACTGGTTTGGCCCATCATGCACTATTCAGACCGATTATGTTGCTGTTTGGTTATTTAGCTATATAGTTTTAGCATATGTGAACGCACTCAAGCTTCTAGAAAGCATTCCTGCAATATGTTTAAAAATGGGCAAACATTTTAGCTCATATTGAACGTACATGTGTTGAGTAAAATCACTCCCGTTATGGTAAAATGATCAGAATCTTTAATCTATCACTTAGATATAGTTGCCAAAATGATACAACTCTAACTTACCAAATCAACTTTTTCACTAACTAGTGTCAATATAGAATAACATGTGAGGGACAGGGCCTAGAGTAATACAGATCTGTTAAAGTTGATGGATGAGACTGGTTAGTGTGGGATTGGTAGTGAGAACACGTGAAACAAGCACAAGACAGATCGTGAGAAACTTAAGGATACAAGAAATCACAGCTGGGGAAATACCATTGCATACACGTGGACCTTCTGTGGCCCTAGTGTGAAAGAAAGACTTGCATTTCTATAGCGCCTTTCACGACCACCGGACGTCTCAAAGTGCTTTACAGCCAATGAAGTACTTTTGGAGTGTAGTCACTGTTGTACTGTGGGAAACTGAGAGAAACTCAGGAGAATAATCAGCATGGATAGTGTCATGAAACTCAGACCAAACAAACTTTGGCAAATTGACATAAATCACTGAAAAATGACTTAATAAGATCACTGGTCAGACCCCATGTGGGCAACTGCGCTCAGTTTCGGGCACCAAGCCTCAGGAAAGATACACAAAAGCAAAATATGGCAAATGCTGGAAATCTGAAATAAAAACAGAAAATGCTCGAACTACTTAGCAGGTCAGGCAACATCTATGGAGAGAGAAACAAAGTTAACCTTTCATCAGAACCGGAAAAAAGTTTGCGATGTAACCGGTTTTAAGCAAGTACAGACGCAGGGAAGGCGGGGGGAGTGGTGGGCGGGCGGAAGGAAAGAACAAAAGGGAAGGTCTGTGATAGGGTGGAAGGCAGGAGAGATTAAATGACAAAAGGGGTGATGGCGCAAGGCAAAAGGGGGTGGTAGTGGGACAAGTAAAGAAACAAAAGATGGGTCTAGAGGAGCTGTAAATGGGAATAGGAGAATCATCAAAAGCTGCCATTTGAAAAAATGGGTGCAGAGATTATGATCTGAAATTGTTGAACTCACTGTAAAGTGCCTAAGAGAAAGATGAGGTGCTGTTCCTCGAACTTACATTGAGCTTAAATGGAACAGTGTAGGAGGCCGAAGACAGAGAGAGGTCAGAGTGGGAGTGGAGCGGAGAATTAAAGTGACAGGAAGCTCGGGGTCACGCTTGCGGACTGAACGGAAGTGATCCGCAAAGCGGTCACCTGATCCGGAAGGCTGTAAAGTGCCTAATCGAAAGAGGTGCTGTTCCTCGCGCTTACGTTGAGCTTCATTAGAACAGTGTAGGAGGCCGAGGACAGGGAGGTCAGAGTGGGAGTGGGGCAGAGAATTAAAATGACAGGTGTCTAGTCCACCACCTGTGAGTAACCCGATTTATAATAACTGCAATTGTGTTTAAAAAACATATACAGAACCATTTATTAGTTAAAGTAGTCAGTTTCTTAGTAAATTACAAAAAAATTAAAGCTTTTAAAACGTGCCTTTTAGTGTCCTTGCGCCTAATAAAAAACAGCTTCATTTTAATGGCCTCCTCGAAGGCCCATAAATGGGCATAAATTAGGGGAAACTCACAATGGTGATTAATTCAATCTGGGCACGTGGCCAGTTTTGTGGACAGGACCGGCTTGTAGCTCAATTTACACAGAACGTAATTTGCGCTTAAAATTCCTCGATCTTTCGCACTAGTTTGGCCGATTTGAGGCAAATTGGGCTGAAAGGAACCAGCGGAAGCTCCTGCCCGAGATAGTTAAAATGATTGAAGGATAAATTATAGCTAGGCCAGTTAGAAATTAAATAAGGAAGCACTTTTTTAAGGAAATCTGGAAATCACGCTCCAAAGGGTTGAGGATGCTGAATGAATTGAGGTGTCAAGCGATATGGAACATAGGCAGGTAAACTGAATTGAGGAACAGATCAGCCATAATCTAATCAAATGGCAGAACAAGCTCGAGGGGCTGAATGGACAATTCCTGTTACTTTGGCTGCGATTTTGCTCACCTCGGCGGGTCCGTGGAGGGCGATGTCAGCGGGGGGTCCCGACCCTGCTGCTGGCTCCATCTCGGCCTATGAAATGAATTTTTCCTTGATGGGACTTGTTAAGCCCACCCAGCATTTTTGCCGGCCAATTGAAGGAAGCAGCTATGATGATGTAATTTGATGACGCGTCATCAGCCGGTTTCCTTAAAGGGACCATGGCCAACTTTCTTTTGACAGTTGTGCTGTCAGTATTCTACAGCATTGAGGTGCTGCAAACACTGACAAGCACTGCACAGAGGTGCAGGGCTGCACCCAGGCTCTCCCATGACTACCTCCATATGCTTATGGAGGGAGTCACAGCAGGCAGGGAGGTCCTCTTCCCTTCCCATGGGCGGAAGAGACCTCTTCAGGAGATCAACACAGCCTGGTTGCACATTGCAGAGGAAACACAAGCAGGGATGTGGTCAGGAGGACCTGGGTTCAGTGCCGCAAACATTTCAATGATCTCAGTAGATCACGAAATATTAGTACAAAGCCACACTCAACCTCATCCTGCTGTGCCACTCATCACATCCCCATCACTCTGCCTTCCCTACCCTACTCCTGCACATCCTTACTCATACCAACATACCTTGCACATCCACACATCCCTCTCTCTCTATCTACATCATCATATCCCCATCTCACTAGCCACCCCTTACACTCACCCTCATTCTAGTGCAATCATACCAACTAACAACACACAAGGGTAGGCACTTGGGTGTTTTATGCAATGTTTATGTAAAGTTTCTGTTAATGTGCTGTCAAACATTGAAACCTTTATTTTCAACACTTTGCATTCTTGGACAGATGTGTGTGCACCTTTGGAAGTGGCTTAGTGAGTTGCTGTGAATGGTGAGACATAAAGGTACCCCTTGCAATGGTGGCGAGTGTGAAAGTAATGGCTTGGGCATTGTAGGGATGCCTTATGGTGTTGGTGTGTAGTGGTGCCAACCTGGCACATCATGTGGCAGCCAGGGGGTCAGGGTGTACAATGTCAAGTGAAGTAAATCTGGTCACGGTGAGGCCATTCCTGGCCTCCCGGGCAGCAATGTGGTCGGGTGCTGATGCCCGCTCTCCTGTGCAGCATCAGATGATTGCAGAGAAGGTTGCTGGTGTTGTTGTTGGTGCTGCTGGTGTGCCTGGTGCTGCTGGTGCTGGGGCTGATCGTGGTGGGATTCTGAGGACCAAGTTGAGAGAGTATAAAGGGCACCCATGCTGATGGAATAGATGGCAGGTAAAGTAGCGATGACAGAAGTGATCTCTCAATGGTGAGAGAGGTAATGAGGTCAGACTGGATGGAGGTTTGTGTAATGACTTGCAGCATATGAATCTGTTGTGGAAATACAGTGAGGAAGAGTTTGTGGCTGAGCCAAGGTGGAAGCTTTTACTTTACACTTGAAGCTGACAACTCAACAGCTGATTCAATGATCACTGAACTCCCGCTTCAGCTTGACAGATGTGGTCCACGACCAACGTGGAACCGGTGGACGAGCTGTCAAATGCAGCAGGTGAGCGGAAATTCATTCTTAAGTGGCTCTAAACAAGTCACTAATTACCTGAATTGGGTCCCCTGCTGTGAACCCGTTGCTGTGTGTCGGGTCTGCTCAGCGCTGACAGACTCGACATCGGGGAAAGGCGTGTAGCGGCAGTTTCACAGCAGGGTCCCGACCCGCTAGGGAAAAAACTTTCCCACCCAACCCGCCACCAATCTTGCCCGCTGACCCCCTGCAAAATCCAGCCCTATGTTCCTATGACTTTGTCTAAAAATATCTCTGTATTGTGTAATGAGTAAAGCAGACCAGATAGACACTCAAAGTAACAGCAACCCTCAGAGCATTCTGTGCCTGCTCTAAATGATAATGGACATTGACACTTTATTCCCTCAAAGTAATTTTTGATCTACTCTGAAAGCACTAACCTTCCCTTTTAAGTTCTTCTTCAGATTGCAAAGTAGAACCCTCAGCTGTACTCAGCTGAATACAAACGATAACTATGATGGTGACCTTTTCTGTTTATTGATCAAAGAAACTGGAGCAGTCCCTTAAAATTAAATAAATTAAAGGTCTGTTGTGTTGGGGTTGTTTACTGAAGAGACCTCAGCTGTAACTTTTTTTTTTGATACAGCAAAAGGAAAGTCCGGGGAGTACTTTTGAATGTAGAGTTTCCAGTTGATTGTGTGGTTTCCCCAGAGTTGAGCAGCCCCTGGAGTGGCTCGCAGGCTGGCTTTCAGTTGCAGGTCTAAATGAGATGGATTGCCAGCAGAAACTGGTTCCATACCATATTCTGAGCACCCCCCCCCCCCAATGTGTGGAATTCAGATTGCCACCTTCTCCCAACCCAGGAATTTCAGAGCCCGTGTTTCTCTCATTAGAATATAAGGAATCATCCTCCCCTCTTAAGTGGACTGACAAGGTTTAAAATATTAACTTTGTTGCTGTGTCTCTAGTCCTAACTAATAGCTGTTCCATTGCCACAAAGGCTAGAATCTATATTAGGACAGGTGAAATGGTTGGAGCAGTGACATATAACCTGCATGTGTTCATGGCATCAGCAGGACGCTCTCAATGGTGCACTTGCACAATGCCATTTTATTTTTTTCATCCATCTTAGATAGAACCGAAATGCCTAAATGCAGGTCACATCAGATCATCAGTTCAGCAGAATGCTCATTCCTAGTATAGCCTCCAAGGGAATTCCCCATAGAGATACCTAACATCAGGTAATGCAGAGATCGGAGAATGATTGAATTCCTTTCACAGAGCTAACATCCCTGTGTCTGTTTTAGCAAAGAACAGAAATTAATGCTAACCACTTGAAGTTTACAAAATATGATCTTGGTGACAGGCATGGTATAATTAAAGTAATCCCTAGGCACACAAGCTATGCAGAAAAATTAGAGGTCATAGAGTGATAAAGATGTGATGACATCACATTATTAGCAAAGATTTTGTAATCTCTCTTAATATGCAAAGAATATGAAATAATATATTCTAGTACAACCAACCTAAGCATCACCACCATCATGAGTATACTAGAATAACTACTTGAAAGATCAAGCACTCCACTAAGGTTGACAGTAATATTGGTTGCAGCGCTCCCAATTACATTTTTCAATGGAAGACAATTTATACTGGCAGAACAAGTACAGCACTGAGCAACAACCTAATATCGCTGGGGATTCCACACGGCAGGCTTTGAGTAGTGAACTTATAGCTTCATGTTATGCAGATTATCAGCTTCAAGTTAGAAGTTAATAACTGAAACTCCTTCATGTTATTAAACTCCACAGCTATAACTTTGTTATAACTAATGTAAGATTATTAAAATAATGGAACTTCTCATGATCATTTCCAACTTGTCAGAGAAAAGGTTCATTTTATAGGCGTTTGTTATTAATAGTTCACACTTTTCCTACATGAAACAGTTTCTATAGAAATGTCACTAAAGTCTTAACTTATTCACGAACACAGTAACTTCTACAATGTAAAACATTTTCAAAGGGTACCTGAACACAAGAAACAAAAGAGTTTTAATACTTTTTTTTTTAAATGAAAGACTTTTTTTTTAAATGAAAGGTGTTTTTTTTAAACGCTTTAAAAGATTGAGTAGATTGAGTCTCGAACCATCCATTGCAAGTGAGCAAACATAGGAACATAGGGGGGGAATTTTCCCAGCCCTGGGGAGGCGGGTATGGAGGCGGGACTGCCGGGAAAATGGCAGAAACTGGGAGCAGGTACCGACCCTGCTCCCAACCCGCCTCCGTGCCATCTTCCCGGGAGGCGGGTCCCCAAGTCACGCAGGGAACAGTCTCATCAAGGCGAGAAGGGGATTAGAGCCAATTAACAGGCAGTTTTGAGGCTTTTCCCCATTTTACGCCTGCAATTGCGGGCTTCCCGATGGCTGCGAACCTCACCAGGGTCAGTGAGGCGAGCAGTGGCTCTACAGGAGTGAGAAGGGTCGAAATGTCAGCTGTAGAGGTGAGTGATGGGTGCAAGTGTGGAGAGGTAAGTATGAGAGGTGAGTGTAAAAAAAAGTGTTGGAAAAAGTTTCCTTACCTTTGCTTCTTTCTGCAGGTTTCAACCTTTGAGGATCCAGAGGTGCCTCATTTCAATGGCAGAGATGACAGAATGGCTGCTGCACTCTCATATGCAGCAGCCATCTGCTTTCTGCTGAGGCGAGAGGTCTTGGTGAGCCTGTGTGCAAGGGCTCACCTTAGAACAGAGATTGTCAGTGTTTGACAGCTTCTCAAAGCTGTCAAATGCTGACAATTCATCTGTCAAAAAATTTGACAGATGAAGCATCATGCGCTGACGTCATCTGTCACCGGCTTTCCCTTAATTGGCCGGTAAGCCCGCAGCACAGCTTAACAAGGTCAATCAAGGGAAAATAGCATGGGTTGATCAGACGTCACTGGGGGCGGGACTGAAACCCGGAATCCAGAAGTCCCGCCTCCAGCACATCTCCATTGAGAAAATCTAGCCCATAGGAACAGGAGTGGGCCATTCAGCCCTTCAAGCCTGCTCTGCCATTCAATTAGATCATGGCTGATCTGTACATCAACTCCATTTACCCGCCTTAGCTCTATATCCCTTGATACCCTTACCTAACAAAAATCAATTGCTCTCAGATATGAAAGCTCCGATTGTCCCACCAAACACAGCAGTTTGGGGGAGATAATTAAAAAATGTTAATACCAAAATGTTCTCGCACCATAGTGGGCCTGTTTTATTTTTAGATTATTTCTCCCAGGAATCGCTACAGTGCAGAGGTGCAAGGCGACCTATCGAATGGGATCCCAAAGAACTTAATCACAAGTTCCTGTTTTGATCACTGCAAAGCCATCAGGCTTCCACAGATTCCTCCCCATGAATTTTCTGGGTCCTCCCAACTACTAGCCATTCATAGAACTTTTGGAGCCTCTTCAGTATTTTCCCTGAGGAATTGCAGCTTGTATTTACTACACTCCTCGGAATATTTCAATTGGGTGACCCCACAGCCTACGCTGGGTTCAGCAACATAACCTCGAAGCAGACGGTCTTCCTCTGCCTCAGTTCCAACAACGCAAGTGTGCCATTGGAATTTTGGGCCTGCTGCACCCACATCCTGGTTTAAAAACCTTACCTCCTGTTGTCAACTTCTCCCACTATCAATTCCTATGTCCATATTTAAAATGGAACTGCTTTTGTAAAATTATCATGTTGTACACGTCCCATCCCCCGCCGCCCCCACACAAAATCCGTGGTGATGTTGCAGCCCATCATTTTTGGACCTACTAGCTACTCGGCCTGTACTGCCGAGAAGCTCCGAGGTTCCAACCAACTGTGCTTCACTGATGCCCAAACTGCCATGTTTTGCTAATTAACAATAAATAACAATATTTAATCAAAAGTATTTTATAAAAATAAAGACAAAATTGTCTGACTTTAAAAGGGGATAGTACTACATCTGCACACTCTGGTCCAATTATACCCTGCCTCCGAACCCCACTTCACCTGAAGGTAACAGTTGATCCGTCTCCTTGTGTGTAACACCATGGGAGATCAATATATGTTATACGCACACACATATATTTCTTTAACATAGAATGTACAGCACAGAAACAGGCCATTCAGCCCAACTGCTCCACACGAGCCTCCTCCCACCCCTCTCGCATTTATTTTTTAAAATCTATTACCTGTTTTAAACTCCAGGACACACAGCAAGGTAGTGCACAAGATGTACCAGGTTTGCCCGTTGCTGATGGTGGCGACTGGTGGGTTGGGTGGCTTCTGGTGGTTGGCTGCTCACATTGGCAGGCTGGTGGTGGATGGGGGTTTGGCTGACCATGATCCCAGTGGCTCGGCTACTCACTGGATAAACTCCCAGCCATCAGGGGTTTCTGTTTAGTGTGTTTTAATTATATGGAGTATTTTCTCCACATCGTAAGATATTTATTATTATTTATGCATATATAAAGGGGGTGATTTTCATTCAGAAGTCGGGAAGGAGGCAGGACTACAACTTTCGGGGTTGTAGCCCCGCCTCCATTGAGATGCGGCCAATCCACGCGATTTTAACTTGATTGACCTAGTTGAGCCTGCCCAGCGGGCTCAGCAGGCCAATTAAGGGCCACCCGGCAACAGGTGATGTCACAAACTGAAATTTCATCTGTCAAGACATTTTGACAGATGAAATATCAGTGTTTCACAGCTGTTTGAAGCTGTCAAACACTGACAGTCTTACTTCTAACCCGAGTCCTTCTACACAGACTCAGTTAGAAATCTCACCGGCACAGAAAGCTGCAGGCTGTCACTTTTGACAGTTCGCAGCCATTCTGCTTTCTGTGCCGGTTAGATGATGGACTCCCAAAACCTAGAGGAAGGAAGGCTGTAAAGGTAAGTACAGGTAATTTAAAGTTCCTTACACACTTTAGATACACCAAACACACTTACCTCTGCACTCATGCACCCATCACTCACCTGAACACCGACATCTCGACCCCTCCAAGTCCTTCAACCCGACGGCCCGACTCCTCTAACTTGGCGTGGTTTGGAGCCGTCGGGAATCCCACACTTCAAGCTTTAAAATAGGGATTAGGCTAAAAACTGCCTGTTAACTACTTGTTAACAGGCAGTTAATTGGCATTAATCCCGACCGCCTCGGGTAGGTGGGTCCCAGTGCGGGGCGGGTACCCGCCTCCTTTGAAACTTACATGGAGACGGGTTGGGGGGCGGAATGGTGTCGGGACCCCTGAATTCGGGATTTTAACCCCCCCGCACGCCTCAATGAAAATCGACCCCAAAGAGTCTACACCAAAATATGAGAAAATGCATCAAATATAGCATTAAAAATCAACACTGCCTGGGAGGCGACCACCCAAGAAAATAAATTTTCTACATAATATATAATACACCCAATTCCAACTATAAAACCGATTATAGATTCTGTGAAAATCACACAAGAAAACTTGAAGTTGCATCTGTAAAATCATTAGGATTTAAATTGAATTTGTTCAGTTCCTTCTAAAAATGTAATTTATTGTTTTCAGAATATGATGCTTTAAATATGTTGTTTGCGACATCACATGGCAGTCTCTGGATCAACAACGTTAGAAATTTATGCAAGGCTATTCAAGGGAAAATGAATCAATGTTACGGTACACAGAAAAATAATCAAGTCAACACACAATCATAAAAAGGATTGCCAGACAAAAGGCAGTCTTGCAGCTGTTATATTGGTACTTTGCTGGCATCAGCTTCATTTCACTTTATATTTTCAAAATCGTTTGGGCCTAATTCAGTGAGATGATCTATTTTCTTTGAATAGCTTTAGTGGCACTTTTTTGTACCAACATTGAAACCAAGTCAGTGTTCCAATATTGTTGGCTCATTGCAGTCAAGGACTATTTCTTTATTTGCTTCAGTTATTTAATTAGAACTTTACACCGTTATAAAAAAGTCAATATAGCGAGTTAGTTTTGATTCATTTTTGTTTTCTTTCCACCTTGCAAATCCTTCAACAAAGAAGGTTTAGTGGCCTAGACTGTAAATATCTCCATACCCAATATCTGTCTCGTTCCCTAACGTGAGACTCAGTTGTATGAGTTGGATGCAGCCAGCCATTCGAACCCACTCTCCACAAACCTTTTGCATTGTCTCACTCCAATGCAGTGTTCCATATATAAAGACCACTGAAGTCAGTTTTTATTGCCAATTTAAAATGTTCAGGGTTTTTCCAGTTTTAATATTTAGTGCTGATGCGCTATCAATAACTCAAAAGACTGAGATTAAGCGAGTAACTAACAGGCTTTTATTAACAAGAGAATAAAGGTATTCCTCGAGTGGTCGACCGGTCCAGAATACAGAGGGACTGTGGAGCAGTCACCTTTATACCTGGACTCGTGGGAGGAGTCAGCCGAGGCATGTCATAGAGTCATAGAGTTTTACAGCACAGAAAGAGGCCCTTCGGCCCATCGTGTCTGCGCCGCCCATCCATCCCTGTCCAGTCTAATCCCATTTTCCAGCATTTGGTCCATAGCCTTGTATGCAATGGCATTTCAAGTGCTCATCCAAATGCTTCTTGAATGTTGTGAGGGTTCCTGCCTCTACCACCCTTTCAGGCATTGAGTTCCACATTCCAACCACCCTCTGGGTGAAAAAGTTCCTCCTCAAATCCCCTCTAAATCTCCTGCCCCTTACCCTGAATCTATGCCCCCTTGTTATTGACCCCCCTACTAAGGGGAAAAGTTCCTCTTTATCTACCCTATCTATGCCCCTCATCATTTTGTACACCTCAATCAGGTCCCCCCTCAGCCTTCTTTGCTCCAAGGAAAACAACCCCAGCCTGTCCAGCCTCTCTTCATAGCTGAGGCGCTCCATCCCAGGTAACATCCTGGTGAATCTTCTCTGCACCCTCTCCAGAGCAATCACATCCTTCCTATAGTGAGGCGACCAGAACTGCACACAGTACTCCAGCTGTGGCCTCACCAGCGTTTTGTACAGCTCCATCATAACCTCCCTGCTCTTATATTCTATGCCTCGGCTAATGAAGGCAAGTATCCCATATGCCTTTTTAACCACCTTATCTACCTGTTCCGCTGCCTTCAGGGATCTATGTACATGTACACCAAGGTCCCTCTGACCCTCTGTACTTCCTAGGGTCCTACCACTCATTGTGTATTCCCTTGCCTTATTTGTCCATCCAAAATGCATCACCTCGCACTTTTCAGGGTTAAATTCCATTTGCCACTTTTCCGCCCATCTGACCAACCCGTTTATATCGTCCTGTAGCCTGAGGCTTTCCTCCTCGCAATTTACCACCCCACCAATTTTCGTGTCATCTGCGAACTTACTGATCATACCTTTTACATTCTCATCCAGATCATTTATGTAGATCACAAACAACAAGGGACCCAGCACCGATCCCTGAGGTACCCCACTGGACACAGGCTTCCAGTCACAAAAGCAACCTTCGACCATCACCCTCTGCCTCCTGCCACTCAGCCAGTTTAGGATCCAACGCGCCAAGGCACCCTGGATCCCATGGGCTCTTACCTTCTTGACCAGTCTCCTATGCGGGACTTTGTCAAAAGCTTTACTGAAGTCCATGTAAACCACATCCACAGCATTTCCCTCATCCACCCCCCTAGTCACCCCCTCGAAAAATTCAATCAGATTTGTCAGACATGATTTACCCTTGACAAAGCCATGCTGACTATCCCCGATTAATCCTTGCCTCTCCAAGTGGAGACTAATTTTGTCCCTCAGAATTTTTTCCAATAATTTCCCTACCACAGATGTTAGGCTAACTGGCCTGTAATTCCCTGGTTTATCCCTGCTACCCTTCTTGAATAATGGTACTACGTTAGCTGTTCTCCAGTCCTCTGGTACATCCCCTGTGGCCAGAGAGGTTCTGAAAATTTGTGTCAGAGCCCCTGCAATCTCCTCCTTTGCCTCCCACAGCAGCCTGGGATACATCTCGTCCGGGCCTGGGGATTTATCCACTTTTTGGCCTGCTAAAACCGCTAGCACCTCCTCCCTCTCGATGCTAATATGTTCAAGTATGTCACAGTCCCCTTGCCCGATTTCTATGTCTGCATCGTCTTTCTCCATAGTGAACACAGATGCAAAAAATTCATTTAAAACCCCGTCTACATCATCTGGCTCTACACACAGATTGCCTCTTTGGTCCCTAATGGGCCCTACCCTTTCCCTGGTTATCCTCTTGCCCTTAATATACTTATAAAACATCTTAGGATTTTCCTTTATTTTGCTCGCCAGTGTTATTTCATGGCCCCTCCTCGCCCTCCTAATTTCTTTTTTAAGTATGCCCCTGCACTTTTTATACTCCTCCAGGGCTTCTTCCGTCTTTAGTCTTTTGTAACTGCCAAAAGCCCCCCTTTTATTTCTAATGCATTTTTGTATATCCCTTGTCATCCAAGGTTCCCTTTGCTTGTTGGTCCCACCCTTGACCTTTACAGGAACATGTTGGCGTTGTACTCTCTATTTCCCTTCTGAAAGTCTCCCACTGTTTTGATGTGGATTTTCCTATAAGTAGCTGCTCCCAGTCCACTTTGGCCAGATCCTGCCTTATCATATTAAAATCGGCCTTCCCCCAATTTAGAACCCTTATTTCCGGGCCGTCTTTGTCTTTTTCCATGACCACCTTAAATCTCACCGAATTATGGTCACTGTCACCAAAATGCTCTCCTACTGACACTTCCACCACTTGCCCAGCTACATTCCCCAGAATTAGGTCCAGTACCGCCCCCTCTCTTGTAGGACTTTCTACATGTTGGCTCAAAAAGCTCTCCTGGATGCACTTTAAGAATTTTGCACCCTCTAAGCCGTTCACACTCTGACTATCCCAATTTATATTGGGGAAGTTGAAATCCCCCACTATTATTACCCTATTATTTTCGCACTTTTCTGAGATTTGCCTACATATCTGTTCCTCTATCTCCCCCTGACTGTTTGGGGGCCTATAGTACACTCCCAGCAAAGTGCTTGCCCCCTTTTTGTTTTTAAGTTCTACCCATATGGCCTCATTTGAGGAACCCGCTAATATATCATCCCTCCTTACAGCAGTAATTGACTCCTTAATTAATATTGCAACACCCCCTCCCCTTTTACACCCCCCTCTGTCTCGCCTGAAGATTCTATACCCCGGAATATTGAGCTGCCAGTCCTGACCCTCCCTCAACCATGTCTCCGTGATAGCAACAATATCGTACTCCCATGTGTTCAACAACAACTTCAGTTCATCCACCTTATTTGCAAGACTCCTTGCATTAAAATAAATGCCTTCCAGCCCTGCCATATTCTCTTTTGCCTTCACATATTTGCTCTGCCTTCCCAGCTGACTTGTTTTTCCCTCTGTATTTGGCTGTAAATCACCCCCTACTATAGCTCCACTCTGTACCCCATCCCCCTGCCAAGTTAGTTTAAACCCCCCCCCAGCAGTGCTAGCAAACCTCCCCGCAAGGATATTGGTTCCCCTCTGGTTCAGGTGTAAACCGTCCGACTTGTACAAGTCCCACCTTTCCCAGAAGCAGACCCAGTGATCCAGGAAACTAAAGTCCTCCCCCCTGCACCATCCCTTTAGCCACGCATTCATCTGTTCTATCTTCCTATTCCTATACACACTAGCACGTGGCACCGGGAGTAATCCAGAGATTACAACCCTTGAGGTCCTGCTCTTTAATCCTTCACCTAGCTCCCTAAATTCTTGCTGCAGGACCTCATCCCTCTTTTTACCTATGTCATTGGTACCAATGTGGACCACGACCACTGGCTGTTCACCCTCCCCCTCCAGAATGCCCTGCAGCCGTTCAGTGACATCCTTGACCCTGGCACCAGGGAGGCAACAAACCATCCTGGAGTCACGTCTACGGCCACAGAAACGCCTATCTGTTCCCCTTACTATAGAATCCCCTACCACTATTGCTCTCCCACTCTTTTCCCCCCTTCCTGGGCAGCAGGAGCACCCCCAGTGCCAGGAAGTTGGCTGCTGCTGCCTTCCCCTGGTGAGTCATCCCCCTCAACAGTATCCAAAGCGGTATACTTGTTTGAAAGGGGGATGTCCGCAGGGGTTCCCTGCACTACCTGCCTGCCTTTGTTGCTCCGCCTGATGGTCACCCCCTGTGCTGCCCTACCCTGAGGCATGAACAACTCGCTAAACGTGCTATCCACGAGCCTCTCAGCATCGTGCATGCTCCAAAATTCATCCACCCGCAGCTCGAGCGCCGCAATGCGGTCTACAAGTAGCTGCAGCTGGATGCATTTCCCGCACACATGGTCGTCAGGGACACTGGCAGCATCCCTGACTTCCCACATGGAGCAAGAGGAGCAGAACACGGGTCTGAACTCTCCTGCCATGACTTACTCCTTTAATTAATTAAAAAATTTATTCAATACCCCAGTTACAGGTATACTCTAGGGCGCTTTATTTACCAACTATCCCCACTACACCACAGAAATTTAACACCACAGAATTCAAGCTTGTATTGAAAAAAGAGAAATACTCACCAACCAATCACCTACCTGCTCCCTGGTGACGTCACACACTGATTACTTTTTACCTCTCTCCCCGCTGCTGAGTTGGTAAGCCTCGCTGCTCTCCGGTTTTTATACCGGGCTCCTCACCGCCCAGGCTCTGTGCTCAGACTGCTCTCGGGCCTCGCTGCTCTCCGGTTTTTATACCGGGCTCCTCACCTCCCAGGCTCCGTGCTCCGACTGCTCTCGGGCCTCGCTGCTCTCCGGTTTTTATACCGGGCTCCTCACCTCCCAGGCTCCGTGCTCCGACTGCTCTCGGGCCTCGCTGCTCTCCGGTTTTTATACCGGGCTCCTCACCTCATGTACACAGGCATGTACACAGTGGAATACAAACAGTGGTTTACCACATTCACCCCTTGTTTAAAAATGAGTCCGGCGGGGTGAAGTGTATTAAAAGTTAGTGTATTGTAGTCTCTCCGGAGGTCTTGTCTGCCGCTGTGATCGACGTGGCGACGGCAGGGGTAGTGAAGCTTCCTGCGTCGAGTCCCGCGTAGGCTGGGGCACTGGTGTGTAGTCCTCGTGGGTGTCGAGCGGGTCGCGGGGACCAGGCCTGCCGTCTGCTGGGGCTGGATATTGGATCGTGGGGGGGGGGGTGGTAGTGGGTTGTGGGCTACTGCGGCCCCCGAGGGTGTGAGGTCTCGTATGGAGACTGTGTCCTCCCGCCCGTCCGGGTACGCAATGTAACCATACTGGGGGTTGGCATGGAGGAGGTCGACCCTCTCGACCAGGGGGTCCATTTTATGGGTCCTCACGTGTCTTCTCAGTAGGACCGGCCCTGGGGACGTCAGCCATGGCGGTAGCGATGTCCCCGATGTGGACTTCCTTGGGAAGACAAACATTTTCTCATGAGGGGTGGTGTTAGTGGCAGTGCAGAGCAGTGACCGAATAGAGTGGAGTGCATCGGGGAGCACATCCTGCCAGCGGGAGGTCGGAAGGCCCCTAGACTTTAAGGCTAGCAGGGCGGCCTTCCAAACTGTCGCATTCTCTCTTTCCACCTGTCCGTTCCCCCGGGGGTTGTAACTGGTCGTCCTGCTTGTGGCAATACCCCTAGCGAGCAGGTACTGGCGGAGTTCGTCGCTCATAAACGATGAGCCCCGGTCGCTATGGATATAGCTGGGGAAACCGAACAGGGTGAAGAGGTCATTCAGACATTTAATGACCGTGGCACTGGTCATGTCCGGGCAGGGGATGGCGAACGGGAAACGGGAGTACTCATCAATAATGTTGAGGAAGTACACATTGCGGTCGGAGGAGGGGAGAGGCCCTTTAAAATCGACGCTCAGGCGCTCGAAGGGGCGAGTGGCTTTTATCAGGTGAGCCCTGTCTGGTCTATAAAAGTGCGGTTTGCACTCAGCGCAGACTTGGCAGTTCCTGGTCATGGTCCTGACCTCCTCAATGGCGTAAGGCAGGTTGCGGGCCTTGATGAAGTGGAAGAACCTGGTGACCCCCGGGTGGCAGAGGTCATTGTGGAGGGCCCGCAGTCTATTGATCTGCGCGCTGGCGCAGGTGCCATGCGATAGAGCATCCGGGGGTTCATTGAGCTTCCCGGGCCGGTACAAGATCTCGTAATTGTAGGTGGAAAGTTCGATTCTCCACCTCAAGATCTTGTCGTTTTTGATTTTGCCCCTCTGCTTGTTGTTAAACATGAAAGCAACTGAACGCTGGTCAGTGAGCAGGGTAAATCGTTTTCCGGCCAGGTAGTGCCTCCAATGACGCATGGCCTCCACAATAGCCTGGGCCTCCTTCTCAACAGCGGAGTGTCTGGTCTCCGGGCCCTGGAGGGTTCGTGAAAAGAAGGCCACGGGTCTCCCCGCTTGATTAAGGGTAGCGGCCAGGGCAAAGTCGGACGCGTCGCTTTCCACCTGGAAGGGGATGGATTCGTCCACTGCGTGCATGGTGGCTTTGGCAATGTCATCCTTGATACGGTGGAAGGCTAAGCGGGCCTCTGCCGTCACGGGAAAGGAGGTGGACTTGATCAGCGGACGGGCCTTGTCCGCATAGTAGGGGACCCACTGGGCATAATAGGAGAAAAACCCTAGGCACCTCTTCAGGGCCTTGAGGCAGTGGGGCAGTGGGAGTTCCATAAGGGGACGCATTCGGTCGGGGTCGGGACCGATGACTCCGTGTTCCACAACACAGCCAAGGATGGCGAGGCGGGTTGTGCGGAATATGCACTTCTCCTTGTTATACGTCAGTTTCAGGAGTTGGGCGGTGCGGAGGAATTTTTCGAGGTTTGCGTCATGGTCCTGCAAGTCATGGCCGCAGATGGTCACATTGTCCAGATATGGGAAAGTGGCCTGCAACGCATTTTGATCGACCATCCGGTCCATCTCCCTTTGGAAGACGGAGACCCCGTTGGTGACGCCAAAGGGAACCCTAAGGAAGTGATAGAGGCGGCCGTTTGCCTCAAAGGCAGTATACTGGCGGTCCTCAGGGCGGATAGGGAGCTGGTGGTACGCTGAATTCAGGTCAATGGTCGAGAAGACGCGGTACTGCGCGATCTGGTTGACCATATCAGCTATGCGGGGGAGTGGGTAAGCGTCCAGCAGGGTGTAGCGATTTATTGTCTGGCTGTAGTCGATGACCAGGCGCTGCTTCTCGCCGGTCTTAACGACCACAACCTGGGCTCGCCAGGGGCTGGTGCTGCCCTCAATAATCCCCTCCTTCAGGAGCCGCTCCATTTCGGTTTTAATGAAAACCCTGTCCCCGGCACTGTATCGCCTGCTCTTTGTGGCGATGGGCTTACAGTCGGGGGTGAGGTTAGCAAACAGTAGGGGGGGGGGGTGACTCTGAGTGTGGAGAGGTTGCACCTGGTGCGCGGCGGGCAATTTGGAAGCTGCTGGCTGCGGACTGTGAGTGGGGGTAGGGGTCCACCGTACGCCATCGTAACACTTTTAAGGTGGCACTGAAAATCTAACCCCAGTAGAACGGCAGCGCAGAGGTGGGGCAGGCCCAGAAGTTTAAAATTATCGTACACAGTCCCGTCTACTACGAGTGTCACCACGCAGTAGCCGCCAATGTCCGCCGACTGGGACTCGGAGGCCATAGAAATCCGCTGGTGCGCAGGCAGGACTGGGAGAGAGCAACGCCGCACCGTGTCGGGGTGGATGAAGCTCTCCGTGCTCCCAGTCAAAAAGGCAGATTGTTTCGTGACCATTTACCTTAATGTCCATTGTGGACCGGGCCAGTTGGTGCGGTCTCGCTTGGTCCAGCGTAACGGAGGCCAGCGTAGGGGTCGGTGTGTCGCTGCGGGTATCAGGTGAGGCGGTGTTGGGGGCCTGTTGTGTCCCGGCTGTCGTCCAAGATGGCGGCGTCCATGATCCCCATGTGGCTGGAGGCGTCCAAAATGGCTGCTGTTCCGGTGGTGCGCACATGGCTGGGGGGGCCCAAGATGGCGGCCCGCACGGCCCACATGTGGCGCTGCTGGGGTTCGGGGTGGCTTTGGCTCTGCAGACGCTGGCGTAGTGTCCCTTCTTCCCGCAGCCCGAGCAGATCGCATTTTTCGCCGGGCAGCGCGCTCTGGGGTGTTTGGCCTGGTCACAGAAGTAGCATTTCTGGCCTTGGGGCACTGCTGTCTGGCCTTGGGACACTGCTGCGGTAGTTGGACTGTTGCTGGGATGTGGCTGGGGTGGCACGGCGCTATGAGACGGTCCTACCGTGTCCTAGGCTGTCGTTCCCCGCGGCGTCCACGGTGCAGAGGGGTAGGCATCCATGCCCCGGTATGCTGCGTCCAATGATAGTGCGAGTTCAGAGGCCTTGTTGAGATCGAGGTCACTCTGCTCCAACAGTCGCTGTCGGGTGTAATTGGACCTGTGGCCCGCTACAAAAGCGTCCCGGATAAGTTCCTCTGTGTACACGGCGGCCTTTACATCCTTACAACCACAGGCCCGGCCAAGCACAGACAGTGCCTGAAGGTATTCCTCGGTCGATTCCCCAGGTTGTTGTTTACGACTCCCCAGGAGGTGCCTAGCGTACACCTCGTTCACTGGGCGCGTGTACTGGTCCTTGAGGAGCTTGATAGCATCCGCGTATGAGGTCGCGTCCTGGATGACCGAGTACACTTGGTGGTTCACTTTGGAGGTCAGGACATCCAGTTTGTCCTCGTCCGATTTGACCGTTGCGGCGGAGGCGATCAGGAATTTTTCAAAAACACCTAAGCCAGTGAGTAAGCTTGGTGGATGAGTCCGCCTCCTGATGATCTAAGTCCAGGCATGCTGGTGTGAGGATCTTCTCCATTATAAAAATCTTGTTAATAAAATTGATGCGCTATCAATAACTCAAAAGACTGAGATTAAGCGAGTAACTAACAGGCTTTTATTAACAAGAGAATGAAGGTGTTCCTCGAGTGGTCGACTGGTCCAGAATACAGAGGGACTGTGGAGCAGTCACCTTTATACCTGGACTCGTGGGAGGAGTCAGCCGAGGCATGTACAGGCATGTACACAGTGGAATACAAACAGTGGTTTACCACAAGTGCAAAAAACCCAAGAAAAAAAAACAGTACGGAAAACTAGTACCACAAACCGCCCAGATAAAAATCAGTAAAACGCTGGGCTCAACTTTAATTCGAGGCGGGGTGGTCCTGAAGCAGGCAGAGCACCCAAAAGCCTTGATGGAAGCGAGGCCCAGCTGATTTAAATTGCCGAGCCCCATTAAAAAATGTTTAATCTGTTTCCCACCTGAAGTGGAAATGATCTTGAGAAGTCCATGATGTCAGGGCTGGCAGTGGGAATGGGAAGTGGTGCAGGAGATGGACGCCAGACAGGGTGGGATCCAAGGGTACGGTCCCCGGCATAATGTAAGTGTTGGGGGAGTTGCCAAGCTGATGCCGGTCGGAGGAGGGAGAGACGAAGCTGTGGGCGGAGGAAGCCCAAGGACTTTTTGTAGGACCCCGCAGTTTATTTTGAACACGGCTGAAATTCGAGTGGGGAAGGATTTTCACTGGCGCTGCTGGGCAGAAACAGAGCGGTAGTGTGCCTAAAATGGTGGGGAAAAGCCTAACAGCCCGTTCCCACTTCTGTTCCGGCCGACGCCATCTTCGGAAGGGTCTACCATTGGGTGGCTGTAGTGCATGAATGATTCAGCAGGCAGGCCTTTTTGCTAGGAAAATTGGTGTCCTAAGACATACATTTTAGAGGCCCAGCACTGCCAGTGAAAATCTCAAGTTTTGGGCCCCCAAATGCCATTTTGTGACACAACGAGGTGGAGCACACATGGGGCCTGCTCTGCTCTGTTTCATCAGCTGAGGTGAAGCCACAAAGGTACATTTGGAGTTTTTTTGTGGGGGCAGGTGGAGCAGGAGTGCCCCTTTGAGCTCCACAAAAATAACATGTGCTGCTCCCTTACGAGGTTATCCCCTTCCACAAACTCCATCCACCCACCCGGCCTAACTCTGGGCCACCCGCTAATGCCTATAGTAAGTGAGGTGCAGCGGGCTGCCACTTACCTGCCGCTATGATGGTGGGATATTATAAATTGTCGGAGATGCACAAGAGTTGCAGTCTTGGTTTTAGTAAACGGCGCCTTGTGTGTGACCAGAGTCAGCCTTTGATTGATAACCTCTGTCATGAATCTTATCATTCATGAAGAAACAACATATGAAATAACACTGGGTGGCCAGCTGGTGGCGCCGTCCAAAGGGTATAAATACTCGGGCGTGGGTCCAGCTTGCCCAGGACGTTTTTGTAACCAGGAACTAGTGATGTAACTAGAATCTCATGGTTGTGAAACAATTGATTAAAGCCTTGTTTTATACTCAAATCAAGTGCTTAGTAGTTTTCTTACGTCAACCTCAGTCTTCAGGGGACCATCAGTGTGATAACTATGTCAATGCACTGCTGTCCTTACTCCATATTCATCTAGGAATTGATTGCTCTTTGCTGTGGTCTAAAATACATAGGAGCCGATCTTCAACTTCCACTCAAAACGGTTGAAAGGTTAGTGGAGTGGGCACACCACCCGCCTAATGTGGCATAACGAGGCTTGAACCAAATGGGTGCCCCACTGCGGCTTACTGGCTGTGGGACGGTGGGAAATCGGCTGGCTCCCTCGCTGAGCCAGCCAGCAGGCTGGATCTAGTGGGGCAAGTTATCCAGGGGGCTGGGGGGAATGGCATGAATGGGCTGGCAGCAGGCCACAATTCTTTTGCAAAAGCAAAATACTGCGGATGCTGGAAATCTGAAATAAAAACAGAAAATGCTGGAAATACTCAGCAGGTCAGGCAGCATCTGTGGGGAGAGAAACAGAGTTAACGTTTCAGGTCGATGACCTTGCGTCAGAACTGGCCAGTTCTGACGAAAGGTCATCGACCTGAAACGTTAACTCTGTTTCTCTCCCCACAGATGCTGCCTGACCTGCTGAGTATCTCCAGCATTTTCTGTTCCACAATTCTTTTGTGTGGGAGGAGCACTCTTGCTTAATATGATTAATAAAGAGTGCAATTAAAATGTTATCAGCATTGTGGAGCTGCAATCTATTCCGACTTTAATTATGTGGCAATAGTATACAAGTAGAACACTATTGAAGCCATATCAATGGCCGTTAATTGAGATTAAAACCATTGTTCTGGTTGAAATGAAAATGATAGACTTGGTACTTTACAAAAAAAGTAATAAAATGGGAAATGCTAAAATGGCAAGAAATGGAATAATATATAATTATATGTGAAGATGAATTAGCTTCAATAAATGAAAAGCACATGTTGTTCCATGCCATTTTTCAAAGTAATTGTCAACGGTCGTGTTAGATGTAAAATGGTCTCATTTATATACAGCAAATATTCATGACACTCCGTCTGCATGTCAAACAAGAGAATTTCACATTTCAACATACAAGACTGGCAAAAAGTAAAACACTTGATTTGCAAATTGATTTGGTAGAACAGTTCACAAATGAGTGTTGATAATATGTGACACTACAGTGTAGATTTAAGTAGCAGTTTGAACTGAATGTTAAAAACTTCAGTTCCCTTAGAATTCATTGCAATTGGATTTCAAAACAGATTAGCGGCTATTTCTTTTATTGTCCAGCATCTTGCTGTATTATTCCTATTTGCTCATGTCCTAGAATTTAGTACTAATTTGCGAAATGTGCACTCTCTTAACATGTTATGAATAATTCTCAGATATATCTGCGCTCCTCCAATTCTGGCCTCTTGCGCATCCCCGATTTTAATCCCTCCACCATTGGTGGCCGTGCCTTCAGCTGCTGAGGCCCAAAGCTCTGGAAATCCCTCCCTAAACCTCTCCGCTTCTCTACCTTGCTTTTCTCCTTTAAGACACTCCTTAAAACCTACCTCTTTGACCAAGCTTATGGTCACCTGCTCCGATATCTCCTCATCTGACTCGGGGTCAAATTTTGTTTGATAACGCTCCTGTGGAGCGCCTTGGGACATTTTACTACATTAAAGGCGCTATATAAATGCAGGGTGCTGTTGTTGTCTTGGAAATTGAGGAAGGAGATTAGAGATTGGATCATTTCCTAATTGGTCCTCACTTTGACAAAATAAAAAGTACCAAATCCATGGATGCTGGGCAAACACAGGACCAGAAAAATAATGTTGAAGCCCAACAAAATAAAATAAAAGACCACAGGAACTGGAGTCATTGCAAAAACATATCATGGAAGGCTTTCTTTAAAATATTCAGCAGGAGAGACATACTGATTTATTTTCTTCTCGGTTACTCTTTTGTTCTGCTCCATTTGTGGAGGTGGTGACTTGTGCTGATGTGTGGTTTCACAAGAGCAATAGTTCTTCAGTATCTCGCCCAAGCAATATTTGTTTTCTTCACTTGGAATAAGAAGTTACTCAACCATGAAGGCCATCACAGCCAAGCTTGATCCTTCTAAAAGGGATTATTGAATAGCAGTTGAGAATAGGAATTGTGGCTTCTGTCTCTCGTCCCTATCCCAGGGATACTGAGGGCAACTACATAGTATTTACGATAGCAAAATACTGCGCATGCTGGAAATCCGAAATAACAACAGAAAACGCTGGAAAAACTCAGCAGGCCAGGCATCATCCGTGGAGAGAGAAACAGAGTTAACGTTGGGTTTCAACCTGAATCGTTAACTGTTTCTCTCTCCACGGATGTTGCCTGGCCTGCTGAGTTTTTCCAGCGTTTTCTGTTATTACATAGTATTACATATTGTTTTCAGCACAGAAACAGTTCAATGCTGGTGTTTATGCTCCACGCAAGCCTCCTCCCACCTTACTTCATCTCACCCAACGAACCTCCTCCCATCTTAATTCATCTCACTCTATCAACATATCCTGCTATTCCTTTCTCCTTCATGTACTTATCTAGCTTCCCCTTAAATGCATCTGTGCTATTTGCCTCAACTACTCCATGTGGTCGCAAGTTCCACATTCTTATCACTGTCTGAATTGCTTATTGGATGTAATAGTAGCTATCTTATATCTATGGCCCCAATTTTGGACACCCCACAAGTGAAAACATCAATTCTAGTACTCCCACTGCATCTTCCGGTCAGATCAGCTATTTCACCAGGGACCCGGATTGAACCTGGAGGCTTGCTAGTCTGAATGGCTGACTGTTACAACATCAGGTGCATGAATCCATCCATTGAGGATGGGGGTTGGGGGGGGATGGGGGTTGGGGGGGACTGGGGGCGGGGGGCGGGGGGGCGCAGGGTGCCATGATATTTTTGGAAAAAGCCCTGACAGAATCTCTAGCAGGAATAGAAATTGATCATTTGTATCAGACTGCAGCAACAGACCGTGTTTCCAATGTACAGGAGGAAAATCACTGGACAGTTTGCAGAAACAGGAAGGTCAAAATCAAGAGGAAAAAATACTTCACCTTGTGGTGAAGAGAAATTTAATCAACTCGAAACCTTTACTCTGAGAAAAAGAATGATCATATCTCTAGAATGATGTATCAATTGAAAATTTTCAAGTGCAGACAAGTTAATCTCTTCAACAGTCCTGCAGAGATGGATTCCTTTTAAGCCAGGCACTAGCACTGCAAAAACTCGCACCTCCCAAACTCCCGACCTCTATCACCTAGAAGGACAAGGGCAGCAAGTGCATGGGAACACCACCACCTCCAAGTTCCCCTGCAAGTCACACACCATCCTGACTTGGAAATATATCGGCATTCCTTCATCGGCGCTGGGTCAAAGTCCTGGAACTCCCTCCCTAACAGCACTGTGGGAGTAATTTTACCACATGGACTGCAGCGGTTCAAGAAGGTGGCTCACCAACACCTTCTCAAGAGCAATTAGGGATGGACAATAAATGCTGGCCTTGCCAGCGATGCTCACATCCCATGAATGAATAATTAAATTTTTAAAATAGAGCCAATACTTGGGAACAAGATCAACTGGAAATGATTTTTTCCTCGGCACAGTTTTAGTGAACAGTTTCCTAACAATGTGTACAAACACTAAAACTAACTTAGAGGAAAATATTGGAATGAGACTTTTAATACAATCAGAACAGCCTGCATGCAAATCCTGTATAAAGAAGATAAAAAGACTAAAAGAATAGTTTTTCTGAAAAAAAATTGTTTTTCATTTTGTGGTATTAATATAACAGATAGTTCTGTTTCTCATACTCATACTTGTGCACTTCTAACGTAGGAGGAGACTTCCTCTGTGCTACCTGTAGAACAGTTGTAAGCACGTTCTTTATAAGCAGGTTACTCAATTCGCACAGAAGAAATCTCCCCCCATGAATTTGAACATCTGTTATTTTGGATAAAGTTAGTAATTTTTTGTATTTATCCATTTTCATGCAGTACTGAAAGACTGATTGTCAATGTGCCTAATTTCCATCCATAAACACAAACATTACTTTCCAGGAAAAGAAAAAGGTTCTCTGGGTCATATTTAAGTGAGTGAATGCCATAGAAATGAAATTTAGATAATCACTTTGTACAATTAAACAGAGAAGGAAGAAATACATAACCTCCAAATGGTAATACGACTAAAACTACCTTCTGGACATTAGCCCAAATGAGAAAACAATTACACAATTTACTTTTTTGATTTTTGCATTTTACATTTTTCTGAAGGGCTCAGTTAACATTAGTTTTATTCTGGTTCTGTTTCAGCTATTGTTTTAATGAAATGACACATTAGAGAATCATAGAATCATACAACCCTACAGCACAGAAGGAGGCCATTCGGCCCGTTGTGCCTGTGCTGGCTCTTTGAAAGAGCAGTCGTGCTCAGTCCCACACCCCCGCTTTTTGTCCCCTCATCCTCAAGTAGAAGTCCAACTCGATTTTAAAATGATTTATAGAATCAGCATTCACCACCTTTTCAGGTGGAGCATTCTAGACCCTAACAACTCTGAGTGAAAAAATTACCCTCATTTCTCCTCTAGATCTTTTGCCAATGATTTTAAATCTATGAACTCTGGTTATTGACCCTCTCACCAGAGGGAATAGTTTTTCTCTATCTATTCTATTAAAACCGCTCATTACCTTGAAAACCTTTATTTGGTCAACCCTTAACCTTCTCTGTTCCAAGGAGAACAGTCTTAAATTTTCAAACCTCTCCTCATAACTGAAGTCCCTCATCCCTGGTAACATCCTCGTAAACTTCCTGTGTACCCTTTCTAAGATCTGTCCTGAAGAGTGGTGCCCAGGATTGTCCACAATACTCCAGCTGAGGCCTAACCAGTAATTTATAAAGTTCCAGCATGATCTCTTTGCTTTTTTGACAATAATTCACACTGCCCACCTTATGTAGACGAGCACATCCTTTCCCCAGAGCCACTTCACAAAATGCTCCTCACTAAAAAAAAAAGTTGCAGAATTAATAACTTTCTGGCTCCAAAACTTCCACTTTCTCTGATCCCAGTAATATTGGTGCCCTTGTGCCGAGGAGAAAAGCAAGACTGTAAGATCTTCTGATGAATGATAAGGTTGTTTCTGATCGCAAGTGACAATGATTTATAAAGTAAAAACACAGGAACCTCGAGGTGAGGACTTGCAACCATCTTGCAGGATGTTTTTCTGACAGACAAGGCCACTTTACTGACAAAGCTATTTTGTTACTGACACTAAACAAATGAAACAACAATGGAAATATGTGACAGCAGTCCTTCCAACACTAAATGACCTAGCATATCTATTTCTTGCACCCAATTGCAGAAGATCAATCGACAAACATGCATATATTTTTTTTATTGACAGTTTTAAAAGTGACTTTGCTTTAATAGAATCTCAGTGGATTTACTATATTATTCAACACCACTTGAGGTACACCAAATAGTTTATGCCAGGTAGATAAGGAGTATTGGGTTTAAGCATAAGGATCCCAAGAACAAAATCTAAACCAAACGCAGCGAAATGGTTCTAACAAAATAATGCTGCATATTTTTAAACAAATGGGGGGAAATTATTTGTTAAACAAGATCAATTCACTTGCTGATTAATAAAGGATTTCAAATCTGAAGTGTGTTCTTAGCCTACTCAGTATAATTGTTCAAATGGCATCGAATGAGAAAGTATGACCCCGATATTTACTTGGGGCCGTGAAGAAAGCGGGGGGCTGAGGGTTTCCGGGTGAGAAACCCAGAAGTAAGAGTTTGTCAGACGTCCTGATGAACTTAACTGCAGGACGTCTTTTTAATTTTTTCAGCAAGTTTCCCGCACAACAGCCACGCTGATTGGTAGGCACCTGTCGGGCGGGAAAGCAGCCGGGGAGCGGATGCCAGGCAATTAGGAGATTGGGTGGTGGGGTTTGGTGGGGGGAGTCGGAGATCGGGAAGGGGGGGGGGCACGGAGAATCGGAGATCGGGGTTGGTGTAGGGAGTCTGAGATCGGGGGTGTTGTGGGGGAGTCGGAGGTCGGGGAAATAGGGGGGAGACGGAGATTGGGAGTGTGCACGCTATTACGTCCGTGAATGATTGAGACACGGACAGCAGGAGTGGAACAAAATAAGTCTTTACTGATGGAAGTCAATAGTGAAACTGAAAAACAGAGGCTCACTAGCGCCTTTTATACAGGGGTGGTCACTGCCGGTACTGCAGTCTGAGACCAGTTATTCTCTTAAAGGTACATACACAACACACTCGGAGATTGGGTGGGTCGGGGAGTCGGAGATTGGGGGTGTGCACTCGGAGATTGGGTGGGTCAGGGAGTCGGAGATCGGGGGGGGTGTGAGCGCTCAGAGATGGGTGTGGGGGAGTCGGAGATCATGGGGATCTGATCGCAGGGTCTGTAAAGAGGTAAGCTTGTTGGGCCTGGAGGAAACGCTCCTCCTCCTCATGGCCATCAAGTAATTCTGTAAAGGCATTTACCTCAGGGAGATGTCCCTTCTCCCCTCCTCTAACCTGCTGGGATTCCCGAGCCTCAGGAAACCGGGCCTCCATGGGTTAAAAAAAAAAACCCAGTTAAAATGGAGGCAAGCAGCCTCCTCAACAGATTTCAGGGACGGACCCGGCTCCCGAGAGCGGATTGGGGTTAGGTTTGAGATTTTAAAAATTTCCTTAGGGGTTAAAATTTCTCCCACTTCGTTCTTTATAAAATGTTGCTCCCAAAAGTGTTTATTTTTAACATTTTCATTCTAATTTAAATAACTTAAGCGTATTAGTGGTTCCTATATGGCTTTGCTCCCTAGTTGTCTGGAATCTGAAGCGTGCATGTGACGTTTAGCTGCCAATCTAGCCTCTTCCATTAAAGCCACTGCTCTTAATTGGCAAATCCAGCTAATCGCAGCTACTCCTAAACTGTTGAGGTCAATTCGCTGGTAAATCGAAGGTTCCAGACTGGCTTTATTTGTCTTTCAAAATGTTTTTATTTTGCATCTATAATAAAAATGTGTTGCGGGGCGGGGGGGGGGGGTGGTGTAATTTTAACATAACCCACCATCAGGAAACTGACCAGATAGGATCAAGAACCTATTTAGCATCCCACCCTTAGGATCTTAAAGCACTGGGATATGGGGATAGCCATGGAGTGTCTTGGTTTCTGGGATCAGTGGAAGGGATTTTCCTAGAATTTGCAGTGGTGAGGGGAGGTTGGCTGAGGATCACACCTTCAAACCAATCCTGCCCACCGCCCCACCCCTCCAGGAATATTCCTTGCCCCTTAAGACATGTTGCCAGCTTAAAGCCAGTTTTCAGCACTAAATGAGTTTATATTGTACTTGATGACAGTATAACTACGTTTATTGATGCAAAGTGGCTTTAAGCTGGCAATGCCCTCAGTGGATAGGAACAGGTCAGGAGGGTGGGGGAATGGTTGGGTGACAGGACTATGGGTCAGAGGCAGGGCTGATGGGCAAAGGACACGTCGGGATCAGGGTGGGCTGAGAACAGGGACTGGTAAGGACAGGAGCACTGTCTGGCAGTTCAGGCTGGGCCAGTAAATCAAGCCCTAAGCCCCTGAGGTCTTAGATTTTGCTCAGTTTTGCAGTCACTGTAAATTCTGATTGGTGGAACCCAGAAGGATTTGGAAAGAAAAATGTGGGTGATTTGATTGGTCCAAGTTCTGCTTTATTTTACTGGTAGATTTTGATTGCACCTCTTGGCAATTAAGTTGTGGTTTGTTGAATATGAATTTTGAGCAAGCCAAAAAGTTTGATGCCCAGTGGAAGCAAATCAAAAAAGTGTGACCTTGAAGTTCGAGTTTATCAAAAAGTGTGCTATCAAGGTCTACGCACCATCATACTATTTCTATACTATCTATAATATATTACAATTCTTATGTAAGCCATACACTCCATTGAAAACTGTTATGTAAACATTTCTTATAGGAATTCCAATGTTAAAATATCAAGTTACCTGTTAGTTTTCTCTGTAACACCAGTACGCTGCGTTCTAATAGGATTTCCAATGTTAATCTGATCACTGACATGTCATTGCTCCCTGGCACAGATTCTTCAAGAGCTGCAGCCGCTCATCGATTTTTTTTTTTAATGCTTTTTCATTCTTTCCCCAAACTCCACGAAAAATTCAGAAAAATGAAATAGACAGAATGACCCTAATTCTGATAACCCGTTGTTGGCCAGCAAGATTTGGTTTTCTCATATTTTTTGCCTCATACAGTATTCTCTTTCTCTACTCAATGGGGAGGGGTCTGGTCTCCCAACTTCACATTTAAATTTTCCATCTTCGCATCTTAGATGTTGAGAGGCATTGTTTGTTCCAACAAGGGCTTCCACCTCAGTTCTCGTACAGAGTCCACAAATCAAGGTATATAGCACCAAGTGGAAAGGATTCATTTTATGATGCCGCGCACAATTGATGATCCTGTTTCATGTAACATCAGTTATATATTGTGTTATCCTCAAAATTTGTTTAAATCTAGATCAAAACCTTGTTCTATCAGGGGCCATGTTGGCCTTTCAAGAACGTTAAGGGGGAAAAATTCAGTATTGACCATTTTGGGGAGCTAACATCAGTCGGGTGCAAATTTTAACGCCCGGCGCAAATTATCGGCGACAACCGCTAAATTCGTCTCCAGCACCCCTGGAGGTGATTGGAGCGCTAAATCAAGTGTGACACACTTCTTAAGAGTGCTAACGACAGAGAACGGGGCGCTACCTCAGTGTGCTACTCAACCTCATGCGCTGTCAACTACCTAGTCCTCAGACAGATTGATGCCTTCCAGCTCTCAAAGGGGAGGGTCAATCATGCTGCACAGCCTCAACTTGATCACTGCTGCTTTTGACCTGGGCCTGCAAGGAGTTGCAAATCTTAAACCACGAATATCATGGCTGCTCAGAGGCCCAGGCTGCGAGCTCGCTGGTTTAGTGACCAGGCATTGGTGACTCTGGTTGTGGCACGCCAACGGGCAGTGCTGTTCCCAGATACTGGCAGGAGGCCATTGCCCCAGGAGTTCACAGGGGTGTGGAGGGAGGTGGGCCATTACGTCTCCTTCAGAAGTCTGGTCCAAAGGACTCATACCCAGTGCCACAAGAAGTTCAACGACCTCACTCGGGTGGTCAGGGTGAGTAGATGCTTGAATTACCTCTACATCCCACCATCTCAACCTCACTCTGTGCACAGACAGTATAAACTGCCAAATCCCCAACACTCGCCCAACAACTATGCCCATCTACTAAAAGTCACATCCACATCTCACACCTTGCAGACACTAGGCACATCTGCCAAACACATGGCTGCACACTCACTCTCACGCTGTCCTTTTCCGGTAGGCCAAGCTTTCTCATAACAGGAGGGAGCAACAACGCACAGGAGGAAGTCAAGCAGAGCTGCACCCCCTCAGACAGTTGGAGGAGGGAGTGCACAGAATAATCGCGAGCCATGTTGTGGGTGCTGTGGCAGTCGGTTGAGGTCGACCCCCTTGGGGATAGCAATGGTATGTTCATCATCTCTCTCTCCTCACAACACAAGCCCTTCCCACTTTCCATCTAAGTATACTGACTCCATTTCTTGCTCCCTTCCTGCCCCCCTCCCCTCACGTTAAGGCCACTCTCGTGCCTTCCTGCTTTCAGATAGTGAGCCACCATCTCAACAGCCTGTTCCTCAGCCTCCCAGTGGAAGTGACGCAGGGGAGGATCAGGAACACCAAGCCACAGTCTCACTGCCTGCGTGTCCCGAGGGCAACACATCAGATGCTGGGGCCACGCGGTCACTGGAGGGGAGCAGAGGATTTGGCTCTGATGTGGGTGAAGCTCTGGGACCCAGCGGGCTGCAGCAACGCCATGGGGGAAGGGAAATTCGAGGGCCATCTCCCCGGAGGGTGAGTGCACGCATGAGTTCTGCTGCACAGGACTCGGATGAGGACCTCGATATCGCGGCGATGAATACTTAGGCGATGAGCATGCACACTGAGCTCATGGGTGCAAGGCAAGGGTGCCAGAGAGCATGAATGCACTGGCTAGGAGCGTGGAGGAGTCCGCCACCAGCAGAGCTGTCATCTGTGCGCAAACCCTCGATCCCATCCTTGCCTCGTTGCAGAGGATGTTTGACTTTAAGAGAGATGTTTTCCCTAGTGGGGGTATCTAGAACTAGGAGGCAGTGTTTCTGAATAAGGGGTCACCCATTTAAGATGGAAATGAGGAGGAATTTCTTCTCTCAGAGGGTCATGAATCTTTGGAGTTCTCTACCCCAGAGAGCTGTGGAGGCGGAGTCATTGAATATATTCAAGGCGGAGATTGACAGACATTTGAACTACAAGGGAGTCAAAGGGTTTGGGGAGAGAGCGGGAAAGTGGTGTTGAGGCCAAGATTGGATCAGCCATGATCTTATTGAATGGCGGAGCAGGTTTGAGGGGCCGATTGGCCTACTCCTGCTCCTGATGTTCTAGACCGTGGGGACCCAGGGCCCATGCCGCGTGTAATGGGTGAGGTGGCAGCACCTATTGCAGCACAGGCCGAGGCAACGCATCGGCTTATTGTTGGAATCGAGTCATTGGTTGGTGCCATCCAACATCTGACTGCTCTGATGCAATCTCAGATTGATGCCACACAAGCGCTGACTGCTGTCATCGTCGCTGGAGCGACTACTGTCCACCGGGATCTGATGGTGCCGCAGCAGCCCAGCAATCTGTGCTGAAGCAGATTGCTCCAGATGCTGAGGTTCTGCCCCGGCAAAGTGACAGTGTGCTGGTCGAGCAGGAAGGTGCTGTCCTCTCTCAGGATGACAGTATTCCTGCTCCGACCACTGCCACTACGCCATTGCACTTGCCGCAGCCTGTAACCCAGACAGCCGCTGCCCATGCAGTGTTGGTGCAGTCTAGCCGGGCCCTCCAGGCCCAGAGCTGGTCGAGGGCAAGGCCATCTGCAGTCTCTGGCTCTGAGATTCAGTAGCCTTCCACCATCCTTGCTGTAGCCTCTGGGGCCACATTATGGAGGAGAAGTAGGGTTGGGAGAGGGAAGTGCGAAGGGGAGGGAGATCATTGAAGAAGGCCGACTAACTAAAATTTTTCAACCAAATGGGGGTAGTGTTTCTGCTAAAAATGGATGTGTTTGTAAATATATTGTTCACTTTGTCAAGAATTATTTCGTTGTGCTAAGAACCTTATTAATAACAAACAAACACAACAATTTATTAACAAGGCACAGTAGTTCAGAAGAAAAATATTTATTTAAACGTTACAATTTTCCTCATGTTTCTCATTGGAACTTTGGCCGGTCATAGCTGCTGCGTGCTGGCTGTGATGATGTGGTTGTTGATCCCAAATGCCATCTGCTCTCTCATTCATCGGAAGCGCTGTGTAATGAGGCATTCACGAACGATCCTTGCAGAAGCAACATTGAGTGTTGTTGTTGCAACTCCTCCTCTTCATCCTCCTCCTTTCCCTCTTCCTCCTCCTGAGGTGGTCCACCAATCCCTGGTGGCAATGGCTGGGTCCTCAGAATGGCGAGGTTGCACAGCATGCAGCAGACAACAATGAAAACCGAAACTCGATCAGGTGAGTACTGCAGGGCTCCTGCAGAGTGGTCAAGACACTGGAACCGTTGCTTCAGCACGCTGATCGTCTGTTCAATGAGGTTCCTGATGGCGCTATGGCTCTCATCGTAGATGAGCTCAGCAGGAGTGTTGGGGTTACGGAGCAGTGCCATCAGCCAGGTGCAGAGTGGATAACCCTTGTCCCCGAGGAACAAGCCACTGGTTGGAACAGGTCTGGGACACCAGACTGGTGCAGGATGAATGAATTGTGGCTGCTGCCAGGATAGCGGGCATTGACAGCGAGGATGCACTGTCTGGTCGCACACCAACTGCACGTTCGGAGAGTGGTAGCCTTTGAGGTTGCGAACAACCTCTGAATTTTCATGAGGTGCCCGCAATGCCATGTTGGTGCAGTCAATGGCGCCCTGAACCATGGGGAAGCCCACTATCCTAACAAAGCCACATGCACGTTCATGCGGTTTGTCTCGTGTCCTGGGGAATGAGATGTACTCCCTTCTCCTTTTGTAGAGAGAATTTGTGACCTCCCGGATGCAGCAATGAACAGGGAACTGGGAGATGTTCACAATATCCCCCGTTGAAGCCTGGAAGGAGCCGCTGGCATAGAAATTGAGAGCCACCACCACCTTCACTGCCACCAACAGAGATGTCCTGGTCCTGAGCTGAGGCTGGAGCCCTGGTTGCAGAAGGTGGTAGAGCTCTGTGACCACCTCCTTGCTGAAGCGGAGCCTTCTAAAACACTGCTCCTCAGAGAGATATATGAGAATTGCTTCTGGAATAGCCTGGGAGGGTAATATCTCTTGTGCCGGGCCCTGTTGGCCCTCCTCCCTCTGGCCATGTTTTCCACTCTCTCTCTCTCCGCCTCCGCTATGTCCGAAGGTGAAACTGGAGGGCAACGCCCTGTGCCAGTACAGCCCCCATTAACTCTTGTAAATGTAGCAGTACTGACGGGTACAGAAATGGGAACCTGATAAGTCTTGTGATATACCTATCAATTCATCCAATGAAAAGCGACGAGTTAAGACAGTAACTATAGGTTTTTATTGGCTAAATAACAGAGCCCACCCTCGTGGGTGATCGGATCCAACAAGGAGGAATACCAGCCAGTCGACCACCTTTATACCTGGGCAAGTAGGTGGAGCCATGGGCGGAGTCAGCAGTGGTCAGCCCAGGTATAACAGCGTGACAAGAGGCGACCTCGTGTAGTGATACAACAGTGTAAACAGTGATAACCATAGTGTAACGATAGAACAGTGATAACCATAGTGTAACGATAAAAGTGGTTTACCACATTCACCCCTTGTTTAGATTTGAGTCCGGCGGGGTGAAGTGTACTACCAGTTCGGGTATGTCAGTCTGTCCGGAGGCCTCGTAAGCCTTTCCGATCGTCGCAGCAGCGGCGGCGGTGATGCAGTATCCGATGTTAATGCTGGTGTCTGCGTGGTCGGCGAAGGCTCGTGGGGTTCCGGCATGCCATCTACCTGGGCTGGATTTGGGGGGGTGGTGGGGGGTAACAGTGGTGTCTCAGGGATGCCCGAGGGTGCGAGGTCTCGTAAGGAGACTGTGTCCTCCCGCCCGTCTGGGTATGCTACATAGGCGTACTGGGGGTTGGCGTGCAGGAGGTCCACCCTCTCGACCGGGGGTCCATTTTATGGGCCCTCGCGTGCTTTCACAGCAAGACGGGCCCCGGAGAGGTCAGCCAAGTTGGTAGCGTGGTTCCCGTAGTCGACTTCCTGGGGAAAACAAACATTCGTTCATGGGGGGTGGCGTTAATGGCAGTGCAAAGCAGTGACCGGATGGAATGCAGCGCTGCCGGGAGGACTTCCTGCCAGCAAGAGGTTGGGAGGCCCTTGGACTTTAAGGCTAAGAGAACGGCCTTCCAGACAGTCGCGTTCTCTCTTTCCACCTGGCCGTTCCCTCGGGGGTTGTAGCTGGTGGTTGATGCGCTATCAATTACTCATAAAAGACCGAGAGTTAGAAGAGTAACTAAAGGCCTTTATTAACAACAGAATGGAGGTCTGCCTCGAGTGGTCGACAGGCCTAGGATACAAAGGGCTGGGGAGCAGTCACCTTTATACTAGGACCTGTGGGAGGAGTCAGCCGAGGCATGTCCAGGCATGTACACAGTGGAATACAAACAGGACAAACAGGAATACAAACAGTGGTTTACCACAGTGGTCCTGCTTGCAGCAATACCTCTCGCTAGTAGGAACTGGCGAAGTTCCTCGCTCATGAAGGAGGCGCCCCGGTCGCTATGTATATAGTTCGGGAACCCGAACACGGCGAAGAGGTCGTTCAGGCATTTGATGACCGTGGTACTGGTCATGTCTGGGCAGGGGAAGGCAAAGGGGAAACGGGAGTACTCGTCAATGATGTTGAGGAAGTACACATTACGGTCAGAGGACGGGAGGGGCCCCTTAAAATCGATGCTAAAGCGCTCGAAGGGGCGGGTGGCCTTGATCAGGCTTGCTCTGTCCGGCCTAAAGAAATGCGGTTTGCATTCGGCACAGGTTTGGCAGTTCCTGGTCATGGTCCTGACCTCCTCGATGGAGTAGGGCAGGTTGCGGGTCTTAATGAAGTGGTAAAGTCTGGTGACTCCGGGGTGGCAGAGGTCGTTGTGGAGGGTCTGCAGTCTATCAATTTGCGCGTTGGCGCATGTACTTCGTGATAGAGCATCTGGGGGTTCGTTCAGTTTACCAGGCCGGTACAAGATCTCATAATCATAGGTGGAGAGCTCGATTCTCCACCTCAAGATCTTGTCGTTCTTGATTTTGCCCCTCAGCTTGTTATTAAACATAAAAGTGACCGAACGCTGGTCGGTGAGGAGGGTAAATCGTTTGCCTGCCAGGTAATGCCTCCAGCGTCGTACAGCCTCCACGATCGCCTGGGCCTCCTTCTCGACCGAGGAGTGTCGGATCTCAGGGCCCTGGAGGGTCCTTGAGAAGGCGGCCACCGGTCTCCCCTCCTGGTTAAGGGTTGCGGCTAGGACGAAGTCGGATGCATCGCTCTCCACTTGGAAAGGGATAGACTCATCCACCGCGTGCATTGTGGCCTTAGCAGTGTCTCCCTTAATGAGGGAGAAGGCTGTGCACGCTTCTGCCGTCAGGGGGAAGGAGGCGGACTTCATGAGGGGTCTGGCTTTGTCCGCATAATTCGGCACCCATTGGGCATAGTAGGCGAAGAGCCCCAGGGTCCTCTTCAGCGCCTTTGGACAGTGGGGGAGGGGAAGCTCCATGAGGGGGCGCATTCTTTTGGGGTCGGGGCCGATGACTCCGTTCTCTACTACGCAGCCGAGGATGGCAAGGCGCGAGGTGTTAAACACACATTTCTCCTTATTGTAGGTGTGGTTCAGCCGTTGGGCCGTTCGGAGGAATCTCTCGAGATTAACATCATGGTCCTGCCGGTCGCGGCCGCAGATGGTGACGTTATCTAGATAGGGGAACGTGGCTTGCAGCCCGTTCTGGTCAACCATCCAGTCCATCTCCCTTTGGAAGACCGAAACCCCATTGGTGACGCCGAAGGGAACCCTAAGGAAGTGGTAGAGGCGGCCATTCGCCTCGAAGGTGGTATACTGGCGGTCCTCAGGGCGGATAGGGAGTTGGTGGTAGGCCGACTTAAGGTCGATGGTAGAGAATATTCGGTACTGTGCAATCTGATTGACCATATCAGATATGCGGGGAAGGGGGTATGCGTCCAGCTGGGTGTACCAGTTTATGGTTTGGCTGTAGTCGATGACTAGGCGGTTTTTATCGCCGGTCTTAACGACTACGACCTGGGCACGCCAGGGGCTGTTGCTCCTCTCGATGATGCCCTCTTTCAGGAGACGCTGCACCTCAGAGCTAATAAAAGCTCTGTCCCCGGCGCTGTACCGCCTGCTCTTGGTAGTGACGGGTTTACAGTCGCGGGTGAGGTTGGCGAACAGGGAGGGGGGCGGAACCCTGAGGGTGGATAGGCCGCAGGTGGTACGCGGTGGGCGGTTTAAAGGCTGTTGGTTGTCGACTGTGAGTGGGGGGGGAGGGGTCCACCGTATGCCAAAGTGACACTTTGAAGGTGGGATTGGAAATCCAGCCCTAGTAGGACGGCAGCGCAGAGTTGGGGCAGGGCGAGAAGTTTAAAATTGTTATACTCCGTGCCCCTAACCGACAGGGTCACAACACAGTATCCGCTGATGTCTGTTGAATGGGACCTCGACGCCATCGAGATCCGGTTGCGCGTTGGCTGGACAGTGAGGGAGTAGTGGCTCACCGTGTCTGGATGGATGAAACTCTCCGTGCTTCCGCTGTCGAACAGGCAGGTCGTGGCGTGGCCGTTTACTTTGATGTCCATCATGGACTTGGACAGGTGATGCGGGCGAGCTTGGTCCAGTGTGACGGAGGCTAGTGTATGGCTGAGCGAGCTGCTGTAGTCTGCGGGTGAGGCTGCGGTCGGGTCTGGAGACAAGGTGGCGGTCGAGTGTGGTGAACAAAATGGCGGTGCCCACGACGTTGCATAAAATGGCGGAGAAGATGGCCGCCCCCACAACTCACATGAGGCACTGCCGGTGTCGGTGGCCTTGATCAAAGATGGCCGCCCCCACGACTCACACGAGGGGATACTGGCATTTGTGGCCTTGATGAAAGATGGCCGCCCCCACAACTCGCATGAGGCACTGCTGGCGTCTGTGGCTTTCCCCTTGCAGGCCTTCGCGAAGTGGCCTTTCTTATGGCAGTCGGAGCAGGTCGCGTTTCTTGCAGGGCAGCGCACCCTCGGGTGTTTCGCCTGGCCACAGAAAAAGCAGCCGGCGGCCCGATCACGGGGCTCCAATGTCGCAGCCGGTACCAGGGGTGGCGGTCCCGATCGGGTCCGGGACGCCGACGCTGAGGTAGGTCCCAGAGGCGGCGGTGCGAGGGGTATTGCGGTCGGGGTCGGGCCCGAGTCCTAGGGTCGCGCAGCACAGTACCTGGAATACACCTCGAGGTCCCGATGGGCCACTTCCAGAGAGCGAGCGAGGGCTGCAGCTGTGTTCAGGTCGAGGTCCTTTGATTCGAGCAGTCTTTGCCGTGAGTAGTCGGACCGAAGGCCTTTCATGAAGGCATCGCGGATATTCTCTTCAGTATTTTCTGCAGCCGTTACAGCTTTAAAGTCACAGTCCCTGCCGAGTGATTGTAGTGCCCGTAAAAATTCATCTACAGACTCTCCTGGCTGTTGCGGGCGGGATCTTAGGAGATGTCTGGCATACATAGAATTTACCGGGCTCCGGTACTGCTCTTTCAGCAGGTTGAGGGCGGCCTCGTATGTAGTAAGGTCCTGGATGAGTGCAAATACTTTAGGGCTCACTTGGGCGGTCAGAACTCTTAGTTTGGATCTCTGAGGCACGCCGGATTCTCCCAGGTAGGATTCGAAACAGCTCAGCCAGTGTTTGAAGTCGAGGGCTGAGTTTGCTGCCTGTGGGTTTAGATCCAGGTACGGCGGTCGGAGGGCTCACAGCCAGGCCGGCTGCTGTGGCTGTTGTAGCTGGGCGTCTGACTGGTCGTTTGGCTGCTCCGTTAAAGACATTTCAAAATTTAGCCAATAAAATTGATATACCTATCAATTCATCCAATGAAAAGCGACGAGTTAAGACAGTAACTATAGGTTTTTATTGGCTAAATAACAGAGCCCACCTTCGTGGGTGATCGGATCCAACAAGGAGGAATACCAGCCAGTCGACGACCTTTATACCTGGGCAAGTAGGTGGAGCCATGGGCGGAGTCAGCAGTGGTCAGCCCGGGTATAACAGCGTGACAAGAGGCGACCTCGTGTAGTGATACAACAGTGTAAACAGTGATAACCATAGTGTAACGATATAACAGTGATAACCATAGTGTAACGATAGTGAACGATAAAAGTGGTTTACCACATCTTGCTGACGCCCAAAACGCCTTCAACTGTTAAATGTCTCCAGACGCCTCTCTCAACCTGCGTATGCAGAATTGATTACCGACAGGAAGAAACAGGAAGTGCACGCCTTTAAATAACGCTCCCCCATCTCCCAGCTGACTGAAAACCCCCTCTCCCTGATGTTCCTAGCGGCAGACGCTGAAACGGGGCGAGAATCAAATTCCGATCCAGAGCGCTACTGGAGCGATGTGCGCTTAGACGACGTCACGATCTCCGGGCACAGGAAATCATGGCGGTAGTGTTTGGCGTCACCGCAAACCATCAGTTTAATTTCGCGGGCGGTGCTAAAATCACCGCGCACGGGCGGTAAGTCGTTAGCGGGCCCCCCCGAGGCGCTAACCAACCAAATTTCCCCCTCCCTCCTAAATTTCTACTTCATTAAATAATCACTCCTTGGTGTTCAGATTCATGAAAGCCACAACCAAGTTACATTCTGCCCACACACAATTAACTTTGTTTTGGGAATATTGTGTTCTCCATTTGAATGATTAAATGGGTATGGTGCTCTAGTGGTTATGGTGCTGCACTAAAAATCCAGTAGTTATGAATTCAAATCCCTTCATGGCAAGTTGTGAAATGGAATTCAATAAATCTGGTAATTTTTGGGATGGTGCCAGGAAATGATTATGAAAGCTGTCGGGTTGTCATAAAACTCCAACTATTTCCTCGATGTCCTTCAGGGAAGGAAACCTGCCACCTCCACCTGATGACCTAAATGTGACTCCAGGCTATTAATGCACTCAGGGCAAGTAGGGATGGGCAATAAATACTGCTTCGCGTGTTTCCCATATCCCAGGAAGAATAATAATAATAAAACGTTTTTGTGGGAACTGCAATGTTTTAGCATTTCAGGGCCGATTCTAACTTGGGGTGCGAATCAGGAGTGCGGAGCGGAGTTGACGGTGAACCGTCAGGCCCCCCCTGGTCGTGAGATTTTAACCCCTGGGCCTCATTTGCAGGCCCCAACTCTGACCCCCGCCCAAAGCTGGTGGGAATGAGGTCGCCGCAGGGAATGCACAGAAACTGTCTCTCGCAAGGTAAGTAGGGATTGGGGGGAAATTGGCAAGTTTATATTTGGGAGGGGGTGGTAGGGGAAGCACTCCTGTTCCTTCTGGCCCACAAGTAACCTTTAAAATTAAAAAAAAATGTTTTTTCGTTTTTTCCTGGACTTGGATCCTTGCTGCTGTAGGCCTTTGCTGTCAGGCCAGAAACTGTGCAGGCTGTAGTCGGACCTGTGGTTAAAATGGTGTGCGTGTCCCAATGATGTAATCGCAGTGCACCACAGCTATTTAAATTAGGCCTCCAGTCCTCTCGGGTGAATGTCCTTCCCTTTCCTGAATTCAGGTAAGTAAAAGTGGCTGGAATGTTGCAACCCCCCCACCTCCTCCCAGCCACCTTACCCCGCTCCCATCCCACTGGAGGTGAGGGGGCGTGGGGGAGATTAAAATCAGCCCTCTTGTCTCAGACCTCAGAATCAGTGAATTACAATTCCTCATTGGAGACAAGCCCCACCTAATTTTGTAATCAGATCACATAGTTCTCAGAACTCATCCTAAGTTCTTATCGAGTTGCATCTCACTTTCTCCCTGCAAATCTAACAAAGAAAGAAGACTGAAGAAGGCTCTCTATTAATCAAACTGAACAATTCTGGAAATTGTGGCAATTATTCATCTCGTATTGCCCTAGGACTCTAGGACAATCATTAACTAAACAATGGATAGCAAACTGGATGTTACATGGGATGATGCATTGTTACTATCTTCCCACCAAAGAGCCCAGGGGTAGAATTAAGAGTTATTCTACCCAATTAACAGCCATATCTTGGGCAAAGGTCTTGAAATTATGAACATTACCAAGTGAATGTTTAACATGGTCATGTCAGATTTAGTTGTGCACTATTTTAACAGAAGCAAGATAATTGGTTAAATGTGTTAATGCCTCATTAAATAACAGACAAATTAATTTCCTATGAACATGCTAAGTGCCCGTACATTAATATTTGCACCATGTAATTTGAAGGCCAAAGTCACGAGTGTCTTAACCATTCTATGATTCTATTGGTACACAAAAATATCACAGCAACATGAACTTGATGCGGTTAACATTGCTTCTGAAGAATTAAATGGGCCGGTGACAGGGCTGAAATGTAACTAAAGTATGAATATATTTTTGAACTTGGCAAACAAGCTACGTAAAGTCTGATTTTGAGACTATATCTAAAATGGAACCATTGTAATATTTAGGGGTATAGAATTATGCATTTTTACAATAACTTTAAAAGGGCCTTAAACAGAGACTCTTAATATTATTAAACTTAAAATTAAATGTGTGCCTATATGCATCGTGTTTATTAATATTTTAATACTACATAGTACATTATAAATATAAGTAATCAATATGCCTGACAGGAACATGAAATTCATCAGAAACTTTATGGTTATGACTGATTTTTAAAAATAATTTTTCATCGATTAATTGAGTGTCATTTATCTGTGAGCTGCATGCATCAGTAGTGCGTGTATCTGTACCACAAGAGGTAATGATGCAAATCCGCCACTCGTACTAGCTGACCTGCATAAAGAGACATATCCACCCAAACAGCAAAACATCAAGGTCATTTCCCATAATAAATGCATTTCAAAGAATTATGGCAGTGTGACAGTTGGGGCATAAATCAGTACAAAATACTTCAAATAAAAAAAAATTATGAACACTATAAACACTTGCTTCTGCTTGGTGATGAGTTATGGCCTCTGCAAAATAACCTAGAAGAATCATTGCATTCTATTTGCTCTTAAACTATTTTTTCAGGGTGGTAAATCATCTCAGAAAATGAAATGAATTGAAATGTTCTTGGTTGTAGGTCTCAGATATATAATAAAGTAAATAATTGTGTAATCTGAGTGATTGGCCAGCAAACAAATGTCGTTACTTGGGAACTCTAATAAAATGTATGGAATTGGATGGCCTTATTGCTCTTCAACTTCACGTGAACTATTGTTTTTTTTACTCAAAATTAAATATAAGAATTCAAATAGTAGCATTAAAAATATGCAAATCTCAAAATAGAATGCATTTATAAATTTGCATACATTTTACACAGTAATTTTAGAAAGTGCTTTTCATCAGTGCTGGTGACAAAATATCACTAATGGCCCTTGAGTTTAGGATACCCATCAAGTGATACCAATGGGAGGATGTTCAGTATATATTCTCAAAAAAGGATACATGAGCAGCCTGTCTCATATTGTTTACACAGAATTACCTAGGCTGGGAATTTACGGGCCTATGATGGCGTGCAGCGTACACCATCGTAAGTGCTGTGAATGGCCCCGCAAGTTCCGGGTTTCCACAAGCGATGCACAACTTTCGCCTTGACGGATCGTACCCACCCGCTACAAATTCACTTTCGCTGGCACAGAGTTGGGCTATTTGCCCAACTACTGCCCAGTGAATACCCACCAGACCCTTACGTAAGGCCTAAGGCCCCCGTTTACCAGCGTCAGGGTTAAAATAAATGTTAAAATAATTTTTTTTTAATGATTTAAACGTTCACTTACATTTAAAATTAGTTTTAGGTTTTTTTTGTCCTGTTTAAAAATGTTAATTTATTTTTCAAAAAATAAATGTTTTATTTTAAATGTTTAATTAAAGGGTATTTTAATTAATTTTGAATCTGTGATCATTTATTTTTATTTAAGTGATGTGAAATTTTATTTATTAAGTGATTTCTATTATGCTTATGGGATTCCGTACATAAATGGAATCCCCATAAGCATCACTGGAATCCCCCTTTGTCATTGGTTGACCAGGCCCACGTGATCCCAGGGACGCTTGCGGACCGCGTGCGCCCCTGGGATGCGGGGCCTTTACGCAGGCGTATGCCTGCAGGCCCAGGACCGGAACAGTCCGAAGCTCCGGAGACACCAGGTAATTACCGAGTTTTCTTGCGGTTCGGAGGTGTACGCTGGCGGCAAGCCTCCGACCGCAATTTCCAGGCCACAGAATCTACAGCCCAGAAATAGCTTATTCTCCTCACAAGCCTCCTCCCACTCTAACTACCTCCTCCCATCCTCTACCTCTCCATTCCCTTCTCCCTCATGTATGCATCAAACAATCCTAAATGCATCTCCGCTTCAACCACTCCATGTGGCAGCGAGTTCCATATTCTCCCCACACTCTGTAATGAAATCCATCCAAAATTTTTTATTGGATTTGTTAATGGCTATCTTATATTTATGCTTCCTTTTTCTGGATTCACCCACAAGTGGAAACAGTATCTCCACATCCACCCTATCAAACCTTTCAAAATTTTAATGACCTCTATCAGTCTCCTCTTGTCTTTTTTCCAGAGAAAACAGCTCCAGCCTGCTCATTCTTTCATGATAGTTGCATCCTCTCAATTCTGTTAACATCCTTGTAAATCTTTTCTGCACTTTCTCCAGTGCTGCAATATACTTTTTGTGGCAGGGAGACCAGAACTGCACACAGTACTCCAATTGTGATCTAACCAAGGTTCTATATAAAGTTAACATTACCACCCCGCCATTGTATTTCCTCTAGAAATGAACTCCAGTACTTTGTCTGCACTCTTCATGGTTCTTATCAACTTGTTTTGTTACTTTTAGTGATTTATGTATCTGTATTCCCAGGCCCATGACATAAGGACAGTAGTGGGAAAGGATCTTGGTTGGAAGATCAGTATGGGTGGAGATAAGAAAGAACAAGGGGCAGAAAACACTGGTGGGAGTAATTTATAAACCCCCTAAAAGTAGCTATACCATTGGACAGAGTATTAATCAAGAAATAATAGGAGTGTATAACAAAGGTAATGCAAGAATCATGGAGCACTTTAATCTTCATATAGACTGGGGAAATCCAATTGGCAAAGCTAGTCTGGAGGACAAGTTCATAGAATGCATTCAAGACAGTTTACTAGAACAATACGTCGCGGAACCAACCAGGGAACAGGCTATTTTAGATCTTGTATTGTGTAATGACACAGGGTTAATTAGTAATCTCAAAGTAAAGGATCCTCTGGGGAAGAGTAATAATGATAGATTTTCACCTAAGTATTTCACTCTGAAACTCAAGGTGAAAATCTAAGTGTAAAACTAGAGTCTTAAACTTAAATAAAGCCAATTACATAGGTATGAGGGGCGAGTTAGCTAAGGTAGATGGAAAATTAGATCAAAAAGGTATGGCAGTAGAAAAGCAGTGGCAATTATTTAAAGAAATATTCCAAAATTCTCAACGAATATACATTCCGTTGAGAAATAAAATCTCCATGGCAAAAGTGATCCATCTGTGGCTAACTGAAGAAGTTAAGGATAGGATTAAATTTAAAGAAGAAGCGTATAATGTTGCAAAGAATAGTAGTAAACCTAAGGATTTGAAAAGCTTTAGAAACCAGCAAAGGATGACCAAATAATTTTTAAAAATGGAGAAAATAGAATATAAGAGTAAGCTAGTAAGAAATATAAAAACAGATTGTAAGAGCTTCTACAAGTATGTAAAAAGGAAGAGAGTAGCAAAAATAAGTGTTCGTCCCTTAGAGGTTGAAACAGGAGAAATTATAATGGGGAATAAGGAAATGGCAGAGACTTTAAACACATATTTTGTATTGGTCTTCACAAAAGCATACCAAAAATAATGGGGAACCAAGGGGCTAATGAGAATGAGGAATTTAAAATAATTAAGATCAGTAGAGAAAAAGTACTTGAGAAACTAATGGGACTAAAAGCCGACAAATTCCCTGGGCCTGATAGCCTACATTCTAGGGCTTACATCCTAGGGTTCTAAAAGAGGTGGCTGCAGAGATAGTGGATGCATTGGTTGTGATTTACTAAAATTCCCTAGATTCTTGAACAGTCCAGCAGATTGGAAGGTAGCAAATGTAACATCGCTAATTCAAGAAAGGAGGGAGAGAAAAACAGGGAACTACAGGCCAGTTAGCCTGATATCGGTCATCGTGAAAATACTGGAATCCATTGTGAAAGAAGTGATAACAGGGTACTGAGAAAATCATAATATGATTAGGCAGTATGGTTTTATGAAAGGGAAATCGTGTTTGACAAATTTATTAGAGGTCTTTGAGGATGTAACTAGCAGGGTAGATAAAGGGGAACTAGTGGATGTAATATATTTGGATTTCCAAAAAGGCATTCGACAAGGTGCCACATGAAAAATTGCTATGCAAGATAAGGGCTTATGGGTTTGGGAGTAATATATTAGTATGGATAGAAGATTGGGTAAGGACAGAAAAGAGAGTAGGGATAAACAGGTCATTTTCAAGTTGGCAGACTGGAACTAGTGGGGTGCCACAAGGATCAGTGCTTGGGCCTCAGCTATTTACAATCTATATTAATGACTTAGATGAAGGGACTGAGTGTAATGTATCCACGTTTGCTGATGATACAAAACTAGGTGGGAAAGTAAGCTGTAAAGAGGACACAAAGAGCCTGCAAAGTGAGAGAGTGGTTAAGTGAATGGGCAATAAGGTGGCAGATGGAGTATAATGTGGAGAAATGCGAGGTTATTCACTTTAGTAGGAAGAATAGAAAAACAATATTTTTTAAATGGTGAGAAACTATTAAATGTTGGTGTTCAGAGAGATTTAGGTGTCCTTGTACAGGAAACACAGAGAGTTAGCATGCAGGTATGTCAAGCAATTAGGAAGGCAAATAGCATGTTGGCCTTTATCGCAAGGGGATTGGAGAACAAGAGTAAGGAAGTCTTGCTACAATTGTACAGAGCTTTGATGAAACCACACCTGGAGTACTGCGCACAGTTTTGGTCTCCTTATCTGAGGAAGGATATACTTACCTTAGAGGTGGTGCAATAAAGGTTCACTAGATTGATTCCTGGGATGAGAGGGCTGTCCTATGAGGAGAGATTGAGTGGATTGGGCCTATACTCTCTGGAGTTTAGAAGAATGAGAGGTGATCTCATTGAAACATATGAGATTCTGAGGGGGGATTGACAGGGTAGATGCTGAGTGGTTGTTTCCCCTGGCTGGAGTGTCTAGAATTAGGGGTCTTTGTCTCAGGATAAGGGGTCGGTTATTTAAGACTGAGAAGAGGAGGAATTGCTTCACTCAGAGGGTTGTGAATGTTTGGAAATCTCTACTTCAAAAGGACTATGGATGCTGAATCGTTGAATATATTCAAGACTGAGATAGATAGATTTTTGGACTCTAGGGGAATTAAGGGACATGGAGATTGGGCAGGAAAGTGGAGTTGAAATCGAAGATCAGCCATGATCTTATTGAATGGCGGAGCAGGCTTAAGGGGCCATATGGCCTACTCCTGCTCCTAATTCTTATGTTCTGACGTCTTTTTGCTTCTCTAACCCATTTAGTTTCTTGCCTTTGAAGGAATAAGTGGCCTCCTTCTAACACCTGCCAAAATGAACCACCTCACACTTCCTTATGTTGAATTTTATTTGTCATTTATCTGCCCACTGTGCAAGCCCGTTTATGTCTTCCCACATTTTAGTGCGGTCATTCCACTCATCAGCTATACCTCCCCCAATTTGAAATCATCTCTAAATTTCAACAGCATAGCCTTGATATTAACACACCACCACCCCCCCCCCTCAGCCGGTTTCCTTAAAGGGGCCATGTCCAAATTGAATTTGACAGTTGTGCTGTCAAGTGTTCTACGGCATTGAGGTGCTGCAAACACTGAACATGATTGCACAAAGGTGCACAGCTGCATCCAGGCTCTCCCACAACTCCCTCCATATCCTTATGGAGGGAGTCACAGCACGCAGGGAGGTCCTCTTCCCTTCCAATTGGTGGAAGACACCTCCCCAGGATACCAACGCAGCCTGGTTGCACATTGCATAGGAGGGCACAAGCAGGGATGTCGTCAGGCGGACCAGGCTGCAGTGGCACAAACCATTCAATGATCTGAGCAGATCACAAAACGTTACTGCCAAGCCACACTCAACCTCATCCTGCTGTGCCACTCATCACATCCCCATCACTCTGCCTTCCATACCCTACTCCTGCATATCTTTACTCACACCAACTTACCTTGCACCTCCACCCATTCCTCTCTATCTATATTATCACTTCCCCATCTCACTAGCCACACCTCACACTCACCCTCATCCTAGTCCAATCATACCAACTAACACCACACAAGGGTAGGCACTTGGGTGGTTTAGCCAATGTTCATGTGAAGTTTCTGGTAATGTACTGTCAAACATTGAAATCTTTATTTTCAACACTTTGCATTCTTGGACAGATTTGTGTGCACCTTTGTGTCTTCGTGAGTTGCAGTGAATGGTGAGACATAGGGCTGGATTTTGTCATTGGGGGTGGGCTGGGGGCAGGTCAGGTGGTCACGACCCCGCCTCCGGTGTGAGGTGGGACAATTGAGCGATTATTGGGCACTTGATTTCCAGCGTGTGGAAACCCCTGGCCCAATGAGTATTTTGGTGCCAAAACTCTCCTCTGATGACGTCATCTATGCAGCTACATTTAAGGCCTTGGTTCATTTTCTGCCTTACAACTTTTGCATTATACTTCTGAGGGATTCATGCTCCAACCATGTCAAGCAGCAGACCAAAGTGTGCACCCCGATTCGATGAGAACTCCCTCCAAGCTCTGGTGGAGGGAGCAAGAGTGAATAAGGAAGTGATGTTTCCTTCTTCAGGGAGGAAAAAGCCTCCCCAACAGACCAAAGCTGTGTGGCTGCAAGTGGCACAGGCAGTGAATGCCATTTCGAAGTGCAGCAGAACCTGGCTGCAGTGCAGAAAGAGGTTTCATGACCTTCTCCGCACACGAAAAGTGACTCTCAATCTGACCCCATTGCCTCTCATCACCAGCACTCTGCTTTGTCAACCTCTTCCTCCACATCCCACTTGACGCTTACATCCCTGGACCCTTAGCCATTCCCTCTCTCTGTATGTTCACATTAACTTAACTATTCGACTATGCAGCCCTCACACTCCCCATCACTGTGATGCAATGACAACAACTTACAACACATAGGGAGGGCCCTTGGTATTGGCACCTCACTCCATCTTTGTGTCATTCTAAGCTTCTATGCTATGGATTCTCTACACTCCCTCCTTCATTCTCACTTAAACTCCACTTGTGCCGCTCATTGCAGGAAAAGAGAGCCCGCAATAAGAGGGAGAGGGCGAGGACAGGAGGAGGGCCGCACTCAATAGCCCAGCTCACCACTGCAGAGGAGATGGCCCTGGAGATCGTGGGAGCCAAGGAGGATGTGGAAGTGGGGGACGGACAGATGGGCGCATCAGAGCAAGCTGGTGACAGAATAGTTTTTCATCTCTCCTCTCATTGACATTGCATGAGTGACTGATATTGATTCTAATGCTCTAACAGATTGACTTCTGATCATCTGCACAATTCAATGTGCATGCAACGTTTATCTCACATGTCTAACTCTCCTTTACTCCCCCACAGGACCATCGACAGCCCCCCTCCCCACTAACCAGGAGGAACAGCCTGAGCCCCCAGACTCCTCAGAGGAAGCTACAACCTCTGAGGGCGCAGTGTCAGCAGAATAAAGCGCACCCAGCACCAGCGCAGATACACACACCTCGGTGGAACTTTCAGGAGATAGAGTAGTGATGTGAGCTGTGATACACCAAGTGACAAGTGAGCATCAGCAGATTGTGGAGACAGCGACAGCAGTGGAGAGTCCTCGTCAGAGGGCGCAGGACTCTCCCAGCTCGGCTTAGCTGCATGTCGACCCTGTACTTCCAGGTCCATCCAGAAGGAGAGCGGTGCTGGAACTCCAGGAACAGGTGCAGGAGTCTCTGGCAGGTTTTGTCTCCAGGGTCGCTGCGAGTGTGAAGCGAATGGAAGAGTCCATCGCAAACATGAGCAGAGCCTTTGTGGAGGCATTGGCGCATGAACGCACCACCACAGAAAGGATGGCAACCTCTGTGGAAAGGATGGCTACCTCCATGGTGAGGCTAGCTACGGCCATGGAGGAGCTTAGTCACCAGGGTCTTGAAAACATGGTCATTGTTCAGAATAGACTGACATCTCTTGAGGAGCGATGGTCAGCTATTAAGCAGAGAAACCAGACCTTCATGGAAGTCCTCTGGAGTAGGACTTCCAGTGCAAAATGGGTCCTTATGGCCCCCTGAAGTGCAGCAAGGTCCCGTCAAGCCACTCGCTAGCTCTGAAGTGGGGCTGACCCATGAGAGGGATGTTGGTGGCAGAGAACAAGGAAGTGGGGGCTCCTCTCCAAGCTCTCACATGACCATGCCACTGCAGAGCCCTATGTCAGAGCCCCACCAGAGTCCTCACCCAACTGAGATGGGCGTCTCAGCCCCTGCAGCCGCAGGAGCAGCAGTCTGTTGCCGAGCCCTCACAGGCTCGCAACCCCAGAGGACGCCCGCCAAAGGTGTCGAGGCAGGAGCAGCAAGAAAGTGAGCAAGGGGCCTCCACATCTGCTGAAACCACAGGGGAAGCACCATGTAGGAGCACGCGTAAGAGGAAGATAAAGCACAAGTAGTCACAAGGGTAGTCACTTGGGTGTTCTGTTGTGTTTATTTTTGAAAAGCCATCTTGTGACTTTGTGATAAAAAAACTTGATGGCAAACTGTTGAAGTTGTGGGCTGTGTCATTTCTCAAATGGGACTTCCACATTGAGGGCTTAGGGTGATTTACAATTGTCAGTATGGTGGTCAGAGTGATAGGAATCCCCAGGTTCTTGGCCATTGTCGATGCTCTGTTAAGAAGCTGCGAGGCAAAAGTGTTTGATTGGGCAGGCTAAGCAAATCTGACCAAGATGAGTCCATCTCTTGCATCCCGGGCAGCATGTGCTCACGTGCTGCTGCCGCTGGTTGATGTGCCTCCGCAAGCTGTTTGTTGTCGCTCTCCTCCTCCTCCTCATCATCATCCTCCTCATCCTCATCTGAGGAGGCTATGCGATGAGCCACTTGTACCTCAGGCAGCTGCAAGCCACGATGCTGTGCCATGTTGTGAAGTGCACAGCAGACCACAACAATTCTGGAGACCCTGGTTGCTGAGTACTCCACTTGATCTATTAAGGCATCTGAATCGCATCATCAGCAAGCCGATGGTTTGCTCGATTATGGATCTGGTGGAAATGTGGCTGGAGTTGTAGCGCTCCTCAGCTTCATTGGATGGGCACCTCAACGGCGTCATTAGCCACATTTTCAGGGGATAGCCCTCGTCTCCAAGTAGCCATCCGAAAAGTTGGTCTGGCGGACTGAAGAGCGGAGGCACACTAGACTGGCACAGGCTGAAGGAGTCATGGCAACTGCCAGGGTACTTGGTGCAAACGTGCAAAATTTCCTTCTGTGGTCACACAACAGCTGTACGTTGAGGGAGTGGAAGCCCTTGCGATTGACAAACATACCTGGATTGTGATGGGGTGCCTTAAGTGCCACATGTGTGCAGTCAACAATGCCCTGCACCCTTGGAAAGCCAGCCAGATTAGCAAATCTATCTGCATGCGTGATTACACTTGCTTGATCCTTGGAGAAGTTGATGTAATTGTGCGCGATGGCAAAGAGGGCATCGGTTACCTGCATGATGCAAGTGTGTGCGGCCGCCTGGGAGATGCCGCTGATGTCTGCTGTTGATCCCTGCAATGAGCCTGAAGCAAAAAAGAGTTGAGTGCGGTGGTGACTTTGATGGCCACTGGTAAGGGGTGTCCACCCGCTCCTCTGGGCTCCAGGTCTTGCTGCAGCATTGCGCAGATGTCAGTCACTACCTCTCGCGAAAGTCTGAGCCTCCTTTGGCACTGCTGCTCACTCATGTTGAGGTAGCCCATCCTCTGTCTGTAGATCCTGTTTGGGGGGTATCTCCTGCACCGACTGGCTTTCATGCGCTGGCATCTTCTGGCCTGTGCAGCTTCAGGTGGGTGAGCAGCAGCTTGGCGCTCCTGCTGTTGCTCCTGCAGTTGGTGCCGCTGTTGTTCAGGGTTGTGCTGCTGCCGCGGCTGGTCTTCATCCAAATCTGATGTCCAGGTGGAAAGGGAAGGAAATAAATGGTTCCCATGCTTCTGGTATATACCTCAGTTGAGGAAGCACTCAGTCAAGGTGGGGAGAGGATTTCCCAGGAGGTCACACTGGAGATGGATCTCAGCCTCAAAACTTCCACAATGAGTAGACGTGCTAAAAGTTCTCCCAGACCTGAGAAAACAAAGTTCTGCCACCTGCAAATGATCATTGTTGAAAATTCCTGTTTAATGGTGGAGCTGCTGCTGTTAGTAAGCCATCCACATGTGAGGCCACCAGGGTTAACTGGCGTGTTCCAGAGGAGACGGGCAGCACGGGGGAAATGTGTTAAAGTTAGAAAGGCCTCTCAAAATGGCATTAGAGGCAATTAAGTGCTTCTTAAGGGCCTTAAGGGCCTATCCCACCTCCTAGAGGTAGGATCGAAACGGGGTCTGAAAGGCCGTTTTTGGGAAAATTGATCAGAGGCAGGATCGGAGCTGCCCGCCATTTTAACACCTCACACACCTCCTCGGGCCTGGCAAAATCCAGCCCATAACTTCCCCTCCCTGCCCCGCAATGGTGATGAGTATGAAAGGAATGGCTTGGACATTGGAGGAATGCTTTATCGTGCTGGTGTGGGGTGGTAGCCAGGGTGTAGAGTGTTAAGTGAAGCTAATGTGGACGCGGTGAGGCCATCGCTGGCGTACCGGGCAGCAATGTGCATGGGTGATGATGCCGTGTCCAGTGGCGATTCAGTTGTTTGCGGAGAAGGTTGGTGTGGATGTTGGTGCCCGGTGATGCTGGTGTTGTGGCTGATCGTGGTGGGATTCTGAGGATCAAGGTAAGATTTTTTCAAGGGCACCAATGCTGATGGAATAGATGGCAGGTGAGGTTGAGATGACAGAAGCGATCTGTCAATGGTGAGAGAGGTTGTTCCAAGGAGGTGACAGTGGATAGAGAGATTACTCCAAACACTTCAGAAGTGCAGAAGCTCAAAAGTGGGTTCCAAATACTGAAGGCTGAAGCTTCCGAGATTGGAAAGTGACCAGCTGTAAAACGGCAGGTTTTAAACCACTTTTGCGCCAGTCACCTATTGAAAGAAATGGAGAGTTGTTCAGAATCCAACATACTTACCTGACATGATCCCGGAGTGACGGGAACCTCATGGAAAACTTGGTAAAATATGTTGTGACTGCTAAAATGGTGAGTAAATCGGTTTAAACACCCTCTCACCTAGCACAATTGAATGACCCGCCGCTTAGTGCCGTGTCTGCCAAGCACAGGCAGAACCGGCACCAAGGAAACTCACAAGGAGGCGGGTTTAGAGCGGGATACTGCCCCGCTGTTAATCATTTGGATTTTGACAGCAGACCCACCTCCGAACCCATCCTCTGACCAGTGACAAAATTCAGCCCAATGGGTGGGAGGGGGCCAGGGGTGGTTAAAGAGTTAAATAAAAGGACCACGACCCCAACACGGCGTGCATGCGTCCACTGCTTTCTTTACATTGGTGGATATCGGGACATCAGAGTGTCTCGCTGTGGAGAGGCGGGATACTTAATTAACATTTAAATTGCCCTCCCACAATACAATTGGGAGCCTGATTTAAAATTGGCTGCTGCTGCGCAGGTTTCCAGGGGTTGGGAAACCCGGCAGTGAAATGGGGGCGGGAGCTGCCAGTTCCACAAGGTAAATGCCTTTTCCAGCACTACTTGTGGGCCAAGAGGAGCAGGAATGCTTCCCCCCACCGCCCTCCCCCCCTTCAAAACCCCTCCACCCCAATCGGCAGCCTCCGCCACGCTCCTCCTCCCACCCCCCCATGACCCCCATATCCCTCACGATTGCCGGACTCTCCCCCCACTCCCGATTGCCAGTGACCATCCCCAAGGATCCCTGGCTGTGGCCTCCTGCAGCTGGTGTTTCCCCCCACCCAAGCTATCCATTTGGCCATCTGCCAGGCGGGAAAAATGTTAATGAGGTCCTACCGTCAAGTTCACAGGACATCTGTGACCCTGGCCTTGCCACATTCTTTGGCCATTTTCAGCCTCTTCCACTCCCTCCCTGCAAAGATTGGGCTCATATCCAATTTCTGAGTCCAAATCATTTCTTCTCTTCTTAGGCAGTCCCTCGGAACTAAGGACGACTTGCTTCCACATTAGAAACATAAAGATAGGAGCAGGAGTAGGCCATTCGGCCCCTCGAGCCTGCTCTGCCATTCAATGCGATCATGGCTAATCATCCAAATTCAGTACCCGGTCCCTGCTTTCTCCCCATACCCCTTGATCCCTTTAGCCTTAAGAAATATATCCAACTCCTTCTTGAATATATTTAATGAATTGGCCTCTACTGCCTTCTGTAGTAGAGAATTCCACAGGTTCACCACTCTCTGGGTGAAGAAATTCCTCCTCATTTCTGTCCTAAATGGCCTACCCCTTATCCTTAGACTGTGACCCCTGGTTCTGGACTCCCCGACCATCGGGAACATCCTTCCTGCATCTAGTCTGTCCAGTCCTGTCAGAATTTTAAAAGTTTCAATGAGATCCCCTCTCATTCTTCTAAACTCCAGCGAGTACAAGCCCAAACGACCCAATCTCTCCTCATACGTCATTCCTGCCATCCCAGGTATCAGCCTGGTGAATCTTCGCTGAACTCCTTCAATGGCAAGAACATCCTTCAAGAAGATGTGGTCTCACCAAGGCCCCGTACAACTGGAGCAAGACATCCTTGTTCCTGTACTCAAGCCCTCTCGCTACGAAGGCCAATATACCATTTGCCTTCTTAACCGCCTGCTGCACCTGCATGCTTACCTTCAGCAACTGGTGCACAAGGACACCCAGGACTCGTTGCACTTCCCCTTCTCCCAATCTATTGCCGTTCAGATAATAATCTGCCTTCCTGTTTTTGACACCAAAGTGGATAACCTCACATTTATCCACGTTATATTGCATCTGCCATGCTTCTGCCCAATCACCCAACCTGTCCAAATCATCCTGTAGTTTCTCGGCATCCTCCTCACAGCACACACGCCCACCCAGCTTTGTGTCGTCTGCAAATTTGGAGATATTACATCTAGTTCCCTTGTCTAGATCATTAATATATATTGTGAATAGCTGGGGTCCAAGAACCAATCCCTGCGGTACCCCACTAGTCACTGCCTGCCACTCAGAAAAGAGCCGTTTATTCCAACTCTTTGCTTTCTGTCTGCCAACCAGTTCTCTATCCAAGTCAATACCTTGCCCCCGATCCCATGTGCTTTAACTTTACATACTAATCTCTTATGCGGGACCTTATCGAAAGCCTTCTGAAAGTCCAAATACACCACATCCACTGGTTCTCCCTTATCTATTTTACCAGTTACATCCTCAAAAAATTCCAGTAGATTAGTCAAGCACGATTTACCTTTTGTAAATCCATGTTGACTTTGTCTGATCCTGTCACTGTTTTCCAAGTGCTCTGCTATTACATCTTTTATAATGGACTCTAGCATTTTCCCCACTACCGATGTCAGGCTTACTGGTCTGTAATTCCCCGTTTTCTCTCTACCACCTTTTTTGAATAGTGGGGTAACATTAGCTACCCTCCAATCCATGGGTACTGTTCCAGATTCCATCGAATGTTGGAAGATGATTAGCAATGCATCTACTATTTCTAGGGCCACTTCCTTAAGTACCCTAGGATGTAGATTATCAGGCCCTGGGGATTTATCGGCCTTCAATCCCATCAATTTCCCTAACACCATTTCCCTACAAATACTGATTTCTTTCAGTTCCTCCCTTGTATCAGACACTATGTTCCCCGACATCTCTGGGAGGTTATTTGTGTCCTCCTTTGTGAAGACAGAACCAAAATATGTATTGTATTGGTCTGCCATTTCTTTGTTCACCATTATAAATTCCCCTGATTCTGACTGCAAGGGACCTACGCTTGACTTCACCAATCTTTTTCTCTTCACATATCTATAGAAGCTTTTACAGTCAGTTTTTATGTTCCCTGAAAGCTTACTCTCATACTCTATTTCCCCCTCTTAATTAATCCCTTTGTCCTCCTTTGTTGAATCCTAAGCTGCTCCCAATCCTCAGGTTTACTGCTTTTTCTGGCCAATTTATATGTCCTCTCCTTGGATCTTATGCTATCCCTAATTTCCCTTGTTAGCCACGGTTGAGTCACCTTTTTTGCTTTATTTTTATGCCAAACTGGAATGAACAAATTCTGTAGTTCATCCATGCGGTCTTTGAATGTTTGCCATTGCCTATCCACCATCACCCCTTTGAGTGACATTCCGCAAGCAAGTCTACCTAACTCACGCCTCAGACCATCAGAGTTTCCTTTATTTAAATTCAGGACCCTAGTTTCTGAGTCAACTACTTCATTCTCCATCTTAATGAAGAATTCTATCATATTATGATCGCTCCGAACCAAAGGGCCTCGTACAACAAGATTGCTAATTAATCCTTTCTCGTTACATAATACCTAGTCTAAGATGGCCTGATCTCTGGTTGGTTCCTCGTCATATTGGTCCAGGAAACCATCCCGTAAACACTCCAGGAATTCCTCCTCCACAGTATTGTTACTAATTTGGTTAGCCCAATCTATATTTAGATTAAAGTCACCCATGATGACTGCTGTGCCCTTATTGCACGCTTTTAATGCCATCCCCAACCTTTGCAATACTGTTTGGAGGTCTATATACTACTCCCACTAACGTTTTCTGCCCCTTGGTATTTCTCAGTTCTACCCATACAGATTCCACATCATCAGAGCTCATATCCTTCCTTACAATTGTTAATCCCTTCTTTAACCAGCAATGCTACCCCACCTCCCTTTCGCCTATCTTTCCTGAATATTGAATACCCCTGGATGTTGAGTCCCCAGCCTTGGCCACCCTGGAGCCATGTTTCCGTAATCCCAATCAAATCATATTCGTTTACCTCTATTTGCGCAGCTAATTCATCCACCTTATTATGAATGCTCCTTGCATTAAGACACAAAGCCTTCAGGCTTGTTTTTTTTAACGCTCTTAGATCTATTAGAATTATTATTTACTGTGGCCATGTTTGATTTAAACTGTCGATTTCTCTGACTGCCACTTTTGTTTTTCTCCTTCCTATCTTTTGCTTTTATCCTTGTTTCCCTTTCCTCTGTCTCCCTGCTCAGGTTCCCAACCCCCTGCCATTTTAGTTTAAACCCTCCCCCAGAGCACTAGCAAACACTCCCCCTAGGACATCGGTCCCAGCCCTGCCCAGGTGCAAACCGTCGAGTTCTCAGGTGACTGATGCGGGACCTACAGTCTGTTACAGGTCGGGCAGACAGTGGTTGAAATAATTTATGTATATGCTGGACAACAGTGGTTCCAGCACAGATCCCTGTGGGACACTACTTCCCACTTTCTTTCCTTAACTCTTCCCCTCAGTTTCTGTTTTGTACCCATCTTTCATTCCATTCTGCTGCCTGACTCCAGAATCCACTTGCCCTGATTTTTGTCATGAGTCTCTTATGTGGCATTTTATCGAAGGCCTTCTCTGGTGGTAGCAGGCACAATCGGAGGCTGCTCAGGTAGGAAAGTTGTTATTTTTGGGAGCGGGTCAGGAACCCGCTGTCATCTCGCTCCCATGCACCTTTCCCCCATGCGCGTCAGTCAACGCGGACCCGACTGATAGAGGTGGGCAACCCAATTTAAATTAGTAGCTAGTTGTCAGACCCTTAAGAGTGGTTTTAACCTTACCTTTTAAATTTAACTGTATGGCCACAGGAAATATGCTGCTCGGGAACCATGTCTGTCAACCTGAGGCGTGAGTTCAGTGGCCATTGCTCCAGCTGATTTATAGTTCATTGATTTGATGCTGTCAAGTAAAGCTTCCACCTGACAGATGATCACTTTCCTCAGCAGAAGCTGTTTCTCACTCTATTCCCAGCATTGATTCTGCAGGCTGCAATCTTTCCAGCAAAGTCTCCATCCAGTGCCACCTCATTGGAAGAACCTCTCTTACGATTGACAGATTGCTTCTGTCATCTCTACTTCACCTGCCATCTATTCCATTAGCACAGTTGCTGTTTATACTGTCTCACCTTGGTCAAATTCTGAGGACCATGATCAGCCCCAACACCAGCAGCACCAACAACAACACCAACACCAACTTTCTCCACAATCACCTGATGCTGCACAGGACAGAGGGCATCAGCACCCAGGCACATTGCTGCCCGGGATGGCCTCATCATGGCCAGATTTTCTTAACTTGATGCTGTACACCTATATGGCTGCCACATGATGCGCCAGGTTGACACCACCCCACACCAACACCATAAAGCATCCCTACCATGACCAAGCCATTCCTTTCACACTCATCACCATTGCAGGGGTTACCGTTATGTCTCACCATTCACTACAACTCACTAAGCCACTTCCAAAGGTGCACACAAATCTGTCCAAGAACAGAAAGTGTTGAAAATAAAGGTTTCAATGTTTGACACCATATTAACAGAAACTTTACATGAACATCAGATAAAACACCCAAGTGGCTACACTTGTCTGCTGTTAGTTGGTATGATTGCGCTAGGATGAGGGTGAGTGTGAGGGGTGGCTAGTGAGATGGGGATGTTTTAATGCAGATAGAGTGATGGGTGGAGGTGCAAGGTAAGTTGGCATAAGTAAAGATGTACAGGAGTAGGGTTGGGAAGGCAGAATGATGGGGATGTGATGAGAGGCACAGCAGGATGAGGTTGAGTGTGGCTTTGTACTCATGTTTCCTGATCTAAATGAAATCACTGAAAGGTTTGCGGCACTGCACCCAGGTCCTCCTGACCACATCCCTGCTGGTGACCTCCTCTGCAATCTCCAACCAGGCTGTTCTGGTGTCCTGGGGAGATCTCTTCCACCTGCATGCTCTGACTCCCTCCATAAGCATATGGAGGGAGTCACCAGAGAACCTGGGTGCAGCCCTCTGCCTCTGCAGTCATTGTCAGTGTTTGCAGCACTCCAATGCTGTCGTGGACTGACAGCACGATGTTACATTGACATTCAAATCCAATTTGGCCACAGCCCCTTTAAAGATCCCGGCTGAAAACGCGTCACCGATGACGTCATCAGACCCGCACCATTTAATTGGGCCAGATAACGCGCTGGGCACGCTTAATAGGCCCCATTAAGGGAAAGTCATTTTCAACAGCGAGATGGAGCCAGCAGCGGGGTCGCGACCCGCCATGGCCACCGTCTGCACCGGACCCGCTGAGGTAGACCAAATTCCGGCCCATGTATACCATATCCACTGCATTGCCCTTGCCTTCACTTTCTGGTACTTCAAAGTATTCAATAACTGGTTAAATTTGACCTTCCTTTTAGAAATCCATGCTGACTATTTTTGTTACTATATTCTCCTTCTCTGAATGAGTTACACTGCTATAAAGCAGGGAAGTATGATTCAATTTTAAAGTAGTGACCGCTGACGTTTTGAACTGAGGCTAACCCTATAGCAATGATCAGTTTCAGGATGAAGTAAACACCTGTGTAATGAGGGAATTTAATTAAAGACATATTGCATACTGGTTTCAGTGAGCTGTAATCATTAATAGGTGAAGGGAAACCAGTAAGTCTTGCAAAAGGAAAACATCGGGATAAAAATCATCTTTTAAATTGGGCTTTCTGTGGAATCAGGAGATTAACTGGTACCGAATGATACAGAATCAAAGACAGACGTATAGGCCCCATCTTGACAGGGGCGGGTTGCGTAGTCGGAGGGGGCTGAGTTTCAGATGGGAAACCCGGAAGTCCAAGTTTCCTCACAAGCCTGCCAGTCAGGTTAAATCGGAGGTTGCCAGCCTCATTAAAATAATTAAATTGCCAACCCGCCTCCTGGTAGCGGTTGGCTGCCTGCCTCCTGTCCCACCTCTGGTAAACCCGGAAGTGGACGGGCTAGAGGCAGGTTTGAGATCTAAAAAATGTTAACATCTCACCCGACTTTAACCTACTCATTTTTGGGGGTTAAAATTCATCCCATAATTAAAGGTTTCAGTTGGTGGAATAGTAATTATATGTAACAAGACCAAAACTATTGGTAAGGTGAGAAAGTAAGCAAGCTATACCGATCTCAACTCAACAGAAAAAGAGCTGGTTAGGTGAGGAAACCTGTTTTATTAACTAGTTATAAAAGTACAAGTTCAATTAAATTCGCCCTCTATGGAGTTGTTTTTTTAACTTTTATATAATTATGTAATGCAGAAACATGTGGATTGTAACTTAGAGGGGGTGAAAGTAATGTATAAAATGTGGCAGCTTATACAGATATCTTGGATTCGAAAAAGGCCTGATCCATTTATATGCTGAGCTCAGAACTAGAACACATTTGAATCCTCAGCCTAGCCACGCCCTGGTGCTATTTAAGTACCATCTGTTGAGTGTATGTTAAGTAATATTACATGTATTGTAACAACCTTATTGATTTGAGGAGTAGATAGACCATCTAATCATAAATTAAAAATCTTCCTCAAACAACAGAATTTGACTGGATCAATCCCGGCACACTAAGGGCGCGATCTTGCCAGCCCTGGGGAGGCGGGTCTTCCGGGAAAATGGCAGAATCTAGGGGCGGGTGCTCATCCTACCCCCAACCCGCCTCTGTGCCATCTTGCCAGGAGGCGGGTAGCCAACCCGCGCCGGATCCATCGCCTGGAGGCGGGAAGGGGATTACAGCCACTTAACAGGTAGTTAACAGGCAGATAAGAGAATTATCCCCATTTTACCCACACAAGTGTGGGCTTCCTGAGAGCTGCGAACCCCGCCAGGGTCAGCGAGGCGAACAGTGGGTCTGCGAGGGTCGGAGGGGTCCAAAAGTGTGTTGTGAAGGTAAGTGATGGGTGCAAGTGTGGAGAGGTGAGTATGTGAGGTGAGTGGAAAGTGATAGAAAATGTTTACTTACCTTTGTTTCTTCCTGCAGGCTTCAACAGTTGGGGATGCAGAGAGTCTCGCATCTCAGCGGCAGAGATGACAGATGGCTGCTGCATTCTCCGATGCAACAACCATCTAATTTCTGCAAAAGAAAGAGGTTTGATGAGTCTTGAATACAAGGACTCATCAAACAACATAGAATGTCAGTGTTTGACAGCTTCACAGAGCTGTCAAACGATGGCAATTCATCTGTCAAAAATTTTTGACAGATGAAACGTCATACGCTGACGTTCTCTGTAACCGGCTTCCCCTTAATTGGCCTGCTGAGGTCAATCAAGGGAAAATAGCGTGGGTTGGCCACAGGTTGATGGAGGCGGGACAACGACCCAACAAGCAGTAGCCCCGCCTTCAACGCGCCCCCATTGGCGAAATCGCCCCGCCCCCTAAGTGTCAATGAAGAAAAATGGTCACTTTTACTGGTAGTGAGGATGTCAGGAAATAAACTTACAGCCCTTCTCAGTCAGTCCTAGAAAGGCTGACTGAAAAAGAGCAACAGCAGCAATAGTGAATGTAAAGTTTACAAACATGTGGGAGCAGGGTTGGAAGCTGATGTCAGGTAAGTAGGTTGATGAGCTACAACTTGCTTTTTTAACATGAGTATGATCATGAGCAAGTTTCAAATACGTTCATGATAAACAGGTGGCAACAGTCTAATAATATCCACTTGCCCCAGCCAAGGGGATCGTCAAGCTGGCAGCAAAAACCTCCCGAGAGAGGCAGCTCAACTGAGAAAATGAAGAGCAGTAAAGAAACCACTGCCTTCATTCAAGATTATTTTAAATCAATTTTTAGAAAATTGGATTTATTATTTTACTTTGGGGGCAGGTAGGAAATAATGTGAAAAATATTTTCACTGTGGTGATAAATTTTATGAATTAGAACTCAGTGTAGACCTCTACCAATTGGAGCACCTTGGGAGTTTAAATAGTTCAGCACAGCCTGAATAATTTTCCATTCATTCCGTGCCACCAGGAGAGTTATTTCATAGAAAGCACCTGTGGCTTTAAAGAGCAAATATAAAAGCACAGAATAAATAGACCACTCTTCATTATGCTTTTTGCCAGTTTCTCCCTTCCCCCGTCTCTACTGTATGTTGCACGCTCTCTCTACACATGTATTTTCAACTTTTTTAACAGGTCAAGCAGAAGGTGGCAGCCAAGGTGCTTAAATGAGGAGAGAGAGGTGAAGAGGCAGAGAGGTGGAGGGAGTGAACTCTAGAGCTTCAGGCTTAGATGGCTGAAGGCACGGCCGCCAATGGTGGGGCGAAGGAAGTGGGGGATTCACAAGAAGATATTGGAGGAATGCAGAATTCTCAGGTCACTGCCTCTTTAAATGGAGCTTCCAGTCTGTCCGTCAGTTTGTGAAACCAGTGCTTAGTTTTATGACCAGAGTCAGCTTCACATTACAAGTGGCGGTCGGCAGATTTCTGGTGGGAACGATGTGGCAAGTTGATTTGTGCAATTTTAACCGCCCATCCCCCCCCATTCCCATCTGGCAGGTTGGGTTAAAATCGGAGCAATACCTTGCATTAACATTTAATGCTATATTGATTATGTTTAATGCATATTAAAATCAAAATCATGTATTTAGATGGAGAGAAACATCCAAATGAGACTAGTGTGTCTAATATCTATAATGATTTTATACAGAATGAAATTAGAAACTGCTTAAACTAATGACCTTTTTAAAATGGTATAATTGGTACTATTATTTTAACATTGTTGAGCAGAGTACCATGTTTAAGTGCCTTAGGAACATGAGTAGGCCATTGAGCCCCTCAGACCGGTTCTGCCGTTCAATGAGCTCATGCCTACATTTAAAGCCATTTGCCACAGTGTTGCCCATTCACTTAATCTGTCGATATCCCTTTGTAATTTTATGCTTTCATCTACACTGCCTACAATGTCACCTATCTTTGTGCCATCAGCAAATTTGGATATATGACTTTCTATGCCATCATCTAAGTCATTAATAAATACTGTGAATAGTTTGAGGCCCCAACACAGATCCCTGCGGGACACCACTAGTCACATCCTGCCAATTTGAGTACCTACCCATTGTCCCTACGGCCTGTCTCCTGCCGCTCAGCCAATTTCCTAGCCAGGTCAATAATTTGCCCTCAATTCTGTGGGCTTCCACCTTAGTTAACAGTCTCTTATGTGGGACTTTATCAAATGCCTCTGGGAGTCCATATAAATAACATCCATAGATATTCCCCTGTTCACCACTTAAGTCACCTCCTCAAAAAATGCAATCAGGTTTGTCAGGCATGACCTACCTTTCACAAATCCATGCTGGCTCTCTGATCAACTCAAAATTTGAGAGGTGTTCAGTCTCTAGCAATTTCCCGACAACAGATGTTAGGCTAACTGGTCTATAATCCCTTGGTTTCCCTCTCTCGCCATTCTTAAATAGCGGAGTGACATGCGCAATTTTCCAATTGAAAGGAACAGTTCCTGAATCAAGAGAATTTTGGAAGATTATAGTTAGGGCATCTGCAATGTGCTCACTTACTTCCTTTAAAACCCTGGGATGGAAACCATCTGGCCCTCGGGATTTGTCACTCATTAGTTCCATTATTTTCTTCATTACTGTTATTTTATTTACGTTCATTTTATTGAGTCTCTGTCCCTGATTTAATATTAGTTTCCTTGGGATTTCTGGCACGCTATCCTCTTCCTCTACTGTAAATACAGATGCAAAGTAATTATTCAACATGTCTGCCACTTCCTTATCAGTGACAATATCAACGCTTTCAGTTTTTAAGGCTTAATAAAATGTATTATTAAAATGAAAACAGTGCAATGGAAGTTAAAAGTAGTGCTAAAATCACAATGATTGAAGGTTAAGGAAGGCTATTGTAATAGGTATATGCTTCTGTGGATAATATGACTATGTAATGTTATAGTTCTATGCCTATCTGTATGCTATTAAGGATCTCATTATACAAAAATAATAATAGTGATTGATTCAACAGCTTCTGTGCTGGAATAGAAAACCAAACAAATTAGAAAGTTCAAGCCTTGCTTTATGCTTTTTCCTATATCCCAACTTAAAATCAACAGGATCAATCACTTCAAGCTTATTCAGGTCAGTATCCTTATCAGCCAAACAGGCACATCACTTAATGGCACATTTGTGTTTATATTCCCCCCATCAAGCATACATTTCAATCATGTACACACACTGTACGCACAGGCTTGTATTTACTAGGGAAGTGCTAAAACACAGGGTAAAATATGTTTTCACATCTTCAAACCTGAAAAGTTGTACAACAGAAGAATCAATTTTTTTTTAATTTTTTTTAAAGTGTTGAAATGGTTGAGGGGACAGAACACACACTATTGTCTGAGATATTACTGCTTAAAACTGAAGTGTGAAAAAAATAAATTAATATATGTCATGTTTCAGCTTTATGATATTAATGAGAACTCTTATGTCACACCTTTCAACTGCCCACTCAATAGAACTGAAGCTAGGCATAGCTATAGCAAGCTTTTCTCTTTGGCTCTACAGAAAATAATTAGTAGACGGCAGAGATTTCTCCTGTATTGCATTACTCAGTCGCTATCGCTCCAGGATACATGTGGTTTCTTTATGGGGTGGTAACAGGATAACATTGGAAAATACCATTTCATTTTTACTTGCAAGAAAGAAAGTTAAGTTAGTACAAAGGCTTGCTGACATCATCACTGAATGATGAAATTATTCCATCAACCCGATACTGTACCATGTTACTGGCCGAGCTGAAGAGAGAATTATTGCTGTTTAGTCGGGTGAAACTAGAGCAATACCAGAGCGACACTGCTAGCAAAGCTCAGCGAGCAGTCAACATTATTCACAAAATGAACACAGATTGCAGGTATGTAGTTAGTAAAACTGAATATGGAAAATTGTCCATGTCTTTATTTTTCTATATTCCCAAGTACTACACTTGTACAAGATAGTTTCAAAGCTATCATCGGGGTAGATTTTGGTCCGAACCTGTTTTTGGGCCCAGGCTCAGCGCTGCGTGGCCGACGCACGCCTGAACCAAGAGGCCTGAGGATCGCTGGAAATTGATCCTCGGGCCACATCAGCGTACTCAGCGCAAGCTGCCGACGCTGTTCGCGCCTCTGCAGGCAGCTCTCATGAGCGAAGCCTTCGATTTCGGGCCACCTCCCTTGTTGGCAGTGCCCTCAGGTAAGTCGCAGGAGGTGAGTTTAGAGCGGGCTACAGGGGGTGTAGAAAAAAAGTTCACTTCCTATCTTTGGTTGGCAGCTGCTGAAGATTCCAAAACAGGGCAGGCCCGACGTTGCTGCCCCACTCATCACTCACCAACTTCTGGATGGGGTCCTTCAACAGGTGTTAGGCCTCACTTTATATATTTAGGGGGCCTACTGCATGTTTTAAGCATCTTCCTGGGATATCTAAAAATGGGGCCCTACAAATTTAGCAGTGGGACCAATGTCTGCCCAGATTTGGTGCGGGCTGTGCCACTGCTAAATTGGTCAGCGTTTTGCCTATTTTATGCCCAAAAAATGGGCACAATGTACACCAAGTTCTACTCCATCATGTTGTAAATAGGGTTCACTTTTCCCCTTGAATACTTAGCACAATGCTATTTTTATCTCTTTTTGTGGCACAGCTTACATTTGTACTGCATCAGATTTTCTCTAATACATTATATGGGTGGCAAACAAAATAACCTAGTATTAAAGTCAATATGCTGGAAATTATGCCATGTGGTATTATTGTATGAAAGCTTAGCTCGTTTGTATCAAATCTCTCTGATCACTATTTTAATAGGTGCACTAACCTGTTTAAAATAAAAAGGGGAAAGAATTACAGGGAAAAGAATTACAAAAAACATGTTAATGTCACCATTAAAATGACAGACAGAGGAATTTGATACGAGTGAGCTAAATATTCGTAATCACAGAAATCACAGAAACCCCACAGTGCAGATAGAGGCCATTTCGGCCCATCGAGCCTGCACCGACACATATTCCACCCGATCCCCATAACCCCTACACCAACACATATCCCACCCTATCCCCGTAACCCCATGTATTTAATCCCCCTAACACTAAGGGTCAATTTATCATAGCCAATCAACCTAACCCGCACATCTTTGGAATGATAATATTGTGCAATTTTAGGCTAATGAATATATTAAATAGGGTCTCATTGTTATTAATAAGATGAGAATTCAGGTAAACTTGAACTTCAGCTTTGAATTCAGCTTCATGTGGACTGCAATTCGTCCGCTAAGTTTGAATTTGAATAAGAAATACGATTATAATGACCAAATATAGTTCAAAATGGCAGTTGGTTTTTATGGTGTTCCAAACTGGTACCGATATAAACCAGACCCATAGTGGGCGTAAATGTCAGGCTAGTGCCAATCTGAACATTCAAATACAGAACCGAATAAAAAAGGCCTGCATTGCTGTAGCGCCTTTCACGACCACCGGACGTCTCAAAGCGCTTTACAGCCAATGAAGTACTTTTGGAGTGCAGTCACTGTTGTAATGTTGTAAAGTTTCCAGTGGATTCGTACATGAAGCTCCCATCATACTGGACAATGCAGTCATTCGCTACCATCCACTACATCTCACCAGCGGTCACTTCCAGCATTTGCCGCCCTCCATCTGTTCCCAACAGTGTTTTGTTGAAGGAGAAATGAAGCACACTTTAAAGGCAAGTGTACATGTACACACAGTGGGGGTCATTTTGACTTTGTGCAATTGTGTTAAATGGATGAAAGCGAATCGGCAGCCCATTTTACATCTCCCGAGTTTTACTTCCATTGACGTCAATGGGTGTTTGAGCCAATCTGGGGGAACTACTCCACAGTGCGTTAACCTCATGCCCAATTGTGCCTTTCAGAACACACCAGCCTTTTATTGAAAAAAATCATAGTACAAGCAACAAAAAAATCTTAATTAAAATAGAACTACAGTTCCAGCAGGATCTTCTTTAATTAATTTTGTGTATAATGGGGGTATAATAGTCTTGCTTTTCTCAAATAAAACGAGAGAGAAAAGAGGCAGCAGTGAACCATTGAATCAATAGCTGGGCAGTCTTGGAAAAGGAGTTCCAGGAGCCCAGCTCATCAGTCTTTGACCAAAATGTTCCCATGCATTCCTGTGTAGCTCCTGTTGTCCTGGTTAGAAACTGAACAAAGCCCCAAAAACCTGGAAATACTTGAATTGTGGTGATACTTGGGTTAAATAAAGGCTACATTAGCTAATATTCCAAGTGAATTTATGGTGATTAAACACCAGCCTCCAGCCCATGCTCACAGAGGACTGAGCTGGACTATCATGAGAGTCCCTGTGCACAGCAAATATTAACTGGCATTTCCATATGCAATGTTTTCTTGTGGTATCTGAGAGTCCTGGGATTGGAGGCACAGAAGGTAGGATTTTAAAAAACTGTTTTCTTGCATAAATACAGGATTTACATGTAAAAGACTTGCTTACAAATGAGCAAATTGTAGTGCAAGTACAAGTGATGCAATTGTTTTGGGAATTCAAAAATCTTGCATACAAATAGTATTTTAATACAAGGAGTTGCATTCAAGTGGGCTTCATCCTATTCTATTACCTTTTCTAGATCTATTCTGTCTTGATCTACAGTAATAAGAAAGTTAATGTATATACATTCTCTGAAGCTCATTCATATCCAATTATTCATTACCTAACTGTATGATGGACTTTATTTTTCTTTGCCTCCTCTGTTCCTGAACAGAACAAAAAAGGCCAGTTTTGAAACTAATATAGATTTGAAAAATAATTGTCTAGTGAGGGATAATGTTTGTCTTCATGATGAAATCCTCAAGCTGCTCGAACTTATTATAGAGGCTCGCTCTTTTAAACTGTTGCTCCTGCATCTTTGAGCTCACATTGGGAATTAGAACAAAATGAATTCCAGGCATGTAATATGAAAGTAAATTTTTTAAAGTAAGTTTTTAAATATACTTAAGAGGTATACATCATATATTTAAAAGTAATACTTAAAGTATTTCCAGCTAAATTCAGCAATTTCACCCTACAACAACGTAACCCTAGTTCTTTTAGACGGGCTCCCTTTGAGCTCAATGCTGGGTGCGCAGAATTTAATGTCCTCTGTTGTCCAAATATTGCCTAACTATTGTTTTTTTTTTTCAAAAAGCACCTGGCTTTGATAACTGTAAATTATTAAAGAGAATTCTACTTTCTTGCCTTAGGTCACTTCTTAACATTGCAGGATTGCTATTTTGAAATCGGGGCTCTAAATGGTTGCTTCGATATATATTTACTGTACATTTACTTGCAATGCACTAAATGTAAAAGGTAAGTATTCCAGAGATGTAAGCAACCTAGAGATATCTTTAGTTTAAAATGTGTTAGAACAAAATTATCTTTTCATTAAAAAGAGTTCTGGTACTAAGCCCTATAATTTAAAGATGTAGATAAGGATGGAAAGGAAGTTGATGCAACGTGAAGCAAAACAACAGGAAATAAATGCAAAATGGATGAATGCACAAAAAGCAGTTTTATTGTCTGAAGGTCAGATCCTGGATTGGTTTGTGAAGATCTGCATTGCCCAGAAATATGATAGAAAAATTATCCACACGGATATAAAGTCACAGAACAATTATCCACAGGGATATAAAGTCACAGAACAATTATCCACAGGGATATAAAGTCACAGAACATCTTTCTGACCAAAGATGGGACAGTTTGGCTGGGGGATTTTGGAATAACTAGAGAATGTAACAGTATTGTAGAGCTGACACAAAGCTGCATAGGTAAACCATGCCACCTAGCCCCACAAATATCTGAACAGAAGCCGTACAACAAAGAAGTGATGTTATGCTGTGGGCTGTGCCCTTTATCGGAGGTTCACCCTCAAACATGCATTTGAAGCTGGCAACATGAAAAGCCTGGTGCTAAAGATCATCCATGCACCTCATCCACCTGTATCATTCCAATGACCTGCACAACATAGTATCACAGATGTTGAAAAGGAATCCATTAAAAGGAAGGCCATCAGTCAGCTCGTTGCTTCAGAAACCATTTCTGTCCAGAATTGAAAGATTGTTTTCACCCGATTTGATGGTTGGAGAATTTGGTCATGCAGATCTGCATCGTGCTCCAAAGCCAGTTATTGCCGCTGCAGCAGTAACAGGGCTCGGTCCAGTTTCAGCATCTGCACAGGAAATCACTAAATCAGCAGTCAATGCCATTGACTCTAAAATCAGCAGAAGCAGCTAAAAAAAAAAGCCTTCTGATAAGAAATCATTAATGAAACACAAGCAGACGCAACCTACTCCAGTGAACAAAATGAATGCAGTGGAAGAAAGGAGGAAAATGTTTGAGGAAGCATTCAAAAAGTTTTTTATTTTTTAAATGGAGTTGATCAAAGGAGAAAAAAAAGCAAACATCAGATTGGTTTACTGAAAGTTGCAGGCAGACAGGGAACTGGAGTTGATGGAGGAACATGGGAACTGGAGACTGTACTGTGTGCAGTTTTGGTCTCCTTACCTAAGAAAGGATATACTTTCCATAGAGGGAGTACAGCGAAGGTTCACCAGACTGATTCCTGGGATGGCAGGACTGTCGTATGAGGAGAGATTGGGTCGACTAGGCCTGTATTCACTAGAGTTTAGAAGAATGAGAGGGGATCGCATTGAAACGTATAACATTCTGACAGGGCTAAACAGACTGGCTGCAGGGAGGATGTTTCCCCTGGGTGGGGGGGTCTAGAACGAGGGGTCACAGTCTCAGGATATGGGGCAGGACATTTAGGACTGAGATGAGGAGAAATTTCTTCACCCTCAGAGGGTGGTGAACCTGTGGAATTCTCTACCACAGAAGGCTGTGGAGGCCAAGTCACTGAATATATTTAAGATGGAGATAGATAGATTTCTAGACATAGAAGGTGTCAAGGGGTATGGGGAAAGAGCAGGAATATGGTATTGAGATAGAGGATCAGCCAGGATCATATTGAATGGCGGAGCAGGCTCGAAGGGCCGACTCCTGCTCCTACTTTTCTATGCTTCTCCCCAATATTCTGTTTCATTGAATTCAATCGAATTGAATATCGGGCGTCCGATGTGACACCGCCTGCTTTGCGCTACTGCCCAGAGTGAATTTTTACCCTTGCGTGTCCTAAAAAGGGGATTGGTTTGTATAACTGGTTCAAACAAGCTAACTTATCGAATAATCCCCAACATGGACAGTATATCGCCAGATAAGGAGTTAAGAGTGGTTTGGTGCCATTTAGTTAACGTTCCTTGCAATGTTCAGTGGTTTTTTGATCGCAGCATTATTGCAAAGAGTTTAATATTAGTCTTTAATAAGCCAGGCTGCTTTGTCAGGGTGTGGAGGCAGTCAAGGTGCAAAAAAAGGGCACTGTGCTCCTGTAATTTCCAATTCCTGCTCAGTGTAGGCTCCTGGCGTGCCCACTCAGGCCCAGGGATTTCAAACCCAAAGTGTTTAATAACTATTACTGAATTATCAAGAAATGACATTATTCAGCTCATGTCTAATGTAATTATAAAACACCCAACATTACACACATTTCAGATGGTTCCCTGTGTTTCCAGCTTTGTCACTTACCATCCACACAGGCTGGCTTGGCTCTCGTTGTACCAGCAATCTGTCCTCTCCTACAAGCACATCGTGCTGTTTGTCTGGCTATTGTTCTCCGTGGTTGACTACTATCTCTGTCCAAGGTAACTATTTCACATGTACCCACAGCCAGCTGACCTAGAACAAAACACACAACACAGGAATCAATGTTAGGTATTTTAACCCCCAGTTCAACCCTGATGATCCAACTTGAACTGACAAAATTGTTTCTAGAGGAAGCCAAAGTCAGATTGTCAGTCAACGTTAGAATTTCAACTTGAGTTTCCTCATTGAAAGTCCGATTGTAGTTAGCCTGAATGTACCATTTCTTGAAATACTGATGTGAGAAGTCACACAACACCAGGTTATAGTCCAACAGCTTTATATGAAATCACAAGCTTTCGGAGCGCTGCTCCTTCATCAGGTGAAGTGAAGAGAAGCATACAGGCACAGCATATATAATCAGAGAACAGCCTGTATGCTTCACTTCACCTGACGAAGGAGCAGCGCTCTGAAAGCTTGTGATTTCAAATAAAGCTGTTGGACTATAACCTGGTGTTGTGTGACTTCTCACATTTGTCCACCCCAGTCCAACACCGGCATCTCCACATCTTGAAATACTGAGAAATACATTTTAAATATTAAAAAAGGTACTCGTGGATCTTTCATAGAATTTCTCATTGTGACTCAGCATTACATAATGTGGGCCTACTAAACCCAACAGCAATTATCCCCCGTATTCCCAGCTGATCTAGAGAGGCCCCCGCATTCTCTGTCTCTCTCTGCCTCTGCTTGCCTCAACAGAACTCTCAGCATCCCATTAACAGGCCATCTTCCCTTCCCAACATCGTTTTTTTAAGCCTCCACAATAGATTGTGACATGCTGCAGATCAACTGCATGCCCTGCAAAAAACTGAACATGTTGTTGCTTCTGTCGGTGACAGCTCCCCAATATTTGAAGCACTTCTGTTTCATATAGTTGATATGCTGATACTTTAGATATGACAAAGTGCGCAACTTAAATACTTTTAGTGCATGTGGCACCCATTCTACCAGCTTAGCTTCATTAGCCACTCGACCAGTTTATGTTGCTCTTCTGGGATCACCCCAGTGGCCTCCATGAAGGTACCATTAGACTGCACGTCTGCTACTGAGTAATCTGCCGCATTGACAAGCATCATGATGTTGGCAACCAGAGGAATCTTCAACAAAGAATGCATGATCCCATTAACAGTCAGTAGTCAATTCCCACCACCTAAGTCACCCTTTCCTTTATGTAATCTGTGTATGCTCAGACAGCACCTGGCCATAGTGGACCATAAACTGCTTGAAGATCATGTTGGCATGACCAATAGGAGGTATGGGCTGCTGCTGCCCGAGGTCTCCAAGTGCCATGTTATTCCTGGAACCAGCCTTATCTTCAGCTGTTGGGCTACTATCCTCTTCATCTGGTATCTTGGCATTTGTGTTTTTATGCATAGGGTGAGGAATTGCAGTTTCCCTATTAATCTCTTAAACCATTAAAAAAATTGGTCAAAACTATTCAGTAAATGTAATCCGTTTCCACAAGAACCATATTATATGGACAGCTGAGGTGTTAACACAAGATGGTAGCAATAAACAGTTGAGAGGACTCCAAGATTTAAGAATATTGCACATAGGTGACATTGGGGAAAAAAATGTTGCCACCTGGGGAATGCAAACTATTAGCTACTCTTGGGCTACCAGCTGCAACTGAGCTGTTACTTTTACTGGATGTGGCACCCACTGTATTTGAAATGTATACCTTACGGTTATATCAAAGATATCAACATATCAGTCTCAGGTTGTATCCAGAGACCAGGAACATCAGAGGCCACTTGTAGTGACAATGCTGTTTGTGGAAAAAGGGAAGGAGAGCTCGTTATAGCTAAGGTTATGGTTATTTGTGACTCCCGAGGTATGGAAAGTGGTCCACGATGTCCAAGGCCTTGTCATGGATTTTGATAATCGGGGAGCAGTACTGTGGGGCGGGGGCAGGTTGGTAGAGGACCTTTGTCTTACAGCTCTACTCGGAGTTCCGACACGGCAAGAGAGCCCCAGGTGGGCAGAGGAAACGCTTCAAGGACACCCTCAAAGCCTCCCTGAAAAAGTGCAAAATCCCCACCGACACCTGGGAATCGCTGGCCCAAGACCTCACAAAGTGGAGGAAAAGCATCCGGGAAGGCACCGAACACCTCGAGTCTCTTCATCGGGAGCAAGCGGAAGCCAAGCGCAAACAGCGGAAGGAGCGCACGTCAACCCAATCACCCCACCCACCCACCCCTTCAACCACCGTCTGCCCCACCTGTGACAGAGATTGTAGGTCCCGCATTGGACTCATCAGTCACCTGAGAACTAATTTTTAATGTGGAAGCAAGTCATCCTCAGTTCCGAGGGACTGTCTAAGAAGAAGAAGGAGGAGTATTTGTGACTCTAAAATTTTTTTACCTTTTTGTTACATTTTAAAATGTTATTTTGGGGTTATATAGTGGATTGATGAGGAAATGGATTGGGAAGAATGTTTTTAAATTAAAGTAATTCAGTGAAAATGTTAAAATTGGTTGAGTGATTTTCTGTAATGTAATTGGTGCCTAACCAAGGTAGAAAGTAACCAAAAGAAACAATTAAAAAGGGAAAAACACACAAGGGTATACTTTCTGGTCATGAAGGGATGGAACAATAGCTCACCAAGATTTGCATTCGTTCAAACCTGGGAATCCATGGGCCGGTGCTCCAGTCAGCAAACAGAAGGGCTCTCACTCACCCTCATTATTCGATGACCCCTTTTATTCTTTAATTCATTTACGGACGATTTGAGTGTAATGAAAGTTGTTTGTGAAAGCTGGCAGGAGGATGACCACAACTTTGAAAATATAGATCTTTTCCTCAATTGTTCTGTATTTACATAGTGAGAAGAAAGCTATAGAACTTGTGGACCCACTTAAAACATATCAGAGTAATTTATTTTCTGACAATACCAATAAGTATATCACTCAAATTTGTAGAATGCACAAGTATGGTGTGCAAACAGGCTCCTGCATCTGTTTGCACCAGATGTAAAATTTTCAGGCGTAATTGCTGGGCAATTAGCCCAACCCTGCACCAGCAATTAGGATTTCAATGTCGGAGTGGATGATCTGTCAAGTCGGAACTTGATAGATTGGAAGTCCGAAATTTAACACATGGCAATCCCAAACTTGCTGTCCATTTCAAAGGCAGTATGACGGCGTTCTCTCAACGCCGCCACACCGACTGCAAATTCTACCCTAAAGTGGCTGTACAGGTTGACTATCCCTTATCCGAAAACCTTGGGACCAGCTGTGTTTCGGTTTTCGGAAATTTTCGGATTTCAGAAGGTATTATTTCAGACTGGGAAACTCTGAACATTAAATTAATTTGGTAATTAGTATTTGTATTTAATTTAAATTTTAAAAGTTCAGGCTACCTCTTGCGACTGTTCCGTGTCTCATTCCCCTTCCTGCTTCTCTGTGCTGCCGCTCAGTGTCTGTTTCCAGCTCCCCCTGCTCCGTGTCTCATTCCCCTTCCTGCTTCTCTGAATTCCTTGACTTAGCGGGGGTCTGGGGCTCGACTGCCGCCGCCAGTTGTGGGAAAGCCGAATATCGGCTGACTCCTACGCTAAGCTGGCCTGCAAATCAGGTCGGGGGGAGAAAAGAATATCGGACGGTCCGCTGCAGCTATCAGATGGGCCGCTGTATTGTTGGGTTCACTCTCCCGGTACCTCCTTCACACTGCCCAGCTTGGCCTGCAATCTCCTACCCAGGAGGGAACTCTGTGACCCTCTGCCCTGCTCACAGGGAAAGGCAGAGATCCCTCAGTCACACTTAACATCGAGAGCGAAGGCCGGCGTGTCGACAATCTGTAGGAATTCTTGTTCTGGGCCCCGGAGGACCACTCCGGTCATGTTTTGCGCCACTTGGGTCATGTCGTGTGCACGACTTATGCTGAACGAAAAAACTTTAGGTTTTCAGAAGTTCGGATAAAGGATAGTCTACCTGTATTTCTTGCTAACTAGTAAGAAAACGTTTGACCAGAATATTTTATTCGACAAAAGTACAAATAGCTGAAGGACTCAGGACATCTCCCTTTCCAGATGTTGTTTGAGGTATTTCTGCAAGAAGTGTGGGAAAAGAAGGTTGCTCTGTGGGTCTCCAGGGTGTCCTCATCATATCAGAAAAAGTGTACACTCAACTTCAGAGGAGATGGCCCAATGTGTTCACGCTGTGGCCAACACCCAAATGACAAATGCATGAGGAAAAAGTTTAATAGCCTCAAGAAGTCTACCCTCCTGTGGTGGAGTTCATCTGCAGATTAGCTTCCTGCAGATCATCACTGCTTCCCAGGTGAAGCAAATTTTCCTCAGACACTTGTACCTGGGTCTGTACACATAGCTGCATGGCTGAAGTTAGTCCGCCTGTGGTGCAATCAAACCTACATTTCATCACTCCTTTAATTTTCTTCTTCCTCCTCAAAATAACAAAAAGACAGGATTATCCCACAACATTCCAATATTCTGATTTTTACTTGGAGAAATCAAGTGCTGCTGCCAAAAGTCAGAGCACAAAAATGCTTTTTTTAAATTCATTCCTGGGATGTGGGCATTACTGGCAATGCCAGCATTTATTGCCCATCCCTAATTGCCCTCGAAGGTGGTGGTTAGCCACCTTCTTGAACCGCTGCAGTCCGTGAGGTGAAAGTATTCCCACAGTGCTGTTAGGGAAGGAGTTCCAGGATTTTGACCCAGCGACGATGAAGGATCGGCGATATATTTCCAAGTCAGGATGGTGTGTGACTTGGAGGGGAACTTGCACCTGCTGCCCTTGTCCTTAGAGATCGCAGGTTTGGGAGGTGCTGTCGAAGAAGCCTTGGCAAGTTGCTGCAGTGCATCTTGTAGATGGTGCACACTGCAGCCACGGTACGCCGGTGGTGGAGGGAGTGAATGTTTAAGGTGGTGGATGGGGTGCCAATCAGGCGGGCTGCTTTGTCCTGGATGGTGTCAAGCTTCTTGAGTGTTGTTGGAGCTGCACTCATCCAGGCAAGTGGAGAGCATTCCATCTCACTCCTTACTTGTGCCTTGTAGATGGTGGAAAGGCTTTGGGGAGTCAGGATGTGAGACACTCGCTGCAGAATACCCAGCCTCTGACCTGCTCTTGTTACCACAGTATTTATGTGGCTGGTCCAGTTAAGTTTCTGGTCAATGGTGACCCCCAGGATGTTGATGGTGAGGGATTCAGCGATGGTTATGCCATTGAATGTGAAGGGGCCATGGTTAGACTCTTGCTTAGAAATCCAGCTCTCAGAAATCCACTTTAAAAATCTACCTTTGTGAAAACTTTAGTGGTCTCTCTTTAAGCAGTCCCTTGTTATCTGCCCAGAAACCACCTGACATCATTTGTTCCATATGGGTGCACTGAGCACATCACGATTTTCTGCGCAAAAAAATCAGGAATTTCCACTTGCACTTGGCGCTATAACATATTTTGTGTGCCAGCCCTTTTAAACTGACCTAAAAGGTCAATTAGAAGATGGCATATTGCACAGAATTGGCGGCGACCCAGCAGATTGATCGCTGCCCCATTTCCCTGCTCCCGCTTGCCGATGTGGAATGGAAAATTTTACCCTAAAGAGCCTTCACCAGTGAGGAAGAAGATAACTGACAATCAATGGTCACAAAGTAGACGACAGTCATGCAAGACAAAAGTATGTTAAATTGAATTTCACTATTTCTGACCCAGATTACATGTCTCCTCGTCAGATGCAATATTGTACAGTACAGTCTGACACGTGAAAAAGACAATTAGCATTCATAGAGGGAATGTGTTTCCCATAATGCATTTCCTTTCATTAGGATCACTAAAATGTTATGCGCCATAGCTGTTGGATGTGTTGCTATTTCAGTTATTCTGGATATTTTTCATGGCAATTATATTTTTATGAAGGTTAGTAATGGTTAACAGTAGTCTTAAATATAGCACTGACCTGGGGAGAAAAGCAACAATCTCAAATTTGGTAGCAATGTCCTCAGGGAAGGTGACAGTAGCAGATGAGGATTGGGTGTAGCAGCCTCGGGGAGAGAAGCAATAGGATCAAGATAGAACTGAGTGAGAGGGGATGCATCAGAAAATAGTACCGTCTGTTCCAATTAGGATCATGTTTTTTTTCCGACTTAAACTGAGTGAGCAATGAGCAATGACAGCTGTTACTTGGCAAACAAAATTATCGTTTCAAGTACAATATCAAATTTATTTCTCCATATCTTGGAACTGCAAAATGATTTCCTTATCTTGCTAGTTCCCTTTGTTTTCTTCACTGCCCCAGATTCTATCCCAACATCACAGTCCAGCCTGTGGACATCATCCTGCACTCTGACTTAATTGGATGCCCACATCAGTAGCATAGGAAGTATTTCTTCAGAGACTGTTGTCCCTGTCCCTTCCCTGATAACTTATTTAGCCTGACTAAAATTCTCCTTTTAGCCAGGTCAGGTATCAATCACCGCTTTGGCTTTCCTTTTTGGACACTTCAACAAACGACTACAAATATACCAAAAAACATCACAATATATTTCCAAACCATCTTTTAATGTACCAATAAAGAAGAAACTTCCACTACATTTAATGACAGCAATGTTTTATTTCACCATGTCTTCAAATGGTTCTTCTGGTCAAAGCAATCTGAATGTTATGATGTAACCATACAAACATTATCACATTGCAGCATCCAGTGGATTCAGACCGCTAAAGCCAACAAACTCAGATTGGGTCTTGGAGTTACTAATATGAATTAACTCTCCATACTCAAAGTAAACGTGGGAATAATTCACGGAGCAACAGAGGCCCGAAATTTCCTTGTGGGGCCCAGAGCAGTGCTCCTGGTCAACCAGGCCCCATTAAGTTTATCTGAAACTTACTTAGCAGGCCTCGCTGGCTTCCCGAGAGGCTAACCTAGCAGGACGGCTGCATTGCTCAGGAGCCAGTTAAAATTCCATTGAGGGCCCATGTACGGCCTGGGACCCCGATTTGCATTTATTAATGAGGCCCTTGTCAGAGTCCAGTGGGAGTCTCATCTGCCATCAAAACCAACAGCGGTAAAATCGCAGATCAGCAGCAATGGAGTGGGAAATGGAGCCGCTCCATGTTAACCGCTCCCCCCCTCTTCTGTTCCCATGGATTGTGAAGAGTGAAAAATCGCCCTTTAAATCACAAGACGGAGAGCCTCAAAATGGAGGTAATGGTGTTGCGCATCTCAGGCAAGGAACAATTGAGTAGGGAGTTACATTCAAACAAACAACATCTGCCTTCTATCAACTTAACAGAAAGTACCATTGACAGTGGCCTGCAAGAAGCCTATGGCACATGCCATTCTGTCCTCTCAGCTAATCAAAGACACCAGGGAAACTCTCTTGCAAAGAGCCAACATGGGCTCGATGGGTCGAATGACCTCCCTCTGTGCTGTAACCATTCTATGATTCCATGAAACAGAAGAGGAACAGACCTCATAGAGTTTTACAGCACAGAAAGAGGCCCTTCGGCCCATCGTGTCAACCTGGGCAGATAACATATTTTCAAATAATATTCAGGATTTTTAGTGGTTTATTATAAAGCTCAATTATTTGACATCATCACAAAATGAGTTGCTTTATCTGTTAGTAATTTGTTTTGACATTTTATAATGGGATCTCCAAATAGCTACAAGAGTAATCAAAAAATTGCTGATCTAGGATTACTTTTTCAATAGAAAATGTATCCAAGGACAAATTTCACTGACATTAAAATAAACAAAAAGTCATTTTCTATGCTGCTGTATCAATACCTGTGGGGTTAATGTGTTTGCAAGAGTATGTGTAAGATTGGGGTCTAGAAATTGGTTCGATCCCTGTGGCGGAATGGGTAGGCCTGAGGCCCACCCGATATTAGGACTCGGACCTCGCTTACATCAGACCGGTGAGCTACAGACGCCTGCTGGGTGTCCCCAGGCAGCTCACAGCGGAGGTGATTTTAATTTTGGGTCCTCAGGTAGATCTTGCAAGAGGGGAGTAAGCGATCAAGAGGGTGGGGGTGCAGTGGCCATCAGTGGCCTATGGTTTTAATGTGGAGCCGGGAGAAGCACTTCAGTAACTCCTAGCTCCACAATCAAGGAAGCATTTTTTTTTAAACTTACATTTTAAAGACCACTGATTAGGCCACATGTAGACCTGGTTCTCCTGCTGTGTTTGAGGCAAACTAGTTAGGTAAAGGTGGCCTCAAACAGGCATTGGGCCCCTTATTTCCATATTAAAAGGGCCTATGTCTGTTTCAGACATGGGCCCTGGACGGCTCTTTTGATGCCTATACCAATATGGTAGGCGGCGCACTTCCTGCTCAGAATGTGTACGTGCATGTCGATCACCATAGTGGACGCTTCATTGAATTTCTAGGCCTGAATATGCAAGCTTCATGTGGAATAAATACAAAGTAGATCCAGTTTTACAAAAAGCATTACGTTAGTAGTCAATGCTGCTATTTATCGAGAATAAAATATTTATTAAATCTATTTATGCAGGCTCAAGTAATCTAATTAACCCAAAAATGAAAATAAATGATAACGAGGGACACATCTGGCAGCTACATCACCGAAGTCTTCCCCGTGGATAAAATGTTCAATACAAGATATTCCAGAATATATTAGGTTTTGTGTTCAAAGATGACTACAGCTGCCAGCGGATTAGCGTATCAGGAACATAGCTGTATTTTAAAAGATTAGAGCCAAAAAAGAATAAAATCTGAATTCCAGAAAAACAATGCACTGAAATTCAGACATTAAAAATACCAGTGCCAGTGCTGATAACACTGCCCCTTAAACAGCTCCTAGATCCATTGCTTTTCCATAACAGACTCTAAACCTGAAGGTCATGAAGGTTCATGGATACTCCAAGTTGACTTCACACTGTCTACAAATTGAAGGTGTTGTTGCATCCCAAATCCATGCCCATGTTTCCCACAACTTCATGCGTAAATCTCTTCATTCAGGTCACTGCCTCTCCCACATCACCAGAACAACCCTAACCAAGGTCACAATAATAATAATAAATAATAATAATAATTCAACTTTGTCATTGTACAATGCACAAGTACATAAACAACGAATGAATAACATTCCTCGTGATTGTGACAATGGTGCAAATAGCTCCTCATACTCCTTAACCTCCCTGAAGCAGTCAACACAGTCAACCATACCATTCTCCTCCAATGCCTCTCCTCAGTTGTCCAGCTCAGTGGGACTGCCCTCGCTTGGTTCCACTCTTACCTATCCAATCCATAGCCCGTGTATCTCTATCAATGGATTCTCTTCCATTATCTTCAGAGTTCCTCAAGGATCTATCTTTGGTCCCCCTCCTCCTGTCTACAAGGGATCCTCTGACAAAATCATCCACAGACATGAGGTCAGCTTCCACATGTACTCTGAAGACACCCAGCTTTACCTCTCCACCACCTCTCAACCCTCGACTCCGTGTTATCAGATTTCTAGTCCAGCATCCAGTCTTGTATAAGGCGGTGGCGTAGTGGTTATGTCACTAGACTAGTAAGCCAGAGGCTTAGTCAAATGCTCTGAGGATATGGGTTCAAATCCCACCACGGCAGCTGGTGGAATTTAAATTCAATTCAATTTAATTCTGGAATTAAATGTTAGTCTTAGTGATGGCGACCATGATACTGAGTCTCAACATTGACTCAGGACCCCATGAGGTCTCATGGCATCAAGTCAAACATGGGCAAGGAAACCTCCTGCTGATTACCACCGACCGCCCTCCCTCAGCTGATGAATCAGTACTCCTTCATGTTGAACACCAATTGGAAGAAGCACTGAGAGTAGCAAGGGCACAAAATGTTCTCTGGGTGGGGGACTTCAATGTCCATCACCAAGAGTGGCTCGGTAGCACCACAACTGACCGAGCTGGCCGAGTCCTAAAGGACATAGCTGCCAGACTGGGTCTGCGACAGGTGGTGAGGGAACCAACATGAGGGAAAAACCTACTTGATCTCGTCCTCACCAATCTACCTGTTGCAGATGCATCTGTCCATGACAGCATTGGTGGAAGTGACCACCGCACAGTCCTTGGGGAGACGAAGTCCCATCTTCATGTTGAGGATACCCTCCACCGTGTTGTGTGGCACTACCACTGTGCTAAATGGGACAGATTTCGAACAGATCTGGCAACTCAAAACTGGGCATCCATGAGGCGCTGTGGGCCATCAGCAGCAGCAGAATTGTATTCAACCACAATCTGTAACCTCATGGCCCGGCATATCCCTTACTCTACCATTACCATCAAGCCGGGAGATCAACCCTGGTTTAACGAAGAGTGCAGGACAGCATGCCGGGAACAGCATCAGGCATACCGAAAAATGAGGTGTCAACCTGGTGAAGCTACAACACAGGACTACTTGCATGCCAAGCAACATGCGATAGACAGAGCTAAGCGATCTCACAACCATCGGATCAAATCAAAGCTCTGCAGTCCTGCCACATCCAGTCATAAGTGATGGTGGACAATTAAACAGTTAACAGGAGGAGGAGGCTCCAAAAATACCCCCATCCTCAATGATGGTGGAGCCCAGCACGTGAGTGCAAAAGACAAGGCTGAAGCATTTGCAACTATCTTCAGCCAGAAGTGCCGAGTGGATGATCCATCTCGGCCTCCTCCTGAGGTCCCCAGCATCACAGATGCCAGTCTTCAGCCCATTCAATTCACTCCACGTAATGTCAAGAAACGGCTGAAGACACTGGATACTGCAAAGGCTATGGGCCCTGACAACATTCCGGCAATAGTACTGAAGACTTGTGCTCCAGAACTAGCTGCGCCCCTAGCCAAGCTGTTCCAGTACAGCTACAACACTGGCATCTACCCGGCAATGTGGAAATTTGCCCAAGTATGTCCTGTCTACAAAAAGCAGGACAAATCCGACCCGGCCAATTACCGTCCCATCAGTCTACTCTCAATCATCAGCAAAGTGATGGAAGGTGTCGTCGACAGTGCTATCAAGCGGCACTTACTCAGCAATAACCTGCTAAGTGACACCCAGTTTGGGTTCCGCCAGGGCCACTCAGCTCCTGACCTCATTACAGCCTTGGTCCAAACATGGACAAAAGAGCTGAGCTCAAGAGGTGAAGTGAGAGTGACTGCCCTTGACATCAAGGCAGCATTTGATCGAGTGTGGCATCAAGGAGCCCTAGCAAAACTGAAGTCAATGGGAATCAAGGGGAAAACTCTCCATTGGTTGGAATCATACCTGGCACAAAGGAAGTTGGCTGTGGTTGTTGGAGGTTATTCATCTCAATCACATGACATCACTGCAGGAGTTCCTCAGGGCAGTGTCCTAGGCCCAACCATCTTCAGCTGTTTCATCAATGACCTTCCGTCCATCATAACGTCAGAAGTGGGGATGTTCGCTGATGATTGCACACTGTTCAGCACCATTCGAGACTCGTCAGATACTGACGCAGTCCGTGTCCATATGCAGCAAGACCTGGACAACATTCAGACTTGGGCTGACAAGTAACATTCGCACCACACAAGTGCCAGGCAATGACCATCTCCAACAAGCGAGACTCTAACCATCTCCCCTTGACATTCAATGGCATTACCATCGCTGAATCCCCCACTATCAACATCCTGGGGGTTACCATTGATCAGAAACTGGTCTGGACCAGCCATATAAATACTGTGGCTACAAGAGCAGGCCAGAGGCTGGGAATTCTGCGGCAAGTGTCTCACCTCCTGACTCCCCAAAGCCTTTCCACCATCTACAAGGCACAAGTCAGGAGTGTGATGGAATACTCTCCACTTGCCTGGATGAGTGCAGCTCCAACAACACTCAAGAAGCTCGACACCATTCAGGATAAAGCAGCCCGCTTGATTGGCACTTGATCCACCACCTTCAACATTCACTCCCTCCACCACCGGTGCACTGTGGCTGCAGTGTGTACCATCTACAAGATGCACTGCAGCAACTCGCCAAAGCTCCTTCAACAGCACCTTCCAAACCTGCGACCTCTACCACTTAGAAGGACAAGGGCAGCAGACGCATAGGAACATCACCACCTACAAGTTCCCCTCCAAGCCACACACCATCCTGACTTGGACCTGTATCGCCGTTCCTTCACTGTCGCTGGGCCAAAATCCTGGAACTCCCTTCCTAACAGCATTGTGGGTGTAGCTACACCATATGGACTGCAGCGGTTCAAGGCGGCGGCTCACCACCATCTTCTCAAGGGCAATTAGGGATGGGCACTAAATGCAGGCCTAGCCAGCGATGCCCACATCCCACCAATGAATAAAAAAAGTCACAATTTCCTTCAGCTAAACATTGGGAATACCATTCCCCCAAAACAACATTGTTAAATGTTTTGTACATAAGATTAATCTATATCTGTATATAAAATCTACATGAAGTGTTAACTCACTCTACCCCCAGAGGATTCCTGTGCCAATGATTAGTATTATGAATGGACCCCAACAAAACCTAATATTTGTCCATTTTTTGCCCATTAATAATTTTCAATTTGAAGTTAGGATTTTCAGCATCGAAGCAAGTAATGTTCTTTTTTTTTCAATGAGAGGGACATTGCACTATCCACAATTTTAAAAAATCAACCAAAGTCACAGGCATGCAAAGAGCAATGCCTATCAATTGGAAATAGTTTGCATCAGATTTGCTTCATATCCCCCACTAATATAAATATGTTTAAAAGCAATAAAACCCAAGAGTTTATCAACAAATATCACTATTTTTTCAGCAATCCAGATTAGTTGGAGAAAATTTGTGTTCCATGTATATTTTATATATATGTACACATACAGGTCAATTGTCATCATTTTGTGTTTCTTTGAGGCACAGTGTCTTTCTATTCTAGTGAAAAAGATGAATGACCCGTCAACAAAAACAGAATGCTGTAGATTTAGGCCATTACTAAGGAATTCCGGTTACTTTCATGTAGCCCTGGGTTCCATTATATTCAACAAATCTTGTAGTTTCTTTAATTCCCTAATTATTACTTAACTGCCAGATACAACTCTCCTGCCCCAAACTCATGAATCCCAACAACATTGACCTAATAAATTGTGAATGGTTCGCATTACCCAGGAAGTGATTTTGGTAACCTTGACCCAAATGAAGCGTAATTGTGTTGCTTTAAAAAAGCAATAACAATTAACAGTGAAATGATTAAGGTAATTAGCAGCCTAAATTTGTGAAAATCAAATAGAACCAATTATAGTAATGAATACTTAACATAATATACCGAGAAGCTGTTAATGCAGCAATTAATCATGCAAAGTATGCTCAATTTTGAAATACACTTTCATTGTAAAACAATCCCTTAAGTACGGAACGACCGACCAACTTCTTATTACAATGATGGTATTTCTTTTGGTTGGTTTTCATGATTTGTATTGCAACCATTCTAAATAAAGTCTACAAAAAAATCCCAGTTAACCATTTGAACTGTCTTTAAAAAGCCTGGTGATGTCTGCGTTGTCCTAGTTTGTAGCAAGAAAGAAGTCATAGTGAAGTCTATCATAAAGTAACACATCAGTAACAGTAAAAATGGAGGTCCATAAATTGATTCTAATAAAAAATTACATCAGATTTAATCTTGAATGGACTTAATGCTGTAGTTCTCATCTATAAATATTAAGAGTCTGCATTTGAATCATAGACAACATAATAAGTAATTGAAATCTTGCTATTGTGATGGATAACTCATTCAGATGACTATTTACAATCTATATTAATGACTTGGATGAAGGGATTAAGTGTAATGTAGCCAAATTTGCTGATGATACAAAGGTAGGTGGGAAAGCAAGTTGTAAGGAGGACACAAAAGCTGAAATTTTGCCGGCGCTCAGAGTGCGGGTTTGGAGGCAGGACCACTGTCAAACATCACAAAGATTGACAGCGGGCAGGAAACACACCGTCAACCCACCTCCAATCAATCTTCCCAAGTGTCAGGTCCCCGATTTGCGCATGGACACGACACCTAGCAGCAGGAAGAGGATTATAGCCACTTAATTGTCTGTTAACAGGTACTTGATAGTTGTTAACAGGTTTTTTTTTTCCAATTTTGTCGCTTCTAGCTGGGGTTTCCCGACGTCTGGACACCACGCCAGGTAAGTGTGGCATGTTGAGCCTGCTGTAATGTTTCTGCATTGATGACCACTGCAGAAGTGGTGTGAAGGATCCAATGGTACACTGGTGAGTTTCAGAGGTAAGAAAATGTTGAGACAATCATTTTTAATGCATTTACACTTTTCTGTAGGTAACAAGTTTTGAATTGGATATCTAGTCCCACCTCATTGGGAGAACCTCTCTCACCAGCGACAGATCGCTTCTGTAACCTCATCTGCAGCTGCCATCTGTTCTAGCCTAAGGAGGGAGTCACTGGAGAGCCTGGGTGCAAGAGCTCACCTTTGTACAGTGATTTTCAGTGTTTACAGCACCTCAATGCTGTCAAACACAGAAATGAGCTGTCAAAAAAAATTGTGCATGGCCCCTTTAAGAAAACCAGCAGATGACGCGTCATCAAATGACATCATCTGACCAACTTCCTCCCAACAAGGTCAATCGACGTAAAATCACATCAGTGGCCTGGATGCAGTTGGGGGCGGGACTGGAACCCGGAAGCCAGCTGACCGCTCCCAAGCCGCATCCAATGACAAAATTGCGGCCAAAGAGTCTACAAAGGGATATAGAGAAGTTAAATGAGTAGGTAAAAATTTAACAGATGGAGTATAATGTGGGAAAATGTGAGGTTATTCACTTTGGTAGGAAGAATAAAAAAGCAAATTATTATTATTTAAATGGAGAGAGACTACAAAATGCTGCAGTACAGAGGGATCTGGGGAACTTTGTACGTGAAACACAAAGTTAGCATGCAGGGTAGGAAGGCAAATGGAATGTTGGCCTTTATTGCAAGGGGGATGGAGTATAAAAGTAGGGAAGTCTTGCTACAACTGTACAGGGCGTTGGTGAGACCACGCCTGGAGTACTGCGTAGAGTTTTGGTCTCCTTATTTAAAGGAGGGATATACTTGCATTGGAAGCAGGTCAGAGAAGGTTCACCAGGTTGATTCCTGAGATGATGGGGTTGTCTTATGAAGAAAGGTTGAGCAGGTTGGGCCTATACTCATTGGAGTTCAGAAGAATGAGGTGATCTTATTGAAACAAGATTCCGAGGGGGGCTTGACAGGGTAGATGCAGAGAGGATGATTCCACTTGTGGGGGAATCTAGAACTAGGGGGCATAGTTTCAGAATAAGGGGTCGCCCATTTAAAACGGAGATGAGGAGGAATTTTTTCTCTCAGAGGGTCGTGAATCTTTGGAATTTTCTACTCCAGAGAGCTGTGGAGGCTGGGTCATTGAATATATTTAAGGTGGAGATAGACAGATTTTTGAACTATAGGGTAGTCAAGGGTTATACAGAGCAGGCAGGAAAGGGGAGTTGAGGCCAAAATCAGATCAGCCATGATCTTATTGAATGGCGGAGCAGGCTCGAGGGGCCAAATGGCCTACACCTGCTCCTATTTCTTGTGTTCCTATGTTCTTATGACCACCATCTTTACAATAGTGAAACTTGATGCTATATCAGTAGCAAGGACTTAATCCCATTAAGAAATACCAGATAGCAGCTTAAGGTTGTGGGCCCCGAAATGGTAATCTAAGATATCTTGATTATTGAAAAATTAAAAGACTTTCGCTGTGACTTATATAGACAGAAGAAAGCTAGAGTCAAATGGATTAAATCTTTACAAAGTGACTCACTAAATCCACAGTTGCATGGATCAGATAAGATGCCCATGACCTTTTGCTTTCAATTTTCTTCTCATCATAAAGAGGTCTAGAAATCTGAGAATGTGTAGGTAACCCAGGGAAAGATTAATGCATAAAATAGATGCTGACTGCACATCAATTATATTGTATGTACTGAGAGTGGCTACTTTCCCCTGCAGCTGCAGAATATTAATGAGCATGTTCAGGAAAAGCAAAACAAATTTAGATGCACTGTAGTTGGAAATTAGAGAGACAGATAGAAACTAAATTAAGGGCTGAATAATGGGATACAGTAAAAACCATACAATTACATAAACTCTGTTAGTGTTCTTTTGACAGATAACAAGTTCCTGTGAAAAGTGAAAATGGTTGCAAACTGTATGCCTTAACAGATTATTTGAATTCAGAAAATTATTCCATCTTGCAGGAGCTGGGGAGTCAACATAATGTTGGTAACAGCCCAGTACAGGATAATGGAATCTTCAGAATGTCATTCATAATTGCATAGCATAGTGGTTATGTTACTAGACTAGTAATCTCGATGCCTGGACTAAATAACCTGGAAACGCAGGTTCAAATCCCACCATGGCAGTTTGTGAATTTGAATTCAGTTAATTAAATAAATCTGCAATAAATAGCTATTATCAGTAATGGAGCTCTCAGATTGTCATAAAAACCTGCCGTCCTTACCTGGTCTGGCTGATTTCCGACTCCAGACCCACAGCAATATCTTGCCTCTTAACTGCCCTGTGAAATGGCCTAGCAAGCCATTCAAAACCTGATGGACCACCCGGCATCGACTGAGGCATCAGATTCGAACAACACAAAGGCACACCAAGGTCGGACGACCCTGCAAAGTCCTCCTCACTAATATCCGATGAACAACACTCAAGAAGCTCAACACCATCCAGGACAAAGCAGCCTGCTTGATCAGCACACCATCCACCACCTTGAGCATTCGCTCCCTGCGCAACGTAGCTGCAGCAACTCGCCAAGGCTGCTTCGACAGCACATCCCGAACCTACAACACAGAGGTATATTAGACAGCACCTAGAGGACCAAGGGCAGCAGGTGCATGGGAACACCCCACCTCCAAGTTCCCCAAGTTATACACCACTCTGATTTGGAAATACATCGCCATTCCTTCATCGTCGCTGGGTCAAAATCCTGGAACTGCCTCCCTAACACGGTTCAAGAAGGTGGCAGAACATCACCAGTCAAGGGCAATTAGGGATGTCCACATCCTGTGAATGAATAAATCATTTTTTTTTTTTTTTTTTATAAATACTGAATACAGTGGGGTCCCCCAGGGTTCGGTATTAGGACCATTGCTTTTCCTATTTTATATATATGACCTGGATATGAGTATAGGGAGTACGATTTCAACGTTTCTGGATGGTACAAAACATGGTAATATAGTAAATAGTGAGGAGGATAGTAGCAGAGTTGAGAAGGGCTTAGGTAGGCTGGTGAAATGAGCAGGCAGATGCACTTTGCGAGAAACAACATGGAGAGACAGTATAATCTAAAATGGTACTATTTTTAGGAGGGTGCAACTGCAGAGGGGGTACATATTCACAAATCTTTCAAGGTGACAGGGCAAGTTGATAAGGCAGTTAAGAAACTATATGGGATACTTGGCTTTGTAAATAGGGGCATTGAAATTATTAAGTTCTCTTCAAGCACAAATGCTACCTACCATCACTTAAACTAAAATAAAAACAGAAAATGCTGGAAATACTCAGCAGGTCGGGCAGCATCTGTGGAGAGAGAAACAGAGTTAACGTTTCAGGTCGATGACCCTTCAGATGCTGCCTGATCATTTCCAGCATTTTCTGTTTTTATTTCCGATTTCCAGCATCCACAGTATTTCGCCTTTGTATCACTTAAACTAAGATGCAGATGACAATGTCCATCGATGCACATAAATGGAAAGTATTTTCTCCTTCTGGATGTGGGAAGCACACAGACGACCAAAATACGCTGCATTTATATAGAGCAGAGTACTGCATTTCCATTCCAAAACCGCGAGTCATCCAGCCAATATTCAAGTTTAGCCACATTCTATCCACAATTCTTACTGCTTTCTCAGCCAGACGACCTGTCGCACTTTACTCAGGGTATGGAAATATTAACAAATAGACACTTCTCCTTCACAAGTTGCACCTTCTGTTAGGTGACGATGGGTGCAATTACACTGCAACTGCAGCGATAGTGCCAAGTGTTTGGGCTTCACACATATCCTGCCGTTAGTGTAAATGTAGCCTCAATCTGGCTTTAGACTGGAATAAAGCTGAGAGAGACTCTGGAGGAAGCAATCTTATTCTGCTGCACTTGGGAGTCAGTTCTTAGCACCCAATTTATACTTTTAGCTTTGCACTGACGCTAAAATTGTGAGGTGTAAATGCTCCCTATAAATCAATGTTGCTTGATTAATAAGTGTTAAGAACAATTCAATCTAGATATTTTATCATAACGTTTGCGGAGAGAAGGAGGGTTTGATTGCCCACCTCAAGTTCTATGTTTAAAGTGAATCTTCAACCCAAACTCAGCTAATTTGTTCCTAATTAGGAATCACTTCAAGAAATCAAACAGGTCTGTTGAGTTTACTAAATGTAATAATATTGACTGCAGTGGCAATGATTTGGCTATCCTAACTAAACATTGCTAATAGAAGTTCTGTTAGACAAACTGTAGTTAGAATAATAGCTTGGAAATTACTGTTGCTGATATTAGTGGATAGACATTTTGTAGGATTATTTTTTTTAAATGGAAGTCTGCGGACAAAAAAGTGAGCAGGTTAAGCATCCATCTGCTAATATTGCGTAATATTTAGATTGGTAAATTGATGGTGGTAATGTAGAAGTGCCTGTCCCAGAGCACACTACACCACTGTTTGAATAAAGGCATTTGGTGGCTGTAAGGCAGTAAAAATCAGTCAAAATGGGGGTGTTATAAATACAACTGAATCCCTTACATAACCATACATAATTAAGGTTGCAGTTGTATTGCCAATTTGCATTGATGGTTTCAAGTAATCATCAATGCACAAGTGGTAATCTAACACAAGAGCTGGTCAGCAACCTGACTCTTGCATGCACTGAAGCCGTGAGGTGCGAGATCATCTTGATTTCACGCAAGGTGCAATATAACTCCAGCTCGACACCAAATTTTAAAATCTGGGAACTTCAGAAACCTATTTTTCAATCTCTGAGCCACCCACACTCTCTTAACATTAAAAAACACTATCTGGGGAGTAGAACTCTGAAGTATACATCCACAATGCATTTGTCATAGACTTCAGTAGGACCTTCACTGAGGTGCCACTGGTAGTATAACTCCAGTCTGTGTAATTGAGGGTCTCATTCCAGTGCTATGAATGAGACCTGACTTTAGTACAACTGGGGCCTGAAATAATTCTGCAATTGACCTAGAGATTTAAAGAAAGAACTTGCACTTAAAAAGGGCCAGGCACAACCATGAATTACTTTTAAAGTGACATAAATGATCTGTTAATCTGTTTTGGTGTTGTTGGTTGAGGGATTAATGTTGGGTATGACATCGGGAGAACTCCTTGCTCATCTTCGAATAGTGCCATGTGATCTTTTACATCCATCTCAACAAGCAGAGAGGTCCTCAGTTTAACATCTCATCTGAAACAATTAGTTAAAACAAAACAATTTAAATACTAGCCTATTCTAACTACAGTTTGTCTAACAGAACTTCTATTAGCAATGTTTAGTTAGGATAGCCAAATCATTGCCACTGCAGTCAATATTATTACATTTAGTAAATTCAACAGACATGTTTGATCTCTTGAAGTGATTCCTGATTAGGAACAAATTAGCTGAGTTTGGGTTGAAGATTCACTTTAAATATAGAACTTGAGGTGGGCAATCAAACCTTCCTTCTCTTCGCAAACGTCATGATAAAATATCTAGATTGAATTGTTCTTAACACTATTATTAATCAAGCAATGTTGATTTATCTAACCTATGGTACCCACCTGAAAATAGTCCATCTTAATTTAATTGCCCTAAATTTACATACATTTGCCAGGTGTAATTTGAGTACATCCAGATAGAATGGGAGGAGACTTGTGTAGAGTAAACACCAGAACAGACTAGTTAGATAGAATTTCTTAGATTACATAGAATATACAGCACACAAACAGGCCATTCAGCCCAACTAGTCCATGCCGGCATTTATCTCCACAGAGCCTCCTCCCATCATTCCTCATCCAACTATCAGCATAACCCTTCCCTTCTCCCTCACACGCTTATCTAGCCTCCCCTTAAATGCATCTATACTATTCACCTCAACCACTCCCTGTGGAAGCGAGTTCAACATTCTCACCACTCTCTGGGTAAAGAAGTTTCTTCCGATTCCCTATTGGATTTCTTGGTGACTATCTTGTATGGATAGCCATTAGTTTTGCTCATCCCCACAAATGGAAACACTTTGTGTCTACTCTACCAAAACTTTTCAGCCTTCTCTTTTCACACAGCCTGTCCATCCTTTTCAAATAAGTATAACTTCACATTTCTGGTATCATCTTTGTAAATCTTTTTTGCAACCTCTCCAGTGCCTCTATATCCTTTCTATAATATGGCAACTAGAACTGTACACAGTATTCCAAGTGTGGTCTAACCAAGGTTCAATACAAATTTAGTATTACATCTCTACTTTTCAATTCTATCCCTCTAGAAATAAACCCTAGTGCTTGGTTTGCTTTTTACGGCCTTATTAATCTATGTCGCTACTTCTAGTGATTTGTGTATTTGTACTCTCATATCCCTTTGATCCTCTACCCCATTTAGATTCTTATTTTCCAAGTAATGTGACCTTTTTTTTTTTAAACCGAAATGTAATAGAAGATAGGAGCAGGAGTAGGCCATTCGGCCCCTCGAGCCTGCTCCACCATTTAATGAGATCATGGCTGATCATCCAAATTCAGTACCCTGTCCCTGCTTTCTCCCCATATCCCTTGATCCCTTTAGCCTTAAGAAATATATCTAACTCCTTCTTGAATATATTTAATAAGTTGGCCTCAAATGCCTTCTGTGGTAGAGAATTCCACAGGTTCACCACTCTCTGGGTGAAGAAATTCCTCCTCATCTCTGTCCTAAATGGCTTACCCCTTATCTTTAGACTGTGACCCCTGGTTCTGGACTCCCCCGCCATTGGGAACATCCTTCCTGCATCTAGTCTGTCCAGTCCTGTCAGAATTTTAAGTTTCAATGAGATCCCCTCTCATTCTTCTAAACTCCAGCGAATATAAGCCCAATCGACCCAATCTCTCCTCATACGTCATTCCTGCAATCCCAGGTATCAGTCTGGTGAATCTTCGCTGCACTCCCTATATGGCAAGAACATCCTTCCTCAGATAAGGCGATCAAAACTGCACACAATACTCAAGGTGTGGTCTCACCAAGGCCTTGTACAACTGCAGCAAGACATCCTTGCTCCTGTACTCGAATCCTCTCACTATGAAGGCCAACATACCATTTGTCTTCTTAACTGCCTGCTGCACCTGCATGCTTACCTTCAGCGACTGGTGCACAAGGACACCCAGGTCTCATTGCACTTCCCCTTTTCCCAATCTATTGCCATTCAGATAATAATCTGTCTTCCTGTTTTTGCCACCAAAGTGGATAACCTCACATTTATCCACATTATACTGCATCTGCACAATCACCCAACCTGTCCAAAGCATACTGGAATTTCTCGGCATCCTCCTCACAGCACACACGCCCACCCAGCTTTGTGTCTTCACACTTATGTGTTGAAATTAATTTGCCAGTGATATGCCCATTCTGCAAGTTTATTCATGTCTCCTTGTAATTTGTTACAGTCCACTTCAGTATTGACTATCCCCCCAATTTGGTGTCATCTGCAAATTTAGAAATTGTGTTTGATTCCAAAGTCTAAATTGTTAATATAAATTGTGAGCAACAGTGGTCCCTGCACTGATCCTTGTGCGACCCCACGTTCCCCCCTCTGCCACTCTTTACCCCTACTTTCTGTCTTGCAGCCAGCTAGCTATCCATTCTGCTACTTGTCCCTTGACTCTGCATGCTCTGACCTTATTCATTTGTCTATTATGTGACACCTTATTGAAAGCCTTTTGAAAATCTAGATAAATTACATTGACTGCATTACCCTTGTCTATTCTCTCAGTTATCTCTCCAAAGAATTCAATGAGATTGGTCCAGTAAGACTTTACTTTTGAAATCCATGCTGATTATTTTTGTTATAATATTTTTGATTTCCAGATGTTTTTCTATTTTCTTCTTTAGTAGGGATTCCATTACTTTTCAACCACCAATGTTAAGCTAACTGGCCTATAGTTCCTTGGACAAGTTCTATCGCCCTTCTTAAATATAGGTATAATAATGTTAGTTATCCACCAGTCCTCTGGCACTTCTACATATTTAATAATTCATTAGAAAAAAAGTGAATAGTGCCTTTGCTCTCTCTTTAGATTATTTTAAAATGTACAGATGCAATTCATCCAGACCAGGAATTTTGTCCTCTTCGAGTTAGATTAGTTAATTTTCTATTTCTCCTCTGTATTTTAAATGCAGTTATATCATTTCTAATTTCATCTTCCAATGTCATGTTCACCTGATCAGTCACCCTAGTAAATACTGAAGCAAAGTAATTATTTAATATTTCTGCCATTTCGCTATCGCTGCCTGTGATTTTATCCTGTCCATCCCTTAGTGGCCTGATTCCTATCCCAACTTTCCTTTTTTTTAAAATTTCTGTGCCTGCAGAATATTTTACCATTTTGTTTTATGTTTCTTGATAATTTAATTTCATAGATCCTCTTTGCCTTCCTAATGTATTTTTTAAATTATCTCCTAATCTCTTCATATTCTCCCTTGTCATGCTCTCCCTTGCTGTCCATGTACTTAATGAATGCCTCTTCCCTTACCCTCAATTTTTCCCTCATGTCTTTATTCATCCATGGTATCTCATTTGTGTTTAGTTTTTTTTTTAACAAAATATATTTTTCCTGGACTCTGTTGAACTCCATTTTAAATGTTTCCCACTGCTGTTCTACATCATTGTTTGCCAATATCATTACCCATTTTATTTTCCCAAGTTCTATTCTCGGTCCCTCAAAATTGGCTTTTCTCCAATCTGTTACCCTGGTCTTTGTCATGCTTATGTCCTTGTCAATTATTATCTTAAAAAGTGTGTTTATGATCACTATTACATAGATGTTACCCTACTTTTACTCCTCTTATCTGCTCTGGTTCATTCCCCATTACTAGATCCTGTAGCGAATCCACCTTTGTTGGGCTTCTTACATACTGGATTAGAAAGGAGTCCTGTACATAATGTAGAACTCCATTCCTTTGTCCCCTTTACCTACCTCTTCTGGCCAATTAATTTCAGGGTAGTTGAAATCCCCCATGATTACTATTATGTTTTTTATTCATTTCCCTAATTTGTTTACATATTTCTTCCTCCACCTGCCTTCTACTATTAGGTGGTCCATAGACTACCCCTATTAGTGTGACTACCCCCATTAGTGTGATAGATCTATTTTTACCTTTTATCTCTATCCACATGGATTCTATTTCTCGCTTACGGATGGCTGTGTCACTTTTTTCTACTGACATTATATATTATCTCTAATAAGTACAGCTACTCCAACTCCCATTTTTCCCCCTCTATCTTTTCTAAATATGTTATATCCTGCAATGGTTAATTCCCAGTCCTGATTTTTCTGTAGCCATGTCTCAGTAATCCCTACTAATAGCAGATTCCTCACAACGTACTATTGCTTCCAGTTCCCCTGTTTTATTACAGACAGTGTGTGCATTGCTATACAGAGAGTTTAACTCATTTTAAATAGCAGTTCCTCACACTTTATTTTAACCATCTTTTTGCACTCCTGTTCTATAACTATATTTATTCTCTGGCCATTTATGTCTTTCCTTAGTTTAGTCCATCCTATGCTCTCCCTAACGTGTTTCATTTCTTGTAGATGGCTGTTTCTGTGCTGTATATTCTATGTAATTCTATGTAATTTGAGTACACCCACATTTTTGCAGTGCATTGTGGGGTAGCACTGGTTTGTCAGGTTTCCGCTCCATAATGGTTGTGCTGGCATTTCTGTTGTCGATACTGCTGAGACCTCATTAGCATATATTACATTGAGAATGATGGGTGTTGGAGTACCCAAATCAACTAATACTGGCAGAAGTGCTTTACTTTGGAGCCTACAGCCTGAAGATACTGTGAGGAGTGTTTGCTGGAATTGCAAACGAGTTTTTGGAGTGTTGGCCTATGAGATCACAAGTAAATATTTCCATCTCCACAAAGAAAGAAGTTTTGAGTTACAGTTATAGGATTATCAATGGTTATTTCCTTGTTTGCAATGTCACTGGTGGAGGAAGGGCAGTATTGGATGGAGGAAAGGAGGGTGAGAAAGCATTTGAGGAGGATGTGCCTACAAGATATTACCTCCTCCCTAAAGACTTTACAGGCCACTGATCTTATGAAGTGACGAGATCTGCATAAGAAGAATACACTTAATCAAAGAAGCAATAGGAGAACTGTGTCATCTTCTGCATGATAACCTGCATCAGGTTATTTCTTGTTGTTGATTGGAGGCGAGGTATGTAACGGGTATGGAAGGATTGATATTGCTGTGGTAAAATAGGGTGGTGCAGGGCTGTACAGAAAGTAGGACAGATGTGAAGGGAAGTGTTATCTTGGCAGTCCTGGTGAGGCCAATACATTTCTTTCTGCACTGCAGCCAGGTCCTTGCACTCAAGCCACATCTCTCCATTGCTGCTGACTAATTTGACAGGGTACTTGTCATCCATTGTGGGGAGTTGGGGGGGGGGGGGTGTGGAAGGACATTCTTTCTGTTGCTCAGTTGCTCTAAAAGCATTTCCAAGACTGCATAGGAGAATCGAGGGAACTGAACAACATCATGTTGCCTTCTACTTCAATAACTTACTTTCCACTAACCACTATTGTATATTGCATCACTTTTAAAAGCCTGCCAGCTGCCTTTAACTGGAGGCCTCCCCAACAGATTTCCAGCCCTCCCAATTCACTATATGCCTATAAGGAGGATAATTTGTGCTGCAGTTCGCCTATTCAATGTGAATGAGACCTGACCATGAAAATTGATTGAGACTCCTGCTGACTGCATTGGGCAGTTGGAGCAGACACCTTACCCACCAACTTGCTGATACATGCCCGAAACAAAAATCGCCCATGTTATTTTTCCATGGTTCGAAGGATGGATCCAATTTGGAGCCCTTGGTGATTGACAGCTAATAGATCAAACTCCTGATCTCATACTCTTAAGGAGATGGCTTTTTCTTTCTCTCTCTGAAACCCTAAATGAGCCTGAGCAGCCTTTAACAAATTTAGGATCAGGTAGCTTGGAAATAGTTGGCTTGAAATTGAGCTTTCACTCAAAAAGTGTCAACAGAGATGTGTCTGTTATTTTTCATGGAACAAAGTGCATAGAAAATTATTGGATCTCACTATTCATTCATGTATTTTATGTAAAATAAACCAGTTTGTTGGTTTGCAGTTGTGCTTCATCTCAATAGCTTTACTAGTTATTAGACAGCAAGAGGTTACGCTTTGGATCGTAGCAGGTGTGAAGTCTGCTTACAGGAGGAACTGAACCTGACCCAAGAGTGTATCTAGTGCAAAACCCAAAAATTGTGACAAGAAACTACAGCTATAATAAAGATCAACAATAGCACAAAAGGGACACAGGGCGATTTTAACCCTACTCGCTCAGCAGAAACCTGGCAGGTGGGCAGTTAAAAAAAAATCACCCTGGCTCTTACCTGTCCAAAAGCCGCCATGATCACAACATCTGCAATTTTAATCTGCTCTCCTGAACAGGGAGCAATAACTCATGCCTGGAGCCAACAGGGTCCTTCTTTAGACATGCATGTTGTGGCCGGATTACATAATTGAGACCCGACTGCAATTTTAACTCAGACCTGAGCGGGGAATCGACCTGGAGTTAAAATTGGGGCCAATTCCTAATTCCAATATAATTTTATGATTGGTATTTCGTTACAGTAATATCTCATATTAACATCTATGTATCTCTTCTTGAAGCTTGTCTGCTCAAAAACGTCTCAAAACATATCTATTATCAATGAAATCTTTAAGCAACTATTATCAGAAAAACAGAGCAATAAGTGAAGAAGCATTCTTCAGCACCATCACCAGTCCAGTGCATTTTAACTTGCACTGCCACACTGCTTACGACACGGTTGAGGGATGTTTACCTCAGACACTACAGAATAAGGAGGTAAATTTTAAATCAATGTTCACAATGTTATACTAGCCTAATTATTATGTGCTTTGTTTTATATCAAATGACAATAGTAATCATAGTCCGAAGACCAACAAAAACATCATATACTGAATCATATAATCATATTTCTTAGCATAGTCATGCATGATTTTGTTACTTTCTTTTTTTACCTAAATATTTTGGGAAACAATTTTGTGTGCTTATAGTTTTGAGTGTCCTTTATAAAATTACAACCAACAGCTTAGACTGGGAATTTTGCTTTCAGGCGTATATCTTCATCAGATGAGAAGTGGCAAGGAGTAGTTTTATTACAACATATAAACGTACAAAGGAGCATGTACTTCTGTGAAGAAAGGTGCAATAATTCTCAGTAAGACACTCATCTTGTCAGCTCACACCATTATACCTTGGTCAAAAGTAATAACGTTGTAAAACATCCACAGTCCAGGTTGTGTGAATGTCTATTATTGTTATGTCACACATGAGATCCTAACCCTCACATTTCAGATCCACATAAAAAAATCCCACTGACCATCATGATAAGAGGTTGTAGCAGTAAGAAAAGATATGAATTCCTGTGAAAAAACTCCAGAAGGCTGAACAAAACTAGAGGGAGCATAGTCTAAAAATTAGTGCCCAGGCTGGTTTTATGGAGCCCAGAGGAGCACTCCTCTTCCTCCCAACCCCATAAAAAACAGTAAAACATACCCGCGGGCTCCTCTTCCACTGGGCCGCCAGCTTATACTGCAATGCGCACACTCCAACCAGTACAGTCCTAAGATGGCCACGATAGTTGAATTGCAATAAGGAATAGTACAGATACCTTTTTTTTGTACATTGTAAAACCTTGAACCTGAACTGCTTCAGTGGTGTAATCCAATTGCTAATGGTTTAAAAGAGTATGATTGGTGATGTTCCTGGCATTTTTTAATGAAAATGTTAACACTTGGTGAAAGTTCCTGGTAGAAAGATAAATAAGGCCACAACTTGCATATTACATTACATAGGATATAAGGCACAGAAACAGACCATTCGGCCCAACCAGTCCATGCCGGCGTTTATGCTCCACACAAGCCTCCACCAGTCTTTCCTCATCTAAATTTATCAGCATAACCCTCTATTCCTTTCTTCCTCATATGCTTGTCTAGCCTCCCCTTAAATGCATCTATACTATTCGCTTTAACTGCTCCCTGTGGTAATGAGTTCCACATTCTCACCACTCTTTAGGTAAAGAAGTTTCTTCTGAATTCCCTATTGGATTCCTTGGTGACTATCTTATATTGATGGCCTCTAGTTATGCTCTTCCCCACAAGTGGAAACATTCTCTCTGTATCCACTCTATCAAAATTTTTCATAATTTTTAAATACATCTATTTGGTCACCCCTCAGCCTTCTTTTTTCAAGGGAAAAGAGACCCAGCCTGTTCATCCTTTCCGGATATGTATACCCTCACATTTCTGGTATCATCCTTGTAAATCTTCTCTGCATCCTCTCCAGTGCCTCTATATCCTTTTTATAATATGGTGACCAGGACTGTATGCAGTACCCGAAGTGTGGTCTAACCAAGGTTCGATACAGGTTTAGCATAACTTCCCTACTTTTCAATTCTATACCTCTAGCAATAAATCCTAGTGCTTGGTTTACTTTTTTATGGCCTTGCTAACCTGTGTCGCAACTTTGTGATTTGTACTCCTAGATATATTAAAAGGACCTACCACCTGACTCAGGCCAGTACTCTGACCATCCGTCAGTAAGCCTGGGGAACGATTACAGCGGCCACAACGATGGCGAGAACAGTGCAGTAAGTCATTCCCAACCATTTTTAGGACACTTACTGCTCTGTTTCCTCTGCAGGGGGGCCTCGTTATCTCCCCTACTTTTCATTTGTTCTCCATTTAAATATCAGTTTGTTGATGAATAGAATTGTTATTGTCATATTATACCATAATTTAGTTTGAGATATACATGTCCATTAGTCCTTTCTGAACTGTTGACATCTCATCAGCACATGATTTCACCATACAGACTGCCAATATCATTACATGTCTCTGTTTTACATGTAAAAATATGCCAAACAATGAACTGGCGGTCTCTATAACCAGCTGAATCTTTACACTTATAAGCCTCAATTGGAGCCGGTTTTCATCCAATTGTGTTTTTTTTAATTTTAATGCCACTTTCAGAATGGATAGTTGCATCCAGGACATAGGAACTTAAGCAATTAAACTATTTTAGTTTACGATAGTTCTGTGAGCTGATGATTGGATACGTATGAAATGGACTTAACCTGCCTGTACCTACAGCAATTAGCTTTTAAACCTACTTTTGCTCAGGAGCAAAGGGCTTTGCTCATGTACATATAGTGAAACCCAAAGTATTGGCGCTGTATGCTTGTATAGTTGTACATGAGGTTTTGAGTAAATAGGAGAGGCATATTAATTAGAAATTTGCTAGAACTAGTTAAAATAATGGCTCGGAATTTGCAATCTTGATGACGTCAAACTGGCAGTGTTCATCGTCATTTCGTCTTTGAAACGGACTGCAACTTTACCGCACCCACAGCCTAATGTGAAAATCCTGGAGTTGTGGTCTGTCATTCAATGCTCCTCCACAGGCTACACTGTGCACCCACTCCTCCATACAGCCAGCAATCAGTGAAATCCCTCAAATCAGGGAAACTGATGAAAACTTCAGCTCTTTCGCGGTCATACTGCGGTTAAATACCCCATTAAAAGTTAGATCCAAAGGGATTAGGTGTAACTTGTGTGTTAACAGTGTATTGACTGAAAAACAAAGGTTTAATTTTTAAAAAACTTTTTAAAAAGTTTGTTCATCTTTATTTCAAGTTTGCGTTTTTCCCATGTGAGAGCCCCAAACTTTGTTCTGTTCGCTCTAACACTTTAAAAATGTTAGAATTTTAGGAGGTGACCCACTTCTTGGTTCACTGAGAATTCTGCATTTTGATTGGCTGCTTAGACAGCTTGTTGACGTCACAGCAGCTCTTCGCGAAGAAGCTCCATTAACATCCGTTGATTTCAACCACGCGTCGGAAAACCTGAAATCCTCTACAGAGATCGCATGATCTTCGTGTGAAGCTTACTTCGGGGCCAGCGGCGAGCGCCTTTGCTTCATTGAAACATAGAAAAATAGGAGCAGGAGTAGGCCATTCGGCCCTTCGAGCCTGCTCCGCCATTCAATATGATCATGGCTGATCCTCTATCTCAATACCATATTCCCGCTCTCTCCCCATACCCCTTGATGCCTTTTGTGTCTAGAAATCTATCTATCTCCTTTTTAAATATATTCAGTGACTTGGCCTCCACAGCCTTCTGTGGTAGAGAATTCCACAGGTTCACCACCCTCTGAGTGAAGAAATTTCTCCTCATCTCAGTCCTAAATGTCCTACCCCGTATCATGAGACTGTGATCCCTCGTTCTAGACCGCCCCCAGCCAGGGGAAACATCCTCCCTGCATCCAGTCTGTCTAGCCCTGTCAGAATGTTATACGTTTCAATGAGATACCCTCTCATTCTTTTAAACTCTAGTGAATACAGGCCTAGTCGACCCAATCTCTCCTCATACAACAGTCCTGCCATTCCAAGAATCAGTCTGGTGAACTTTCGCTGCACTCCCTCTATGGCAAGTATATCCTTCCTTAGGTAAGGAGACCAAAACTGCACAGAGTACTCTGGATGTGGTCTCACCAAGGCCCTGTATAACTGTAGTAAGACATCCTTGCTCCTGTACTCAAATCCACTTGCAATGAAGGCCAACATACAATTTGCCTTCCAACTGCTTGCTGCACCTGCATGTTTGCTTTCAGTGACTGGTGTACAAGGACACCCAGGTCCCTTTGTACATCAATATTTCCCAATCTATCACCATTTAAATAATACTCTGCCTTTCTATTTTTCCTACCAAAGTGGATAACTTCACATTTATCCACGTTATAGTGCATCTGCAATGTATTTGCCCACTCACTCAACTTGACTAAATCACCTTGAAGCCTCTTTGCATCCTCCTCACAACTCACAATCCCACCTAGTTTCGTGTCATCAGCAAACTTGGAAATATTACATTTGGTTCCCTCATCCAAATCATTGATATAGTGAATAGCTGGGGCCCAAGCACTGATCCTTGCGGTACCCCACTAGTCACCGCCTGCCACCCCGAAAAAGACCCATTTATTCCTACTCTCTGTTGCCTGTCTGCTAACCAATTTTCAATCCATGCCAGTACATTACCCCCAATCCTATGTGCTTTAATTTTGCACACTAACCTCTTGTGGGATTTTGTCAAATGCCTTCTGAAAATCCAAATACACCACATCCACTGGTTCTCCCTTATCTATTCTACCAGTTACATCCTCAAAAAACTCAACTAGGTTTGTCAAACACGATTTCCCTTTCATAAATCCATGTTGACTATGTCTAATCCCGTTGATATTTTCTAAGTGTCCTGTTATCACATCCTTTATAATACTCTAGCATTTTACCTACTACTGATGTTAGGCTAACCAGTCTGTAGTTCCGTTTTCTCTCTCCCTCCTTTTTTAAATAGTGGGGTTACATTTGCCACCCTCCAATCTGCAGGAACTGTTCAATAATCTATAGAATTTTGGAAGATGACAACCAATGCATCCACTATTTCCATTGCTACCCCTTTTAGTACTCTGGGATGCAGATTATCAGGCCCTGGGGGTTTATCGGCTTTCAGTCCCATTAATTTCTCCAGCACTTTTTTTTTAAAACTAATACTAATTGCTGACCGCAAATCCCGGGCCGTTAAAATTAAGAGTGAGAGACTAGAGAATGGCAGTGAAGGGTGGTAGATCAAGTTGAAGTGAAATGTTTAAAATGTTTGTTTAAAATTGTTCAGTGTTTGCTTCTGTAAATAAGGTTAATTTTACAGGAATAAATTTACTTTCAATATTTAAATTGTTTTATTATATAATATAGTTTGTTTCTGTGTCATTGTATGTGAATTGAAAACTTTAAAGACGGGTAACTGAAGGGAAACTGGAATCTCCCAGGGCTAAGAATCAGTACTGATGACATAAGAGTTAATAGAATTGGAAGCATCACAACAGTTGAACTGGTGCTGTACTAAAGCCTTATCTAAACAAAATAGTTAATAAAGATAGATTGTGCACCCACGAACAACTGACATCTTGCAATGGTGCAGAATCCCATTGCAGCGTGAGGGCTATGTTACATTGATAATGAGATGCTGGCTAAGAATGAGCTTCACAAGCACATTTAGTCAATGCTGCAACTGATCTATTATTGGATTTTGAAGATGGAAAAGCAACAGCCACTGTTTTATTTGCAAATAGTTGTGTGCCCCTTTGTGATGACCACCAATTAGATTTGCAAAATAAATGAAGTGCTATTTGCACAGTTGAATAGAGGTAGCATAACTCCCTGGTGTTGTCTTAGTGGTCTCACTCCTAAGGAGTTCAGTATGCTAGTTTCATACTTTGATTATCCAGTTGGTGGATATAAAACATGGACAATGGATGTTATTGAAGGGATGCTATGAGAACACAGAATCATCAACCACAGCATTATTCAGGAAATATCATAATAACAGTCTAGTAAAGTAATGAGTACATAACATTTGCTTTTTTAGATTCATCTAGGATAGATCAATTGCAATAAGGAATAGTACAGATACTTGTTTATGGTGTTTGTACATTGTAAAACCTTGAATGAAAAACTGCTTCCTGGGTGTAATTCGGTTGCTAATTGTTTATATGGAGTATAGCTACAAAAATACATTTTGTACATCAACTGCCCTGTTGTTGCTCAGTCCCCGGTGGATTATGGGTTTTCTACTTCTGCAGGGGCTCTGCATACTAATATTCCACATAATATTGAACTCTCTACAGAGCTAAACTAGTTTCATAAATGAAATTATAATGCAAATGTTCCAACCCAGAAGGCCAGACTTTTCTTCTTGTTACTGAATTCTTTCAAGTGTCTTTGTGGCAATTGCTGTGGTGTTGTAACTCCTGCTGCCACAATGGGTTTTCCCTTGGGAATTCCCATATATCTTTTAAGATAAAAAGAGGACCTACAGAAGGGTGCCAAAGAGGTCAGGGTGCACCAGGGGTGCTTTTCATCCTTCTACCAATACCCCCAAAACCAGAATATATAGGCAGAGGTGCCCATACCTCCATTTATCTGAGAAACAGTGGCTGTGGAGATTTCAATTTACCAAGGAAACCACAGATCTGCAGTCAAACTCCACCACAAACACAGTACTGCTCCTGACTGTAAAAGTCACAACCTCGCTCAACTTTTATTTGTTGTGGTCATTTCAAACTGCCACCAGGGACACTGCGAATATAAACCAAGCAAGATGCATCATTATTTTTACCGAAGCCACACAACTCCTCTCCTTCCCCACGGACAACCAACAGCTGCATGTGAGGGCCGTGCAATTTTAGAGTGGCACTCTTCCTAAAAGTCCAAGTGTTATAGATGGTACCCATGTGGCCCTCCATTACACAAAGCAGCTACCTACATGAATAGAATGGAATCTACTCTCTCGATGTGCGGCTTGTTTGCAATGACCAGCATCCACTTATGCAAGTCAAAACTCGCTTCCCAGGGAGCTGTCACAATGCCTTTATTTTAAGGCAGTACACCATACTACAGTTATTCAGTCCACAAAGGCAAGTCTCAGAGTGGCTGCTGACAATCAATGCTATCATGGTAGACTTTTAATGCCCTCTGGGCTACTAGGGATAGACAATAAATGCAGCCAGCCACATCCCGAGAACATAAAACAAAATAATCCATTACAGTTATGGTTTATGACACCTTTGTGGTATCCCAGGACAGCAGGTATAATGATGTGTTGGTATCCACCAGGGTAATCATTGATCACATTACTGGCAGATTGAAGCTGTACTTCAGCTGCCTGCACAGATCTGGGGAAATCCTGCATTACAGCCTGGCAAGGGTTGAAAAGATTGTTGCTGTATGTCTTCCTTAGAGGCATCATCATAGAGACCCTGGACAAAAGTGGGACCCAAGCCCAGGAAGAAAACCATGAAGAGGAGCAGTAGCAACTTGAAGATGCTAAGAATCTGTTCCCAGCTTTAAGAGAAATTCATGAAGCTCATGTTTATTACACTGTATTAGTAGAGTATCATGGTGGGTTGTCATACTTTGGCTGACTGAGAATGTCCATTAAACTTCTGGCTCTGCTTCCATGTGGAACTGGCATTGACAGAAGTGTCCATCTCCTTCCATTCCTCCTGGGCAACTCTTATTGGAGCCTGGCATTCCTTTGTGCCTTACTTCCTTAAGAAGAAATTCAATTGCTTCATACGAGAATTGGGCCACCCTCTGCTCACCTTCCAGACATGGTAAAGATATTTACTCCCGCTTGTTGTTTTTCCAAAATCCACAATTTGGTGCTGCCTGTCCCTTTAAAAAGCTGCAGGACTTTGAATTCTGCAGCAGCGTCATATTATTTCCCACTCCTCCATGGGCAAACTCCTCATCAGAGGCATTTTCCATACCTAGAGCTCATCTCTAATGTAACCAGGCTGACCCCAGAAATTCAGCACTCAACAGGTCAAGCAAGTGCAAACACTTGAGCCTTACACTTAATCATTAGGCCTAGACCACTAAATTTAAACAAAAGTTTGCCTCGAGGTTGGTGGATTATTGGACGTTAGGAATTCTATGAATTTGCCCACTGGTTTCGCAGGATGGTAAATTAGAAGCACACTACGTAGGTGGTATAAATAAAAACCTTTGGGGATTGATTTAGTTGCTTTGATTTGTTGTGTTTAAACAAACTGCCAAATCAATCCCTTTGGCAGAGGTGTGAAAACTGCTAATGAATTAAAATAGGTCCAGAACACTTAATTTTTCCTATTCAGGGCACATGGAGGGAGAAATTGAATCATGTTGCACCCATTTTTTAGGTGTTAAATCAATGTTGCGGCAGGGGGTGGGAGGCAATTTTGGGTTGTGATCTCCCGCTCCCAATTTCCCTTGAAGAACTAATTGGAAGCCGGTGACTTCTAGATCTGCCGGATTGCTCCAGCCCCGACCGATGGAGCTGCATCAGGACGCCCGCTTGGCATTTGCAGTTCACCAGCTCAATGCAAATAAAGCCCGAGTGAGGCAGAACACCTCCGTTCAGTCCGTAAGGGTGGACCCCAAGCTTCCGGTCGCCTGTCATTTCAATTCCCCACTCCATTCCCACTCAGACCTCGCCATCCGCGGCCTCTTGCATTGTTCCACGGAAGCTCAGCGTAAGCTCGAGGAACAGCACCTCACCTTCCGATTAGGCACTTTACAGCCTTCCGGACTCAATATTGAGTTCAACAATTTCAGATCATAACCTCAGCCCCTGTTATATTTTTATATATTTTTTATCCACACCTTTGGTTTGTGCCTTTTCCTTTTTTTTCTCTCCCACATGGCAGCTGTCTTTCATTCTGCCAGCGCATTTCACACTTCATCTAGAGCCATCTTTTGTCTCTTTACTTGTCCTATTACCATCTCGTCTCAAATATCTCTTAATGTCTCTTCACCTCTCAGACCTTCCCTTTTGTTCTTTCATCCCCTCCCCCATTTCCCAGCCCCCAAACTGGCCTTTTAATCTGTTTAATTTCCTGCTTTTTTCCTCAGTTCTGAAGAAGGGTTTCAACCTGAAACGTTAACTCTGTTTCTCTCTCCACAGATGTTGCCTGGCCTGCTGAGTTTTTCCAGCGTTTTCTGTTGTTATTTTAGCTTTGGGCATGCATTGGGATAGTGTCGCCCGTTTTGCTTGGGAAACTTGTGCGAGTTGAATTGCTCCCCTATACCGCTTCTCATCAAAGCAAAGGTGTGAAATTGATCAGACGGGAATCGAGAGTGAAATTTGAGGTCATCCACTTTGAAATCTTAAGCTGCTAAAAGCTTGATTGCCGATAGGTAGGGAAGAGAGGTAGGGAAGAGAATAGTCAGCTGCGAGACCCATCTTTAGGCATAAGTCTTGCACTAGTGCTGCCAGGTTCCCAAAGTCTAAAAAAACACCTTTCCCATCTTGGTGAGTCCCATCAGCTGATCCTAGTGAGTCCCAACAATTTTACATTTTTCTTGTGGCTGGCTGCGTCAGATCTGCACTTGGGTGAACCTGGGAGCATTTGCACAGGTCTCATGCAGTATTTTTTTTTTTAAAGCCTTCTAGCTGATTTTGTATTGCGTTCAGTGGCGCCAATTGCCAAAGGGCAGGTCGCAAAATCAGAGCTACGACAAATTAAAATTTTCAGCTTTGCCAAGTTCGGTGGCTGGGAAGACCTATCTTTGGTGTTGCCGTCAGCTGCAGGACATCCGTGCAGGAAAGCCGGTGGTACTAGCACAGCATTAATACTCTTAAAAGCAAGGAATGCTGAAACCATTAGTGTCATTAGGTATGTACCGTGAGGCAGTTTTATTCTGCAGGAGCCAAATCATTCACGTCAAACAGAGCCATCCACGGGATGTGGACGTCACCAGCATAGCCAGCATTTTTATGCCCATTCCTAATTGCCAGAAGGTGGTGGTGAGCCACCTTGGTGGTGGCTTGCTCGGCCATTTCAGAGGGCAGTTAAGAGTCACATATACGTCAGACCAGGTAAGGATACTTTCTTAAAAAGGACATTAGTGAACCAGATGGGTATTTATGACAATTATGGTAGTTTCATGGTCACTATTTATTTTGGCTTTTATTTAATTATTTGAATTTAAATTCCCCAGCTGCCGTGGTGGGATTTGATCATTAGTCCAGGCCTCTAGATTACTAGTCCAGTAACATAACCACAATGCTACCATGACCCTTACACAATTCTGACAATTGATTGAAATGCCATGAGACTGAAATGACAAAAGATTGCAGAGTCAAGTCTGTTCTGTTTCCTGGCTCGCAATCTCTCCACATTTCAATCTGACGTTAGGCTAAGCTGCTTCCCCAGTGTGCAAACAGACACGAGTCACACAGCTAATTGTTGAGATCCTTGACTGTGATCTCCTGGCATTTCAATCGGCTGGCATTTCAATCAACCGTGAAACTCAGCTGGTCCAGTTAGACACTAATGCTGCAGCCGTGCCCCGGTACATATCTACTGACGCCTAAGATTTCGATTCCTTGTTTTTTCAAGAGTGCTCTAGAGTTTCCATACAGGGTCGAATGAATTTCAAAGAGCATTATACTCGTTTTTGATGAAAAAAATATATAAAAGCGACAAGCTGATATATATCAGAATTTATGGCCAAAACATACTCATAAAAGGTAGGAAACAGTAGAACGAAATTCCTATTAAGGTGCACAGAAACACTAATAATTGTCTAAATAAATTAGCAATGACTTGCACTTTTAATATCCTTTACCCTTAAGCTTCACTATCAAAGTGAAAGCAATAGGTGTGAACACCTTTGACATTTATACTTCCTTTCTGCATCTTAACCATTATATAGTGTATCAGACTCACTTCCATGCTTAAACTGGCTGTGCTACTTGTACACTGAATAATTAGCCAACCTGCTAATTATTACTGAATTCCAGACTAAACACATCATATTAATCATTTGTCCCCAGTAAGAAATTTATGTATGCATTTAAACAGTATGCCTTATCTATTCTTCCAGGTATATTAATATTGTACATAGCCTTCAGAAGATTGGTATTCAGAACTGTAACTACAACTGTTAGCATTTAATTGATTCCAGTTCAGATTTTACCCAAGGGGACAGTACACTGAATCATAAAGTCCACATTATAGAACTTGCACATTTCAAGATTGCTCTATTATAGCCACAATACTCTGCAGACCTACTCATTTAAAATGCTGGCCTTCTAATTTGTAAGAGGTAACCTAATAGGAAATGTCATATTGTGCTGAATCAAGCTTTTGTACAGACTGATAAAAACTGCTTCCATGAAATCTCCCAACATTTTGACCAGTTCTTGGTTTCCTAACCAACATTATTCATCACGGTTAAAAAAAATCCTCTGAAGCCCAGCAGCGGGTATCTAATTACAAATTCAGAAGAGAGATAAAATGTTACTAAATTAGACAAGACCCTTGGCTGTGATGTGGGGATTTTATTTAACCAGGTAGTGGTATTGTATCTCAAAATACAAGGCTGAAGAATGAAGATTTCCGCACTGTAGCTGTTTTGGAGAGGAGGGACGAGTTCAGAAGCCGTATCCGAACTTACCCCTTTTAAGCCTTTTGAGATTCTGTTGACATTGGTGTGGCCAGTTGAGATAAGCGGAGCTATTTTTCAGCAGATGTGCAGTGGACTAAAACATTTGAACCTGCATTGATAACAAAATGTTGCTTTTAGCATTGCCAAGCCAAGTAAATGAGCTCTGAACTGGAAACTTGGTTCCGATTAAAGATCGTCTTCCCCACTTTCGTGGAATAGCCTACAAGACAGCAAGGACAGAGCCATAACCTTGCAGAAGAAAGAAGTACTGTAGGAAACATGACAGCCAATTTGCACACAGCAAGATCCCACAAACAAATAAATCTGTTTAAGTGGGGTTGGTTGAGGGAGAATTATTGCAGACAAACCCCCTGAATAAAATGATAATTTCATGAAATAATTTGGGAAAAATTTATGTTAAGAGCAGATTTCCCTGGTCCTCTTCTACTCTGATCCTGGATAGGTGCCAGTAATTACTGCCAGGTACCCTCGACCCACTCCTGGCAGGACCTAGGGTTGGAAGAAAGGGTTGGAAACTTGAGCACTGCTGCAGGATTCTCAGGCCTGCAGCTATTGTCAAGCCGCCAAGATCAGAGCCTACTAGTTGCTGAGGGAAATCAGTGATCAGAAGGTCTCGATTACCCGCATACATGCTGGTGTGGGCAGTGGAGGGGGAAATCCTATAAAGACGATAAAGCACTTACCTTCCAGTCTTTGGGCTGCCCCCAGTACCCTCCAGTCGGTGGGGTCTGGGGACAGGCTATTGCACCAGGTTTCACGCCTGTGCACTGGAGTGCTCAGTGAGTGTTGCGAGAGGTAAATGAGGCAGAATGACGACTCCTGCTTCATTGGCATATTAGCAATGGGCCTGCATCTATTACAGGCACAAGTCCAGTTCTGTCCCTCTCCTTTCATCCTCAAGGAAGCTCCTGAAGTCCTGTGGCAACATAAAAGGGGGCAGAAACAGATGTGGCAAAATGAGTCTCCACCACTGTTTTCTCACCTCACACCCAGGGAAATGGAGTACCTCTCTTGCACCCTTCACTGCCTTGGTGCTGTCAAGAGTGCTTCGCTGACATCCAGTTCTAGATGAGCCACAATTTCCTCCGGTTAAACATTGGGAAGACCAAAGCCATCATCATTGGCCCCCGCTAGAACCTCCATCTCGCTGCCAGCAATTCCATCCCCCTCCCAGCCATCGTCTGAGGTTGAAGCCAACTGTTTGCAAACTCAACATCCTATTTCACATCAAGCTGTGCTTCCAACCCCACATCCTCTCCATCACAAAGACACTTTCTTCCACCTGTGTAATATCACCCATCTCTATACATGCCGGAGCCTATTTTCCGCTGAGGCCCTCATCCATGCCTTTTTCACCTCTAGACTCAGCTGTTCCAATGCTTTCCTGGCATGCCCCCCATCCTAAACCCTCCGTAAACTTCAGCTCATCCAAAATACTTCCACCCACATCGTAACCCACACCAAGCCCCGTTCACCCATCACATCTGTGCTTGCTGACAAACATTGGCTCCCGGTTCCTCAACCAAATTCTCATCATTATGTTCAAATCCCTTCAAGGCACTTGCCAATTCCTGTCGCGAAAACCTTGACCAGCCCTCAAAGACCACTGCGTTCCTCCAACTCTGGCCTCTTGTGCATCCCCTACTCCCGTCGCTCCACCATTGGTGACCATGCCTTTAGCTGGCTAGGTCCCAAGCTCTGGAATTCCCTCCCCAAACCTCTCTGCATGTCCACCTCTCTCTATTCCTTTAAGACCCTCCTTAAAATCTCTTTTTGACCAAGGTTTTAGTCACTCCTCCTAATATCCCCTTCTTTGACTGGTGTTAATATTTGTCTGATTATGCTTCTGTCATGCTTTCTAGGATGCTTTATTTCTGTATTAAAAGGGTGCTAAATAAATGAAAGTTGTTACTGGAAGGTCAGAAAAATTGGCCCCACTATTTCTATAAATTGAAGAATATTGTATACACTCAGTATGATCGTTGGGCCAGAAGGGAACAGTTCTGTTCCCTGATATCAGTGATGTTAAACCAATGTTATATTGAAGGATTAAAGCCTAGATTCACTCAACTGGGCAAAGGTAGGAGCTTGGTGGAATTGTGTGCCAGTGCTAACATATACTGATCCTTGACAAAATTTCATGGCTTGTAACTGTAGCCGAATTATTGGGCCGTATTTTCCGATCAGAGGCTTCCTGCGTGTGGCGGCCTCCAATCTGGAAAAAATCTACAAACTTACCCGAGGGCTCCAGAGGTGCATATAGTTCCGAGGCTGGGCCTCTCCAAACTCCAAGTGTGCAGGGCCCACGTATCCCAGAGGCGCATGCGGTTCGCAAGCGTCCCTGGGATCACGTGGGCCATGGGGAGCCAATAGCAGAAGGGAATCTCCCTTCATACACTTGACAGATAGACCTGTCAAATATATGAATGGAGATCACTCCAAAAACATAGTAAAACTTTAAATACATTTTTTAAAAACCATCACCTTTTTAAAATTAGTTGAAATTATTAAATATTTTAAACAAAAATTTAATTTTTTGAAAAAAAAGTATTTTTAAATTATAAATGAGTGAAGAAATTTTTTTTTTTGTAAAAACGTTTTTTTCAACTCTTATGCTGGTGTAAGATTTCGAAGGGTTTTCTGCGGGCAGAGGTTCTCCAGAAAGCGCAACTATCCGCCCACAGAGGTCCTTCTTCAGGGCAGGCGTCCGATCTGTCAAGAGGATTCTTGACAGATCGGAAATGTTGGTTTTCAGCGCATGCGCTTCACATGCCTGAAACCGGCATTTCTGATGTCCCTCCGGGTGTGTACACAGCTCGTACACACCCGTAGGCATTGGAATATTAGGCCCATTATATTGTTTTTGCTCCTGCTTAACAAAATGTTAGGGAACTTCCACTGTTGGCATGTAGAGGGAATGTCAAGTGAGGCACAATGGTGACATCTGCATCCTGCAAACAGTTTCACCTTGTACTGAAGCATACGGCCATGAGACAGATAAAATAAAAGTAAACAAGCAATCTTATCTTCATGCAAACAAAACTGAAAACATTATAAAAACACAAATCAAGTAAACTCCTGCAAGACAAGAATCTGAAAAGGGCTTAATAATGTTTTGGGGGAAATAAATGACATGCATTTTAAACTAGAAAATGATGCTTGGACTCAACAACTAATTCCCCAATGCACACAAACAGGAAACAGTTAGTGACAACCAATAGTTAATCAATAAGTAATTTTTGAAGAAAAACTAGTGGATTTCCTAAAGCATTGCCAACAGATTTATGTGCATCAGATTATTAACACGGCACTGTGGCTGGTGGCAAATAGCAAATTATGGGTTGGAAGTGAAGCTGAGATTTGGGCTGAGATGTTGGAAATTTTTGTATTTACTCCACAACACACAGTATAGCTGATCTTCCCTGGCATTGCTTATTAACAAAACAGAACTGTCTCTCTTTTCATGTAACTGTCTCTTGGCTTGTATCTACTTTTTCTTTCCGTTTATCTGCTCTTTTTTTCTCGGTCTTCATGGCTCACATCTTGTTGCTTTTGTATCTCTATTTGTCTGACTCTTCTCCCATTCACATTATTGTTATTCTGTCCTTCCCTTGGACCCCTGTTTTTCCTGAGTGCCTGTCATACACTCATGTACATCTCTCTCTCTCTGTTTCCCACTCCATTTGCTTTTCCCACAGATTTTCTCTTGTTCTTTCTTGATGCACTTTTCTTCTGTAGGTTTCTTAAATCTAATTTCTTGTCATCCCTCAGAGATCTGAATATACTCAGGGTATAAATGTCTGACAGGTGCCAAAGTGATCTTGCTTCTCTCTGGGTACAAAGGATGGGGGGGGGGGGGGGGCGGGGCAAGACCTGGAACTGCAGACTGAGAGTCGGATTTCTTTCTGAGGGAGTGTTTCCCACATTACAACAGTGACTACACTTCAAAAGTACTTCATTGGCTGTAAAGCACTTTGGGGACGTTCAGAGGTCGTGAAAGGCACTATATAAATGCAAGTTCCTTCCTTTCCTTTGAGGGAGGGATTGTCATAGGAGAGTTCCTTCATTACCAACCTAACAGTCCAACAATAGAATGGCTGCACTTTGCTTAGCTCAGCTATTTAATTTTGCATTAGGTTTATATTTTAATACTGCTGCTGTAGAAACTGTATTTTATATTAATGTACAAATTCAGAAAATTTAAATCACATTTAATATTATAGTGATGCTCGCACACAAAGAGTAACGGATTTAGCACTCAAGGCTGAAGCAACCTTCTCCCACATTTACCTCATGAAATCCCAACCACCTCCCCATTAAAATAACACCGTGTCCGCAATCACAGTGGGCTGGATTTTGCCGGCGCTCAGAGGGCAGGTTTGGAGGTGGGTCGAAGGTTAAAATAGTTTTGATTGACGGTGGGTTGCGATCCCGCCATCAACCTGCCGCCAAAGAATTTTCCCAAGTGTCAGGTCCCCGATTTACGAATGGACCCAATGTCATAAATCGCAACTTCTACAAGTAACTCAGGAAATACTACTGGATGGCCAGCTGAGGGCGCCGTCCGAGGAGTATAAATACTCGGGCGTGGGCCCAACTTGGCCAGAGACAATCTGGAAACAGGAAGCTAGTGACTACTAACTAGACCTCCATGTTTTGTTACAAGTCGATTAAAGCCTTGCTTTATGTTCAACCAAGTGCATAGTGAGTCTTTATTACGTCAATTTAATCGACTTGTTATCATCTCCACGCTTTGGGTGATTCGGAACAACCAGCTGCAACTCGAACCGCAGAAAGGAACTAGGGCAAGAAACTGATCCATCATGGAAAAACTCCTTAGACCCGCTCGTCTCGACCTGGACCCGAATGCACCTGCAGCAGCGAAGGTATGGAAGCATTGGTTTCGTACCTTTAGCAACTTTCTTGAAGAAAGTGGGGCGGATGCCCCTAATAAGTTACGAATGCTTATTAACTACGTATCCCCTCATGTGTATGATTATATTGAGGACTGTATAGACTACGATGCTGCTATCCAAATTTTACAGCAGCTATATGTCAAGTCCCCGAATGAAATCTTTGCTCGACACCTACTGGCAACAACTCGGCAGCAGCCTGGTGAATCACTCGATGAATTCCGCCAGAAACTTCGCAGGCTCAGCAAAGATTGTAACCTTAAAGTGGTTACAGCTGAACAGTATCAAGAGGAACTAATCCGCGATTCCTTTATCAATGGAATTGCGTCCCCTTTCATACGTCAGCGCCTGCTGGAAAATAAAACCCTCAATTTACGTATGACCAGGCGTGTTCCCTGGACTTGGCCAAGAAGAATGCAGACACTTATCTCCCACCACGTGCACAGGCGGCAGCTATTACCTTTAATAAGTCTTTCGATAGGTCTTGGGCAGATGCCCCCGCTGATGACGACTCTACTCTAACGGGCGACGACCCTACCCTAGAGGCCTTCGCTGATGATGACCCTGCCCTAGCAGCATCCTGGCAATCAGGAAGAAGTGTTTCTTTTGTGGAGGTGCGTTCCATTACAGAAAATTTTGCCCGGCTCGTAATGCCACCTGCAATCACTGCAGCAAGAAAGGACACTTTTCCAAGGTATGCCAGTCACGGGCCTCTGCTAACAAGCTGCTCCTCCCCCAAGAACCACTGCTAAGGCTACAGCTGCCGAAGGAAAAATTGCCCCGCCCCCATCACAGCTGTTTTTCCCCAAAGTCTGTCCCACGCGGCCACAAAGGTTTCAGTAAATGGGCACACTAAGCGCGCTAATCGACTCCTGCAGCTCTGACAGCTTCATTAGTAAGCGGGCTGCCAGCAGGTTAAAACTGCGCATTTATCCCTCGGACAGGGAGATTGCAATGGCTCCAACGACTCTGACCACCAATTCTTCAGGCTTCTGTCTTGTCAACCTCATCCTCAATGGCCGCACTTATCTCGCCACCTGGCTCGGAGTACTCGAAAACTTATGCAGTGATGTGCTTCTGGGACAGGACTTCCAGATGCAGCACAAAAGACTCACTTTTGAGTTTGGAGGGTCGAAGCCAGAGCTTACCATTTCAAGGTGCCGTTTAGTGCACTCTCGGCGGCCTTATTTGGTGAGCCCTCCCTGTTTGCCAATCTCTCCCCCCCCGCTGTAAACCCATAGCCACCAAATCGCAGCACTTTAGCCAAGATGACTGAGCATTTATCGAGACAGAAATCTCTCGCCTTTTAGCTGACGGTATTATCGAGCCATGTTCATCTCCCTGGCGGGCTCAAGTCGTCGTTGTGAAAAACCCTTTAAAACAACATAAGAAACGTCTGTGTATTGATTATTCGCAGACTATTAATCAATATACCGATCTGGATGCCTACCACGCATAGATGACATGGTCAACAACCTTGCCAAATACAAGGTATTTTCAACCTTCGATTTAAAGAGCGTGTACCAGGTACCACTGAAAGACTGACAGAAAGTATACGGCCTTTGAGGCCAATGGTCGGCTTTATCAGTTTTGTCGCCTTCCATTTGGGGTCACCAATGGGGTAGCTGTCTTCCAACGGGCAATGGATGGCCTAGTCCGGCAAGAGAACTTGACGGATACCTTTCTGTATTTAGACAATATCACTATTGCCGGCCATGATCAAAAGGAGCATAACACCAATCTTCAGAGATTTTTTGACGTTCTCCGTCATCGCCACTTAACGTTAAACGAATCCAAATCGGTGAAATCGTGCCATCAGTGAACATTCTTGGCTACTGGGTGGGCAACGGTGTTATTAAACTGGACCCAAAGCGACTTCGTCCACTTCAGGAGCTCCCTCCCCCTAAAAATCTCAGCTCTCTTCGTCGGGCACTTGGCATGTTTGCTTATTACACAAAGTGGATACCTCACTTCTCCGATAAAATACAGCCCCTGCTTCATGCGAAGTCTTTTCCATTGGAAGCAACGGCTATTTCTGCCTTCAACCTCCATAAACAACAGCTGGAGAAAGCCACACTTCGCTCCATTGACAAAAACCTTCCTTTTGTGGTCGAATGCGATGCATCGGAGGTGGCGATCTCGGCTACCTTGAATCAAAGTGGTCGACCCATGGCATTCCTATCCAGAACCTTGCAGGGTAGCGAGCTCCATTACCCCCTCGTCGAGAAGGAGGCTACAGCCATCATCGAGGCTGCACTCCAATGGAGTCATTTTCTTGCTCGGCGTCATTTCACGCTCATAACTGACCAGCGCTCCGTGGCCTTCATGTTGGATAACCAGAAGCGCACGAAAGTCAAAAATAATAAAATTCAACTCTGGAGGATGGAGCTGGCCGCCTTTGGATATACTATCCGTTACCGACCCGGCAAACAGAATGTGGCCCCAGATACATTCACATGGGCATTTTGCTCTTCAATGTCAACGTCGACTCTGGCGGATCTGCATATAGACTTATGCCATCCTGGCATTACCCAGATGTTGCACTTTGTGCGCTCCAAAAATCTACCGTTCTCAATGGAGGACGTTAGGGAAAACATGCTCCTCCTGTAGGATTTGTGCAGAATTGAAACCACAATTCTTCCGCCCATCAGATGGCTTACTCATACATGCAATGCAGCCTATGCAGAGGCTCAGCATAGACTTTAAAGGGCCATTGCCTTAGTCGACGCAGAACACCTACCTACTTACGATGGTAGACGAGTATTCACGCTTTCCCTTTGCCTTCCCCTGTCCTAATATGCTTACCTCTATGGTAATTAAATGCCTCGATCAGGTCTTTTCCCTTTGCGGGAGGGCCAATTTTATCCACGCGGATCGGGGTCCCTCCTTTATGTCGAGTGAACTTAAAGGTTCTCTTTCCCAACGGGGAATCGCCGAGTAAGATGACACCATATCACCCAATCGGCAACAGACAGGTTGAACGATACAATGCCATCATCTGGAACGCTGTCCATCTGGCACGGAGGTCACGCAACCTACCAGACCAGCAATGGGACACTGTGCTCCCTGACGTATTACACGCTATCCGGTCTCTTCTCTCCACATCCACTAATGTCACGCCTCATGAGCGATTCTTCAAGTTCCGGTATCGCTCTACACATGGGGCATATCTACCATCATGGTTGGTGGCTCCAGGCCCTGTGCTACTCCGGAGGTTCGTCCGGTCTGCCAAGAATGACCCTCTCGTTGATGAGGTGGAGTTAACGGAGGTAAACCCCACGTATGCGCACATGCGGTACCCTGATGGCCGGGAGTCCATCGTCTCGCTCAGAGGTCTGGCTCCCTGCCCAACCGGTCACACGGGCCCGAATGATGAAGGATCCCACGACGATGTCAACACTCCGCACCCCAAGATGACGCCCTACCTGGGACATCGAGGGATCTGCCGGCAGTGCTACCGGATCAACTCAGGGAGCCGAACGCTCCCCGTAGGATGGCCACCCGAAACCAGGACGCCGGACAATCTCCGGCTATGACCCAGGATGAGGCCAGCTCTGCGCCGGTGGGGACCCACACCCGGAGTCATGATATTCCCAGTCCTCCACAGGATGATCAAGACGACGCGGACTCTACCGACTTACCGGTATGGGCCAAGCGACCCAGGGACCAGGACACGGTCCGGGGAGACGTGCCTTCCGGTCACAAGCAGAAAGCTAAACGACTACGGCTATTTTTGGTCCACCTAGTCCGTTAAAGGAAGACTGGACTTCCAAACCTTTTAGGGAGGAAGAATGTCATAAATCACAACTTCTACAAGAAGTAACAGGAAGTACTACTGGATGGCCAGCTGAGGGCGCCGTCCGAGGAGTATAAATACTCGGGCGTGGGCCCAACTTGGCCAGAGACAATCTGGAAACAGGAAGCTAGTGACTACTAACTAGACCTCCATTTTTTTTTTACAAGTTGATTAAAGCCTTGCTTTATGTTCAACCAAGTGCGTAGTGAGTCTTTATTACGTCACCCAACACCTAGCGGCGGGAAGAGGATTAAAGTCAATTACCTGCCTATTAACAGGTAGTTGACAGCCTATTTTTGAATTTTGTCGCTCCTGGCTTGGGTTTCCTGACGTCCGGACACCATGCCAGGTAAGTGTGGCATGTTGGGAGTCTGCTGTAATGTTTCTGGATTGATGACAGCTGCAGCAGTAGTGTGAAGGATCCAATGTTGCACATGGTAAGTCTTAGAGGAAAGAAAATGTTGGAACTGCATTTTTAATACATTTACACTTTTCTTTAGGTTACAAGTTTTTAAATCCATGTCCAGCGCCACCTCACTGGGAGAACTTCTCTCACTGTGACAGATCGCTTCTGCCACCTCACCTGCAGCTGCCATTTATTCCAGCCTATGGAGGGAGTCATTGGAGAGCCTGGGTGCAAGAGGTCACCTTTGTGCAGTGATTGTCAGTGTTTTCAGCACCTCAATGCTGTCAAACACTGAGAAATCAACTGTCAAAATAAAATTGTGCGTGGTCCCTTTAAGGAAACCGGCAGATGACGTGTCATCAAATGACATCATCTGACCCACTTCCTCTTAACTGGCAGGCTTAACAAGGTCAATCAAGGCAAAATCACATCTGTGGGCCGGATGCAGATGGGGCGGGACTGGTAGCCAGAAACCACCTGATCCGCACCCAACCCACCTCCATTGATAAAATAACAGCCAGTGTCTGTGTTGTTTGGTGTTGGGATTGAAGTCTCCACAGCTGCACAAAATCAATAGAACTGAATATTGGGCGGGGAGTATAAAGGGCGGCCTATGCGATACCAGCTCTTTTGCGCTACTGCCAAACTGAATTTCTACCCCATTATGTGGGCAAAGGCACCATTTTGTGCACAGCAAAATCCCAGAAACTGCCATGAGATGAAATAACTTAGCTTTTTTTTTTGCTAATGTTGGTTCAGGGAGCAATGTTGGTCAATAGACTGGGAGGACTATGTGCTCGTCTTATAAAGTCAAATATAGTACGATGACTCCACCTGTAGCCCTGTAACAGGCAGATGAAGCCTTTGGTACACACCTCCAGCAATGCAGCATTTCGTCAGTACTACACTGGAGCAGCGTGCTCAGGTTCTGGGGTGAAGGGATGGTACAATGTACGGAAGCGTTAATGAGAAAAGGCCATTCAGTCTGCAGGATCATACGTTATGGGCATAACATTTTAAGATCTATCAACAATTCTGAATCAAGCTTCACTCAAAAGGCATTGGTTGGTAAACTTGAAATGATTAAAAGACATTAGACTAGAACATTTTTCCTACATGATTATATAATTGCATAAAATTTCCTCTGAAGTTGATCAAATTGTTAGAAGTACATTTGTACCAAAAGAAACAAAGCTGGTCACAGAGGTAGCATGTTTCTATAATTCCACTTACTAACAGTTAGCAATCAAATTCTGTGAAAATGTTACATATTATTGAAATTAATCAGTACTTTTGTAACTGCAAAGATCAGTCAAAATGTGCAATTTTTTAAGATTAATTGTACTTTATAGATGTAAGGGAATAGCCGAATGATTTTTGGTTAATTATTGTTAATTCAGAGTCTTAAAGCACAGATTTTAATGGTGAAATCCATTAAAATAAATACTAACTGTTAAAGAATTTTTATTTTCAGTTTTGCATTAAGTCAATTGTGTTGCAGAACTAACCTCAAAAGGGCACCCGATTGCAAAGAAATTTCATGGACTAGAAATTGGATCGTACAGTGCCGGTTTTTCAGAAGATTCCAATATGGCGTGTGGTGTGCGCGTGCTCATTCTGTGCTTCACACCATATTGGTCATCCAGGGTGTGCGCCTGAAATAGACGTATGCCTATTGCCTGTATAAATCAGGGGACAAATGCCAACTTGAGGCCCCTTTCCAATTTTGGATTGCGACTGAATGCAACATGCACTGTGCGCTCGTCAGTTCATTCTGTTAGACGAACGGCATTCAAACCAGTAGTCTTTAAAGAGGTTGCTGGAGGCTAAAGGTAAATTAAAAATAACCTACTTACAGGAAACTCTTTTTTATCTGGCACCGACGGGACCGGCGTGGTGCCGGTTTATCAAAAGGTTCGGATTACAGAGAGCTATAGTTAAAGGTACGAGAGCTCCGTATACAGCAACAAATCCAGGCTTCCCTGTTGCTTTGCAACAGGTGCAGAAACCCCGGCCACAAGATCCAGGCGTCAGGTGCAGGAACCCCGGTTACACAGCCACAGATCCAGGAACGGCCACTAATATGAAGTAAAACTTACCTGAACCTACTCCTGAATTGTGCCGGTTAACAGATTTCTGGTTATTTAGGTGCCGGTAGTTTCCTGTACCTGGATATGGAGCTAGAAGGAGCAGGAGCAATAGGCCTATGTTTCCTAATAGATGACACAGCAACTTAAATAAAACGTGAAATGAATTGGAGAGTGTGCCTTCTATTTTTTAAACCGAGATTTTTAAAACTATTTCTTACATCTGAAAAGGCCTGATGAAACATTCTTTGTTAAAGATCCCCTAAATTAACCTTTTTCAGACAATGGAAAGCATTCCTGTTAATTATTACACATCATTTAAACAGACACACATTCCCCAAACTTCAATTATTTTAAAAAATTGGCTTTAATCATATTTTTCTCGTCTTCCATTTATTAATCTGTTCCGTGTGTTTTTTTCCCATATTTCTTTGTGAGCTATTTTCTCTCTCATACTTTTTGGTTTCTTTGCCACATCTTTTAACATCCATAAAGGGCATTGGTACAAGTACAGAATTGTGTGCACTGTAGAACTGGTTAACATTAGCTGTGTGAGGTTGCAAGGAAATGACTCATTCTATTATTTCCAATCCTTGAAAATTACCTTTTACCAATAAATGTTACCGTGTGTTAGAAGTAATTCCAGTTTCTATAAAATTAAGATTTATTACTGCCAATTTTTGTACATCCATTGTCACATTAATGAACTGCATTTAATTATAACATTCAGCAATACTCCATAACAACTCTTTAAAGTGATAGCTGAGGATATTATTTTGAATGAGTCTTTAATTTATACAGGACACATTTTGTATGGTTTACAGCAGTTGCTGCCCAACCAATGATACTTCTGGGCTTCCTTATTGTTAGAAACTAGGGGTGCCTAAAAATGTATATGGCTTTTAAATGATAAGTTTTGTTTTCCTGGAAGCTTGCATTAGAATTTGAGAGTGTCTTTTTAATCAGTTAGATTAGGTGAAACATAAACATTCCACACAGGGGCCCATAGGATGGTCCTGCCAGGCTAGTTATCTGTTGTTTGTAAGTTAGGGTTTTGACTTTGTTAATGTATCTTTAATTTGGCCAGTGAAGGCCCAGCCTATGTTTCTTCCATTATTACTAATAACCATATTGGAGTTTGTTTAGCAGAACTGCTTGTGAAGATAATTAAAAATTAATTCGAAAAAGACATAGAATGAAAGGAATTTGAGGAGGATAAGGTATCCATCTTAGAATGGGCCATTTGCTAGATGAAGATGAGATAGCGACTGGTTAATGTGCGACAGCTCTGGCTGGGGCCATGATTAAGTGGGACAGGGCCGGGCCTTGTACTTGCTGGGAAAAAGGGGGAGAGAGTAAAAAGAGATAAGATGGATTCCAATGGAGGAACCTTCAAATTGTAAAAACAAGGATGAAGTAATGAGACCTTCTTTTTGAGAGGGCTTTCATCCAAACACCAAGACAAAGAACTTAAGCTGTCATTGGTTGATGAAGTTTTGGAGGAATCTCTATTGGTTAAATGGTCTCGTCAATAACGTGGCCTCCGGCCCACCCCTAAAAAGAGAATAAAAAGTGACACCCCAAGGGCTTGCACACAGACTGAGGAAGGGAGAGCCGAACAGCTGGTCAAACGCTCTTTTAAGAGTGATCCCATCCTCACCATCGAAGGCCCGAGAGAGAGAGAGCGACCAGAAGCCAGAGAACTGTTTACGCATGCCAGCCGTCTGTCCGGTACAAGCTGCTCGTCACGGTCGTATGTTTTTGCTGTATTGCTAGTGTGTAATATTCCATCCTAAACTCTGGTTAAACACAATATACCCACCATATTGGTTTGCACTTGATCCTGTTTACCAGATATATGTGAATCTCAACATTATTAGCCTCAGACCCAACATAAATTTCTATTATTGCTACTTTTCCATATTTAAAATATATATAAAGCAACAGAAATCAAAGTATCATAAATACAATATACAGCAAAAAGTAAATGCATTACAAAAAAATTCTACCACGCCCACAAACAATCACTAGGCGCTATGGAGCTCAGTGCCACTCAATGGTTTATTTTCCCTAATCCCTTAATCCGTCAGGTGCATGTTCATAATACAGTAAACTTGATTGAGTCAGGTCATAATATCTTCATATCTCTTTATATTCTGTAACACTTCACAGAACCAATTTTAAACCACCCTACTATTCCATTTAAAATAGGTATATAAGCATTAGAGATCCCAAACAATACCATAATCCTTTAACCTTAATGAGTAGTATTTGACGTTTCAAATGTTTTAAAATGAACAATATGCTCCTGAAAATAATCCCAGCAGCTCTGGGGTGAAGATGTATCAGGGCTCAAATACATGATTCCCAAAATAACAAGTTCTTGATCTCAACTGGACCGTCAGTAACAGCCACAGAATGGATGCAGTACATTCCCCCCTACAAGCAAATATATTAAGCCTGAGTTTAACCCTGCCAGCCTAGCCTTGTCATACAGAAAGGCCTGCATTTGGAGGAGGCACAGCAGCAGTCCTCATCAGATGAAGACGACCAGCGGGAAGGTAAAGAAGCAGCAGAAGGAGGAGGGTCACCTCAACGTCTTGCAGCAAGAGACGAGGGGCCATCTAATTGCTCAGATTCCATTGACCTGCTCATTCTAATACCCTTAGGAGGAAAAAGTTCGGTTGCTTTGCGCCTCCCGTTAGGGCACTAATGGGGCGCAAAGCAACTAGCACCCGGGCGCGGCACTGCCAACGCCTCCCACGAAATTCAGAGGTAGGTTAGCAGCGGCGGCAACCGCTAGCGCCCCATGGCGCTGCACCGCCGCCGATTTTCAGTAGCACCCTCCGACTTACTGCCAGACACTGTCTGATGGGGTCAGGGGGGCCTACCTGCGGCCGGGGCACCACTAATTAAAGGCGAGGTGCCGGGCGGCCAGTTTGGTTTTGGCTGCCTGCCAGCACCTGCCCCCGTTGCCGTCCACAGCCTCCTCTCAGCCCCCCCCCTGCGGAGTGCCAGCTGCGCTCTGTGAGCCCGGCACTCAAGTGCCGGGCTCTTTTGCCAGCACACCGATCCCTGGTGGCCCAGCTGGGCCCCAGGTCACGCTGCGCAAGGCCCCTCCCCTTTAAGTGGAGGAAGGCCTGCAGTACCGTGGCGCAATGTGCCGCGATATTGCCTCGCAGTGCCCCAAGCGGGAGGCGGGGCGCTTCCAGTAGCGCCCTGCTACCAATGAATTTCGGCCGCGGGGGGGCACTAAATTTTTCGGGGCACTAGCACCCCAAAGGGGGCGCGACTCAATTTTTCCCCCCTTAGAATTTACACAGAACCCTTCTGCTCAACGGTCCTAGTTACATCCTTCACCGTTCCCTTCATCCAGCTTTAAAGAACATTCAAACCTTTCAGACAACTTCCATATCAATGACATACTGACAATGCAGACTCAGAAGCTGCGATTAAACCACACTGCAGACCAAAGTGTCAAATGTGATAAAGCTCATTAATTTAATAGCAAATATAATAATTGCTTTCCATTCATTTCGCACCCAGTGATCAACCCAAAGTGCTTTTCTGAGAAGGTTTACTAACTCTAGGGAAACACCTTGTAGGAGTAGTAAAGGCCACAGCAAGGCTGCTGTGCCTGATGTTAGGACCCTTGAAACGCTCGTGGCCCAGTGACTATTTTTAAAATTAATTCTTGGGATGTGGCCATCGCGGGCACGGCAGGCGTTTATTACCCATTTCAAGATGCCCTGAGAAAGTGATGGTTGGCCTTTTTTTGAACTGCTGCAGTCCATGTGGTGAAGGTACTCCCACAATGTTGTTAGGTAGGGAATTCAAAGATTTTGACCATGTTACGATGAAGGAATGGCGATAAATGTTCAGGCCAGTGTGTGACTTGGAGGGGAACTTGGAAATGATGGTTTTTCCATGCAGTGATTTGTGTATTTGTACTCCGAGATCCCTTCCTTCCTCTACCCCAACAAGACTCGCACCCTCCAAGTGATAAGTGACCTCCCTATTCTTCCTACCAAAATGTAATACCTCACATTTATCTGTGTTGAACTTCATTTGCCAATTATACGCCCATTCTGCAAGTTTATTAATGTCCTTCTGTAATTTGTTGCAATCCTCCTCAGTATTGACTATCCCACCACCCCCCCCAATTTGGTGTCATCCGCAAATTTAGAAATTGTCTTTTTGATTCCAAAGTCTAAATCATTAATGTAAATTGTAAACAGCAGTGATCCCAGCACTGATCCTTGTGGAACACACTACCCACTTTCTGACATTGTGAATAGCTACCCTTTACTCCTACTCTCTGCTTTCTGTACTGAAGCCAACCAGCAATCCAATCTGCTACTTGACCCCCGACTCCGCATTTTTTGCCCTTGTTCATCAATCTATTATGGGGTACTCTATTGAAGGCCTTTTGAAAATCCAGATAAATTACATCTACTGCATGACCATTGTCTACTCTCTGTTACCTCTTCAAAAAATTTAATAAAGTTTGTAGAATAGAGCTCATCTGTATGATTTTATAATACTTTAAATGTAATGCTCTTCTTAAAATTACTATGATATATAATAATGTTAGAAGCATAAAACCTCTGTTACAATGTGTACAACCTTAGTTAAAAAGACAAGGCTGAGAAGCAAAGTATGATGGTAAATTATGCCAACTTGATGTAATTCTGTAAAAATGGTCTGTTAAGTAAACGAGATAATGGGGAACAAGAAATTCAGCAACATTGCAAAAGAAGATAGGGGGCTGGAGACAGTCACCACTCCTTATCTTCTCAAAAAGTGCAAAGCCGGCTAAATAATGAGCTGATTAGAAAGCAAAAAGACATCTGAGAGAACTTGGGGTGAAGCTTGTTCTCAGATAAGGATAGCTTGAGATGCAAGAAATGTAGTGAGAGTAACTGAAATAACATACCAGACAGTAAATGAAGGCCACATAGGCACAGGGAAGAAAAAGGTATAAATGAACAGTTATAGAACATTGAAGGCAGCGCAAAACCAGGGGAAGAGAAAACCTTCAGTCAACAGAACACAGCAAGACTGAGAAAAAGAGACCGTTCCGCAGTCACCTGGTGGGCACACTACCGGGGTTTCGAGGAACGGATTGCGACCATCATCTTGTTAAATATTACTTTTTTGTACTGGATGTAAAGTGCTTAATAAATCTGTTATACTTATACACAGCATACCTGTACCAGGAGTGGTTTTAGAGTCACGGACAACTTAAATGTAAATTACGCGTCTTACAGATCTCACGGTCTTACAGGTTGGTCAAGCAAGACTTTCCCTTTTGAAATCCATGCCAACTATTCATTATTATATTTTTGGTTGCACATGGGTCTAGTTAAAGCTTTGCACAGCATACTTAACTGTTAAACAGTGAATACTTCAGTCAACAGAGTCTCAGAATAAATCATTCCTCTGTGTCAAAAGTATTAGCTTGAAGCCAATTTATACACGTTGAAAAGACATTTTTATTCCAATTAAGTGAATGGCAATCATTCAAAATTTATGTATTTATATCCTTTCAACAAGTGTTTTTGCTATATTAAAATGAAAATTAAAATAATGTAGGTATATCTAATTTCAACCTTGAGAAGAAAATTTGTTTCAATTAGTCAGATGGTGTGATATTGAAACAATATTGATAAGGCATTAGTTGACAATTTCATCCTGTTGCATGGGTGTAATCTTACCACGTTTTCACTTTAATTATGAAATTTCATGCCAATTTAAATTCTTTGGGGAAAAGTATCACAGCCATAAATCAACATGGTTTCAATGCCCGCACTGAGTAAATGATTTGAGCAAAATGCATTTTTCATAGTAAGCAATTATGGTTTAAGCAGCCAACATAAACAAACAAAATAGACACATTCTGTGGAGTAAAATATCAGACTTAGCACAAGATTTAATTTTAAGCAAAATAATTGTGTTAAGAACACCTATGTCCCCCAAAAAACAAAGGAAAACAGCTAAAAATGCAGACATACATATCATGCTTCAGGATTCTTCGTCCATTTTTCCACAGAATAGATCTAGATAAGATTTATTTCAAAATGGGTGTCTTAAAAGTAAGCTTTAATTTATCAGGTCAGACCCATGCTGGCTTGGGAACCCAAAGTAAGACAAAAGGTGGCTAAGATGATAATAGGAAGTTGTTTTTCTCAGAGACTACACAATAAGCAATTTGTTAAATTGTCTCAGTATTCAGAAAGACACCTCTCACTATTGTGTTGCAAAATCTTTGGCTCTCTGTGGTTGTTAGAGGGGGGAAGTAGAAGCGAGACAGGATAAAATTAGAGGCTATCAATATATGTAAGATAGTCACCAAGAAATCAATTAGGGAATTCAGAAGAAACTTCTTTACCCAGAGTGGTGAGAATGTGGAACTCACTACCACAGGGGCTGGCTGAGGCCAATATATAGATGCATTTAAGGGGAGGCTAGATAAGCATATGAGGGAGAAGGGAATAGAGGGTTACGCTGATAGATTTAGATGAGGAAAAACGGGAGGAGGCTCGAGTGGAGCATAAATGCCGGCATGGACTGGTTGGGTCAAATGGCCTGTTTCTGTGCTGTATATCCTATGTAAATTCTATGTCGGCTATTTGACAGAGAGTGGAGAGCTTTACCTGAATATATTGAACTAAGTGACTCTTATCATACCGGTTGCTCTGTACATTTCAGCTTACAGTTGAACAAAGCAGCTAAACAATTTGAACCAAACTTCCCCTTGTCTAGTGTTCAATTTCTCTGAAGGTGGATTGCGTTAAGAAGCACATGTGCAAAAGACACAAATATCCAGTTCGGGTAATAAGGGGATATTACTACTACTCCCCCTGGGACCTACAACCATACAGGTAGATATAGAGCAGTGCGAGTCAACTGCCATAAAAGTAAGACATACAGACCACAATGGGAGTGACTAATGCCACCGAGCCTAAAAAGGTATCTGCCGCAGACCCGAATTCATAAAATGCACATACATGTATTCAAAATAAATTACTGTTTTGCTTATGAAATCCTTAAAGAAGACAATTTTTGATTCACTAGAATGCTATTATTTGGAAATATATGAATCAAGTGATTCATTTATAGCAATAGCTAAGTTAGCAATTTATTCAGAGTCTTCCTGTAACAACATATGTAGCAAGAGTTGAATCACAAAACATAAACTGATTGGTTGCTTGGCAAGTGGGTCATTGCAAGAATATATTTTGATTGTGGTGGTGGCACTGGGCAGTATCCATCTCTCAATGAATATAATCAATGATCCCACAGGCTCTAAGCTAGAATAAAAAATCATCAGCTAAATAAAGGACTTGTACGGCACCTCATGTTCCAGTGCAGAACTCGACAAGATACTCATTCTGTTACTGAAATATATTTAGTCAGTTTCATAGCATACTGCATTCTTTAACTGTAGTTTCAAAATGTTGCAAAATGGCAACACAGAAAAAAATAAACTTCAAATTTGTCATTTTATTGTTCTAGTTTGTGCCTTTTTTCCAACCATTTCCCTCCTTTCTTGACATTACCACGAGCATATCCACGTCAGAGGGATGATGCAGCTTGCAGCACATGTCCCTATGGATTTTGTCACTGTTGCTTCTTGGTCAGACTTCCAGGAGGGGTGTTGGCATAGTGCTGGATGGGATTCCTCATGGCTATTTTTCTTGCCCTCTGCTAGATAATTCAGCAGATATAGAGGCAAAATTTGGAATAAATATTGTGTGATACCAAGGATGACTCTAGTTCCTAATCCACGGTAGCATAGTAGTTATGCTACTGGACTAATAATCCAGAGGTCTGGACTAATGATCCAGAGACACGAGTTCAGATCCCACCACGGCAGCTGGGGAATTTAAATTCAGTTAATAAATAAATCTGGAATTTAAAAAAATGCTAGCATCAGTAATGGTGTCTATGAAGCTATCGGATTGTCATAAAAACCCATCTGGTTCACTAATGTCCTTTAGAAGGAAATCTGCAGTGCTTAACTGGTCTGGCCTATATGCGACCCACAGCAATGTGGTTAAATCTTACTTGCCCTCTGAAAAGACCTAGCAAGCCACTCATTTGTGTCAAACCACTACGAAAAACAATAAGAATAAAGCTGGATGGACCAACCGGCACCGACCTTCAATATGAAAATGGCTCACCCAGCCCAGTCAACCCTGCAAAGTCCTCCACATCAACATCTGGAGACATGTGCCAAAATTGGGAGAGCTGTCCCACAGACTAGTCAAGCAACAGCCTGACACAGTCATACTCACAGACTCATACCTTTCAGCCAATGTCCCAGATTCCTCCATCACCATCCCTGGGTATGTCCTATCCCACTGGCAGGACAGACCCACCAGAGGTGTTGGGAGGGAGTGGCCTTGGGAGTCCTCAACATTGACTCCAGACACCATGAAGTCTCATGGCTTCAGGTCAAGCTTGGGCAAGGAAACCTCCTGCTGATTACCACCTACTGCCCTCCCTCAGCTGATGAATCAGTACTCCTCCATGTTGAACGCCACTTGGAAGAAGCACTGAGGGTAGCAAGGGCACAGAATGTACTCTGGGTGGGGGACTTCAATGCCCATCATCAAGAGTGGCTCGGTAGCACCACTACTGACCGAGCTGGCTGAGTGTTAAAGGACATAACTGCCAGACTGGGCCTGCGGCAGGTGGTGAGAGAACCAACGAGAGAAAAACTATACTTGGCCTCGTCCTCACCAATCTACCTGTCGCAGATGTATCTGTCCACGACAGCATTGGTAGCAGGGACCACTGCACTGTCCTTGTGGAGACAAAGTCCTGTCTTCACACTGAGGACAACCTCCATCGTGTTGTGTGACACTACCACCATGCTAAATGGGAAAGATTCAGAACAGATCTAGCAGCTCAAAACTGGGCATCCATGAGGTGCTGTGGGCCATCAGCAGCAGTAGAATTGTATTCCACCACAATCTGTAACCTCATGGCCTGGCATATTCCTCGCTCTACCATTGCCATCAAGCCAGGAGACCAACCCTGGTTCAATGAGGAGTGCAGAAGAGCATGCCAGGAGCAGCACCAGGCATACCTAAAAATGAGGTGCCAACCTGGGGAAGCTGCAACACAGGACTCTACATGCATGCTAAACAGTGGCAGCAGCATGCTATAGACAGAGTGAAGTGATCCCACAATCAACAGATCAGATCAAAGCTCTGCAGTCCTGCCACACCCAGTTGTGAATGGTGGTGGACAATTCAACAACTAACGGGAGGAGGAGGCTCCAGGAATATCCCCATCCTCCATGATAGTGGAGCCCAGCACGCAAGTGCAAAAGACAAGGCTGAAGCGTTTGTTATCATCTTCAGCCAGAAGTGCCAAGTGGATGATTCATATTGGCCTCCTCCTGAAGTCCCCACCATCATAGAAGCCAGTCTTCAGCCAATTTGATTCATTCCACGTGATATCAAGAAACGGCTGAGCACACTGGATACAGCAAAGGCTATGGGCCCTGAGAGCATCCCGGCTGTCGTGCTGAAGACTTGTGCTCCAGAACTAGCTGCGCCTCTAACCAAGCTGTTCCAGTACATCTACAACATTGGCATCTACCCCACAATGTGGAAAATTGCCCAGGTATGTCCTGTCCAAAAAAAAATGGACAAATCCAATCTGGACAATTACCGCCCCATCAGTCTACTCTCAATCATCAGCAAAGTGCTAGAAGGCATCATCGACAGTGCTATCAAGCGGCACTTACTCACCAACAACCTTCTCACCGATGCTCAGTTTGGGTTCCACCAGGACCACTCAGCTCCAGACTTCATTACAGTCTTGGTCCAAACATGGACAAAAGAGCTGATTTTCAGGGGTGAGGTGAGAGTAACTGCCCTTGACATCAAGGCAGCATTTGACCCAGTGTGCCCTAGTAAAATTGCAGTCAATAGGAATCAGGGGGGAAACTCACTGGCTGGAGTCATACCTAGCACAAAGGAAGATGATTATGGTTGTTGGAGGTCAATCATCTCAACCCCAGGACATCGCTGCAGGAGCTCCTCAGGACAGAGTCCTAGGTCGAACCATCTTCAGCTGCTTCAACAATGAGCTTCCCTCCATCAGGTGGTCAAAAATGGGGATGTTCGCTGACGATTGCACAGCGTTCAGTTCCATTCGCAACTCCTCAGATAATGAAGCAGTCCTTGCCCGCATGCAGCAGGACCTAGACTGTAATGATCAATAACATGTCATTCTATAGTGGACACTAGGTGGAGCCGTAGAGCTGTATATATAAGACTACACTACCCAGATGTATAGATATTAAGACTACATTACCCATGAGGCACTGGGCTACCCACAAGGCAGCAGTCAAGATGGAAGCCTCTACAGATACAGTACCTAGTCCACATGTGCTCAATAAAGTAACTAGCAAAAGCTAGCTGTGTTCATAATAAGAATGTCTATTTATTAATGAACATAAGATGGTACCAGGATGGTGAAGATCTGCTGAAAATTGTGAAAAGCGAAATGGAGAATTTGAAGCCACCAGAGCGTATGAAACTCACAGGAAAAATTGACTACAATTGGCAGACTTTTAAACAACAATTCGAACTCTACATTGCAGCCATCGGATTCGGTACGAAGCCAGAACACAATGAGAGACTGACTAAAGTGCTACAGAGCATACACCGGAATGGACTGAAGCTCAACAAAGCCAAGTGTCAGTTTGGCGTCCAGGAAGTCACTTTCCTAGGAGATAATCTATCTGGTAAAGGAATAGAGCCAGATATGGAAAAAGTAAACGCCATACTCAAAATGCCCCGACCCACTGACAAAAAAGGAGTGCTACACATCATGGGGATGATAAACTTCATTGGAAAGTTAATTCCTAACTTGTCAGCCAAGACAGCCTGTCTGCGAGACCTGCTACATAAAACAAATGAGTTCGCATGGACAGAAAGACATGAACAAGAGTGGATAAACCTCAAAACAGTGCTGACAACCACACCTGTACTCACCTTCTTTGACCCAACCAAAAGAATCAAAGTGTCAACAGATGCATCAAAAGATGGCCTAGGTGCGGTCTTGCTACAAGCAGAGGGTGAAGATTGGAAGCCTGTTGCCTATGCCTCCAGGTCTATGACTGATATGGAGTGTCGATACACCCAGATTGAAAAGGAATGTCTAGGCTTGGTAGTTGGACTAGAAAAGTTTCATGGCTACATATATGGACTTCCCACCTTCACAGTTGAGACAAACCACAGCCCTCTGGTTGCCTTCATAAAAAAAAACCTGAATGAGATGTCTCCAAGGATTCAATGACTCATGATGAAGCTGCAAAGATATGACTTTGAACTGATCTACACACCAGGCAAATACATAGTGTTAGCAGATGCACTATCCCGAGCACCCACAATGAGTCATGTGAGCTCTACTGAAGAAGACGTGGATGTTCATGTGAGTATGGTCACTGCTGCGCTGCCCGTGTCAGACACAAAATCAAAGCAAATAGCAGAAGAAACAGTAAAAGATACAGTATTACAAACAGTAATAGAGAACATTCATCATGGTTGGCCAAAAGGTTCCTGTCCAAAATATTTTCACATAAGGTCAGAATTGAGTGTCACAGGTGGACTATTACTAAAACAGAACAGAATAGTCATTCCACAGGCTCTATGTCAAGACATGCTCAAAAGGATTCATGAGGGACACCTCGGAATTGAAAAATGCAAAAGGAGGGCAAGAGACACTGTTTATTGGCCTGGCATAAATAAGGACATTGAGAACATGATAGGCAAATGTGAGACATGTCAGAAACACCAAAACAAACAAGCAAAGGAACCAATGATAGTAGCTGACATACCAACAGCACCATGGCAAAAGGTTGGTATGGACCTTTTTCATTTAAATGGTAAAGACTATCTAATAGTGATTGACTACTATTCTAACTATCCTGAGATGGCACTGCTCTCAAGCACCACAGCAAGCAGTGTCAGAATGCATGTGAAATCCATCTTCGCCAGACATGGAATTCCCAGGATTGCCGTTAGCGACAATGGTCCGTGCTTCAACTGTAAGGAGTGGCAACAGTTTGCAGCACAGTATGACTTTCAGCACATCACATCCAGTCCTTTGTATGCTCAGTCAAATGGTAAGGCAGAGAAAGGTGTTCAAGTTCTCAAGCAGCTACTGAAGAAAGCAAGTCTGATCCTTATCTCGCCCTGCTGAGCTACCGAGCCTCACCTTTAGACTGTGGTTCTTCACCTGCTGAAGTACTAATGGGTCGCAAGTTGTGCACCATGCTACCCTGCTGTGCAAAAGAACAGCAAAGTGAGGAACTGAGACAGAGACTTCAACTGTTAAAGCTGAAACAGAAATCATACTATGACAAGTCATCCAAAACTCTAAAACCATTGACAAGGGATGATGATGTCAGGATTGAGGATCCAGATGCATGGAACAGGAAAGCTACAGTTCTTGAGGAAGTAGGACCAAGGTCATACACTGTTAGAACTGAGGAAGGACAGATTCTCAGGAGGAACCGCCGTTGCCTCCTAAAAACAGGACTATTCAAGAGCAGATTGATGACAATGCCGCAACTGCATCTTGTCATTCACCGCCAGAACAATCTCATGAAGACACATCAGACTTACCCGTGTTGAGAAGATCCACACGTGAAGTAAAAGAGCCTGATAGACTTAATCTTTGAGTACAATGTAAAGCTTTGAAAATGTGTTGACTGTTTTGAAAATGTTTATGTTTATAGAGCACTAACAAAAGTGTTACTGATATTATCTTTATTGTTTTCTTGAAAGTTGATTGATATTGATTTTGTTAAACCTCAAAGAAAGGAGGATGTAATGATCAATAACATGTCATTCTATAGTGGACACTAGGTGGAGCCGTAGAGCTGTGTATATAAGACTACACTACCCAGCTGTATAGATATTAAGACTACATTACCCATGAGGCACTAGGCTACCCACAAGGCAGCAGTCAAGATGGAAGCCTCTACAGATACAGTACCTAGTCCACATGTGCTCAATAAAGTAACTAGCAAAAGCTAGCTCTGTTCATAATAAGAATGTCTATTTATTAATGAACATAAGACTAGACGACATTCAGGCTTATCGTGGCAAGTAACATTCACACCACAGAAGTGCCAGGCAATGACAATCTCCAACAAACAAGAGTCTAACCGCCACCCCTTGACATTCAACGGCATAACCATCACCAAATCCCCCACCATCAACATCTTGGGGGTCACCATTGACCAGAAACTTAACTGGACCAGCCGCATAAATACTGTGCCAACAAGAGCAGGTCAGAGGCTGGGTATTCTATGGCGAGTGACACCCCAAAGCCTTTCCATTATCTAGAAGGCACAAGTCAGGAGTGTGATGGAATACTCTCCACTTGCCTGGATGAGTGCAGCTCCAACAACACTCAGAAGCTCGTCACCATCTAGGACAAAGCAGCCCGCTTGATTGGCACCTCATCCACCACTTCACTCCCTCCACCACCAGTGCACTGTGGCTGCAGTGTGTACCATCTACAAGATACACTGCAGCAACTCACCAAGGCTTCTTTGGCAGCACCTCACAAACCCATGACCTCTACCACCTAGAAGGACAAGGGCAGCAAGTGCATGGGAACACCACCACCTCCAAGTTCCCCTCCAAGTTACACACCATCCTGATTGGAAATATATCACCATTCCTTCATCGTCATTGGGTCAAAATCCTGGAACTCCCTGCCTAACAGTATTATGGGAGTACCTTCAACACACGGACTGCAGCGATTCAAGGCGGCGGCTCACCACCACCTTCTCAAGGGCAATAAATAATGGCCTTGCCAGCGACACCCACATCCCATGAATGAATTTTTAAAGAGTCCAAGGGGTAGACATTGTACCTCATTGGGCCGGTTTCATGGGGCCTGTTTCATGGGCGTAAAACGGGTACAAGAAAACATTTCCACGGTCCAATGTCCCACGGCCAAAAGAGACTTGAAAAATGTCAGATCCGAGATTGGGTCAAGCTATTTTTCAGGTGTCCTTGGTAGCCACCTAAAACAGGTATTCGGCCCCTTACATTTGTAATTGAGGGACCTACCGGTTTTTAGACCCCCTCTGCAAATTGGATATGACAAAGCGGAGCAGAAGCTGGGCATGCACTGCTCAGGGCTCTTAATTTTTTAAAAAGAAAACTTACCAGTGACCACTTAAGTCGCTGTGGAGCCAGGAGGAGCAGGAATGCTCCCTCGACTCTACAGTATCCTGATCGACCTCCCCCCCACCATTGCCTCTCCTGACCCCTCCAGGATTTACCCTCGGGCCATGGCCAGATATTCATTTCTTCAAATGGGCAGGCTGCCTATGGAAGTGCGACAGGCTCCGGGAGCTCACCCAATTAATATTAATGAGGCCTGACGTCCAATTTTGGGCTGGCCTTGAACCTTCCGGTTCAGGCGTCGATGAATTTATACCCCCAAGGCTCTAGCAATGGAACATCTTGCCCTCTTGAATGGTAACATTAATATATTTGACATGTAGTTAAAGGACAGCTCCTAGAAAAATCATAGAAATAAGAATCTAATGCTATTTTCCAATTATTTAGTACTCTGAAAAAACATAAAAGTTATCCTTCCACAAATTTACTTTGAGGTTAAGATAAAAATTATTTTTCAGTTTAGCACATCATTTTAATGCATTGGTTGAAATAAAAAGTCACCGAGAACTGTTTCAGCAGCACTTTGTGTATGGCAATGTCATATAGGCTCCTCTCTCCTCCCCCATGTATCCTCAAAATGACGTGTAATGTAAAGGCAATCCGGGCACAAATCGCGCTCAAAATTGCACTACATTTCAGAAGTTAATTTTTTGCTCAAGTTTCCGCTCACTCATTTGCATATCGGCGAACACAATATCTGACATGAACCAGCACAAGCGCATGTTTTAGAACGTAATTTTAAAAAAAGATTTGCATAAAAAATATTTTGATATATTTAAAGAGTTAACCTTTGATTAATGTAGCTGAAAATCGGTTTTTTAAAAAAGAACCATTTGCTAGTTGATGTAAGAAAAAGGAGACTTACCATCAAGTAACTTTAAAGTAAGCTTTAAGTAACTTATAAACACACTATATACACAAGAGAGGTCTTTACCATGCCTCTGGTAGAAGCCTCTTACAATACTGAACAGACCAGTATTTATACCAGTCCAACAGGAAGTGACATATGACAGGAAGTGAGGTATGTACATAGTTCACAGGAAGTGATGACATAACTTCCCGGAAGTTATCATTTTTATCACATTCTTCCCTCCTGCAGGATTAGGAGGCTGTGGTCTACCTTTTGGTCTGCAGCCGCCGAACAAAAGTCGCACCCGTTTGGATTCCCGTCGTAGAGGGTCGCTGGTCCGCTTACATGCGGTTGGCCATTGGTCAGAGTCTGTGTGGCCTGGATTGCCCTGTGAAGGGTCGGGGAGATCATGGCTTCGAGTACAAGCCCCAATAGGTTCAAAGTCGGACTGCCTCTGTTCAGAGGGAGGTGCAGAGCTGGTCTGTGGTGGATCAGTACTTTCATGCGCGGTACTGGGAGGGTCGCAACCTTGAGCACGGGGTTCTACCGGCACCAAGCTAGTTGGTGTCCGATCAGGATCCTGGAGAGGGGTACCCGATAGGTCCCAAGAGTTTCCTGGTGAAATGCCATCACCCGATGTCCCACTAGGTCCTGGTGGGCAGGGAGCCAGATCCCGTAATGATACGGTAGATTCTCGGCTGTCGGAATATCGTATGTTTGCATAGGTGGGGTTGGCATCGGTTAATTCGACCTCGTCTACAAGAGGGTCATTTTTAGACGTCCGAACGTATCTTCGGAGTAATACAGGTCCAGGAGTAGTTAGCCATGATGGGAGTGATGTCCCATGAGATGAGCGACGCTGGAATCCAAAGAACCGCTCATGAGGTGTAGTATTTGTGGCTGTAGAAAGCAGGGACCGTATAGAGTGCAATGCATCCGGAAGCACCGTTTCCCATTGCTGGTCTGGTAGGCCCCGAGATCTTAAAGCGAGACGTACGGAATTCCAGATGATACCGTTATACCTCTCTACCTGCCCATTTCCGATGGGATGGTATGGTGTTGTTTTGCTTGTAGCAATTCCCCGTTCTGAGAGGTAGTCCTCGAGTTCCCTTGACATAAAGGATGGACCCCGATCTGAGTGAATATAAGCCGGCATGCCACAGAGAGAAAATACCTGCTCAAGGCAGCAGATTACTGTGGACGCCAGCATATTGGAGCAGGGGAAGGCAAACGGAAAACGTGAATATTCGTCGATCATGGTGAGCAAATATGTGTTCCGAGTTGAAGAGGGCACTGGGCCCTTAAAATCGATGCTAAGTCGTTGCATCGGTTGGGTTGCATGTATGAGTATACCATCTGAGGGGCGGAAGAACTGAGGTTTTAATTCCGCACAAAGCCGGCATTCTGAGCATATTTTCTTTACATCTCCAGTGGAAAAAGGGAGATTCCGTGATCGTACGAAATGTAGCATGCGCGTAACGCCAGGATGACACAAACCATTGTGGACATCCATGAGTGGAGGATGACATAGTGGAGCAGAATGCCCGTGTGAGGGTGTCCGGGGCCACATTCTCCTTGCCAGGCCGATAGAGAATGGTATAACCAAAAGAGGCCAGTTCCATCCTCCAAAGTTGTATTTTATTATTCTTAATTTTGGTTCGTTTTCGATTATCGAGCATGAAGGCGACTGATCGTTGGTCCGTGATCAATGTAAAGTGCTGGCGAGCTAGAAAATGGTTCCACTTCCGTACTGCCTCTATGATGGCTGTGGCTTCTTTCTCAACCGGAGGATAATGTAGCTCGGCACCTTGTAAGGTCCTGGACATAAATGCTACAGGACGACCTTCCTGATTCAGAGTAGCCGAGATCGCCACCTCCGAGGCATCACATTCAACCACGAAAGGGAGATTCTCATCAATGGAGTGAAGAGCCGCTTTCTCCAACTGTTTCAGAAGGTTAAAGGCTGCAACAGCCGCTGTTCCCAGTAGAAATGATCTAGCATGCAGCAAGGGTTGGATTTTGTCCGAAAAATGAGGAATCCATTTAGCGTAGTATGCAAACAGACCGAGAGCCCGACGTAAAGAAGCCGGATTCTTAGGTGACGGGAGCTCTTGGAGCGGGCGAAGTCTTTCTGGGTCTGGCTTAATGATACCATTGCCTACGCAGTAGCCAAGGATGTTGATGGTCGGTTGCGACTCAACAGATTTGGATTCATTCAGGGTCAAATTACGGCGATGGAGGGCATCCCGAAATTTTTGGAGGTTGGAGTCGTGTTCCTGTTGATCGTGACCTGCAATGGTAATGTTATCAAGATAGGGAAAAGTGTCCCTTAGGTTTTCCTGCTTAACCAGGCCATCCATTGCCCGTTGAAAGACAGCCACTCCATTAGTAACCCCGAATGGGAGGCGACGAAATTGGTACAGCCGTCCATTGGCCTCAAAGGCTGTGTACTGCTTATCTGAGACCTTCAAGGGTAACTGATGATAGGCACTTTTTAAATCGTAAGTTGAGAACACTTTGTATTCGGCCAGTTTATTAACCATATCATCAATACGTGGCAATGGGTAGGCGTCCAAGTCGGTATATTGATTGATGGTTTGCGAATAATCGATGCATAGTCGCTGTTTGTGAGGTTTTAGAGGGTTCTTGACAATGACGACTTGAGCCCGCCAGGGCGACGAACATGGTTCAATGATATCCTCTGCTAGAAGTCGAGAGATTTCAGCCGCAATAAAAGATTGGTCTTCCTGATTAAAGCGCCGCGATTTCGTTATTATCGGTTGGCATTGAGGCGGAATACTGGCAAATAATGAGGGTTCATCAAGTGAAGCTGCTGATAATGCACAAAATGGTAATTTAGATGGTATATTAGAAATAGTAAGTCCGGGTTTGGATCCACCAAACTCAATGGTGAGTTTCTTATGCTGTTTTTGGAAGTCCAGCCCTAAGAGGAGATCACTACATAAGTCCTTGAGCACCGAAAGTCGGGTGGAGGGATACATACGACCATGAAGTGTCATATCAACAACACAAAAGCCGGAGATTCTGGTATTAAGTGATGACTGGGCCATCGCAATTGCCTGGTCCGATGGGAAGACATGTAGTTTCAATTTCGCAACAATCTGTTCCTTAATGAAACTATCAGTACTTCCTGAGTCAATTAAGGCATCTAAGGTATGCCCTTTAATTGAAATTTTTGTGGCTGCATGAGACAGGTTCTGTGGGCAAGCAGCTGTAATTGGTGTCGTTGCACAGAGAGTGGCTAAAACTCTCGGTGTGCTTCTTCGGGAGAGAGCTCGAGAGGAAGCTTGATAGGTCCTAGCTGGAGCATCTTGATAGGCCCTAATTGGGGCAGTTCGGTAGGCCTTAGCTGGATTGGCCCTCGTAGAGGCCCTTGATAGGCAAACTTTAGCAAAGTGTCCTTTTTTCCCGCAATAACTGCAGATTGCATTGCGAGCAGGGCAGGTTTTCCGAGGGTGAAAAGCATCTCCACAAAAGAAGCATTCCTTCCTAGATTGCCAAGAGGCTGCTAAAGTGGGGTCGTCCTCCTCTTCTTCATCAGAATTATCAGAATTAGATTCCCCCATGATAGGGTTCACCCGAGACCGCTTGAATTGTCTGGTTGCAGCTACAGCAGCAGATCGAGATCTGGGCAGCTGATAGAGGTCTGCATTTCTCTTTGCCAAATCCAGTGAACAAGCTAGGTCAAAAGCTTTTTGTAGCTCAAGTGTTTTACTTTCTAGTAGACGCTGGCGTATAAATGGAGAGGCAATCCCGCAGATGAAAGCATCACGAATCATTTCTTGGCGGTACAGCTCAGCTGAGGCTGCCTGAAAGTTACAATCTACGCTGAGCCTGCGAAGTTCTTGCAGGAATTCGTCAATTGATTCCCCTGGCCCTTGTCGGGCTGTGGCCAGTAGATGTCTAGCATAGACCTCATTTGGGGTCTTCGCATACAGTTTCTTAAGTGCCCGAATCACCTCTTCGTAATTATCCCAGTCATCAACATATTCGAACACTTTTGGGGTCACATAATTGACAAGTATCTTCAATTTAGCAGGAGCATCCGCTTTACATTCATCCAGAAAATTCTCAAAAGTACGATACCAATGCTTCCATACCCTGCCAGCTGCTGGTGTATTCGGGTCCAAGTCCAGACGAATAGGTCTAAGGATTTTCTCCATGATGGGTGGTTCCCTGGATCCTTAACTTCCGAGTTTGTCTGAAGGTCTAGTATTTGTCAGTGTAAATTTAAGTTACTTAAATTGATGTAAGAAAAAGGAGACTTACCATCAAGTAACTTTAAAGTAAGCTTTAAGTAACTTATAAACACACTATATACACAAGAGAGGTCTTTACCATGCCTCTGGTAGAAGCCTCTTACAATACTGAACAGACCAGTATTTATACCAGTCCAACAGGAAGTGACATATGACAGGAAGTGAGGTATGTACATAGTTCATAGTTCACAGGAAGTGATGACATAACTTCCCGGAAGTTATCATTTTTATCACACTAGTTATATTGGGGTAGAGTAGTCTGTTTTAGTAAATTTTTTAAAATGTCAGTTTTTAAAAAGGTGCTTAATAGTGTCCTTGCACCTAAAATACAGCTTAATTTTAAGTGCCTCCTTGAAGGCCCACGAACGGGCACAATTAGCGGAAACTCGCCATGGAGAGTAATCTGATTTGGGGGCATGGCCAGATTTGTGGACGGGTCGGACTTCCAGCGGAATGTTTTTTAAACTAGCGCAAAAAATCACGGAAAATTGATTTGCGCTGGATGTAATCTGCATTTGGAATTCAATTTTGCGCCGCTTTGGGGTGAATTGCGTTGAAAAACAGTGCAACCTAGCTCCAGGTCAAAGAGTCTAATTTCATTACAAGTCACACAGTATTCACAAGAGTGATTGATACTTCTGGATTAGGCTGGAAGTTTGGTTCTCAATTGCCTCATTTGAAGCTGTAGCAAAGACAAACTCCCGAAAGTGATACTAGCCATTATTAAGTGTTATTCTGCATATGTAAGTGATCATTACTCAATGGAAAATGTTGCTATTGCGTCTCAAATTGGAAATCTAAAGACTCACCTAAATCAAAAGAAAACAAAAAAGTTTCTCAAGCTTAATTTAATGCATTACTTTTTTATATAGCAAAGGAGGTACAGTACAAGGAATGACTGATGCTTCAAACTTGGCCATTACATTTCTGTCACTACATTCAATGACATCTGTATCAGTGTAAAAATTACTATATTTTTTATTATTCATTCTCGCGATGTGAGCATAGTTGGCAAGGCCAGCATTTATTGCCCAGCACAAGTTGGAATCTGGGATCTTCAGTTATGCCTAAATTTCCTAAGAATCTTATTCGTTTAGGCTGCAACGTAAAAACCAGCATAAAACAAAGCACAAATCAATGTAAACAATAGGGGCCCGAAGAAAATGGGGAACATATGTCACCTTCCATCTATGGGGTACAGAGCACAGTAGTTATGATACTGGACTAGTAATCCAGAGGCCTGGACCAATGATCCAGAGACACGAGTTCAAATCCCACCACGGCCGCTGAGGAATTTAAATTGAGTTAATTAAATAAATCTGGAATTTAAAAAAAATCTCGCATCAGTAATGGTGACCATGAAACGATCGGATTGTCGTAAAAACCCATCACTTATGTCCTTTAGGTGAAGGAAATCTGCCGTCCTTGCCTAGTCTGGCCTATATATGACCCCAGACCCACAGCAAAGTGGTTGACTCTAACTGCCCTCTGAAAGTTCCTAGCAATATCATGAACAAATAAATTCACAAGTAAAGTTTTTGCTTTTGCTGCAAGCCGGGCACAAATTGCACTAGTTGAGAAGTTTTTTTTTAGTTTCCACTCAGACTAATTTACATATCTCCAAACACTGGGGGGGGGGGGGGGGGGGGGGATTTTTCGGGGGGGGGGGGGGTGTGGTCAGTGGGTGCGTTCGGTGGGGTGGGAAAATAGGGTAGGGAACCCGCCTCCACACTAGTCTCCCAGATGTTGGGTCTGCCATCACTGAACAGACCCAACACCAAGTGGTAGGGGAGGCAATTTAGATCATGAGAGATTGTTAAGAGGCAATTAACTAATATTTTATGCTTACCTTTAGATTTTGAGAGTTCGCCAACGGCTTCCCCGTTGCTCGGGGATCACGTTAGGTTAGGAGGTCGGGTGTTGTGTCAGCATGGGATGATTTCTTTACTTGACAGCTGCAAATGGTCTATAAAAGCTCCCATTTCAGAAGTCTTCACTTTCCAAAGGTTAGAAGCGATTGCTTACTGCATTTGGAAAACAGATTGAGCTTTATGCAGCTTGCAAGTATTTGGAGCTAACTCGCTATCCAGTGTCACCTCATTGGAACAATCTCTCGCCATTGACAGATCGCTTGCGTCACCTCAAACTCACCTGCCATCTATTACATCAGCATCATTCCCCTTGAAACAATCTCACCTTGGTCTTCAGAATCCCACCATGATCAGCCCAAACACCAGCAGCACCAACAACACCAACCTTCTCTGCAATCAGCTGATGCTGCACAGGAAACAGGGCATCAGCACCCGACCACATTACTGCCCAGGACGCCAGGGATGGCCTCACCATAGTCAGACTTACTTCACTTGATGCTGTACACCTGGCTGCCGCATGATGCGCCAGGTTGGCACCACCCTACACCAACACCATAAAGCATCTCTACAATGCCCAAGCCATTCCTTTCAGTCATGACCATTGCGGGGGGTACCATCATGTCTCACCATTCACTGCAACTCACTAAGCCACTTCAAAAAAGGTGCACACAAATCTGTCCAAGAACGCAAAGGGTTGAAAATAAAGATTTCAATGTTTGACAGCACATTAACAGAAACTTCACATGAACATTAGCTGAACCACCCAAGTGCCTACCCTTGTGTGTTGTTAGTTGGTATGATTGCGCTAGGATGAGGGTTATTTTGAGGGCTGGCTAATGAGATGGGGAAGTGATAATGTAGATAGAGGGGGATGGGTGGAGATGCAAGGTAAATTGGTGAGAGTAAGGATGTGCAGGAGTAGGGTAGGGAAGGCAGAGTGATGGGGATGTGATGAGCGGCAAAGCAGGATGAGGTTGAGTGTGGCTTTGCAGTAATGTTTCGTGATCTACTGAGATCATTGAAACTTTTGCGGTACTGCAGCCTGATCCTCCTGACGACATCCCTGCTTTTGTCCTCCTGTGCAATGTGCAACCAGGCTGCGTTGGTCTCCTGGGAAGGTCTCTTCCGCCCATGGGAAGGGAAGAGGACCTCCCTGTGTGCTGTGACTCCCTCCATAAACATATGGAGGGAGTCATGGGAGAGCATGGGTGCAGCCGTGCACCTCTGTGCAGTGCTTGTCAGTGTTTGCAGCACCTCAATGCTGTAGAACACTGACAGCAGAACTGTCAAAATCAACTTGGACATGGCCCCTTTAAGGAAATTGGCTGATGACTCGTCATCAAACCCACTTCCTTCAATTGGACCGGGAAACATGTTGGGCGGGCTTAACAAGCCCAATCAACAGAATATTCTTTTCACAGGGCAGGATGGAGCCAGCAGCGGGGTCACACCCCGCCACCGACCCCGCCGAGGTAGGCGAAATCGCGGCCATAAAATCTGCCATGAACCAGTGAAAACAGGCAAGGTTTTAAAAAGTCATTAAAAAAAATATACAGAATGATTTGTTAGTTATATTGGGGTATGGTAGTCAGTTTCTTAGTAAATGCTTCAAAAAATTACATTCAAAAAGATTTTTAAAATGCGCCTATTAGTGTCCTTGCACCCAAAAGAACCAGCTTAATTTTTAGAGCCTCCTCGAAGGCCTGCAAACGAGCACAATTAGCAGAAACTCCCAATGGGGAGTAATTCATCCTGAGGGCGTGGCCAGCTTTGTTGGCGGGGTTAGTTTCTAGTGCGATGTTTTTTAAACTAGCACAAAAGATTGCGGAAACTCGATTTGCGTTAAACATAATTTGTGCTTAAAGTTCCACGATCTTTCACGCAGGGTACACCGAATTTGGATGAAAACTCTACTCCTGTGGTCTTAATGTGCTTAAATGATGGTTTGATGGCTTTTAATTTATCACATCAATAAGATAAAGAGGGCCTTATAGAAGGAAGGTGGCGCATGTTCCCCATTTTCCTCGGGCCTCTGTTGTTTACACTGATTTCCGCCAGTTTTTACGTTCCAGCCTAAATGAATAAGATTCTCAGGAAATGTAGGCGTAAATTGCCATCAGTAAAATCAGCGCAGAAATCATCATAATTTCAGCGTAATATCTGCGGAAGTGCGATCCAGGAAATCCCGGGTCAGTGTCAGAGCTGTTGGGGACATAATGCTGACACAGATATTGCACTTTGATGCTAGAATAGTCTGCATGCTCATTAAAGTAACATTGAAGGTGACAGTGTTAAGCAATTATGACAATTGCTTACAGCCAGTTAATCGGTTACTATTAGCAACAGCGTATCCAAATGGAGGTTAGACTGATTCCGCTACAATTTTTTCCGTACCGGCATATTTTAATGCTTTAAACATTGTGATCTCATACAGAAGTCGCCATATGAATATCATCTCATTTAAACTGTTCAAATACTGTTATTATTGAAACAGGCAGCGCGAACCAGCATCCTGCAGTTATGTTGCACGCTGACGACAATAAATGAGATTTATGAAACCTTTACCATGCAAACATAACTCAGATTTGCATAGTGATTCTGTTGCAGAAAATCACAGGATTATTATTTTCACTACACTGCAATCCATGGGACAACACCTCAGCTTGGATTGTGCTTCAAGGCAGTAACACATCAAAAGATTCAGATGGTGTCATAAACCATGAGAGCAATACCCGACTGCTGTATTAATGCCATCTAAACCCTGGAGATATATGTTACGAACAAGGCATCATTCTCTTGGTATATACTGGCAGTGTATCTAGAGGCCATTTTATTTGTTTTCAGAATATTTGGGCTGCTGATGACTGGCCAATAGCAGTCTCTGGAATTGCATCATGTGATTTGAACAGTTATGTTATCAAGTTCTATTACATTGTGCATAAGGGAAATGCCAGTGCCCTTTAAACCATAGCAAAAATGAGAAAATGTGCCTCCTTGCAAGAAATAACATTTAAATTTTACATAAATATTAGGTGTCAGTCATGGCTCAGTTGGTAGCACCCTTGCCTCGGAGTCAAAGGTTATGGGTTCAAGTCCCACTCCAGAGGCTTGAACAATCTAGGCTGACACTCCAGTGCAGTGCTGAGGGAGTGCTGCACTGTCAGAGGGGCTGTCTTTCAGATGAAATATTAAACGGAGGCCCCATCTGCTCTCTCAGGTGGACGTAAAAGAACCCATGGTACTATTTGAAGAAGAGCAGGGGAGCTAGCCAATATTTATCCCTCAGTCAACATCAATAACATTATCTGGTCATTATTTGTGGGAGCTTGCTGTGCATATATTAGCTTCAGTGTTTCCTACATTACCACAGTGACTACACTTCAAAAAGTACTTCATTGGCTGTAAAGCACTTTGGGACATCTGGTGGTCGTGAAAGGCGCTATAAAAATGCAAGTCTTTCTTTTTTTCTTTTAAATTATTTCCCCCTCATCTTCCATATTCCTAAACTTTCATACACCAACATGGGCATTTGGGATCTTTGAAAGTTTTGCATATATGGGGGCGATTTTCCCAGCCCCGAGGAGGCGGGTTTGGAGGCGGGACAGTAGGCAAAAATCACAAAAAGTGAGGGCAGGTTCGGAATCTGCCTCTGGGCAATTTTGCCGGAGGCGGGTTTGATGGGTGCGATTCAGTCCCGCCTCCATCAGTCAGGAGAGAAGACCCTTACATAGTTGTTAAGGGCCTCTATAATCCTATTTTGACAGCCCTTTGTTATTTTGCCACATTTTGTGCCTGCTGCATGACCCTCCTAAACCATGCCAGCTGATCCTGGCGGGTTGACAAGTGGGTGGCCTCCTCACAGCTGCAGCTCCACCATTAAAACGGAGCTTTCATCAGGGAGCAGTTGCAGGTGGCAGGACTTTTATTCCATAGGTCTTTCAGCATTTTTAGCAGGCCTACCAAAGTCGGAGGTGCTGCAGCTTCTAACTCTCAACTGTGGGACCTCCTTGGAAGACCCTCTCCCCGCTTGGACTGAGCGCTTCCCCAACGGAGGTATCTGCCAGCAGCATGGGAACCACTTATTCCCTTTCACCATGCATCACAGATTCAGATGAGGAGCAGCCACGGCAGCAGCAGAACCAGGCCACTCAGCAGCAGGAGCGTCAACCTCCTGCTCATCCACCTGATGCTGCACAGGGCAGAAGGTGCCAGCACATTGAAGCACGTCACCGCAGGAGATATCCCCAACACAGGGCTTACAGACAGACAGAGGATGAGCTACCTCAACATGACCGAGCAGCTGCGACAGGTTGTCGGAGACATCTGCGCACTGCTGCGCCAACACCGGGAGCCCAGAGGAGCGGGTGGACACCCCTTACCAGTGGCTGTCAAAGTCACCACCGCACTCAAACTTTTTTGCCTCAGGTTCCTTCCAGGAATCATCAGCAGCATCTCCCAGTCGGCCGCCCACAGTTGCATCACACAGGTTACCAATGCCCTTTTTGCAAAGGTGCACAATTACATCCACTTCAAGGGATTAAGCAAGTGTAACCACGCGTTCAGTTGGTTTGCAAATATGGCAGGCTTGCCAACAGTGCAGGGCGTCATAGACTGCACCCCATCACAACCCAGCTATATTTGTTAACCGCAAGGGCTTCCACTCCATCAATGTACAGCTGGTGTGTAACCACAAGGAGATTTTGCATGTTTGCACCAAGTTCTGTGGTAGTTGCCATGACTCTTTCATCCTGCAGATCTCTAGTATTGCTCTGCTCTTCAATCTGCCAAACCAACTTAACGGATGGCTCCTTGGTGACAAGGGCTACCCCCTGAAGTGGCTAATGATGCCGATCAGGAGGCCAGCTAACGAGGCTGAGGAGCGCTACAATGCCAGCTACATTTCGACCAGGTCCATCATTGAGCAAACCATTGGCTTGCTGAAGATGCAATTCCAATGCCTTGACAGATCAGATGGAGCCCTGCAGTATTCAGCAGCTAGGGTCTCCAGAATGGTGGTCTGCTATGCACTGCACAACATGGCACAGCGTTGTGGCTTACAGCTTCCTGATAAGCAAGTGGCTCAGTTCATAGCCTCCTCAGATGAGGAGGAGGATCGAGCAGCAGCATACCGACCAGCAGCAGCAGCAGGCGAGCACATGGCTGCCCGTGATGCAAGGGATTCATTCATCCTGGCCAGATTTGCATAGGTTGCCCATTGTGGCACGTGTGCTCAACTCCTACTTAATACATGATAGGCAATGGACATGATTCTCTGGCCTCCTTTCACTTGGACCACCAACATGACCATGCAAGTGTTGCGGAGCCCGCAACGTGGAGCTGTCTAAGCCAAAATAACAGATGCCATCAGTTTGCCATCGCCCAATTTTGATACATTGACACAGGGATGGCATTTCATCAATAAACAGAAACAATCACCCAATCTGCACACAGATCTGGAGGTTATATCCCTTGCCAGCTGGACCCACAGCACCTTGGTTTCTTTGGGAGGCCTCTTCCTCCCAGATGAGGGGCAGAGCACCTCCCTACTAGCTTTCTCCCCCTCAACCAGCATACCCAGCACCTCATCCAAGAACCTCGGGGAGGCCCTTGCCTTGGAGCTGGCCATTCTTCAAGGAGATAAAAGTTTGGAGGTGGTGCACCATCGACCAAAAACCAGTGGAATGAGCAAAGGCAGCAAGCAGCCCTTAAATGAAGCTGGATAAGTGACGTCAGCAGAGGCGAGTTTCAGTCCCAAAAGACTAATTGGCCCAGGGGAACCCACACCTCTGAAGTAACTGGCTAATTAGGGGAAAATTGCAAATTTTTCCCACCTGACAGTGGAGGCGAGTGTGGAACCCACCCAAACCGAAACCCGCCTCCAATGGAAAAATTGTGCCCTATAAGTTCAGTCGATCTCAGCATCACTATGGAGAACTAAGCCGAGTTCCTCTTTAAGGGAATAATTCCCTGTTTTGGAAAGAAATAGTTCATTATAGTTCAGTTGATTTTAGTGGCACCAAACAAAATGTTGGTTGGCCACAATTTTCCTATAAAACATGAACTCAAAAGGCCAATTAACAGAAAACCAGCCAATCACAAAGCACCTGTAATGATGCTCCTTTTACAGTTTTTGCTGACTTAATGAGCCTCTTAAATGGTATAAATAATGAAATGTTTGTTCAGTTAGTTGTGGATTGCATAAGACCAAACAAAACTTCATAGTCATGATTGGCTCTTCAATTTGTAAAGTCCAATTTAGGAAGGTGATAGCTGATGTTGTAATGAACAAAATAAGTGATCTTTTTCTACCATACAACAGAAGCAAAAGCCATGGTAATGCAAAATAAAACAGGTGAACTTCAGAAGTTTCAGTCAGAAGAAAGATCAAAGTAAAAGGTACAATAGTCTTGTAAAATATTCCCTCTGGTGAATGGGTCAATAACTAGAGGGCATAGATTCAAAATCATTGGAAAAAGATCAAGAAGGGAGATGAGGAGAATTTTTTTCACTCAGTTGTCAGGATCTGGAATGCTCTACCTGAAAAGCAGATTCCATAAATAATTTTAAAATGGAGTTGGACAGGTTCTGGAGGATGGGGAACTTACAGGGTTATGGGCAAAAAGCAGGGGGGGGGGGTGGGACTGAGCACGACTGCTCTTTTCAAAAGAGCCAGCACAGGCACGACGGGCTGAATGGCCTCCTTCTGTGCTGTAAGTTTCTATGAATCTTTTATGAATCAACGGATAGACACATAGGGGAAAAAAGAACTTCTATATATACCGCACCTTTCACATCCTCAGGACTTGCGCAAAGCACTTCAGGGCCAATTAATGATTTTTGAAATGCAGTCAGTCATTGTTATTATGTAAAAAACTGTTCACAAAGCAAATGAGATAAATGATCAGTCAATTTGTTGAGGGTAAACATTGCCCATGACAGAGAGAGTACTCTCCTGCTGTTCTTTGAATAGTGCCAAGAGATCAATTATGTCCACCTGAGCAGGTAGATGGGGCCTCAGTCTAACTCTCATCAGAGTACTGCACTGAAATGTCAGCCTAGATTATGTGTTCAAGTCAGAGATTGGGAATTGCATCCATTTTAACTGATTCTGAAAAAATTCTGAACTTTAAACTGCCAATTCACCTTATGTTAATCCATATTGCATTTTTGTTAAAAGGAACAGTGACATATAATTGAAGGCAAACACTTCATCAGGTGGTGGAGTGTCTCAGCAGAAAACCATTAATTGCATACAAGAACATATTTGTTCAATCAAATCAGGAAGGAGGTTTCCAAAGATGTTGGTCCTGATGAAGTTGGAGAGGCACACAGACAAGTGTACAGACCAAGTGGCATGAACCATATTCATCATATATTGTATGTTTGCTCCACAATTACATCATGTTTATATACAAACTGATTGTATGCAACTTAATGGCGCAGAACTTCGGGTCTCCACGGGTGAGTACGCACAGGGTACTCACCCGTAAGCCCAATGGAATTGCCGGTTTCCTGCATGCACTGCGCATGCACAGGAAACCGGCACTTCCGTTCCCCTGAAAGAAGGGGTTCAGAGTTGGAACGCGTGCGCAGGAGAGGCTGCGTGTGCACATCGAACTTGCGGTTTTTTTTGCAGGTTTTCCCGGGAAGGTAAGTCTCCAGGAGTTAGACATTTAAAAAGCAGTCGCAAGGCCTGCTTTTTAACAAGGTAAGTGGTGAATTAATTAAAATTAAAACATTTTTTCCACAGGTTTATTATTTTTAAATACTTTAAAGAAAGGGAAGTTTATTTTTAACCCCGTTAGAAAATTTAATTTTTTTTTTTAAATTTAAATTATTGTTTAAAATAGTTATTTCATTTAATTTATAGTTTATTTAAAAAATGTGATTTAAAAAAAAAATTATTTGAAGATTTAGTGATGTTTTGGGGCCTGTAGTATTTATAAGTTTTGACAGCTCTTCCTGTCAAACTTATGAATGGGTATTTCCCTGCTCCGATTGGCTCCCCATGGCCCACGTGATCCCAAGGGACACATCGAACTAACTGCACCCCTGGGATACGCAAGCACTGCGCGCCAGCAGTTGGAGCAGGCCCAGGATCAGAATTCCACGCGGGTCCACAGCTCAACGGCCGGCGCGCAAGGTAAGTGCAGGTCGGGGGCTTACACCCGCAGGAAGCCCCCGACCCGAATTTCTGGGCCATTAATTCATGCAATAAGTGTGCTTACTTAGAAGGGTAGATTTTCCTAATTCCCACCCGTGGCAATCTACATGGCCCACCACAAGCATGGATTGGAAAATCACAGCCTTGCTGCAGTTGAGAACCTGGGAATTTTACTCTATAATGTTCCCTCTACTCTCTTCACAGGCTTAAAAGAATCGAGTCATCTAGTGCCAAGTAGCACAAGGATGGTCAGGTAGCTATAAATGCCACCGCTTATACATACATTAACCCCAAGGCACTGATGACCTTTAGATAGTGATGTGCAGGACGGGGAAGCACATGGCTCAATAATTAAGGGGCAGAGGAGATGGGAATTAACAGGAGACGAGTTTGTTCATGGTGGAGAACTGGGATGCTGCACGACTCTTCCAAGCTGTATTCAAATACAGACCTTACTTGGCTCACTTTTCAACAAAGAATGTGGCAACATATAGGCAGTGTTGAGTAATCCATTCCCTCCATACAATCCATATCCACAAATAGTGGGTAGTGGAAACTGGAATGGATAGGTTGCCCCAAGCAGTCATGTCTGACATAACTCACTTGAAGAATGCATGCAGGGGATCACAAGGGAGGGATTTGAACAATCAGCTGTCAAATGTTGCATGCTCAGGGAAATCAGGGGATCTTGAGGATATAACCGCCAGCAGTGGTGCGTGTGCAGAATCAGAGAAGCAATCAGTTGCCTCTCATGTCAGTGGCAGTTCTGTACCATCACAAAGCCCTGCACTATTGACTGCAGGTCTATCTCTGAAAGCAATAAGCCCAACTGAGTCAAGCACAGGAGCATTCTGGAACTGTTGAAAGAATGTATGGGGAAGTTGCAAGAACAGGACAGAGCCAGTGGATAAGCAACAGTTGCCACTACTGCTCCATCAACTAGTCCCTTCTTTAAGTTTTCTACTCATGAGGAACATTCACGAGTAGGAAATTTAGAAAAGGGACGTAAAGTTGGTCATCACTCAAAAGGAGTCAAAACACAATCAGGTGCTTCCACTTGATTGAAAATGCACATCCAATGAAAGACAATTAATCACTTTCAATATATCTTGCCATCTGACATCTTCTGCAGAAAATAACATTAGTTGTCCAAAAGTAAAGCAAAAAAACCCATATTCAGGTCTTAGCAAAACTAAGCAGGAAAAACTCAGAAAATATCTTCAATAGATAGTAATGGTGACCCAAAGAGTTCACAAAAAACAACTAGAGGCCTTCATGTCTTAGTTTTTAACTGCACTACATACTATGCTGCTGTAGCCTAATACACACCACAATCCTTCATGGCTTCCTGATGTTCCTCACTGAGATACTTATATTTTTCATATCTAGGCACCTGACTTTGTTATGGTGCATCTGCTACCTGGTACAATTTGTTCTGTAAAAGGTCTTTACAATTATGAAAGAGTTTGTTAGGGTAGACGTAGAGAAAATATTTCCACTAGGGGCCATAAATAATATAGTGGCCAATAAATCCAATAGGGAACTCAAGAGGAACATCTTTACCCAGAGTGGAATTAGCTACCACAAGGAGTATCTAAGGCAAACAGCATAGATGCATTTAAGGGAAAGCTAAATAAACACACGAGGGAGAAAGGAAAAGAAGATTCTGAGGGGACTTGACAGGGTAGATGCTGAGAGGATGTTTCCCCTCATGGGGGAATCTAGAACTAGGGGGGCACAGTTTCAGGATAAGGGGTCGCCCATTTAAGACAGAGATGAGGAGGAATTTCTTCTCTGAGGGTCGTGAATCTTTGAAATTCTCTACCCCAGAGAGCTGTGGAGGCGGAGTTAGTGAATATATTCAAGGCTGAGATAGACAGATATTTGAGCTACAGGGAAGTCAAGGATTATGGGGAACAGGCAGGAAAGTGGAGTTGAGGCCAAGATCAGCCATGATCTTCTTGAATGGCAGAGCAGGCTTGAGGGGCCGAATGGCCTACTCCTGCTCCTATTTCTTATATTCTTCTGATAGAGTTAAAAGAAGAGGGGTGGGAGAAGGCTCGTGTGGAACATAAACTCTGGCACAGACCAGTTAGGCTGAATGGTCAGTTTCTGTGCTGTAAATTCTATGTAAGTAGTACATCTATATATATAAAGCGGTACTTCTGTCTGTCTGTCTGTCTGTCAGTCATTTCCTGTGCGTCTTACGGGTATGCACTCGAAAGTTACAGGGCGTACCTACGCGCGCGTTACCTCCAAAGAAAGCTTACGCTTCAGAGACGGTTTTAAGCGTATTTACTTTTCGGTCGGACGAAAATTGTTCGCGCCTTATGCAAAAAACCTTCAAAATTAAACTCATTATCTGCTAGCATTGATTGACTGACATCAAGGTTCCACCAATCCTGTTCCGTCACGATTGACCGATCCTACAGTACGGTCCCCTGATGGTTGGCCAATCGGTGTGTGTGTGGGCGGGACTATTCGTTTTCATCTCGGGGAGCTGCCAGCCATTGTTTGACTACCAGCTTCCAGCTCAAATGACTTCACCTTCCAGCTAAAACGACTTTCAAAGTTAGTTTCTCTTTTAAAAATAACATAAGATTTACCAAAAACGTTTTATAAGTAGTTTCACTTTCATTTTTCAACCTTTTAAAAGGTAGACATACAGGGACACAGACAGGGCCCTAAGCCTCCCACTCGATTTAAAATGTTGCCCAGCACCAGATTCACAAAGGGACACAGACAGGGCCCCAAAGCCTGGCACTCGATTTAAACCGCCTGCCCCAAAACAGCCCCGGCAACGCCGGGCTCCCCAGCTAGTCTTCTATGTTCTCAGCTCTTGGCTGCCCTCGCTTAGTTCCCATTGCACTGTGAAACAGCTAACAAGGACTGGTGCACCCATTCTGTGGGGATGAATAATCCTCAGTAATATAATTTCTGAGTTAAGGATTCACATTTTTTTATGTTACTCCATTTTGCACTTCTATATTTTATTTTCTCAGAACAAGCCTTTAATTTATGTTTGGTCTTTTCTTTGCCAATTCATTTAGGCACCTTAGGACATGAGGAAACACTAATAACAGGCAACGATAAACCTTTTTCATCATTCTAAAATAAAAAGCAGGAAAAAAAAAGCTTAATAATGGATTGGCACAGTTTCCTACAGCAGTTTAATACTGACAGAAAGCAAATATCAGAAGGCCAAGAGGTTTAAAAATAACATTCATCCTCTTTCCGGCTATGGAAATATCAAAGAATTCTCTGGTCCCACAGTCTCAGAGGCAATGCTAAAAATCTCAGCAAGAGATAGTGGGAAAAAAATGGTTGCAACTGCAACACTTAATAATTAGGCAGAGTGCCCTTTTATTATGTAAAATAAAATTGTACCAACCATACCTGTCTGGGTCTGCACATTGTACCCAAATGAAGTGTAACTTTTAAATATTTACCCTAGCTTTAAGAACAGATAATAACAACATTTAGATCCTTGTATGAGGTGATGAGACCTGGACTGCTGGCTTTTACCCATTACCTTATATTACTTTTAATTGGTGGGACACTCCGTACAGGACGTTGTGCGGCAGTTCAAGGTGGCGGCCCACCACCATCTTCTCAAGGGCAACTAGGAATGGACAATAAATAACTGGCCGTGCCAGTGATGCCCATATCCCGAGGACGAAAATGTAAAAAAATTGATTTGGTTATTCAGAAGCCCAAATTTGAACATAAACACAAATGTTAAACTATGGAAACTGCACTGCTGTCACCCATGATCCTTAGAGTTTAAGGATGCAGTTAAACCACACAACTGGTCTGCGATGGCAGCTGTAAACACAATGGGAACGTCAGTTCTATACTGCAGCTCAAACTCTGCCTAACAGAAGACAGCTCTGTACATAAATGCTTACACAAGTGCACAGAGGTCTGGTCCCTTACTGACTATTCTCTAATGTTCACAGACTGCACGCATTAGCATCGTCTTTCTCATAGCATTAAAAAACTCATTACTAAATGTATGAAATGCCAGGAGACCCAACAGACCACCCGAGTGCTTTTAAAACCTGGCTTCACCCAGAGTTATACTCCACTCGGTGTGAAGCTAGCCTCTTGGAAGGGGTCTCGCACAGCTTTGCACTCGGGAGTCAGATTAGGACCCAACTCTTATACTGCTGCACGCCCAAAGCCACTTTATATCAATACAAAAGTGGCACCATAAATCCAGTCTACAGAGTGTTTGCTTTGTTAAGGAACATGGATAAGAACTGCTGCCATTTTGAGTTTTATTCCATGGACTCCATGGCCACGATTTTGCCGGCGCTCGGTGCGGGTTCGGAGGCGGGTCAAGTGTTAGTCGCAATGATTGACGTTGGGTTGGGAACCCGCCTCAGTGCGAGTTTCCAAGAGTGTCAGGTCTGTGATTTCACAACAGACCCGACACCAAGCGGCGGGTAAGGGTTTTAAGGCACTTAACTCCTTGTTACAGGCATGATAACTGCTATTTTGAGAGCCTTTTGCAATTTTCCAACATTTGATTTGGGTTTCACGATGTTCGGAGATCACACCAGGTAAGTGTGTCGGGAAGACCAACAAGCTGGAAACTTCACAGCTGCAACTGCAGTCTAAAAGCTGCACTCTCAAATCTGTTCAATTTCAGATGTCAGAGGTTGCCGATTTCATGATTTGGGAGACTGTCTTGAGGCTGTACATGTCTGGTGTTAACTCTATATCCACTGTCACCTGCATTGCTGGACATAAAAGGTGCCCTCACCCTTCACCGTGCCACCTCAAATTGGAAATCACACAAATGGCAATGATGTCAAACATTCATACATGATGATTTTATTCCAACATAATAAAAGAACAAACATTGCATTCTAACACCCAAGTGACTACCTTTATGATCATTTATCTATCAGCTTTCGCTTATGCTTGCTTCTATGTTGTGCTACCCCTGTGGCTTCAGCAGATGTAGAGACAACCTGCTCACTTCCCTGCTGCACCTGCTTAGACGCCTTTGGCGGTTGTCCTCTGGGGTTTGGAGCCTTAAGGCCCCGCCAAAGGCTGCTTCTCCTGCGGCTGCACAGAGGCAGAGTCGGCCATCACTGCTTCAGCAGTCATCTGGGGCTCTGACCGAGGGGTTGGCAAGGGGATAGAAGTTGGAGTGCTTTGAGAGGAGTCCCCACTTGTATGTCACCTCCCACCATCATCCCTCACATGGGCCACCCGCACTTCACTGCTAGCAAGTAGCTGGAGAGCACCTTGCTGCACATCAGTGGGGCCACGAGGACCCGTCTTTGTACTGACAGTCCTCATAACAGAGACGTCCATGTACCTCTGGTTCCTTTCCTCTCAATAAATGCCCATCTATCCTCCATAGCTGATCATCTATTTAGAAGAGTCAACATGGTCATTTGAGTCTGGCGATTTATGTCCTCCCTGGAGTTTGCCATCCTTTCCATAGCAGGACCTACATTCGCCAATGCGTGCACCACAGCATTGTTCATGTTTGAGATGGACCCCTCCATTCTCTGCACACTCGCAGTCACCATGGTTGCAAAGCCAGTCAGAGCCTCCTGCACTTGGTCCTGAAACTCCAGCACCGCTCTCTTTCTGGATGGTCCCCCCGAGGCTCAGCGTCTACATGCAGCCGAGCAGAACTGGGAGCGTCCTGCGGCCTCCGACAAGGACTCTTCACTGCTGTCCCTGTCTCCACCATCTGCTCTTGCTCACTCATGCGTTGTGATACACCAGGTGGCAACACCACTCTCTCGCTAATGACCCACCGAGCTATGCGTCTCTGCGCTGGGTATGATCATTTCTGCTGATGCTGCTCCCTCAGAGGATGCAGCGTCATCTGAGGACTCCTCCAGCACTTCCTCCTTGGCAGTAGGGAGGGGGGGCTTTTGTTGGTCCTGTGGGAGAGTAAAGCCATGAGTTAGACATGTGATATGTAGATTGAGATACATCCCATTGTGCACATGATGAGCATTCGATTTCTAATGACATCAGATGCCATATGTGTCATTCATGAAAGCCAAATAGGATGGATGGAGACGCATTCTGTCACCAGGTTGTTCAACTGAGCCCATCACTCCGTTCCCCCACGTCAAACTGTTCCACTGATCCCACAATGTCCAGAATGGTCCCCTCAGCATTGGTCAGCTGTGATAAGGATGGTGGTCCTCCTCCTGTTCTCTCCCTCCCTCTTATTGTGGGCTCTCTTTTCCTGCAATGAGGGAAAGAAGTGGAGTTTCAGTGAAAGTGATGGAATGAGTGTAAAGAATGGATAGGATAGATGTTTAGAGGGAGACCGTGAAGGATTGGGTTCCCATAACAAAGTTTCCTCCTTTTGAGTTGTTAGTTATTGTCAGTGCATAGTCTTGAGGGTGGGTGTGAGGGGTGCATAATAAGATGGGGAAGTGAATCTGTGCATAGGGAAGAGGGGGATGGGGGCTGGTGCAAGGGATGTTAGGTTGAGTCAGGATGTGCAGGAGTAGGGTTAGCAATGCAGAGTGATGGGGATGTGATGACAGACACAGCAGAATTAAGGTGATGACAGACACAGCAGAATTAAGGTAAGTGACCTTTTATACTCACTTTTCCAGAATGCAGGAGATCATTGAACCAATTCCTGCATTGGACCCAGGTGCGTCTATACACAGACATGGCATTGGCCTCCTCAGCTATTCGCAGCCAGGCTGCCTTTGTCTGCTGAGGAGGTTTCCTTCTTCCATTAGACGGGTACAGGATCTCCCGACATCCTCTGACTCCCTCCGCAAGATCATGGAGGGAGTCTTCATTGAAGCGGGGAGCAGCCTTGTTTCTCTGCAGACATTGTGGTGAGCAGCAGTCAGAAGCATCAGAAACAGCCGGAGATCGAATTGTGAAATGGCCCCCTTAAATGCACCGGCTGCAAACGCGTCAGCAGAGCAGCTGACCAGACCCGCACCTTGTGATGAGGGCGGGTAACCCACATGGCAGCCTTAACTCAGCCAATCAACGAAAAATTGTGTCAGCAGGCCGGGAACCCGCCCACTACCGTTCCCGACGCAAACCCGCCTCCAGGAAGAAAATCACATCCCACGAGTACTCTATTGTCACAACGGCCCACACCTGACTACCTGAAGGTTGCATCATGTAGTGTAGGCTCTGTGGCCAGCTGGAATGACATGACTATAAATGGATAAATATGTCACAAACCTTGTACTGCTGTGGATTTTGCCATGATGGAAATTGACTGAACATTTGGCCCAGTGAAACCATTACTGTTATGAGGTGGGAGTGTCAGCTTCATTAGCTTATTATCACCCAAACAATGTGATTCTAACACCCTTGCCCATGTCTGTTTCAGTTATGCAGAACGGGGAAATGCAAACAGATAGTCTTATATGATGCAAGGTAAAACAAGGAAGCGGTATCTGTGAATTTTATTTTAGAATGTTCCTGTGAAGCGACTTGGGACGTTTTACTACGTTAAGGCGCTATATAACTACAAGTTATTGTTGTGGTGGTAAACAGATTACCTTGTGGTTATGGTTGGAGCAAGGCTAGTTGCGTATAAATGTAGCTGCTGACTGTTAGAACAGACCTAGGAAGGAAGCTCCAAAGCAACTCTGGTTTCTGGATTGAGTGACTATATCCTGTCTGTATCTTTGCGATGCTGTTAATTGAGTTCTTAAACTAAGTTGTTATGAGCTTGATTTTCTGGTGTCCATTCAGCGCTTTTACCATTCTTTTCTAAATTATACTTTCTTGCTCTATTCACTCACACACTGATTGCCACACTTGCATACAATAACTGCACAACACCATGATACGAAGTGTATTGGCATGTATGTTATGTTTATAGAGGTGTCCGTCTCTGCATTCTAACCTATGCCCTTCTTCTGTTTCTATAAGCATCCCCAAAGAACTCCCAATGATACAGAAGAAGTCAGTGCCTCACAACATCTTGTGCCACTTTCTAAATCTGCCACAATCATCAGTACAGGTACATCCACCCCAGGGGATTTAGATAGTCAGCTTGAGGAGGGATCACTGGATGAATTACTGAGTACGAGGAGGAGCATGCTCAAATCGGCAGTGGAAGATCAGGAATCCATAGGCTGGGGACCAGCTCATGTCTTTCCTCATCTGCCAAGCCCAGAGATTTGGACTTGTGCATAAAATAACACTGGTTGCTGAACATCAGTGTCTGCAATCATTTTGCAAAGCCCCCTGTAAAACCTGGCAGCAAATGTGGGGGGTACAGTGTGGCTACCTGTGTGCATAAAAACTCAACAGAACTACAGTCCACCGTGAAACACATAGCATCTCCAAGGCCATCTGCAGCGGAACCCTCAGCAGCAGACATCCTAACGCCAGTCACTATCTCTCTTGAAAGTTGTACTGCTGCTGTAGAGCCCTTTGCCCCCAATCTTGGACTGTTTTTCCAGCTTCTAACATGTTGGAAAATTGGATGGAAGGAACATTTTGCTGCCCTCAGGATTTGCTCCAGAGGGAGGGCCCAGCAGCAGCAACATGGCTGGAATAAGAATAGATAAGTCAATACCACATCAAGCTCAGAGTCCTCCCACCCCCAACTCAAATGACATGAGATATGCTAGAAAGTGGCAAGAACTAGCCAGTCATTGCAGCATTGGACATGGCACAAGCAATTGCAGGGTCAATGCACAGAGATGCTGGACCATGCCATCTGAAGAGCATACATTGGCACACAGCAGCCAGCCACCTTACTTCCTCCTCTCACTGGGAAATCACCGGGGAAACACCTAGGAGAAGCATTAGGACAGATTTCAGAGGACACACAACTACACCGCCACCAAGAGGAACCATCAAACAATAAACATTAATGGCACAAACAGAAATTACTTGGATGAAATCAAATTTTTGTTGCACTTTATATAAATTGTGTCAGACAGCGGACTCCTGATGGGGTGGGATAAGGTACCAGCAGATAAAAGGGTGAGCGTCCATGACAGTTGAGTTAGTAGAGAGGACAATGCTGGAAATTACATATTGGGTCACTCCATTGAGCACATGCAGACAGTACTCCTTGGTGGGTCAGCCATTTAGCTGAATGTGCCATCCATTAGAGCCTGAAGTATGACTTATCCTGACAAGCACATCTTCTACGTTATTCTCTGTCATGCTCCACCATTGGCTGCTGCTGCGCCGATGGTTAAAAACTCACTGCATAACAAAAACTGTACAACATGTAGCACACTATTATCTTTGAGACCTTGATGGTGCTATGCTGCAATATTCTCCTGATCGGTGCAGACATGTTTCAGCATGCCAATTGTATGTTCCTCGAGTATCTTTTTGGCTGCATGTGCTTTATCATACCATCGTTCACTATGTGTTCATAGCTTTATCAATCAGATCATGAACCGGGACTGAAGAGGATACCGATAGTTACCTAGCAACCATCTGTCCCGTCTGCTTTAATAACACTGGCATGGTACATTGCCTTAAATGAATGAATCATGAGTGCTGCCAGGAAAACGGACATTCAATTGCATGATTTAGTGCAGATGGTGCACATTGTAGGAAACCTTTTCTGTTCAGAGTAGAGCTATGGAGAGCCATAACTGCCTTCAATAATGCCCTACACTTTGTAGAATTTGGACACATGGAAATGTACAATGCCCACTTACGCTGCTGCCAGCTTACCATGGGGAAAGTTATGGTTGAGGTGGCCATGATGAACAACGCATTGGTCACCTGCCGCAGACATTGCGGATTAAATATTTGGCATATGTCTTCAGTGATGGTTCAGAAAGTCCAGAGGCATAAAAGATCAGTGCTGTGGTCATCTTCACAGCAACTGCCAAAACCATCCCTGTAGTTGATCTTGGCTGAAGATCAGGATGTAGGATATGACGTACCTTCATTACTGCCCACTATGGAAGCACAGCTGCCAAGGGAAGATCTCTTCAAACATTTTCCAAGGAGCTGTGTTTGGATCTATAAACACAAATGGCTTGGGCAATGGCAGTTGGTACAAATAGACCGCTCTCTCATCCCTCCTCAGATCTCCATGTTGCTCTTCCAAAGTACTGAGAGAGATCTGAACAGCCAGAGGAAATTTCTAGGTTCTGAATTTTGATTGTTGCAACTGAAAATGCAGCTCCCAGAAATGCAAAAAACAGGCTAGAAAAACAAAAAATACAAAGAGAAAAAAAATGCAAAAAACAAAAACACACAAAATCAACAAGAAAAACTTCACACCTTTTATCATCTGAATCTTTTAAACACCAGGACATATCTTCCCATCATTGCAAATTTTACATGGACTAGGTCAGTGTACAGCACACGACAGGAGAGAATTATGAAAAGTCTTGCCATCAAGTAATACATTTCGCATAGTTTTAATATCCTTAATGAATGTGCGAGAGTACTGTGCTGACAAAGTCGCAGAAGAATCACAGAATCACAGAATCACAGAAACCCCACAGTGCAGATAGAGGCCATTTCGGCCCATCGAGCCTGCACCGACACATATCCCACCCGATCCCCGTAACCCCTACACCAACACATATCCCACCCTATCCCCACGTATTTAATCCCCCTAACACTAAGGGTCAATTTATCATAGCCAATCAACCTAACCCGCACATCTTTGGACTGTGGAAGGAAACCGGAGCACCCGGAGAAAACCCACGCAAACACAGGGAGAATGTGCAAACTCCACACAGACAGTCACCCGAGGCCGGATTCGAACCCGGGTCTCTGGCGCTGTGAGGCAACAGTGCTAACCACTATGCCACCGTGCTCAGCACAGATTAGGCAGCTATCATGTGCAAAGGGTTACCCATCTGATTTATCACCCTGTACCTGCACCTTATGTGCTGGCAGGGTCTGCCTGGAAATTGGCCTCTAGAATTTTTTTTTTTTTTTTTTTTTTTAAAAAGCATCCCCTCTCACCAGGCAGTTGTGGCTCATGATTCTTAAAAAAATGGAATAAAAATAGCCAACTCGCAAATCATTACACCACAGATGTTCATTCAGTAATTCAATTCAGACAGTTAACAAAACATATATTTTACATAAAAAGATTTGAGTGTTCTAAAATATGTTGCTGCCTCAAGGCCAACATTAGTAGGAAATTGACTATATTTAGCCCGCTGAATAGGACATGTTTATGGAATATCTTGTACCAGAGTTTCCGCTTGTTTGTTAGTAAAATCAGCGCAATCTGGGCAAAAATCAGCCAGACCAGTGCAAAAGATCAGGAAATTTAAAATGTGAGTTATACCCAAAACCACTCACATTCATGTTTACCACAATCTTTTATGCTGGTTCAAGATTCAATTTGCCAGGATCAGGCCCCACCCACAAAACTGGCCACGCTCCCAGGTCAAAATAGCAAGATTGTGCTGGTTCGGGAAGGTGCTTCAAATTGTATTCGGGAAGGTGCTTCAAATTGTATTCATTTTCTTAAGCGCACAGGCACTAGCTGGGACATTTTAAAAAGGTTTTTCCATATCAAAGAATATTTAATTTACTAAGAAACTGACTAGTGTACACCAATGAAACTATTGAATGGTTCAGTATAGTTTTTTTTAAATCAATCATTTTCATTGATTTTAAATCAGGTTACTCACAGGTGGAGGACTGGACACCCTTAAAAATACATATTTTGGTGATAAACCCATTTTCAGCTGTATTAATAAAACTGCAATAATACATAAAGGAATACTTTTTAATGGAAAGAGAAAAGAAATTACATACTATTACGTTGCCCAGTTGTGCTGGTTCAGGGAAGATTTTAGGTTTGTGATTATGCAAATTAATTTTAACTGTAACCTAACCAATGTATTTTCCAGCACATTTTTGGCCGCAATTTCCCCGATTGCGTGCAAAGTGGAAACTCTATCCACTTATGCTGGAGTTAGAATGTTATATATAAATGTAATGCTTGGATCATGGAATATTATAACACCAAAACATAATCCTGTTTCAATCAAATATGTCATTATCTTAAAATTTCTTATTATTGATTATTTTTCAAATGAAAAATCAGCACCAAATAGAAACTATCAGGTCCTTTTTAATTTTTTTGTTGTTTTTACTTTTATTTTTGAAATTCCCAGTGCTTCAACTTTCTTTCCCTACAGAGCTATTTGTTGTGAACAAGTATTTCATCTGAAAAAACTGGTCAGTCCTCCACTGTTAATCCTACTCTATGACTGGCCAATAAAGAGTGTGCTTGGAGGATCTAATTGGCCATCCAAACTCATTCATATAAAAGGCAGGTGGACTCTAATGACATATAGCACTGGGACTCAGTCTGATGACCATCTCATTAAGAAGCAATGTAGCACATGTACACCTTGATCACCATAGTGTCAGCAGCCGAGAGTTAAAGTCTGTTGAACATATCTGGCCTGCTATTCAATTAATGACTCAAGAAATTGCAGCTTAAGAAATTTCACAAGCTATGTATTTACTGTACATGGTAGGTTTATGCTGTTGTATATTCCTTACAGTTGCCTTTAATTTATTATAATGCAACTTGGTACATTTAATTAAAATATAATTATGTCACTAGTAGGCTTAACATCTAAACCAATGTGAAATTGGTTGGTTTGGACATATTGACCGGAGCAAAGTTTTGGCTTAAAATGTCAATCACTGGCATGAATTCAAAAGAAGTAACAGAAAATGAGAGTGTAAAAAGATTTTACCAATGATCCAGAAATAGATGTATACATCATGCTTTTCCAAGTGAGAAAGCTGTTGTACGTACAAATGCACCTTGGGGCTGTTTCCTGATCTAGTTTCAGGGTTGGTATGATAAACTTGCTTGGGTTGGATGACTAAATTATGAAACTGCACTTGGACAAGATCCATGCCTCACACCACTGCATATTAAAAGCCATTTTAACAGACATTTGGAAATAATTAGTGATGTTTCACATAGCTAAGTGTAACTTGCATATATTTGGCTTTAGCACAAATCTAGAAAGTACTTGTGAAAGTGCTTTATACAGCCAAAAATAAATTTAACTCACCTAATTTTTTCTTGTTTTTGTAATAGTGGCAAGTTTTATTGTTGTGTGTAAGTAACATCTCCTTTTGTTTTAGTGCAGTTACTGAAGGGTGGCCAGCTGTTGGGATGTTCCATTAAAAAGCACACCAAAGCAATTAGAAACTGGAAACGGTTTTCCCATTGATTTAACAACTGGAAAATGGCCTTCGTCAATCAAAGTTGATGAGAAATTAGCTCAAATAGGAAGAGCTTCAATTTGGTGCGAGAGAAAAGGCTAAATAATTATTGAAATATACAAGTTTGAATAATAAAAAAAGTTAGGAGTAAGAAGAGGTTATGGAGAAAACTTTTTACACAAAAGGTTGTAGACTTGTAGCTATTGAAATGGCCAGTATAATTGGGTTAGGGAACAATTAATCATGTTTCTAAAGGGAGAAGTTGGTTCTAAGATTTATTAGAGAGAGACAGTCTTACTAGATTTTCCTACTCCTAAAATGTTTTACATTATGATCCAAGACAGCATGAAGCAGTTAACCTATGCTAAACATTCTGACAACCAAATACAAGGAATAAAAGTTTTCACACTCATAACATTGCTCAGAATAACAGCAGCTGGGAGTGATACTCATGGCAAGTCCTAGAATATATTAGTGATCATTAAACGCAATCGATAAGTTATTAAATCAAAAGTTGGGCCAAAACTGGTATGAAGAAAATATTGGCACAACATTGGCCACATCAGTTCAGTATAATGGGAGTATTGAGTGTACTGTTTCTTTCTTTCCCTTACGTTAGCCAGTAGCTAGCCAAGCTCAAATGCTAAGGAATCCTTTGGTTTAGGGCATCTCAGTGTAGTCTTTGTCAGCTTTCTTCTTCAGGCTATAGTCGTATTTCTTCCTACATCCACTTTGGCCTCTCTAGGCCACAAAACAACTGTGGCCAAGAGGACTGATAGATGCCTAATCCCAGGCCTCCACATGCACCATCAATAGTGCTCTGATGTGATTGCTAATAAAAGGTAAATGAGGTCATCACAGAGATTACTCTTATTCAGTGAATTAAAAGCTGTTGAGAAAATATAATTATAAGCACTGACTGCTGCAAAAAAGTCATTATTTTTTTGGCTCACATAACCCTGATAATCCTTTTTAATATTAACCTGTGGGTGTTAGACTCCTGGACAATGTAATTATTATTGACAATTAACTGCAATGAAACCGAAATGAGAATTCAAATGAATTGTTGCTCAGATCCCCCTTCAGAACTAATGCATTTCTCATTCTGATGACATTTGCACGAGAGGTATTCTATACTCATACTTCCTCACAGCAAACTTTATTGCTTCAAAACTGTTTTGTGCAACTGAAGTTTTGCTTTAAGAAAAGCAATGGATACACACATCTCTTCGTTACAGTTACTTCGGAACCATCTTTTTAAATGTGAAAAATGTACTGCAGCTTCTTTAGAAATTTAAATTTTTCATATTTGTTTCCTCATTGTAAATATAAAGCAATTGCAGGCAAAGTAAAGCTCTCTTCAGCATACTAAAATGCTTGCTGGTATTTTCCCAAAAGGTACAATTTACTCCCTACAAAAAACACCAACTCACCAGTGAACCCCATACACATGTAACATTCCTGAATATGTTTAAATTGCACCCTTTAGAATAAATAGAAAAATCACAGGACTCCGACAGACCCATTATATTGCATTATGGATGTTCTTCTACTCATTCAAAACACTGTTACTGGGAAGATACTTGCAGTAAGTAAAGGCAAATTCCTTAGAAAATTATAAGAAATGAATCTTTCCATGGATGCGAGTTATTTAATAACTGCATTTCTTTCTCTAGGTTTCTATCCCATTGCAAAACTGCTCATTTCGGTTTTTCATTTTAAATGCATGTCTTTGTTTAGTTTCCCCAACTTTCCACTTACCTCACATACTCACCTCTCCACACTTGCACCCATCACTTACCTTCACAGCAGACCCACTACTTGTCTCGGTGACCCTGGTGGGGTTCGGAGCCTTCGGGAAGCCCACACTTGTGTGGGTAAAATGGGGATAATCCTCTTATCTGCCTGTTAACTACCTGTTAACAGGCAGATAAGTGGCATTAATCCCCTTCCCACCTCCAAGGAGAAAGGACCTGGTGCAGGTTGGCTACCTGCCTCCTGGCAAGATGGCACGGAGGCGGGTTGTGGCCCACCCCCAAATTCTGCCATTTTCCTGGCAGTCCCGCCTCCATACCCGCCTCCCCAGGGCTGGTAAGATCACGCATAGGTCCATTTGGGGACTGGTTAAACTCAGTCAAAGCCACAATCTAGACTCAAAACTCTTTATTGCTCAAGCTACCTGATTGTTGTGGTGTACATTTTGTGGTGTTCTGTCGAGACATTACAAATCAGAACTTTACTATAATCTTTATTTCATTTAAATTATTTGCATTAATCCTCCAAAACTGCATGAAGCTGAAAACCCAGGCCAAACATTAATGCCCAGCCTTTATTTCCAACCATCCTGGATAGTGTCTTTCTGTAGATCAGGGATATGCAATCACCATTGACTGTGCCACAAGCTGGATTTCTAATCAACCTTTACAAACATTGCATTAAAAAAGAATTCCTAGAATTCTAGTGAAATCTCAGTTTTACAAAATAGGTTCAAAGCAATCGTCTCCAGTGGCATGGCTTGTCAGTGGGTTGGCATACTGTTCCAGAAATGAAATCCTGGGTTGCATGATTGGGATTGCGCGTTTCAGCCCGGTCAGTTAGCACTTAGTGGATTCCTGATCTCATCGGAGGCTAGCTGGGGCAGCGCCGACTGAGGTGAGGTGGTTACCTTGATGGGAGAAGATAAAATTAAACAGTCAACCCACGCTGCTTTTGTGCACCCTCTACTGACAGTTCAGAACAGCATTGCAGGAAGTCTAAGTAGGTTGCTGCGGGCACTCTCCATGCACGGCTGATGTATGGCATGGGGGAACTTGGGAAAAATGAGAGCAGCCATTGCCTTTCTGCTGCTGTTTGCTTTCGAAACATTTAGCAGCAGTAACGTGTGCATGTTAAACATGTTCATTCTTTTGCACAGCTGTTTCATGTTGAGAAAGTAGGCAGATTCTCCACAGGATTTAGATGGGAATCCCAGACTGGCAGATATTTATTACAATGGGAATGTGTACCTGCTAATATCATTGTCTGAATCTGTACTGTTGAACCATTGATTTATTTATACTTGTATTGGTCATACATAGTTAGATTTCGTGACCTTGAACTGTAAAAAAAAAAATTCCCTATCCAATTATTCTGAAGTCTGAGGGGATAGTTAGAGTTGTATTCTTTTGCACTTGCGATAGCGAATGTTTTAGCTCAATGAATGAGTGAATCGTGCTCCAATATATTTGGTACTGAATAAATGCATTTCAATTCAATTGAGCAAATCCGATATGGAATGTTTCAAAAATGTATCGATTTTTCATAACCTAAAATTCCTTGCACATTATTTCATGTGTTCAACACAACTTTCAAGGATTAAAACCCTCTTCCCAAGTATCGGCCTGTCGAGGCCATTGGAGTTTCAAGAACTGGAATCAAGCGCTGCGCAGCGGCAGAGTCTTTAGAAAGACCAAATCGGCAAATAAAACGATGAGGATCTGGAAAAGGCAGCATTATAGGCTGAACCTCGCACACCTTTTGAATATGGTGCGGATCCGCGCACTCGGTCACGGGACATGGCTGATATCGGCCTGGAATGACAGTGCTGCTCCAATATGTCCCGCTCGATGTTAAGCTCGCAGCCGAGAGCCCCCAGGCACCTTCTATCCGCAATCTATATATCGGAAAAGTAATAAACGGGGGAAATGACTCTCAGCAAATGGTGGTTCTGCGATAATTCAGCAAACTTTGTCGTTCGTATGCTGGTCATTCACACAAAACCGTAAGGCTCAGTTTGTCCCATCTGGAACTGCTGTTCCAGCCCCGGTGACTGTCTCGGTCACCTTTATATTTGTAGATTCTGGGCCACAAGTTGGCCGAGTTGGCTTGTGTCTTGGGTGGCGTTTGACCCAGCATTCAACACTGCCGGCTTTTGAAACTCTCCGAGCCATTCTTTTTCCAGAAAAATAGACAGGGAGTTAGCCGTGCATGGAGCAATTTCTAGTTCTTATTTCTCTCGCCCTTGTTTAACGTTTAATATAAACCGCGCGAACTTACAATATGCAGGCACTTTGTCACTGTAGATAAACGCACCTCTGTCACTCATCGCAGGGTTAAATCCGCCGGGATTCGTGTGTGTGTTTAATTACATATACACACAATGTAAGCACCATGCACAGTCGATGCAGTCATGCCCATGTACGCAGAGAGAATGCGTACATATTTACTGTAATTACGCAGGCGTGTATAGGTGTCTAAGCATGTTTCCATGCAAGATGTACATTCATCTCAGTAAGCACAGCCGCCACGTATGTCCTGGTCGTTATGTAAGCTTTGTGCCCAAATATAACAGGGCGAAAACACATATTTGGAGTAAAGACATTTGAAATGACGAGACGTTGGAAGCAACAACAGAGAAAGCAGAATACAATTGCTGGCAACACTCCTCGGTATTTAACACTTAAACTTTATCAGGCTACCTTTAAAGGAAAGCGGTGACAGAATATTGCAGTGCTATTTATCACGGCAGGCAACGATTTACCTTCTTTGACTAAGTGCGAGTAGATGATCCAGACGAGGAGGCAGCAAAGTGTTGCCCCTGCCCCAGTGCAGAGCCCTCTCCAGCCGGGCAGCATGTTCAGATCTCCCGGCTTCACAGCTCAGCTTCTGTGCGTCTCACCCGCACCAGGACCACACATGCAGATCTCTCTCTCTTTTTCCACATTCAAGCCCCAGAAGTCGGCTAGCGATTTCCAAAAAAAAACCCAACACTATCCAAAAACAAGGCACCTGTGTAAATATCCAGTCTGGACTGTCACCGATCGCGCGAATCCACTTAGCACACACCCTGAGATCCACGCGGCGGGATGTGCATCTGGGTTGTAAAAGCCCCGATCGCTGCCCTTTATCATCCTCATCCACGATACAAGAACCACATACTGCTTGATCCCTGCAGCAATCAGGTCTCCAACTGCAGCTAGTCACTGCTTGGCAGCGTCTATTGATCGCCTCTTGTAATTATCCAGATATGCAACAGCGCGTAATTAACCCTGACAGTGCTGCGAGCGGCCCGTAAATAAGTCAAAGGGTGTTTAATTTATTGACTGGTGGGTCATTAGAATATTCATGCTGGCGAGGTTGCCTTTTCTTTATGGTGCGGGGAAAAAAAGTTTGTGTAGCGTGTGTGATGCACAATCCATCCCTACTGCAGATTGGCTTTTTTTTTAAAAAGGTAGCCCAGTCACCGTCGTGGCATATAAAAGTACTCCCACTCGCTTATTGTTCCTTACTATCCACCATGAATCATTCTACACCAACTGCAGCTATTTTTGTTAATTTAAACTTGAGAAACGCAATTCTTTCCCCAGTTGAACAGTAATGTTCTTTTTTTTTAAAAAAGCGAGCCGGAAAATGGCCGATTAGTTCATTTGAAACAATATTTGAGAATTTCACAACCATTTAAATGGGTTACAATGGTCCGGTTGGGCTGTCACACAAACTGGTTTTCTTTCATGAAGTTTTAGCAAAAAAAATACAAGTTAAAAATTACATGTATCACGTGCTGGAATCGTGTTTTGTTCGAACCCAGTTGATGTTCTCTGTCTATAACTATTAATCTCTCCAACTCCATCACCTCATTCAATTCTTATTTAGGACTCACCCCTTTTAAGATATTTACATTCCAATAGATATCAATTATCACGGCCTATCAATCTACGTGCACACACTTAAAACTATATGCTCATCATTAAGGATGTTTTTCTTTACAGTTTATAATTAAATTAGACTACGAGATGCATCAGGAAAAAGATTTAAAATGTGTTTTTCAATATTTTATATAATAAAAATAATCCACCTAATATCTGACGGTTGGGTTAAAGATTACCCTGAAACTAAAGTCTGAGTGTAGTGGAGCTGAATTTGCGAAATCGACCTGCTCCCTGACTGCATTTATAATGATCAGGGTGGCAAAGTGTTCAGCACTGTTGTATTAAGTACCTTCAGTATACTGCACACAGATACTGTTAACATTTCCCCACACTGAACGGTGCAGAAACATGAAACATTCCTTTTTTAGAGTCCAGCACTCCGCGACATGTTCTGGTTGAATATATTTCACGCTTTTTAATTAAAAAGCTGACAATGAATCGATTCATTAGCACCATCAACCATCTAAAAGCACCATTCAGATTCGTACTTTGTGTAGTCAAGACATTTCTCCAGTAGAAAGACGGTATCGACCCACTCTAATTATCAGCCCGTTTAGTTCTAAGTACCTTTCACTAGACATACGTTCCGAGTAACACTACATTTATTGCATTGCCTGGAAATCAGCAGCAACATAAAGCGAGCATCGCCTGCACGCTATTAGAGATCCAAAAGGACACTCAAACACGCGATATGCTTTATCTTAAAAAAATCAAGGTTAATTGCGATGCTAGTTAGTCTTCAATGTGAGCGGTTGGAAACGTACTCACAGCATCTAAAACATAACACTAACCAAAATAGAACTTAAAAAATACACGATATGAAAAAAGGACCGACTTGCTATTGTGTTTAAACCGTCATGAGGGTATTTATAAAGTGTTACGTAAATTAAAAACTCTAGGAATATTGCAATTACTGCAATAATAAATCAATATATTATGGATCGCGCAAATGAAAATATTACTATTGGAAAAAATAGGAGAATGTCAGATAGCCGATAGTCACTGTGACTAATGTTAGTGGCCCCATCAATTTGCAAAGCATCAATCTGAAAGTTAATCAGACATGAGATTGTCATTAATGCGAGTGCAGCGACCGTCCTTCCGGACAAACGGTGCTGAAATGGACAGAGCTCGCATCTACCTGGTGATAGGAGGATTTTTGATTACGCCTCCGTGAATCACCTTGGGACGTTTTCCTACGTTAAAGGTGCGATAGGAATGCAAGTGGTTATAATATAACCGCGTTTTTGCGATATTTCGATTATTATACACCGAAATGGCTACACGCGTGTACTGCGAAACGGTGGATTGAATGATAAGCCCCTGAGCCCTTCACTCATATTTGAAATGGTTCGAGGCTGCACGCCTCGGCATTTAGTTAACGGACTGCCTGCTGGCCGCAAGGTGGCGGCGGTGAGCACTCCCAGCATTTCTCCATTTTTCAAAAAAAATGTTGATTTCGCGTATTCAGAAGCATAAGTTACATCACATCAAAACACAGATAACCCTTTGTTGCAAAATAAAGTACATCAATAAAGCTTGATTGATTGGAGTTTGCTTTCAGTGCTTCCTGCCGTATAAACTAGATTCACAATAGAGACACCACGATTTCATGAGTCCTGTCTTATGACACTCGTGTAAGCTGGAAGTAACGACACAGAAATATATCCAACAAAGGCACAGGTTCTAACGTTTAAAAAAAAAATCTTACTCCAAGATCAATGTTCCGAAAATGTTCTAACCAGGCGGTTAATCAATGCAATCTATAGAATGATACTTGAAAAACATTGGCCAGCTTTTAATATGTGACGCAAATCTTAAGCGAACTTCTATACCTGTAAAGCGAGTGAAATATGTTGCATTATTAGAACAATCACCAACACGTTTTGTGTCTAATTACCATTATTGTATGTAGGGTCTTACATTCATTTTACATATAAGCCCAAGTGACGCCGAATCGTCATCGCCTTCTAATGACTAGCGGTCTGGAAGTGACGACCTCGTTTGTCTCTGCTATTTGGATTACAGTCAGTTCAGCTCCGTGACGAATGTTATTTGTCTTTAGATGTTGCCACTGTGTCGCCCTGCGACCATGACGCGGTTATGTCTCCACTAACATTAAATTTATAGGGTAGGGAAAGAAAGACACCTTCGCCCGGAGTTATGGAATAACTTCTCAACTCCGTCTATCTAGATTTTATATTCTATTTGTGTGCTCATGTCAACAATTGTTATGTTGCATGGAAACATGTGATAAAAAGCGTCACAGTTACCGCAACTGTAATGCGATAGTTGCCAAGTATCAATTTGATATCAGGCTAAGTTCCAGTGTAAATCCGGGGTCAGCTCCAGACCGGATTCTGGAGAAAAGCAACGAGAGTCCCAGGAGGAAATAGACCCAAATCGCTTGGGTTTGATATGCCATGACGTGTAACTCCGTTGCAGCATCAGACCAGGTGCGAGAAGTGACATGAGGTCCCTTGCACCTGCCATTATTCTAACTATCTTCACAGTACAGAAGCTACTACCTACATTGTCTAAACACTTAGGGTAGAATTCCTCGGCTCTGCTACCGGAAGCATGTTGGGGAGGTACATTATGGCCATTAATTTGCGGTGGCTCTGTATCCACCTCAAACCCAGAGAGGAGAGTCATTTTTATGGGGTAGGGGGGCGGTGGGGAAAGCATGGGAAGGGTGGGCACCTACTCTATTTGTGGTGGTACTGCAACATCTTCCTCAGCAGGGGGAGAGTAAAAGGGTTTCAGAGTGGCACCTGGTCACATTAAGAGAGCCAACTATTCTGGCCGAAGATAGCCAGGGATATTAAAAAAAAATCCAGAACTCAAAACTTGTAATTTTTTCCATTAATGATCGCCATTAAGAAATCAGCAGTTGAAGCAATTGTGGGCCTCACTTCCATTCGGATTTGTTGCTGGAACGTAACGACACCTACCTGCTATAGGCTAGTCAGCACTGGGGCAATGGTTTTACGTCCTCCCACAGGCCCGCCTCTTCCGGGGACATCTCCACTGAGGGGGCGCAGAAAGTGTAGCGCCCCACTTTTGGTGGGACTTGGTAGCTTAAAGCAGAGGCTACAGATCTGGCGGGTGGCACCCCATATTCAGACTCGCCAGCCAGTGAATGTTCTTCTATTGTACCCGATTCCCCAGGAATTGCGGGGCCTAATTTAACTGCTCAGAGAGGAGCTCTGCCAATGCGCGTTTGGTGGCGTGCACGGAGCTCTGCCATGCAGTAGAATTGAAGATGCAGACAAGGGGAGTAAAGAGGGTACAACCGGACTGAAACCAGCACGGCCGTTCCATCTCAGCGGGGTGCAGTCTCAGCTTCACTATTGTGTCCATTTCAGCACAGAAAGGCAGCGGTCACATGCCACAGCAACACCTCCAGCAATTACTGGAGCCGCTTAGCACGTTAGCATACTTTCAAAGGAACGCGTTATTGATCCGTACCTGTGTTTTAAAATTATTAAAATGTAAGACCGCACATCTGACAATTATTACGTTCTTCCACATTCAACATAAATCAGAAAACAGAATTTCCTGTAAGCATCAATGGTCATTTTCTTTGATTCTGCCATACAGTATAGGTTTGGCAATTCGAATTTCCGAATGCCTTCAGAAATTGTCTTGGAATGGAGAGTGCAGTTAGTTTTTAAATCGTTCAAAATATGAATGTCAATATGGTGTTGGAGTTAGGGTTAGTGTGTATATGTGAATGTGGGATTCTTCCTTTTTTGGCAACAATAATTGGTTGACACGGTTAGGAAGACCCAATTGTCTTGATTTATTGCAAGATAGCTCTGCAAGATGACTCATGCTGCTCTATCAGTGGAAATTGGGCATCCAAGTTGATAGTGCAGCACTGCAGTGAAACATGGCGCCCCACACCTCCGCCAGCTATTGAGCATCGTGCTACGACTCCAGATTTAGGCTGCTGCAGCTCCTATATAACACAATATAGAAGAGATGACTACACTCCCCATCAGTAAACGAGGTATACCAAACGTACATTGAAACCGGTCAATGACCACCATGAGCCCACCACCACCTCTTGTAAGTAAGTGAACTTCAATGTCCAAGGCTGATTGAAATTGACAACCTTCACAGGTTGCTGTTATATCGGAGGAAACAAAAGCGGCACGGCTATGCCTGAAGTGTAACACTGGAGGCGCCAGTGAGTTGATAATCTCCTTCAGGCCAAGTATCACCTGCGCTGGTGCCGGCTATAGTTTGTGAGGATTATAGTCTAGGGCTCCCATAGAGTTCTAACAACGTAAGATTGTCATATTTGTTTTAAAATTGATTTTAGAGCCATTTTTATAATTGGAAACAAAGGTTCTGATTTCATTTAGAAAGCTTGCATTAACCGATCCGTATTTGTAATACTTACTATCCTGTGTTCGGTTACAAGACCAGAGGAGTTACTATTCTTAAAACGAGTCTTTGCTTATTGAAAAGACGATGATAAAGATACTCGTTGTTCAGTGCCTGGAGTTTTGTTGCCAGTTTTGAGTGATATACTCAAATACCATATTTAGCACAAATTACATTTTTCTTAAGTCATTCAAAGCAATTTCAAAGACACAACGCCTGGCTTCCTTTTCTTTCTGGCAGCCTGTTTTAGGGTATTAATAACCCCATATAACCTAGCTGCGTTTTCTTACTAGCCTCACCGTGATCATTCTGAAGATTTACTATAAATTCTACTGCGGTATTTTTTTCCCTCTGCGATCACACTTTTGAACCAGCCTGTAGGCAAAGGCGTCACTAGTTCGTGTTATTTTTCTTACAACAATGAAGCGCCGTGGGAGTTTGCTGCAGTAAATGGTCAACAGATTATTTCTGATGAGATTTCAGAACATTCATTTCTGTCTGGGCATTTCAGTCTTGCCTGTAAATCTTTGTTCAGCACGAGACACCCCAGCGGCACGGCAGGTGCATCGGAAATCGGGAATACGAGACAAAGCGGACAAGCTAAAGAACCGCACATAGAGGTAACAGTAGCAATGGCATGTTATCAATTTACTTCTGATATTTTTTTCCTGCGGTACATCGATTTTCATTCCATGACGTTTCCTCGGAGTAACTGGGGGATATAAGTAGCGCAATATCGAGGGGACTCGATCTACCTATTCATCCGTATTGAAGAGGCGGGCTTAATACTGGTAACCAGCCTAACAAACATCACGACGATGGAGACAACTTAGAACGACTTCTATTTGTAATTTGCAAACATAAAGAAAAGCAGGATTCCTAACATGTCACCAACCTGCCAGAAAATGTAGCATAGAATGATATGCACAGTCGAGTTGAAGCAATTGATATTTACGATATATATATATATAACTATTTGTAATGCCGTATTAATGGTAAATACATCTTGTGCTTTAAAGGCCGTTGCATCGCCCACAGCGTTTTTATACTTTGAATAGTAACTATAGTAACTATTTTGATATTTATATATAATAAAAGTGCTGAAATAAAACCAGTTCAGCCCAGAAACAATAGTTATTACGCCCCACAATTCACTAGATGTATATGTTAATTGGCACTCAAAATCGTATCAATATCTCTTTAAACATAATTAAAATATACTTACTACAAAATGCAATAAGAAGCGCGGAAAGTATGGCTAGAAACCAGAAAGTTGATGGCATGTTACTGTCACAGCAAGTATCCTTCCATCCGAACTAGTCAGCAGGACGCTTGTAAAATCATAACCTTCTTTCAAAATTATCTTCAGCGACACAATTCGAAGCTGGCCTGGGCGTCATATTTCAAATTCGGTCGTGGTGCTGAGAATAAATACACTGGCCTTACTCTCACCGCGAGGAGTACTTTCAAACCAAGCTGGAAGGCGGTGATAAAGAGCGGTTTGCAAACCGTCCTGAAATGAACCAAAATGCATGTGCCGAGTTGGTTTCAGTTCCCGCTGTTTGTATTGTCAGTTTCAAGATCAGGATTGGTTCGGGGATTTTTTTTTTCCGAGAGTCGGGAGCGATCCCCTTTCAGCACTCTGGACGGCGCCCGTCTTAATTGCTGAAGGTGTTCCTTTTGACACTCAGTCCCACTCCGCTGATGGCTTGACGTGCGCCTAGTCAAGATCTGCGTCAGGACAGTGTTACACAGCACATTATGCGCAAAAAATACACTGGGTACTTTTCAGAGTGAAAAGAGAACCGTTTATTGCAACAATCTCCAATCATTTATATTGAACAACGTGCAATCAGTAGGCAATGCGCCGATGTGCGTGAGTGGACCCACCTGGATACGCCAGTCCATGTAGGAATCTCTATACGATTGAAATGCACCCCCCGCCACCCTGCATCCAAGAAATCAACCCAGCAACAGAGTTAGGCATTATAATGCCAGTTATTTGGATTTATATGAAGTGTAGATACTCTTTCGTGCCAATCTGAATAGAAAAGACGTTTTGCCCTGTTTTGAACTCTGCTTCGAAAGACTAGAGCGACGCCCATCAATAGAGAGTACAACAGAAGAGGGGGATGTAACTTTAAACAGAATTTACTCATTTAAAAATAGCAGCTGGGCAATAACTTCCCACGTGTTATCTGTGCTGGGTAATATCTGCGGAAAGTCCGCAGAGGTCGAGGTTAACGTGCACTTTAAAGCGCCGCCAGGAAGGGCATGCTGGAAGTATCAAAGTAATCCACAGCAAACGCGGTGTACTATCGCCGAACCTATGTAGACACGTAAAAGAGCAATGTGGCAAAATGCGACTAGTTTGAAAAGATTTCAGGAGGTTAGAAGGCAATTGCGCCATCTATATCTGTCGGGTAGGTGGTGCTGGTATGTGAAATAAGTTTGAACAATGGCGCGAGGAAATGCCAATAAAAAAGTAATAACAAAAATCTGGCACATTGTTCCAGTCGAAACTCACTTGAGACACGTTATACAGCAGAATCTTTCCGGATTTCAGTATTCAATATTCGGTACCCACAGGCACCTTTTACGCCAAGTAAGTTCCAACTGTCTGGCACACTTGCAGCGTTCTCAGGAGCACACGTACTTACTACAGATTGACACAGTTCACGTCGGCTGAGTTTTTTGCGCATTTAGAATTGCATCCAAGGCCGTCATCGTTCGGCAAGCTGCCGTATTAACTACTCTTAAATCGCATAGATGCTTCATACGCTGGCACTGTTCCTCACGGAAACGGCGTCAGCGAACGAGGTAAGAAAACAAACCTTTTTTTATTCCGCAAGGCAAAAGCAGACATCACAGTACGCATGCACACTTTGGGCACGAATTTGCAAATTTGACCTGATGCCCAGCTATCGTCTGCTATGCCTTTCTGGCAGGTGTAGGAAATATTGTTTTACTTTGAAGTGTTTCCCCCAATTTCAAACCGAGCAAAGATGTGCACTCCCCCTCCATTGAATGCAAATCAATCATTAAAATCCCATGTCTCTACACAAGGCTTGCATCATTTCCACAATCACATGGGCTTTTTTCACAACATGTGGGAATTTCCTGTTTATTTGCACCCGTGACACACGTAATGGGGCATAAAGCAAATAACCGGCGTAAAAAAAGAGTAAACTCGGGCGCAAGCGTGTTACGGACAAAATTAAGCTACATCGAAAATTCCTCAATCAAGTATCAGCTGTAAAAGCAAAATACTGCAGATGCTGGAAATCTGAAATAAAAGTGGAAAATGCTGGAAATACTCGGCAGGTCAGGCAGCATCTGTAAAGAGAGAAACAGAGTTAACACTTAGGTCAGGTGGAGTTCAGTTGGTAGCCCACACGCCTCTGAGTCAGAAGGTTGTGGGTTCAAGACCCACTTCAGAGACTTGAGCACAAAAATGTAGGCTGACACTCCAGTGCAGTACTGAGGGAGTGCAGCACTGTCGGAGGTGCCGTCTTTCAGATAAGACGCTAAACCGAGGCCCCGTCTGTGCTCTCAGATGGATGGAAAAGATCCCATGGCACTATTTTGAAGAAGAGCAGTTATCCCTGGTGTCCTGGCCAATATTTATCCCCCAATCATAACAAAAACAGGTTATCTGGTCATTATCACATTGCTGTCTGTGGGAGCTTACTGTGCGCAATTTGGCTGCCATGTTTCCTGCATAACAACAGTGACTACACTTCAAAAAATACTTAATTGGCTGTAAAGGGCTTTGGGACGTCCGGTGATCATGAAAGGCGCTATATAAATGCAAGTCTTTCTTGCCCGTCTATCAATCCTTGTACCTGAACAATCTCAGTTCATTATAATGGCTCGGAATTTGCAATCAGCGGCAAAATGACTGCGATTGTCGCTGATCTGAAAGAAAGCTGCCCACAAAGATCTGACTATCTCTGTGGCATCAATTTTCAGCTCTCCTGACCTTAGTTTGAATCTGGAGCCAAATCAAGCGAATCACCAATGTCCAGCAACAGTGATGGCATCAAGCTGGCTAAGCAGCCAATCACAGTGAAGAATTCTCACAGATAGCAAACCAGGAAGTAAAATGCACAGATTCTAAAGGGGGAATTTTAATTAAAGAAAAGGGTGGGTTTGGAGCATGGGGAGTAGTTAAATTGTTAAAATCAGAATCCCAACCTGAACCTGGGTCAAACCCGCCCAGTTGCGGTTTTAACGGAGGTGGGATGGAGGGGCTGGGTGGGGGTGGGCAGTCAAACTGCTGCCAGGAGGTGGGATGTCAATTTAAATATTTTAATGAGGCTGGAAGCCTTTACTTTAGCCTCCATTTTATTTTTACCTGTAGCTGGACGGGCTTTACACACCTCATAAAACTCGACAGTTACAGCAAGACGAGGACTGTTGCATCCAGCAGGTAAGTACCTTTACACTTAATTCCTGGATCCAGGGCCCTGCCTAGCCTACCCCCAGTGATTGGAGACTCACAAGGCCTCCGATCACCTACGCAGACCCCGACGCCCACCCCCCCCCCCCCCCCGATGATCCTGTGGCTGGCCACGATCGTCTCTTCCGCCCCCCCGATCAGCATAAGGCCGGCCCCGATCTTCCTCACACCACCCCCCCTCCCGATGAGCAAGAAGTCAGCCATGATCCTCCCATGGGAAACAGAGGCTTCAAATGCAAATCAGGCCCTGCCCCCAACCCACCTTCCCCATGAAAATCCAGCCTTAATTTACTTTTAATAAATTTTACAGTGAGCAAAATAAAGATTGGAACATACATATAGGGTTAAGGTAGAAGCTGAAATATCATAAACAAACTTTTAAAAACATATTAAAAACTTGTAATTCTTAACCATATTAATGGAAACATTTGACATTCAACAAACATAAAATTAGTCCTTCAGGGCCAGAATGGTTGTTCAGCAGTCAGTATGCCATTAAAAACCCAGTTACACCTCTTTCAGCAAGGCTTAACATTTTAGGGTGTTTTTAACAATGATAGTCCCTCGTAAAAAGGAAAGTTTTCATCAGTTTGAAGTGATTGGAATTGATTGTCGGCTCTGGGGAGCTCCACAGTGCAACCAATGGTGCAGCAGGGAATAACTGACCGGGACTTCTGGATTTCTGCATTCATCTGAGCATGCGCTAAATCCTGTAGTTGCTGTCAGTTTCAGAGGGGTAATGACGGCGATCGCTGACAGTTTCACTGTCATTACCAGCGCAAAATCCGGGTCAATGTATCAGCTCCTATCCTAAAGAGCCGTACATGTGAATTTTCTGCAATTATTCTGGTTCAAAAGGGGTGTAAAATTAAGCCCAGAATTTTAGGTGCTGTAAGAAAATAAGTAATTTTTCTGTTTTATTGTGATTTTTTTAAACAATTTAAAAAAATGTATCCACACTGAGATCTGCACTGCATGTTCTGTTTCTTTAAATGCATTGTTATGGCTTCATTATATTTCCCATTAAAAATTGAAAAGCTTCCACGATTGCATGTTAAACATGCTGGGGTAGATCTTGACTTTGTGCGATAGTGTAAAACTGGTGACAGTGAAAATTCACAAAAATATGCCTGGAATTCAGAAATTTGAATGACGACCAAAAACTCCCATACCTACTAGGGGAAGAGAGAAATTGTGTAACCTTAGCGGCACACTATGTTACAGCTTGCCATAAACAGAGGGACAACCACTAAATATAAGAAAAGAGTATATACAAATTACATGAATGTATATTTATACACTCAGGGATATATCTGTTTATACACTGTATGGATAGATCTGTGTTTATGTGTTAAACCATGAATGTTTTTCGATGCTTTGGCAACATAAGATGTACCTTGTCATGCCAATAAAGTGATTTGAATTGAATTGAATTGAATTGAATTGAATTGAATCGGCAGCCTGCTTTACATTTCTCCCGATTTTTGAGTTCAATAGAAGTAAAAATCAGGAGAGATGTACTAAAATGCAAATAAGATTATACTGAAAAGGGAGCACCATTGCATAAAATTTGCAGGGAAAATACAGGAAACTTTTTTTTATCCAGCACGGATGGGACCGACGTGCTACCGGTTCATCAAAAATTCCGGATAACCGAAAGCTATAGTAAAAGATACGGAGCTGAGAGCTCCGTATAAAGCAACAAACCCTGTTGCTTAGCAACAGGTTCAGAACAATGGCCACAAGTTGCAAGCATCTCTGTAGCTTAGCAACAGCTGCAGCCACACCCTTGCACAGCAACAGATGGAGGAAGGCAAGTAATAAAAGTTACCTGAACCTACTCCTGAATTTTGCCGGTTAACCGAGATTTCCGGTTATTTAGGTGCCAATAAATCAAAAGTTTCCTGTAAGTTAATCCTGTATCTGATGATGGGAAACTGAAAGTGAACTGATGACATTGCAAAAATGAACATTCATTGACAAAACCATGGATTTAAAGCTATGATTGAAGAAATGGTTGCTCTATCTACTCTCGTGAATAAATCATAGTTTTTAACCATTTCCAGCATTTGACTTACCTAATAGAACGCAAAGGAGTATGGGTGTTGTTTCTTCTTGGATTGGTTGTGTGAATATCAATTATTTGTAGGAATGCTATAACTGCACCTCCCTCCACTTATAAATGTGCAAACAGTTCAATCATTGATGCTCACCGTAGAACAACAATAATTGGTTCATGCAGTTTAACCTGCCAGACATCAGAGCCATAAGACATGTTTAGATCCAATAGGTTTGCGATCAATACCTACCTTGAGTTATACTGTCACCTCAACATTGCTGTCTGGTGATAAATAGAGCTCTGCATGGGCAAGATTAAATATAGAAACATTTCGCTTCCTTTTAGTGTTCCAAAATTCACTCCACTTGATTAAGGACTAGAGAGCGGCACAGCAGTGAGCAAATTATACTGTGAGGAAATGTTCAAATTTACACATTTATGGCCTTTATCTCACCAAATGTGTCTTTTTTATTCATTCCTGGCACAGCCAGCATTTATTGCCCATCCCTAATTGCCCTTGAGAAGGTGGTAGTGAACCGCCTTCTTGAACCATTGCAGTCCGTGTGGAGAAGGTACTCCCATAGTGCTATTCCAGGATTTTGACCCAGCGATGATGAAGGAACGACAATATATTTCCAAGTCAGCATGGTGACTTGGATGAGAAATTGGAGGTGATGGTGTTCCCATGCGCCTGCTGCAGTTGTCCTTCTGCGTGGTAGAGGTTGTGGGTTTGGGAGATGCTGTCGAAGAAGCCTTGGCTAGTTGCTGCAGTGCATCTTGTAGATGGTACACACTGCAGACACGGTGCGCCAGTGATGGAGGGAGTGAATGTTTGAGGGGGTGCCAATTAAGCGGGCTGCTTTTTCCTGGATGGTGTTGAGCTTCTTGAGTGTTGTTGGACCTGCACTCATCCAGGCAAGTGGAGAGTATTCCATCACACTCCTGACTTGTGCCTTATAGATGGTGGAAAAGTTTTGGGGAGTCGGGAGGTGAGACACTCACTACAGAATACCTAGCATCTGACCTGCTCCTGTGGCCAATTTATTTATCTGGCTGGTTCAGTTAAGTTCCTGGTCAAAGATGACCCCCAGGGTGTTGATGGTGGGGGATTTGGTGATGGTAATGCTGTTGAATGTCAAGGGGCAGTGGTTAAACTCTCTCTTGTTGGAGATAGTCATTGCCTGGCACTTGTGTGGTGTGAATGTTACTTGTCACTTATCAGCCCAAGCCTGAATGTCATCCAGGTCGTGCTGCATGTGGGCATGAACTGCTTCATTATCTGAGGAGTTGCGAATGGAACTGAACACTGTGCAGTCATCAGCGAACATCCCCACTTCTGACCTTATGATGGAGGGAAGGTCATTGATGAAGCAACTGAAGATGGTTGGGCCTAGGACACTGCCCTGAAGAACTCCTGCAGCGATGTCCTGGAGCTGAGATAATTGGCCTCCAACAACCACAGCCATCTTCCTTTGTGCTAGGTATGACTCCAGCCAGTGGAGAGTTTTCCCTGATTCCCATTGACTTCAGTTTTACTAGGGCTCCTTGATGCCACACTCAGTCAAATGCTGCCTTGATGTCAAGGGCAGTCACTCTCACCCCACCTCTAGAATTCAGCTCCTTTGTTTGGACCAAGGCTGTAATGAGGTCGGGAGCTGAGTGGTCCTGGCGGAACCCAAACTGAGCATTGGTGAGTAAGTGCTGCTTGATAGCACTGTCGATGGCATCTTCCATCACTTTGCTTTTGATTGAGAGTAGGCTAATGGGGCAGTAATTGGCAGAATTTGATTTGTCCTGCTTTTTGTGGACAGGACATACCTGGACAGTTTTCCACATTGTCGGATAGATGTCAGTGTTGTAGCTGTACTTGAACAGCTTGGCTAGAGGTGGGGCTAGTTCTGGAGCACAAGTTTTCAGCACGATATAAGCAACTCTAGTGATGACTGACTTTTTAACACATAAATGCATACATACAAATATATATATATATATATATATATATATATGTGTGTTTTATATACATATATATATTTATATAATGTGTGTGTGTACTATCCCAGTTATTTGATAAAATCAATAATTAAATTATCATCTATAAGGTCATTTTTTCCCGCAGCTCAGATTTAATGATGCCCTAAGCCCGAGTTCAGAAGACCTGTGGTGGAAAGGAAGCTCATGACTGAGACTTCACATTCTTGAAAGGTTATGCTGTATGATAGGTGCCACATTGTTGTGCATTTAAATACAAGAACTTCTTAATTAATAAATTTCCAGGCAGTATTCAACACTGCTATTAATTACAGTGGCATTCCATCAAATATTAAAACCATGGCAATGTAACGTATACCTTAATGAATGAGACAGAGTACATTACTTATTAATAACACTGGTTTTTCAGCAACAATTATGCCAGGATCAGTGTACAGACAGACAATGAGAAGTTCAAATAGTTATTGACAGTATAATGAAACTATGAAAAAGATCCTACTGTTTGTCTTGGAGAAAGTTGGCTATGGCAGTCCAGAGTTTCTACCAAAATTTATACCTCTGACCCCATTTGTCTTTGTAGTCATGTGACTCATCAGTTTGTGGTAATTTCACATGGGAGTCACATGCATATTATGAAACCTGATAATGACCTGGCCATTATTTAATGGGGAATTCTTACATCTGTGTTTTTAGTATACACAATTGCTAATTAAATCATCATATTTTCAGGCCAGTATCAAAGAATACAATTGTAATGACTTAACTCTTAATTTAGGCTGTACAGTAATATTGCTACAAAGCTGGAATCATTCAGTGTCAGAATTTTGCTGTTAAGGGGATAATTTAAAGAATTTGCAAGTTGGGCAAAATAAAAAAAGGGAACATTTATTGGAAATTCTAAACAAAGACCAGAAATAATGGAAATAAATCAACATTTGATGAAACTACTGTGTATTTCTAACATTTTTTATTTGAAAAACAAGTCATTTTACAAGTGTCAGATGACACATTCCCTGTTCACTATCAAAATGTTTCATAAATTTAAAACCTCTACTAAATCTCCTCTTCGCCTTCTTTGCTCCAGTGGAAATAATCCCAGTATCTGAAGTCTCTTATCATAACTACAGTTTCCCATCCCTGGAATCATCCTGGTGAATATGAGCTGTATATGCTTCATGGGTTTTGATGGCCTGAATTTTGCAATAAGAATAACGGTGAGGCTATCGGTGCACACCGTTAGTAAAGAGTAAATCAGACAGCAACTTCTGGATTCTGCACATGTGTGCAGAAATCAGGAGGTTGCTGTCAGAGTTGCCCTGCTCCTCCACGAGTTTCCCTACACCGATGCCTCACCAAGAGACTCGGCAATCACATACATGCAATGGCGTGAAGTTGTGGTACTTACGCACTAGTTACCCACTAAACACACCAGAAAAAGCGCAAGTGAACTTCTAACAGTGTGATAAGTTTTAGTTACTGCCAAACAATCTCTCTGGCACTGAAAATTTACATTTACAAGTATGGAGGCTCATTCGTTCAGATTTTAATTATGGTTGGAAATTTTAAAAATATATGTAAAAAAATCTTTTAAAACTTTCTCTTTCTGTCTCTTTTATCTCTTTCTCAATCCTATCTTTCTTTCCTTCTCTTTATTTCGCTTTCTGTGCATGATTTTACATTGAATTAAATATTCTAACTTAAACTTCCTGGTTTAGACTCTGCATGGCTCAGTAAGGATTCTTCAATCTGATTGGTTGTAAAGACACACTAAGATCAATAGCAGCAGAAGTATCATGGTGAATGGTGGATAAAGGCTAAGCAGTTTGAAAGGGCAATTGTAAGTGACTGGGGTGAGAGTATTTTCCAGGGCAGTCAGACAAGGTAGTGAGGTTGGAAGGGAATATGGGGGTAAAGGTGTTGAGAGATCAGGAGATCATGTGAGATGGAAAGTCGAGGGGGTGGCCATGAATATAAGGAGAAGAGTTTATATCAAGGGAGAGGTTTAGGGAGGACAGGAAGGCAGTGAAATCAGAGGAGAGAGGGCAAGGTGAGTTGATATAGAGATTTAAATCACTGAAGATGTTCAGTTGTAGAGGATGAGGGAGGAAAGGAGAGATGACATCTCAAGAAGAAACTGAGGATGGTGCTTGAGGGAGCAGTGGAGAGGGGTTGAACAGGTGAGGTGTGAGGAGAAGGAGAAAGAGGAGTAGGGGAAGATATCAAAGTGTGATTTGGAAATTGCTACAGTTGCACTTTGGGCAGGTCAGGAAGTATAACTAGGTGGGGAAGCATCAGTAAGGAGCAATGTGTCACCAGCTGTGAACCAAGTTTCAGTCAGAACCATGATGACAATGTAATTGTCTACAATATGGTCATGAACTGCAAAGGCCTTGCTCATGACTGAATGGACATTCTGGACATTTCTGGAGAGAAATGCAAAAAGGGGTGATGATTGTTGATTTTCTAGCAGAATCCAAGGAGGTAGTGGTGAGTGGAGTGAACGGGATGGCAAAGTTACTGTCCCACGGATGCACTGGGCAGGAAGGTTGGAGAGAGAAGAGGATGGGGCAGTTTGGTTGCTGTCATAAGGAGGCAGCAAGAAGTGCCTCAATGGCCCGTATTTTCCAATCCCTACGGGTATTTACGAGCTGTGTACACACCCATAGGGACATCGGAAATGCCGGTTTCAGGCATGCACAGCGCATGCGCTGAAAACCGGCATTTCCGATCTGTCAAAAATGCTCTTGACAGATCGGATGCCTGCCCTGGACAAGGGCCTCTGCGGGCGGATAGTTCCGCTTTCTGCAGAACCCCCGCCCGCAGAAAACCCTTAGAAATCTTACGCCTGGTAAAAGCGTAAGGCCTGCTTTACCCAGCATAAGAGTTGACTAAAGTAAAAGAAATTTTTTTTTCACTTATTTATAATTTAAAAATTACTTTAAATAAAAGTAAGTTTATTTTTAGCCCTGTAAAAAACTTTAATTACTTTTTTTCCAAAAATTACATTTTTGTTTAAAATATTTAATTTAATCTAATTTTAGCTCTTTTTAAAAACATGATTAAAAAAAGTATTTAATATTTTGATGTGTTTTTGGGGTGATCTCCATTCATACTTTTGATGGGTCAAAATTATGAAGGGAGATTCCCTTCTCCTATTGGCTGGCCTGGCCCATGTGATCCCAGGGATGCTTGCAAACTGCCTGCGCCCCCTGGGATACATGGGCCCTGTGCATTTCGACTGTGGAGAGGCCCAGCATCGGAAGTGTCCGCACCTCGGGAGCCCTCAGGTAAGAATGTAGATATTTTTCCGATAGGAGGCGTCCGCACGCAGGAAGCCTCCTATCGGAAATTACGGGCCAATAGCTCTTTTGGGTAATACTGGAAGAGGCATAGAGGGCAGCAATGGAGATTGAAGCCAGCGATGGCAGCAGGAGAATAGGAAGGCAGAGGAGTAGTCATGGGTTGGCGTAGAGAGTGGGAGAGCAAAGTACCCAGGAGGAGAGAAATGAAAGGTGAAATGAGTGGATGACAGGAAGGGCAGAAGACAGGAGAGGAGGGCCTGAAAGGGACCAAGAGAAAAAAAAAGGGAGATACAAGTAATGGGTTCCGGTCCAGAGGGGAAAGAAAATGTGCACACAAGTGCATACAGAGCGAATTCAGATTGCATGGCAGAGCTTAGGAGAGATATCTTGGGGGTGAAAATAGGACTGAAAGGAAACAATATGAAAGAGATGAAAGTTAAAGTCTGAAGTCCTGGTGAGATGAAGTTAACTTGTAGACAGGGTGGAGTCAGCTTGGAGCATTGACAAACCAATATCCAGATTTGGAGACAGTTATGGAAAGTGGGTGAATCCAGGAGATGCTTGAGGAGCGGAAATATCAGTCAGCATGGAGGTTATCCAGTGGAAACGGAAGGCCGAGGAGGAGTGGAGCATTAACCATGAGCCATTGTATATAAAACACTTTGGGACGTTGGTGAGAGATATGATGAGGTGCTGTACAAATGCAGACTTTTTTTTTAATGCCCCGTATTTTCCGATCCCTACGGGTATGTATGAGGCACCCGTAGGGACCTCGCAAGTGCCGGTTTCAGGCATGCGAAGCGCATGTGCTGAAAACCGGCACTTCCGATCTGTCAAGAATCCTCTTGACAGATCGCGCTCCTGCCCTGGAGAAGGGCCTCCGCAGGTGGAGAGTTCTGCTTTCTGTACAACCTCCACCCACTGAAATTCCTTAAAAATCTTACGCCTGGTAAAAGCAGAGGTAAGGCCTGCTTTTACCAGCATAAGAGTTTAAAAAAGTAAAAAAATATTTTTTTTCCCACTCATTTTTAATTAAAAAATAATTCTAAAAAAGATGTTTATTTTTAGCCCTGTAAAAAACTAATTCTTTTTTCAAAAAATTAAATTTAAAAAAAAATATTTAATTTAATGTAATTTTTAACTAATTTTAAAAACGTGATTTAAAAAAATGTATTTAATGTTTTGATGTGTTTTTTCAGTGATCCCCATTCATACTTTTGACATGTCTACATGACATTCAGGCTTGCGCTGATAAGTGGTAAGTAACATTCCCACCACACAAGTGCCAGGTAATGACTATCTCTAGCAAGAGAGTCTAACCACCTTGACATTCAATAGTATTACCATCGTCGAACCCCCCACCATCAACATCCTGTGTCTCACCTCCTGATTCCCCAAAGCCTTTCCACCATCTACAAGGCACAAGTCAGGAGTGTGATGGAATACTCTCCACTTGCCTGGATGAGTGCAGCTCCAATAACACTCAAGAAGCTTGACACCATCCAGGACAAAGTAGCCTGCTTTCCTAATTGGCACCCCATCCACCACCTTAAACATTCACTTCCTCCACCACTGGCGTACCGTGGCTGCAGTATGTACCATCTACATGATGCACTGCAGCAACTCGCCGAGGCTTCTTCGACAGCACCTCCCAAATCCGTGACCTCTACCACCTAGAAGGACAAGGGCAGTGACGTAGTAAAACTCACTATTCACTTGGTTTGAGTATAAAGCAAGGCTTTAATCAACTTATTTCAGAACATGGAAGTCTAGTTGTATCCACTAGCTCCCTTGTCTTTACAAAATGTCCCTGGCAAGCTGGGGCCAACGCCTGAGTATTTATACTCCTTGGACGGTGCCACCAGCTGGCCGTCCAGTGTTATTTCATAGGTAGTTTCTCGATGATGAGATTTATGACATTCTTCCTGCCTAAAAGATTTGGAAATCTGACGACTTCCTCTTAACAGATTAGGTGGACCATGAATAGCCGCAGTGTTTTAGATTTTTGTTTATGGCCAGAAGGCACGTCTCCCCGGACCGTGTCTTGGTCCCTGGACCGCTTGATCCGTGCCGGTGGATTGACAGGGCCCATGATGCTCTGATCAACCCGAGGGAGGCTGGAGAGATCGTGACTCCGAGTGCGGGTCCCCACAGGCGCAGAACTGGCTTCATCCCGTTGGTTAGCCGGAGATTGACCGGCGTCCTGGCCTGGGGTGGCCATCCCATGGGGAGCGCTCTGCTCCCCGAGCGGATCGGGCGGAGCAGCCGGCAGATCCCTCGATGTCCCAGGTAGGGCGTCATCCTCGGGGAGCGCAGAGAGTCGGCCTCATCCCCGCGGGTCCCTCCATCAGTCGGGTCCGTGGAACCGGCCGGACAGGGAGCCAGGTCCCGGAGCGAGACGGTGGACTCTCGGCTATCCGGGTACCGCACGTGGGCGTACATGGGTTTGACATCTGTTAGTTCTACCTCGTCGACTAGAGGATCGGCTTTTGATGATCAGACGAATCTTCGGAGCAGTACGGGGCCAGGAGCTGCCAACCATGATGGTAGAGATGTTTCATGGGTGGAGCGACACTGGAAGCTGAAGAATCGCTCATGAGGTGTGACATTGGTAGAAGTAGAAAGGAGAGACTTGATGGAATGCAACGCGTCAGGGAGCATAGTTTCCCACTGCTGGTCTGGTAGATTGCATGACCTCAGCGTAAGACGAACAGCGTTCCAAATGATAGCGTTGTATCTCTCAACCTGTCCGTTACCGATGGGATGGTACGGTGTCATTTTACTTGTGGCGATTCCCCGTTGGGCGAGAGAACTTTTGAGTTCACTTGACATGAAGGAGGGACCCTGATCAAAGTGGATAAAATTGGCCGTACTGCAAAGGGAAAAGACTTGATCAAGGCATTTGATCACTGTGGAAGAAAGCATATTGGGACAGGGGAAAGCGTGAATATTCGTCCACCATAGTCAGTAAGTAGGTGTTCCGCGTTGAGGAAGGCAATGGCCCTTTAAAGTCAATGCTGAGTTGCTGCATAGGCTGCATAGCGTGTATGAGTGAGCCATCCGATGGACGGAAGAATTGCGGTTTTAACTCCGCACAAATTTTACAGGAGGAGCACGTTCTTTTCGCATTTTCCGTAGAAAATCGGAGATTTTTAGATCGCACAAAGTGCAACATACGGGTAATGCCAGGATGGCATAAGTCAGTATGAAGATCCGCCGGAGTCGAAGTTGACATAGAAGAGCAGAATGCCCGCGTGAGGGTATCCGGGGCCACATTCTCTTTGCTGGGTCGATAATGTATGGTGTATCCAAAGGCAGCCAATTCCATCCTCCAGAGTTGTATTTTGTTGTTCTTGATCTTAGTGAGTTTCCGGTGATCCAGCATAAAGGCCACGAAGCGCTGATCGGTTATAAGTGTGAAATGGCGACGAGCGAGAAAATGACTCAATTTACGTACCGCTTCGATGATGGCCGTAGCCTCCTTCTCGGCAGGAGGATAATGGAGCTCGCTACCCTGCAAAGTTCTGGACAGAAATGCAACGGGTCGACCACCTTGATGCAAGGTAGCAGAGATAGTCACATCCGATGCATCACACTCGACCACGAAAGGAAGATTTTCATCAATGGAACAAAGCGTGGCTTTTTCCAGTTGTCGCTTGAGGAGGTTGAAAGCTGAAATAGCCATTGCCTCCAATGGAAATGACTTTGCGTGAAGCAGGGGCTGGATCTTGTCAGAGAAGTGGGGTATCCATTTCGCATAATAGGCGAACATGCCAAGTGCCCGACGAAGAGAGCCGAGATTCGTAGGGGGAGGGAGTTCCTGAAGCGGACAAAGTCGCTCTGGATCTGCTTTCATGACACCATTGCCCACCTAGTAGCCAAGGATGTTGACTGATGGTACTGATTTCACAGATTTGGACTCATTTAAGGTTAAGTTGCGATGACGGAGAACGTCAAAAAATTTCTGGAGATTGGCATCATGCTCCTTCTGGTTATGACCAGCAATGGTGATATTATCTAGATATGGAAAAGTGTCCGTTAAGTTCTCCTGTTTGACTAGGCTATCCATTGCCCGTTGAAAGACGGCCACCCCATTGGTGACCCCAAATGGAAGGCGAGAAAACTGGTAAAGCCGACCATTGGCCTCAAAGGCCGTATACTTTTTGTCAGAGTCCTTTAACGGTACTTGATGATATGCGCTCTTTAAATCAAAAGTTGAAAATACCTTGTAGTTGGCAAGGTTATTGACCATGTCATTGATGCGTGGTAGTGGGTAGGCATCCAGGTCGGAATACTGGTTAATAGTTTGCGAGTAATCGATGACAAAGCCGTTTCTTGTGTTGCTTCAGAGGATTTTTAACAATGACGACTTGAGCCCGCCAGGAAGATGAACATGGCTCAATGATACCATCAGCTAGAAGGCGAGAGATTTCTGCCTCGATAAAGGCTTGATCATCTCGGCTGAAACATCGTGATTTAGTGACTATGGGCTTACATTGGGGGGAAAGAGTGGCAAACAAGGAGGGCTCGTCGAGCGAAGTCGCCGAAAGTGCACAAAACGATACTTTGAAAATAGTAAGCTCCGGCTTTGACCCTCCAAACTCGAAAGTGAGTCTTTTGTGTTGTTTCTGGAAATCCTGTCCCAGGAGCACATCACTGCATCGGTTCTTGAGCACCCCGAGCCGGGCGGAGAAATAAGTGCGGCCATTGAGAATAAGGTCAACAAGGCAAAAGCTGGAAGAATTGGTGGTCAGTGTCATCAGAGCCATTGCAATTTCCCTGTCCGAGGGGTAAATACGCAGTTTTAACTTACTGAGAGCCCGCTCACTAATGAAGCTGTCAGAGCTGCATGAGTCGATTAGTGCACTCAAAATGTGTCCATTTATCAAAACCTTTGTGGCTGCATGGGACAAACTTCGGGGAAAAACAGCTGTGATGGGAGGAGGGGCAGTTTTACCCTTGACAGCTGTAACCTTAGTAGTGGTTCTTGGGGGAGGAGCAGTTTTATAGATTGCAGCTGCAAAACTAACAGGAGCTCTCGACCGGCATACCTTAGAAAAGTGGCCTTTCTTACTAGCAGCAGCTCTTGACTGGCATACCTTAGAAAAGTGACCTTTCTTGCTGCAATGATTGCAGGTCGCGTTACGAGCAGGACAAAATTTCCTATAATGGAATGCTCCTCCACAGAAGAAACACTTCCTTCCAGATTGCCAAGATGCCGCTAGGGTGGGGTCGTCATCAGTGTAGGTTTCTAGGGTAGGGTTGTCATCAGCCAGGTTGGAGTCATCATCCGTGAGGGCCTCCGCCCGAGGCCTATTAAAAGAGTCACTAAAAGAGATAGCAGCAGCCCGTGCACATGGGGAAAGATAGGTGTCTGCATTCCTCTTCGCTAAGTCCAGAGAACATGCCTGGTCATAGGCAGCCTGTAACTTGAGGGTTTTATTCTCCAACAGACGCTGACGTATGAAGGGAGACGCAATCCCGTTAATAAAGGAATCACGAATTAACTCCTCCTGGTACCGCTCAGCTGTAACAGCTTTAAGATTACAATCCTTGCTGAGCCTGCAAAGTTTCTGAAGGAATTCGTCAAGTGATTCCCCGGGTTGTTGTCGAGTTGTGGCCAGTAGATGCCGAGAAAAAATTTCATTCGGGAACTTGACATATAGCTGCTGCAGTATTTGGATAGCGGCGTCATAGTCTACACAGTCTTCGATATAATCAAACACATGAGGGGATACGTAAATAGCAAGTATTTCTAATTTATCAGGAACATTTTCACCACACACCCTGAGGAAGTTGCTAAAAGTACGATACCAGTGTTTCCATGCCTTAGCAGCTATAAGTGAATTCAGGTCCGGGTCAAGATGGGCGGGGCTGAGTAGTTTCTCCATGATGGATTGATTGCTTGTCTGAGTTCCCTTCTACGGTCCAAGTCGTAGCTGGTTGTTCCCAAAATCACCCAAAGCGTGGAGTCATAATAAAACTCACTACGTACTTGGTTTGGGCATAAAGCAAGGCTTTAATCAACTGATTTCAGAACATGGAAGTCTAGTTGTATCCGCTAGCTCCCTTGTCTTTACAAAATGTCCCTGGCAAACTGGGGCCAACGCCCGAGTATTTATACTCCTTGGACAACGACAGTGTTATTTCATAGGTAGTTTCTCGATGATGAGATTTATGACAGGCAGCAGGTGCATGTGAACACCACCAACTCCGAGTTCCCCTCCAAGTCACACACCATCCTGACTTAGAAGTATATCGCTGACCCTTCATCGTCGCTGGGTCAAAATCCTGGAATCCCTCCCTAACAGCACCGTAGAAGTACCTTCACCACATGGACTGCAGCGGTTCAAGAAGGTGGCTCACTGCCACCTTCTCAAGGGCAATTAGTGATGGGCAATAAAAGCTGGCCTTACCAGCGATGCCCACATCCTGTGAATGAATAAAAAAAATGTAATATCTAAAATGGTTAGATTCAAAAGTCTGATTGTTTTTCCCAAATCCTGTTTTAAACATTCCCAGGGTTTACAAATGTTTGTTCTTGAGCCTGTTTTATTCTTATTAACAAATGCGGTGTAGTGATAGAAGCTGATAGCCAGTTAATTTGCTGCAAAGAATAGGCTTATTAATTAGTTTTATTGGAGTACATCTAATCCATTTAGTGGATTGTCCCCATTTAATTTGAATTATAATGAACTGAAGCTGCTACATTAACACAGCACAGACCTTTTTATATGCAAATTTTTGATTCTCGTCACTCAATGTTTCATTGTTTAAACACCGACACAAAATAATTAGCAACAGTTCTGAAAATAAAGCATTTCCTTTAATGAGATATGCATAAAATTTATGCTTGTTTAAGAATTAAGAAACATCTCCTTCGGCTAGTTAAAGTAACAAGAAAATATTTTTCAGGGAAGTGCTTGACTTTAAACAATCAATTTTATTTGAAAATAATACTAAGCAATCTGTTGTGCAGAATAATGTTGACTTGAAGTAAAATATTATTTTATAATTGCTTTGGATGGATATCTGTGAGTGTATGAGTGGCTGGGAAAGGCTTCCAAAGCAGATCCATTCCTCCCCTGTTGCATTTTCAAAACCCTCTGTCTTTGAGATCCACATGGTTTTTTGCCTGGCACCATATTTAATTAAAAATGAGGCAGCTTCCTGGGCTTATTTTAAATCAGTGGCAGACTTTTTCTCTTACTAATTCCCCATCCACTTCCATGCTGTCCTGAAGGTGTTGAGTCCATGCTGGGGTACAATTAATTGAACACCCATTGCTCTCTGGTACCTTGCCCAGGTGGCCATTATTTCTGTGTAAGCCTTGGCAGCAAGTGTTGTCAGGCTATTTAACTGAAGGAGGCACCATAATTGAGTTTGATCCTGTCGTGGGAAGACATCAGACATCCACATATGTGTACTTCTAGCAGCGATTACTGGGTAGACATCAGAAGTGGCAACTCTCACTGATTCCCCACCCCCGCCCCCTCCCGAACCCAGGGGCACTGAAGCCATTGTATTGCCTGTTGAAAAATAAATAACTGAACTTGTCTTGGGTTTTATATGGGATGGTGGACTTAAACCTACTCTGAATTCTCCAATGTAACTCCAACTCAGATTAAAATTAAAACAATCAAACTCGATTTAGCTATCTACAGGAATACAGTGGGGTAATGTCACTAGTCCGTCGTCCCAATGGGGGCCTTCGCCAATTGGCTGTGTATATCAGAAATTCGAGTGTATAAAGTCCAATTTCAAAATTTGCAGACGACACCAAATTGGAGGGTGCAGTTAATACAGAGGAGGACAGCGTCAAAATACAGGAAGACATTAATAAACTTGCAGAATGGGCGTGTAATTGGCAAATGAACTTCAATATAGATAAGTGTGACATGGTACATTTTGGTAGGAAGAATAAGGAGGCCACATACTGCTTGGAAAATAAGTGTTTAAAAGGGCTAGAGGAGCAGAGGGATCGGGGGGTGCAGATACACAAATCACTAAAAGTAGCGACGAAGGTTAATAAGGCCATTAAAAAAATAAAGCAGTGGGGTTCATTTCCGGAGGGATAGAGTTGAAAAGCAGAGAAGTTATGTGAAACTTGTATAGAACCTTGGTCAGACCACACTTGGAGTACGTTAAACATATTATAAAAATGATATAGAGGCACTGGAGAAGGTGCAAAAAAGATTTACTAGAATGATACCATAACAGAGGTTACACCTTTCAGGAAAGATTGAACAGGCTGGGCTCTTTGCTCTCGAAAAGAGAAGACTGAGGGGTGACCTGATAGAGGTCTTTAAGATTATGAAAGGGTTTGGTAGGGTCAACGTAGAGGAGATGTTTCCGATTGCAGGGAGACCAGAACAAGGGGCCATAAATATAAATAGTCACTAATAGGGAATTCAGGAGAAACTTCTTTACCCAAACAGTGGTTATAATGTGGAACTCGCAACCACAAGGAGTATTTGAGGCGAATACCATAGAGGCATCTAAGGGGAAGCTAGATAAACTGATGAGGGAGAACAGAATAGAAGGATATGTTAATGAGGTTAGATGAAGAAGGGTGTGGAGCATAAACACTGGCATGTAACAGTTGGGCTGAATGGCCTGTTTCTGTGCTGTAGATATTCTGTAATGGCCGCAATAGTGTGACCATTTACTATTCAGACAATCACAGACAGCGCAGATCTGAATTCCTGACATGCATTGCTGACTCACAAGGCTCTCTACCAAGTGCAGGGACTCAAAAAATTACTACCAGTATATCATTGCTTGAGAGGTCATTTGCTACATGCTTACCTCTGAGTTATTAATGTCTGCAGAGACATTAATGTATTAAATCAATCTACTTTTGTTTAACTACTATGAGCAAGATAATGTCACTGTCAATGTAATCATGCAGCAACACAACAGTTTAGTTCAGTTCAGTTCATAATTAAAGCACCAAAGCACAAACTGGAAAAAAACAGTATGAGATCCCATGGAGGAGGCAGTTTCACAGTACTTGGATTTAAAATCACATAGTGCACACCTCCAGTGCGCTGTCCAAACAGGTTTGAAAAGTGCTTAGGCAATCCTTTGAACCTCGTAGTTATTCTTAAGCTGCATTAACATTGCTTTGTTCATCTTAAATTATTTTTATATTGCTCAGTGTTCCCTGAGTTGCTGCTGACGTTTGGGAGTCGACTCATGGGGCAGGGTTTTCCATTGGATTTATGCTGCCTCCCTGGTGTACCTCGAGTGGACATGGGCAGGAATTTTGTCCAGGAGCCACTCTACTGGCTCCCCAATTTCCATTTCCACTGCCATTGCCACTGCCCAGATCTTTCGCCGGAAATGGTAGGAATATTGAATGTGTCTGCCCAAGTATGGGCGGGTGTCATAGAGTCATAGATTTATACAACACAGAAAGAGGCCCTTCGGCCTATCATGTCCGCGCCGGCCATCAAGCCCTATCTATTCTAATCCCATTTTCCAGCACTTGGTCTGTAGCCTTGTATGCTGTGGCGTTTCAAGTGCTCATCTAAATGCTTCTTGAATGTTGTGAGGGTTCCTGCCTCTACCATCCTTTCAGGCAGTGAGTTCCAGATTCCAACCACCCTCTGGGTGAAAAAGTTTTTCCTCAAATCCCATCTAAACCTCCTGCCCCTTACCTTGAAACTATGCCCCCTGGTTATTGACCCCTCTACTGAGGGGAAAAGTTCCTTTCTATCTACCATATCTATGCCCCTCATAATTTTGTACACCTCAATCAGGTCCCCCCTCAGCCGTCTCTGCTCCAAGGAAAACAACCCCAGCCTGTCCAGTCTCTCTTCATAGCTGAAGCGCTCCAGCCCAGGTAACATCCTGGTGAATCTCCTCTGCACCCTCTCCAATGCAATCACATCCTTCCTATAGTGTGGCAACCAGAACTGCACACAGTATTCCAGCTGTGGCCTAACTAGCGTTTTGTACAGCTCCATCATAACCTCCCTGCTCTTATATTCTATGCCTCGGCTAATGAAGGTAAGTATCCCATATGCCTTTTTAACCACCTTATCTACCTGTCCTGCTGCCTTCAGGGATCTATGTCCATGCACACCAAGGTCCCTCTGATCCTCTGTCCTTCCTAGGATCCTACCATTCATTGTGTATTCCCTTGCCTTGTTAGTCCTCCCAAAATGCATCACCTCACCTTTTTCAGGGTTAAATTCCATTTGCTACTGTTCTGCCCATCTGACCAACCCATCTATATCGTCCTGTAGCCTGAGGCTTCCCTCCTCGCTATTTACCACTCCACCAATTTTCGTGTCATCTGCGAACTTACTGATCATACCTCCTACATTCATATCTAAATCATTAATGTACACTATAAACAGCAAAGGACCCAGCACCGATCCCTGTGGTACACCACTGGACACAGGCTTCCAGTCACAAAAATAACCTTCGACCATCATCCTCTGCCTCCTGCCACTAAGCCAATTTTGGATCCAATGTGCCAAATTGCCCTGAATCCCATGGGCTCTTACCTTCTTGACCAGTCTCCCATGCGGGACTTTGTCAGAAGCCTTACTGAAGTCCATGTAGACTACATCAACTGCACTACCCTCATCCACATACCTAGAGACTCCCTTGAAAAATTCAATCAAATTGGTTAGACATGATCTCCTCCTGACAAAGCCATGCTGACTATCCTTGATTAATCCTTGCCTCTCCAATTGGAGACTAATTTTATCCCTCAGAATTTTTTCCAATAATTTCCCTACAACTGATGTTAGGCTCACTGACGTGTAATTTCCTGGTTTATCCCTACTACCTTTCTTGAATAATGATACTACGTTAGTTGTCTTCCAGTCCTGTGGCACCTCTCCTGTAGCCAGAGAGGTTCTGAAAATTTGTGTCAGAGCCCCTGCAATCTCCTCCCTTGCCTCACATAGCAGCCTGGGATACATCTCGTCTGGGCCTGGGGTTTTATCCACTTTTAAGCCCGCTAAAACCGCCAATACCTCCTCCCTCTCAATACTAATTTGTTCAAGTATATCACAATCCCCCTGTCTGATTTCTATGCCTAAATCGTCCTTCTCCATAGTGAACACAGATGCAAAATATTCATTTAAAACCTCCCCCACATCTTCCGGCTCTACACACAGATTGCCACTTTGGTCCCTAATGGGCCCTAATCTTTCCCTGGTTATCCTCTTGCCCTTAATATACTTATAAAACACCTTGGGATTTTCCTTTATTTTGCCCGCCAGTATTTTTTCATGCCCCCTGCACTTTCTATACTCCTCTAGGGCTTCCAATGTTTTTAGTCCTTTGTATCTGCCAAAAGCATCCTTTTTTTTCCTAATCCATTCTTGTATATCCCTTGACATCCAGGGTTCCCTGGGTTTGTTGGTCCCACCCTTGACCTTTACGGGAACATGTTGGCGTTGTACTCTCTCTATTTCCTTTCTGAAAGGCTCCCAGAGCTCTGATGTGGATTTTCCTACAAGTAGCTTATCCCAACCCACTTTGGCCCGATCCTGCCTTATCATATTAAAATCGGCCTTCTCCCAATTTAGAACCTTTATTTCCGGTCCATCTTTGTCCTTTTCCATGCTACCTTAAATCTCACCGAATTATGGTCACTGTCACCAAAATGCTCTCCTACTGACACTTCTACCACTTGCCCAGCTACATTCCCTAGAATTAGGTCCAGTACCACTCCCTCACTTGTAGGACTTTCTACATGCTGGGTCAAAAAACTCTCCTGAATGCACTTTAAGAATTCTGCACCCTCTGAGCCTTTCACACTCTGACTATCCCAGTTAATATTGGGGAAGTTGAAATCCCCTACTATTATTACCCTATTATTTCTACACTTCTCTGAGATTTGCCTACATGTCTGTTCCTCTATCTCCCCCTGACTGTTTGGGGACTCCCAGCAAAGTGCTTGCCCTCTTTTTGTTTTTAAGTTCTACCTATATGGCCTCATTAGAGGAACCTGCTAAGATATCATCCCTCCTTACAGCAGTAATTGACTCCTTGATTAATATTGTGATACCCCCTCCTCTTTTACACCCCCCTCTGTCTCGCCTGAAGATTCTATACCCCGGAATATTGAGCTATCAGTCCTGCCCCTCCCTCAAACATGTCTCTGTGATAGCAACAATATCATACTCCCATGTGTTCAACACCTTCAATTAATCTGCCTTACTCGCAAGACTCCTTGCATTAAAATAAATGCCATCCAGCTTTGCCATACGCCCTTGTGCCATTACATATTTGCTCTGCCTTCCAGGCTGACTTGTTATTTCCTCTATATTTGGCTGTGCATCGCCCCCTACTATAGCTCCACTCCGTATTCCATCCCGCTGCCAAGTTAGTTTAAACCCTCCCCCCCCCCCCCCCCCCCCCCAACAGTACTAGCAAACCTCCCTGCAAGGATGTTGGTCCCGTCTTGTACAGGTCCCACCTTCCCCAGAAGCAGACCCAGTGATCCAGGAAACTAAAGCCCTCCCTCCTGCACCAACTCTTTAGCCACGCATTCATCTGCTCTATCCTCCTATTCCTATACTCACTAGCATGTGGCACCGGGAGTAATCCAGAGATTAAAACCTTTGAGGTCCTGCTCTTTAATCTGCTACCTAGCTCCCTAAATTCTTGTTGCAGGACCTCATCCCTCTTTCTACCTATGTCGTTGGTACCAATGTGAACCATGACCTCTGACTGTTCGCCCTCCCCCTTCAGAATGCCCTGCAGCCGTTCAGTGACATCCTTGACCCTGGCACCAGGGAGGCAACATACCATCCTGGAGACACGTCTGCAGCCACAGAAACGTCTATTCAAAGAGCTGCAAATAATTTGGTGGATTTGTTAACAAGGCTGACTAAAGGTTGTTACTTTTGTTTATCGTGGTCAACAGTTCCCTCACATTCACTTGTAATTTTTCTTACACACCCTTAATACCTAAGATCATCTAACTCAGGACAGAATAGAATCAAACCTGGAATCTTCCTGGTGTATGTGTCTCAGCTATTCTCTTAATAAATTCATGGAATCATCGAAGGCACCAGTTGCAGACTTACAATCTCATGTGCCAATACGTCAGTGACTCTTTCAATGCTCTCTAGGCCGGCCTCCCTCTTAAACTTGAACTCATCCAAAACTCTACTGCCCGTTCACCCTCGCACCAAGCCCCGTTCACCCTCGCACCAAGCCCCGTTCACCCTCGCACCAAGCCCCGTTCACCCTCGCACCAAGCCCCGTTCACCCTCGCACCAAGCCCCGTTCACCCTCGCACCAAGTCCCATTCACCCACCACCCCAGTGCTCGCTGACCTACATTGGCTCCCAGTCTGGCAACACCTTGATTTTAAACTTTTCATCCTTGTTTTCAAATCTATCCCTGGCCTCGCCCCTCCCTATCTCTGTAACCTCCTCCAGCCCTACAACCCTCAGAGATCTCTGTGCTCCTCCAATTCTATCCTCTTACACATCCACGATTTTCATTGCCCCGCCGTGCCTTCAGCGGCCTAGGCCCTATGCTCTGGAATTTCCTCCCTAAACCTCTGCACCTCTCTATCCTCCTTGAAGATGCTCCTTGGCACCTACCTCTTTGAACAAGCTTTTTGTCACCTGTCCTAATATCCCCTTATGTGGTTCGGTGTCAAATTCTGTTTGCTAATGCTCCAGTGAAGCGCCTTGGGATGTTTTACTATGGTAAAGGCTCTATATAAATGCAAGTTGTTATAATTCCACGGCGAGGAATAATTTTTTTCATGTATTTTGGTATTAAAAAAAGCTGGGCAAACATTTAATCCTCTGAGGTTTCTCTGCAGTCGTCCAAGAGGCATATTCAGGTTGCCGATCTGCTTTGTGTTCATTGTTTCCTTTCAAGTTGGTTGCAGTGTACAACATTTTTAAAATGCTGGCTGACAGTTGTTTCCTGGAGCCGACTGACCTGAGACCCTTACCTCTAATTACAAAAATACACAGACAGCATTTAGGCTGGAAAAAGAACAGCAGTTATTAAGCAGCTATTCTTTATATGGTAACGAGCAACAAGTTAATGTGAAACAGTAGAGATAATTTGGGTTTTTAGTGGTTTCCCATTAACTCCTGCCTCTTTTGTTCCAGTGAATTTGCATTTCCCTTTCTTAATTTCATTCCCAAATCAGTTTGTTCCTTTCTTATGTCTCACTCCAATCTTCTCAGAGATTCCACAAGGAGTTTTCTTTTTCACAACCTTCCGTTGGTTTTTCAATTATGCACAAAGCTACTATTGTTCCTTTAAACTTCTTAATGTGTCTCTCAGTGTTCCATTCAATATTTGTCAACTTCCCATTCAATTCTGCTGCACTATTTCACCCTTCAATCTTTTACACAATTTCTTTCAACCCTTTGTTTTTTAACGGATAGTTTCTGAGCTCCTTTTCCCTTCTGATTAACATTCCCACATTGTTCTCCTCGGCTAGTCCTTTTTACCTAATTTCAGTAGTCACGCTGTTTATTTCAGCTGCTGTCAGTCTCTCGCTCTCCTATACGGACTCCACCCCACTGAAGAGTCTGTATCTAACACCTTCTGCTTTTCCCATCAATCTGGCCTCTTCATGAAAGCTCTTTTACTCAGTTCACCTGCTGCTCCTTTGTTCTTCTCCAGTCAGTATTCTATTTTGGGACAAAAGCAAAACACTGCGGATGCTGGAAATCTGAAATAGAAACAGAAAATGCTGGAAACACTCAGCAGGTCAGGCAGCATGCGTGGAGAGAGAAAGCGAGTTAATGTTTCACATTGATGATCCTTCGTCAGAACTGGAAAAAAGTTAGAGACATAACAGATTTTTAAGCAAGTGCAGGGGCAGGGAAAGGGGGGAGGGGAGGAAAGAACAAAAGGGAAAGTCTGTGATAGGGTGGAAGGCAGGAGCCATTAAAAGACAAAAGGGATGATGGTGCAAGGCAAAAGGAGATGGTAATGGGACAAGTTAAAAAACAAAAGATGAGCCTGGATGAGGTATAAATGGGAATGGCAGAATCATCAACAGCTGCCATGTGGGGAAAAAAAAGGGGCCGAGGTTATGGTCTGAAATTGTTGAACTCGATGTTGAGTTCAGAAGGCTGTAAAGTGCCTAATCGAAAGATGAGGTGCTGTTCCTCGAGCTTTCGTTGAGCTTCATTGGAACAGTGTAAGAGGCTGAGGACAGAGAGGTCAGAGTGGGAGGGGAGCTGAGAATTAAAGTGATAGGCGTTTGGTCTCCCCAGTGTAGAGGAGACCGCATCGTGAGCAGCGAATACCGTATACTAAATTGCAAGAAATACAAGTAAATCACTATTTCACCTTGAAGGAGTGTTTGGGGCCCTGGAGAGTGGGAAGGGAGAAGGTAAAAGGGCAGGTGTTGCATCTCCTGTGCTTGCACGGGAAGGTGCCGTGGGAAGAAGAGTGGGTGTAGGGGGTGAGAGAGGAGTGGACCAGGGTGTTGCAGTGCACGCGGTTCGCAAGCGCCCCAGGACCACGTGGGCCAGCCCAATGAATGAAAGAAGAGAATCGCCATTCATGTTGATGGGGGTTCCGTATGTATGGAAACCCCATAAGCATGAATGGGAATACCCCCAAAAATACATCTATACATCAAATAAATAAAAAAATGATATTTAAAATGAATTAAAATGCCTTTTAATTAAATATTTAAAACAAGCATTTATTTTTTTGAAAAATATATTTAAATGTTTTAAGGGGGCTAAAAATAACCTTACCTTATTGCACAGGTTTTTTTTAATGTATAAATGATTGCTTTAAGCAGGCGTAAGAATTTCATGGGCATTCACTGGGCAGAAGTTGGGCAAAAGGGATGGAAAAATGGTAGTGAAAATAATTTTTAAAAAGTGTTTCTTTATGGATACAATGCTGGATCTTTCAAACCTAGAAACATTTCCCCATAGATAAACAAGTAAACAGTTCCGTTTCCGTGACGCTCTTTTTGACCTGTTTTCCTCCCACTATAGTTTACAACTAATTACAGCAAAAGGTAATTCTTGTTAAGGAAACACTGCCTGGAAAAACATTTTAAAGATGGCCTGAGCGGTCAGCAGGGGGTCAGCCTGAACCGGACCATCAGCACCAAAGCACAGTAGGCACATCAAATGCACAGTTAAGATTTTGCTAAGTAGGTTTAGAGAAGAACTATTCTAAACTTGAAATAGAAATAATGACAAGCAGGTTAACTTAGGTTTTTCTTTGGTGTTGAGCAAAGAAACTGTTTTTGGACTTTATCAGAAACAGGAGAAGAAGCAAACTGCTTCAGAAACAGGAGAAGGAGTTTGGAGAAGTCATGAGGACTCAGCTCAGAGAAAAGTTTAGCAGTTGGAATACTTTAATTCATGATATATTTGCAGTGCAAGTTTAGCATGGTTACGAAATGATTTCTATTTCATACCAGCACTAATTTGTGGTATTATGACTCCAGAGTCAAGGTCCATTCTAACTCTGCAGTAAAGCAGTGAGACTGCCTGATGGAGCAACTTGCGGAGGGAGCCTCACACTGCATGGGTTGGATACCACACAGTTCAAAACCGTTGGATCACCCAAGCACCCTTTAAATCTTACTGACCTTCATTTAAATGTTTAGGAAGTTTGAACTGTACCTGCAGTGTAAATATACTGCAGAGAATGGGGAGGGGAGAGTTTCTACAATTTACTATAGGGGTACCAATTCCTCCCCCCCCCCCCCATAAATGGTACAATGAGGATCCCAATGGGGAATCCCCTCTACCTTTTCTTTCTTGGAAAATGAGGTGTAACAGAGGGGAGCATGGCTGCACCAAAGGCATCTTCACTGCCATTTGCAAGGGAGCCCCAAAGTACAGATGGAACAAATGCGGAGCATTTTTCTGCCACAAACATTGTGGCTGGTGCCATTGAGATCTCGGGCACTGATTTGGAAGAGTCTATCCCTGCTAGATTTGCTAGACTGGGGGATTGGTCTTTCCCAAGTGGATCAACCATTCAGACTGACCTCATGCTAGTCATCCAGACATGGTTCCCAGCATCTGAGTTATGGCAGGAGGGAGAAGCATGCTTCTGCTCAGGATTATGTGCTCAAGCCTTGCAGTGGGGGTTGAACTCAAAGCCTTCTGACTCAGGCAAAAGAGCTACCATTGAGCCAATGTTTAGAGCACATAATTTACCTAAATAGAAGTAAATAAATATGCATCTTTTTTTCCTCCTTTATTGTGGACAGTGGCTGTCGGATAGGGCCGCACAAAGATAATAAAGGCTGGGTGGGACGGAAAGACAGCAGTTCAGCTTCAGTAGAAACTGTTCTTGGGGAATAGAGTATTCATAGCAAAAATAAAATTAGTGAGTGATAGTATAGGTATTCGGGTTCACCAATGTAGGTGTTGGACGAATTCCTACCAAATAATTGAGTTCGACTCCAGGAGAACAATCAAAGAGTTCTTTAATGCAGGAACAGATGAAATTCAAGCAGCTTGCCGAGATCGGTACAGGAGAGCTATGCAGTAGGTCTTATCCAGACGGAGACGCCATGAGGACTGAGTAGTCAGTCCCGTGGATTGCGTGATGATATCATTGCATTCTTCCCACTCTTGGGTAGTCACGTGACTTGAGTGATGATGTCATCGTGTTTGCCCGTGCTTGGGACGGTCACGTGATGTGCGACGTGACGTCACCGCGTTAACCCGCGTCATCGCGTTCGCCCGCGCTCCCAAAGGAGGAAAGCCCCGCACCGGCTACATCGTTACGTTAAAGAGAATTATGTACGGTAAGTAAGGGACACTCGGTGGTACCGCTACAATAGGATATATCCATTATTGCAGGTCACAGTGTTCCACACCAATCTTCTTGCCTGTACCTCAGCCTTCCATCATCCTCTTCCTGTACACCTGAAGCCCAATGAACCTCCTTATCATTAGCAGCATGCCAACTTCCCGTCAGATGACAGATTTGTGCAGCGTGCAGCAAACAATTTTGGAGAACTTGGCTAGACTGTACAGCAGTACCCCACCCGAGTGGCCCAAAGAACAGAACTATTGCTTCAGCGTCCCTATGATATTCACAACAGTAAGTTCGGTGGTGGCATGGGTCTCATTGTAATTGCACTCTGCTGCGAGTGGGGGTTTCTAATTGGGACCATGCACTGTGGCTGCAAAGAATAGCTTTCATCTCCCAACAGCCATTCAATCATTTTTTGTTACCTTCAAATAATGCAGACACTGAACTACTGCGTAAAAAAACATCATGGACATGGAGTTGCAAGATATCATTTCTGTGATCAGAAACCATCTGAACATTTATGGAGTATACCTTTTGCTGTCCATGTATGCATTAGGATTGACATGTGGACCCCTGATGGTCACATGAATTCCATCTAGAGTGCCCTGAACCCTTAGGAAGCCTACGAGCCTGTAAAAGTTCCAGTTGGTGTTTTGTTTTCACTCGGTAAGTGATAAAGGTAACCCTTGTAAAAATGGCATCAGTCACTTGCTTTATACAATTATGAACTTCAACCTGATTTATCTGGGAGATATCCCCGACAGTGGCCTGGAAGAATTTTGTGGCACTGAAGCTGAATGTCATTGTGACAGCAATGGAAAGAGTTGTCTTGGTTTGTAAGTCAGCCTGCAGCAGATGGTGACGGCCTTTGCAGCGAAATGGAGGCTGCAAAGTCAGGTTTCCCCTGACATATCCAGGTACTTTCAGGGAAGGGAAACCTGCCCCTTTTACCCAGTCTGGCCTACATGTGACTCCAGTCCCATGCACTTGGCTCTTAATGTCCTCTGAATAATTGGCCTAACAAGCCACTCAGTTGTAAAACAATTACTACAAAAGAAGGCTCACAACCACCTACTCAGAACAACTAAGGATAGGCAATAAAAGCAGAAAATGCTGGAAACACTCAGCAGCTCAGGCAGCATCTGTGGAGAGAGAAACAGAGTTAACGTTTCAGGTCGATGACCTTTCATCAGAACTGGAAAATGTTGGAGATATAACCGATTTAAAGCAAGTGCAGAGGCAGGGAAAGGGGGGAGAGGAGGAAAGACAAAAGGGAAGGTCTGTCATAGGATGGAAGGCAGGAGAGATTAAAAGGCAAAAGGGAGGATGGTGCAAGGCAAAAGGAGATGGTAATGGGACAAGTTAAGAAACAAAAGATGAGTCTAGATGAGTTGTAAATGGGAATGGCAGAATCATCAACTACCATGTGAAAAAAAATAGGGGCAGAGGTTATGGTCGGAAATTGTTGAACTCGATGTTGAGTCCAGAAGGCTGTAAAGTTCCTAATCGAAAGATGAGGTGCTGTTCCTCGAGCTTACGTTGAGCTTCATTAGAACAGTGTAAGAGGCCGAGGACAGCGAGGTCAGAGTGGGAGTGGAATGGAGAATTAAAGTGACAGACGACCAGAAGCTCGGGGTCATACTTGCAGACTGAATGGAAGGGTTCCGCAAAGTGGTCACCCAACCTGCGTTTGGTCTCCCCAACCTGCGTTTGGTCTCCCCAACCTGCGTTTGGTCTCCCCAATATAGAAAGGATTGCATCATGAGCAGAGAATACAGTATACTAAATTGAAAGAAGTACAAGTGTTAGATCAGTTAATTTCAGTGGACCACACTGATTTGAGGTCAACACCCTAAAATTAAAGTTTGCGAGTCCAGTGGTAAGTTTTAAATAGTCAATTTATTGCATCACTTGATTTACACTGTTTGACTTCCTTTATCCGACTAACATCATATTCAAAATGGCTGGTTTTTATACAGTAGCAGATGTACCCACTCCCTTTATTACCATTGGCTCAGCAGCATGCATACAGAGCTATGGTTGGTTCAACTACATCACACTGATTGGATCTCTGGTACATCAATCATTCCTTTGTTCTCTGTTTAAGCTAAATCAGCACTTTCAGTATTAAGCTTAGATCAGCACTTTCATTGTTCTCAGTCTTTAAGCTAAATCATATTAAAATCTATGTTATTAAAATATTATATTCCCTAACACTCCCCCCTTTGATTCTTTCAAAAATTGAATCATAAAAATAAAGAGTCAGATTAAAAATATAATCAATCATTGCTGTGTTTTGCCACTGTCCGGATCAGTGACTCTGCACAAATTTACATCAACCAGGATTTTACGTGGCCACAGTAAAAGCCTGGTTTTAATAAGTTAATTGATTTCATGGTCTTAAATTAATTAGTGCATCTTAAAAAGTGGGAGGAGCTCCCCTCAGCTTATGGCTTTGGCTTTGAAAAATACATTCAGGTAAAAATTAAAAAGTAAAAAGGTACAAAACAATCTAGCAACTAAATATAACATGCCCCTTTAAGATGTAAAAACGGTCTGCGGCGACCTGCAAGGCGTCTTGCCCGCGGGGCAGCAGCCGCCTGGTAGCAAGCACATTTAATCAACAGAAACACACAATTTGATCCCCATCCTATTGTACAAGGCCTCCCTCTTATCTTTCTGAGGAATGTTTTGTCCAGTTTCTTCAAGGGCATTTTATCTAGCAGGTGCTATCCTCCCCGTTTCCTTGCATTTTATCATTCCCTTATCATTTCTATTTGTCTTTTGATGCTTGATATTCGACCTTGCTGGCATTTATGCTATCTTTTTCCGCTTGCCTGTTGTCAGTCCCTGGTCTAAGAATTAAAACCCATCTTTGAATCTAACAGCTATTTCTTACAATTCCCTTCTTTGAGAAGGAAATATCCTTTTTGACTTCTCACAATCGGCTCTTGACTAATCTAGCTAGCTCTTATTGCTCTCTCAACTTGGGCGTTAATTAGTAGGGAGTCTTGAAGATTTCTCCCTTCCTTACAGTCCATTCCTTTGAGGGGGAGGAGCAACCTCTGACCCCTTACTCAAATTCAATTCACTGTTCCGGTGTTCCAATTCTGCCCCACCTGGGTTATCCTCTGTTTCTTCTATCTTTCCTGATGTTACCCCACCTGGGGTCTCCTCTACATTACTTCGGATCTTCTCTTTCGGTGTGCTCAATTAATTTGTTAGTGCTTGTCAGTCATGGGCATGAGTACCCAATTGGCTTATGTATCAAAGTCTTACTACACACGTTACATATATCAAATACACTATCATTACAAGTTGGATAGCTACCAGAGCATGTGAAATAATACGAACCTAAGGGTGTGCTGATGTATTAAGCCCAATATCCCACCAATGTGAGTTGTCCCCTATGCTGTCAATTTCAATATCTATTCTCGAGTTGTCTTGCTCCAAAACATAAAAATGCTTTAGGGAGGAGTTCAGTCGCATCATGAGCTCACTGAAACCCACAAACAACAGGGGAATGTCATATCCGAGTATTCGAATTGTGCCACATAATTGTGTAGTTCATACTTTAAAATGTGTTGGTTGATGGGACAGGTCCTGTTAGACCCGTAAAGCATGGTAATTGCAGTAGTAGTGACACAGGAGGCACCACCAAAACCACCTCATACTGGATTCGTACCGGTTTTTCCCATGCTCTGTTACCTACAAAACACAATTATTACAGTCACAGTTAAATTCAGTCTTACAATCATTTCAAGCGACATTACAGTTTAACATCTAATCAACATATCATGGATTTAAAAGATTCTCCAGATCTCTTTTACTCGTATCCATCTTGTGGATAATTCTTACTAAACATGATTTCTCCTTAGCCCTCAATTGTCCCAATCCAGATTCCATGTAACTCTCCACCAACTTCAATTTCAATCCCTCTAACAGGTACCAGTGTGTTTAACTCTATTCTGATTGTTTCATCAATTAGATAGTTTCTCGATGGAGTATGTGTCAATGCTTTAAAAGTTGTCTCGCTCTCCTGAGCCACATTAACCATTTCATGTTTTGCTGTTGTGAAGTAACTGAGCATGTCTGAGACCCGTTTTTCAGTGCAAATTCACCATACATTCCTGGATGGTAATTACTTCATATGTAACAAATCACATTTGCACACTCAATATCATGCCATCCGATACAAGCCTTTCTCGGGCTTTCAGGTATCTTATCAAAAGATTGTAGTCGTCTAATGGCTGAATACTTCGTCAAGGTCTTACTTGCTGCTATTTAAGCTTTGACCTGAGCTCTTGGCCCTCTGCCTGTAATCTGGCCACTTCAGCCTGCTTGATTTCAAGCTGATTTTTGGCAGTAACTAGCCCTACATTAATCTCTTCCATTTCTTTCTCCTGAAGTGCTCTTTCCTGTAGTTGTGCTTTCACTAATGCGGTTTTCTCAGTTATTAGGCTCTCTAAAAGCATAATCTGTTGCTTAAAGTTATTCTCAAGATTCAACTTTTCTTTTTCCACGGTCTCTATTGTTGCCTGACTTTTCTCAATGTTTTCCGAAAACTGCTTTAACCTGTCAACTTTTTCAAGTAAAGCATCTTCCTTCTCAGCTAGAAGGGAGGCAAGAGAATTTTCATTCTGCTTTAACTTCATTAATTTATTCTCCAAGTCTGAAACCAGTTCTTCCTTGGTCTGGCAATCTACCTGGAGATTTAGTAAGCGGTCGTTCAAATTATTTTCTTCTTGTTTCAGATCATCGAGTTCAGACTGATTTTTTTCAGTTTTGTCTCTGCTCTTTTAAACTGCCTGAGAGCATTTTGCAAGTTCTCATTCAGTAGTGTAATTCTCCTGTTTCAATCTTACACTCTCAATCACTTTCCTTTAATTACATGTGGGATATGTGCATTCCGTCCTTCACTACCCCAATATTCTGTATTCGGTACACCTCTCGTCCTTGGGCTTGGGGTGCCATTACGGTGTTACCAATAGCAGCCCTAGGAGCCCATTCAGTAGTGCCTTGGGCTTGGGGTGCCATTACGGTATTACCAATACCAACCCTAGGAGCCCATTCAGTAGTGCCTTGGGCTTGGGGTGCCATTATGGTATTACCAATACCAACCCTAGGAGCCCATTCAGTAGTGCCTTGGGCTTGGGGTGCCATTACGGTATTACCAATACCAACCCTAGGAGCCCATTCAGTAGTGTAATTACACCTCTCGTCCTTGGGCTTGGGGTGCCATTACGGTATTACCAATACCAACCCTAGAAGCCCATTCAGTAGTGTAGTTCTCCTGTTTCATTTGTCTTTTGTAATACATCTTTAATGCGAGATCCTAGGTTTCTAACCTTTTGATCCAGTGTCGCCAAATCAATAGTATTAACAACTGAGGTACCCATATTAAAGGCAGTTGTTGCATCATTTATCACAGACCTTTTACATCTCCATATCTGTTTGTGTTTTTTACGGTGCCCACCTCCATTCCATGTCGCGCCTTGTTTTAAGTCTTGAGTTAGGAGGTGTTGGTATAATTATTGAGTTTTCTTAGAACACCGCGTAGGTAAAGCTGTATCGGTTAAATCTAGCACTACCAGTACAAGTTCATGTTGCACTTTATCATACAACTAGTTTACAAGATAACTTCCATTTATCAAATCATAATTTTCCTTCTATCACTGTGGGGAAATATTAACTTAAAATTAAGAAACTTAAATTTAATAATGTCCCATATCTTTAAATTTCATACTAAAGTTGTTGCTTGGTGAACTTAAACAGCTGTCAGTGAAAAGGGTTAACTCCTTTGCAGGTTTTTAAGAAGGTGGAGCAAAACATTATCAGGCGTAATTGCGTCACTTCACGTAAATTAAAAAAAACTTTCCTGATCGAAAAAGACAGTTGTGTTTTCACACTTTAACTAAACACGAACAGAACAGATAAAACAAAACAAAATAGTACATTCTTGCAGACAACAGTAGATTACGTCATATTTCTTATTGTCCTTTCTTCAGATGTCTTTCCAAAATACTGTAAAAACATTGAATAGAACTGGAGAAAAATTAGTTTTTCACATTTAAACAAATCAAATCAAACTGCTTTAGAAGATTTCACCATAGCAACCGCGACTCCAAGGTTAAATCTTAGACTGAAACTTAATGTAACATTGTACAGTTTGCACTGCAAGTACAAAAATCTATCGCAATCTTTTGTTAAACAAACTTTTTGTTGCTCTTCTCAGTTTTTACACACCAGCTTAACTTAAATTATTTCAAAGGTTTTTTTTTCAATTCTTGGGGCACAATCTTATTCGCACATTCTTAAAACTTCCAAAATCCACACAGAGAAGTGGGTGGAGCTAAAACACACATAACAGAATCTTTCTTTTAAAGAACATCGATGTAATGTATATACCTTTATAAGGAGGGAACTATTTTTTACAGCTCATGTATTCTGCAGTACCGGCAGTGACCACACCTGTCTATAACACTGAGTAGTAATCTGTACAGCTCAGTTGCAGTCTGAGCCACGTTGAGTAAACACCGTTTGTACCGTTCTCCGCAGTCTGTGTCTGATTATACACGGACGTAACATTGGCGACGAGGCAGGTTCAAACCTACCTGCAACTCTGCATCACCTCCCGGGGATTCGTTCCTGAAGATCAGTGGATTGGAGGTCAAGGCCAGAGACTCGGGCGTTGACCACGGGCAACCACCCAGTCATCCAGCAGAGACTCGAGAATTGCGGGGGAGGCTGTTGAGAGCCAGGCTTGGCTTTCCAGTTGAGGTGCTCCAGCGAAACGGGCTGGCAACAGGTAGTGTGCAGACCCTTCCCGGACAGCAGTGGGTTAGAGCCCGACCGAGCGGCACAGCAAAGGGCCGAGCAGCGTCGACGGGAGAGAGAGAGAGAGAGAGAGAGAGAGAGAGGGCAGAGCACACAGGGTGCAGCGGGTGTTCAGGGGCCGAGCAGCATCGGAGAGAGGGAGAGAGAGACGTGCAGAAACCTGCGAGGCGCCGCCATTGCCACGAGGACCGCCGAGAGCGGCGTTGGCAGCAGCACAGGAGAAGCGCGTGAAACCTACACGGCGCCGCCATTGCCATGAGAACCGGCAGCAGTGGGGGCGGAAGGAAAGCGCGGGAGATGCCATTTTATGCCATTGGGAGACGCCATTTTAAACCACACCCAAACTGCCGAAGAGTGGCAGTATCACCGCATTTGACAATGAAGTCGAAGATTGGACTACATATGTCGAACGAATAGAAGTGTACTGCAAGGCAATTGAGGTGTCAGATGACAAGAAAGCATCGGTATTGTTGAATTTAATGGGTGCAAAGACGTATGGGTTATTGCGAAATCTAGTAACCCCAACGAAGCCAATGGAAAAGAGTTTTGAAGACATAGTAACAATACTAAAGGAACATTTAAACCCCACACCGCTGCTGATAGCAGAAAGATTCAAGTTTCACAAACGGAACCAGCATAAGGATGAAAGCAATGCTGATTATTTAACAGAACTGCGCAAACTATCGAAACACTGCCAGTTTGGAGCGGGCCTGGCAGGTACCTTAAGGGACAAGTTTGTGTGTGGGCTTCAAAGTGAAGGAACCCAGAAACGGCTTTTATCTGAAAAGGACCTTACGCTGGAAAAGGCTTTCAGCATTGCGGTATCATATGAAGCAGCAGCACGGGGCGCTGCAGAGATACAACAGAGACCGCAAGAATATGGCACAAACGAAATGTCATATGGAACAGAGAAGTGCTATCGCTGCGGCAGAACAACACACGACCAGAATGATTGCTGTTTCAAAGACAAAGTGTGCAGACAGTGTGGAAAAGTAGGACACATAGCACGAGTCTGCAGGTCAGGAAAGAAAACCAGCAATAAGAAACCGACCAAAGGAAAGTACAAGAAGGTACATAAGATAACGGAGAATAGTTCAGACGAAGAAAAGAGTGATAACGACTCCGAAAGCAGGGAACTGAGTTGTCTGAAACTACATAATGTGATCACAACAGAGGATCACTGAACCATTTAGGTCACTCTCAAGATAGCAGGAGTCCAGGTAAAGATGGAATTGGACACAGGATCAGCCCTAACAGTCATAAACCGACGGGACTACGAGCGGCTATTCTCACACATACCCTTGAGAGACACAAAAATTATTTTGAAGACGTACACGGGGCAAAAAGTCTACCCCAAAGAAAAAATAAGGGTGACCGTTATATATAACGGTAAGGAAACACCAAAACTAGACTTGTATGTATTGCAAGATGGAGGACCACCATTACTGGGACGTGAATGGATCCGGAAAATACAACTGGATTGGCATTCCATACAGGCACTGACTGTGGCTGACAAAAAGGATGACGACGTCACACCTGGGCGACTGTCAAAGATCCTAACTGATGCGAAAGAAGTGTTGCAGCAAGGACTCGGAACACTAAAAGGCATGACAGTGACGATTAAAATTGAAGAAAACGCAAGTCCAAAATTTTTTAAGGCCAGACCGCTACCTTATGCGATCCGCCCAGCCGTTGAAGCAGAGCTGGAGAGTCTGGAATGTTCAGGTGCACTGTCCAAGGTAGACTGGAGCGAGTGGGCTACACCCATTGTCCCCGTGATGAAAAAGTCATTGAGCAGCACGCCTGGGGAACCAAGGAAGGTTCGCATCTGTGGGGACTTTAAGGTAACAGTGAACCCGGTCCTTCACACCGTACAATATCCACTTCCGCGGATTGAAGATATTTTCGCCTCGCTATCTGGAGGGAAACGCTTCACTAAGATTGATCTGGCCCAGGCATATCTGCAAATGGAGGTAAAAGAAGCATCAAAAAAATACCTCACAATCAACACCCATAAAGGTTTCTACCAATACAACCGGCTGGTATTCGGGGTAGCATCAGCTCCGGCTATTTGGCAGAGGGCAATGGAACAAGTCCTGCAAGGGATCCCAGGGACCCAGTGTTATTTGGATGACATCCTGGTCACGGGTGAAAATGACAGTGATCACCTTGCCAACCTGGAGCAGGTGCTCACTAGATTGCAGGAATATGGGCTCCAAGCTAACCGCCCCAAATGCGAGTTTTTTAGAAAACAGATCTCGTATTGTGGCCACGTGATCGATAAAGAGGGGTTACATAATTCCCCAGAGAAGATTGAGGCAGTAGTCAAGGCTACAGCACCGGAAAATGTGTCACAACTGAGGTCGTTCCTCGGGCTGGTAAACTACTACTGTAGTGTCCGAGGATCAATAAGACTCAGACTGCAGGAGAACAATAAAACAGGTATTTACTGAACAGAGAGTAATTCAAGACTGAAATACAGAAGCCTGCTATGGCTTTATATACAGGGGTGGTCACTGCCGGTACTGCAAGTATAGAATCAGTTCTTCTCTTAAAAGCACATACACAACAATTCCTCCCCTTTTAGAAAAACAGTACATAACATTCATTTAACAACTAAATAATAACTAATTACAATTACAATTTTCTCTGTACTATATACATCAACTGAAATAATCATTTATAAGTTCAGTCTTTGAGGAGGCTTCCTGATCCTGACTGGATAGTGCCTTTCTCGAGTATCCTGTTCTTGCGGCGGAGTTGATTCTGGCTCATTGTCATTGGTTGGTTTGTCAGCTTCCAATACCACTGCTTCTGAGATAGACGTAATCTGTACTTCGGGTTGATTACCAGGTGCACCTGCTCATGGTATGGGTTTGGCTTGTTCCTGTGACTCTAGAATCTGGTTAGCATGGCGTCTCACGATGCTCTCTCCAATGTCCACTGTGTACATTAGTGGTCCCTGCTGTGTGCATATCGTTCCTGGCTGCCATTTTTCTGTTCGGTAGTCGCGGGCCAAGACTGGTTGCCCTATCTTGAAGCTCCTGGTTGGCTTCTCATTTATGTGCTGGAATTGCTTATCCTCAACATCTCGTCTTATGTTTGGTTTGAGCAAATCCAGGCGACATCTTAGCCTTCGGTTGAAGAACATTATGGCTGGAGTTTGGTTGGTGACTGCATGTGTCGCATTCCGGTAAGCAAACAAGAAATTATCCACCCTGTGTTGTAGTGGTATGTCGTCATTATGCATTGCCTTTATGGCCTTTTTAAAGGCTGAACAAACCTCTCAGCCAATCCATTTGTGGCTGGATGATATGGGGCAGATGTGTAATGCTTCACCCTATTATTCCTCAGAAACCTCCGGAAATCCTCTGACACAAACTGTGGCCCATTGTCGGAGCAAATCTGTTCTGGCAAGCCATTCCTGGCGAAGATGGTCCGTAGGACTGCAATAGTTTTCTCCGTGGTGGTGGAGGACATTTTGATGACCTCTGGCCATTTCGAATGGGTGACCACAGCGATTAGGAACATTGAGTCCATAAATGGACCAGCAAAATCAATATGTACCTGTTGCCATGGAGATGAGGGCCACTCCCATGGATGTAGCGGGGCCTGTGGTGGAGCGTTTTGGACCTTCTGGCATCCTGTGCATCTCTTGGTCATATCGTCGATTTCTTTATCGATTCCCGGCCACCACACAAAATCCCTGGCTAGGCTCTTCATTTTTACCCCTCCCAGATGACCCTCATGAAGCTCATTGAGCACTCTATCTCTCAACTTGGGTGGAATTACCACTCGGGATCCACACATCAGGGTCCCCCGGCACACTGACAGCTGTTCTCTCCTTGGCGAGAATGCTGGCAACAGTGAGTCGCCATGTGCTGGCCATCCCTTCCCCGTCAAATCATAGACCCGAGAGAGTGTCGGGTAATTTCGGGTTTCCTTCTCTATACTTGAGTTTGTAACAGGTAGACATTCGACTATGGTCGCATGGAATATCTCAACAGGGTCCACTGCAGGTGCTTCCTCTACCGTAGGCAACGGTAGGCGCGACAGCCCATCAGCATTTCCATGCTGTTTCGTACCCTTGTACTCTATGTCGTACTGATGTGCCCCTAGAAAAAGGGACCATCTTTGCAGCCGTTGCGCCGTCATCACCGGGACGCCCTTCTTTGGGTTAAAAATGGAGACCAAGGGCTGATGATCAGTCAGTAGGGTGAATTTCTGCCCGTGCAGATAGTGATTGAACTTCTTCACCCCCCACACCAGGCTGAGGGCCTCCCTGTCAATCTGGGCGTAGTTACGCTCGGCTGAGGTTAACGAGCGCGACACAAAGGCTATTGGCCTCTCTGAACCGTCAGGGAATTTGTGTGACAGCACCGCTCCGATGCCGTAGGGAGACGCATCACATGCTAACCGAATCGATAGTGTTGGATTGTATTGGGCCAATACTTCTTTTGAAGTGATTAGGCATTTACATTTCTGAAAGGCACGCTTACACTCATCACTCCATTTCCATGTTACTCCAGTTTGCAGTAGGGCGTTCAGTGGGTGCAGAATTGTAGATAAATTCGGCAAGATCTTATGGTAGTAGTTCACCAACCCGAGGAACGACCTCAGTCGCGAAACATTTTCCGGTGCTGGAGCCTTGACTACAGCCTTAATCTTGTCCGGCGACTTATGCAACCCTTCCTCATCAATCATGTGGCCACAATACGAGATTTGTCTCCTGAAGAACTCGCATTTGGGGCGGTTGCCTCGTAGCCCATATTCCTGTAATCTCGTGAGCACCTGCTCCAGGTTGGCAAGGTGTTCACTGTCATTTTCGCCCGTAACCAGGATGTCGTCCAAATAACACTGGGTCCCCGGGATCCCTTGCAGGAGTTGTTCCATCGCCCTCTGCCAAATAGCCAGGGCTGATGCTACCCCGAATACCAGTCGATTGTACTGTAAAGGCCTTTGTGAGTGTTTATCGTGAGGTATTTCCTAGACGCTTCTTCCACCTCCATTTGTAGATACGCTTGGGCCAGATCAATCTTTGCAAAGCGTTTCCCTCCAGATAGTGAGGCGAAAATATCTTCTATCCGTGGAAGTGGATATTGTACTGTGTGCAGGACTGGGTTCACAGTTACCTTGAAGTCCCCACAGATGCGAACCTTCTTCGGTTCCCCAGGCGTGCTGCTCAAATAATTTCTTCATTACAGGAACGATGGGTGTGGCCCACTTGCTCCAGTCCACCTTGGACAGCACACCCGAACGCTCCAGACTCCTGCTCTGCTTCAATGGCTGGGCAGATCACGTAAGGTACCGGTCTGGCCTTAAAAAATTTTGGGTTTGCGTTATCTTCGAGTTTTATCGTTGCCGTTACTCCTTTTAGAGTCCCAAGTCCTTGTAGGAACACTTCTTTCACGTCAGTTAGAATCTTTGACAGTCGTCCAGGTGTGACGTCATCATCCTTTTTATCAGTCACAGTTAGCGCCTGAATGGAATGCCAATCCAATTGTATTTTTCGGATCCATTCACGTCCCAATAATGGTGGTCCTCCATCTGGTAGTATATATAGATACAGTTTCTGTGTTTCCTTGCCGTTGTATTCAACTGGCACCCTTATTTTTCCTCTGGGGTAGACTTTTTGCCCCGTGTATGTCTTCAATACAATGGACGTGTCCTTCAAGGATATGTGTGAGAATAGCCGCTCATAGTCTCGTCGATTCATGACAGTTAGGGCTGATCCTGTGTCCAATTCCATCTTTACTGGGGACCCTGCTATCATGAGGGTGACTCAAATGGTTCGGTGATCCTCCTTTGCGATCACGTTGTGTAACTTTAGACAACTTAGTCTCCTGCTCCCGGAGTCCTTATCACTCTCCTGATCTTCCGAACTACTGTCTGTCAATTTCTTTACTTTCTTGTACTTTTCCTTAGTAGTTCTTGTAGTGTTGGTTTTCTTTCCTGACCTGCAGACTCTTGCTATGTGTCCCATTTTCCCACATTGCCTGCATACTTTGTCCTTAAACCAGCTGTCCTTCTGATCATGGGTTGATCTGCTGCAGCGATAACACTTTTCTGCTCCATACGCCATTTCGTTAGCGCTGTATTCTTGTGGTTTCTGTTGTATTTCCGCAGCTCCCCGTGCTGCTGCTTCATAGGATAGTGCCACGCTGAAAGCCTGTTCTAGCGTCAGGTCCTTTTCCGAAAGTAGTCGTTTCTGGGTTCCTTCACTCTGGAGCCCGCAGACAAACTTATCCCGTAAGGTGTCTGCCAGTCCTGCTCCAAACTGGCAGTGCTTCGATAACTTGCGTAGTTCCGTAAGATAGTCAGCATTGCTCTCATCTTTGTGCTGGTTTCTTTTATGGAACTTGAATCTTTCTGCTATCAGCAGTGTTGTAGGGCTTAGGTGTTCCTATAAGATATTAACAATCTCCTCAAAACTTTTCTCCATTGGTTTAGCTGGGGTAATTAAATTCCGCAATAGGCCGTACGTTCTCGTGCCCATCAAATTTAATAATACAGATGCCTTCTTTCCATTGGCCACCTCATTGGCATTGCAGTACACTTCAATTCTTTCCACATACGTGGTCCAGTCTTCTACCTCGTTGTCGAAAGCAGTGATACTGCCACTCTTCGGCATCTTGGGTGATTTAAAATGGCGCCTCCCGCGCTTTTTCTTCTTCCCCAATGTAATAAAATGGCGCCTCCCGCGCTTTTCCTTCTTCCCCTTGCTGCCACGCTGCTCCTAGCGTTCTACAGGGTAATGGCGGCGACCCGCGGCTTCGGCGCGTCTCACTTTTCCTTCCCCGCGTTCTATCCTCTCCACGCTGCCCTGTTCCTGAGCACCGACCACGCCCTGTGTGCTCCACCCTCTCTCTCTCTTCCTCCCGACGACGCTGCACGGCCCCTTTGCAGAGCCGCCCGAGCCCACCGCAGTCCGGAAGCGTCAGCGCACTACCTGCTACCAGCACGACTTGCTGGAACACCTTGACTGGGGAGCCAGGCCCAGCTCTCCACAGCCTCCCCTGCAACTCTCCGATGGATCCCTGGGCGGTTGCCCGTGGTCGACGCCCGCCGTTCTGACTTCGACATCCAAGAAGCTTCTCTTCAGGGAAAAGATCCCCGTGAGGTGATGCAGTACTGCAGGTGATTTCAAACCTGCCTGTCGCCAGTGTAGTGTCCGAGGATCAATAAGACTCAGACTGCAGGAGAACAATAAAACAGGTATTTACTGAACAGAGAGTAATTCAAGACTGAAATACAGAAGCCTGCTATGGCTTTATATACAGGGGTTGTCACTGCCAGTACTGCAGTATAGAATCAGTTCTTCTCTCAAAGGCACATACACAACAACTACCATAAGTTCTTGCCAAATTTGTCTACCATACTACACCCACTGAACACCCTACTGCAAACTGGGGTGCCATGGAAATGGAGTGACGAATGTAGATAAGCTTTCCAAAAGAGCAAAACACTAATCACATCGAAAGAGGTATTGGCCCATTACAACCCAGCATTACCAATTCGGTTGGCATGTGATGCATCACCCTATGGCATTGGAGCGGTGCTGTCGCACAAATTCTCGGACGGCTCAGAGAGGCCAATAGCCTTTGCGTCACGATCACTAACCTCAGCCGAGCGTAACTACGCCCAGATTGACAGGGAAGCCCTCAGCCTAGTGTGGGGAGTGAAAAAGTTCAATCACTATCTGCATGGGCAGAAATTCACCTTGCTGACTGATCACCAGCCTCTTGTCTCCATTTTTAATCCAAAGAAGGGCGTTCCGGTGATGACTGCGCAACGACTACAAAGATGCTCACTTTTTCTAGGGGCGCACCACTATGAGATTGAATATAAGGGCACGAAACAGCATGGAAATGCTGATGGGCTATCACGCCTGCCACTGCCTACTGCAGAGGAAGCTCCAGCAGTGGATCCTGTCGAAATATTCCATTCGACTATAGTTGAATACCTACCGGTAACTAACGCTTGTATCGAAAAGGAAACCCGAAATGACCCGACACTGTCTCGGGTATATGATTTGACGGTGAAGGGATGGCCAGCACATGGCGACTCACTGTTGCCAGCATTCTCGACAAGGAGAGAACAGCTGTCAGTGTGCCGGGGGACCTTGATGTGTGGATCCCGAGTGGTAATTCCACCCAAGTTAAGGGATAGAGTGCTCAATGAGCTTCATGAGGGTCATCTGGGAGGGGTAAAAATGAAAAGCCTAGCCAGGGCTTATGTGTGGTGGCCGGGAATCGATAAACAAATCGAGGACCTGACCAAGAGCTGCTCAGGATGCCAGAAAGTCCAAAATGCAACACCACAGGCCCCTCTACACCCATGGGAGTGGCCCTCATCTCCATGGCAACGGGTGCATATTGATTTTGCTGGTCCATTCATGGACTCAATGTTTTTAATAGCCGTGGATGCGCACTCGAAATGGCCTGAGGTCATCAAAATGTCCTCCACCACCACGGAGAAAACTATTGCAGTCCTACAGACCATTTTTGCCAGGAATGGCTTGCCAGAACAGATTTGCTCCGACAACGGACCACAGTTTGTGTCCAAAGAGTTCCGGAGGTTCTTGAAAAAGAATGGGGTAAGGCATTACACATCCGCCCCGTATCATCCAGCCACAAATGGATTGGCTGAGAGGTTCGTACAAACCTTTAAGAAGGCAATAAAGGCTATGTACAATGACAACATTCCGCTGCAGCACAAGGTGGACAATTTCCTGTTCGCCTACCGGAATGCGACACATGCAGTCACCAACCAGGCCCCAGCCATGATGTTCTTTAACCGAAGGTTAAAATGTCGCCTGGATTTGCTCAGACCAAACGTACGAAGAGATGTTGAGAGTAAGCAATTCCAGCACATCCATGAGAAGCCAACAAGGAGCTTCAATGTAGAGCAACCAGTCTTGGCCCGCGACTACCGAACAGAAAAATGGCAGCCAGGAACGATATGCACACGGCAGGGCCCACTAATGTACACAGTGGACATTGGGGAGAGCATCGTGAGGCGCCATGCTGACCAGATCCTAGAGTCACAGGAACAAGTCAACCCCATGCCTCACCCATACATACCTGGTGATGAACCCGACGTACAGGTCGCATCTACCCCAGAAACAGTAGCATCGGAAGCTGATGAACCAACTGACGACAGGGGGCCAGAATCATCTCCGCACCAAGAGGAAGACACTCGGGAAAGGCACTATCCAGAAAGGATCAGGAAGCCTCCCCAAAGACTGAATATATAAATAGACTATTTTCAGCTAATGTTGCATGTTAAAAGTGTTAATTGTAATTAGTTTGATATTTAATTGTTAAATGAGTGTTATGGTACTGTTAATCTAAAAGGGGAGGAATTGTAATGTATATACCTTTAAGGAGGGAACTATTTTTTACAGCTCATGTATACTGCAGTACCGGCAGTGACCACACCTGTACATAACACTGAGTAGTAATCTGTACAGCTCAGTTGCAGTCTGAGCCATGTTGAGTAAACACCGTTTGTACCGTTCTCCGCTGTCTGTGTCTGATTATACACGGACGTAACAATCTAATCAGACAAACGAAATACTGTAACCTCTTAAACATTCATAGTCATTTTTCAAGGTTCCTTTCACTCAGCAAATCTTGTGTTTTATTTGTCTCAGCACAGATGTTAATAACTTCCATGTCAGTAAATCTTTAAGTTTCTCTTTTTTTTCCTCTTTTTCCATCGGCGTCTCAGCATTTCCTGGCTTTCCAAATCCCTGTTTTTTTCTTCCTTTGCTGAGTTTTCAGATTGGTTAGCCTGCAAATTAGATCTTTTTCCTTCTTTATCTCTCCTGTGTTCAGCCCCGAGTGTTCCAACCAGTTAGTTTTAAATCGCCCGTCGTACTCTAACACTTCCTCCGTCCCTTTCTGTTGACAGGCTATGATCTTTCCCCAATCTGTTTTTGCAGGACTAATCACTTCTAACCACTGTTGGATCGCATCCCATCCGGCATCTATATCTTGCTCATCATTTCCCAGGCCAGTCTTTACTTTGCTGTGTAACTTATTTCCCTCTCTCCTGGGTATCATTACAATCAGAATTTGGACTCCGTCCCACGGGTGGAGTTGGTACTTTGCCCTTTCTTCCCCATTTTCTTTCTTCTCATACTCCTTTTCTACTCTTTTCCTTTTCTGTCTCAATGGGGCCAAATGGGGTCCTGTTTTCTCTTCTTCACTTTCACTGACATTACTAGAGGATCCCGAGTCGGTCTCTTGACCTGCTTCTTGTCTTTGTCTCCCACGACCTTCCTCCTTTATTTCATTTAGATCTGGGTATCCCTTCCAGGTCCCGACACATTTTCCCTTTTCTTGGACTACCGGGACTATCGGTTGTTTATCCAATTGTTTTTTACAGCCCTGAACTTCATCTTTAAGTATTTTAACTTCCACTTCTGACTTTTCAAGCTTATTTGTTTTCTTTTTCAATTGTTCATAAATCGCATCTTTCTGCTCTTTTGCATTGGTCAAATCGTGATTATGTTGGGATTGTGTCTTAATCTCATTTTGCTGTCGGATCTGACTCATAAGTGCCAAGGACCATCTGATCCGTCTTTTATCTTTCATACGGGTCGTTTTTCCCCAGACCCTCTTTATGTCATCCAAAGACCACTGTTCAGAGGAGGTACCGTACTTTTGTTCGATTTCGAACCAAGCTTTAGGTAAGTCAAACTGTAATTCTATATAGTCTTTCAACTCCCACAGAATTTTGTCTTCTGAAATCTCAGGTGGGGCACACCCCCCTTTAATAGTTGTAGGTTTATCGAGTGGTGCCATAATATCGATTTCTTTACTTGGGGGTCTCAAGTCGTAGGCTTTTCAGCCAAGTCAGTAAGTTAGAGCTCTATATGGGACCTCGAGCCATCTTACCACCCAGAGGGTTCGCTACCCAGGAGGTTTGCGGAGTCGCGTGGAGGGGAAATGACTAGACAACCAACCGAGGACTTTCATAACTTTTATAAATCGTTGTTTCACCTGGAAGGAGTGTTTGGGGCCCTGGATGGTGGGAAGTAAGGAAGTAAAAGGGCAGATGTTGAATCTCCTCCGCTTGCATGGGAAGATGCCGTGGGAAGGGGAAGGGGTGTTGGGGGTGATTGAGGAGTGGACCAAGGTGTCGCAGAGGGAACGGTCCCTTCAGAATGCTGAAAGGGGAGGTGAGGGGAAGATGTGTTTGGTGGTGGGTTCACGATGGAGGTGGCAGAAATGTCAGAGGATGATCTGTTGAATGTGGAGGATGGCGGGGTGGAAGGTGAGGACAAGGGAAACCCTACATGGTTCTGGCAGGGAGGGGAAGGGGTGAGTGCAGAAGTGCAGGAAATGGAACAGACACAGTCGAGGGCCATGTCAACCACAGTGGAGGGGAATCCTCGGTTGAGGAAAAAGGAAGTCACATCGGAAGCACTGGTGTAGCAGATGGCATCATCAGAGCAGATGCGATGGAGATGGAGAAACTGGGAGAAGAGTCCTTACAGGAAGCAGGGTGGGAGGAAGTGTAGTCAAAGTAGCTGTGAGAGTCAGTGGGCTTATAGTGAATATTGGTCGATAGCCTATTCCCAGAAATGGAGGCAGAAGTCGAGGAAGGGAAGGGAAGAGTTGGAGATGAACCATGTGAAGGTGAGAGAAGGGTGGAAATTGGAAGCAAAGTGAATGAAATTTTCCAGTTCAGGGCGAGAGCAGGAAACGGCAGCGATACAGTCATCAATGTACCAGAAAAAGAGGTGAGGGAGGGGACCTGAGTATGACTGGAACAAAGGATATTCCACATATCCCATGAAAAGGTAGGAATAGCTAGGGCCCATGTGGGTTCCCATAGCAACACAAGGACAGGCAATAACTGTGGTCTTGCCAGCATTGCTAACATCCCAAGAACAAACAAAAAAATGTATTGTGCTCTACAAAAATGGGTCTTTGGGTATTGACAGGAGTGAACATACTGCTTGAGGTGCCATTGGGCCTGAATGTTTTGTCCCTTCATGAAATTGTCCCTCTTGTAAAAATCATGGAGCACAATGGGAATACCCAAAGGGAGTCGCATCATCCCAATTTTGTTAGGTACAACTTGCAATAGAAACATAGAAACATAGAAGATAGAAGCAGGAGTAGGCCATTCGGCTTTTCGAGCCTGCTCCGCCATTCAATGAGATCATGGCTGATCATCCAAATTCAGTACCCTGTCCCTGCCTTCTCCCCATATCCCTTGATCCCTTTAACCTTAAGAAATATATCCAACTCTTTCTTGAATATATTTAATGAACTGGCCCCCACTGCCCTCTGTGGCAGAGAATTCCATAGGTTCACCACTCTCTGGGTGAAGAAATTCCTCCTCATTTCAGTCCTAAATGTCCTACCCCTTATCCTTAGACTATGACCCCTGGTTCTGGACTCCCCGACCATCGGGAACATCCTTCCAGCATCTAGTCTGTCCAGGCCTGACAGAATTTTATAGGTTTCGATGAGATCCCCTCTCAATCTTCTAAACTCCAGTGAGTATAAGCCCAATCGACACAATCTCTCCTCATACGTCATTCTTGCCATCCCAGGTATCAGCCTGGTGAATCTTCGCTGCACTCCTTCCATGGCAAGAACGTCCTTCCTCAGGTAAGGCGACCAAAACTGCACACAATACTCAAGGTGCGGTCTCACCAAGGCCCTGTACAACTGTAGCAAGACATCCTTGTTCCTGTACTTGAACCCTCTTGCTACGAAGGCCAACATACCATTTGCCTTCTTAACCGCCTGCTACACCTGCATGCTTACCTTCAGCGACTGGTGTACAAGAACACCCAGGTCTCTTTGCACTTCCCCTTCTCCCAATCTATTGCCATTCAAATAATAATCTGCCTTCCTGTTTTTGCCACCAAAGTGGATAACCTCACATTTATCCACATTATAGTGCATTTGCCATGTTTCTGCCCAATCACCTAACCTGTCCAAATCGTACTGGAGTTTCATGACATCCTCCTCACAGCATACCCTCCCACCCAGCTTTGTGTCGTCTGCAAATTTGGAGATATTACATCCAATTCCCTCGTCCAGATCATTAATATATATTGTGAACAGCTGGGGTCCTAGGACCGATCCTTGTGGTACCCCAGTAGTCACTGCCTGCCACTCGGAAAACGACCCATTTATTCCAACTCTTTGCTTTCTGTCCGCCAACCAGTGTTGCCCAGCAAAATGAAGCTTTTTGCAATAAAAAGGGCTGAAAAGTTATGGCAGCGGTTAATGCAGAATAGATAAATGTTTACTGCCAGAAAAAGTAGAGTCTGCTAGCAACTTAAACAACAGTAACCTTACTTTGAGGATTAGGTTAAAGCAGGCAAGTGCCATTAATCTGTCATTCACTAATTTTACATGAGCAAGATGTGTGCCGGGCAAAGCTTCGCCCAACATCCTGAAATTCTGGATCAATCCCATTTGAATAATTTTAGCAGTTGAAATGGAGTTAGTCGTATCTGCAGCATTACTTTCTTACTCCCCCCAAAATTGTGCTGGCAACATTTGGCTACTGTGAATCAGGCACATGAGGTCAGGAAGGCTCCACAACATCAGTGGCGCCTCGTAAAATCGGGGCTTATATTTTCATCATATATGTTTTCCCCACATTAGTGGAGACATTGTAACGCTGCGATTTTCCAGCTAATCATCCCTTACCTTAATAGATGTGTAGATCTGAGATTTAAATTTTCCAATCTTAATGTGTGTATGGGGGTGAGTTACGGATTAACGAGTCTTATAATACAGGAAACTCTCGTTTAAACGGCACCTAAATATCTGGAATTCTCTATTAACCGGCAAAATTCATACTCCGAAAACAACACCTCAATAACCAGCAATGTTGCCGAGTCCGAGTCTCCCACAGTGGCCGAGTTAGTCAGGGGGGGTAGTTCTCCAAACTGCCACTACTCGGCTTCTTGGCGCTGTCGGAAGTCCGAACACCTCAATAACAGGAGTCTGACTCTCCCACGCTGCCAGTAGTCTCTTCCGATCCGCCATTTTTCTGATTACTGTATAAGTTTTGTTTTACTGTTAAGTAATTAAAGAGTTATGGATTACCCTCAACTGGCAGTACTGTACTTAATCAAGCATCTTCCACCATCCATTTAACACAACATTCTGTAGGTGAGTACCCAATTACTGTATACTGCACATTTCTTGATTTTTTAAATTTTTGTTTGTTAAAAATAGCTTCGGTAGATAACCCTCTCTGTCATCCGGAATTTTTAATCAACCGGCACTATCCCGGTCCCGTCGGTGCTGGATACCAAAGAGTTTCCTGTAGGTATAGACTTAATGATCACGAAATTCGGTCGGTTCACACCTCCCGTTAGCACCTGGTGGGGGCGTTAACGGAGCGCTAAGGGGTTAGCGCCTGGCCGCGGTGAATCCAACACTACATGCGACCTTCAGTGTCGAATTCTAACTGTTAGTGCTTAGGCCGCTAGCGCCTCTCACATGGTGACGTCAATGCGCGTGCAACGCCCCGTTAACGGCCCCCGATGCGAAATTACCTTTCGCCCCCTGCTTTAGTGCCTCGTGACACCAACACCAGTAAGAGGAGGCGTTGTGCACTCGGAAGTGCACTGCAGGAGCGGTAATTAAAGGGAATGCTTCCGTGTCACTTGAACATCGCGAAAAAGGCGCTTTCAGTGATCGCACCGTTTATTACTTGCACCAGTCTGCTGCCTGCGCAACATTTTTTACACCTTTTCCTCAAACATTTCCAAATGCTGCACTTGCTGAAAGTGATGGTGGTCATCCAGGTCGCGTTGAAAAACACCACTGATGACTATGAGGTTATACAGCGTGATTGGCCCTTCCCTTTAAGAGATGGAAGCAGCCTGTGTGATTAAAGAGTGCCGTTTGGACTGCGCATGACCACCTTTATCGCTCTGCCGGTAGTGCCCCGCTCTCAGAGGTTAGCGCCCTAAGTTAGGAGTGCAGCGCTTGATTTAGCGCTCCACTTCCCTCTTGGAACGCTAACAATGAATTTCGCGGGAGTCGATGATGATTAGCGCCTGCCACTAATTGTTCAACTTTTAAAGTTTTAGCACTCCAAACGAAGCTATACTGAATTTCTCCCCCATAATATCTTATCTAATATGTTATAAAGTTATAATAAATGATTAATTCAACCAAGAGAGGGGATAGTTCAAGATCCAAAGGTTAAACTTGCAAATTTGGCAGTATAAATGATTAGCCATAGAAACTTCTGTTCTCCTGAGTGAGTTTCTGTGGTCAGGGCTGCTGGATGTATCGGCCCTGAATTTCCAATTGGGGGCTTCCTGCGGGCGGATGCCTCCGATTGGAAAAAAATCTAGGAACCTACCTGCTGGTTCCGTAGATCCCGAGGCTTCCGATCCTGGGCCTCTCCTGTTGGAAATGCGCAGAGACCCACGTATCCCAGGGGCGCAGGCAGTTCGCAAACACCCCTGGGATCACGTGGGCCATGGGGAACTAATCAAAGAAGGGAATCCCTCTTCACACTTTTGACAGATCTGTGCGTAGAGAACTGTCAAAAGTATGAATAGGGATCACATTTAAAAACACACTAAACATTAAATAATTTTTTTATTACATAATTAAAATTCCATTTAATTAGAATTTTTTTTAAACAAATTTGGAGAAAAATTGTTTTTACGGGGCTAAAAATAAACTTACGTTTTTGAAGAGCATTATTAATTTATAAATGAGTTATCAAATTTAATTTAATTTTTCTACTTTTCAACACTCTTAAGCTGGTAACAGCAGGCCTTACCAGGCGTAAGAATTCTATGGCCTTTCAGTGGGCGGATGCTGTGCAAAAAGCGGAACTCTCTGCCCGCAGAGGCCCTTCTCCCGGGCAGGCGAAGGATCGGTCAAGAGAATTCTTGACGGGTCGGAAGTGCCGGGTTTTAGCACATGCGCTTCGCATGCCTGAAACCGGCACTTGCAAGGCCCCTACGGGTGCCGACACACCTCGTACACACCTGTGGGGGTCGCAAAATCCGGCCCAATATTGCTCCTTTCGTTAGTTGTGTATGGGGTAGATTTCCATTAATTTTCATTATCGAAACGGCCTGATTTTAATTTCCATAGATGTCAATGGAAATGGAAATCGGACGTTTCTATAACATTGCGACCGATCCGCAATGTCAGTTTTATGCCCAGGTGGCAAGTTTGAAAATTTACCCCATGTCTATATATAGGCATATATCGCAACTCACAAGTGTAATCATCAGTCAGGAGTGAAATCAGAGTTTAGCCTTTCCACCAGCAACTGAAGCGAGACTGCTATTCACCTGTAACTTTGAACAGCTGTGACAGAAAGGAGAACATGTGCATAAAGCTTAGCTGTAATGGAGACAAAGCTCCTGAGGTAAAGTACAATGCTTCAGAACAGTATTCCAGCGTGTTTTGTGATTCATAGCTCTTTAAATTTAAACACCTGAAGTATATGTGGAATATCCTATATTCAAACATTATCTAGTGGGTTGAAATGCAGGACTTATCCCAGCTAATGGGTAAGCTATGTTGACACAGAAAGGCAGTCAGGCTCTTTGGGCATTTAATGCCCAAAATCTCAGGAAAACCTGAAAAGGCAGCCACAGCTTCAAAATGGTAGAAACTTAGAATGACTCAGCTTTGACTGAAGGGCATTAAATTTTGACCCTCTTTTTGTGTTAACTCTAATTTATTTCGTTGCTTTCATTCACAGCTTTTTCAATATTTCCCAATGAATCTCTGCAATAAACTGACTTAATTAACCCCTAAATAATTTCTTACATGTATAAGAAGGCTTTTAGATGACACATTAATGTGTCCACAATTTGTCACAAAAGGTAGCATTCCTCCCACAGATAAACCCGTCCAGTCCCATCCGCCACACATTAAAAGATCTCCTAGTAGAGTTTCAGGTGTCTTAGAATTTGGGCCATAGAAACTTGTCTGTTATCTCAATTCCTGTTCATGTTGTTTAAACTGTTTCTTCAGTTTTCAAAGGTGGTCGTCGGGGGTGAGAGTCCTCACACCCTTCCATGAATTGGCGTGCAAACCTTTTAAAATGCACATTGCTAGAGATCTGTAGCTAAGCTATCTGATAGAATAAACCTCAGCTCTGTATTCTTAATTTTATATGGTGGTTTGCAATTACAACACTGTCAGATATTGTGGCCGCAATTTTGCTGACCTCAGCGGGTCAGTGGTGGGCGACGTCAGTGGCGGGTCCTGACCCCGCTGCTGGCTCCATCCCGTTGTCTGAAATGAATTTCTCTTGATGGGGCTTCTTAAGCCCGCCCAGCGCATTTCCCGGCCAATTAGTGGAAGCGGGTCTGGTGATGTCATTTGATGATGAGTCATCAGCCGATTTCCTTAAAGGGACCATGGCCAACTTTAATTTGACATTTGTGCTGTCAGTGTTCTACAGCATTGAGGTGCTGCAAACACTGACAAAGGCACAGGGCTGCACCCAGGCTCTCCCATGACTCCCTCCAAATGCTTATGGAGGGAGTCACGGCCAATGTTCCCTCTAATTTCTTTTGTGCTGAGCGGGCCACAAACTCCTTTGAGCGCAACCTTTTCATCTGTGAGCAAATTTTTAAAAAAACAACAACAGCAACCACTTAAAAGCATATACCTGTACACAGTAATGCCATATTGCTACCCACTGTCTCAAATCATTAGGCAATTAGACAAGGTTCTATACAAGTTTAACATAACTTCTCTGCGTTTGAATTCTATTACTCTAGAAATGAACCCAGTGCTTTATTTGCAATTGTATGGCTTTTTTAACCTGCGTTGCTACTTTTAATGATTTGTGAATCTATACCCCGAGATCCCTTTGCACCTCTACCCCATTTAGACTCTTATTTTCCAAGGAGTAGGTCGCCTCCTTATTCCTCCTACCAAAATGCACCACCTCAATTATCTTTATTAAAATTAATTTGTCATTTACATGCCCATTCTGCAAGTTTGTTTACAGTAGAATTAATTAAAAGCTTTTAGTTTATCATGTACAAACACTATTTAATAAAAAATTACTTGTCAGAAATGACTGGGATATAAAAGAACTGCATAATAATGCATTAACTCTTCAGAAACGTTACACGGTTACGCATCGACAAACAATCCAAAAGCCCAAGGTGAGCTGAAAGAGGCATATCTATTTGTGCAATTTGTATTAATTTTAATTTTTAAGTTTTCAACATATTAGCCCATCCCTCATGTCACTTTCGTAATGGCTGCACAAGCAGCAGCTTTCCTATGGTGCTGACGTGTTGTCCGTCCACATAAATAGTAAGTGTAGGTATTCGTGGTCACCAATGTAGGTATTGGATGAATTCCTACTTAATAATCGAGTTCGACTCCAGGAGAACAATCAAAAAGGTTTTTAATGCAGGATCAGAGGAATTTAAACAGGTTGCAGAGCTAGGTACAGGAGAGCCATAAAATAGGTCTTCACCAGACGGAGACGCCACGAGGACTGAGTAGGCAGTCCCGTGGATTGCGTGATGACATCATCGCGTTCTTCCCACGCTTGGGTAGTCACGTGACTTGCGTGATGACGTCATTGCGTTTGCCCGCGCTTGGGGCGGTCACGTGATGTGCGACGTGACGTCATCACGTTAACCCGCATTATCGCGTTCGCCCGCGCTCCCAAAGGAGGAAAGCCCCGCACCGGCTACATCATTACGTTAAAGGGAATTATGTACGGTAAGTAAGGGACACTCGGTGGTACCGCTACATTAGAATATTAATCACAATGCAGCCAGACATCCAACAAATATAAAGTGCTGTAGTTCTTTAGTTCACAGTATTAAAAATAATTGAACAAAAACGGGTATCCGTATTTCCAATTTCAATCACTTCCATTAATAAACATCATCTTCTTGAACCAGCACACCACCCATGTAACATGTCAGAAATGCAGGACTTATTCACAAGTGCAGAAAAACACATACACAATTTGCGTCACCGAATTAAAAACAAAAAGCAGGAAAAGCTATGATTTAACAGAAGTAAACATTCATCTTTCTTCCTGGACAGGAGAACCAATCAGACTGACTTGGAAATATTTACTAATATGGTGACCTAAAGATGTCAATTTACAAATTTCGCTTCTAATGTTTTTCTCTCAAATATTCTCCACAATATTAATCCCTGCTCTTATCATGAAAAGTGTTGAATTGTTTTAGGTACTTCCCAATTAAATAGTGGGAAACAAACGTTTACTCTCAATTTTTAATCTCCTATTTCAAACATTTATACCAAATCAAAATTGTACATTATCAGTTTAATCAAAGTATTTTCTGTGTCTTTCTCAATAAATAGTAATTTCTTTTAAAGTAGCTTCCTGCAACTTTTATACATCATTACATAACTCGTGTTTCCATTAACGTTCCACTAAACATTTAAGAGGAAATCTATATTTGCTAAGGCCCGTATTTTCCGATGCCTACGGGTGTGTACGAGCTGTGTACACACCTGTAGGGACATCGGAAATGCCGGTTTCAGGCATGCGAAGCGCATGTGCTGAAAACCGGTATTTCCAATCTGTCAAGAATGCTCTTGACAGATCGGACGCCTGCCCTGGAGAAGGGCCTCTGCAGGTGGAGAGTTCCGCTTTCTGTAGAACCTCCGCCCACTGAAATCACTTAAAAATCTTACGCTTGGTAAAAGCAGGCCTTTTACCAGCATAAGAGTTTAAAAAAGTAAAAAATTTCACTCATTTATAATTTTAAAATACTTAAGAAAGGTAAGTTTATTTTTACCCCTGTAATAAACTTTCATTATTTTTTTCAAAACATTAATTTTGTTTAAAATATTAAATTTAATGTAATTTTAACTCATTTTAAAACGTGATGGTTTAAAAAAAAATGTATTTAATGTTTTAGTGTCTTTTTTTCAGTGATCCCCATTCACACGTTTGACAGGGCTATCTGTCAAAAGTATGAAGGGAGATTCCCTTCTCCCATTGGCTTGCCTGGCCCACGTGATCCCAGGGACGCTTGCGAACTGCATGCACCCCTGGGATACGTGGGCCCTGCGCATTTCAACTGTGGAGAGGCCCAGGATCGGAAGTGTCCGGACCTCAGGAGCCCTCAGGAAAGGACGTAGATTTTTTCCCCGATAGGAGGCCTTCGCACGCAGGAAGCCTCCTATCGGAAATTACGGGCCATTATTCCTGGGATTTGTTAGGACTATAGAACGTCAGACAAAATAAAATGGTTTGTGTTTTTCCCCTTTTTTGGTTCTCTTCCTAAACGTCTTCATGATTTTTTTTAAAAAGTCAACAAGAAGTAATATGTAACTCCTGCAAATCCTCCCCACCCTCCCCCTCCTCAACAGCACGGTTGCATGTTTGTGTAAAGCTGCTCACTTCAGTCGATTGTTCAAAATCAAATATTGAGAAATTTCAGTTTTTTAGGGGGTAAATTGGGTACCACTGTGCCTCTCGTTATCGCCTCCGGGGGGCGATAAAGGGACGCTAACCACTTATCACCCGGGCGTGGCGAGAATATCGCCTCCTGTTAAATTCGGCGGGAGGTTTGCGGCGGTGGTATGGCGTTGTGGCCTGATCTCCTTCACCCGGAGATCGTGATGTCATCACCGTGCGCATTGCCCCGGTTGCGCCCTGGACCTGAACTTGGGTTCCGCCCCCTGCAGCATCGCCGGGCGACAACACCAGCAGCTGCAGGAGGCGTTCATCGGGAGGCCGGGCGCTTCGGGGGCAATACTTAAAGGCGAGGTGGCCGAGGTAGGGAAAAAAATAATCAAGTACTCGTTTTCTGTTTTTTTTCCCTTTTTTCCCCAGCGATCGATCAGCCCGGCACTCTGCTGCAGTGCATCGGGCTGATCCGGCCGGATCGCAGCTGCCATCAGGGACCAGGTAAGTTTTTTCCTTGCGAAGCCTGCAGCGATGGCCCTTCCCTTTAAGGGAGGGAAGGAGCCTTCCAACGCGGCAGTGCTGCACGGCCCATTGTACAGCGCTGCTCACCTACCCGCCCCACCTGCTGCCCGTTGAGCTCCAGGAAGGAAGTGGAGTGCTTGATTTAGCGCTCCACTTCTTTCCTGGAGCGCAAAAACTGAATTTTTTAAAAGTTGAGCAAAATTAGCACCTGGTTATAATGAATTTCTCCCCCAAAATATTTTAAGCATTTCAGAACCTCTTTAAAAGTACTTGGACTTCAAGACCTGGTTGAAACTTGTTTAAATGAGGGGAATTTTTTTTTTCCTATTTCTTCCAAAATCATTTTTGAAACTTAGCGGGGGAGGGGGGAAGTGTTTTTAACTCATTTTTTGTGAATAGTTCATTAAAAATCTTTAAATTCTTTCAAGTCTCGTTGCAGCTTTGACAGAAGAAATTGTTCCAAGTTTCTCTTTCCCTCTTCAACGCTGTCATTAAACGCACAACAAAAAATAATAAAATAAACTCTAATTCCAAACGGAGCTCAAATAAGAAAGTGAATAAAGTGGTTAAACTTCCTAAGAAGGCGGTGAGGTTATCTATCCCCAGCCTTGGCGATGAGTTGGGATCAGTTTTGGAGAAGTTGTTTCCTCTTTTTCTGCTGCCGTTCCCTCCGTCTCTCACAGACTCTGAGGTACAAACAGGGGCACAACATTTCCCCCTCTCTCATAACATGATTTAAATAACTGATAAACTTTCAAAAAAGGGACAACACCTGGCAAAATGTAACTGGAACTTACCGCGGGACATTCAACATCACTTTTCTGGTTTTTTTCATCTTTAAACAATTTTCTGAAATTAAAAAAAAAATTCTCATTTTTGTTTCACCGTTGGCCTAAAACTTGTTTGTTTTAGCCTCCTTCCAGTGGCCATTGTACATGTGCTGCACCTGTGTTGTTCCAAAGTGCAGCCGCCACTCAATCCCCAGGAACGGACAACACGCATCTGGACACTCACCTCTCTCTCTATCCCTCTGTCTGTCTCCCTCGTGTATTCTCCCTCCGTCTCCCTCACTCCCTTCGTCCTACTCCTCCAGTCTCTCTCTTTCTCTCTCTCTCCTCAGTCTCTCTTTCTCTCTCCCCCAGTCTCTCTCTCTCTGTCTCATACTTTCCCCCTAAGTCCCTCTCGTCCAGTCTCTCTCTCTCTCCATCTCTCTCTCCCTCCATCTCCATCTCTCTCTCTCCCTCGGTCTCCTTCCTCCAGTCTCTCTCTCCCCACCAAGTCGCTCTCTCTCTCCGTCTCTCTCTCTGCAGACTCTTCCTCTCCCTCCCCAGTCTCTCTCTCTCCCTTCCCCAGTCTCTCTCTCTCTCCCCCAGTCTCTCTCTCTCCCTCCCCCAGTCTCTCTCTCTCTCCCTCCCCCACTCTCTCTCTCTCCCTCTCCCACTCTCTCTCTCCCTCCCCCACTCTCTCTCTCCCCCAGTCTCTCTCTCTCTCCCCAGTCTGTCTCTCTCCCCCCAGTCTGTCTCTCTCTCTCTCCCCCAGTCTCTCTCTCTCCCTCCCCCAGTCTCTCTCTCTCTCTCCCCCAGTCTCTCTCTCTCCCTCCCCCAGTCTCTCTCTCTCCCTCCCCCAGTCTCTCTCTCTCTCTCCCCCAGTCTCTCTCTCTCCCCCAGTCTCTCTCTCTCTCTCCCCCAGTCTCTCTCTCTCCCTCCCCCAGTCTCTCTCTCTCCCCCAGTCTCTCTCTCTCCCCCCAGTCTCTCTCTCTCCCCGCAGTCTCTCTCTCTCCCCCAGCCTCTCTCTCTCCCCCCAGTCTCTCTCTCTCTCCCCCCAGTCTGTCTCTCTCTCCCCAGTCTGTCTCTCTCTCTCCCCCCAGTCTCTCTCTCTCCCCCAGTCTCTCTCTCCCCAGTCCCTCTCTCTCTCTCTCCCCCAGTCTCTCTCTCCCCAGTCCCTCTCTCTCTCCCCAGTCTCTCACTCTCTCTCTCTCTCTCCAGTCTCTCTCTCTCTCCCTCCCCCACTCTCTCTCGCTCTCCCTCCCCCCCTCTCTCGCTCCCTCCCCCTCTCTCTCGCTCCCTCCCCCACTCTCTCTCGCTCCCTCCCCCACTCTCTCTCTCTCCCTCTCCCACTCTCTCTCTCCCTCCCCCACTCTCTCTCTCCCCCAGTCTCTCTCTCTCTCTCCCCAGTCTGTCTCTCTCCCCCCAGTCTGTCTCTCTCTCTCTCCCCCCAGTCTCTCTCTCTCCCCCAGTCTCTCTCTCCCCAGTCCCTCTCTCTCTCCCCAGTCTCTCACTCTCTCTCTCTCCACAGTCTCTCTCTCTCTCCCTCCCCACTCTCTCTCGCTCTCCCTCCCCCTCTCTCTTGCTCCCTCCCCCTCTCTCTCGCTCCCTCCCCCTCTCTCTCGCTCCCTCCCCCACTCTCTCTCTCTCCCTCTCCCACTCTCTCTCTCCCTCCCCACTCTCTCTCTCTCCCTCTCCCACTCTCTCTCTCCCTCCCCCACTCTCTCTCGCTCCCTCCCCCCTCTCTCTCGCTCCCTCCCCCACTCTCTCTCGCTCCCTCCCCCACTCTCTCTCGCTCCCTCCCCCACTCTCTCTCGCTCCCTCCCCACTCTCTCTCGCTCCCTCCCCCACTCTCTCTCGCTCCCTCCCCCACTCTCTCTCGCTCCCTCCCCCACTCTCTCGCTCCCTCCCCCACTCTCTCGCTCCCTCCCCCACTCTCTCTCTCTCAATTCAATTCAATTAAATTCAAATCGCTTTATTGGCATGACAAGTTACATCTTATGTTGCCAAAGCATCGAAAAACATTCATGTTTGTTCACAAAAATACAGATCTATCCATACAGTGTATAAACAGATATATCCCTGAGTGTATAAATATACTTTCATATAATTTATATATACTCTTTTCTTATATTTAGTGGTTGTCCCTCTGTTTATGGCAAGCTGTGACATAGTGTGCCGCTAGTGTTATACAATTTCTCTCTTCCCCTAGTAGGTATGGGAGTTTTTGGTCGTCATTCAAATTTCTGAAATCCGGGCATATTTTTGTGAATTTTGGGTAGAAATTCTCCCTTATGCCCTGATATTTTCTACAAGCTGTGAGGAAGTGCATCTCTGTCTCCACCACTCCCTGACTGCAGTGAGAGCATATCCTGTCCTCTCTTGGTAGCCAGGTCTGCCTGTGTCTACCTTTTTCGATCGCCAGGTTATGTTCACTAAGTCTGTACCTTGTCACAGTTTTTCTCAGTTTGCTATCCTTTACCATGGTCAGGTAATCACAGAATCACAGAATCACAGAAACCCCACAATGCAGATAGAGGCCATTTCGGCCCATCGAGCCAGCACCGACACATATCCCACCATATCCCCGTAACCCCTACACCAACACGTATCCCACCCTATCCCTGTAACCCCACGTATTTAATCCCCCTAACACTAAGGGTCAATTTATCATAGCCAATCAACCTAACCCGCACATCTTTGGACTGTGGGAGGAAACCGGAGCACCCGGAGAAAACCCACGCAAACACGGGGAGAATGTGCAAACTCCACACAGACAGTCGCCCGAGGCCGGATTCGAACCCGGGCCCCTGGCGCTGTGAGGCACAGTGCTAACCACTATACCACCGTGCTGCCCTCAGCCATGTTGTATTGTCTGTTTAGGGCCAAGTAGCAATTGAGTTTGCTTTGGGTTTTTGTTGTTTCTGCCCAATATGACAGATATTTTTCTTTTTGCTTAGCGACGATTGTGTTGGGTCGAATTTTTTCTGTTACGCTGTCACTGTCCTGGGACTGGTTATTGTTAGTAGTGTTAGTAGTTACTTCACTGAGTCCCAGGACTAGTTGACTGAGGGTATTCTTCTTTATGGTCCTCTCTTGGCATTTCAGGGCTTTGTAATGATAGCATTGGGGGTTGCTCATTTCTAGGTGTTTCCAAAATTTGGTGGCTCTTTTTTGGATAGTGATTATTAATGGATATTGGCCTAGTTCTGCCCTGCATGCATTGTTTACGGATTTCCTTTGAGTCCGGAGGATACTTTTACAGAATTCTGCATGTAGGATCTCGATTGGGTGTTTGTCCCATTTTGCAAATTCTTGTCGTGTTAGCGGTCCCCACACCTCACTGCCATAGAGTGCAATTGGTTCAATTACTGATTTGAAAATTTTGAGCCAAATGCTAATTGGGATTTCTATTTGGATTGATTTTTTAATGGCATAGAAAGCCCTTCTTGCTTTCTCTTTCAGTTCATTCACAGCCAGTTTGAAATTTCCCGTAGAACTGATTTTTAAGCCCAAGTATGTGTAGCTAGTGGTTTGTTCAATTTTGGTTGTCCCTAGTGTGAAATTTATTTTGTGTCCCTGATGTCTGGATCTTTGCTGGAACACAAGGATTTTGGTTTTTTGGGGATTTATTGTCAGGGCCCAAGTCTGACAGTACGACTCCAGCAGATCCAGGTTCTGCTGTAGACCCTCCTTAGTTGGTGACACAGAACCAGGTCGTCTGCATAGAGGAGGAATTTAACCTTGGATTCATATAGGGTGAGGCCGGGTGCTGTAGATTGTTCAAGTAGTTTTGCCAATTCATTTATGTAAATATTAAAGAGTGTCGGTGAGATTGGCAAGCCCTGCGTCACACCCCGCCCCTGTGGGAAGTATTTTGTTTGTTTGTCTCCAATTTTAACTGCACATTTGTTGTTTGTATACATTGATTTAATTACATCATATGTTTTTCCCTCTCTCTCGCTCCCTCCCTCTCTCTCTCTCCCCCACTCTCTCTCTCTCCCTCCCCCACTCTCTCTCGCTCCCTCCCTCTCTCTCTCTCCTCCCCTCCACTCTCTCTCTCCCTCCCCCACTCTCTCTCCCTCCCCCCACTCTCTCTCTCCCTCCCCCACTCTCTCTCTCCCTCCCCCACTTTCTCTCTCCCTCCCTCTCTCGCTCCCTCCCCCACTCTCTCTCTCCCTCCCTCTCTCTCTCTCTCCCTCCCTCGCTCCCTCCCCCACTCTCTCTCTCCCTCCCCCACTCTCTCTCTCTCCCTCCCCCACTCACTCTCTCTCCCTCCCCCTCTCTCTCTCTCTCTCTCCCCTCTCTCTCTCTCTCCCTCCCCCTCTCTCTCACTCCCCCTCTCTCTCTCTCCCTCCCTCTCTCTTGCTCCCTCCCCCACTCTCTCTCTCTCTCTCTCCCTCCCCCACTCTCTCTCTCCCTCCCCCACTCTCTCTCTCTCCCTCCCCCACTCTCTCTCTCTCTCCCTCCCACTCTCTCTCTCTCCCTCCCCCACTCTCTCTCTCTCCCTCCCCCACTCTCTCTCTCCCTCCCCACTCTCTCTCTCTCCTCCCCACTCTCTCTCCCCACTCTCTCTCCCTCCCCCACTCTCTCTCTCTCGCTCCCCCACTCTCTCTCCCTCCCCCACTCTCTCCCTCCCCCCCTCTCTCTCTCTCCCTCCCCCCCTCTCTCTCTCCCTCGCCCTCTCTCTCTCTCCCTCGCCCTCTCTCTCTCTCCCTCCCTCTCTCTCTCTCTCCGCTCCCCCCCCACTCTCTCTCACTCCCTCCCACTCTCTCTCGCTCCCTCCCACTCTCTCTCGCTCCCTCCCACTCTCTCCGCTCCCTCCCTCTCTCTCGCTCCCTCCCTCTCTCTCTCTCTCTCTCCCTCTCTCTCTCTCTCTCCCCCTCTCTCTCGCTCCCTCCCTCTCTCTCTCTCTCCCCCCTCTCTCTCGCTCCCTCCCCCTCGCTCTCGCTCCCTCCCTCTCTCGCTCGCTCCCTCCCCCTCTCTCTCGCTCCCTCCCCCACTCTCTCTCTCCCTCCCCCACTCTCTCTCTCTCTCCCTCCCCCACTCCCTCTCTCTCTCTCTCTCTCTCTACACCTCGCCAGTCTATCTCTTTCTTCCCAGTCCTCTCTCTCTCTTTCTCCCCAGTCTCTCCCTCTTCCCAGTCTCTCTCTCTCTCCCCTAGTCCTCCTCTCTCCCCCAGTTTCTCTCTCCCCCAGTCTCTCTCTCTCTCCCCAGTCTCTCTCTCTCTCTCCCCCCAGTCTCTCTCTCTCTCCCCCCGTCTCTCTCTCTCCCCCAGTCTCTCTCTCTCTCCCCCAGTCTCTCTCTCTCTCCCCCAGTCTCTCTCTCTCTCCCCCAGTCTCTCTCTCTCTCCCCCAGTCTCTCTCTCTCTCCCTCCAGTCTCTCTCTCTCTCCCCCCAGTCTCTCTCTCTCTCTCCCCCCAGTCTCTCTCTCTCTCCCCCCAGCCTCTCTCTCTCTCCCCCCAGTCTCTCTTTCTCTCCCCCCAGTCTCTCTCCCTCTCCCCCCAGTCTCTCTCTCCCCCCCAGTCTCTCTCTCTCTCTCCCCCAGTCTCTCTCTCTCTCCCCTAGTCTCTCTCTCCCCCCAGTCTCTCTCCCTCTCCCCCCAGTCTCTCCCCCTCTCCCCCCAGTCTCTCTCCCTCTCCCCCCAGTCTCTCTCTCTCCCCCCAGTCTCTCTCTCTCCCCCCAGTCTCTCTCCCCCCAGTCTCTCTCCCCCCAGTCTCTCTCTCTCTCTCTCCCCCCAGTCTCTCTCTCTCTCCCCCCAGTCTCTCTCTCTCTCCCCCCAGTCTCTCTCTCTCTCCCCTAGTCTCTCTCTCCCCCCAGTCTCTCTCTCTCTCCCCCCCAGTCTCTCTCTCTCTCCCCCCCAGTCTCTCTCCCTCTCCCCCCAGTCTCTCTCCCTCTCCCCCCAGTCTCTCTCCCTCTCCCCCCAGTCTCTCTCCCTCTCCCCCCAGTCTCTCTCTCTCTCCCCCCAGTCTCTCTCTCTCCCCCCAGTCTCTCTCCCCCCAGTCTCTCTCTCTCTCTCTCCCCCCAGTCTCTCTCTCTCTCCCCCCAGTCTCTCTCTCTCTCCCCCCAGTCTCTCTCTCTCTCCCCCCAGTCTCTCTCTCTCTCCCCCCAGTCTCTCTCTCTCTCCCCCCAGTCTCTCTCTCTCTCCCCCCAGTCTCTCTCTCTCTCCCCCCAGTCTCTCTCTCTCTCCCCCCAGTCTCTCTCTCTCTCTCCCCCCAGTCTCTCTCTCTCTCTCCCCCCAGTCTCTCTCTCTCTCCCCCCAGTCTCTCTCTCTCTCCCCCAGTCTCTCTCTCTCTCCCCCCAGTCTCTCTCTCTCTCCCCCCAGTCTCTCTCTCTCTCCCCCCAGTCTCTCTCTCCCCTAGTCTCTCTCTCTCCCCCAGTCTCTCTCTCTCTCCCCAGTCTCTCTCTCTCTCTCCCCCCAGTCTCTCTCTCTCTCCCCCCAGTCTCTCTCTCTCCCCCAGTCTCTCTCTCTCTCCCCCAGTCTCTCTCTCTCTCTCCCCCAGTCTCTCTCTCTCTCCCCCAGTCTCTCTCTCTCTCCCTCCAGTCTCTCTCTCTCTCCCCCCCAGTCTCTCTCTCTCTCTCCCCCCAGTCTCTCTCTCTCTCCCCCCAGTCTCTCTTTCTCTCCCCCCAGTCTCTCTCTCTCTCCCCTAGTCTCTCTCTCTCCCCCAGTCTCTCTCTCTCTCCCCTAGTCTCTCTCTCCCCCCAGTCTCTCTCTCTCTCCCCCCAGTCTCTCTCCCTCTCCCCCCAGTCTCTCTCCCTCTCCCCCCAGTCTCTCTCTCTCCCCCCAGTCTCTCTCTCTCCCCCCAGTCTCTCTCCCCCGTCTCTCTCTCTCTCTCTCCCCCCAGTCTCTCTCTCTCTCTCTCCCCCCAGTCTCTCTCTCTCTCCCCCCAGTCTCTCTCTCTCTCTCCCCCCAGTCTCTCTCTCTCTCCCCCCAGTCTCTCTCTCTCCCCCCAGTCTCTCTCTCTCTCCCCCCAGTCTCTCTCTCTCTCCCCCCAGTCTCTCTCTCTCTCTCCCCCCAGTCTCTCTCTCTCTCTCTCCCCCCAGTCTCTCTCTCTCTCCCCCCAGTCTCTCTCTCTCTCCCCCCAGTCTCTCTCTCTCTCTCCCCCCAGTCTCTCTCTCTCTCTCCCTCCAGTCTCTCTCTCTCTCCCCCCAGTCTCTCTCTCTCTCCCCCAGTCTCTCTCTCTCTCCCCCCAGTCTCTCTCTCTCTCTCCCCCCAGTCTCTCTCCCTCTCCCCTAGTCTCTCTCTCTCTCCCCTAGTCTCTCTCTCTCCCCCCAGTCTCTCTCTCTCTCTCCCCCCAGTCTCTCTCTCTCTCCCCCCCCAGTCTCTCTCCCTCTCCCCTAGTCTCTCTCCCCTAGTCTCTCTCTCTCCCCCAGTCTCTCTCTCTCTCCCCCCGTCGCTCTCTCTCCCCCCGTCGCTCTCTCTCCCCGTCGCTCTCTCTCCCCCCGTCGCTCTCTCTCCCCCCGTCGCTCTCTCTCTCCCCGTCGCGCTCTCTCTCCCCAGTCTCTCTCTCTCTCCCCAGTCTCTCTCTCTCTCTCCCCTAGTCTCTCTCTCTCTCTCCCCTAGTCTCTCTCTCTCCCCTAGTCGCTCTCTCTCCCCTAGTCTCTCTCTTTCTCCCCCCAGTCTCTCTCTCTCCCCGGTCTCGCACTCTCTCTCTCCCCGGTCTCTCAGTCTCTCTCTCCCCGGTCTCTCAGTCTCTCTCTCCCCGGTCTCTCACTCTCTCTCTCCCCGGTCTCTCACTCTCTCTCTCCCCGGTCTCTCACTCTCTCTCGCCCCGGTCTCTCACTCTCTCTCTCCCCGGTCTTTCTCTCTCTCTCTCCCCGGTCTCTCACTCTCTCTCTCCCCGGTCTCTCACTCTCTCTCTCTCTCTCCCTCTCTCTCTCCGGTCTCGCACTCTCTCTCTCCCCAGTCTCTCACTCTCTCTCTCCCCCCGGTCTCTCACTCTCTCTCTCCCCGGTCTCTCACTCTCTCTCTCCCCGGTCTCTCACTCTCTCTCTCCCCGGTCTCTCACTCTCTCTCTCCTCGGTCTCTCACTCTCTCTCCCCTCGGTCTCTCACTCTCTCTCTCCTCGGTCTCTCACTCTCTCTCCCCCCGGTCTCTCACTCTCTCTCTCCCTGGTCTCTCACTCTCCCACTCCCCGGTCTCTCACTCCCCGGTCTCTCTCTCTCTCCCTCTCTCTCTCTATCTCTTGCCGGTCTATCTCTCTCTTCCCAGTCTCTCTCTCTCTCTCTCCCCCCCCCATCTCTCTCTCTCCCCCCCATCTCTCTCTCTTCCCCCCTCTCTCTCCCCCAGTCTCTCTCTCTCCCCCAGTCTCTCTCTCTCTCTCTCTCTCCCCCCAGTCTCTCTCTCTCTCTCCCCCCCAGTCTCTCTCTCTCTCTCCCCCCCAGTCTCTCTCTCTCTCTCTCCCCCCCAGTCTCTCTCTCTCGATCTCTCCCCCCAGTCTCTCTCTCTCTCCCCCCAGTCTCTCTCTCTCTCCCCCAGTCTCTCTCTCTCTCCCCCAGTCTCTCTCTCTCTCCCCCCAGTCTCTCTCTCTCTCTCCCCCCAGTCTCTCTCTCTCTCCCCCCAGTCTCTCTCTCTCTCCCCCCAGTCTCTCTCTCCCCCAGTCTCTCTCTCTCTCCCCCAGTCTCTCTCTCTCTCCCCCAGTCTCTCTCTCTCTCTCCCCCAGTCTTTCTCTCTCTCTCCCCCAGTCTCTCTCTCTCTCCCCCCAGTCTCTCTCTCTCTCCCCCCAGTCTCTCTCTCTCCCCAGTCCTCTCTCTCTCTCTCTCTCTCTCTCTCTCCCCCAGTCTCTCTCTCTCCCCCAGTCTCTCTCTCTCTCCCCCCAGTCTCTCTCTCTCTCCCCCCAGTCTCTCCCAGTCTCAGTCTCTCTCTCTCTTTCCACGCTCTCTCTCTCCAGTCTCACTCTCTCTCTCCCTCCCCAGTCTCTCTCTCTCTCTCCCCCCAGTCTCACTCTTCTTCCCCCCTCAGATTCCCTCTGTTTCCCCTTTCAATCCTCGATCTCCCCCCTCCCCCATCGGCCACCAACAGATCCCCTAACCCCTGCACAGAGCCGACAAAAGCGTGGCCCAGTTGGACACTGCACATGCGTAGCTCCGGTATCCCGCATGCTGGCGCTGAAGGCTGAAAGGCGAAGAATCAGAGTGCGGGAGAATCGCCCGCTGTCCAGCTGAAAGGTCAAAGGCCAAGGGAGAAAACCACAACCCTCCCGGCGTTACACAGCAACCCAACAATTATCAGAACACACACTTCAAGAGCTGCAATTGGGATCGGCTCCAAGGTCACAAGACTCACAAATGACATCTGTCTGGATTCCCGGGGCCCTTGTGTATTGGGCCCCTTACCCGCTCCAGCTACTGTCCAGTTGTCTGTGTGGCATTTAATATGAAGCCCTGGCCTCCCAGGCAGCAATGTGGTCGGTTGCTGATGCCCTGTGCAACATCAGTTTATTGCGGAGAAGGTTGGTGGTGTTGTTGGTGCTGCTGGTGTTGGGGCTGATCGTGGTGGGATTCTGAGGACCAAGTTGAGACAGTATGAAGGGCACCCATGCTGATGGAATAGATGGCAGGTGAAGTGGAGATGACAGAAGCGATCTGTCAATGGTGAGAGAGAAAATGAGGTTAGACTGGATGGAGAGTGGAAAGACTTGCAGCATGGTGAATCTGTTGTGGAAATGCAGTGAGGAAGAGTTTGTGGCTGAGAGAAGATATCTCTGTCAGATGGGAGCTTTTACTTTACATTTGAAGCTGTCAACTCAACAGCTGATTCAATGGCCACTGAACTCCCGCCTCAGCTTAACAGTCGTGATCCACGACCAGCATGGACCTGTGGGCAAGAAGTCAAATGCAAAAGGTGAGCTGAAAATCATTCTTAAGTGGCTCTAAACAAGCCACTAATGACCTGAATTGGGTCCCCCGTCTCTGTATGTCGGGTTGGGTCTGCTCAGCGCTGACTGACCTGACATTGGGAAAGTTGCGTGGTGGCGGGTTCACAGCGGGGTCCCAACCTGCTGTGAAGAAAAATTACTTTCCCACCCGACCCGCCACCAATCGCGCCCGCTGACTCCCTGCAAAATTCCAGCCATTGCAACTGCATGAATTGAATTTTAAGAATCCATTTATATATTTTAACACTTCAATTCCTGCTACTGCACAATAAGCCCAAATGGATTTTAAGCCTTATGTACTATGAACTAATTTGATACCCATAATGAAAACAATGAACTGACTTAAGAGCTTTTCTAGAGGATTCATGTTAGTTTAAATAAAATAACAGAAGTCTTCAGTTTATGGTTTGATTCTGTGGTACAGTTCCACGCATTTACTTAAAAAAAAATCAATCATTTTAACGGTATAATAGCATTTGCTTTTCGGACAATTTTTGAAAATGTCATTTTAATGCTGACTGGTAATGTAATAGATCACCAATTGTTACTGTATTGTAAATATTGAGATTGAGAGTATATTACATATGACTGATTGAAGTTAAGTTTTCACAGCTGAGATATACTCTGATAAATTAACAACAATTCATAAACCTTGACGACAGAATTATTCTAAAGGAAATGATTTCATTTGTTTCGCTAGAAACATTATATTGTAGCATAAAATTCTGGATGCTTGGATCTTATCAGATATATATAACAGATAAGATCCAAGCATCCAGAATTTTATGCTACAATATAATATAATATATATATGTAATGTATTAAAAATGGAATGTCCGCATGCACTTCCTGCCCATCACACTTTGTTTTATTTTGGTTTAAGGATTTGGTTGTCCTTGAACACAGCAAGTAATTAGGAAGGCAAATGGTATGTTGGCCTTTATTGCAAGGGGGTTGGAGTATAAGAGTAAGGAAGTCTTACTACAATTGTACAGGGCTTTGGTGAGACCACACCTGGTGTACTGTGCACAGTTTTAGTCTCCGTACCTAAGGAAGGATACAGTTGCCTTAGAGACGGTGCAACAAAGGTTACTAGATTGATTCTTGGGTTGAGAGGGTTGTCCTATGAGGAGAGATTGAGTAGAATGGGCCTATACTCTCTGGGGTTTAGAAGAATGAGAGGTGATCTTATTGAAACATACAAGATTCTGAGAGGGATTGACAGGGTAGATGCTGAGAGGCTGTTTCCCCTGGCTGGAGAGTCTAGAACTAGGGGGAGTAGTCTCAGGATAAAGGGTCATCCATTTAGGACTGGGATGAGGAGAAATTTCACACTCAGAGGGTTGTGAATCTTTGGAATTCTCTACCCCAAAGGGCTGTTGATGCTGAATCATTGAGTATATTCAAGGCTGAGATCAATAGATTTTTGAACTCTAAGGGGGAAAAATTGGGTGGCGCCCCTTTTGGGTTGCTAACGTCGCCGGGGCGCTAATTTTAGCACCGCGGAAAAGTTAGCGCCCTTCCACCGGAAATTCAGTAGTAGCGCCCCAAGCAGGAGGTGGAGAGCTACAGGAAGCACTCCACCTTATTCTTGGGGCACTACTACCGAAGATCGTGGCACTACGTGCAACAGCGGCACGCGCACCAGCACGTAGTGCCGTGTCAGTTCAGGCCTCCTCCCCTGATTAAAGGGAAGGGGCCTAGTGCTGCCCACACCGGGGCCCTGCTCCACCACTGGGGAGCGGGGTGCCATGAAAACAGCCCAAGACTCAAGAGGAGTGCCGGGCTGAGCGATCGGTGCCGGCATCCTGAGAAAAAAGGTGGCAGGTGCTGGCAGTCGACCAAAAAAAAGGCCACCAAACACCTGCCCCTTTTATTAGCGCTGCCGCCGCTGCAAAAGCGACCCCCCTGACCCTGTCGGACATATCATCCGGCGATAGGTCAGGGGGCGCAAGGGAAGTTTGCAGCCGGGGCACAAGCGGGGTGCCACGCACGGTGATGATGTCATCGCCGGCGGTGCCATGGGCGCTACCGGCTACCGCCACCACTAACCCCCCGTTGAATTTTGTGGGAGGCGTTAGTGGCGCCGGGCCCGGGCGTGAGGGGATTTGCGCCCCGTTAGCGCCCCCCCCCGGGGGTCGTAGGTTTGGGAGGTGGAAGTCCCGAATTTGGCAATTGGAGGTCGCGAATTTGGGAGGTGCTGCCAAAGAAACATCAGAAAGTAAAAAGTTACACACGGGAATTATTTTAAAGGTTACCTTCAACTGTGGAAAGAGTGAAACACTGTGGTGTCATGAAGGAATTATAATAACAAAGCAGGTACTACGACATCATGAAGAATTATATTTGTTGCAAAAGTTAAACCACTATATGATATATAATATCTTTATGGCATGGTTTATGTCCTTAAATCAGTACTATAATAAACACATCTGCATTATTAACTATTATTGAACAAGAACACCTCCAATGGTTAAGCCAATAATTCTAAAGAATGTTGAGTTCAATTGCTAATGAGCCCAGGTTAAGCTCAAAGTAATCTCAAATCCTATTTTGATCTATTCCTTTGTCTCTTCTCTCACTACATTGTTCCTAACATGGTTCATTATAGCTGGTAATTAATGAAACTAATCAAATGTGCTGGTGTAGAGTCAAATGTTACCCATTCAAATAAAACACCAGATTTAGCAGTGCTGCACGCTTATATTTTACTACATATCCACGCTTAAAAAGGAACTGATAAATTATGTATGATTTTATTGCCTGGTGCCTATGAAGTTGCTGTTAAGCTGAGATGCAAGTATAAAGATCAGAATAAAAAGGAAAGGCAATCCAAACAGGACCGACGCTTAGTTCAAACACTAAGATGAAAAGCTACCATGACGGGAGTGAGTCAGGCATTGCAGCTCGAGAGGGACACGCAGAGCCCATAACTGTTAGACCCTATTAAAAAAAAGTTAACCTGGCAGGATATCTCTTAAGTTGTTTGCATAAATCCCTCCCGAGTTGACGATTCCGATCCCCAGGTACCAGTAGATTAACCTGACATTAAGAAATATGGCACTGTTAATGTTTGCGATGCAGCAGAAATTCAAATGATCCCATCAAACTGCCAAGTCATTTGATTTGTTGTTGTGGTCTCTTATAACCTAAGCTGACAACACAGCTTCTCCTGAGATCATCTGCGCAGGATTCATCAATCAAACTATTGAAATGGTAATAATCACCGAGGCAAAGTTGGTCTAACGATGGAGCAGTTTGCTGATCGGTGATTTCTACTAAAATTGTGAACAGCTGGTTGGGTAAAAGAGCAGAATTTGAAATAAATAAACTATTATCTTATTTTCCGGTGAACATTTTCTTCATTTTTTTGAATGATTTTTTGAAATTTGTTATGATAATTTGTCAACAGCAAATTTGTTATTCAATTGTCAACAGCAAATTTAGAATAAAACAATGAAAGGTAAAATAATGCAAGGCTCCAACTTATTAAGTTGAAAATAGTGACATATACTATGGCGCCATAAGGGAATGGTAGCCTAGTGGTAATGTCGCTGGGCAAGTAATCCAGAGGCCTGGACTAATGATCCAGAGACGTGAGTTCAAATCCCACCAAGGCAGCTGAGGAATTTAAATTCAGTTAATTAAATAAATCTGGAACAAAAAGCTAGTAAAGGTAATCATAAAACTATCGGATTGTCGTAAAAACCCACCTGGTTCACTAGTGTCCTTTAGGGAAGGAAATCTGCCTGGTCTGGCCTATATGTGACTCCAGACCCACAGCAATGTGGTTGACTCTTAACAGCCCTCTGAAATGGCCTAGCAAACCACTCAGTTGTAACAAACCACTGAAGTAAGATATTAAAATTGAGCGTAACAGGGCATGTTTAGTAGAACGCAATTGCAGCCACAGAATGTTTAAAGATGAAATGTACTAATTATTCGTATGTTTAATTGCAGAAATGACCATACCAGTTTAGAGAGATGAAACTTACAAAAAGAGACAGTGACATAACCCTTTTCTGGAAAAACGAAACTTAGTAGTGGCCAGGAGAGGAATGACTCGTTTCCCAGAAATCACATGACCTGGATGACTCATTTCCAAGAAATCAGAGGGTCTACATGCCCCTTCAGTGAAAAGTGAAACTTATGTTATAGGTTATTTTGTATGAGTTAGACACACCTAGTTAGTGATTAATGTATAGACTTTTAAATCGATTGGATCTCTGAAGTAGGAGGTCTTGCAAAATGTGTATAACTATGAATCTTAAGAGATTCAGTGGCGTGGTAGCCTTGTGTTGGGACACAAGTGCAATATCTCCCCAGGCCTGAATAAACCGTTTTGACTTCAATTATTGGGTCTGTCTTTCTTACAACAAGCCGGTGACATCGACCTTGTATATCACTTGTCCGCACTTTGGGGGCTTACATCAATTGGCGACGAGGATGGGATACGCGATCTGAAAAAGACTCTCGGACAACTTAACCTAAGGCAGGTGAGTATGTTTTAATTACCACCTGTAAAATTAGAGGTTAATTGTTGGCGAGACGTTAAGTCAGAATCGACGTATAAAAGAACTATAAAAAGAAAGAAACCTTTAATTGAAGGCGGTTAAAAAGTAAACTGCAGTTAGGGGCAGGGTGTTCCTTAAAGCCGTGAGGCGGCGAAACCTCAGATAGGGGCAGGGCGTTCCCTAAGCCATGTGGCGGCAAACCAAGAGGGGCGGAAAGACCCCTACCCCGGGGAGGCGGGAAATCCTTTTAGCCAAGAGGCGGCAAAACCTCAACAAACGAATGAATGGGTGCACCGTAGTGAGTGAATGAAATAAAACCCCTACAGTCACAAAGAGGTTAAAACTCAAAACCTCGGGACTAAAGGGTTGGTGTGTTTAACGAAACAGAGTGATTGACAGGAAGTGAGCAATTAATCAGAGTAACGCTATAGGGGTGAGCAACGTAGTGTATAAACCTAATTCACCAATACCGTGAATTAAGCATTAAACATAGCAGTTAGTTATGACTGGACTTGGATTCTATAACCCGACTCCTGGCAGATAAAAATGAAAAAAAACAGTGCAGAGAGCCAAAGGCTTGGTGGGGAGGAGCTAAAGACAAAGAGGCAACAGATAATGTAAGGAATTGAAACAGAAGGGAGAGATAAAGAAGGAAAAATATCTAATTTGCAGGCGAACCAATTTGAAACCCCAGCAAGAAAAAAAAACCAAACAAACAGGGATTTGGAAACTAGGGAAAGCTGTTGAGTCACCGATTTAAAAAGGAAGGAAAAGATAAACTTAAAGCTTTACCAACATGGAAGTTATTAGCATCTGTACCAAGACAAGTAAAACACGAGATTTGCTGAGTGAAAGGAACCTTAGTCATATGCTGGAATTACAGTTTGTATGAAAATGTGTGTTAAAGTGTGAATGTTTCCTGATTAGGAATGTTTAAGAGGTTACAATATTCCTTTGTCTGAAAATCTGTCCTTTAGGAAAAAAAGAAATGTCTGCTGTGTGTTGTAGCTCCACCCACTTCTCTGTGTTAAAGAAAAGCATTTAACCCTTTTGTCTTGTCTTGGATTTTGGAAGTTTAAGAATGTGCGAATAAGATTGTGCCCTCAGAATGGAAAAAAACCTATTACAATTTAAGTTAAGCTGGAGTGTAAAAACTGAGAAGAGTAACAAAAAGTTTGTTTAATGAAAGATTAAGTTTCAGTCCAAGATCTAACCTTGGAGTTATGAGGTAAATTAACCTGTTAAAACCAGACTTTCATTGTGGCCACAGTGAAATTCTGGTTGATGTAAATTGGTGTAGTCCGAATTGAATAAGATAATTCCACTCCGCAAGAATATCCGATAGTGGCAGGTCCCTCTACAATGTTTAATTGACTATGGTACTGGGAGCCGTATAGAAGGCGGGACTAGAGTTAAACCTTAGAAAGGTATAGGTAGGGAAGGATGAAGTAGTCGACCTAGGATACATAGTGACACAAGGGAAGAGACAAATGCCCCAAAACAGATGGGAGGGGCATTAGGACTGGCTGCGTGCTTTGATTGCTCGCAAGCTTCTAGGGATGGCAACAGGAAGGGACCGCGGCAGAGAGGGGAGGGGGATCCGAGGATGTTTGTTGACGCATTGGTAGGGGGCCGACAGTGAAAAATGTTAATAGACACAGGAGCCACAATCTCATTGACAGACTTACCCTTACCCCAAACGGAACTTTCAGTTAGTTTAGCAGGAATCGGTGGACGAAGAATCAGGACTTATAAGAGCGAAACAGTCTTACTAGAAATTGGATGTATAATAATACCTACACAGTTGTGGGTATGCGAGAACACCAAAGGTGTAAAGTCTGTGTGTTATATTGTAAATTAATACACAGACCACAAGAGTAAACTTTAACAGGACTTTACTATTCGAAGGTCAGGGCGGATCTGCCCAATAACTCATTACACAGCACTTATATACCGGTGTGGTCACCACCGGTATTACAGTGTACAGCAGCCAAGATAAAGTAGTGCAACACCTAAAATAGTTTTCTTAAAGGTGGACGGTTACATACAATAGTTCTCTTAAAGGTAGAACGGTTACATACACTACAAAAGGAACAATCCTAGGGATAGATATACTGCGAGAAGTAGGAGCTTTAGTCGACCCTAAAGCGAATGAAGTGTACTGGCCCCCAGATTATAAGTTAAACAAACAGACAGACCCGGGAAACAAAGTAGAAATGGCCCAGCCTATACAGGATTTGATCAAAGGGGGGTAGCCAAAAGAAAAAGTGTAAACCTATATAGATAGTCGGAATGCCTTTGGGGTGGTGTCTGATTACATGATAGCGGGAGTAGGCAGGGATATATGACACCAGGAGGAAGACCCGTAAGAGACAAGAATATAATCAAGGAATGAGTAGGAACCTTTCTCCTACCCAAAGAGTGCGTAATAATAAATTAAAGCACACAAGAGGATGGGCAGCTAAACGAGCAACTGAGAGAGGGAATCTGACCAATGAAGCCCAAGTGTTCATGTTTAGTTAAAGTGTGAAACCACAACTGTCTTTAGGGCAGGGATGTTTTTGGGTTGCGTGAAGTGATGCAATAATGTTTAGCTCCGCCTTCAAAAGCCTGCGAAGGAGTTAACCCTTTCCACTGACAGCTGTTTGAGTTCACCAAGCAACAACTTCAGTATTACTGAATAGAATTTAAAGATATTGGACATTATTAAATTTAAGTTTCTTAATGTTAAGCTGATATTTCCCCACAGTGATAGAAGGAAAATTAGGATTTGATAAATGGAAGTTATCTTATAAACTAATTGCAGCACCGTCTCAAACGGCCGGGAGACTGCTTGGGAGGCTGTCCTGTTACCCAAAGATAAATCTGGACAGATAGTTAGAGACATGAGGCCAAAGACCAACAGATTATACGGGATCGAGAACAGGATACATGGGACGACCAGAAGGAGGACTTAGCAATAGATAGCAAAGTGATAGCAGAAATAATACCAGCCAAACCAGGGCTAGCACTCAGATGGTCAGGACCTTATGAAGTATTTATGAATAGTGACACATGTGCTCATGTAGATGGGTCTGGAATGGGTAAAGGAAGGTGGAAACACTGGGCTCAGTTAAAAATATATAAGAAAGACAATGAGTAAACCAGAGATGGTGCCCTTTTTGACAGAGTGAGGAGTATACTAGAAGATAGCACGGTGGCATAGTGGTTAGCACTGTTGCCTCACAGCGCCAGGGACCCGGGTTCGAATCCGGCCTCGGGTGACTGTGTGGAGTTTGCACATTCTCCCCGTGTTTGCGTGGGTTTCCTCCGGGTGCTCCGGTTTCCTCCCACAGTCCAAAGATGTGCAGGTTAGGTTGATTGGCTATGATAAATTGACTCTTAGTGTTAGGGGGATTAAATATGTGGGGTTAGGGGGATAGGGTGGGATATGTGTTGGTGTAGGGGTTACGGGGATCGGGTGGGATATGTGTCGGTGCAGGCTCGATGGGCCGAAATGGCCTCTATCTGCACTGTGGGGTTTCTGTGATTCTGTGATATAAAGAATGGGAAGGGGGAATTACTACATATATCAATGATAGGGCTGTGTATGATGATAATGGGCTGTGTATGATGATAATGTTATATGCCATAGTTTGCATCTTCAGGTATGTCTGGGGACAGAGCCACAGAACAAGAAATGAACCAGATGTACAGCAGTTTGAACTGATAAAATGGATATGAGCAGAATAATTCTAACTGGCTGGTGACAACCAGCCCCCTTTTTGTAATTACAGGAACATTGGACGTCTGGAATGAGATGGAGCGTCCTCGCCTTGATCCTAGGGATGAACATAAGTATTGCCATTATCGAGGGGGATTAGTAATAAGGAGAACACAGGATGAGGTGTATTTTAGTGTAGCACATAGAATTACTAAGCTTGCCATTAATATGAGTACTTTTGAGATACAAAACAAACATGGAACTCCCTGTGGGTAAAACAATTAGAGGGTCCACAGGAAAAATCTATCGTACAAAGATGTAAGAAACAGGGAGTATTGGAAACGACCGGAGCAGGGGATGCAGCCGGGTTAGCAACAGTTAATAGCTTGGACATAGTAGGAGTAAACAAAGGAGTAGAAGAATTACAAGCAAAAATAGAGAAGTTACTAAAACAAGCTATTGGAAATAGCCAGCAATTGACACTGGCAGGGAAACCAAACAATAATGCAATTGTCTGGGGTGGAAGAGATAGGAGCCCCCCATGCAGAAACAATCAATACAATTATTGATAGACTTAATAATGCTTCTCGCCAAAACGATAAGGAACTAATATGTGTCATGTATGGCTCATGGCTATTGTCAAATGCTCAGCATAACATGAGGCAAATAAATAATGGACAGATCCCTGATTGGATTACTAATAAGGATCTGGAACCTTGGATTGACACAAATAAAAGCCTATGCAAAGGATGTAAAATGGGACAAGTATACCGGGCAGGCGATTGTCTGACCCCATGGACTAAGATGATTGGCTTTGTACTGGACATCCCACAATTCCCAGAAGGGGGACAACCCCTATACGATGTGATTAATATAGGAGAAGTACAAAGGGAAAGTGGGTTAAATATCATGATGTCCCTACCAAGGCGCTCTGGGAAAGAGATGAAGATAATAAACAGAAGAATGAAACCTAAAGGGGGGTGGTAGTTGTTGTGTATGTAACCGTTTACCTTTAAGGGAACTATAGAATGTAACCGTTCGCCTTTAAGAGCACTACTTTAGGGTGGCACTATCTATTGGCTCATGTATACTGTAATACCGATAGTGACCACACCAGTATATAAGGGTTGTGATACGTTAACTAGGGCAGAATCGCCCGAGCCTCTGAATAGTAAAGACGTGTTTTATTTTGTTAACAGTGGAGTCTGTGATTATTTATAATACAACCCACAGACTTAACATTGGCGACGAGTCAGGATTCGAACCCTGCGGCAGTTGTTCCACGGCGGCTTCGTCCGAAGACAGGACGTTGAAGAGAGGTTTCAATCCTCACCAGTCTGGAACCGACAGGCTGGAAGCGACAGGCATTAGGACCCTGAAGCCTCCATAACCTCGTGGGTAAGCCGCAGCGTTGGCTGCAAAGACAGGGCGATCGCAATCCCTGATAAGAGCCGCGGTGAAACGCGCGAGCGGGTAAGCCAGAGCCCGGGAGGGAGCGAGCAAGAGAGCCAGAGGCCGGGGGCCGCTTTCAAGTGCGAGGCGCAGCCGGGCCATCGATCGCATCCGCTGATAAGGCCCGCACTCGGCCTGAAAGTCAGCGTCGGGGAACGGGTGATAACCGCCATTGAAGTGGGCGGAGAGCGCCGAGAAGCGCGGGAAAACCGCCATCGAAGTGGGCGGGGAGAGCGAGAAGCGCGGGAAAGCCACCATTTTTCGCGGGGAAACCGCTGAAGAAGAAGGAAGAAGCGGGAAACCGCCATCTTGGAAATTATTAAGAATTTCAGGAAAGTAATAAGATTTTTCAGAAAGGCTGGTGTGTTCTCAAGAAGAGAGGGAAAATAAGTATAAGTACAGCAATACTTGTGGTGTTCTCAAGAAGAGAGAAGAAAATTAATTAGAATTTTCAGAAACAAGAAATAAGTAAAGAAATACTTGTGGTGTTCTCAAGAAGAGAGAAGAAAATTAATTAGAATTTTCAGAAACAAGAAATAAGTAAAGCAATACTTGTGGTGTTCTCAAGAAGAGAAGAAAATTAATAATAAGTAAAGAAATACTTGTGCTGTTCTCGGAAAGAGAAGAAGATGCCTAAGCGAGGAAATATTAATGATTTTAATGCTGAAATAGAAGACAGGGCCACGTATGGGGAACGCATAGGAATATATTGCGTAGCCATATACGCCAAGGCAATAACTTTGTTAAATTCGATGGGAGCAAAAACATACGGGCTCTTGAAACATCTAATAGCACCAGTTAAACCAGTGGACCAGACCTTCGAAGAGATCGTAGCAGTGCTGAAGGATCAAATTACTGCAAGCATTTCCAAATGCTACCGTTGTGGAAAGACAACGCACGACCAGAATCAGTGCTGGTTTAAGAATCAAGAGTGCAGGAAATGTGGCAAACTGGGTCACATCGCGAAGGTATGCAGGTCCAGAAAGAAGACCAACAAACAAAGGAAGCCACCACCACAAGAAAAGTACAACAAGGTGCATCAGGTGGCTGAAAAGAGTTCAGACGAACAAAATTCAGACTCAGACCCAAACAGCCAGGAGTTGGATAGTCTGAGAATCCACAATGTGGGTAAAGTAACTGATCTACAGACGATCTGGGTCACACTAAAAATAGCTGGAGTCCAAGTACGAATGGAGCTGGACACGGGATCAGCTGTATCAGTCATCAACCAAAAGGACTACCACCGACTATTCTCTCACATACCCTTAAGAAATACCAAGTTCGTATTACAGACATACACGGGGCATCGCATATACCCCATGGGGAAAATAAGAGTCAAGGTGAGAGATAGGGGTAAAGTACACCCAAGAATGAATTTGTACGTACTACCTGAGGGAGGACCACCACTTCTAGGACGGGAGTGGATCAAGAAAATAGACATGGAATGGCACTACCGACAAGCAATGACGAGTGAGGACTCGGTGCAGACAAGCAGCTCAGACTCTGAGCCGGAAGACGATAAGTCCAGCTTATGTATGAAAAACAAGGTTAACATTAACTCACGGACTAAGGTTGGAAAATCGATGGCGTGCATAAAGACAGAGAATTCTGAGTCTGTTCAAGCTACAGACATATGCATTACGGAGGAACACCGGGCTCGAACTCAACGCTATTTCAAAGTACAACAACAATTAGAACAATTAAGTTACCGCCTCGTACAAGAGATGAAAACAATGAAAAAGTTCTATGACACCGAATGGGAGAGTCTGGAAAGACAACAGAACCTACTGGCTCAAGCAGAGAGCGACCATAGAGCCATCGTGACCAATTACCGATCACATCTCCCTGATGATGTTCAGGGGTTAGAATATTTGCATGATCTAGAGATACAGCAGAAGGGCAAATCACGCTGCACTGAGGATTTTGTTCTGCAATTAGAGACGGAGCTAGTGCAGGCAAAGTTAAGAGAAGTTGAATCACAGGGTGCTCTTAAGGAGATGCAGAAACAAATCTTGGACATGGAAAAGAGAAACGCTTCTTTACCTGATGAGAATAATGTGGCCATGTTGCAAGAGGAGCTTATAGGGGCGAAACTGAAAGAAGCTAAGCAAAGGATGTTGGAACTTGAAACGCAGAACCAAATCAGCGGTAATCAGCTATGTCAAGCAGAGAAGGAGTGCAAGGGTCTACATGAGAAGGTGCAATATCTCTCAGCCCAAAATAAGGGACTACTCACTCAGTTAAATGAAAGTAAACGGGAAATGGCTGAGATGGACTGCAAGAATAAAGAAGAGTTGATGGCAGTGAGACTTCGAGAGGCAGATAGCATAGCAGCCTTGGCTGAACTCCAACAGGAAATTGCGAAAGAAACAAATGAAGAGGAATCTTCAGGAAGCCAGGATTTTATTCCAGTTCTTCTCTACGACTCCTTACAAGCAGAGTGCGAGAAGTTGAAAAAACAGTATGAACAGGCCCAGACTACAATTCTGGAAGGGGTTAACTCAGCAACCTCCGAAAAGCTAGTTTCGTTGGAAGTATATGAGCAACTAAAGGTTGAACATGAGCAAGAAGTCCAAAGGCTGCAGGAAATTCTTGAGGAGCTCAGGGCCAAGACAGACTCATCGGTAGAAGTTCCATACATAGATGAGGATGTAGAGGTGAAAGACATGGCAGAACTCATAAAAATATGGAAGGAAGCCCAAGACAAATATGAGGCGGCAATTACCGAGGTTGACCGACTTGAAGAACAGTTTCAACTGGGAATGGGCCCTGAACATGAGCTAGAGAGCATCGAGGCGCAACTTCTCCAAGCACTGGAAGCCAAAGTACAAGAGGAAGAGAAGATGAAAGCATTGGAGAAAATGATGGATGAAATGGAGGAGTACGCTGAATTACGTCCAGGGGAACAGGAGAATGGGGAAACAGCTACTTCAGTAGAAGGATTAAATAGCCTGATAACGAAATCCCTGAAGGAAGGGAAAGGATTGAACGCACAAATGAGGCCAGGAGGGAAGGAAGGGCAGACATCCGAGGAAGAGCAGGATGAATATGATTGCTTGAAGAAGGGTTTTGACCTGTTGAGTGACACCGAATGTTATGAGGATGTGGTCTGCCCAAATTGTGATGGGAACTCCCAAAGTGCTGAAATCCTGAGGAAGCACTTAAGGTCTAAGGAACATAGAGAGTTGGTGGCGCTACAGATGGCAGCCGGGAAAAGAGCTCGGAGAGTTTCAAAAAGGCAGAAAAGAAAAAGAAGAAGCAGAAAATAATAACTGTTTAAAATATTATTACTTCTACTACCTCAGTCCGAACACTACGAAAGGTGCTAAATTTGTAAAAAAAATCCAGGGACATTATCAAGACAGCCAGTGGGTTGTATAAGTCCGCACTGCTGGTTCAACAGGACGAAAGTACAAGCTGTTAAAAAAAAAAAGGCTATGGAGGATGCTGTCTGGAACGAATTAATACCAGAGACTGAATTTATGAACTGTTCCCACAGAGACTGAACCTGTAAACTGATTCCACTGAGAGTATGTTTGTAAACTGTTATATGACGTTGACTCCATTGAGAGTATATCTGTAAATTGTTATATGACGTTGACTCCATCGAGAGTATATCTGCAAACTGTTTATATAAAGTTGAAGATTGTATGTTTAACGGGATTCTGTAAGTAATAAGCTAGGAAGGGAGGAGTGTTGTGTATGTAACCGTTTACCTTTAAGGGAACTATAGAATGTAACCGTTCGCCTTTAAGAGCACTACTTTAGGGTGGCACTATCTATTGGCTCGTGTATACTGTAATACCGATAGTGACCACACCAGTATATAAGGGTTGTGATACGTTAACTAGGGCAGAATCGCCCGAGCCTCTGAATAGTAAAGACGTGTTTTATTTTGTTAACAGTGGAGTCTGTGATTATTTATAATACAACCCACAGACTTAACAGTAGTGGACGGGTGCCACCACAAGGGAAGGACAACCCCCCACCGAGGGAGACACATCCGAGTGCGGATTTGCGAAAATTACCAATTGCACCCTCGAGGTACACCCAAGGGGGATACACCGGACATGGGTAGCACCAAGGAACAATGGGACATGTTGTGTCACCACAATTGAACAGAAATATGAATATCAAGATATGGCTTGTACCATTCCCCAACCAAACCGTTGTTTTGGTCTAAAGATACCTATACAGATAGGAAAACCTGGTCATTTGATAATATGAGACTTACTAAAAAGGGTTGAAACTTATGTCATACCAGAGCCCAAGGCAATTCCTAAGTTAGAGGAAGCTTGACAGAAGTTACGGCAGGACACAAAGGAAATTTTAAAGTGTTATCATAAAATAGAAGAAGGCTTAAAGAGACAACAGAAAGACATTCGTACAACATTAGAGGAAACTCACCCACTTCCTCATATTTTGATAATTGGGGATCAGGATGGTCGGGGACTTTGGGCGCCTCAGTGATACAATGTTTAATGATATTCCTCATGATTGTTATTATGATATATTGTGTATTTTTACTGCTCCAGTGCCTCTGTACCAGAATGAGTAAGGCCGATATTGGTGCAGTGAAAGAAGTCGAGCCTGAGGAGGGGCAGGTAGCGAAGTTAAGAATGGACAACTCCCCCGCCTCTCCAAGGCAAATGGTGTACGACGTGATAGGAAGCCCTGAAATTAGGAGAGATTAATTGGGTATGGTAATTAAGGACCGGGCCGGCCAACCGTAAGATGGAGGTGGCAGAAGGAGGGTGGTGAATGAGGATTGGTGTGTGATGACAGTCTCGAATTGGCACATCACACATCCAACGCGGGAATGAGGGACAAGCTGGAGCAGAAAGCCTAAACCATTAATGCAGGGTCTAAGGGGCCCCGGGAATGGTTACACCGGAAGGAGTGCATAAAGGAAAGACCACCCTAAAGGAAAGCCCACTGTAAAGGAAAGACCACTATTGTGTCTGTGTGCTGATAGAGACACTGAAGACAGGAGTTGGTTTCATAGGTGTTTACTAAACAAAGTCTGGAGGGGAACTAACTGATACAACACAATATACAGGCTTATATAGCCCGAGTGGCCATTACCGGCATTACAGTACAAATGGGGCTCTTAAAGGCACATACACTACAATTCCTCCCCTTTTAGCCAACCAGTACATAATATTTTAAGTCATTATTAATTACATGTTACAAGAAAAATAATCTACACATTGCTGCAGTTAATTAATTATAAGTCAGTCTCTCTGGAGGCTTCCTGACTCGGTCTGGATAACGCCTCGGTGGTGTAGTAGTTTCTGGTGGTGTAGTAGGTTCTTTTGGCAAGGCTGATTCGGCTTGAATGCCAGTGTCGGGTTCATCGGGTTCCAGTATCACCGGATCGGAGGTAGATATGGGTATCTCTACTTCATCGTTAGGCGTATAGAGTTGTGGTGTAGGTTGTCCCTTTTCGGATGACTCTATGATTTGGTCAGCATGGCGCCTTATTATGCTTTCTCCGATGTCCACGGTATACATCAGCGGTCCTAGTCGTGTGCAGATAGTTCCAGGCTGCCATTTCTTGGTACGGTAGTCCCGGGCCAAAACTTGTTGACCTATCTGGAAGGTTCTAGTTGGCCTTTCATTCATGCCTTGAAATTGCCGGTTCTCTACGTCCCTTTTGATGTTGGGCTTGATCAAATCCAGCCGGCATCTTACGCTTCTATTGAAGAACATCATGGCGGGAGTTTGGTTTGTAACCATATGTGTTGCATTCCTGTATGCGAACAAGAAGTTATCCACCTTGTGCTGAAGTTTTATGTCTTCATTACCCATGGCCTTTATGGCCTTCTTGAAGGTCTGGACAAACCTTTCAGCCAATCCATTGGTGGCGGGATGGTATGGGGCGGACGTGTAGTGCTTAACCCCATTGTTTTTTTAAGAACTTCCTGAATTCTTCGGACACAAATTGTGGTCCATTATCAGAACAGATCTGTTCCGGCAGCCCATTCCTGGCAAACTTGGTCCTTAATACTGTGATGGTTTTTTCCGTGGTGGTGGAGGACATCTTTATTACCTCCGGCCACTTGGAGTGTGCATCCACCGCGATTAAGAACATTGAGTCCATAAATGGACCAGCAAAGTCGATGTGTACCCTTTGCCAGGGAGATGAGGGCCACTCCCATGGATGTAGAGGGGCTTGGGGTGGAGCATTTTGGACCTTCTGGCATCCTAGGCAGCTCTTGGTCATTTCTTCGATGTCTCCATCGATACCTGGCCACCATACATACAAACGCCCTGGCTAGGTTCTTCATTTTCACTCCACCCAGATGCCCCTCGTGAAGCTCCTTTAGCACTTTATCCTGGAGTTTGGGTGGAATCACCACTCTGGATCCACACATCAAGGTTCCTTGGCACACTGACAGCTGTTCTCTTCTTTGCGAGAATGCTGGCAACAGTGGTTCGCCATGTGCTGGCCATCCCTTCACTGTTAAATCGTAGACTCGTGAGAGAGTCGGGCCATTTCTAGTTTCCCTTTCAATGGCAGAATTTGTTACTGGTAGACATTCGACTATGGTAGAGTGGAAAATCTTCACTGGGTCTACGGTAGGTGCTTCTTCTACCGTTGGCAACGGTAGGCGCGATAACCCGTCAGCATTCCCATGCTGTTTTGATCCTTTGTATTCTATGTTGTATTGGTGTGCCCCTAGAAAAAGGGACCACCTGTGTAGCCTTTGCGCTGTCATAATGGGAACACCCTTTTTAGGGTTGAATATGGAGATGAGGGGTTGAGGGTCAGTCAACAAGGTAAATTTTTGTCCGTGTAGGTAATGGTTGAATTTCTTCACTCCCCATACCAGGCTGAGTGCTTCCCTGTCGATTTGGGCATAGTTACGCTCAGCTGAGTTCAATGAGCGTGACGCAAAAGCTATCGGCCGTTCCGAGCCATCAGGGAATTTATGCGATAATACTGCTCCTACGCCGTAAGGGGATGCATTGCACGCCAGTCTGATTGGCAGTGATGGGTTGTAATGAGCCAAAACTTCTTTGGACGTGATTAAGTCTTTGCATTTATGGAAGGCACGTTTACAGTCTTCGCTCCATTTCCAAATTATTCCTGTTTGTAGCAGTTCATTAAGAGGGTGTAGAAGAGTTGATAAGTTCGGTAAAAATTTATGATAGTAATTTATTAATCCCAGGAACGACCTTAATTGTGAAACATTTTCAGGTGCTGGGGCTTTTATGACCGCTTCAATTTTTTCAGGTGACTTATGCAACCCTTCCTTATTAATTATGTGGCCACAATATGATATTTGATTTTGGAAAAATTCGCACTTGGGGCGATTTGCTCGTAGGCCCCGTTCTCTCAGCCTAGTGAGCACCTGCTCCAAATTGGCAAGCTGCTCGTTGTTGTTTTCTCCTGTTAAAAGGATGTCGTCTAGGTAGCATTGAGTCCCCGGAATCCCTTGCAGGACTTGCTCCATAGCTCTTTGCCAGATAGCTGGAGCGGATGCGACTCCGAAAACCAGTCGATTGTACTGGTACAGACCTTTGTGTGTATTTATCGTGAGATATTTTTTAGAGGCCTCTTCAACCTCCATCTGTAGAGATGCCTGTGCCAAGTCAATTTTGGTGAAAATATCTTCTATCCTCGGAAGAGGATACTGTACCATGTGAAGGACTGGGTTTACAGTCACCTTGAAGTCTCCACAGATGCGAATTTTTCTCTGTTCTTCAGATTTATCATTATTCAATGCTTTCTTCATGACTGGAACGATGGGTGTTGCCAATTCGCCCCAATCTATTTTGGATAATACGCCTGCCTTTTCCAAATTCTCCAGCTCTGCCTCGACTGCTGGACGAATTGCGTATGGCACCGGTCTTGCCTTAAAAAACTTGGGAATTGCTGCATCTTCCACTTTTATTGAGGCGGTGATGCCTTTCAAGGTTCCTAGTTTCTCTTGAAACACTTCTTTGGCGTTGGCCAAGATGTCTTTTAATCGTTCAGGTATGATGTCATCATCGTTTTTTTCCTTACTGGTCACCGTCAGTGCCTGAATGGAGTGCCAGTCTAAACGTATTTTCCTGATCCATTCACGTCCCAACAGCGGTGGACCACCATCTTGTAGAATGTATAAATACAACTTTTGTATTTCCTTGCCGTTGTATACAACAGGCACCCTTATTTTTCCTTTGGGGTATACTTTCTGCCCCGTATATGTTTTCAAGATAATGGATGTGTCTTTTAAAGGTATATGCAGAAATAGCCGCTCGTAATCCCGTCGATTTATGACGGTCAGAGCTGATCCTGTATCTAGCTCCATTTTAACTGGGGACCCCGCTATCGTGAGGGTAACCCAAATGGTCTGGTAACCATCTTTGGCAATTACATTATGTAATTTGAGACAGCTTAGTCTCTTGTTTTCGGAGTCGCTATCGCTCTTCTGGTCTTCGGAGCTACTGTCCGTCATCATTTGTACCTTTCTGTACTTTTCTTTATTGATTTTTTTTTTCCTGTCTGTGGATTTTTTTTGTCCAGATCGGCATACCCGTGCAATGTGTCCAATCTTTCCGCATTGCCTGCATGCTTTTTCCTTGAACCAGCAGTCCCTCTGGTCATGGGTGGATCTGCCGCAGCGATAACATCTCTCGAAACCCTGTGTCATTTCATGGGTGCCGAAGTCCTGTGTCTTTTGTTGTATCTCTGCAGCTCCTCTTGCGGCTGCTTCGTATGATACAGCCATACTGAAAGCCTTGTCCAGTGTTAAATCTTTTTCAGAAAGCAGCCTTTTCTGTGTTCCTTCACTTAGGAGACCACAGATGAATTTGTCTCGAAGATAATCTGCTAGTCCTGCCCCAAATTGGCAGTGTTTTGATAGCTTTCTTAATTCGGTGAGGTAATCAGCGTTACTTTCATTCTTGTGTTGATTTCTCTTGAAGAATTTGAATCGTTCCGCTATCAGCAGCGGTGTTGGGTTTAAGTGCTCCTGTAGGGTATCAACAATTTCTTTAAAATTCTTGTCCTTTGGTTTGGCTGGAGTGATTAAATTTCGTAAAAGCCCGTATGTCTTTGCGCCCATTAGATTTAGCAGTACTGAAGCTTTTTTTCATCTTCTATTCCATTTGCGGTGCAATATACCTCCACTCTTTCCACATATGTGGTCCAATCCTCTATCTCGTTATCAAAAGCATCAATATTGCCAGACTTAGGCATCCTAGAAATAAAATGGCGCTTCCCGCACTTTTCTTTCTTTTCTGCAGAAAAGATATGGCGCTTCCCCGCCGCTGCTGCTGATGACAATGCTGTTTCCCGCGGTTTCCGTTCTTTTTATTTATTTATTTACAGTTGGAGACTCGTTCCCGCCGGACTCTCTCTCTAGGTCTGAACGCCGACCTGCTTGCAGCGCCGGCCGTCTCCCGAGTGCTCCCACCCCGTCTGTTACTGCTTGCCTCCGCTTTCGCTGCTTGGCCTAGCTGTAGAGCCAGCCGCTGGAGCCCCAGCCCGATGCCCAGGAAGGATTATTGCAGTACCTGCCACCAGCTTGGCTAGCTGGTGAAACCACAGCTTTTTCTTTTTCTTGATTTTTCTTCAACTTTGGACGCCAGAGGAATCGATGTCCTTGAGGTGCTGCCGAATTGCAGGTAAGTCCGTTTCCAATTCGTCGCCACTGTTGTGTCTGTGTGTTGATAGAGACACTGAAGACAGGAGTTGGTTTCATAGGTGTTTACTAAACAAAGTCTGGAGGGGAACTAACTGATACAACACAATATACAGGCTTATATAGCCCGAGTGGCCATTACCGGCATTACAGTACACATGGGACTCTTAAAGGCACATACACTACAACCACCATACCACAGGGGGGGGAAGTCGGCCTCCAAATCGATAGGATATATACATGTATAACCTAGACTGGTAGAAGGCCAGGGAGTGCACGCTTTGGCAGACACCAGGCAGTGGAAATACATGTTGACCTGTTTTGGAACAGTTGTCCAAAAGGTCAAAAGGGGGGACTGAAGTAAGATATTAAAATTGAGCGTAACAGGGCATGTTTAGTAGAACGCAATTGCGGCCACAGAATGTTTAAAGATGAAATGTACTAATTATTCATATGTTTAATTGCAGAAATGACCATACCAGTTTAGAGAGATGAAACTTACAAAAAGAGACAGTGACATAACCCTTTTCTGGAAAAACAAAACTTAGTAGTGGCCAGGAGAGGAATGACTCATTTCCCAGAAATCACATGGCCTGGATGACTCATTTCCAAGAAATCAGAGGGTCTACATGCCCCTTCAGTGAAAAGTGAAACTTGTTCTAGGTTATTTTGTATGAGTTAGACACACCTAGTTAGTGATTAATGTATAGACTTTTAAATTGATTGGATCTCTGAAGTAGGAGGTCTTGCAAAATGTGTATAACTGTGAATCTTAAGAGATTCAGTGGCGTGGTAGCCTTGTGTTGGGACACAAGTGCAATATCTCCCCAGGCCTGAATAAACCGTTTTGACTTCAATTATTGGGTCTGTCTTTCTTACAACAAGCTGGTGACATCGACCTTGTATATCACTTGGTCCACACTTTGGGGGCTTACATCACCACTATGAAGCAAAATAATAAGAATGAAACCGGACGGACCACCCGGCTACGGACACGGCAACGGCACACCCAGCTCCGTCAACCCTGCAAAGTTCTCCTCACCAACATCTGGGGACTTGAGCCAAAATTGGGAGAGCTGTCCCACAGACAAGTCAAGCAGCAGCCTGACATAGTCATACTCATAGAATCATACCTTTCAGCCAATGTCCCAAACTCCTCCATCACCGTCCCTGGGTATGTCCTGTCCAATCGGCAGGACAGACCCACCAGGGGTGGAGGTACAGTGGTATAGTCGGGAAGGAGTGGCCCTGGGAGTTCTCAACATTGACTCCGGATCCCATGGAATCTCATAGCTTCAAGCATGGGCAAGGAAACCTCCTGCAGATTACTACCTACCGCCCTCCCTCAGCTGATGAATCAGTACTCCTCCATGTTTAAGAAGTCACACAACACCAGGTTATAGTCCAACAGCTTTATTTGAAATCACAAGCTTTCGGAGCGCTGCTCCTTCATCAGGTGAAGTGGAGAGATGCATAAAAACACAGCTTATATAGTCAGAGAATAATGTCAGATGTTTACAGGTAATCTTTCTAACTGCCATTTATCACACCTCGGCAGAGAGATAATCACAGCAATCAAAGGTGTGAATGGTGTCCAAACAGGTCAGTCAGGAAAACATTACATCAAAGAACAATGAGGTGGGGTCACAAGGGGTCAAATGTTGCAGATGCTGGGGTCTGTATGAAAAACAAAAAAAGACAAAATTTTTTTTTGCTGGAAATCACAGCAGGTCCGGCCGCATCTGTGTGAAGAGAACAAGCCAACGACAACTCGAGTCCGGATGACCCTATGTCAGGTGGGGTTACATGTAGCGTGACATGAACCATCCGCTAAGGCCATCCCCACGCCTCCACTACTCACCTTCAAACAGCCGCCTAACCTCAAACAGACCATCGTTCACAGCAAATTACCCAGCTTTCAGGAGAACAATGACCACGACACCACACAACCCTGCCACAGCAACCTCTGCAAGACATGCCAGATCATCAACACGGATACCATCATCATACGTGAGGACACCACCCAGCAGGTACATGGTACATACTCATGTGACTCGGCCAATGTTGTCTACCTCATACGTTGCAGGAAAGGATGCCCCGGAGCATGGTATATCCGCGAGACCATGCAGACACTGCGACAACGGATGAACGGACACCGCGCAATAATCACCAGGCAGGAGTGTTCCCTCCCAGTCGGGGAACACTTCAGCAGTCAAGGACATTCAGCCTCCGATCTTCGGGTAAGCATTCTCCAAGGTGGCCTTCGAGACACACGACAACGCAAAATCGTCGAGCTGAAACTGATAGCCAAGTTCCGCACCCACGAGGACGGCCTCAGCTGGGATCTTGGGTTCATGTCATGCTACATGTAACCCCACCTGATGTAGGGTCATCCAGACTCGAGTCATCGTTGGCTTGTTCTCTCCACACAGATGCGGCCGGACCTGCTGTGATTTCCAGCAAAAAAAATGTTTTTGTCTGTTTTTTTGTTTTTCATACAGACCCCAGCATCTGCAACATTTGACCCCTGTGACCCCACCTCATTGTTCTTTGATGTAATGTATTCCTGACTGACCTGTTTGGACACCATTCACACCTTTGATTGCTGTGATTATCTCTCTGCCGAGGTGTGATAAATGGCAGTTAGAAAGATTACCTGTAAACATCTGACATTATTCTCTGACTATATAAGCTGTGTTTTTATGCATCTCTCCACTTCACCTGATGAAGGAGCAGCGCTCCGAAAGCTTGTGATTTCAAATAAAGCTGTTGGACTATAACCTGGTGTTGTGTGACTTCTTACATTTGTCCACCCCAGTCCAACTCCGGCATCTCCACACCACTCCTCCATGTTGAACACCACTTGGAAGCAGCACTGAGAATAGCAAGGTGGGGGACTTCAATGTCCATCACCAAGAGTGGCTCGGTAGCACCACTACTGGCCGAGCTGGCCGAGTCCTGAAGGACATAACTGCCAGTCTGAGCCTGCGACAGGTGCTGAGAGAACCAATACGAGGGATAAACCTACTTGACCTCATCCTCACCAATCTACTTGTCGCAGATGCATCTGTGCATGACAGTATTGGTAGCAGTGACAACTGTCAAGCCGAGACAAAGTCCTGTCTTCACACTGAAGACACCCTCCATCGTGTTGTGTGGCACTACCACCGTGCTAAATGGGATAGATTCAGAACATATCTAGCAGCTCAAAACTGGTCATCCATGAGGCGCTGTGGGGCATCAGCAGCAGCAGAATTGTATTCCACCACAATCTGTAATCTCATGGCCCGGCATATCCCTCACTTTACCATTACCATCAAGCCAGGGGACCAACCCTGGTTCAATAAAGAGTGTAGAAGAGCATGCCAGGAGCAGTACCAGGCGTAACTAAAAATGACATGCCAACATGGGGAAGCTGCAACACAGGACTACATGCATGCTAAAAAGCGGAAGCCACATGCTATAGACAGGACTGACCAAGCCCACAATCAATGGATCAGGTCAAAGCTCTGCAGTCCTGTCACATCCAGCCGTGAATGGTGGCGGACCATTAAACAACAAACAGGAGGAGGAGGCTCCATGAATATCCCTATCCTCAATGATGGTGGAGCCCAGCTCATGAGTGCAAAAGACAAGGCTGAAGCATTTGCAACCATCTTCAGCCAGAAGTGCCGAGTGGATGATCCATATTGGCCTCCTCCTGAGGTCCCCACCATCACAGAGGCCAGTCATCAGCCAATTCGATTCACTCCACGTGATATTAATAAACGGCTCAGCGCACTGGATACAGCAAAGGCTATGGGCCCTGACAACATCCCGGCTATCGTGCTGAAGACTTGTGCTCCAGAACTAGCCGTGCCTCTAGCCAAGCTGTTCCAGTACAGCTACAACACTGACATCTACCCGACAATGTGGAAAACTGCCCAGGTATGTCCTGTTCACAAAAAACAGGACAAATCCAATCCGGCCACGTACCACCCCATCAGTCTACTCTGAATCATTAGCAAAGTGTTGGAAAGTGTCATCGACAGTGCTATCAAGCGACACTTACCAGTAACCTGCTCACTGATGCCCAGTGTGGGTTCTGACCTCATTACAGCCTTGGTCCAAATATGGATAAAAGAGCTGAATTCCAGAGATGTGGTGAGAGTGACTGCCCTTGACATCAAGGCAGCATTTGACCGAGTGTGGCATCAAGGAGCCCGAGTAAAACTGAAGTCAATGGGAATCAGGGGGGAAACTCTCCAGTGGCTGGAGTCATACCTAGCACAAAGGAATATGGCTGTAGTGATTGAAGGTCAATCATCACAGCCTCAGGACATCCCTACGGATGTTCCTCAGGGCAGTGTCCTAGGCCCAACCATCTTCAGCTGCTTCATCAATGACCTTACCTCCAACATAAGGTCAGAAATGGGGATGTTCGCTGATGACTGCACAGTGTTCAGTGCCATTCACAACTCCTCAGATAATCAAGCAGTCCATGGCAGCATGCAACAATCCCTGGACGACGTTCAGGCTTGCGCTGATAAGTGGCAGGTAACATTCACACCACAGAAGTGCCTGGCAATGACTATCTCCAACAAGTGAGAGTCTAACCACCGCCCCTTGACATTCAATGGCATTACCATCACTGAATCAGCCAACATCAACATCCTGGGGGGTCACCATTGACCAGAAACTTAACTGGACCAGCCACATAAATACTGTAGCAACAAGAGCAGGTCAGAGGCGAGCTATTCTGTGGCGAGTGTCTCACCTCCTGACTTCCCAGAGACTTTCCACCATCTACAAGGCACAAGTCAGAAGTGTGATGGAATACTCTCCATTTGCCTGGATGAGTGCAGCTTCAACAACACTCAAGAAGCTCGACACCATCCAGGACAAAGCAGCCCGCTTGATTGGCACCCCATCTATCACCTTAAACATTCACTCCCTCCACCACCAGCGTACTGTGGCTGCAGTGTGTACCATCTACAAGATGCACTGCAGCAACTCGCCAAGGCTTCTTTAGCAACACCTCCCAAACCCACGACCTCTACTACCTAAAAGGACAAGGGCAGCAGGCACATGGGAACACCACCACCTCCAAGTTCCCCTCCAAGTCACACACCATCCTGACTTGGAAATATACAGTCGATCCTTCATCCTGGAACTCCCTACCTAACAGCACTGTGGGAGTACCTTCACCACACGGGTTGCAGCGGTTCAAGAAGGTGGCTCACCACCACCTTCTCAGGGGCAATTAGGGATGGGCAATAAATGCTGTGCTTGCCAGTGACGCCCATATCTCAGAAGCGAATATAAAAAAAAAACAAAATCAGGCCTAGTGCTGCGATGGCGAGGAAGATACTTTACAACTTCATTATGGACATGTCCAGATGTGCAGCCATTTTGGGAATAAATACAGACATTCCTACAAAAGGTTCTGAAGATCAAAATTCTTATGAACCTGGCACATTAAATTCTTCTTTTAACAAAAATGGAAGAATGCTTGTTTTTCTCTGTAATCAGTGGCCTGCTTATGAAATCATGGAAACACACGGCTTTAAATTAAGTAATTTTGAGGTAATTTTAGCATAACTCGCTGGGCGGGAAATGGGCGGACTTGGGTCGGCTGCTAGTTTTACACCGATTTTACTCTCGGTTGAAGTCAGTGGGTGTAAAACAGGCGTCCGACCCAATCCTGTCTGCTTCCTGCCGGGCAGATTAGGTTAAAATTCCCCTGGTAAACAGATTATTTTTTCCTGGAGACAAAATCAGCGTTTTCCTATTTTTTTTGTTAAAAGGGAAACTCCAACACATTGTGTCCTGGGTGACACAGCTTTTCTAGCTTGTCTGTATTGCAAACAAAGGTTATCCCTCTTCGTTTTGTAATTAACTAGAAAACAGTTGTTAGTTTTCTGGATCTACAAAAATCAGCTCACTTGTCTGAAGAAATGCAAACAATGGTGCACGTTGGGGAGACTATTGTTCATGTCAGACCAGGTAGCGAAAAATACCCATGAGGGTAGGTATTATTTAGAAAGGCTTTAACAGATAACGATCTTTATCTTGTAAGTATATGTTATCAATTGAAAGGCATCATGGTTATATATTGCACAGTAATGTCTAAGCAAGTACATAGCACTGTGAATACAAAACTGTAATAGTGCAAATAATAACTTTTTAATCCAACCCCTCATAATATTTTGTGCATGCTCCACATGTTGATTTTTAAAAAACGCTAAGAGGAAGGGAAGGGAGCCCGAGAGGAAATTCCCAGAGTTTTTCCTGAATTAGCTATAGGTTCTGTTAACAGGTTTTTCTCTCCTCCCCCAGGAGCTAGTATTAGGGGGTGGTTAAGTAGTGTACAAGGTTGCACTGTTGTCTGGCTGAGGCAAGGTTGCTGGGCCTGATGGTCTTTTCTAGCCCTTGTGTTTGTATTAATCAAGAAAAGACACAAACACAATAGGCCCGATATTTACTTGGAGGCGGGAAGAGAGCGGGCGGGGGTGGGGGGGCGGTCGCGGGGAGGGCGGATTTTCAGACGGGAAACTCGAAAGTAAGGGTTTCCCGCACGTCCGGCCAAATTTAACGGCAGGACGTCTTTTACATTTTTTCAACAGGTGTCCCGCCAGATTGACAGGGTGGCTGCCTGTGAGGCTGGAAAGCAACTGGGGAGCAGATGTCAGGCAAGTCTGACATCGCGGGGGGGGGTTGAATCGGATTCTGATGGGGGTGGGGTGTCGGCTGATCGTGGGGGTCTGATCGTGTAGAGGTAAGCTTGTTGGGCCTGGGGGGAAAAACCCCTGCTTGTCCTGGCCCACCAGCAGTGCAATGACAGCACCTACCTCATGGATCTGGAAGTGAGCAGGTTGGGCTCGGATTTAACAATTTAAAAATATTTTACCTTCCGACCCATCCTTGGGGGGTTAAAATTCCACCCAATGTAACATAATACTGATACAAGATGATAAAACAATTGGCATATAGTTAAAAATGCAAGAAAAAAGCTAAGGTGAAAATGATTCATAACATAACAAAAATAATTATCTAGTTAATGTTCCATCATTCTTAAGACTCTTTAAAAAACCTGTTGCTTTTTGAAAAAACAATTGCAAGTTTATTGTCCCCTTTCCCAGTTGAAGTTAAAAAGTAATTCTTTAATCTATTCTTACCCAGCCTCTGTCATTCCCCTTCCTCTGGTCAAGCTGCTTCCGTGGGCATTTTCTCCTAAATGTCTTTCTCTGGACTGCTCTACTGCTCATAAGCAGCAGTGCCGAGTCGTTCGCTGCATGTCTTCTACCTGCTGTTTTGCCTGGAGAAGGGGCCAGATGGAATGCCACTCTGGAGGCTCACCAACAGACTGGCTAGCCCAGTTTGTCTGACACAACAGTTACATCACTCACCCAGAGAACATTTTAGTGTACTGGCGTATGTACCGACACCACGCTCCAATCCTCTGAGGCGCAGTTGGGGAGTTATCTCAAAAGAACTTGCTTTATTGAGAAGGCAGCTGGCAATTAAACAGTAACTCACAAAGCCAGCTTGGAGCCTGGAAGATTTTGTTTATTAGGTTTGAAGAATTTTTTTTTTGTTCAGGAAAGAGATAATCTGACACCAAATCGACCTTTTTCATAACGGCCAAGTTATTGATGTGCTGTGCTTTTAAACCAGGGAGTGATGTTACTGATCTGGCAGCATGTAGAGTTGTGGAAACGAATGTGGGACTGCCTCAAAGTACAACTTCAGCTTTGGTATAACTATTACCCGTGCAAAGTGAAATTTAAGAAAAGTTCTTTCAGAAACTTTTCATGATAGAAAAGATCCCCTCATCAGTGAGAATGGGGATTAAAAACCTCTACCTATCCATCGTGCAACTTAAAAAGTGCAAAGAACACCGTAAAACTATGTACAGCAATTCAAATGTTGTTGTTTTAGTCAAGTTTCTAATCCATAAATTCACCCCATTGGCTCTTCACTAATAACTTACCAACACTTGGCTGTCAGTGCCCATGCTGACCTAAACAAAGAGCTGTGCAGAGCCAGGAGTATAAGAACATAAGAAATAGTAGCAGGAATAGGCCACTTGGCCCCTCGAGCCTGCTCTGCCATTCAATAAGATCATGGCTGATTTTGGGCTCAAAGACACTTCCCTGCCCGCTCCCCATAACCCTTCACTCCCTTATCTTGCAAAAATCTGTCTATCCCCACCTTAACTGTATTTAATGACCCAGCCTCCCGGCTCTCTGGGGCAGAGAATTCCACAGATTTACGACCCTCAGAGAAGAAATTCCTCCTCATCTCAGTTCTAAAAGGACGACCCTTTATTCTGAAACTATGCCCCCGAGTTCTAGATTTCCCCACAAGGGGAAACATCCTCTCTGCATCTACCTTGTCGAGCCCCCTCAGTATCTTATATGTTTCAATAAGATCACCTCTCATTCTTCTAAATTCCAATGAGTATAGGCCCAACCTGCTCAACCTTTTTTCATAAGTCAACCCCCTCATCTCAGGAATCAACTGTGTGAATCGTCTCTGAACTGCCTCCAATGCAAGTATATCCTTCCTTAAATAAGGAGACCAAAACTGTACGCAGTACTCAAGGTGTGGTCTCACCAATACCCTGTACAGTTGTAGCAGGACTTCCCTGCTTTTATACTCCAACCCCCTAGCAATAAAGGTCAACATTCCGTTTCCTTTTTGATTACTTGCTGTACCTGCATGCTAACTTTTTGTGTTTCATGCACAAGGACACCCAGGTCCTTCTGAACTGTAGCATTTTGTAACCTCTCTCCATTTAAGTAATAATTTGCTGCTTTATTTTTCCTGCCAAAGTGGATAACCTCGCACTTTCCCACATTATACTCCATCTGCCAAATGTTTGCCCATTCACTTAACCTGTCTATATCCCTTTGCAGATTCAATGGGCTTGATTTTGCCAAGCACGAGAAGGCGGGTTTGGCAGCACGTGAGGTGGTAAAATCACAAAAAATGGCAGGCGGGCCTGATCCCACCTCTAAGCAATTTTCCCACATATTTGTTTTTGGAACCCCTTTCCATCCCGCCTCCAAGAGGCAGGATAGGCCCTTAACAACCACTTAATTGCCTCTATTATCCCATTTTGAGAGGCCTTTCTGATTTTAGGCATTTCCCCCATTCTACACGCCTCCTCTGGAACATGCCAGTTAATCCTGGTGGCCTTACAATTGGATTGCTTACTAACAGCTGCAGCTCCACCATTACAAAGGAGTTTTCACCAATGAACATTTGCAGGTGGCAGAAATTTGTTGTCTCAGGTCTGGGGAGCTTTTAGCAGGCATACTCATTGTTGTGGAAGTTTGGAGCCTGACACCCATCTCCAGTGTGACCTCCTGGGAAACCCCTCTCCCCACCTTGACTGAGCGCTTCCTCAACTGAGGCATATACCAGAAGCATGGGAACCATTTATTTCCTTCCCTTCTGGACATCAGATTTGGACGAAGACCAGCCGCGGCAGCAGCAGAATCATGAGCAACAGCAGCATCAACAGCAGGAGCATCAAGAGGAGCGCCAAGCTGCTAGTCACCCACCTGAAGATGCACAGGCCAGAAGGCGCCAGCGCGCGACAACTTTGCTGCCCGGGATGCAAGGGGCGCCCTCATCTTAGCCAGATTTGGTGAGCCTGCACAATCAAACACTTTTGTCTCACACCTTCTTACCAGAGCATCGACAATGTACAAGAACCTACGGATTCCTATCACTCTAACCACCATGCTGACAATCGCAAGGCGCCCTAAAACCTCAATATGAAAGTCCCATTTGCAAAATGACACAGACCACAACTTGAACAGTTTGTCATCAAATCTGTTTATAATACAATGATAATGATGGCTGGTCCAAATACAAAACATCACAGCACCCAAGTGACTACCCTTGTGACTACTTGTGCTATATCTTCCTCTTACGCATGCTCCTACGTGGTGCTTCCCCTGTGGCTTCAGCAGATGTGGAGGCCCCTTGCTCACTTTCTTGCTGCTCCTGTCTCGATGCCTTTGGCGGCTGTCCTCTGGGGTGGCGAGCCTGTGAGGGCTCAGCAACAGTCTGCTGCTCCTGCGGCTGTGCAGGGGATGAGACACCCATCTCAGTTAAGTGAGGACTCTGGTGGGGCTCTCACTGAGGGCTTTGCAGAGGCATGATCGTGTGAGCGCTTGGAGAAGAGCCCCCACTTCCTTGTTGTATCTAACATCCTTCTCATGGGTCAGCCCCACTTCAGAGCCAGCATGTGGCTTGACAGCATCTTGCTGCACTTCAGGGGAGCCATGAAGACCCGTTTCTGCACTGGAAGTCTGTTGTGTATGTACCTTTAAGAGAATAACTGGTCTCAGACTGCAGTACCGGCAGTGACCACCCCTGCATAAAAGGCGCTAGAGAGCCTCTGTTTGTTAGTTTCGCTATTGACTTCCACCAGTAAAGACTTGTTTGTTTCACTCCTGCTGGTCCGTGTCTCAATCATTCACGGACTTAACACTGGTGACGAGTAAGAAACGAACTTACCTGCAACTCTGCAGCACCTCAGACGACGTTGTTGAAGGTCGGAGCCAGAAGAAAGAAAAAAAAAAGAGTCCAATGAAACTCGGGAAACGGGCGTCGACCGTTAATCATCGGTTTGAAAACTTGCAGGAGAGACTGTCCAGAGCCAGGCTGGGTTCCTCGGTCTGTGGTTTCCCAGCTAATCGGGCTGGTGGCAGGTAGTGCTCTGATCCTTCCTGGGCTGCGGCGGGCTGAAGCTCGATCGGATGGCTTTTCAACGGGGCCGGGAAGCGAGTCAGGAAGCAAAGAGAGAGAGAGAGGGTGGAGCACACAGGGCGCGGCCGGTGCTTCGAAGCCGGGCAGCGTTCGAACCTAAGAGGGAGGGAAGTGTCCCAGAGGGTCCGCTCCACGACGGGAAAATAATAAAAGAAAAAGAATCAATATTTAACGCGCAAGAAACTGTGGAAAGCAGCGCTAACAACAGCGGGGAAGAAGGCAAAGCACGGGAGGCGCCATTTTAGATTTGCAAGATGCCGAAGACTGGCTGTATCACTGCTTTTGATAATACATTAGAGGACTGGACCACGTATGTGGAAAGAGTCGAGGTATATTTCGAGGCATACGAAATAGCGGAGGGGAAAAAGGCATCGATATTGCTAAACTTAATGGGCGCAAGAACGTACGGCCTATTGCGGGACCTGATTACTCCAGCCAAACCGAAGGTGAAGAGTTTTAACGAAATTGTTGCTGTCCTACAGGAACACTTAAACCCTGCACCGCTGTTGATAGCAGAAAGATTTAAATTCCACAGGAGAACTCAGCACAAAGATGAGAGCAATGCTGAGTATCTTACGGAACTACGCAAGCTATCAAAGCACTGCCAGTTCGGAGCAGGACTGGCAGATACCCTATGGGACAAATTTGTCTGTGGACTCCTGAGTGAAGGAACACAGAAGAAGTTACTCTCAGAAAAAGAGCTGACGCTAGATAAGGCTTTCAGCGTGGCAGTATCGTATGAAGCAGCAGCCAGGGGAGCTGCAGAAATTCAACAAAAACCACAGGAATACGGCACCCACGAAATGACATGGGAATTTGCAAAATGTGATCGCTGCGGCAGAACTAACCATGACCAGAAGGACTGCTGGTCCAAAGACAAAATATGCAGACAATGCGGGAAGATTGGACACATTGCACGAGTATGCAGGTCTGGGAAGAAGACCAGCGACAACAAAAAGGCTACTAAGGAACCGTACAAGAAAGTACAAAAGATGACGGACAGTAGTTCCGAAGACCAGATGAGCGATAGTGAATCCGGAAACAGGACACTAAGCTGTCTCAAACTTCACAATGTAATCGCAAAAGAGGATCACTGAACCATTTGGGTCACCCTCACGATAGCAGGGTCCCAAGTTAAAATGGAATTGGATACAGGATCAGCGCTAACCGTCATGAATCGACGAGACTACGAGCGGCTATTTTCACACATACCCTTGAGAGAGACATCCATCGTCTTGACGACGTATACGGGGCAAAAAGTATACCCCAGAGGAAAAATAAGGGTGCCTGTCGAATACAATGGCAAGAAAATACGGAAATTGTATCTCTACATACTGCCAAATGGTGGACCACCGTTATTGGGACGGGAATGGATCAGGAAGATAAACTTAGATTGGCATTCCATTCATGCAATGACGGTGGATGGTAAAAAAGATGAAGACGTCACTCCTGGACGATTGTCAACAATCTTAGCTAACGCCAAAGAGGTATTTCAACAAGAACTGGGCACGCTTAAAGGCGTAACCGCCTCGATAAAAATAGAAGAGAATGCAGTTCCCAAGTTTTTCAAAGCAAGACCGGTACCATATGCAATTCGCCCAGCCGTCGAGGCAGAGCTGGAGAATCTGGAGAAGGCGGGCGTGTTGTCTAAGGTCGACTGGAGCGAGTGGGCGACACCCATCGTTCCTGTCATGAAGAAAACGTTAAGCAATAAGTCCGGAGAGCCAAGGAAGATTCGCATCTGTGGGGATTTCAAGGTGACGGTGAACCCTGTCCTTCACACAGTACAATATCCTCTTCCAAGGATAGAAGACATCTTCGCCTCACTGTCTGGAGGGAAGCGTTTTACAAAAATTAACCTAGCACAAGCATATTTGCAGATGGAGGTTGAAGAGTCCTCTAGGAAGTATCTCACGATAAACACTCACAAAGGTCTTTACCAGTATCATCGATTGGTATTCGGAGTAGCATCGGCTCCGGCGATATGGCAAAGAGCGATGGAACAAGTCCTGCAAGGGATTCCGGGGACTCAGTGTTACTTGGACGACATCCTTGTAACAGGTGAAGATGACAGTGAACACCTTAACTACCTAGAACAGGTGCTCACTAGACTACGGGAACATGGGCTGCGAGCCAACCGCCCCAAGTGCGAATTTTTTAAGAAACAGATATCGTATTGTGGCCACGTGATTGATGAAGAGGGGTTACCTAAGTCCCCTGACAAAATTGAAGTGGTTGTTAAGGCCCCAGCACCTGAAAATGTGTCGCAACTGAGGTCATTCCTCGGATTGGTGAATTACTATCATAAGTTTTTGCTGAACGGGGGTAGCATGGAAATGGAGCGATGATTGTAAGCGTGCTTTTCAGAAGAGTAAGGACTTAATCACTTCAAGGGAAGTATTGGCTCACTACAACCCAGCACTGCCGATCAGACTGGCGTGTGATGCGTCTCCCTACGGCATTGGAGCGGTACTGTCATATAAGTTCCTTGATGGGTTAGAGAGGCCGATAGCGTTTGCGTCACGCTCGTTAACTTCTGCCGAGCATAACTACGCTCAGATTGACAGAGAGGCCCTCAGCCTAGTGTCGGGGGTGAAGAAGTTCAATCACTACCTGCACGGTCAAAAATTTACTCTACTAACCGATCATCAACCTCTTGTCTCCATTTTCAAACCTCAGAAGGGCGTACCGATAATGACGGCACAACGGCTGCAGAGATGGTCCCTTTTCCTAGGGGGCACACCAATATGACATCGAGTACAAAGGAACTAAACAGCATGGAAATGCTGATGGATTGTCACGCCTACCGTTGCCGACGGTGGAAGAAGAAGACCTTGCAGTGGATCCAATGGAGTTATTCCACTCGACCATAGTCGAATGTCGCCCTGTGACGAATGCAAACATAGAAAAGGAAACACGGAATGACCCGACACTATCACGGGTCTATGATTTAACGGTGAAGGGATGGCCAGCACATGGTGAACCACTGCTGCCAGCATTCTCGCCGAGAAGAGAACAGCTGTCAGTGTGCAGAGGGACCTTGATGTGTGGATCCAGAGTAGTAATTCCACCAAAGTTGACAGATAGAGTACTCAATGAGCTTCATGAGGGTCATCTGGGTGGGGTAAAAATGAAGAACTTAGCCAGAGCGTTTGTGTGGTGGCCGGGAATCGATAGAGAAATCGAAGAGATGACCAAGAGCTGTGCAGGATGCCAGAAGGTCCAAAACGCCCCACCACAAGCTCCTCTGCATCCATGGGAGTGGCCCTCATCTCCATGGCAACGGGTGCACATTGATTTTGCTGGTCCCTTCATGGACTCGATGTTTTTAATTGCGGTGGATGTACATTCAAAGTGGCCAGAGGTAATAAAAATGTCCTCAACCACCACGGAAAAAACTATCACAGTTTTGCGAACCATATTCGCCAGGAATGGGCTGCCTGAACAGATTTGCTCTGATAATGGACCACAGTTTGTGTCTGAAGAGTTCCGGAGGTTCTTAAAGAACAATGGCGTTAAGCATTACACATCTGCCCCATATCATCCAGCCACTAATGGATTGGCCGAGAGGTTTGTCCAAACATTCAAGAAGGCTATCAAGGCAATGTGTAATGAAGATATACCCCTACAACACAAGGTGGACAACTTCTTGCACGATAGCAAAATACTGCAGATGTTGGAAATCCGAAATAACAACAGAAAATGCTGGAAAAACTCAGCAAGTCAGGCAACATCCGTGGAGAGAAATTTGAGTTGACGTTTCGGGTTTGACCCTTCTTCAAAACTGGAGAGAAAAGGAACTAGATCGAAGGCAGGGCTGCGATCGGACAAAAGAATTAAAGAACCAAAAGAAGTAAAAGAGATTAGAAGCTAGACGAGATGGTAATAGGCTGTGATTAGGTGTAAAGTGTACTGGCAGGGCAAAAGATAGCTGCCAGGTGTGAGAGAGAAACAAAAGGAAAGGGGGGGGGGGGGGAAAGGAAAGGAGTGGAAAAATATAAGTGAAAATGAAATAGGGGCCGAGGTTATGATCTGAAATTGTTGAACTCGATATTGAGACCGGAAGGCTGCAGACTGCCTAACCGGAAGATGAGGTGCTGTTCCTCGAGTTTACGTTGAGCTTCCGTGGAACAGTACAAGAGGCCAAGGACGGTGAGGTCCGAGTGGGAATGGAGCGGTGAATTGAAATGACAGGCGACCGGAAGCTCGGGGTCACCCTTACGGACTGAACGGAGGTGTTCCGCAAAGCGGTCACCCAATCTGCGTTTGGTCTCCCCAATGTAGAGGAGACCGCATCGTGAGCAGCGAATACAGTATACTAGATTGCGAGAAGTACAAGTAAATCGCTGTTTCACCTGGAAGGGGTGTTTGGGGCCCTGGACAGTGGGGAGGGGGGAGGTATAGGGGCAGGTGTTACATCTCCTCCGCTTGCACGGGAAGGTGCCAGGCGAAGGGGAAGGGCTGTTTGGGGTGATAGAGGAGTGGACTAGGGTGTCTCGGAGAGAGCGGTCCCTGCGGAATGCTGAAAGGGGAGGGGAGGGGAAGATACGTTTGGTGGTGGGATCACTTTGGAGGTAGCGGAAATGCCGGAGGATGATCCGTTGAATGTGGAGGCTGGTGGGGTGAAAGGTGAGGACAAGGGGAACCCGATCGTGGTTCCGGGAGGGAGGGGCAGGGGTGAGGGCAGAGGTGCGGGAGATAGAACTGACACGGTCGAGGGCAGCGTCAACCACGGTAGAGGGGAATCCTCGGTTGCGGAAAAAGGAAGACATGTCTGAAGCACTGGTGTGGAAGGTGGCATCGTCGGAGCAGATACGGCGGAGGCGGAGAAACTGGGAGAATGGAATAGAGTCCTTACAGGAAGTGGGGTGGGAGGAAGTGTAGTCCAGGTAGCTGTGGGAGTCAGTGGGCTTGTAGTAAATATTGGTCGATAACCTATCCCCAGAGATGGAGATGGAGAAGTCGAGGAAGGGAAGGGAAGAGTCAGAGATGGACAACTTCTTGTTTGCCTACCGGAATGCGACACATGCGGTTACCAACCAAACTCCAGCCATGATGTTCTTCAATCGAAGACTACGATGCCGCTTGGATTTGGTTAAGCCAAACGTCCGAAGAGATGTGGAGAACAGGCAGTTTCAGAATATGAATGAAAGGCCGACCAGGAGTTTTAAGATAGGTCAACCAGTTTTGGCCCGGGACTACCGCACTGAGAAATGGCAGCCAGGAACGATTTGTACACGACAAGGACCTTTCATGTATACCGTGGACGTTGGGGAGAGCATTGTAAGACGCCATGCTGACCAGATTCTAGAGTCACTGGAAAACGTCAACTCCACACCACGATCTGATACACCTGGTAATGAAATCGACGTTCCAATTGCAGCTACCGCAGAACCGGTAATATTGGAAGCAGATGAACCAAACAAAGACATTGATCCCGACGCAACATTGCTAGAAGAACCTGATACCCCAAAGAGGCGTTATCCAGACAGAATCAGGAAGCCTCCTCAAAGACTGAACTTATAATTGCTTAAACTTAACCAATGTATCTAGCAACAGTAATTGTGATTGTAATTCGTTATCATTTAGTTGTTAAATGAATCTTATCACAGATCACAGAAACCCCACAGTGCAGATAGAGGCCATTTCGGCCCATCGAGCCTGCACCGACACATATCCCAACTGATCCCCGTAACCCCACGTAGTTAATCCCCCTAACACTAAGGGTCAATTTATCATAGCCAATCAACCTAACCCGCACATCTTTGGACTGTGGGAGGAAACCGGAGCACCCGGAGGAAACCCACGCAAACACGGGGAGAATGTGCAAACTCCACACAGACAGTCACCCGAGGCCGAATTCGAACCCGGGTCCCTGGCGCTGTGAGGCAACAGTGCTAACCACTATGCCACCATGCTGCCATGTACTGTTTATCTAAAAGGGGAGGAATTGTTGTGTATGTACCTTTAAGAGAATAACTGGTCTCAGACTGCAGTACCGGCAGTGACCACCCCTGTATAAAAGGCGCTAGAGAGCCTCTGTTTGTTAGTTTCGCTATTGACTTCCACCAGTAAAGACTTGTTTGTTTCACTCCTGCTGGTCCGTGTCTCAATCATTCACGGACTTAACAAAGTCCTACTCCAGAGGACTGCCATGAAGGTCTGGTTTGTTTGCTCAATAGCTGACCATCGCTCCTCAAGAGATGTCATTCTATTCTGAACAATTACCATGTTTTCCATACCCCGGCGACTAAGCTCATCTATGGCCGTAGCCCTCCTCTCCCGTAGCCAGCCTTACCACGGAGGTAGCCATCTTTTCCACGGAGGTTGCCATCCTTTCCGTGGTGATGCGTTCATGCGCCAATGCCTCCACAAAGGCTCTGCTCATGTTCGCGATGGACTCCTCCATTCGCTCCACACTCGCAGCAACCCTGGAGACAAAACCTGCCCGAGACTCCTGCACCTGTTCCTGGAGTTCCAGCACCGCTGTCCTTCTGGATGGACCCGGAGGCACAGGGTCGACATGCAGCGGAGCCGAACTGGCAGATTCCTGCGCCCTCCGATGAGGACTCTCCACTGCGGTCCCTGTCTCCACCATCTGCTGATGCTCGCTCACTTGTGAGCTGCGATACACCAGGTGCCAACACTACTCTATCTCGTGAAGTTCCCACTGGGGTGTGAGTGTCTGCGCTGGTGCTGGGTGCGCTGAATACTGCTGACGCTGCACCCTCAGAGGTTGCAGCTTCCTCTAAGGAGTCTGGAAGCTCAGGCTCTTCCTCCTGGACAGTGGGGACGGGGGGCTATCGATAGTCCTGTGGGGGAGTAAAAGAAAGAGTTAGAGATGTGAGGCCAAGGTTACATGCACATTGAACAGTGCAGATGGTCATAAGTCAATCTGTTAGAGCATCAGATTCATTATCAGTGACTCATGCAATGTCAATGAGAGAGATGACAAACTATTCTGTCACCAGCTTGCTGTGATGCACCCGTCTGTCCGTCCCCCACTTGGGAATCCTCCTTGATCCTGACGATTTCCAGGGCTGCCTCCTCCCAGGCAGTGAGCTGGGCTACTGAGGGTGGCCCTCCTCCTGTCCTCGCTCTTTCCCTCTTATTGTGGGCTCTCTTTTCCTGCAATGAGGGACACAAATGGAGTTTGAGTGAGAATGAAGGAGTGCGTGTAGAGAATCCATAGCATAGATGCTTAGAAGGAGGCAAAAGACCCTCCCTTTGTGTTGTAAGTTTTTGTCATTGCATCACAGTGATAGAGAGTGTGAGGGCTGCATGGCCAAATAGTTAAGTGAATGTGAATGTGACCATAGAGAGAGATGGAATGGGTAAGGGTGCAGGCATGTAAGTGTCAAGTGGGATGTGGAGGAAGAGGTTGGCAAAGCAGAGTGCTGGCGAGGAGAGGCGTTGGGGATCAGGTTGAGGGTGGTGGGAAAGTCATACTCACTTTTCCTGTGCGGAGTAGGTCATGAAACCTCTTCCTGCATTGCAGCCAGGTTCTGCGGCTCATTGATATGGAGTTGACCTCCTTGGCCCCTTGCAGCCACACAGCTTTAGTCTGCTGGGGTGGCTTTTTACTCCCTGAGGAAGGGAAGAGCACCTTCTTATTAGATCTTGCTCCCTGCACCAGAGCTTGGAGGGAGGGCTCATCAAAGCGAGGTGCACACTTTTGCTTGCTGGTGGTCATGGTCGGTAAATGAAGTCCTTCATACAATTTCCAAAGCCTTTCCAGTCTCCTGAAGAAGCAAGGCTGCTTGCAGGCCTTAAATCCAGCAGCATTGATGATGTCATCGGAGGCGACTTTCTGTATGAAAAGACTCACTTGGCCAGGGGTTTCCACACGCTGGAAATCAATTGCCTAATTAGGGGAAAATCGCAATTTTTCAACACTTCACTTCGGAGTCGGGGTCCTGATACGAATCCCACCTGGCAAAATCGAGCCCTTTAAGTCCTCTGCACAACTTGCTTTCCCACCCATCTTTGCATCATCCACAAACTTGGCTACATTACACTCGGTCCCTTCATCCAAATCATTAATGTAGATTGCAAATAGTTGAGGCCCCAGCACTGATCCCTGTGGCACCCCACTAGTTACTGTTTGCCAACCTGAAAATTACCCATTTATCCCGACTCTCTGCTTTCTGTTAGTTAGCCAATTCTCTATCCATGCTAATATATTACCCCCAGCTCCATGAGCTCTTATCTTACGCAGTAACCTTTTATGTGGCACCTTATCGAATGCCTTCTGGAATTCCAAATACACCACATCCACTGGCTCACTCTTATCCACCCTGCTCGTTACATCCTCAAAGAACTCCAGCAAATTTGTTAAACATGATTTCCCTTTCATAAAACCATGCTGACCCTGCTTGACTGCATTATGATTTTCCAAATGCCCTGCTACTGCTTCCTTAATGAAGGACTCCAGCATTTGCCCACTTGGAACACAATTGCTCATATCCTTTTCGACAAAGTCATTTTCAGAATTGTAAAGTGCACTAAAAGGTTTAATTTTTCAAACTGTAACTGAATCTCCAAGGGGATGTTTTCTGTCTCGGGATTGTTTCCCGCTTGCAGGTTTAAAGGAATAACATGGTAAAGGGCAACTGAGCAAAAAGAATTTAGAATGATATCATTCTGTAGACATAGTTCCAACCTAAATAAATGGGGTGACCCAGAAACTGGTACAGTGGCCCCTCATCTCCTTCAGGCTGCTGTTGTTCTTGCCCTACTCACCTTCCACTGGTTTCCATTTGGGTGAACAAAATCAACCCAATGTCTTCAATTGACCACTACTGCTTTGGATGGTAGTTTGAGAAAAGTGACAATGCAAATGTTAAGTTATGAAGATAATAGAAATATAGGGATGCAGGAGCAGGCCATTCAGCCCCTCAAGCCTGTTTCGCCATTCAATTAGATCATGGCTGATTTGTATCTTAACGCCATCTACCCGCCTTGGTTTATAAAGAAAGGATTATTCCGACTGGCGAAGAATTAGTGTGAACCTCCTGATCTTTTTTTAAAATTCATTCCTGGAATGTGGGTATCACTGGCAAGGCCAGCATTTATTGCCCATCCCTAATTTCCCTAGAGAAGGTGGTGGTGAGCCGCCTTCTTGAACCGTTGCAGTCTGTGCGGGGAAAGTACTCCCATAGTGCTGTTAGGGAGGGTGTTCCAGGATTTTGCCCCTGCGACGATGAAGGAACAGTGATATATTTCCAAGTCAGGATGGTGTGTGACTTGGAGGGGAACTTGGAGGTGGTGGTGTTCCCATGCGCTTGCTGCCCTTGTCCTTCTAGGTGGTAGAGGTCGCGGGTTTGGGAGGTGCTGTCGAAGAAGTCTTGGCAAGTTGGTGCAGTGTATCTTGTAGATGGTACACACTGCAGCCACAGTGTGCCGGTGGTGCAGGGAGTGAATGTTTCAGGATAGGGTGCCAATCAAGCGGGCTGCTTTGTCCTGGATGGTGTCACACTTCTTGAGTGTTGTTGGAGCTGCACTCATCCAAGCAAGTGGAGAGTATTCCATCACACTCCTGACTTGTGCCTTGTAGATGGTGGAAAGACTTTGGACAGTCAGAGGTGAGACACTCGTCACAGAATACCTAGCCTCTGACCTGCTCTTGTAGCCACAGTATTTTTGTGGCTGGTCCAGTTAAGTTTCTGGGCAATGGTGAGCCCCAGGATGTTGATGGTACGGAATTCAGCTATGGTAATGCCGTTGAATGTCAAGGGGGGATGGTTAGACTCTCGCTTGTTGGAGATAGTCATTTGTGGTGCGAATGTTACTTGCCACTTATCAGCCCAAGCCTAAAGGTCATCCAGGTCTTGCTGCATGCGGGCATGAACTGCTTCATTATCTGAGGAGTTGCGAATGTAACTGAACATTGTGCAATCTCCACTTCTTGACCTCATGATGGAGGGAAGGTCATTGACGAAGCAGCTGAAGATGGTTGGGCAAACTTTCCTATTCAGATTCTGAATTATCTGTGCTGAGGAACTGCTGGAAAGTCAAAGTGATCAGCAATAAGTGAAAATAAATCCTTAACTTATTGGCAATAACAGACTCAAAAGTTACGTATTTTTCCATGTCTTCGCCCAGTAGGTTCTCCTTAGCACACAGTATGCTTTATGCTAAAACGAGTCCTTACTGTGTGAGCTCCTGTGAGAAACACACATTTTGCTTGCTTCACACAAATATTTCAGGGTCTTTACAGTGCTTGAATATTTCCAAAGTGATTTCAGAAACCCAAGAGATGAATTTAAGTTAATTTAGTGAATCATTTTTAGAACTACAGTTGGAAATTAAAAGACAGTGACAGAAAGTCTCTCAGTACAGCGCAACACAAAAAGCTGTGAGTAAAATATAATATCTTGCCTGCCACATAGTTATAAGCCACACAACATAAATTGCTAATTATATCAAATAAAGTTACAAGAGCCATTTTTCTTTCCAATATTACTCATTATAACCACTTTGTTTAATTGAAATTGATTTTGGGGGGTGTAAGTGAAATTCATTTTCCTGAGCAATTAAATGTTCTGACTAAACACTGGTAATCGTTAATGGCCCAGAATTCGCGGTCAGTGGCGAAGCAGAGGGGTTCGCCGCAAGGCCCGAAGTAAGCTTCACACAAAGATCTTGCGAACTCTTGTGTCGAGAAGTTCTGGTTCTCCGGCGTGTAATTCAAATCAATGGAGGATAGTGGGGACTCACCCTAGTGTGAGCTGCTGTGACATCAACAAGCTGTCTAAGCAGCCAATCAAAACACAGAATTCCCACAAACAGCGATCAAGGAAGTGAGTAAGCTTTTAAAATTCTAACTTTTAAAAAATGTTAGAGAGAGCAAAATAAAGATGGGGCTCTTACATGGGGAAAAGGCAAACCTGAAATAAAGATGAACAAACTTAAAAAAAAAATATTTTATTTATTTAAAAGTTTTTTAAATTTTATTTTTATTCAAATGAATAAATTTGACACTGCACTAAATTAAAATTAGTTTTTCAGGCCCATAACCTTTGTTTAGCAGTCAATACGCTGTTAAAACCCCAGTTACACCTATTCCCTTTGGGTCTAACTTTGAGTGAGGAATTTAACAGCGTAATTACTGCAGAAGAGGCGAAGTTTTCATCAGTTTCCCTGATTTGAGAGATTTCACTGACTGCCAGCTCTGCAGGGGGCGGAGACACAGCACAGCCTGCAGAGGAGTAGTCAATGACAGACGGTGCTAAATCCTGAAGTTGCGGTCAGTTTCAAAGGCGGGATGACGGCGGACGCTGTCGGTTCACCGTCATCGGGACGGCAAATTCCGGGCCATTGGTTTTTGCGTATCTCACCTATTGCAGCATCACAGTCCATTAAAGAAAACAAGAGAAGTACAACCGAGCAAGTATGAGAATAGCCAATGAAAGGAAATAATCAACTCAAGTAGAGGACTAGAGAGAGTTGGTGCCGGAATCTCTCACAGACTGTGACTGACTGACAGCTGCACATTCTTATAAATCACTATAATTGAATTTACCCATCATGCATTAATGAATACATTTACTATCATATACAAGAAACAAATCATGGATAAGTTTGACATATAGTGGAGCTTGTTTAAATGAATAATCTCTTTGCTAACGAACTTTCTTTGGTTATCTGGGCTATTCACTTCAGTGATTTCCCATTCCCTCCTCCACATTACCTGTTACAGCGACGTTCAACCAGCTTTCCCATCCTCCAGCCCAATTCTCCCAACTTGCTGTTGCTTCCCATTGACATATCCACTGAGCTTGATGGCAGTAGAACACCACATCTGACTGAATCAGTGCCTTGACGTAAACTGCTGCTCCAATTATATCTCAGCTGTTCAGTCAGCTATGACGTTCTACCAGCCTGGCGTTCAAAGTGGCTGTAGGGAGGCAGCAACATGTCAGGAGAGTCACAGACAAGTAGCAACTTATCAACATTAATGACACTGCTACAGTTACTGAAACACATTTTTATAATTTCAAATAGGCTGCTAATGGCTGGTGATAGCTGAGTAATGTAATTCACTTAAACACCATCTAATTAATTTAAATGATCTGGAAAATGTTGGGAAATGATGAGAAAAGAATTTGTAAACTGAGATTTCATTCTGTTTGTGTATCTCTGGTAAACTGGATCGAGTGCAAACCAATATGGTGCGTATATTGGCCCAGAAATTAGGTTCGGGGGCTTGCCGCGCGTGCAAGCCCCCGATGTGCACTCACCCGGCGCGCCGACATCTGAAGCCTGGGCCTGCTTGGAATTCCTGTCACTGGCCCGGTTCAGATGTCGGCGCGCTGTGCTTACCTGATCCAGCGGCGTAGTTAGTTCGATGTGCCGGCTGGGATCAGGTGAGCACTGTGCAGCCAATCAGGGGAGGGGAAACTTCATTCATGAGTTTGATAGTAAGAACTGTCAAACTCATGAAAAGTACGGGCGCCCAAAAGACTAGTTTAACTTTAAATAACATTTTAAAAAACATCCCAATAATTAAACTATAAATAACTTTAAAAAACTATTTCAAACAATTAATCAAATTTTTGAAAAAAATATTTTTTTTAAAAATCGGGTCTAAAACTACACTTACCTTACTGTAAAGTCCTTAAAAACAATGAAGCTGTGGAAAAAATGTTATAATTTTAAGTAATAGACCACTTACCTTAAAGAATGAAGTCCTTACGTCTCCTTTTTACATTCGTAAAAAGGAGAGGCCCTTACACACGCGCAAACCTGTGGAAAAAAAGGAATTTCAGCGCGCACGCGCAGACTCCTGCGCGCACGCGTTCGTCCTCTGAACCCCTTGGTTCAGAGGACAGGAAATGCCGGTTTTCCACGCATGCGCTCTGCATACTGAAAACCGGCACGTCCATCGGGCCCACGCGTGAGTACCCCGTCCATACTCACGCGTTGGGCCCGGAATTACTGGGCCATTGTGTTTAATCGGAGTTTAGGATGAAATATAACACACCAGTAATACAGCAAAAACATACGACCATGAAAAGCAGCTGGTACCGGACCCAATCGGACAGACGGCTGGCTTGCGTAAACAGTTCTCTGGCTTCCGGCCTCTCTTTCTCTCTCTCTCTCTCTAGAACCTCCAATGGTGAGTGTAGGATCACTCTCAAATAAGAGTATTCGACCAGCCCAACTTCTCTTTGCAAGTTCTGCCCAGCTCTTCCCTCCACCGTCTGTGTGGGCAAGCTCTTGGGGTGTCACTTTTATTCTCTTTTTAGGGGTGAGCCTGAGGCCAAGTTATTGACAAGACCATTTAACCTATAGATGTTCCTCTAAAACCTCATCAACCAATGACAGCTCAAGTTCTTTGCCTTGGTTCTTGGATGAAAGCCCTCCCCAAAAGGGGTCTCCTTACTTCATCCAATCTGTCTTATTGTTTAATCTTTCTGAAGGTTCTTCCTTTGGAATTTGTGTCTTATCTCTCTTGTCTCTATCCTCCTTGACCCAGCAAGTACAAGGCCCGGCCCTGTCCCTCTTAATCATGGCCCCAGCCAGAGCTATCGCACGTTAGCCAGTCGCTATCTCACCTTCATCTAGCAAATGGCCCATTCTAAGATGGATACCTTAGCCTCCTCAAATTCCTTTCATTCTATGTCTTTTCCTAATTAATTTTTAATTATCTTTGCAAGCAGTTCTGCTAAACAAACTCCAAATTCTATCTGTAGAGATTATAATACGGTTATTAGTAATAATGGAAGAAACATAGGTTGGGCCTTCACTGGCTAAATTAAAGATACGTTAACAAAGTCAAAACCCTAACTTACAAACAACAGATAACTAGCCTGGCAGGATGATCCTATGGGACCCCGTGTGGAATGTTTGTGCCTCACCTAATCTAACTGATTAAAAAGACTGTCTCAAATTCTAATGCAAGCTTTCCAGGAAAAGAAAACTTATCATTTAAACACAGTATTATTCATGTAGCCATATACATTTTTAGGCACCCCTAGTTTCTAATAATTCCCTTAAGCGGGCTAGTCACTTATCAGACATTCGCTTAAGTAATAAAAACAAAAAATGCTGGAAATACCCAGCAGGTCAGGCAGCATCTGGGGAGAGAGAAACAAAGTTAACATTTCAGGTCAATGACCTTTCTTCAGAGCTGGAAAAAGTTTGAGATGTAACAGATTTAAGCAAGTGTAGGGACAGGGAAGGGGGAGGGGAGGAAAGAACAAAAGGGATCTCATTGAAACTTATAAAATTCTAACAGGACTAGACAGGCTAGATGCAGGAAGGATGTTCCCGATGGCAGGGGAGTCCAGAACCAGGGGTCACAGTCTAAGGATAAGGGGTATGCCATTTAGGACAGAGATGAGGAGGAAATTCTTCACCCAGAGAGTGGTAAATCTGTGGAATTCTCTACCACAGAAGGCAGTTGAGGCCAATTTATTAAATATATTCAAGAAGGAGTTAGATATATTTCTTAAGGCTAAAGAGATATGGGGAGAAAGCAGGGACAGGGCACGGAATTTGGATGATCAGCAATGATCTCATTAAATGGCGGAGTAGGCTTGAGGGGCCGAATGGCCTACTCCTGCTCCTATCTTCTATGTTTCTATGAAGGTCTGTGATAGGATGGAAGGCAGGAGAGATTAAATAACAAAAGGGATGATAGTACAAAGCAAAAGGAGATGGTAATGGGACAAGTAAAGAAGCAAAAGATAAGTCTAGAAAATGTGTAAATGGGAATGGCAGAATTATCAACAGCTGCCATCTGAAAAAATAGGGGCAGAGGTTATGGTCTGAAATTGTTGAACTCGATGTTGAGTCCAGAAGGCTGTAAAGTGCCTAATCAAAAGATGAGGTGCTGTCCCTCGAGCTTACATTGAGCTTCATTGGAACAGTGTAAGAGGCCGAGGACGAGCGGTCAGAGTGGGAGTGAAGTGGAGAATTAAAGTGACAGGTGACCGGAAGCTCGGGGTCATGCTTACGGAGTGAACAGAGGTTTTCCGCAAAGCGGTCTCCCAATCTGCATTTGGTCTCCCCAATGTAGAGGAGACCGCATCGTGAGCAGCGAATACAGTATACTAAATTGTGAGAAGTACAAGTAAATCGCTGTTTCAACTGGAAGGAGTGTTTAGGGCCCTGGACAGTGGGAAAGGAGGAGGTAAAAGGACAGGTGTTGCATCTCCTGCACTTGCATGGGAAGGTGTGATGGAAGGGGAAGGGGAGTGAGTGTTGGGGGTGATTGAGGATATGGACCAGGGTGTCTCAGAGGGAGCGGTCCCTTCAGAATGCTGAAAGGGGAGGAGTAGATGTGTTTGGTGGTAGGATCACGCTGGAGGCGGCGGAAATGGCGGAGGATGATTTGTTGAATGTGGAGGCTGGTGAGGTAAAAGGTGAGGACAAGGGAACCCTACCATAATAATAATAATAATCAACTTTATTGTCATTGTTAGTGCACAAGTGCAGTACAACGAAATGTAGGCTTGCGGCTCCCGAGAGTGTACATTCCGGTAGGGTGGGGAAGGGGTGAGAGCAGAAGTGTGGGGAATGGAATGAACAGGGGAATCCTCGGTTGAGGAAAACGCTTTACTGTATACTTTTATTTCAGTGGTGAGGATCACCACAGAACTCATAAGCAAAATAATCAAAAGCAAGTTGTGTGATGATCCTCACCTTTGAAATAACTAATTAGGTGAATAGCCACTCCAAAGGTTGTTTTTATTGAATGTCAGAATGGTGAATGCTGATCATATTGTCAGTATAATAGAGGCAATTTTCGACTTACAAACAAAACGGGCGTGAAGTCAGCGGAGCAGCCACACCACCCAACCTGAAACCAGCGTGAGGGGACCTAAACCATTTTCAGGTTCGGGCCTGATTTAAATGCCACCAGCAATCTACGGGCACTTATTGGGTACCCTACTGTATCTTACATTGTACATGTTTTGTAGGATTAAGCAGGACGTTTTTTCTTCTATGGCGCGAACAGTGTTGTCCACCTAGAAAAGATCATTTATCTACATCACAAGAAAGAATTTAGAAAAATTAACTTTATTGTTTTGATAGCTTAAACGCTGAAGGTAGTTGAACTTTATATTTAGTAATTATCACGATGAGGGATGTTAGCCCTAGAAAATGAAAGACTTCCTCATTTAATTCATCCAATGTCTGTATCAAACACTTTCCTTCAGGTATAACACTGTTAAATGTAGAGTAAAGCTGTCTCAGCAAGGTGCATCAGCCCAACAGTTTATGAGTATCATTGCATTGTGTTTAGATGCCCAAATGGCACATGGATCAATAACCCCCTGGACTTTGGGGAGAACTGCAATTTGGGGAGACCTGTAATGTGAAAGGATTGCAGTGTCTTTTGTTTCTGTTGTTGGCGTTTGCTGGGGAAAGTGATATAGTTGTTTGCCCTGGTGAGCAAAACGTCAGTGATATGTTTGTTTGCAGCAATCAAAATTCAAAATGCTAAATAGTAAAGAATACGTTAAGCGTGTCCAAAGTGTATCAACTCACATGAAAGTTCTTGCCATCATTTTAGATTCTAGAATCAGTGGCTGATAATTTAGAATTGGGCAGAAAATAAAGAAATCCCAAAGGAAAACCAATTCAACAATTATACTTTTCCCACTCAGATATGTGGGGTTAGATTTTCTGCCTCATGTTATCACCCCCACTGACAGCTTTTGGCTGTGCAGGGCTGGGAAATTATTCAGGGTCACATTTCATCGGCTCCCCACTCCACTTGTGCATCACATCATTTCTAAGGGGATCCATTAATCGAAGGAGATCTCAGATTCATTTCCATATGCAATCTGATGTGAATTACCACACATGTAATTTTGCTAATATTCGGGTCATAGTCTTCTCATTCAGGACGCACTTTCTTAATGGTGAACTACTGGAATTTTGATTCCTTATTGTATCATTAGAAAGAAGATCCCTGAAATAAAGCGCAACCAATTTATTTCCCTAAAAGTGATCAGTAGATGTGTGGTCAGTGTTGTTTTTTAACCGAGTTCTTCTCCTTGGTGTGTGTCTTCAAAAATCTATATTAATGCTCCTTCGAAGAGTTTCCCAGTAGAAGCAGTAAGTGAGATCACAAGTTTCAGGAAGCCTCTTGTGTTTGAGATGGACCTCTATCTCTTTGTGCCAGGTCATGACATTGCCCTGTTTTTGCTTCTGCCACATGCACTGCTGTAGGGCCAACCTGGCCTACTCGCTTTCTAGTGCATCTACTGTTATTTAAAAAATGGGGCTAGATGGACCAGCTGTGGAATCAACTTGAGAGACAGCAGCCTCGTCTGTGCTTATTTCAGCCACACTTCTGCTCTTCGGCACTCCCTCAGCATGTCCAGTGATCTGTGTGGGAACATTTGCAGTCACAATTGCTGCCTGGAATTCCCTACCACTCCCTGTGACAATAAATAAACGTTTTTTGTTTGAGTTGGTTTATTTATTGGACTTTTTTTTGTTAGCCAGCATACATAGGGTTAAAGTCAGTTATGGCGTGCTGCACTTTTTCAAGCTGCAGGGATTATGTTGAAAGCAAAAGTATTCATCTGTGGTTTATCCTTATCAGACAAAAGGGGGTTTAATATGCCAATGTCTGGTGAATGCAGTCATTGGTGGCATTCTTTCCAGTAGATGACTTGACAAAGTATTAATTTCCTGCAATCACTGACCATTCAAAATGGTTTGGAGCAGCATCCTATGAAATTGACAACTGGTAACTATCAATCATATGTGGTTGAGAGGAATAGTTTTTAATCTCCTTTGTTTCAATATTCCTTCAAAGGATTTTAAATGATATATCTGAGGCTGATTTTATTCAATAGTCAGTCTGAAGCCAGCAGAGATACAAGACTATTCAGAGCCTCTGCCATATGATACCCAGTGTTAGAAGTGAATGACCATGTTCCAAGGATCATGTTTGCGGGGAGTGTTGGTGTAGAGGTGTCCTTCTGAGAATAATAATAATAGAGCTAGAGTTTACGGCCGCAATTTTGCCGGCGCTCAGAGGGCGGGTTTGGAGGCGGGTCAGAGGTTAAATTAGTTTTGATTGACGTCGGGTTCCGCACCCGCCGTCAACCTGCCTCCACACTGTTGAGTCTGTGTTTCCAAATGTAGTTATGCTGAATAACTGGACACAGACTACAGAAATAATTAAACAGGTCTTTAGTAATTGAGGGTCAGGGCTGAACTGGAATACACTTTGCTCCACAGGGTTTATATACCGGTGTGGTCACCACCGGTACTACAATGTACAGGAGCCATCAAAAAGTAGTCCATCACCTTAAGGTATCCTCTTAAGGTGGTACAGGTTACATACACTACAATTTCTCCCCTTTTAGCTTAACAGTGTACACCCCAATTTAAACATTGCATGGATAACATATATACAACTTTCACACAAAACTGTTCAAAGATTCGTCTCTGAGGAGGCCTCCTGATCCGGGCCGGATAACGCCTTTCAGGGGTCTCTGGTTCTCGTTGCTGGGGTGACTCATCCATTTGATCTCCTATGGATTGAACATCATCATGTACGTTCGAGTCTGAGGTAGATGCTACAGGCTCAATAACTTCTTCAACTGGTGTCTCTGCCGTAGACATGGGGTCGACCCTTGTTCTCGATTCCACAAGTTGGTCAGCATGACGTCGTATTATGTTCTCTCCAACATCTACCGTGTACATCAAGGGTCCTTGTCGGGCACGAATTGTTCCGGATTGCCATTTATCATTCCTATAGTCCCTGGCCAACACTGGTTGTCCTATTTCGAAACTCCGAGTGGCCTTGTTATTTACGTGCTGGAATTGCTTGTTTTCGACTTCCCTACGCACATTGGGTTTTAACAAATCCAACTGGGACCGCAACCTCCTGTTATAGAACATTATGGCAGGGCTTTGATTTGTCACTGCATGCGTGGCGTTTCGATATGCCATCAGGAAATTGTCCACCTTGTGTTGTAGTGGAATATGGTCTTCGCTCATGGCCTTTATCGCCTTTTTGAACGTTTGTACAAATCTCTCGGCCAACCCATTTGTAGCCGGATGATATGGGGCAGATGTATAGTGTTTCACCCCATTCTTTTTCATGAATTTCTGGAATTCTTCTGACACGAACTGTGGTCCGTTGTCTGAACATATTTGTTCCGGCTACCGATTCCTTGCAAATATGGTTCTTAGAACTGCGATCGTCTTTTCAGAGGTAGTGGTCGACATCTTAATCACTTCTGGCCATTTAGAATGTGCGTCTACTGCTATCAAAAACATGGAATCCATGAATGGACCTGCAAAGTCGATATGCACACGTTGCCATGTGTAGTGTATGTAACTGTTCTACCTTTAAGAGAACTATTGTATGTAACCGTTCACCTTTAAGAGAACTATTTTAGGTGTGGCACTACTTTATCTTGGCTGCTGTATACTGTAATACCGATGGTGACCACACCAGTATATAAGTGCTGTGTCAGGATTTATTGGGCAGATTCGCCCTGACCTTCAAATAGTAAAGTCCTGTTTAAGTTACTCTTGTAGTCTGTGTATTACTTCGCTATACAACCCACAGACTTTACAGTGGCGACGAGTTCGATCTTACCCTGCGGCAACAATACTTCTGAAGAAGTAAACGAGCGTCGAGAAGAGGCACCCGCCCTCGTCGTTTTGCTGAGAGAAAACTCGAGTCTGCAGACCAAGAAAGGAGGAAGATTTCAAACACGAAGTCTTCCATCAGCAACAGGCACGGATTGTTCCTTCTGCCACGGTGGTGAGTGAGCCGATCAACACGAGAAGCAAGTCGGCCACGGTGACTGTGAGTAAAGGGAAAATAGAAACAAATAAACGGAGGATAAGGGCGGTGCACTCGACCACGGTCGAGGGGGAAAGGAGCCGGACAGAAGTCGGGCCCAGAGGTGCTGAGACTGGGGCAGCGTGGAGCAGAAGCCGCGGTACAAGCGGGCTGGGGAGCGTCGTGAGACGACTAGACCGCGACGGCGAAAAAGGCCGGACAAATACCGCGACCACGAGGCGCTGCGACCGGGATCGTAAGGCGCGGGAAGATATAAACATAAATAAGCCACGGAGAACTCAGCCACAGCCGGGGAGGAAAGCACCGGACTGCGAGAAGCTGGGAGGCGCGATTGGGGTGAAAAAGGCCAGACAGTGACTGAGGCCACGAAGCGCTGCGACCGGATCGTAAGGCGCGGGAAGAGATAAAAATAAATAAACCGCGGAGAACGCAGCCGCAGCCGGGGAGGAAGCACCGGACTGCGAGAGGCTGGGAGGAGCGATTGGGTGAAAAAGGTCGGACAGTGACCGAGGCCACGAAGCGCTGCGACCGGGATCGTAAGGCGCGGGAAGAGATAAAATAAATAAATCGCGGAGAACTCAGCCGCAGCCGGGGAGGGAAGCACCGGACTGCGAGAGGGCTGGGAGGCGCGATTGAGAGCCGCGCGAGCGGGAGAGACAGAGCCCGAGCGAGAGCCGCGCGAACGGGAGAGACAGAGCCCGAGAGAGAGCGAGCGAGAGCTGCGCGAGCGGGAGAGACAGAGCCCGAGCGAGGGAGACTGAGCGAGATCCAGCCAGCGGCTGAGACCGTTCGCCGTCAACGGGTTGTACCCAGAGCCGGTTGCCCTGCCGAGAGAAGGGAACGCGCTGAAGCCGACGCGCAGGCTGCAAACCCGAAAGCCAGCGGCCGTCGCCCGAGGGAAGCTTACCCCTCCTGCCAGGGGAAGAAACGCGGGAAGCCGCCAGTAGGCGGGGAAGAAGACAGAAGCGGGAACCGCCATTTTTAAAGTGGGCGGGGAAAGAAGATAAGTGCGGGAAACCGCCATCTGGAAAAAAAAAGTTAAAGAATATTGTTGTTGTTTCTCAGGAAGAGTGGGAAGATGCCTAAGCATAGTAACAGCAACGGTTTCAATGCCGAGGTGGAAGACTGGCCCACGTATGTAGAACGCATCGAGATATATTGTACGGCTAATAAGATAGCAAATTATGAAAAAGCTCTAACCTTATTAAACTCAATGGGTGCGAGGACATACGGGTTATTGAAGCATCTTCTATCACAGAATCACAGAATCACAGAAACCCCACAGTGCAGATAGAGGCCATTTCGGCCCATCGAGCCTGCACCGACACATATCCCACCCGATCCCCGTAACCCCTTCAACACATATCCCACCCTATCTCCGTAACCCCACACATTTTAATCCCCCTAACACTAAGGGTCAATTTATCATAGCCAATCAACCTAACCCGCACATCTTTGGACTGTGGGAGGAAACCGGAGCACCCGGAGGAAACCCACGCAAACACGGGGAGAATGTGCAAACTCCACAGACAGTCGCCCGAGGCCGGATTTGAACCCGGGTCCCTGGCGCTGTGAGGCAACAATGCTAACCACTATGCCACCGTATCACCAGCTAAACCGGCGGATCAGTCTTTCGATAATATTGTTGCTGTCCTGAAGGATCATTTTAACCCCGCACCGCTGATGTTAGCGGAACGATCTAAATTTTACGGGAGAACACAACGAAAAGAGGAAAGCAACGCGGAGTACTTGGTCGAGCTGCGTAGACTAGCGAAATACTGCCAGTTTAGAGGAAATCTGACAAGCATTGCGAGACAAGTTCGTGTGTGGATTGTCGAAGGAAGGAACGCAAAAACGACTACTCGAAGAGAACGATCTTACACTTGATAAGGCTGTCCTTATTGCAGCATCGCACGAAGCCGCAGCGAGAGGCACGGCGGAAATGCAGCGGAAGACAGCGGTACTCAGTGTGGATCAAATGACTTCGGGTACAACGAAATGTTCTCGTTGTGGGAAGACAACACACGACCAGAACCAATGCTGGGTTAAAAACCAGGACTGTAGGAAATGTGGCAAGCTTGGCCACATAGCTAAGGTATGCCGGTCAGGAAAGAAGAACAACAATAATAAGTCACCGCAGAAGAAGTACAGAAAGGTACATGAGGTGACTGGGAAGAGTCCAGATGAACAGAATTCGGACTCAGACTCCAACAGCAAGGCACTGGGTAGTCTGAGGATTCATAATGTGAGTAAAGAAGCTGACCGACAAACTATCTGGATCACACTACAGATTGCAAAAGTCCAAGTGAAGATGGAAGTGGACACCGGATCGGCGTTGACGGTCATGAATAAGCATGATTACAAAAAGTTATTCAAACATATTCCCCTACGGGATACGGAGATAGTATTGCAGACATACACGGGGCACAAAGTATACCCCATCGGAAAGATAGAAGTCAAGGTGAGATACAAAGACAAAGATCACCAAAGGATGGACTTGTATGTGCTGCCCGAGGGAGGTCCACCACTTCTGGAACGGGAGTGGATCAGGAAAATAAAGATAGACTGGCATTCACTAAACACAATGACAGTAGATTCCGGGAAGGAAGAGGTCAAACCTGAACGGTTGTCCAGAATATTGGACGAAGCTAAAGAGGTATTCCAGCAAGGACTGGGAACACTGAGAGGAATTAAAGCAAAAATCAAGATTGCAGAACATGCAAGCCCAAACTTTTTCAAAGCCAGATCGGTACCTTACGCGATACGACCTGCTGTGGAGGCAGAACTGGAAGAGCTTGAACGTTCAGGGGTACTGTCTAAGGTGGACTGGAGTGAGTGGGCCACGCCCATTGTTCCCGTCATGAAGTCTTCATCAAGTAACAAGCCAGGGGGACTGGGGAAGGTCCGCATCTGCGGAGATTTCAAGATCACAGTTAATCCGGTGCTTCACACGGTACAATACCCGCTTCCGTGGATTGAGGATATCTTTGCTTCATTGTCTGGCGGGCAACACTTCACCAAGATAGACCTGGCACAGGCATACTTACAAATGGAAGTCGAGGAAGAGTCGCGCCAGTATCTCACAATCAACACGCACAGAGGCTTGTATCGTTATAATAGACTGGTTTTTGGAGTAGCTTCGGCTCCAGCAATTTGGCAGAGGGCAATGGAGCAGGTCTTACAAGGTGTTCCAAGCACGCAGTGTTACTTGGACGATATCCTGATTACGGGAGAAGACGAGGAGGAACACCTCACAAATTTGAAACTGGTGCTCACCAGGTTGAAGGAATATGGCCTTCGAGTTAATCGCCAGAAATGTGAGTTCTTCCAGAAACGGATCTCGTACTGCGGTCATGTCATTGACCAAGAGGGGCTGCACAAGTCGCCTGACAAGATAGAAGCTGTCGTGAAGGCCCCCGCTCCGGAAAACGTTTCACAGTTGAGATCGTTTCTGGGGTTGATTAATTATTATCACAAGTTTCTGCCAAATTTATCCACGGTGCTACATCCGCTGAATGCTCTGTTACGGAAAGAAGTGCCATGGAAGTGGAGCGAGGACTGTAAAAAGGCCTTTCGCAGAAGCAAGGCATTGATTACCTCTGAGGAAGTGTTGGCTCATTTCAACCCAACGTTACCTCTTCGTCTAGCTTGTGATGCTTCCCCTTATGGAATTGGAGCAGTACTTTCACACAAGTTACCAAATGGCTCGGAAAGGCCAGTCGCATTTGCGTCCCGATCGTTGACCTCCGCGGAGCGAAATTACGCTCAGATAGACAGGGAGGCCCTCAGCCTTGTGTGGGGAGTAAAGAAATTCAATCATTACCTGCAGGGCAAGAAGTTCACATTACTGACAGACCACCAGCCGTTGGTGTCCATATTCAACCCTAACAAGGCCGTTTCCACTATGACAGCGCAAAGGTTACAGAGGTGGTCCGTGTTACTTGGGGCACACCAATATGACATTGAATACAAAAGCTCCAAACAGCATGGAAATGCTGATGGGTTATCGCGCCTACCGTTGCCGGTAGTAGAAGAGGCGGCTACAATGGACCCGGTAGAGATGTTCCACTCATCCATAGTAGAATGCCTACCAGTAACCAATTCGATGATCGAGAATGAAACAAGAAATGACCCGACTCTCTCACGGGTCTACGATCTAACAGTGGAGGGATGGCCAGCACATGGCGAACCAACACTGCCAGCATTTTCGCAACGGAAAGAACAGCTGTCAGTGTGCCGAGGAACCTTGATGTGTGGATCGAGAGTGGTGATTCCACCCAAACTTCAGCATAAGGTGCTAAAGGAACTTCACGAGGGGCATCTGGGTGGAGTGAAAATGAAGAACCTAGCAAGAGCGTTTGTGTGGTGGCCAGGTATTGATGGAGACATCGAGGAAATAACCAAGAGTTGTCTAGGATGCCAGAAGGTCAAAAACGCGCCACCACAAGCTCCTCTGCATCCATGGGAGTGGCCCTCATCTCCTTGGCAAAGGGTACACATCGACTTTGCTGGTCCATTTATGGACTCAATGTTTCTAATAGCGGTGGATGCACACTCCAAGTGGCCGGAGGTAATAAAGATGTCCTCCACCACCACGGAAAAAACCATCACAGTATTAAGGACCATGTTTGCCAGGAATGGGCTGCTGGAACAGGTCTGTTCTGATAATGGACCACAATTTGTGTCCGAAGAATTCAGGAAGTTCTTAAAAAGCAATGGGGTCAAGCACTACACGTCAGCCCCATACCATCCCGCCACCAATGGCTTAGCTGAAAGGTTTGTCCAGACCTTCAAGAAGGCCATAAAGGCCATGGGTAATGAGAACATCAACTTACAACATAAGGTAGATAACTTCTTGTTGGCGTACAGGAATGCAACACATGCGGTCACAAATCAAACTCCCGCCATGATGTTTTTCAATAGAAGACTAAGATGCCGGCTGGATTTGATTAAGCCAAACGTCAGAAGGGACGTGGAGAACCGGCAATTCCAGGGCATGAATGAAAGGCCAACTAGATCTTTTCAGACAGGTCAACAAGTTTTGGCCCGGGACTACCGTACCGAGAAATGGCAGCCTGGAACTATTGTAAAAAGGCTAGGGCCGCTGCTGTATACAGTGGACATTGGTGACAGCATAATAAGGTGCCATGTTGACCAGATCATAGGGTCATCCACAAAGAGCCAACCTACTCCACAACCTTACACGGCTAATGTAGAAACAGAGATACCCAGAGCACCTACCTCCGATCTGGTAATACTGGAATCAGATGATCCTGACACTGTCCTTCAAGCTGAATCGGCCTTGCCGGAAGAACCTACTACCCCGCCGAAAACTACTACACCACCGAGGCGTTATCCGGACAGAGTCAGGAGACCTCCAGAGAGACTGAATCTGTGAACTGTTTTACATAATTTGTATATATGTTCTAATGATATGGTTAATGGGGAATAAGTATGTTGTAAGCTAAAAAGGGAGGATTGTAGTGTATGTAACTGTTCTACCTTTAAGAGAACTATTGTATGTAACCGTTCACCTTTAAGAGAACTATTTTAGGTGTGGCACTACTTTATCTTGGCTGCTGTATACTGTAATACTGACGGTGACCACACCAGTATATAAGTGCTGTGTCAGGATTTATTGGGCAGATTCGCCCTGACCTTCGAATAGTAAAGTCCTGTTTAAGTTACTCTTGTAGTCTGTGTATTACTTCGCTATACAACCCACAGACTTTACACCATGGGGTTGAAGGCCATTCCCACGGATGCAGCGGTGCAATTGGAGGTGCGTTTTGAACTTTTTGGCACCCTGAGCAGCTTTTAGTCAGATCCTCTATTTGTTTGTCGATACCTGGCCACCACACATAAGCCCTAGCAAGGCTTTTCATCTTGACTCCCCCCAGATGACCTTCATGCAATTCCTTCAGAACTCTCTCCCTTAATTTAGGAGGAATAATCACCCTTGTTCCATACATCAATGTTCCTTGACAGACGGACAGCTGTTTTCGTCTGGCTGAGAATGCTGGTAACAGTGGGTCGCCATGTGCTGGCCATCCCTTCACTGTCAAATCGTAGACCTGAGACAGTGTCGGGTCGTTTCGGGTCTCTCTCTCAATACCCGCATTGGTGACTGGTAAGCATTCGATGATGGTCGAGTGAAATATCTCGACAGGGTCAACTGCCGGTGCCTCTTCCGCTGTAGGTAGTGGCAGGCGCGACAGCCCATCAGCATTACCATATTGCTTTGTACCTTTGAATTCGATATATTGATGTGCCCCTAGGAAAAGGGACCATATCTGAAGCCTCTGCGCCGTCATAACCAGAACACTTCTTAGGGTTAAAAATGGAAACCAACGGCTGGTGATCTGTCAGCAGCGTAAACTTTTGGCCTTGCAGGTAATGGTTAAATTTCTTAACTCCCCACACGAGGCTGAGAGCCTCCCTATCTATCTGAGCATAGTTGCGCTCTGCGGAGTTCAATGATCTGGATGCGAACGCGACTGGCTTTTCCAAGCCATTTGGAAACTTATGTGAGAGCACTGCCCCGATACCATATGGAGAAGCATCACAAGCTAAGCGAATAGGCAGCGTTGGGTTAAAGTGAGCCAACACTTCCTTAGAGGTGATCAGTGCCTTGCTTTTTTGAAAAGCCCGCTTACAATCATCGTTCCACTTCCATGGTATTCCCATTTGCAAAAGAGTGTTCAGCGGGTGTAACACCGTGGATAAATTTGGAAGAAACTTGTGGTAATAGTTAACCAACCCAAGGAACGACCTCAACTGGGATACATTTTCCGGAGCGGGAGCTTTCACAACAGCTTCGATCTTGTCAGGTGACTTATGGAGCCCCTCCTGGTCAATGACGTGGCCGCAGTACGAGATTCGCTTTTGAAAGAACTCACATTTCTGGCGATTAACTCTGAGCCCATATTCTTTCAATCTGGTGAGCACCTGCTCCAAATTCGCGAGGTGATCCTTATCATCATCTCCTGTAATCAGAATGTCGTCCAGGTAGCATTGTGTGCCTGGAATTCCCTGCAATACCTGCTCCATGGCCCTTTGCCAAATCACTGGAACCGATGCCACTCCAAAAACCAGTCTATTATACCAATATAAGCCCTTATGTGTGTTGATCGTGAGATACTGGCGTGACGCTTCATCAACTTCCATCTGTAGGTACGCCTGTGCCAGGTCTATCTTGGTGAAGTGTTTCCCGCCAGACAGCGAAGCGAAGATATCTTCAATCCGCGGAAGCGGATATTGCACCGTGTGAAGAACCGGATTAACAGTGATCTTGAAATCACCACCGATGCGAACCTTCCCAGGTTCCCCCGGCTTGTTGCTCAACGAACGCTTCATGACAGGAACAATGGGTGTGGCCCATTCGCTCCAGTCCACCTTTGACAGTACTCCTGAACGTTCTAGCCCTTCCAGCTCTGCTTCCACAGCAGGTTGTATCGCATAAGGTACCGGTCTGGCTTTGAAAAATTTTGGGTTTGCATGTTCTTCAACTTTGATGTTTGCCGTAATTCCTTTTAGTGTTCCCAGTCCCTGTTGGAACACCTCCTTAGCATCGTCCAATATTTTGGACAGTCGTTTGGGTTTGACGTCGTCCTCTTTACAGGAATCTACAGTCAGTGCTTGTATGGAATGCCAATCCACATTTATTCTCCGGATCCATTCCCGTCCCAGTAGTGGCGGACCTCCATCAGGTAACACATACAAGTCCATTTCCTGACTTTCTTTACCATTGTAGACCACATTTACTTTTATCTTTCCGATGGGGTATACTATTTGCCCCGTGTATGTTTTCAATACAATCTCCGTATCCCTCAGGGGAATGTGTGAGAATAACCTTTTGTAATCTTGCTTATTCATGACCGTCAATGCCGATCCAGTGTCCAATTCCATCTTCACTTGGACTCCTGCTATCCGAAGCATGACCCAGATAGTTTGGTGGTCTGCTGTGTTACCCACATTATGTATTTTTAGACCACCCAGTTCCTTACTGCTGGAGTCTGAATCCATCTTCTGTTCATCCAAACTGTTCTCTGTCACCTTGTGTACTTTTTTGTACTTCTCCTGCGGCGACTTTTTGTTGCTGGTCTTCTTTCCTGACCGGCATACTCTCGCTATGTGACCAAGTTTGCCACATTGCCTGCATTCTTTATCTTTGAACCAGCGCTGGTTCTGGTCATGCGTTGTCCTTCCGCAACGATAGCACTTTACTGCACCCAATGCCATTTCATTGGTGCTGAATTCCAATGGCCTTTGCTGTATCTCTGCAGTGCCTCGTGCTGCTGCCTCGTGCGATGCTGCAATGCTGAAAGCTTTGTCCAGCGTAAGATCCTTTTCCTCTAGCAGTCGCTTCTGGGTTCCTTCCCTTAGGAGCCCACACACAAACTTATCTCTCAGTGCGTCTGCTAGTCCTGTACTGAACTGACAGTACTTTGATAACTTGCGCAGTTCGATTAAGAATTCAGCTTTGCTTTCCTCTTTAAGTTGAATTCTTTTGTAGAATTTAAATCGTTCCGCTATCAGCAGCGGCGTGGGGTTTAAATGCTCTTGCAGGATAGTAACAATATCCACGAAACTCTTTCCTACCGGTTTATCTGGTGTTACAAGGTTCCTTAATAACCCGCACGTCTTCGCACCCATCGAGTTTAATAGGGTTAGTGCTTTCTTATCCTCCGGTACCTCATTCGTTGTACAGTAAACTTCGACACGTTCCACATAAGCGGCCCAATCTTCCACATCGCTATCAAAAGCAGTGATGTTACCCGTTTTTGGCATCCTTGTTGAGTTTCCTTTCCTTCGGATATGATTATTATTATTACTTTTTTTTTCAAAATGGCGGCTTCCCGCGCTTGGCGGCTTTTCCCGCGCTTTTCTTCTTCCCCCGCCGACTCAAAATGGCGATTACCGCGCTGTTGCCGTTCTCGCCTCCCAGCGGTCCTTTATTTTCCCCTACGCTGCTGCTCTTGTTCCCCGCCGCTCCCGCGGTCCTTGTGGACATAAACGCTTTTCTGGCTGCTGCGCGTCTCTGCCCCGATTGCAGTCCGGCCCCTGACACCGGCTGCGGTCGTGTTCTCCGCCCTTTTCGTTGTTTCCCTCCCCTTCTCTTACTGACAACTCGGCCGACTTCCCCCCCGTGCCGCTCGATCGGGCTTACCCGCCGCTGTCGTCGAAGGGATGTTCACTGATGTTTGACTTCGTGGCCAGAAACCAACCCGTGTTCCCGATTGCCTCCCGTGCTATGCAGTGCCCAGCAGGATGTTGAGGGTGGATGTCCTTGATCGACGCCCGTTTCAGAGGCGAAGCTTCCTTTGATGCAACTGCCGCTAGGTAAGATCAGACTCGTCGCCACTGTTGAGTCTGTGTTCCCAAATGTAGTTATGCTGAATAACTGGACACAGACTACAGAAATAATTGAACAGGTCTTTAGTAATTGAGGGTCAGGGCTGAACTGGAATACACTTTGCTCCACAGGGTTTATATACCGGTGTGGTCACCACCGGTACTACAATGTACAGGAGCCATCAAAAAGTAGTCCATCACCTTAAGGTATCCTCTTAAGGTGGTACAGGTTACATACACTACACACACAACCTTATCAAGTGTCATGTCCCCGATTTGCGAATGGACCTGACACCTAGCGGCGGGAAACAGATTAAAGGCAATTAATTGCCTATTAACAGGTACTTGTGAGCAATTTTCAGGCTCTTTTTCGATTTTCCAGGTTTTAGGTCAGGTTTCACGATGCCCGGACAACACACTAGGTAAGTGTGGCATGTTGTGAGTCTGGTCTGATGTTTGTGAAAAGATGACAGCTGCAGAAGTGGTGTCAAGGATGCCATGTTGCACATGGTGAGTTTCAGAGCAAATAAAATGTTGCTTACTGCATTTTTAATACAGATACAGATTTCTTTAGCTTACAAGTTTTTAAATCCAACTGTATGTCCAGTGCAACCTCATTGGGAGAACCTCTCTCACCAGTGACAGATCGCTTCTGTCATCTCACCTGCAGCTGCCATCTATTCCAGCAACATCGGAGCCAAAGAAATAATCAGACCTTGGTCCTCCGAATCCTTCCACAATCATCCCAAACACCAACACCAACATCACCAACCTTCGCCGCCATCACCTGATGCTGCACTGGACACAGGGCATCAGCCCCTGACAAAATTACTGGCCGGGAGGCCAGCGATGGCATCATCATGGCCAGACTATCTTCACTTGATGCTGTAAACCCTGGCTGCCACATGATGCGCCAGGTTGACACCATCCCACACCAGCACTGTGAAGCATACCTTTAATGTCCAAGCCATTCCATGCACACACATCACTATAGCGGGGTGGGGGGAGTTATGACTGAACAATCACTGGAACTCAGTAAGACTCTTCTCAATGTGTGCTCTGATCTGTCCAATAAGGGACACTTTTTGAAAAAGAGATTTCACTGTATGACAAGACATTACCAGAAACTTCACAGGAACATTGGCTAAACCCTTGTGTGTTAGTTGGTATGCTTGCAGTAGAATGAGGGTGAGTGTGAGGGGTGGCTAGTGAGATGAGTAAGTGATAAAGTAGGTAGAGAGGGTTGGATGGAGGTGCAAGGTAGGTTAGTGTCCTGGGGAGGTCTCTTCTGCCCTTGGAAGGGAAGAGAACCTCCCTGCATACTGTGACTCCCTCCATAAGCATATGGAGGGAGTCATTGGAGAGTCTAGGTGCAAGAGTTTACCTTTGCGCAGTGATTGTCAGTGTTTTCAGCACCTCAATGTTGTCAAACACTGAAAAATCAACTGTCAAAATAAAATTGTGCATAGTCCCTTTAAGGAAACCAGCAGATGACGCGTCATCAAATGACGTCATCAGACCCACTTCCTGTCAATTGGCCGGCAAGCCCGCAGGGTGGGCTTAACGAGGCCAATCAAGGGAAAATCACATCTGTCGAGTGGAGGCAGCTGAGGGCGGGACTGGAAGCCGGAAACCAGCTGACCCGCACCCATCCCGACACCGAGGAGAAAATCGCGGCCGTCGAGATCACGTGATAGCATGAGAGAGTAGAGGGGCAAGTGTTCTCAGCTTGACCTCAGGTCTCATTACATTTATCAAGATATTGGGCCAGTAAAGCCACACTGTAGTTTACAGGGGATTCAAGGTCTGCTGACCAGAGCAGCCATGAAGCTGAACGCAAGGAAAATATCTTGTTTAAATATCCAGAAAACAACATCCTCTAAGCTTCCGTTTTTAGTTTGAACATTGTGCCACCAGCGTGCTGCCATTTACCATGCTCCATTGCCTGTAGATTTTAAACTGAAAGACTTATTTATAATATTTATTTTCATTACTGGCAGGAAATCATCTGAAGTCAAAGCTATCTGAAGATTAGCCAAATGTTTCAAAATTAAAAGAACTATTTGTAATTAGTTCAACTGATGAACATAATCAGCTTTTCAAGAAAATGTGGAAGATGTTTTTAACTTAAAATAATTTGTTTCAGTGATATCAATATTAGCAGTGTTGGAGTAATTTATCAGAAACCGGTTGTCTGATAGGTTTTTTTTGTTACTTGGTAACAGGTTGCTAAATATCCTTTATTCTGTGAATTGAATTAATACAAAGTACAACCAATAACTGGGTAAAGACAATATAAAACTATTAATGTCAATACTATTTCAAAGGAATTTAAGGCTTTGGGACCTCAAAGGACCATGAATGAAATGTCGCTTTAATAGAGCGTACAGCTAATACCATTGCTAAACATATTGCAGCTTACCTATCATCGAATCATACACCACAGACGGAGGCCATTCAGCCCACCCTGCCTGTGCTGGATCTTTGAAAGAGCGATCCAATTGGTTCCACTCCCCTGCTCTTTTCCCATAGCCCTACAAATGTTTCCTTTTCAAGTATATCCAATTATCTTTTGCAAGTTAGTACTGAATCTGCTTCCACCACCCTTTTGAGCAGTGAATTCCAGATCATTTGGTCTTTCAATGTAAGTCAGCCACCAGATAAGTTTACAGAAGTCAATCCATTACATAAAAACTGATTTCAGTAATTACAGACCAATTTAATTGATCTCGATGATTATATCTAGTTCGGTTAATCATTTCCATGATTATTGAAATAATTACATTATTAATGAGTCAGATTTTCATGCACACTAATAGCCTCCATTTTCAGATTTAATAATGTAATTTCATTAATGCCCTACTTTATTTTTTAAATAAATCGATGTATCAACTGGGCTGTCACATTTTTATAGCTCTGCGAAAAGCCCTTGATTAGGTGATGCATAACAGTTTTATATGGAAGTTGTGGAATTGGTATGTGCAAGGTTACAGGGCACGGATTTGAGTTTAGTTTTGGCAATTGGATGGTCACGTGATTCCACTGCATACAATCTATGAGCGTTCTGCAAATGTTGGCTTTAGACTGCCAGTCTTCCTATTTTAATATTTTAGTAATGACCTGCCTTTAGTTTGCTAACCCCCAAGTTTATAGGTGTGATAGATGGCTCTGCCATCACAGCGATGAAGAGATATCAGAGCCAACAGGAAAGTTCTTTTAAAATTTACCAAAAAAATGTATTATTTTATTCCTATCTTTTAAATTCAGTGTTAGCTTGAAGCATTGTACAGGCTAAGACTCTGTACAGACTAAGGGTTCGAATTTCCAAGCCCCTTGGAGGTGGGAGTGGTGGGAAAATTGCAGAATCGGGGGGCACAAACCCATCCCACCCCCAACCCGCCTCCATGCCAATGTCCCAGGAGATGGGTATCCGACCTGTGCTGGGATTCGCCTCCCCGAGGCGGGAAGGGGATTAGTGCCAATTAACTGCCTGTTAACAGGTAGTTAACAGGCAGTTTTTTGCTTAATCCCTATTTTTAGCCCGGAAGTGTGAGCTTCCTGACGGCTCTGAACCACGCCAAGTTAACGAGGCGGACCGCCGGTCTGCAGGGGTTGGAGGGGTCGAGATGTCCATTGTGCAGGTGAGTGATGGGTGCATGCGTGCAGAGGTAAGTGTGTGAGGTGTGTGTAAAGTGTTTTAATAAGTTTTACTTACCTTTACTTTCTCCTGCAGACTTCCTTCCTTCAGGTCTCGGGAGTCCCTCATCTCACCGGCACAGAAAGCAGAATGGCCACTGAACTGTCAAAATCTGCAGCATTCTGCTTTCTGGTCTGGAAAAATCTCTAACTGAGTCTGAGTAGAAGGACTCAAGTTAGAAGACAGATTGTCAGTGTTTGACAGCTTCACAGAGCCATCAAACGCTGACTTTTCATCTGTCAAAAGCTCTTGACAGATGAAATGTCAATCACTGACGTCACCAGTAACCAGGTGTCCCTTAATTGGCCTGCTGAGCCCACTGGGTGGGCTTAACAAGGTCAATCAAGGGAAAATAGCATGGGTTGGCCACAAGTCGATGGAGGCAGGACTACAACCCAAAAAGTGGGAGTCCTGCCTCCATCATGTCCCCATTGACAAAATCCAGCCCTAAGACACTGTACAGGCTAAGACACTGTACAGGCTAAGACTCTGTACAGGCTAAGACTCTGTACAGGCTAAGGGCTGGATTTTCATTCAGAAGTCGGGTTGGAGGCGGGACTACAGCTTTCGGGGTTGTAGTCCCGCCTCCATCGAGATGCGGCCAATCCACGCAATTTTAACTTGATTGACCTTGTTGAGCCCGCCCAGCGGGCTCAGCAGGCCAATTAAGGGCCACCCGGCAACAGGTGACGTCACAGACTGAAATTTCATCTGTCAAGACATTTTGACAGGTGAAATATCAAAGTTTCACAGCTGTTTGAAGCTGTCAAACACTGACAGTCTTACTTCTAACATGAGTCCTTCTCCACAGACTCAGTTAGAAATCTCTCCTGCACAGAAAGCTGCAGGCTGTCACTTTTGACAGATCACAGCCATTCTGCTTTCTGTGCGGGTGAGATGAGGGACTCCCCGAACCTAAAGGAAGGAAGGCTGAAAAGGTAAGAAAATGTATGTAAAACTTATTTAATCACTTTAGACACACCAAACACATTTACCTTTGCACTCATGCACACATCACTCACCTGAACACCGACATCTCGACCCCTCCAAGCCCTTCAAACCGACGGCCCGACTCCTCCAACTTGGCGTGGTTTGGAGCTGTCGGGATTCCCACAGTTCAAGCTTAAAAATAGGGATTAGGCTAAAAACTGCCTGTTAACTACCTGTTAACAGGCAGTTAATTGGCACTAATCCCTTCCCACCTCGGGTAGGCGGGTCCCAGTGCGGGGCGTGTACCTGCCTCCTTTGAAACTGGCATAGAGGCGGGTTGGGGGCGGGATGGGGTCGGGACCCCCGAATTCAGGAATTTAACCCCCCGCACCCCTCCAAACCCGACTCCATGGCACACTGAAAACCGAGCCCTAAGACTCTGTACAGGCTAAGACATTGTACAGGCTAAGACTCTGTACAGGCTAAGGCACTGTACAGGCTAAGACACTGTACAGGCTAAGGCATTGTACAGGCTAAGGCACTGTACAGGCTAAGACACTGTACAGGCTAAGACATAACACATCAGTACTTTCCGTGAAGTTCTCCTATTGACGGAGATCAGAGAAATCGCTGATAAACAGCATAAATGACTATTTTTGTGGGGTTTCCGCTGATTCTCCGCTGAAGCAACAGTGTGAGATTGGGGACCCCCATAGAAATTCTACACCCCTCGGCACTGCTCAGTAATGTACTTTAATTATAATGAGAAAAGTACGGCCAAACTATCAACCAGCACAAGACTTTGATTAATCACTCTGAGATTGCCCAATTAACACCAATATAAAGGTAATTTTTGCTGGGGTCTTGCATCCACTAGGATCGGGCTCAGATTGCGTGTATGCATTTCAGCAGTCATCAGAAAGGAGACATTCATTAGCTTGGGTTAATACAAATCCAGGTCTCAGAGGTGAAAATGAAAGCACTAGGGTAGATCTTTAATCCACCACATGGGCAGTAATCTGGCGGAGCAGAATGCCCACCTTTTGTAGAACCTTCCTAAATATCAGGGGGGCTTCTATAAAAAGGTGGGTGCTCTGCACTACCAGATTACCACCCAGGCAGTGAAGATGGAAATCAATCTCAATAAATCAGTTTTATCCTCATAATCAGAAGCAGACCTTGATGAATGCTCCTCCCCTTTAGTTATTGAGTTTCAATGTCATGGTAATGGACACAGCCTGGTGAAAACAAAAGCAGCTTACTGAAACATAAAATTAAGTCATCACTCCATACAACCTCGGCCATATCAAAATAATCAAAGTATCAAATCAGGCTTCACTCTGCACACAGATAAGACAGACAATTTGAATCATTGAATACTTCTGTTTCATACATTGTGCTTTTCAAGTTATAATTAATAAACCACAACTACCTCCACGCCTTGCTGACTTCCATGCCCAAATTCCCAATATATTCTCCCAGCAGGTGAAGCTCCATGCTGGGAGCACAAATTTGTAAAATCTACCCTTCCATCACAGACCTTAAACCATAACAATCTTTCAATATCTAGCGCATGTGAGATTGCATGAGTGTGTGAGAAACAAAGAGGAACTGATAGATACAGCGCAGAGATTGAAGAGAATATGCATTTTGAAAAAAAATCCACTCAATTAAGGCATTTTTCCCCCAGAAGACTATACTGAAAGTTGTCCAACATCACAACAGCAATTCAAAATCAAAATACTGCAGATGCTGGAAATCTGAAATAAAAACAGAAAATGCTGGAAATACTCAGCAGGTCAGGCAGCATCTGTGGAGAGAGAAACAGAGTTAATGCTTCAGGTCGATGACCCTTCATCAGAACTGGAAAATAATGGAGATCAAACAGGTTTTTAAGCAAGTGCAGGGGCAGGGAGGAAAGAACAAAAGGGAAAGTCTGTGATAGGATGGAAGGCAGGAGAGATTAAGAGAGATTAAGAGATGGTGCAAGGCAAAAGGAGATGGTAATGGGGCATGTTAAGAAACATAAGATGGCTCTGGCAGAATGAAAGACAGCTGCCATGTGGGAGGGAGAAAAATAATAATAATAAATAAAATAAAAAAATAAATGGAAAAAAAGGATGGGGCAGAGGTTATAGTCTGAAATTGTTGAACTCTATGTTGAGTCCAGAAGGCTGTAAAGTGCCTAATCGAAAGATGAGGTGCTGTTCCTCAAGCTTACATTGAGCTTCATTGGAACAGTGTAAGAGGCCAAGGATGGTGAGGTCTGAGTGGGAGTGGAGCGGAGAATTAAAGTGACAGGTGACCGGAAGCTCGGGGTCCCCCTTATGGACTGAACGGAGGTGTTCCGCAAAGCGGTCACCCAATCTGCGTTTGGTCTCCCCAATGTAGAGGAGATCGCATCGTGAGCAGCGAGTACAGTATACTAAATTGCAAGAAGTACAAGTAAATCCCTGTTTCACCTGGAAGGAGTGTTTGGGGCCCTGGACAGTGGGAAGGATGGAGGTAAAAGGGCATGTGTTGCATCCCATGCGCTTGCACGGGATTGTGCCGGGCAAAGGGGAAGGGGTGTTGGGGGTGATAGAGGAGTGGACCAGGGTGTCACAGAGGGAGTGGTCCCTTCGGAATGGTAAAAGGGGAGGTGAGGTGAAGATATGTATGGTGGTGGGATCACACTGGAGATGGCAGAAATGGCGGAGGATGATCCATTGAATGCAAAGGCTGGTGGGGTGAAAGGCAAGGACAGGGGGAACCCTATTGTGGTTCCGGGAGGGAGGGGAAGGGGTGAGAGCAGAAGTGCGGGAAATAGAACGGATACGGTCAAGGGCCATGCCAACCACAGTAGAGGGGAATCCTCGGTTGAGGAAAAAGGAAAACATGTCGGAAGCACTGGTATGGAAGGTGGCATCGTCAGAGCAGATGCGGCGGAGACGGAGAAACTGGGAGAATGGAATAGAGTCCTTACAGGAAGCGGGGTGGGAGGAAGTGTAGTCTAGGTAGCTGTGGGAGCCAGTGGGCTTGTAGTGAACGTTTGTCAATAGCCTATCCCCAGAGATGGAGACAGAGAAGTCGAGGAAGGGAAGGGAAGAGTCGGAGATGGACCATGTGAAGGTGAGGAAAGGGTGGAAATCGGAAGCATGGTGAATGAAATTTTCTAGTTCAGGGCAAGAGCAGGAAACAGCACCGATACAGTCATCAATGTACCGGAAAAAGAGGTGAGGGAGGGGACCTGAGTAGGGCTGGAACAAAGAATGTTCCACATATCCCACGAAAAGGCAGGTATAGCTGGGTACCATGCGGGTTCCCATAGAAGAAGAAGTGGAGCACCCTCAGACCATCCTGGTGGGGGATGGAGGTGTAGAGGGATTGGATGTCCAGTGAAAAGGAGACGGTTGGGGCCAGGAAACTGGAAACTGTTCGTGACGGGGGGCGTCGGAAGCGTCACGGATGTAGGTGGGAAGAGACTGGGCAAGGGGAGAAAAAAGAGCCGAGATAGGAAGAGAAAAGTTCCGTGGGGCAAGAACAGGCTGAAATGATGGGGTCGATTTTCATTAAGCTGTCGGGAAGGAGGCGGGACTACAACTTTCGGGTTTTAGTCCCGCCTACATCGAGATGTGGGCAATCCATGCGATTTTCCCTTGATTGACCTTGTTGAACCCTCCCAGTGGGTTCAGCAGGCCAATTAAGGGCCACCCGGCAACAGGTGACGTCACAGACTGAAATTTCATCTGTCAAGAGGTCTTGACAGATGAAATATCAGTGCTTCACAGCTGTTTGAAGCTGTCAAACACTGACAGTCTAACTTCTAACCTGAGTCCTTCTTCACAGACTCAGTTAGAAATCTCCTCGGCACTAAAAGCTGAAGGCTGTCACTTTTGACAGATCGCAGCCATTCAGCTTTCAGTCCCGGCTGAGTGATGGACTCCCGACGCCTACAGGAAGAAAGGCTGTTAAGGTAAGTACAGGTAATTTAAACTTCTTTACACACTTTAGACACACCAAACACACTTACCTTTGCACTCATGCACCCATCACTCACCTGAACACCGACATCTCAACCCCTCCAACCCGACGGCCCGACTCCTCTAACCTGGCGTGGTTTGGAGCCGCCGGGAATCCCACACAACACCCCTCAAAATAGGGATTAGGCTAAAAACTGCCTGTTAACTACCTGTTAACAGGCAGTTAATTGGCACTAATCCCTTCCCGCCTCGGGTCGGCAGATCCCAGTGCGGGGCGGGTAACCGCCTCCTCTGAAACTTACGTGGAGGCGGGTTTTGGGCGGGACGGTGTCGGGACCCCCGCCCACCTAAAAGCCCGTCTCACAGCACACTGAAAATCTAGGCCGATGTGTCTACCAGGGCAGTCCTGTTTGTGGAGCTTGGGAAGGAGGTAGAAGCGGGCTGTGCGGGGTTGGGGAATTATGAGGTTGTTGGCTGTGGTGGGAAGATCTCCAGAGGAGATGAGGTCAGTGACGGTCTTAGAAACGGTGGCTTAATGTTCGGTAGTGGGGTCATGGCCCAGGCAGAGGTAGGAGGAGGAGGATGGCCTGAGGGCGCTCCACTTCTTCCTTGAACAGAGGCCCAACCAGTCCCCATCCACCACCACCCTCCTCCTTGTTCTCACATTGAACAACTTCTCCTTTGACTCCACTCACGTCCTCCAAATTGAAGGTGTTGCTATGGGAACCCGCACGGGTCCCAGCTATGCCTGCCTTTTTGTGGGATATGTGGAACATTCTTTGTTAGTCCTACTCAGGTCCTCTCCCTCACCTCTTTGTCCGGTACATTGATGACTCTATCGGTGCTGTTTCCTGCTCTCGCCCTGAACTAGAAAATTTCATTCACTTTGCTTCCAATTTCCACCCTTCCCTCACCTTCACATGGTCCATCTCCGACTCTTCCATTCTCTTCCTCGACTTCTGTCTCCATCTCTGGGGATAGGCTATTGACAAACATTCACTACAAGCCCACTGACTCCAACAGCTACCTGGACTACACTTCCTCCCACCCCGCTTCCTGTATGGACTCTATTCCATTCTCCCAGTTACTCCGCCTCTGCCTCATCTGCTCTGATGATGCCACCTTCCATACCAGTGCTTCAGACATGTTTTCTTTTTTCCTCAACCGAGGATTCCCCTTTACTGTGGTTAACACGGCTCTTGACCGTGTCCATTCTATTTCCCGCAATTCTGCTCTCACCCCTTCCCCTCCTTCCCAGAAGCACGATAGTGTTCCCTTTGTCCTCACCTTTCACCCCACCAGCCTCCACATTCAACGGATCATCCTCCACCATTTCCGCCATCTCCAGCGTGATCCCACCACCAAACACATCTTCCCCTCATCTCCCCTTTCAGCATTCCAAAGGGACTGCTCCCTCTGTGACACCCTGGTCCACTCCTCTATCACCCCCAACACCACTTCCCCTTCATCTGGCACCTTCCCATGCAAGCGCAGGAGATGCAACACATGCCCTTTTACCTCCATCCTTCTCACTGTTCAGGGCCCCAAACACTCCTTCCAGTTGAAACAGGGATTTACTTGTACTTCTTGCAATTTAGTATACTGTATTCGCTGCTCACGATGCGGTCTCCTGTACATTGGGGTGACCAAATGTAGATTGGGTGACCACTTTGCGGAACACCTCCATTCAGTGCATAAGGGTGACCCCGAGCTTCCGGTCACCTGTCACTTTAATTCACCGCTCCACTCCCACTCAGACCTCACCTGTGAAGGAATATGCCATATTCAGAAAAATATACCATTCTATGAAATATTCTGGCTTTAAAACATAACAAACTGGGCTTGAAAATCTGGAAGCCTCAACAATCTAAAGCTGTAAACAACAAACAGGCTTTTGAGATAAGATAAGTTGTTGACACTGAATCAATAGCCTTATTGAAGCAGAAGGTTAGAAGTTCCAGAAAGTCTGAAGCCTTGGAAAGAACACAATACCATACCCTGTTAAAGCGTCTTAAACCAACACTTCGGAAAGAATCACATAAATTAAAGAAACATATGCCTTCGTAAATATGACATCAAATGAAACACGGAGACACGAGTCTGTAATACAATCAGTTGAGGTAAATAAGATGATAATGGTGCAACCAGCTGAGGTGTTCTAAATGCAAAAGATACAAACAGAAGACCTTTGTAAGAATGACATCAAATAGATGCACCAGCTCCACACCGTTTTTTATGATAAGCTTCGAACACCTAATGGTAGAGACACAAGTCTGCTTGCTACAGCTGAACTGACTGTAAGAATGGCAGGGGTCAACAGAAAAATGACTAGAGATAATTAGCTTACATCAGCAGAAAACTTCAAAGGATATACCACTGAGAAAGAGTATAAAAATTGGACTTTCAAATGGGAAGACAGATTCGCTTGAAGGGGCAAAGCGATTCTCAGGCTTCAGAGGCAAGCTCTGCAAATCTTCAAATCTTTGTATCTCGGGGATCAAGGTACTTGTATTTGATTTTGGTGGTTATCCTGAAATAAGTCTAAGAAATGTAAAAATGTAACGGAGTTAAGATTTGAGAATAAGGATCTCTGATAATAAGATTGTAAAAGTTTTTGTATTTGGAACTGTTAATGTTGCAATTGAAACACCTACTGTAATTACATGTCGGTTCTTTAATAAATATATATATTTTTAGAATTGTCTCACATAGTACTTCTGTATCAAACTTACAAACTCAATCTCTGTACACTCTTTGGTGAGGAGTTGCAGAATTCTGGGGGAGTTTTCCAGACCCTCATAATATCCGGAAGATTACAGTCTAGCTAAACTTATTAAAAGTGCTATCTGGAGGACGATAACATCTTCAGGCTGTTCCTTTCCTTTAGGGAAAGATAGTCTGGACCTTTAGACCCAATTAAGCGTCTTTAGGATTTGGCTACCTCTAACTTTAGTTGAAAGTGAACGTCTGGGGAATACGCCTGATCCGGGGTAGCCCTACAGGGGCTAGGACTAGTAATAACTCTTTCACACTGTCCTCGGCCTCTTGCACTGTTCCAATGAAGCTCAACGTAAGCTCGAGGAACAGCACCTCATCTTTCAATTAGGCACTTTACAGCCTTCTGGACTCAACATAGAGTTCAACAATTTCAGACCATAACCTCTGCCCCTATCCTTTTTTTCCATTTATTTATTTTTTCTCTCTCCTACATGGCAGCTGTCTTTCATTCAGCCAGTGCCATTTACATTTCATCTAGAGCCACCTTTTGTTTCTTAACTTGTCCCATTACCATCTCCTTTGGCCTTGCACCATTTCTTATGCTCTCTTAATCTCTCCTGCCTTCCATCCTATCACAGACCTTCTCTTTTGCTCTTTCCTCCCCTCCCCCCTTTCCCTGCCCCTGCTTGAAAACCTGTTCGATCTCCAGCTTTTTCCAGTTCTGACGAAGGGTTATTGACCTGAAACATTGACTGTGTTTCTCTCTCCACAGATGCTGCCTGATCATCTGAGTATTTTCAGCATTTTCTGTTTTTATTTCACAACAGCAATTGTTGGGAACATCAACAGGAGATTCCATTAGGTTTTTTTTAGAAATGCTGGGGCCCAGAACAATAAGTTTACAATTGGCTTCTTAGCACCTCTATGGCCCCTGCTTCATAAAACGTTTAGTTTGCTTTGACACTTGACCGTGTCTTTGGGAAGTAAATGAGCAGTTCTGAACATGTTAGAACTTTACCACTCTGAAATATAATATTTATGATTTTAAGAAATACATCTTTTCTCACCAGGCATAGCATACAAAAAATGAGACATGCACATTCATCATATACTTAAATAATGATGATGGTCTTGAGCAAGCCTTTCATTGTTATTTTAGAATGTACCCAGGTTTGGTTGCTTTGTTAAGTTTGCTGATGAGATTTCATATCATTTAATTTAAATACATTTAGCATTGTTCTAAAATTAGTTATTTCATTCATTTCCTCACACTTTAAACCACAATTAAATTATATACTGCAGGACTGCTGTTCAATAACTATTATAAAGGTATTAGTTCAATTATGAGAAACTGTCATAACACACAAGGATGTCACAGAGTTTTGAAAATGTATAACTTAATTTTCTTTGTGCATCCTGGTTATATTGGTATTGAAGAAATTCATTGATAATTTACATATTTTAAAACTTAAAGAACATCTATTTATCAAGCACAACTGTGATCATTTGGAATAACAACAGAAAATGCTGGAAATACTCAGCAGGTTAGGCAGTATCCGTGGAGAGAGAAACAGATAATGGCCCAGAAATTCGGGTCTCCACGGGTGAGTATGCACGGGGTACTTACCCGTAATCCCAATGGAAGTGCCGGTTTCGTGCATGCACTGCGCTTGCGCGGGAAACCGGCACTTCCGTTCCCCTGAAAGAAGGGGTTAAGAGGTGGAACGCGTGCGCGGGAGAGGCAGCGTGTGTGCATCGAACTTATGTTTTTTTTGCAGGTTTTCCCGGGAAGGTAAGTCTCCATAAGTTAGACATGTTAAAAGCAGTCGCAAGGTCTGCTTTTTACAAGGTAAGTGGTGAATTAAGTAAAATTAAAACATTTTTCAACAGGTTTATTATTTTTAAATACTTTAAAGAAAGGTAAGTTTATTTTTAGCCCCGTTAGAAAATAAAATTATTTTTTTCAAAAATTTAAATTATTGTTTAAAATAGTTATTTCATGTAATATATAGTTTATTTTAAAAATGTGATTTAAAAAAAAAATTTATTTGAAGATTTAGTGATGTTTTGGGGCTTATAGTATTTATAGGTTTGACAGGTCTTCCTGTCAAACTTATGAATGGGCATTCCCTGCTCCGATTGGCTCTCCATGGCCCACGTGATCCCAGGGGACGCATCGAACTAACTGCGCCCCGGGATACACAAGCACTGTGCGCCGGCAGTTGGAGCAGGCCCAGGATCGGAATACCACGCGGGCCCACAGCTCAACGGCCGACGCGCTAGGTAAGTGCAAGTCGGGGGCTTGCACCCGCGGGAAGCCCCCGACCCAAATTTCTGGGCCAATGTTTCAGGTCTGTGACCCTTCGTCAGGACTGGAAAACGTTAGGGATGTAACAGGTTTTAAGCAGGTGCAGAGGCAAGGAAAGGGGGTGGGGGGAGGAGGAAGGAACAGAAGGGACAGTCTGTGATAGGCTGGAAGGCAGCAGTGGTTAAATGTTGCAAATGGCGATGGCAGAATCATCAACAGCTGCCGTCTGAAAAAATGGGGGCAGGGGTTATAGTCTGAAATTGTTGAACTCAATGTTGAGCCCAGAAGGTTGTAAAGTGCCTAATCGAAAGATGAGGTGCTGTCCCTCGAGCTTACATTGAGCTTCATTGGAACAGTGTAAGAGGCCGAGGACAGAGAGGTCTGAGTGGGAGTGGAGCGAAGAATTAAAGTGACAAGCAACCGGAAGCTCAGGGTCACCCTTACGGACTGAACGGAGGTGTTCCACAAAGCGGTCACCCAATCTGCGCTTGGTCTCCCCAATATAGAGGAGACCGCATTGTGAGCAGCGAATACAGTACAGGTAGACTATCCTTTATCCGAAAATCTCGGGACCAGCCGAGTTTCGGATAAAGGAGAATTTCGGATTTCGGAAGGTGGGTCGGCGGGGGTCCGCGGGGGGGTCGGCGGGGGGTCGTGCGCACGACTTACGCTGACGCTCAGCGTAAGTCAGTCGGGGTCGGCGGGGGTCGGGGCCGGTGGGGTACGCGGGGGGGGGTCGGCGGTTGTCGGGGCTGGCGGGGTCGGCGGTTGTCGGGGCTGGCGGGGTCCGCGGTTGTCGGTTGTCGGGGCTGGCGGGGTCGGCGGGGGGGGTCGGCGGGGGGTCGTGCGCACGACTTACCCTTTATCCGAACTTCCGCAACCGGAACCCTCTAAAAACCGAAGGTTTTTTCGTTCAGCGTAAGTCGTACGCACGACTTACGCTGAACGAAAAAACCTTCGGTTTTTAGAGGGTTTCGGTTTTCGGAAGTCCGGAGAAAGGGTAGTCTACCTGTATACTAAATTGCAAGAATTACAAGTAAATCGCTGTTTCACCTGGAAGGGGTGTTTGGGGCCCTGGACAGTGGGAAAGGAGGAGGTTAAAGGGCAGGTGTTGCATCTCCTGCACTTGCACGGGAAGGTACCGTGGGGAGGGGAGGGGCTGTTGGGGGTGATTGAGGAGTGGACCAGGGTGTTGCGGAGGGAGCGGTCCCTTCAGAATGCTGAAAGGGGAGGGGAGGGGAAGATGCGTTTGGTGGTGGGACCATGTTGGAGGTGGCGGAAATGGCGGAGGATGATCCGTTGAATGTGGAGGTTGGTGGGGTGAAAGGTGAGGACAAGGGGAACCCTATCATGGTTCAGGGCCAGAGAAGTGGTGAGAGCAGAAGTGGTGTGGGAAATAGAACGGACATGGTCAAGGGCCATGCCAACCACGGTAGAGGGGAATCCTCAGTTGAGGAAAAAGGAAGATATATCGGAAGCACTGGTATGGAAGGTGACATCATCAGAACAGATGAGGCAGAGACGGAGAAACTGGAAGAATGGAATAGAGTCCTTACAGGAAGCGGGGTGGGAGGAAGTGTAGTCCAGGTAGGTGTGGGTGGGCTTGTAGTGGATGTTTGTTGAGAGATCATTTGGTTCTTTCTTGGACTGTATCTTTATGTTGTTAACCTGTTTGCAAGTATATTTATTGAATTTCTTTAGATTTTCAAATGGTGAGATACCTACTCTTTATCAGTAATAGGGCCCCCCAATATGAATTAAAGGCCTATTGTAAATTAGGGGGGACAAATTCGGTTGATTTGTGCTTCCTGTTAAGAGGGCGCAAAGCAACTTGCGCCTGGGTGCGGCGCCGCTAATGCCCCCCCGCGAAATTCAGCGGTAGGTTAGCAGTGGCGGTAACTGTTCGCGTCCTGCGGTGCTGTGCCATTGGCGATGACGTCATCACCATGCGCAGTGCCCCGGCTGCGATCTTCGGTAGCACCTCCTGACTTACCGCCAGACGCTATGTCTGACAGGGTCAGGGGGGCCTACCTGCAGCCGTGGCGGCGCAAATTAATGGGAAGGTGGCGGGCGGCCATTTTTGTTGCTGGCCGCCTGCCAGCACCTGCCCGCTTTGCCTTCCCCGGCCTTCTGTACAGCCCCCCCTCCCACGGAGTGCCAGCTGCACTCCGCGAGCCCGGGACTTCTCTTGAGTGCCGGGCTGTTTTGTCAGCTCTCCGATCCCTGGTGGCCCAGCTGGGCCCCGGGTCGTGCTGTGCTAGGCGCCTCCCCTTTAATAAGGGGAGGAAGGCCTGCAGTACCGTGGCGCGATGTGCCACAGAGCATGGTGCTGCGGCACGTAGCGCCGTGATATTCACTCGCAGCGCCCCAAGAGCGAGGCGGGGCGCTTCCAGTAGCCCTGTCTCCCTCTTGGGATGCTACTGGTGAATTTCGGGCGCGGGGATGCTAACTTTTTCGGGGCGCAGGGGTTCTCCCATTCATCTGCCGTAACATTGGCGGAAGATCTGTGGTAACACCAATCACAGGCTCCCAGCTACAGAGATGAGTGCTAAAGGTAGTAGATATATCTAGGATCTGCCCCGTTTGAATCTGTAAGAGATTTTATTTATAGGGTTATTTTATGGGTCCATAATGCCACTGGCAATATAGACTTGTAAAATTACCCCTAGTTGGATTGTTGTTATGATTGGTATTGTAACGATTTAACATAGCTTCTGTTGACTGCTGTCTAGAAGAGATTTCTGTTTTTGCATTTTTGAGAGGAAGGGTTGAGCAAGTACATACACGTTACCTGATTTGAGACTCCAGTCAACTTTGAACTACAGTTCATTAAAAGATATACCTCTTGAAAGGGCATTTTTTTCTCTCTGATGAATCGAATTATATTGAAGGAAATCTGGATGACAGAACTTTGTTAGATGAAAGTTTTCTCACCCCACTGTTTGTAACATGATGCCAGGACCATGAGGGTCTGTAGAATGCAGGGCAGGTTCTTGGATCTGCAGAACAGCCAGCTATCTCCAATTCAATTGTGCCTTATCAAGGCACAATGACATGTGAATTTGATAGTCAGTCAAGAAGGTGCCATGGTCAAGGTCAAAGTGGTCCATTGGTGCTGGCTTTGATTGAAAGCTATGTTCCTAATTCATGAGATCGAGCTGCATATCTACAGTGAGTTTGTACTCCATGGTTTTCGAGGGGTGTTCCTGTAAAATTATCAAAGGATGCAAAGAATCTCAAAGTGTGTTGTGATTTTTTTTCTCCTCCAAAACAATTTTAAAGTACTGCTGCCAATGAAGGAGTAGTGTATATTGTCATGTCTATCAGCCATTTTATTCTTGCTTCTGTAAACTTTACATCTTAAAAATAACTTAACATTAGTAATTTAGTCTGAGCTATGAATTTCTGTTAGTATGATGTTTTTCTGTCTCATGAAGAGATTAGGGGCTCGATTTTAATTCCTGGGTTGGGGTCGGGTTGCATGGTGTGCGGGTTCCGGAGCCGCTTCCGGCGGGATTAGCTGTTGAAATCCAATTTTAATTTAATCAGCTTGTTAAGTTCATTGGGGTGCGCTGGCTGGTCCAATGAGTGCGACCGGGTCGGCTGGCCGCCTCTGATGACATCATCATAGCAGCTGGTTTTAAAGCTCCCATTCAGCCTAAGCCTTTCTCATCTGCATTCTGATAGTCAATGATATTGCTCCGTCCACAATGACTTTTTCCAGAGGCAAGGCAGCTCCTCGATTTAATGATGAGTTCCTCCATGCTCTTATGGATGCTATAAGAGGGCACAGGGAAATTCTGTTCCTTCCAAATGGCCAGAGGAAGCCTCCTCAGCAGACCAAGGCAGCCTGGCTGTGCATTGCTGAGGAGGTCAGCGCAAGGTCCATATGTTCATGCTCCTGGATCCAGTGCAGGAAACGGTTTAATGATCTTCTGCGAACATCCAAAGTGAGTATCCCATCACACTTACCTTCAATCTGCTTCCCTTCTCTTCTCATCACTAGCACTCTGCATTGTAAGCCTGCTCCTCCACATCCCACCTTACCCTTCCTTCCCTTGCACCCTTACCTATCCATCTCTGTCTCTGCACCGAATCACTTCAGCATCCTGCCTATGCACCCCTTAAACTTGCTCTCACTGTCATGCAGTGACAACTAACAACGCACAGGGAGCTAGCTTCCTCTTGGCACCTCACCCCATCTTCGTCTCCCTCAAAGCTTCTATGGTAGGGATTCTTCACACTCACTCCATCAGTGTGGTTGAAACTCCACTTGTGTCCCTCCTTGCAGCAAAAGATAGCCCACAATAAGAGGGAGAGAGCACTGATTGAAGGAGGTACACCAACCCTAGCAACCTTGACAAGTGCTGAGGAGGCTGCACATGAAATTGTTGGAGGTGGCGAGGATCTGGAAGTGGGTGATGGAGAGATGGGCACACTAGAGGAAGCTGGTGACCTAATAGAGTTTCACCCCTCTCATTAACATTTAGTGATTGACCTCAATGGCATATGATGTTCATAAAGAATCACGTTGTATCATCTGCACAAAAGGCGCTGTGTCTGCTACATCAATATCAGATGTCTAAATCATGCCTTTACTCTCCCACAGGACCATCGAGCACCCCCCTCCCCGCGATCCAGGACGGAGAGCCAGACAACTCCTCAGAGGAACCTGAAGCCTCTGAGGGAGCAGCGTCACCAGGACTCAGCAACGCACACCTCGGTGGGGCCATCGCGAGTTAGTGTTGCCACCTGGTCTATCACCGCGCACAAGTGAGCATCAGCAGAGGTGGAGACAGCGACAGCAGTGGAGAATCCTTGGCAGAGGTCACAGCAAACTCCTAGCTCCGCTGAGCTGCATGCAGACACTGTGCCTCTGGGGCAATCCAGAAAAAGAGTGGTTCGGGAAATACAGGAACAAGTGCAGAAGTCTCTGGAAGGGTTTGCCTCCAGGGTTAGTGCGAGTGTGGATAGAATGGAGGAGTCCAGCAGTAACATCAGCACTGCCGTGGTGGAGGCAATGGCATATGAACGCACCACCATGGATAGGCTGGCTACCGCCATGGAGGAAATAAGTTGCCAGAGTCAAGAAAACATGGTGAATGTTCAAAATAGATTGCCATCTCTGGAGGAGAGATGGGCAGCTATTGAGCAGAAAGACCAGAGCTTCATGGATGTCCTTGTGATGAGGGCTGCCAGTGCAGATAGGGGTCCTCATGCCCCCCCATATGTGCAGCTAGGTGCTCTCCAGCCACTTGCCAGCACTGAGGTGCGGCTGACCCATGAGAGGGATGTTGTTGGCAGGACACAAGGAAGTGTGGGCTCCTCTCCAAGCGCTCACATGACCATGCCACTGTGGGGCCTTCGGTCAGAGACCCACTTTGCAGAGCCAACTGCGATGGCCGTTTCACCCCCTGCACAGCCGCAGGAAGAGCAGACTGTTGAAGAACCCTCCCAGGCTCCCAAACCCAGAGGACGCCCGCCAAAGGCATGTAAGCAGGCGCAGCAAGGTGCCTCTACATCTGCTGAAGCCACAGGGGTAGCACCACGTAGAAGCACGCATAAGAGAAAGATTAAGCATATATAGTCACAAAGGGACTCACGTGGGTGTTTTGTCTTTTTTTTCTGACTGTGATTGGTTTGTGATGCTTTTGTCATGTGGTAAAAAAATTACAGCAAACAGTTGATTGTGTGGCCTATGTTTTGTGGGAAATGGCAAATACGCATTAAGGGCTCAGGGCGACGTGCTTTTGTAATGCTGATGGTGAAAGTGATAGGAAATAACCAGTTATAGCAGAGATGACGTAGGCCATTGGACAAATGTCGCCTACAATTACAGAGCCATATGCTAGCCACCTATGGTTGAAAAGTAAACTTCTGCAAATGTGGCATGGCATTGTGCATACCCTGCTTGATGGGCAGCAGTGAACTGGAGGGATGCTGCATTGGTCACAACAGAACATGCAGGGCGCCCCTCGTCCTCCTCCTCTTCCCAGGAAGATCTGCGCTGAGTCATGCAGCTGCTGCTCCTCCGATTATGAGGACCAGGATGAGAGGACATAAATATTTCCCATCCCCTTGCTATAGATTTCATTTGAGGCAACAAACTTGCAAGCGCACAGTCGAATTGGCCTGAAATAATTCCATTCATGTCACACTGCAGGTGGGTATCAGCTTGAACAGTCACAAGGTCAGTAGATGTGCAAAATCTTATCCCATACCTACAACAGCAAAGTTGTTGCATTTGAATGTCAGCCATGTTTCAGGGGCACTTTTAATGTGCTCCACCAATGCATACAAATCATGTCCTCCAGCAACCGTCTCCTTGAAGCTGGCCTGTTTCTAACAAGACAGGAGACAGGAGCCAGAAGCACAAAAATGGGAAAACACTATCAAAATAGGATTAGCAAGGCAGTTAACAGGCTCTTAACTGCCTTAACTACCTGCCCCACCGGTTCCAGTCGGGTCAGTTTGGGAGCGGCTGAACAGACACTCACGAAAATTGGGTGAGGCCAGGATGGAGGCGGGTTGGGTGTCTGAAGCCATTTTTTCCACAGACCTGCCTCCAAACCCGCCTCCTCAGGGCTATTAAAATCGAGCCCTAGGATACAGTGGCATCCCATTCTATTTCCAGTGTAAAACTTAGGGTTCACTGTTCACCTTGTAGCACATTATCCCATATAACAAATACCTATGTAAGCTGACTTTTCTACTGTGCAAAAGTAAAGAGTAATATTTCCTACACTACAATAGTGCCTACACGTCAGAAGTAGTTCATTGGCTGTAAAGTGCTTTGGGACATCCTGAATCCTGCTATATAAATGCAAGTTTTTCCTTTATTTTCTATTGGGAAGAGACCAAGATTGAACAGACAATATCCACTCATTTCAGTGATTCTATCTACAACTTCAGCAGCATTGTCTTCACAGAAGCACAGTTAAACTACAGATTTTATGCTGATTTTAAAGTCAACAACTCCATAGAGATCAGCAGTGCTCACCCCTGTAGCTGGGAGCTTGAGGTTAACGCTGGAATGTATTTTTGGCTGCCTCTCTCAGACCTGGCAGCTGGAGCTATGGTCAGGTGGGTGGGGGAGTTGTGGCTGGCAAATCGGACAATTAATCAGCTGTTTCAGCAGCAGCTCCTCTTGGCAGCACGAGTAATGGAGAGGATTGCAGCTGGAGAATTGCTGAACGCAGGTTTTGTATCACTTGTTTGATTGAACAGCACTGGTCCAAAGGCTACAGACAAACTGCACTTTTAACATCAGTGCCATACTAAGATTTCCATAGTGCCAGACTCAAAAGTTGAATATTGCAGGTGCTGACCAGATTTTATTGTTATGAACGTAAACTAGATATTCCTCTAAAGGGGCCATCTCACATCAATGTTGGTTGGTGCTGGCCACAGATAAAGAGATGCCACTGCAAAGTACACTCTTTAATTAAAAAAAACACACACACACACAATGCAACTTTGGTTCTATAACTAGTCTTCCTACTGTCTGCTGATAGGAAAGCCAGTTCTTTCCAGTCAACTTCTTCAATCAGTAAAAAAAAATACTCAAGGCACAAGACATCATTTGAGGGGATATGCATGAATTTCTGTCACCCAACTGCATAGTGGTGAGAATATAACTGCATATACCCACTTATGCCACAACACCATACATTGCTCTCCAAAGAGATTAATTTAAATGGCCCAAGAATGTGGAGTGATACAATAGAGAAAAGACAGGTGTAATAATGCATTTCCATCACAATATTGGTTTGTGTGTGTTTGACAAAATGTTCTATGAAGATAATGGTTTAGTCGTGACATCTAGTTTGAAGTGTATTACAAGGTGTAACACTTTTTTGGGTGGAAACATCATTATGAATTACAAGAACAAAGCTCAGATTTATCAATGTCATCTCAACCTCAAAATGTCTTGAACCACACCACTTGAATTTGTCATTCTGCACAATACATAGACATATGACAATTTCCTAATTTTCCCATATTTAGTTTAATGTTTTCATTTTGTTGCCAGCAGGGATGTCATGGCGACCTGCCAACAGATACTGAACTTCCAGCTGTGCAGCGCAAGATTAGGCCAGAAGCAGTATTGGGATTTATTTTACTGGCTTATACAGGGGAATACCATGGCTCCTTATACTATTAATTAATAATAGTACCATAACTGTTACAGATTAACCTTAGTTGGCATACTAGATTCTTTCTGAGTTGTGCTCCTGTGATCCACAATGCCGGGCAGACATCTGGCCACACTGCTGTTAGTGGAATTGCTAATCCTGGAGGAGATCATTATCAGCAGGTTGTAGGTCGGGCAAAGTCTCTTATGACAGCAGCTGTTGTACCAATAGTTCCTCAGAGTAGGAACTAAGTTTGGTTGAGCAAGATGAATACTTCAAGGAGAGAATGTCAACATATAATTAACTGATTTTGGGTCTAAGTACATGAGAACATAAGAAATAGGAGCAGGAGTAGGCCATACGGCTCCTCAAGCCTGCTCCGCCATTCAATAAGATCATGGATGATCATTGACCTCAACTGCCCTTGATTCCCCTAGAGTCCAAAGTACCTGGAAATAAGTATAATACTAAGCAGCCATTGCACAAAAAATACAGGAGTCACTTCATTCAAAAGCAGGCACAATTAGTTTACACGGGGAATCCCCAGATCATCCACTGTAACTTCGATGAAAGAGCGGCGACACCCCAAAAATGACGTGGCCATTTATACATTTCTCTGGGGTTTCGGGTGATCTTCTGAAGTTCCAGTGGGAGATCGGAGAACCCTGGCAGAAATTCTACTCTCCACTGTTTTCTATGAATGAGAAGAGTGGTATAGACAGTTTGACAATACGCCAATTGGGTGTTATTATCCTGAGCTTTTGAATGAATTTACTAAGCAGAAAGTCAGTAGCAGTTAGACTCATCACATGCGATTTACAGTCAAGTCCCAGGCTCCCTGGTTTAGAATGTAGAACATTAACGTGCGAGACAATTAAATTGATACCTTTCTGCTGAGTCACGTGAACAAGTTCAATTTCTGGTCTGAAGCTTCCTTTGGGAAGTCAGTACAATATCTTTGTAATGTAATCTCAAACACACAGAATTTAAAATCACAAACACTAAAATGTCATCTCTACTGTGCTTTACCTCAGTGAAGACTCAAGTGATTTCGAACATATGACAATATTCATTAAGTGGCCCCTCAGCGGACACGCTTAGTGTTGGTTCGAGCCCCTGAGGAAAATAACTCAATCTGTTTCATTCCCGCTGATTGCACTCATGTCTAGATTTTTTTTTTATATGGAGCATTAAAATGATTTGACACTGTGTTACCCTCTGGAAACACAGGTCTCAAAGCCTGCCTGAAACCTGTGTGGTGAAGTAGATAGCTAATAATCACGGGTCACAAGCAGCTGAGGGTAAACAGTTATAAATTATAATACAGCAGATGCCCGCCCTTTATAATTGCCTTTGAGACGCATGTGGAAAGCAGATATTGAAATAGGGGGAGAGTTCACTGTAGCTAAAAAGGGAGAGTGGGCAAGAGAATTTATTGTATTCTGTCTCTAATATCAGAGGTCAAAATATATATGGCACTCTTGTAACCCAGATAAAGTTGGCCATATAGCTGAGGCTTAAAGTAAAAGTTTACAAGCTTGTGAAGAGCACAAGCTAGAAAATTCAATTAAAATAAGTGCTTAAAGGAAGACGATAACTTGTGGCCTAAGCTGCAATCTTTCTCATTTCTTCTAATATTAAAATGGATTAAGTTGAGTGAAGTTCAAGACTAAATTTGGTTAATGTATTGCTTGTATGTAGTAATAAAATTGCACTTTTATTTCAAGTTTGCCTATGCTTCCGTATTAAGAGTGTGTGCGATTTTCAGGTCAGCTAATTTACGAGAATGAACAGGGTGCATCTCTCTTCCTTGATATCGTGTTACAAATCTATACTACATATATGCAAGCTTTATTATGCTATGAGTCTTCTTCTTACTTCTTCTTAGGCAGTCCCTCGGAACCAAGGATGACTTGCTTCCACATTAAAAATGAGTTCTCAGGTGACTGATTAGTCCAATGCGGGACCTACAGTCTCTGTCACAGGTGGGGCAGACGGTGGTTGAAGGGGCGGGTGGGTGGGGTGCTTGGGTTGACGTGCGCTCCTTGCGCTGCCTGCGCTTGGCTTCCGCTTGCTCCTGGCGAAGAGACTCGAGGTGTTCGGTGCAGTTCGAGAACGACAACAGGGCGTTGGAGAAGGCATTGTGCAAGAAACACAAAAAGTTAGTATGCAGGTGCAGCAAGTGATCAAGAAGGCCAATGGAATGTTGGCTTTTATTGCTAGGGGGATGGAATATAAAAACAGGGAGGTATTGTTGCAGTTGTACAAGGTATTGGTGAGACCACACCTGGAATACTGCATACAGTTTTGGTGTCCATACTTAAGAAAAGACATACTTGCTCTCAAGTCAGTACAAAGAAGGTTCACTTGGTTAATCCCGGGGATGAGGGGGTGGTCATATGAGGAGAGGTTGAGTAGATTGGGACTCTACTCATTGGAGTTCAGAAGAATGAGAGGCGATCTTATTGAAACATATAAGATTGTGAAGGGGCTTGATCGGGTGGATGCGGTGAGGATGTTCCCAATGATGGGTGAAACTAGAACTAGGGGGCATAATCTTAGAATAAGGGGCTGCTCTTTCAAAACTGAGATGAGGAGAAACTTCTTCACTCAGAGGGTGGTAGGTCTGTGGAATTTGCTGCCCCAGAGAGCTGTGGAAGCTACATCATTAAATAAATTTAAAACAGAAATAGATAGTTTCCTAGAAGTAAAGGGAATTAGGGGTTATGGGGAATGGGCAGGAAATCAGACATGAGTCTAGGTTCGGATTGGTCATGGCCCTGTGGGTGGCGGAGCGGGCCCAGGGGCCGCGTAGCCTGGTCCTGCTCCTACTTCTTGTGTTCTAATTCTGTGTTAGATTTCAGGAGATGGTTCTATTCACAGGGATTAGTGGAGACCTCAGGAACAGGCTGCCAGCTAGGAGTCCTTCAAGAGTAAATTGGGCCTGTTCCTGGCTGGGGTGGAGATCACCTCTTACAGAAGGTAAGTACTGCAGGAAATACAGGGACAGAGTGATCTCCTGGATGAGTTTCGATCGCCTAGATGGGTCGGAGAGGAATTTCCCAGATTTTTTCTCCCAGATTGGCCATTGGGTTTTTTATCTGGTTTTTCGCCTCTCCCGGGGGATCACATGGGTTCGGGTGGGATGGAGAGTGAAAGTAGATTTGAGGTTAGGATCAGATCAGCCATGATCTTATTGAATGGCGGAGCAAGCTCGAGGGGCCGATTGGCCTACTCCTGCTCCTATTTCTTATGTTCTTAGAAGGCCAAAAAATATAAACACCTGGAACCGCTGATCGCAGAGATGACCAAGGGAACATCAATCGAATTCTTCGGGTTCGTAATGGGAGAGACTATGAGTATTACAATCCTTTTCATACAGTTTTTTTTGCAGTGGGAAAATTTGGCTGATCCCGCCCTCTGTGTTTTATATTCTTTAGCTTTGGCTTTCACCATACCTGCAAGTAAGAGTGAACTCTGCAACCATTTAAAATTGTCATACACTTTTGAACTGCTCCATTTAAGGACTACATGCATGCTAATCAGTGAAAGCAGCATGCTATAGACAGAGCTAAGCAATCGCACAATCAACGGCTCAGATCAAAGCTCTGCAGTCCTGCTACATCCAGTCGTGAATGGTAGAGGACAAATAAACAACTAACGGGAGGAGCAGGCTCCATGAATATCCCCATCCTCAATGATGGCGGAGCCCAGCATGCGAGTGCAAAAGACAAGGCTGAAGCGTTTGCAACCATCTTCAGCCAGAAGGGCTGAGTGGATGATAGATATCGGCCTCTTCCTAAGGTTCCCATCATTACAGAAGCCAGTCAATCAAGAAACAGCTGAGTGCACTGGATGCAGCAAAGGCTATGGGCCCCGACAACATCCCGGCTGTCATGCTGAAGACTTGCACTGCAGAACTAGCTGCACCTCTAGCCAAGGTGTTCCAGTACAGCTACAACACTGGCATCTACCCGACAATGTGGAAAACTGCCCCGATATGTCCTGTCCACAACAAGCAGGACAAATCCAATCCGGCCAATTATTGCGCCATTAGTCTACTTTACCCGCATGCAGCAAGACCTGGACTACATTCAGGCTTGTCGTGGCAAGTAACATTCACGCCACACAAGTGCCAGGCAATGACCATCTCCAACAAGAGAGTCTAACCACCACCCCTGGACATTCAACGGCATTACCATCGCCGAATCCCCCACCATCAACATCCTGGGGGTCACCATTGTTAAGTATGTGTATTGTATTGAACAATTAACACAAAGACTTAAACGTATAACTCAAACAGGTCTTTACTGGTTGGAGGTAGGGACTATACGTAGGTCTTTACTTCATGCCCACAGGCGGGAACTGAGGGGAGATCAGTACCCACAGTACTATTTATACCCCTATGGCCAGGAGTGGTACTGCGTATCACTACGCCCTACAAGTAGTGCAGTCCTGTCCATAGGTTCAAAGTAGCACACATATTACATACACAACATTCCTCCCTTCCTAGCTTTACAGTCATCTCCCCATTTAACATAACGTAATAACATATATACATATATAACTTCAGGTTTACATAACAGAATAACATAGATACATAGATAACTTCATGTCAAAACAGATCACAGATTCAGTCTCTGCGGAAAACAGTTCACAGATTCAATCTCTGTGGTGTAGTCGGTTCACGTTGCTGGAGTGACTCATTCAATAGTCCTTCCATGGATTTAACAGTTTGAACTTCCGAACTGAATTGGCTCCGTTCGGAGGGACCACGTGTGTGATCTGGTAGAGGTAATAATGGTTCAGATGGGTCATCTTCTGTTTCGACTTTTCCTTTTCTGCTTCTTGGAGACTCTCTGGGCTCCACTGTCAGCTGCCAGCTGCATGCGCAGTTCCTCCTTCTCTTCCTCCTTTTTCCGTAGTAGAGCCACCTTCTCCCGATGTTCCGTAGACTTTCGGTGCTCCTCCATGATTTCTGTATGGTGGGAGTCGAAGTTACAAGTTGGGCAGGACAGGACATAGTAATATTCGGTGTCGTCCTGATCTAGGCCAGCGAGAGGGTCTTCTATTTCCTCCATACCCAGCTGGGCGTTAGCCAGCTTTTGTTCCAAGTCCAGACATCTTTCCTGAAGAGACTTCTTCATGCGTACCTCTTCATCCAGCTTTTTCTGGGCTTTCAGCAAGTCGTTTACTAATGACCTCATTTGAGATTTTACTACTTCAACTTCTTTTGGAGATTGATTGATCGGACTATTCAATCCCTCTACCGGAGCAGCTGTTTCAGCGGTCTGTTGTTCTACGTTGACGTGAGTCAGCGTACTTTTGGCATCCAAGGGCTGCTCTGTTGCAGTCATCTCAGTCTGTGTTGCCACCTCAGCTCTTCCAATAACCTTTGAGAGCTCCGAACCCCTTTCGTTTGAATATTGAAGTTCGTGTTCAAGTTTTTCCCATTTCAGAGTCCTGTCCTTCAGCATATGCAGGAGTTGGCTGACCGTTAACTCCTCTGACATCAGACGTTTTGTGTGCTCCTGCTCCATTTTCTCCATCAGCTGCTTCTGTTGTCTTTCCAGATTCTCCAATTCTATATCAAAGAACTCTTTCGTTGCATTCAACTCTTGCTCACAACGGCGAAGCATTTGTTCTAATTGCTGTTGTAGTTTGAAATGGAGTTGAGTTCGAGCCCGGTGTCCCTCAGAAATGGGCACATCAGTAGACTTGCCAGACTCAGAATCCACAGTTAAACTATGTTGTTGTTGCTCAGTGGAATTCTGTGCTGAAACTTTGTCTTTTGCACCTGAGTTGGGCTTACCATCATCCGTTCCAGAGTCTGGGCCGACTATCTTCACCGAGTTCTCACTCGTTATTGTTTGTAGGAAATGCCAGTCCATATTCATTTTCCTAATCCACTCCCGTCCTAGTAGTGGAGAACCTCCTTCAGATATCACATATAAGTCCATTATTTGACTGTCTTCACCCTTGTGGACCACTGCAACCTCTATTTTCCCGATGGGGTACACTCTTTGCCCCGTGTATGTTTTCAATATAATCCCCGTATCCTGTAGGGGAATATGTTGGAATAACTTTCCGTAATCTTTCTTATTTATGACCGTCAATGCCGATCCAGTGTCCAATTCCAGTTTTACTTGGACTCCTTCTATCTGAAGAGTGACCCAAATTGTCTGGAGGTCTGCACCCTTACCAGCGTTGAGTACTCTTAAGCTAGCCAGTTCATTACAGCTTAAGCTAGCCAGTTCATTACTGCTAGCGTCTGAATCGGACTCCTGTTCGGTCACCTTGTGTACCTTTGCGTATTTTCCTTGCGGTGACTTCTTGTTGCTGGTCTTCTTCCCTGACCTGCATACTCTAGCTATATGTCCAAGCCTACCACAAGTTCTACATTCTTGGTTTTTAAACCAACACTGGTTCTGATCATGCGTTGTCTTTCCACAACGATAACATTTGCCAGAACTCACACCCAATTTGTGTGCACTGAGCTCCGGTGACCGTAGCTGCATTACTGCCGTGCCTCTCGCTGCGGCTTCGTGTGCTGCTGCCATAGTGACCGCCTTCTCAAGCGTCAGCTCATTCTCCTCGAGCAGTCGCTTTTCTGTATCCTGTTTAAATAAACCACACACAAATTTGTCTCGTAGTGCATCTGTCAGTCCCGTTCCAAACTGGCAATATTTCGCTAATTTACGCAATTCCAGCAAATATTCAGCATTGCTTTCATGCTGTAGCTGCCTTCTGTCGTAAAATTTAAATCGTTCCGCTAGCATCAGCGGCGTGGGGTTTAGATGATCTTTCAGGACAGTAACAATCTCATCGAACGTCTTATCCGCCGGTTCATCTGGTGATAACAGGTGTTTCAATTGCCCGTATGTCTTCGCACCCATTAAATTTAATAATGTTAGAGCTTTATCTTGGTCACGAATTTTATTGGCCTTACAATAATTTTTTACTCTTTCAACATATATGGCCCAATCTTCGAGGTCACTATCAAAGGTACTAATATTCCCGTGTTTAGGCATTGTAGATTTGCAATTTCTCAGATTTTATTTTGTTTACTTGTTATCAAAGATGGCGGCTTCCCGCTCTTGCCGTCGTCCTCCGCCCACAAAATGGCGGTTTTCCCGCGCTTGGCGGTCTTCACCCGTCCCCCGACGCCGTCTCCCTTCAGCCCCCGAGTGCGGCCCTTATCTTCGCCGCGATCGCCCGAGTGCGGCCCTTATCAGCGGATGCGATCGCTGGATCGCGAAGTGGCTCCCGACCGAAGCGGCTCTTGCTCGCTCCCTCCCGGGCTCTGGCTTACCCGCTCGCGCGTTTCACCGCGGCTCTTATCAGGGATTGCGATCGCCCTTATCTTCTCCAACTTCCCCAGCCCTGTCTTTGCAGCCCACGCTGCACGGCTTACCCCACCACCTAGGTTGAACAAGGAAACTGCAGAAAGACTTCTGTCAGTCGGTGGAAGCTGTCAGAATGGCTGCTGCACTCCAGTGCTCAGTCGCTGATGGAGGCTTCAGAGTCCTAAAGCCTGTCGCTTCTAGTGGGGTGGTGATGTTTGAAACCTCTCTTCAACTGCCGCAGGGTAAGAACCTGACTCGTCGCCAGTGTTAAGTATGTGTATTGTATTGAACAATTAACACAAAGACTTAAACGTATAACTCAAACAGGTCTTTACTGGTTGGAGGTAGGGACTATACGTAGGTCTTTACTTCATGCCCACAGGCGGGAACTGAGGGGAGATCAGTACCCACAGTACTATTTATACCCCTATGGCCAGGAGTGGTACTGCGTATCACTACGCCCTACAAGTAGTGCAGTCCTGTCCATAGGTTCAAAGTAGCACACATATTACATACACAACAACCATTGACCAGAAACTTAACTGGAACAGCCACATAAATACTATAGCTACAAGAGCAGGTCAGAGGCTGGGTATTCTGCGTCGAGTGTCTCACCTCCTAACTCCCCAAAGCCTTTCCACCATCTACAAGGCACAAGTCAGGAGTGAGATGGAATACTCTCCACTTGCCTGGATGAGTGCAGCTCCAACAACACTCAAGAAGCTCAACACCATCCAGGACAAAGCAGCCCACTTGATTGGCACCCCATCCACCACCTTAAACATTCACTCCCTCCACCACCGGCACCGTGGCTACAGTGTGTACCATCTACAAGATGCACTGCAGCAACTCGCCAAGGCTTCTTCGACAGCACCTCCCAAACCTGCGACCTCTACCACCTAGAAAGACAAAAGCAGCAGGCGTGTGGGAACACCACCACCTCCAAGTTACAAATCATCCTGACTTAGAAGTATATTGCCGTTCCTTCACCGTCGCTGGGTCAAAATCCTGGAACTCCCTCCCTAACAGCACTGTGGGAGTACCTTCACCACACGGACTGCAGCAGTTCAAGGCGGCGGCTCACCACCACCTTCTTAAGGGCAACTAGGGATGGGCAATAAATGTTGGCCTTACCAGCAATGCCCACGTCCCAGGAACGAATAAAAAAATCTGCCTGGGAATTACACAGCCCCCTCCATGAGACACGATTAACATCCCCCTTTAAACCCTTGTATAAGGAAGCCAACACAAAAATTGAGCAGAAAAAAATAAAATACTCCTTGTCAGGGGGTCCGTGCCTCTTCCTGGCTGTGAACTCCCCTCACCTCACCTCCCACTTGTGCCCTTCTGCACCAGTTGCCAGGCATATACTCAGTCCCAGCGTAGACAGTCCTTGCCACATCCCCTCTTCATCACTGGCCTTTTATGGGGTAGGCAGTGGTCCAACAGGAAATCCCAATGTAGCTCAGGTCCTAGCATATCTGGGTATCGCCTTTATCCGTGCTATTCCCTGGTGGAGTTACAGCAGGGGTCTGGAGAGACAGCCAAGTAAATTCGGCCCCCAATTACTTGGAAATAAAATAATTGGACGAGGTGCTTTAACATTGGTGCTTATACATTGGATAGATTATGGTCTGTAAAACGCATTTCTTTGTCCAGTGTTAATTTAATAAATTCATTGAGAATCAAAGATTAGAATCTGCAGCCCTTTGTCCTGATAAAGGGAGCCATTTTAAGTGAAATTGAAGTCAATGGAAAGTAAAATGATGAGGGATGGGGGCGGGTGGTGGAGGAGCTGGTGGGTCTAAAGTAGGCAGCCAATCGTATCCCGTTGGTTCCTGCTGATGGGTTTGGTTACAATTAGCCCAAACTTTAGTAACTTCAGACCTTAACTATAGCCTCCATTTTCTTTAGAGCAGGGGGGTTCCGGCAATGTGGGATGGGCCTGTCAGTGTCTGAGAGGACGGGAGGCAGGTTGATGCTTTGGGTGGAAACCCTGGGGGCAATTTCCATATAAAGTAGGGGGTGGGTAGTGCCATGTGCTGGGCGCACCCAGAGAAGTCAGCGTGGTGTTCATACCATTTTGTAGTTGAGCTTAATTTAGTTCAATTAGGTGAGCTTCCAGCGCAAAACTTGCTCCCAAAAGACAGTTTGTTGACCTTGGGGTGGGAAATTTGCCGGGTTGCCTGTTTTGAAGGGCCTGCAGCAGCACCTTGGAAGAGGAGAGTTAAAGGGCTTGATTTTCAATGGGCCGTGGAGTCGGGATTGGAGGCGTGCGGGGGGATAAATTCCCAAAATCGGGGGTCCTGACCCCATCCCGCCTCCATGCCGGTTTCAAAGGAGGCGGGTACCCGCCCCACACTGGGACCTGCCTCCCCGAGGTGGGAAGGGATTAGTGCCAATTAGCTGCCTGTTAACAGGTAGTTAACAGGCAGCTTTTAGTCTAATCCCTATTTTTAAGCTTGAACTGTGGAATTCCCAATGGCTCCAAACCACGCCAAGTTAGAGGAGTCGGGCCGTCGGGTTGAAGGACTTGGAGGGGTCGAGATGTCGGTGTTCAGGTGAGTGATGTGTGCATGAGTGCAAAGGTAAGTGTGTTTGGTGTGTCTAAAGTGATTAAAGAAGTGTAAATAACCTTTTCTTACCTTTTCAGCCTTCCTTCCTTTAGGTTCAGGGAGTCCCTCATCTCACCGGCACAGAAAGCAGAATGACCACGAACTGTCAAAAGTGACAGCCTGCAGCTTTTTGTGCAGGAGAGATTTCTAACTGAGTCTGTGGAGAAGGACTCATGTTAGAAGTAAGACTGTCAGTGTTTGACAGCTTCAAACAGCTGTGAAACAGATGAAATTTCAGTCTGTGACGTCACCTGTTGCCGGGTGGCCCTTAATTGGCCTGCTGAGCCCGCTGGATGGGCTCAACAAGGTCAATCAAGTTAAAATCGCGTGGATTGGCCGCATCTCAATGGAGGCGGGACTACAACCCCGAAAGTTGTAGGCCCACCTCCAACCCGACTCCTGAATGAAAATCCAGCCCAAAGTGTCCGAGTGAAGTGAAGCAGCAGTTTATAGTGGCAAGGATCATTTTTGCAGCACTACAGCAGTTAGGTGGTTAAATATTGAAAGTTTTTCAGGATTAAGATCCACAAGAGTCTGCAGTAAACATGAGTACTAAAACTGCTTCCAACTTTTCCTGACTGGAGCTACGGATCCCTTTAAAGTATGCTCAAAATGGCTGCCTCCTGACTTCTACTGCCCATGTTTGGTGGGCGGGAGCAAAAATTGGCAGTAGCCTGCGGACAAAGAAGAAAATGATGTTAGAGGTCATAACTATGTCAGTTGACCCCAATTTGGATTTATTCACGAGGCTCCCGCCCGTTTCCAGCAGAAACTCCAGTCAAGATCAAGCTACACCTGAAAATTAAGACGGGTGGACAACAAGCAATAAATTGATGCTTCAGTTCTATTCGTAACTCTTGGGCCCACTACTGCCGTGTTTTTAGGCACAAACGGTGTGGTAGGGGTATGAAAAATTCCCCACTTTGTCAAAACACAGTACCGGTTGGGGAGTGTGTGCCCTTTGTGATGAAATATGCCATTCATCACTCATCTGTATTCTTTGTGTGTGATTGTGCCTGTGACTGTGGTTTAGTTTCAGTTTCATTTCCCTTACCTCAGTTCCATTTCCTCACCTGTATTTTATTGTGTGTAGGGCTCCGCCCATACCTGGCCCCTACTTAAGCAGGCCCAGCGTGTCTCACATCCAGTACAGCCAACCTCTGGATGGGAGACACTTCTCCACTGTGTGTTACCTTCTAAGTTAATAAAAGCCTTGCTTTGTTCAGTTAACACTGAGTCTCGGATTTATTCAGGCACATCAATTTTATTAACTTATTTTTCAACACAATGGATCAACTCTTGAAACCCGAACGTTTGGATTTGGACCAACATGCTTCGGACGCATCGGCACGCTTCGGACACTGGTTTAAATGTATGGAATTCTTCCTGGACAATTCCACAGCCATCACAGGCGCTACGGACGCTGAAAGTATGAAACTCGGAATCCTGCGGAATTGGGTATGCCACCAGGTTTACCCCCTCATCCAAGACGCCGACACGTACCCGGCCACCTGCGACATCTTAAAGGCGCATTACCAGCAGCCTACGAATGAGGTGTATGCTAGGCATCTGCTCCCTACTCGCGCACAGCGACCTGGGGAATCGCTGGATGAGTTCCTAGTCACCCTGAAAACGCTTGGCAAAGACTGCAAGTGCCAAGATGTAAAAGCCGCAGTGTACACTGACGAGCTTGTTCGTGATGCCTTTATCACAGGCCTCAGCTCCACTTACATCCGACAGAGACTACTGGAGAAAACGGGATTGGACCTGAAACAGGCTGTGGACACAGCGCGTTCCCTGGATGTGGCCCAGAGAAACTCGGACGCCTACTCTTCAGCCCGCGCCGCCCACGCCGCCACGTGTGCACCAAGGGCGCCGCCATCTTGGAAGGCACCTTCCCCGCCCGGCAGCCTGACACCGTCGGGGCCCCGCTCTCCCCCCAGAAGCCCTACGACAGCCGCGACGCGTCGGGGCCCCAACTGCTACTTCAGCGGACAGCCGAAACACACCAGAAACCTGTGCCCGGCGAAAGGCACCACCTGCTTCAAGTGCGGTAAGAAGGGGCACCTCGGGAAGGGGTGCAGAGGGAACCCCGCCGGAAAACCCGCCACCGCCGCGTGTGCGCCATGGGAGCGGCCATCTTGGATGCTGATATACCTATCAATTCCTCCAATAAAAGGCGAAGAGTTACGAAGGTGACTAAAGGTTTTTATTGACTAAATAACAGAGCCCACTCTCGTGGGTGATCCGATCCAAGCAGGAGGAATACCAGCCAGTCGCTCACCTTTATACCTGGCCTGGTGGGTGGAGCCAAGGCGGAGTCGGCAGTGGTCATCCCAGGTATAGCAGTGTGGCAAGAGGCGACCTCGTACCGTGATACAATAGTGGTCAGTGATACAGTTATAACGAACAGTGGTGAACAGTGCTAACTACTAACAGTGATACGATAGTGAACGTGGTTTACCACATTCACCCCTTGTTTAGAATTAAGTCCGGCGGGGTGAAGTGTACTACCAATTCTGGTAGGTCAGTCTGTCCGGAGGCTTCGTAAGCCTCTCCGATCGCCGCAGCGGTGGTGTTGCCTTATCCGGTGCTGGTGCCTTATCCGGTGTTGATGCTGGTGTTTGCGTGGTCGGCGAGGGCTCGTGGGGTTCCGGCATGCCGTCTACCTGGACTGAGGTTGGGGGGGGTGGTGGCGGTGTTTCCGGATCGGCTGAGGGTGCGAGGTCTCGTAGGGAGACAGTGTCCTCCCGCCCGTCTGGGTACGCCACGTAGGCGTACTGGGGGTTGGCGTGCAGGAGGTTCACCCTCTTGACCAGGGGGTCCGTTTTATGGGTCCTCACATGTTTCCGCAGCCAGACCGGCCCCGGGGCGGTCAGCCAGGTTGGTAGAGTGGTTCCCGTAGTCGACTTCCTGGGGAAAACGAACATTCGTTCATGGGGGGTGGTGTTAGTGGCCGTGCAAAGTAATGACCGGATGGAGTGCAGCGCTGTCGGGAGGACTTCTTGCCAGCGGGAGGTTGGGAGGCCCTTAGACTTTAAGGCTAAGAGGACGGCCTTCCATACCGTCGCGTTCTCTCTTTCCACCTGACCGTTACCTCTGGGGTTGTAGCTGGTGGTCCTGCTTGCTGCAATACCTCTCTCCAGGAGGAATTGCCGGAGTTCCTCGCTCATGAAGGAGGAGCCCCGGTCGCTGTGTATATAGTTCAGGAACCCGAACAAGGCGAAGAGGGCATTCAGGCACTTAATGACCGTGCTACTGGTCATGTCGGGGCAGGGGAAGGCAAAGGGGAAACGGGAGTACTCATCAACGATGTTGAGGAAGTACACATTACGGTCAGAGGACGGGAGGGGCCCCTTAAAGTCGATGCTCAGGCGCTCGAAGGGGCGGGTGGCCTTGATCAGGCTTGCTCGGTCCGGCCTATAGAAGTGCGGTTTGCACTCCGCACAGGTCTGGCAGTTCCTGGTCATGGTCCTGACCTCCTCGATGGAGTAGGTCAGGTTGCGGGCCTTAATGAAATGGTAGAGTCTGGTGACTCCGGGGTGGCAGAGCTGGTCGTGGAGGGTCTGAAGCCTATCGATATGCGCGCTGGCGCATGTCATTCGTGAAAGGGCATCAGGGGATTCGTTCAGCTTGCCTGGCCGGTACAAGATCTCATAATCGTAGGTGGAGAGCTCGATTCTCCATCTCAAAATCTTGTCATTCTTGATTTTGCCCTTCAGCTTGTTATTAAACATGAAAGCCACCGAACGCTGGTCGGTGAGGAGGGTAAATCGTTTGCCTGCCAGGTAGTGCCTCCAGCGCCGTACTGCCTCCACGATCGCCTGGGCCTCTTTCTCGACCGACGAATGTCGGATCTCGGGGCCCTGTAGGGTCCTTGAGAAGAAGGCCACTGGCCTCCCCTCCTGGTTTAGGGTGGCGGCTAAGGCGAAGTCGGATGCGTCGCTCTCCACCTGAAAGGGGATGGACTCGTCCACTGCGTGCATCGTGGCCTTGGCTATGTCTCCCTTAATGAGGGAGAAGGCCGCGCACGCCTCCTCCGTGAGGGTGAAGGAAGTGGCTTTCAGGAGGGGTCTGGCTTTGTCCGCGTAATTGGGTACCCATTGGGCATAGTAGGCGAAAAGCCCCAGGGTTCTCCTAAGTGCTTTAGGGCAGTGGGGGAGGGGTAGCTCCATGAGGGGGCGCATTCTTTCTGGGTCGGGGCCGATGATTCCGTTCTCCACTACGCAGCCGAGGATGGCAAGGCGCATGGTGTTAAACACGCATTTCTCCTTATTGTAGGTGAGGTTCAGCCGTTGGGCCGTACGGAGGAATTTCTCCAGATTCGCGTCATGTTCCTGCCGGTCGTGGCCGCAGATAGTGACGTTATCTAGGTAGGGGAATGTAGCCTGCAGTTCGTTCTGGTCAACCATCTGGTCCATCTCCCTTTGGAAGACCGAGACCCCATTAGTGACACCGAAGGGGACCCTAAGGAAGTGGTATAGGCGCCCATTCGCCTCGAAGGCGGTATACTGGCGGTCCTCAGGGTGGATAGGGAGTTGGTGGTAGGCCGACTTCAGGTCGATGGTCGAGAATACTTTATACTGTGCAATCTGATTGACCATGTCAGATATGCGGGGGAGGGGGTATGCGTCCAGCTGGGTATATCTGTTTATGGTCTGGCTGTAGTCGATGACCAGGCGGTTTTTATCGCCGGTCTTTACGACTACGACCTGGGCACGCCAGGGGCTGCTGCTCCCCTCGATAATGCCCTCTTTCAGGAGGCGCCGCACCTCAGAGCTAATGAAGGCTCTGTCCCCAGCGCTATACCGCCTGCTCTTGGTAGCGACGGGTTTGCAGTCAGGGGTAAGGTTAGCAAACAGAGAGGGTGGTGGGACCTTGAGGGTGGAGAGGCTGCAGGTGTTACGCGGTGGGCGGTTTAACGTTTGCTGGTTGTTGACTGTGAGTGGGGGGAGGGGTCCACCGTATGCTAGGGTTACGCTTAAATAACAGAGCCCACTCTCGTGGGTGATCCGATCCAAGCAGGAGGAATACCAGCCAGTCGCTCACCTTTATACCTGGCCTGGTGGGTGGAGCCAAGGCGGAGTCGGCAGTGGTCATCCCAGGTATAGCAGTGTGGCAAGAGGCGACCTCGTACCGTGATACAATAGTAGTCAGTGATACAGTTATAACGAACAGTGGTGAACAGTGCTAACTACTAACAGTGATACGATAGTGAACGTGGTTTACCACATTCACCCCTTGTTTAGAATTAAGTCCGGCGGGGTGAAGTGTACTACCAATTCTGGTAGGTCAGTCTGTCCGGAGGCTTCGTAAGCCTCTCCGATCGCCGCAGCGGTGGTGTTGCCTTATCCGGTGCTGGTGCCTTATCCGGTGTTGATGCTGGTGTTTGCGTGGTCGGCGAGGGCTCGTGGGGTTCCGGCATGCCGTCTACCTGGGCTGAGGTTGGGGGGGGTGGTGGCGGTGTTTCCGGATCGGCTGAGGGTGCGAGGTCTCGTAGGGAGACAGTGTCCTCCCGCCCGTCTGGGTACGCCACGTAGGCGTACTGGGGGTTGGGCGTGCAGGAGGTTCACCCTCTTGACCAGGGGGTCCGTTTTATGGGCCCTCACGTGTTTCCGCAGCCAGACCGGCCCCGGGGCGGTCAGCCAGGTTGGTAGAGTGGTTCCCGTAGTCGACTTCCTGGGGAAAACGAACATTCGTTCATGGGGGGTGGTGTTAGTGGCCGTGCAAAGTAATGACCGGATGGAGTGCAGCGCTGTCGGGAGGACTTCTTGCCAGCGGGAGGTTGGGAGGCCCTTAGACTTTAAGGCTAAGAGGACGGCCTTCCATACCGTCGCGTTCTCTCTTTCCACCTGACCGTTACCTCTGGGGTTGTAGCTGGTGGTCCTGCTTGCTGCAATACCTCTCTCTAGGAGGAATTGCCGGAGTTCCTCGCTCATGAAGGAGGAGCCCCGGTCGCTGTGTATATAGTTCGGGAACCCGAACAAGGCGAAGAGGGCATTCAGGCACTTAATGACCGTGCTACTGGTCATGGCGGGGCAGGGGAAGGCAAAGGGGAAACGGGAGTACTCATCAACGATGTTGAGGAAGTACACATTACGGTCAGAGGACGGGAGGGGCCCCTTAAAGTCGATGCTCAGGCGCTCGAAGGGGCGGGTGGCCTTGATCAGGCTTGCTCGGTCCGGCCTATAGAAGTGCGGTTTGCACTCCGCACAGGTCTGGCAGTTCCTGGTCATGGTCCTGACCTCCTCGATGGAGTAGGTCAGGTTGCGGGCCTTAATGAAATGGTAGAGTCTGGTGACTCCGGGGTGGCAGAGCTGGTCGTGGAGGGTCTGAAGCCTATCGATATGCGCGCTGGCGCATGTCATTCGTGAAAGGGCATCAGGGGATTCGTTCAGCTTGCCTGGCCGGTACAAGATCTCATAATCGTAGGTGGAGAGCTCGATTCTCCATCTCAAAATCTTGTCATTCTTGATTTTGCCCTTCAGCTTGTTATTAAACATGAAAGCCACCGAACGCTGGTCGGTGAGGAGGGTAAATCGTTTGCCTGCCAGGTAGTGCCTCCAGCGCCGTACTGCCTCCACGATCGCCTGGGCCTCTTTCTCGACCGACGAATGTCGGATCTCGGGGCCCTGTAGGGTCCTTGAGAAGAAGGCCACTGGCCTCCCCTCCTGGTTTAGGGTGGCGGCTAAGGCGAAGTCGGATGCGTCGCTCTCCACCTGAAAGGGGATGGACTCGTCCACTGCGTGCATCGTGGCCTTGGCTATGTCTCCCTTAATGAGGGAGAAGGCCGCGCACGCCTCCTCCGTGAGGGGGAAGGAAGTGGCTTTCAGGAGGGGTCTGGCTTTGTCCGCGTAATTGGGTACCCATTGGGCATAGTAGGCGAAAAGCCCCAGGGTTCTCCTAAGTGCTTTAGGGCAGTGGGGGAGGGGTAGCTCCATGAGGGGGCGCATTCTTTCTGGGTCGGGGCCGATGATTCCGTTCTCCACTACGCAGCCGAGGATGGCAAGGCGCATGGTGTTAAACACGCATTTCTCCTTATTGTAGGTGAGGTTCAGCCGTTGGGCCGTACGGAGGAATTTCTCCAGATTCGCGTCATGTTCCTGCCGGTCGCGGCCGCAGACAGTGACGTTATCTAGGTAGGGGAATGTAGCCTGCAGTTCGTTCTGGTCAACCATCTGGTCCATCTCCCTTTGGAAGACCGAGACCCCATTAGTGACACCGAAGGGGACCCTAAGGAAGTGGTATAGGCGCCCATTCGCCTCGAAGGCGGTATACTGGCGGTCCTCAGGGTGGATAGGGAGTTGGTGGTAGGCCGACTTCAGGTCGATGGTCGAGAATACTTTATACTGTGCAATCTGATTGACCATGTCAGATATGCGGGGGAGGGGGTATGCGTCCAGCTGGGTATATCTGTTTATGGTCTGGCTGTAGTCGATGACCAGGCGGTTTTTATCGCCGGTCTTTACGACTACGACCTGGGCACGCCAGGGGCTACTGCTCCCCTCGATAATGCCCTCTTTCAGAAGGCGCCGCACCTCAGAGCTAATGAAGGCTCTGTCCCCGGCGCTATACCGCCTGCTCTTGGTAGCGACGGGTTTGCAGTCAGGGGTAAGGTTAGCAAACAGAGAGGGTGGCGGGACCTTGAGGGTGGAGAGGCTGCAGGTGTTACGCGGTGGGCGGTTTAACGTTTGCTGGTTGTTGACTGTGAGTGGGGGGAGGGGTCCACCGTATGCTAGGGTTACGCTTTGGAGGTGGGATTGGAAGTCCAGCCCTAGTAGGACGGCAACGCAGAGATAGGGGAGGACGAGGAGTTTAAAGTTTTTATACTCCGTGCCCTTAACCGACAGTGTCACGACACAGTAGCCGCTGATGTCCGTGGCGTGGGACCTCGATGCCATCGAGATTCGGCTGCGCGTTGGTAGGACAGAGAGGGAGTAGTGGCTCACCGTGTCTGGGTGGATGAAGCTCTCCGTGCTTCCGCTGTCGAACAGGCAGGTCGTGGCGTGGCCGTTCACTTTGATGTCCATCATTGACTTGGACAGATGGTGCGGGCGGGCTTGGTCCAGGGTGACGGAAGCTAGTGTGTAGCTGAGCGAGTCGTTGTCATCTGCGGGCGAGGCGGTCGGGCGTGGTGAGTAAAATGGCGTCTCCCACGAGGTAGGGCAAAATGACGGAGAAGATGGCTGCCCCCGTAGCTCACATGAGGCACTATTGAGGTTGGTTGCCTTAATCAAAGATGGCCGCCCCCATGACTCATGTGTGGGGATGCTGGCCTCAGTTGCCCTAAACAAAGATGGCCGCCCCCATGACTCATGTGTGGGGATGCTGGCCTCAGTTGCCCTAAACGAAGATGGCCGCCCCCATAGTTCGCATGCGGCACTGCTGGCCTCTGAGGATCCGCTCCTGCAGGCCTTGGAGAAGTGGCCTTTCTTCAGGCAGGTTTTGCATATGGAGTTCTTGGCTGGGCAGCGCGACCTCGGGTGCTTCTCCTGGCCACAAAAAAAACAGCCGGCGGCCCGATCGCGGATGCCCGATGTCGGGGCCGGTGCCGGGGGTGGCGGGGCCGGTCGGGTCCGGGACGCCGACGCAGAGGTAGGTCCCGGGGGCGGCGCTGGGAAGGGTGCTGTGGTAGGGGTCGGGCCCGAGTCCCAGGGTCGCGAGCAGTACCTGGTGAATGCTTCCTGATCTTGGTGGGCCACTTCCAGGGAGATAGCGAGGGCTTCAGCTTTTTCCATGCTGAGGTCTTTAGCTTCCAGCAGTCTTTGCCGTGTGTACTCGGACCACAGGCCTTTCAGGAATGCGTCGCTGATATTATCTTCAGTATTTTCGGCTGCCGACACCGATTTAAAGTCACAGTTCCTGGCGAGTGCATATAGCGCCTGTGAGAATTCGGCTACTGATTCTCCTGGCTGTTGCGGCTGTGATCTTAGGAGGTGCCTAGCGTACATGTAGTTTACCGGGGTCTGGTACTTCTGTTTCAGCAGGTTGATGGCGGTCTCGTAGGTAGTCATGTCCTCGATGAGAGTGTATACTCTCGGGCTCAGTTGTGCCTGCAGGACACTTAGTTTGGATGCCTGAGGGACGCTGGATTCTCTCAGGTATGATTCGAAGCAGACCAGCCAGTGTTTAAAGTCTGCGGCTGAGTTTGCTGCTCGTGGGTTCAGGTCCAGGTACGGCGGTCTGAGGGCTCGCAGCCAAGCTGGCTGGTGTGGCTGTGCTCCTGGGAGCTGCGCTGGTGGCTCCTCCGCCGGTTGTGACTCGTTGTCGGACATCATTAAATTTAGTCAATAAAATTTTATTGACTAAATTTAATGATGTCCGACAACGAGTCACAACCGGCGGAGGAGCCACCAGCGCAGCTCCCAGGAGCACAGCCACACCAGCCAGCTTGGCTGCGAGCCCTCAGACCGCCGTACCTGGACCTGAACCCACGAGAGTGGGCTCTGTTATTTAGTCAATAAAATTAATATACCTATCAATTCCTCCAATAAAAGGCGAAGAGTTACGAAGGTGACTAAAGGTTTTTATTGACTAAATAACAGAGCCCACTCTCGTGGGTGATCCGATCCAAGCAGGAGGAATACCAGCCAGTCGCTCACCTTTATTCCTGGCCTGGTGGGTGGAGCCAAGGCGGAGTCGGCAGTGGTCATCCCAGGTATAGCAGTGTGGCAAGAGGCGACCTCGTACCGTGATACAATAGTGGTCAGTGATACAGTTATAACGAACAGTGGTGAACAGTGCTAACTACTAACAGTGATACGATAGTGAACGTGGTTTACCACAGACGCCATCTTGCCCGACCTCGTCGGGTCCGCCATCTTGTGAGCAGACAGCGTGGACGCCATCTTGTCTCGATCAGTGCCCTACAGTGGCATCGGTCACAGTGGACCAGACCAGGCCGCACCCGCTATCCAAATCAATGGTGGACATCGAGGTAAACGGGTGCAGGGTTAAAGGTTTAATTGACAGTGGAAGTACGGAGAGTTTTATCCACCCTGAACTAGCACAACAACTCTCTCTAACGGTGGTCCCTACTCGGGGTACCATCTCTATGGCTGATAAAACTCAGGCATCGACCATTATGGGTTACTGTGCGGTACAATTGTCCATTAACGGAACTGTATACGATAATTTTAAATTACTAATCATGAAGAATCTATGTGCGAGCGTGATCTTGGGCCTGGATTTCCAGTGCCACCACCAAAGCATCACGCTCAATTACGGTGGGTCCCAGCCGCCCCTCACAGTGTGCGGCCTGGCTACCCTGAAGGTAAAGCCGCCTTCGCTATTCGCGAACCTTACCCCTAACTGCCGGCCAATAGCGACCAAAAACAGGAGGTACAGCTGGGAGGACAGGCGGTTTATCGCGACCGAGGTAGACAGGCTCCTGAAGGAGCGCATTATTGAACGCAGCAACAGCCCGTGGCGTGCCCAAGTGGTGGTGGTGAGGGGTAGCGAGAAGAAACGGATGGTGATCGACTATAGCCAAACGATCAACAGGTACACCCAACTAGACGCCTACCCGCTACCCCGCATATCAGAAATGGTGAACCAAATCGCCCAATACCGGGTGTTCTCCACCATCGACCTCAAGTCAGCATACCACCAGCTCCCTATCAGACCAGAGGACCGCCCGTACGCCGCCTTCGAGGCGAACGGACGCCTCTACCAATTCCTCAGAGTCCCCTTTGGGGTGACGAATGGGGTCTCGGTCTTTCAGAGGGAGATGGACCGCATGGTCGATGACCACCACTTGCAGGCAACCTTCCCCTACCTCGACAACGTCACCATCTGCGGTCACAACCAGCAGGATCACGACTCGAACCTCGAGAGGTTCCTGAAAACCGCACAAAAACTCAACCTCACTTACAACGAGGACAAGTGCGTTTACAACACCACGCGCCTCTGCATACTAGGTAGCGTGGTGGAGAATGGGGAAATCGGACCAGACCCCGACCGATTGCGCCCCCTACGGGAGCTGCCCCTGCCCAACACTCCCAAAGCCCTGAAAAGGTGCCTGGGGTTATTTTCTTATTATTCCCAATGGGTCCCCAACTACTCCGACAAAGCCCGCCCCCTCTTGAAAGCATCCTCTTTTCCGCTCTCTGCTGAGGCCCACGCCGCCTTCAAAAGCATTAAGCGGGATATTGAGCGGGCCACGCTACAGGCAGTGGACGAGAACACTCCCTTTCAAGTGGAAAGTGATGCGTCTGACTTTGCCTTGGCGGCCACCCTCAACCAGGCGGGGCGGCCCGTAGCTTTCTTCTCGAGGACCCTCCAAGGGCCCGAGATCAGACACTCCTCCGTGGAAAAGGAGGCCCAAGCCATCGTGGAGGCAGTGCGCCACTGGCGCCACTACCTAGCCGGCAAACGCTTCACCCTACTTACCGACCAGCGGTCGGTAGCATTTATGTTTAATAATAAACAGAAGGGGAAGATTAAAAATGATAAGATTCTCAGGTGGCGGATCGAGCTCTCCACCTTCGAGTATGACATCATTTACCGGCCAGGGGCCCTTAACGAATCCCCCAACGCCCTCTCACGAGGGATGTGTGCCAGCGCCACCGGGGATCGGCTACAGACCCTCCACAACGACCTCTGCCACCCAGGGGTCTGACGGCTGTTCCACTTCATAAAGTCCCGCAACTTACCCTACTCGATTGAGGAAGTTCGGTCTCTGACCAGGAACTGCCGCACTTGCGCTGAGTGCAAGCCTCGGTTCTACCGCCCAGATAGAGCCCACTTAATCAAAGCTACACGGCCCTTTGAGCGGCTCAGCTTAGATTTCAAGGGCCCCCTCCCGTCAGCCGACCGCAATGTTTACTTCCTGAACATTGTGGACGAATACTCCCGTTTCCCATTCGCCTTCCCCTGCCCAGACATGACCAGCGCCACGGTCATTAAATGCCTCAACAGCCTGTTCTGCCTGTTCGGTATGCCGAGCTACATCCACATGGATAGGGGGGCGTCCTTCATGAGCGAAGAGCTACGCCAGTACATGCTGTCCAGGGGGATCACCACGAGCCGTACCACCAGCTACAACCTCCAGGGTAACGGCCAGGTGGAGCGAGAGAACGGGACAGTATGGAAAGCAGTCACTCTAGCTCTAAGGACCAAGGGCCTCCCTATCTCCCGCTGGCAGGAAGTCCTCCCAGATGTGCTCCATTCGATACGGTCGCTATTGTGTACTGCCACTAATGCCATGCCTCATGAACGAATGTTTGTTTTTCCCCGGAAATCCACCTCAGGCGTATCCATGCCGTCATGGCTCTCCACCCCAGGTCCGGTATTTGTACGAAGGCATGTGAGGGGCCACAAGATGGACCCTCTCGTGGAGTCAGTGCACCTACTCCACGCCAACCCCCAATACGCGTATGTCCGGCACGCCGACGGAAGGGAGGACACCGTGTCCATAAAAGACGTCGCCCCAACCGGTAACGACAACAACCACAACAACGATCACAGCAACTCTTACCCACCCACTACTCTTTCATCACCCCCGGAAGAACATCGACCAACGGTACCCCCACCAACCACCCCTTCAACAACCCTGGCGGCGCCCCCGGCAGAGACCCAGGAGGCCACCGGGGACACCCAGCCGACACCCGCGGCACCATAACAGCCACGTCGGTCACAGAGGACTATCAAACCCCCGAACAGACTAAATCTATAGAAGGGGTGAATGTGATGAAATATGCCATTCATCACTCATCTGTATTCTCTGTGTGTGATTGTGCCTGTGACTGTGGTTTAGTTTCAGTTTCATTTCCCTTACCTCAGTTCCATTTCCTCACCAGTACTTTATTGTGTGTAGGGCTCCGCCCATACCTGGCCCCTACTTAAGCAGGCCCAGCGTGTCTCACATCCAGTACAGCCAACCTCTGGATGGGAGACACTTCTCCACTGTGTGTTACCTTCTAAGTTAATAAAAGCCTTGCTTTGTTCAGTTAACATTGAGTCTCGGATTTATTGAGGCACATCACCCTTGCTGTTAGCCTGCTCTCCTTCACTATTTGTGACCAGCAGACTCCACCCTGTCTTGCCAACTTCCTGTTTAATTTCAGAACTGATCTGCAGGCTTTCAATCCATTTCCTCATCTCTTCCTTGGGTTGCCTCCCACTCACTTGCCTTAGCTATTGACGTGTTCTTTGTTTCTCTAATTACTTTGATTTCTTTCAATTGTCTGATGGAAGAATCACAAGTGTGTTTCATTTGGGAATTTGGAAAGAGTGGGAATTTGGAGAAGAGGGAGAAGGAGTTGTTGCTTTTTGCCTTCACTACTTGCAGTGCTTTGTGTTACAGGTAGGTATTTAATTTCATTACCCATAACTTAATCTAGATTAATTAAGTAGGCAAGAAACTAAACTGTAAACTACGTTACTTAAATACAAATTTAATTAAATAGAACAAGGTCATACAGGGATGGCAGTGCAGGTGGTGTGCCTCAACTGCAGCATGTGGAAGTTGTGGAGAGCATTGTGATCCCAAACAACCATGTTTGCAGTAAGTGCCTGCATCTTGAGGAACTTCAGCTCAGAGTTGTTGAGCTGGAGTCTGAGGTGCAGACATTGCGGGGCATCAGGGAGGGGGAGAGTTACCTGGACGCTTTGATCCAGGAGGCAGTCTCACCCCTTAGGTTAGGTAGTGGTACAGGTCTGGTTAGTGGTCAGGGACTGCAACTCAGGCAGGTAAGGGGACCCCAGAAGCAGTGCTGGAGGAGCCTCGGCCTTTGTCCTTATCCAACAGGTATGAGGTTCTTGCTGCCTGTGTGGATGAGGGAAAAACCTGCAGAATGGATGAGGAAGCTGACCATGACACCATGGTGCAGGAGGCCATTCAAGTGGGGGGGGGGGGGGAAATGAAAGGGAATGTAGATGTGGTAGGGGACCGTATAGTTAGAGGGATAGATACGGTTCTCTGCAGCCGCGACCGGGAGTTCCGAAGGTTGTGTTGCCTACTTGCCAATTTATTGCTTGTTGTCCAGCCATTTTGAGCATACTTTAAAAGGGATCCGTAGCTCTAGACAGGAAAAGTTGGAAGCAGTTTTAGAAACCATATTTACTGCAGTCTCTTGTGGATCTTGATCCTGAAAAGCTTCCAATATTTAACCACTTAACTGTTGTAGTGCTGTAAAAATTATCCTAGCCACTATAAACTGCTGCTTCCCTTCACTCAGACACTTTGGGCTCGATTTTCAGTGTGCCGTGGAGTCAGGATTGGAGGCGTGCGGGGGGTTAAATTCCCGAAATCGGGGGTCTCGACCCCATCCCGCCTCCATGCCAGTTTCGAAGGAGGCGGGTACCCGCCCCGCACTGGGACCTGCCTCCCCGAGGCAGGAAGGGATTAGTGCCAATTAACTGCCTGTTAACAGGTAGTTAACAGGCAGTTTTTTTGCCTAATCCCTATTTTTAAGCTTGAACTGTGGGATTCCCGACGGCTCCAAATCACGCCAATTTGGAGGAGTCGGGCCGTCGGGTTGAAAGGCTTGGAGGGGTCGAGATGTCGGTGTTCAGGTGATTGATGTGTGCATGAATCACAGAATCACAGAAACCCCACAGTGCAGATAGAGGCCATTTCGGCCCATCGAGCCTGCACCGACACATATCCCACCCGATCCCCGTAACCCCTACACCAACACATATCCCACCCTATCCCTGTAACCCCACGTATTTAATCCCCCTAACACTAAGGGTCAATTTATCATAGCCAATCAACCTAACCCGCACATCTTTGGACTGTGGGAGGAAACCAGAGCACCCGGAGAAAACCCACACAAACACGGGGAGAATGTGCAAACTCCACACAGACAGTCGCCCGAGGCCGGATTCGAACCCGGGTCTCTGGCGCTGTGAGGCAACAGTGCTAACCACTAGTGCAAAGGTAAGTGTGTTTGGTGTGTCTAAAGTGATTAAATAAGTAAGTTTTACATACATTTTCTTACCTTTTCAGCCTTCCTTCCTTTAGGCTCGGGGAGTCCCTCATCTCACCGGCACAGAAAATAGAATGGCTGCGAACTGTCAAAAGTGACAGCCTTCAGCTTTCTGTGCAGGAGAGATTTCTAACTGATTCTGTGGAGAAGGACTCATGTTAGAAGTAAGTCAAACAGCTGTGAAACGCTGATATTTCATCTGTCAAAACGTCTTGACAGATGAAATTTCAGTCTGTGACGTCACCTGTTGCCGGGTGGCTCTTAATTGGCCCAGCACGCTCAACAAGGTCAATCAAGTTAAAATCGCGTTGATTGGCCACATCTCGATGGAGGCGGGACTACAACCCCAAAAGTTGTAGTCCCGCCTCCAACCCGACTCCTGAATGAAAATCCAGCCCATTAACTCTCCTCTTCAAAGGTGCTGCTGCAGGCCCTTCAAAACCAGCCACCCGGCAAATTTCCCACCCCAAGATCAGGGTTAACATAGAAACATAGAAACATAGAAGATAGGAGCAGGAGTAGGCCATTCGGCCCCTCGAGCCTGCTCCGCCATTCGATGAGATCATGGCTGATCATCCAAACTCAGTGCCCCGTACCTGCCTTCTCCCCATATCCCTTGATACGTTTAGCTCTAAGAAATATATCTAACTCCTTCTTGAATATATTTAAAGACTTGGCCTCAACCGCCTTCTGTGGTAGAGAATTCCACAGGTTCACCACTCTCTGGGTGAAGAAATTCTTCCTCATCTCTGTCCTAAATGGCCCACCCCTTATCCTTAGACTATGACCCCTGGTTCTGGACTCTCCGACCATCGGGAACATTCTACCTGCATCTAGTTTGTCCAGACCTGTCAGAATTTTATAAGTTTCGATGAGATCCCCTCTCATTCTTCTAAACTCCAGCGAGTATAAGCCCAATCGACCCAATCTCTCCTCATACATCATTCCTGCCATCCCAGGGATCAGCCTTGTGAATCTTCGCTGAACTCCTTCCATGGCAAGAGCATCCCTCCTCAGATAAGACGACCAAAACTGCACACAGTACTCAAGGTGTGGTCTCACCAAGGCCCTGTACAACTGCAGCAGGACATCCTTGCTCCTGTACTCAAACCCTTTCGTGATGAAAGCCAACATACCATTTGCCTTCTTCACCGCCTGCTGCACCTGCATGCTTACCTTCAGCGACTGGTGCACAAGGACACCCAGGTCTCGTTGCACTTCCCCGTCTCCCAATCTATTGCCATTCAAATAATAGTCTGCCTTTCTGTTTTTGACACCAAAGTGGATAACCTCACATTTATCCACGTTACATTGCATCTGCCACGCTTCTGCCCAATCACCCAACCTGTCCAAATCATCCTGGAGTTTCTCGGTATCCTCCTCGCAGCACACCACCCAGCTTTGTGTCGTCTGCAAACTTGGAGATATTACATCTAGTTCCCTTATCTAGATCATTAATGTATATTGTGAATAGCTGGGGTCCAAGGACCGATCCCTGCGGTACCCCACTAGTCACTGCCTGCCACTTGGAAAAAGACCCATTAATTCCTACTCTCTGCTTTCTGTCCGCCAACCAGTTCTCTATCCAAGTCAATACCTTGCCCCCAATCCCATGTGCCTTAACTTTACACGCTAATCTCTTATGCGGGACCTTATCGAAAGCCTTTTGAAAGTCCAAATACATCATGTCTACTGGTTCTCCCTTATCTATTTTCCCAGTTACATCCTCAAAAAATTCCAGTAGATTAGTCAAGCACGATTTACCTTTTGTAAATCCATGTTGACTTTGTCCGATCCTGTCACTGTTTTCCAAGTGCTCAGCTATTACATTCTTTGTAATGGACTCTAGCATTTTCCCCACTACCGATGTCAGGCTTACCAGTCTGTAATTCCCCGCTTTCTCTCTACCACCCTTTTTGAATAGTGGAGTAACATTAGCTGCCCTCCAATCCATGGGTACAGTTCCAGATTCCAGCGAATTTTGGAAGATGATCAACAATGCATCTACTATTTCTAGGGCCACCTCCTTAAGTACCCTAGGATGTAGATTATCAGGCCCTGGGGATTTATCGGCCTTCAATCCCGTCAATTTCCCTAACACCATTTCCCTACAAATGCTGATTTCTTTCAGTTCCTCCCTCTCATCAGACCCTATGTTCTCCAACATCTCTGGGAGGTTATTTGTGTCCTCCTTTGTGAAGACAGAACCAAAATATGCATTTAATTGGTCTGCCATTTCTTTGTTCCCCATTATAATTTCCCCTGCTTCTGACTGCAAGGGACCTACACTTGATTTCACTAATCTTTTTCTCTTCACATCATATCTATAAAAGCTTTTACAGTCAGTTTTTATGTTCCCTGAAAGCTTACTTTCATATTCTATTTTCCCCTTCTTAATTAATCCCTTTGTCCTCCTTTGTTGAATCCTAAACTGCTCCCAATCCTCAGGGTTACCGCTTTTTCTGGCCAATTTATATGCTCTCTCCTTGCTATCCCTAATTTCCCTTGTTAGCTACGGTTGAGTCACCCTTTTTGTTTTATTCTTATCCCAAACTGGGATGAACAACTTCTGTAGTTCATCCATGCTGTCTTTGAATGTTTGCCATTGCCTATCCACCGTCAACCCTTTGAGTGACATTCCCCAATCAATCCTACCCAATTCGCGCCTCATACCATCGTAGTTTCCTTTATTTAAATTCAGGTCCCTAGTCTCCGAGTCAACTACTTCACTCTCCATCCTAATGAAGAATTCTATCATATTATGATCGCTCTGACCCAAGGGGTCTCGTACAACAAGATTGCTAATTAATCCTCTCTCATTACACAATATCCAGTCTAAGATGGCCTGATCTCTGGTTGGTTCCTTGACATATTGTTCCAGAAAACCATCCCGTAAACATTCTAGGAATTCCTCCTCCACAGTATTTTTACTAATTTGGTTAGCCCAATCTATATGTAAATTAAAGTCACCCATGATGACTGCTGTGCCCTTACTGCATGCTTCTCTAATTTCCCTTTTAATGCCATCCCCAACCTCCGTACTACTGTTTGGAGGTCTATATACCACTCCCACTAACGTTTTCTGCCCCTTGATATTTCTCAGTTCTACCCATACAGATTCCGCATCATCAGAGTTAATATCCTTCCTTTCAATTGTGTTAATCCCCTCTTTAACCAGCAATGCTACGCCACCTCCCTTTTTTTTTGCCTATCCTTCCTAAATATTGAATACCCCTGGATGTTGAGTTCCCAGCCTTGGCCACCCTGGAGCCATGTTTCCGTAATCCCAATCAAATCATATTTGTTTACCTCTATTTGCGCAGCTAATTCATCCACCTTGTTCCGAATGCTCCTTGCATTAAGACACAAAGCCTTCAGGCTTGCTTTTTAATGCTCTCAGACCTATATGAATTGTTATTTACTGTGACCATGTTTGATTTAAACCGTTGAGTTCTTTGCCTTCTAATTTTGTTTTTCTCCTTCCTGTATTTTGCTTTTTTCCTTGTTTCCCTTTCCTCTGTCTCCCTGCTCAGGTTCCCAACCCCCTGCCACTTTAGTTTAAACCCTCCCCAACAGCACTAGCAAACACTCCCCCTAGGACATCAGTCCTTGTCCTGCTCAGGTGCAAACCGTCCCGTTTGTACTGGTCCCACCTCTCCCAGAACCGGTTCCAATGTCCAAGGAATTTGAATCCCTCCCCCTTGCACCATTCCTCTAGCCACGTATTCATTTGAAATATCCTCCTATTTCTACTCTGACTAGCACGTGGCACTGGTAGCAATCCTGAGATTACTACCTTTGAGGTCCTATTTTTTAATTTACCTCCTAACTCCCTATATTCTGATTTTAGGACCTCATCCCGTTTTTTACCTATATCATTGGTGCCTATGTGCACCATGACAACTGGCTGTTCGCCCTCCCCCTCCAAAATGATCTGCAGCCGCTCCGAGACGTCCTTGACCCTTGCACCAGGGAGGCAACACACCATCCTGGAGTCTCGATTGCGGCCGCAAAAACGCCTATCTATTCCCCTTACAATTGAGTCCCCTATCACTATAGTTCTTCCACTCTTTTTCCTCCCAGCCTGTGCAGCAGAGCCACCCATGGTGCCAGGAAGTTGACTGCTGCTGCCTTCCCCTGATGAGTCATCCCCCCCAACAGTATTCAAAGTGGTATATCTGTTTGAGAGGGGGATGACCACAGGGGATTCCTGCACTACCTGCCTGCGCCTCTTACTCTGCCTGCTGGTCACCCATTCCCTTCCTGCCTGTACACCCTTTACCTGCGGTGTGACCAACTCGCTAAATGTGATATTCACGACGTCCTCAGCATCGCAAATGCTCCAAAATGAATCCATCTACAGCTCCAGTGCCGCAATGCGGTCTGTCAGTAGCTGCAGCTGGACATACTTCTCGCACACATGGTCGTCAGGGACGCAGGAAGCATCCCTGATTTCCCACATAGAGCAGGAGGAGCATACTACGGGGCTGGGCTGTCCTGCCATGACTTACCCTTTAATTAATTAATTAATTAAAATTAAATGAATCCCACCAATTTCACTTCAATTAAATGATATACTCAAAGGCCCTTGCTTAATAGTAGTCCCTGCTACACAACAGAGACCTTAGAAACCACAAAATTTAAGTTTAGAAAAATTTAGAAAGAAAATACTCATCAACCAATCACTTACCTGCTTCTTGGTGGCGTCACACTTGATTACTTTTTGCTTCCCTCTCCCGGAACCTGGATTGGTAAGCCGCCTCTGGTGCTCCCTCACAGGTCCGCCGCCTCTCCGCTCTCGGAGCTCTGGGCCTCGCTGCCTCGGGCTGCTCTTTAAGTAACTCCGCCGCCTCTGGTGCTCCCTTGCAGGTCCACCGCCTCTCCGCTCTCGGGGCATCTCCTCACAGCTAGAGAAGAACTTGGAGTGGGAAGGGCAGAATCCAGTTGTCGTGGTCCACGTAGGAACCAACAACATAGGTAGACCTAGGAATGAGGTTCTGCTCAGAGTTTGAGGAGTTGGGGTCCAAATTAAAAAGCAGAATCTCAAAGGTAATAATCTCTGGATTGTTACCTGAGCCACGTGCCAATTGGCATAGGGATAAGCAGATTAAAAAGTTAAATGCGTGGCTCAAAGAGTGGTGTGGGAGACAGGGATTTTGCTTCATGGGGCACTGGCACTAGTATTGGGGAACGAGGGAGCTGTTCCTTTGGAACAGGCTCCACTTAAACCAGGCTGGAACCAGTGCCCTGGTGAATCAAATAACTAGGGAAGCAAACAGGGCTTTAAAGTAATGAAGGTGGGGGGGGGGTGGATGGGAGGATTCAGGAAAGAGTAAATTTAAAAGCAGCAAGAGAAATGTCAAGGTTCTAGAGCAGAGCAGAGTTTTGGGTAAAAATAAGCAAAGTGGGTGAGGAAGGGACAGAAAGAGTAACAAAGGTAATAGGGCAGCAGTGATTAAAGTGACATCAGGGAAAAATAGAAAAACGTCAAAGCTTAAGGCACTATATCTGAATGCATGAAGCATTCGCAAAAAAATAGATGAATTAATAGTGGAGATAAAAATTAATAGGTTTGATCTTATAGCCATTACGGTTGCAAAGTGACCAAGTTTGGGAACTAAAGATTCCCGGCTACTTAACTTTTAGAAAAGATAGGCAAAACGGAAAAGGAGGAGGGGTAGCCCTGATAATAAAGGATGGGGTAAAGTCAGTAGAGAGAAAGGATCTTAGCTCTGAAAATCAAGAAGTAGAATCAGTTTGGGTGGAGCTAAGAAACAGCAAATGGCAGAAAACTTTGGTGGGTGTTGTTTATAGTCCCCCAAACAGTAGTTGTAATGTAGGGCAGAGTATAAATCAGGAAATTAGAGGTGCATGTAACAAGAGTAATACAGTACAATAATCATGGGGGCCTTTAATCTACATATAGACTGGGCAAACCAAATTTGCAGTAATAGTGTGGAGGATGAATTCATGGAATGTATGCAAGATAGTTTTCTAGATCAGTATGTTGAGTAACCAACTTAGGGCACAGGCTATTTTAGATCTAGTATTGTACAATGAGAAAGAGTTAATTAATAACCTGGTAGTAAAGTGGCCCTTAGGGAAGAGTAACCATAATATGATAGAATTTTATATTAAGTTTCAAAGTGATTTAGTTAAATCTGAAACTAGGGTCGTAAATCTAAATAAAGCAAACTACATAGGTATGAGGGGCGAGTTGGCGAAGGTAGATTGGGAAACTACATTAAAAGGTATGACAGTAGACAAGCAATGGTTAGCATTTAAATTAATACATAATTTACAACAAATATACATTCCTTTAAGGCACAAAAACCCCACAGGAAAAGTGGTGTAACAAGAGAAGTTAAAGATAGTATTAGATCAAAGGAAGAGGCTTATAATGTTGCCAAAAAGAGTAGTAAGCCTGAGGATTGGTAGGACTTTAGAATTCAGCAAAGGAGGAACAAGGAATTGATTTTTTTTTTAAAGGGAAAATAGAATATGAAAGCAAACTAGCAAGAGACATAAAAAGATAGTAAAAGCTTGTGGGTCCCTTACAGGCTGAGAAAGGAGAAATTATAATGGGGAATAAGGAAATGGCAGAGAAATTAAACAAATACTGTTTGTCTTCACGGAAGAAGACACAAAAAACTTCCCGGAAATAGTGGAGAACAAAGGGTCTAGCGAGAATGAGGAACTGAAAGAAATTGGTATTAGTAAAAAAAAAAGTACTGGAGAAATTAATGGGACTGAAAGCCAATAAATCCCCTGGACCTGATGGCCTACATCCTAGGGTTTTGAAAGAGGTGGCTATAGAGACAGTGGATGCATTGGTTGTCATCTTCCAAAATTCCATTGATTCTAGAATGGTTCCCGCGTATTGGAAGGTAGCAAATGTAGCCCCACTATTTAAGAAAGGAGGGAGAGAGAAAAAGAGGAACCACAGACCAGTTAGCCTGACATCAGTAGTAGGGAAAATGCTAGAATTTATTATTAAGAACATGGTACAGGGCAGAGTCAACATGGATTTATGAAAGGAAAATTATGTTTGAGGAATCCGTTAGTATTTTTTGAGGTTGTAATTAGCAGAATAGATAAGGGGGAACCAGTGGGTGTGGTAGCAAAATACTGCAGATGCTGGAAATCCGAAATAACAACAGAAAATGCTGGAAAAACTCAGCAGGTCAGGCAACATCCGTGGAGAGAACTTAGAGTCAATGTTTCGGGTCGAAACCCTTTTTCAAAACTGGAAAGGAAATAAAATAGATCGAAGGCAGGGCTGCGATAGCACAAAAGAAGTTCTATCTTCCGGACTCAATATCGAGTTCAACAATTTCAGATCATAACCTCAGCCCCTATTACATTTTTACTTATATTTTTTTTCCACCCCTTTGTTTTGGGTCTTCCCTCCGCCCCCTTCCTTTTTTTTCTCTCTCCCACATGGCAGCTGTCTCTCATCCTGTCAGCACACTTCACACCTAATCTGAGCCGTCTTTTGTCTCCACTGTCCTATTGCCATCTCGTCTGGTTTTGTATACCTCTTTACTTCTTTTGTTCTATCGCAGCCCTGCCTTCGATCTATTTTATTTCCTTTCCAGTTTTGAAAAAGGGTTTCGACCCAAAACGTCGACTGTAATTTCTCTCCATGGATGTTGCCTGACTTGCTGAGTTTTTCCAGCATTTTCTGTTGTTATTTCAGTGGGTGTGGTATTTGGTTTTCAGAAGGCATTTGATAAGATGCCACCCAAGAGGTTATTAAACAAAATGAGGGCTCATGGGATTGGGGGGTAAGATATTAGCATGGACTGAGGATTGGTTAATGGACAGAAAACAGAGTAGGAATAAACGCCTCATTTTCGGGTTGGCTGACTGTGACTAGTGGGGTACCACAAGGAACAGTGCTTGGGCCTCAGTTATTCACAATCTATATCAATAATTTGGATGAGGGGACCAAATGTAATATATTCAAGTTTGGAGATTATACAAAGCTAGGTGGGAATGTAAGCTGTGAGGAGGATGCAAAGAGGCTGCAAGGGGATATAGACAGGCTAAGTGAGTGGGCAAGGACAGGCAAATGGAATGTAATGTGGAGAAATGTGAAGTTATCCACTTTGGTAGGAAAAATAGAAAATTAGAGTATTTTTTAAATGGAAGGAGATTGAGAAATGTTGGTGTTCAGAGGGACATGGGTGTCCTTGTACATGAATCACTGAAAGTTAACATGCAGGTACACCAAGCAATTAAGAAAGCAAGTGGTATGTTAGTCTTTATTACAAGAGGACTTGAGTATAAGAGTAAAGGGCCTTGAAATTTGGTTGGTTGCGCCAGCGATTAGCGCCTAATGAGCCTGAGATTTGGGGCGTTACCCAATTTTCGGACATGCGCAGTGATCCCAGCGCATCCTGCCATATTGAATAGCCTGTTAGCGCCAGTGCTAAGTCTTTGCGCCCGCTTGCGGGCGCAGCCAGATCATGACGTCATTTCATTGTGCAACGCCTTTTTGGTGCTCCGTACCGGAAATTCAGTGGCGCCCCCCTCCGTTCTGCCTGGCGCTATTAGTGACAGTTGGATGGAACGTTACCAGGTCCTTCTCGGACTCGGGGGGCGCTCTTTAAAGGGGACAGCACTAGTATAAAAGCGGCAGCCATTTGGCCTGGCCATCCTGCTCGCTGCTGGAGAGAGTTGCAGACCTTCAGTTGGACAGAGTTGTTCTCATTGAGCCAGACGAGCCTTGGGACCTTCAGCCCTGTCCAGAACAGTTGGACCCAGAAAGCTAACTGCGTCTTACTCGTCTGCCAGAATAGTGGGAGCTGCTTTGGAGGGGAACGTCATCCTGGCTGAACAACTGGCAAGGGCACAGAGACGGAGGGAGAGAGGGCCGGGATTGGCCAGAAGGAGGAGGGCCAATGGACGTCGCCAAATCCGACCATACGCTGCCAGGGTTTTCAGGCAGCAGGTCTCGTACCTTACCATGTCGGAGGAGCAGTGTCTGCGAAGGCTCAGATTTGGTAAGGATGTTGTGACTGAGCTGTGCCACCTGCTTGCTGGGGATCTGCAGCCGCGGATACAGTGCAGGACCTCTCTGTCGGTGACCGTGAAAGTCACTGTTGTGCTCAACTTTTACGCCAGCAGCTCGTTTCAGGCAGCAACTGGGGACATCTGAAATATCTCACAATTTGCAGTGCATTGCTGCATCCGGCAAGTGACAGCTGCCCTCTACAGAAGGAGGCGCGAATTAATCACCTTCCCTGTGACCTTGGAGAAGCAGGGGGAGCGCGCGCAGGGCTTCGCGGCTATTGCGGACTTCCCCATGGTGCAGGGGGCCATTGATTGCACACACGTGGCTTTGCGGGCGCCATTACAGAATCCTGAGGAGTTCTGCAACCGCAAGGGGTTCCACTCCCTTAATGTGCAGCTGGTCTGTGATCACCGGCAGATGATCATGGCGGTGAACGCACAATTCCCTGGCAGCAGCCATGACACGTTCATCCTACGGCAGACCTCAGTGGCTGAACTTTTTGAGGCCCCGGCTCACCCACGAGGCTGGCTTCTTGGCGACAAGGGCTATCCTCTCTGCCCATGGCTCATGACCCCGCTCCGTTTGCCCAGCACCCCGGCAGAAGAGCATTACAACAACAGCCATCAGGCCACCAGGAACATTGTGGAGCACACAATTGAGGAGGGGGAGGAGGAAGAGGAAGAGGAAGAAGAGGAAGAGGAAGAGGAGGAGGAAGAGAAGGAAGAGGAGGAAGAAGAAGAGGAGGAGGAGGAGGAAGAGGAAGAAGAGGAGGAGGAGGAGGAGGAGGAGGAGGAGGAGAAGAAGAACTGGAAGGGCCGTTCATCAGAGGCTCATAAGGACTCGGTTCTAGGCCCCTCGGACGGAATGGTCGCTGTGATTCGAACAGCGCCCTCCGGTTCGCAGTAAGCCTATGAAGGCCTCGATGATTGTAAATAGTCTACAGCTCGATTGTAAATAAAATGTTTTCTTTATTTTCAAACAAGTGCTTCCTTCCAGCATGACAACGTAATGGTAACAGAAATCATAACTAACAAACTAACAGATAACTGTCTGACAACCCGGCGAAACTAACCAAAACATAACAACCAAACACAGCAGGTGTGGACGGCCTTAAATCCGAAAAAAGACACACCTTAGCACCTCCCTCTACTGGTGACCCCTTGATGGAGACCAACTCCTCTTACGAGGTCGGCCCCTTCCCTCCCTGCAGCTCCTCCGTAATTGGATCCCAGTGGCTGCGTCAAGGCTGGGGGATGCCTGCTGAGTGTCTGGAAGCACTGAAGCCCCTAAGGGACGGCCTGGACGACCTCTGGGCTTGGAGGGCCCACAAGCAGGCTGCTCCAACTGGGCATGTCTGCTAGCAGTCTGCCACGCAGGTGGTGGCAGCTGCACTGCTGACGTGCCAGCGGTGGCATCAGGACTGCTCACATGCAGAGAGAGGACACCTGCACCGTGGTCGGCCGACACACTGGCACTCTGACGGTGCTGCACCGGATCATCTGCCACAATCGACTGCTCCACAGATTCATGGCCTGCTGTGGTGCTGCAAGGGCCTGGGGTGATCCTGCCTGATGCAGCTAGGGTGGCAGCAGTGAGTGTTCGCGTGGCCTCAATTTGCGTGTGGACGAGGCCAGCAAGTGACTGCGTGGCAGCAGTGAGGACCTGCGTGGCAGGTGCCAGTGCTTTGGACAAGGCCGGAACAGTCCTTTCCATTGCTTCGGACAAGCCCTGGACAGTCCTTTCCACTGCTTCGGACAAGCCCTGGACAGACCTTTCCACTGCTACGGACAAGCCCTGGACAGACCTTTCCATTGGTGGCCCGAAGCTCTGGACAGACCTTTCCATTGCTGCCCCGAAGCCCTGGACAGTCCTTTCCATTGCTGCCCCAAAGTCCAGCACACTCTTGCCAGTGTGTCGATCGACTCAGGTATCCTCCCCACTGCAGCCATAAGCTCAGTGTGCCTGAGCCGGGCCTGGGCGCTCATTTCGGCAAGGCTACGCACCTCCTCTGCACTCTGTGCAGCAGTCATGGTGGCCTGCCTCGCCCTCCGGGGAGACGGACCCCGAGCGTCCCCACCCCCCGCGCGTTGCTGCAAGCCACTGGTTCCTGCAACTGGCTCCTCATCAGATCCCCCCCCCTCCCCTCAAGGGAATTACTATCCCCAGTCTCCACATGCGGTGGCTCCCCTGAGGCTGGCACGGATGGTCCGGCTTCCTCCTGGTCGTCACCTCCGGAGGCACTGGCACTGGCAGCTTGAGGGGCCGGCTCCCGAGCTGGTGATGCAGCATCTGAAAGCAGGGAGGTTCAAGAGTGGCTTTAGCAAAAGGACAGTTTGGCAGCAAGGGATGCAACAGTACGGCAATGCTATGACATGGGTCCACATTGAGAAAGCATGCTGGCGGGGGAAACAACTGGAAGGTGACAGCTGTAATAGTTGAGAACCTTACCATCGCTGTGGACAATGGGGTCGGCAGCTGCAGTGGTGACAGGACCACTCAGACGTCCTCCCACAATCTGGTGGACTCTCTCCTCGAGATCCGTCAGAGGCTCCAGTTGAGGACGGCCTCCACCGGTGCGAAGCTGCTCCTTGCGGTTTCTCGCCAGCTTGGCCTGCAGGGCAAAGGACGGGAAGTGATGTTACATGATGCCCTGAGTGATGATCTCATGCCCCCCATGGTGGAACAGCCCTTGCATGATGCCCTGAGTCAAATGTGGATGTGTGTGACCAGAAAGGGCCATGGGTGCTTGCTGACAGATGGCCATTGGGGCATAGCGCACCCTGTAGCCATAAAGTCAGGTGCTAATGGAGGGATGCATAAGTTTACATTAACTCCACTCACCCAGACGACCCGAGTGAGGTTGTTGAATTTCTTCCTGCACTGCACAGGGCTCCTGGTCGCTATGCTGCTGGAATTGACCCTCTGAGAAACATCTCTCCAAGCTCGTCGGTAGTCCTTATGATTAGGCCTCCTGCCATTGTCGGGGTAGAGGACATCTCGCCGGCGCTCCACTGTGGACACCAATTCCTCCAGAGACTCATTGGTGAAGCGCTCTGCTCTCTGCCTCACCCTCTCCGTATGCTCCAAGTTTTTTGCGCCAGAGAAGGGCCTGCGCCGATTTGCAGGCCTACAAGGCGCAGAGTGTGGATGCTGGAGCTGCCTGACCCACCCCTTTAAGAGCTGGCCGGCGCCTGGAAGTCTCGTGGTCATCGGTAATTGAGAGCACCTGCGCTGCGGCTGGACGCCCCGATATTGGGTTGCGCCGGCATGTTATATAGGGCCCTGGTGTCTTGTGTACAGTTTTGGTCTCCTCACCTAAGGAGGGATATACTTGCCATAGAGGGGTTGCAACAAAGGTTCACCAGACTGATTTCTGGGATGGGGGGATTGTCTTATGGGGAGGGATTGAGTAGACTAGGCCAATAAGTCTCCGGAGTTTAAAAGAATGAGAGGTGATCTCATTGAAACATACAAAATTCTTACAGGGCTTGACAGGGTAGATGCAGGGAGGATGTTTTCCCTGGCTGGGGAGCCTAGAACCAGGGGTCACAGTCTCAGAATAAGGGGTCAGCCAGTTAGGACTGAGATGAGGAGAAATTTCTTCACTCAGAGGGTGGTGAATCTTTGGAATTCTCTACCCGAGGGCTGTGGAGGCTCAGTTGTTTAGTATTTGCAAGACAGAGATCGATAGATTTTTGAATATTAAGGGAATCTAGGGATATGGGGATAGTGCAGCAAAGTGGAGTTGAGGTAGAAGATCAGCCATGATCTTATTGAATGGTGGAGCAGGCTCGAGGGGCCAAATGGCCTACTCCTGCCCCTATTTCTTATGTTCTTATCTCAGTCATCTATCCATGTTCTGATTTTCTTTTAAGCAGGTTACATGTCATTCCGTCTTCTCTTTGTTCTGAATCTATTAAGATGCTTGTTTATCCTTCATTTTTTTCCAGTTCTGATGAAGGACTGTGTCCCTGAACCATTGGCCCGGATATTCCGATTCCTATGGGTGTGTACTGGCTGTGTACCTACCCGTAGGGACATTGGAAATGCCAGTTTCAGGCATGCACAGCGCATGCTCTGAAAACCGGTATTTCCGATTTGTCAAGAATGCTCTTGACAGATCGGACGCCTGCCCTGGAGAAGAGTCTCTGCGGGCGGATAGTTCCGCTTTCTGGAGACCCTCCGTCCGCAGAAAACCCTAAGAATTCTTACACCTGGTAAGGCCTGCTTTTCAGTCATTTATCATTTAAAAATACTTTTAAAAAAGGTAAGTTTATTTTTAGCCCTGTAAAAAACTTTATTTTTTCAAAAAATTAAATTTTTGTTTAATATATTTAATTTATTGTAATTTCAACTAATTTTAAACTGGTAATGTTTTAAAAAAAATGTATTTAAAGTTTTACTACAGGTTGACTATCCCTTATCCGAAAACCTTGGGACCAGCTGTGTTTCGGTTTTCGGAAATTTTCAGATTTCAGAAGGTATTATTTCAGACTGGGAAACTCTGAACATTAAATTAATTTGGTAATTAGTATTTGTATTTAATATAAATTTTAAAAGTTCAGGCTACCTCTTGCGACTGTTCCGTGTCTCATTCCCCTTCCTGCTTCTCTGTGCTGCCGCTCACAGTCTGTTTCCAGCTCCCCCTGCTCCGTGTCTCATTCCCCTTCCTGCTTCTCTGAATTCCTTGACTTAGCGGGGGTCTGGGGCTCGACTGCCGCCGCCAGTTGTGGGAAAGCCGGATATTGGCTGACTCCTACGCTAAGCTGGCCTGCAAATCAGGTCGGGGAGGGGAGAAAAGAATATCGGACGGGCCGCTGCAGCTATCGGACGGGCTGCTGTATTGTTGGGTTCACTCTCCCGGTACCTCCTTCACACTGCCTGGAGGGAACTCTGTGACCCTCTGCCCTGCTCATAGGGAAAGGCAGAGCTCCCTCAGTCACACTTAACATCGAGAGCGTGTCGACAATCTGCAGGAATTCTTGTTCTGGGCCCTGGAGGACCACTCCTGTCATGTTTTGCGCCACTCGGGTCATGTCGTGCGCACGACTTACGCTGAATGAAAAAACTTTCGGTTTTCAGCGGTTTTCGGTTTTCGGAAGTTCGGATAAAGGATAGTCTACCTGTATTTTTTTCATTGATTTCCATTCATATATTTGACAGGTCTATCTGTCAAGTGTATGAAGGGAGATTCCCTTCTATTGGCTCCCCATGGCCCACGTGATCCCAGGGACGCTTGCGAACCGCATGTGCCTCTGGGATACCTGGGCCCTGCACACTTGGAGTTTGGAGAGGCCCAGGAGCGGAAGTATATGCGCCTTGGGAGCCCTCAGGTAAGTTCGTAGATTTTTCCAGATCGGAGGCCTCCACACGCAGGAAGCCTCTGATCGGAAAATACGGGCCATTAACTTTACGGTTCTCTCCACAGATACTGACTGAACTGCTGTGCATTTCCAGTATTTGCAGCTTTTGTTCCAAAATGCAAATTTTATTTCTAAATGTAAATGATGGAGGAGTGGCATGGCCAAGCTATCCAGCTGATTTCCCTGTCTTCCATTGCTGAACCTGCCAAACCCAGGGATTGCGAGGAGAGGGGTAATGGTAGACTCTGATTCAGTGGTGGAAGCCCAGCAGAAGAACCTTTTGGAGCAAAGGGGCCCCGATAGCGGACACCCTACCCTCTCCTCACGCTACAACAGTTTACATTTTTAGGCCTCAGTTGTCCCACTGAAGGATTGGCCACATTTTTCTTGTTGGCAATGGGGGTGGGGGCTCCCTCTTGTGGTGGGAATCCTGCCAGAATACCACCCCACAGAGATATTTGGGGGCAAAATTGGGTCGCGCCCCCTTTAGGAAATAGTGCAATGAAAAAGTTAGCGCCCCGCGCCCGAAATTTACTGGTAGCGCCCCAAGAGGGAGACAGGGCGCTACGTGCCGCATCGCAGCGCCGCAGTACTGCAGGCCTTCTCCCCCTTATTAAAGGGGAGGGGCCTAGTGCCATTTGACCTGGGGCCCAGCTGGCCCACCAGGGATCAGAATGCCGGCAAAAGAGCCTGGCACTCAAGAGGAGTGCCAGGCTCACGGAGCCCAGCCGGCACCCCACGGGACTTCACAGGAGGCCAGGGACAGGGACGGGAGCAGGTGCTGGCAGGCAGCCAGCAATAATAATGGCCGCCCGACACCTCCCCTTTAATTTGCGCCACCCTGGCCGCACATGCACCCCACTGACCCTATCGGACATAGCATCTGCCGGTAAGTGAGGGGACGCTACCAAAGGTTGCGGCCAAGGCGCAAGCGGGGCGCTGCGCACGGCAATGTCATCATCGCCGGAGGCGCAGCGCCGGGGGGCACTAACGGTTATGACTGCCGCTAACCTCCCGCTGCATCTCGCAGGAGGCGTTAGCAGCACTGCACCCAGGCACTAGTTACTTTGCGCCCTGTTACCAGAAGGCGCAAATCAACCAAATTTTCCCCCAATAAGCCCCAACCCAATTGTATACCACATTACTGTTCAGACAAATTATTCGTAAGACAGTGTAACAATTTTGGGGTTTTGTGCTAGATATTCTCCTTGGATTCAGCGTCATTAGTGATTCCCATAAAGTGGACCTCATCTTACAATCCGGAGTGTACCTTTTACTGACGATTTTCCAGTTAAATCACAAGCTGGAGATCCTAACAGAACCTTTGTTCTATGTACAAACTACAGAGATATCGCATGTGCTCCCCTGTATGGAAGGTGAACTGAAAAGGATTCTTTTGAGATTGTTTCAAATAAAAAAAATGATTTATTTTAAATAAATGCTCCTCGGTTTATGAAAAACTAGCTGGAGTGCCCGGCGGTGCCAAGGGTTTTTTTAATGATTTTGTCTGTCTGTGTGGGAAGGAGAGAGGGAAAGAGAGAGAGAGAGGGACAGAGAGAGAGAGGGGGAAAGAGAGAGGGGGAAGGAGAGAGAGAGAAAGGGGGAAGGAGAGAGAGAAAGGGGGAAGGAGAGAGAGGGAGAGAGAGGGAGAAAGAGGGAGAGAGAGAGAGGGAGAAAGAGGGAGAGAGAGGGGGGGAAGGAGAGAGAGAGAGAGGGAGAGACTGGGGGGGAGAAGAGAGAGACGGAGGGGAGAGAGCAACTGGGGGGGAGAGAGCGACTGGGGGGGAGAGAGCGACTGGGGGGGAGAGAGCGACTGGGGGGGAGAGAGCGACTGGGGGGGAGAGAGCGACTGGGGGGGAGAGAGCGACTGGGGGCGAGAGAGCGACTGGGGGGGAGAGAGCGACTGGGGGGGAGAAAGCGACTGGGGGGGAGAAAGCGACAGGGGGGAGAGAGCGACTGGGGGGGGAGAGAGCGACTGGGGGGGAGAGAGCGACTGGGGGGGAGAGAGCGACTGGGGGGGAGAGAGCGACGGGGGGGAGAGAGCAACTGGGGGGGAGAGAGCAACTGGGGGGGAGAGAGCAACTGGGGGGGAGAGAGCAACTGGGGGGAGAGAGCAACTGGGGGGGGAGAGAGCAACTAGGGGGGGAGAGAGCGACTGGGGGGGAGAGAGCGACTGGGGGGGAGAGAGCGACTGGGGGGGAGAGAGCGACTGGGGGGGGAGAAAGCGACTGGGGGGGAGAGAGCGACTGGGGGGGAGAGAGCGACTGGGGGGGAGAGAGCGACTGGGGGGGAGAGAGCGACTGGGGGGGAGAGAGCGACTGGGGGGAGAGAGCGACTGGGGGGCGAGAGAGCGACTGGGGGGGAGAGAGCGACTGGGGGGGAGAGAGCGACTGGGGGGGAGAGAGCGACTGGGGGGAGAGCGCGACTGGGGGGAGAGAGCGACTGGGGGGGAGAGAGAGACTGGGGGGGAGAGAGAGACTGGGGGGAGAGAGAGACTGGGGGAGAAGAGAGACTGGGGGGAGAAGAGAGACTGGGGGGAGAGAGAGGGAGAGAGGGACTGGGGGGGAAGAGAGAGAGGGACTGGGGGGGAAGAGAGAGAGAGAGAGAGAGAGAGAGAGAGACTGGGGGGAGAGAGAGACTGGGGGGGAGAGAGAGGGAAAACCAAAGTCCTTGTGTTCCAGCAAAGATCCAGACATCAGGGACCCAAAATAAATTTCACACTAGGAACAACCAAAATTGAACAAACCACTAACTACACATACTTGGGCTTAAAAATCAGTTCTACGGGAAATTTCAAACTGGCTGTGAATGAACTGAAAGAGAAAGCAAGAAGGGCTTTCTATGCCATTAAAAAATCAATCCAAATAGAAATCCCAATTAGCATTTGGCTCAAAATTTTCAAATCAGTAATTGAACCAATTGCACTCTATGGCAGTGAGGTGTGGGGACCGCTAACACAACAAGAATTTGCAAAATGGGACAAACACCTAATTGAGATCCTACATGCAGAATTCTGTAAAAGTATCCTCCAGACTCAAAGGAAAACCGTAAACAATGCATGCAGGGCAGAACTAGGCCAATATCCATTAATAATCACTATCCAAAAAAGAGCCACCAAATTTTGGACAACACCTTGAAATGAGCAACCCCCAATGCTATCATTACGAAGCCCTGAAATGCCAAGAGAGGACCATAAAGAAGAATACCCTCAGTCAACTAGTCCTGGGACTCAGTGAAGTAACTACTAACACTACTAACAATAACCAGCCCCAGGACAGTGACAGCGTAACACAAAGAATTCGACCCAACACAATCGTCGCTAAGCAAAAGGAAAAATATCTGTCATATTGGGCAGAAACAACAAAAACCCAAAGCAAACTCAATTGCTACTTGGCCCTAAACAGACAATACAACATGGCTGATTACCTGACCATGGTAAAGGATAGCAAACTGAGAAAAACTTTGACAATGTACAGACTTAGTGAACATAACCTGGCGATCGAAAAAGGTAGACACAGACAGACCCAGCTACCAAGAGAGGACAGGATATGCTCTCACTGCAGTCAGGGAGTGGTGGAGACAGAGATGCACTTCCTCACAGCTTGTAGAAAATATCAGGGCATAAGGGAGAATTTCTACCCAAAATTCACAAAAATATGCCCGGAATTCAGAAATTTGAATGACGACCAAAAACTCCCATACCTACTAGGGGAAGAGAGAAATTGCATAACACTAGCGGCACACTATGTTACAGCTTGCCATAAACAGAGGGACAACCAGTAAATATAAGAAAAGAGTACATATAAATTATATGAAAGTATATATTTATACACTCAGGGATATATCTGTTTATACACTGTACGGATAGATCTGTATTTTTGTAGGGGGTTTCTCTTGCTCGTTCTGGTCTCCTGCCAGGCTTTGTGCAATAATTACCCTTGAGTGGTTCGACCCACTCTCCCCTACGGTTCTAGACCTTGGACTTAGATGCAGAGAACTGTAGTGCAGAGAAAGGACTCAATAGACCAGGTTGAATAGCACGAAATGGATGCTTTTATTTTTAAACAGTTTGAAGCATTACAAAATACATGTCATAGGCACAGATTAAAGTAACTACAATCATGCACAAATTTATGAACTTGACTCTATGGAAATGGGGAACACACGGCACATCGTAAAAGGGAAAACACATTACGATTACCCTTAACTCCCTCCCCTATACCTAAACTAAGTTTCGACCTGAGGGACTCGGGATCATGCTCACCACTCTCAAAATCGCGAAAAAGGGGTTCGCAGCCTTTTGGCACAGCTTTCCGTCGTCACGTGGATTTGGAAACTTCTGGCGCAGTCGATATTCTCTCTCTCTCTCTCTCGAGGCGGCGGGGTAGACACAGCCTCGATGAGCGCTCGTCAAGGTTGAGGTCCACTAGGTCTGTTGTCGATTTGGGTTCATGGAGCAGAACAACAACCCGATGGGATGTTGAGGCACGGAAGTGTCAGGCCCGGAATGTCCTTTCTCTCCGGCCTGGATCGTCGGTTTTCCTGAGGGTGTCTTCTCCTTCGGCCTGGGTCGTCGATGATCTCCCGACAACAGCACCCGGGCCACCCTCGTCGTCTTCCCGTCGTGGCCGAGTCTTGTCTGGCTGAACACTGACCACGTTGTCTTTTCACCGAAATTGTCCGTCCGAAGCGTCTTTAAAAAGACGAAGCGTCTTGATCGATTCCGAAGCTACCGAGGTAGAAGAGGCACGCCGATGGACTTTTCAAAATCCATATTTATACCCTTTTGGGACAGTCTTATCTCCCGCCAAATCATAGTCCTGTCTTTGTATTAATTTTGGCGGGCAGAAATCTCTGCAGGGGCGCTTTGTCTTGTAACGGGAGCCGGTGATAACTTAACTGGCCTTCCTGGCCGATAATGTCTTTTAATGTCTTTTACATTGTCACCGTGACTCGGTTCGCATATTGATCGGTCTGGAGATTTCCCTTGATGGCTGTTAAACGGTTTCTCCTTTGTACATTAAATAGGTATAAGTGTTCATGCATTGTCCGCCCATATCTTGATGGGCCCCATCCTGTACTTAGAATCCATTGAATATGTATGCTGTTTCCCTGAGTTTCGGTTCCCCGATACTGGCTTTCGCGGGCTTACTGTCTTCAATCCACAAGCCTGTCTGGCTTGCAGTAACAGAAATCAAATGGTCCAGAAAACTGATCACGAGGCCTGGCGGCCATTTTGTATGCCCTTTTATCAAAGGTTTTTCTGTGCAAGCTTACTTTGGTCAATAAACTGTCTTATTTTATCCTGTTTTCTTGCGTGATTATTGCTGAAAATTTCGAATCTTACAGGCCCCCCTGTGATACTGATAGCTTGCTAGAGGTATCAATGATCCTTGGTGAGCAAATTTTCCCTGATTCCCCACATCCAAACATTCCTGGCACTTAACTATTTATGACCCTCACGGCACATGCAGTTCCCATTTCCGAAAAAAAACAAAAATTACTTTGTGCACATTTGGATAATCATAGGCAGCACTTCTTAAACTATAACACATTCATCTGTCAGATGTGCAGGGGTTGATACCCTCTTGCACCACCTGCATACACCTTTTATTAATCCAAAACTTAAGAACGACTAATAACATAACAATATTCATATCCTTAAATCAAAAAACACGCAAATGGCCAAAATCTAAAAATGGAGGGACGCTTAACCTTCAATACTAGCAACTTAAAGTGGAGTGTCTTCTTCCCCCATTCGCACATAGCGTTCTCTCCATTCTCCTGTGTTCTCGTGCCTCTGGAGGCGTTTGCCTCTTTTGCAATGCACGAATAGCAAAAATATCACAATTAAAACCTGACACACTACTAGGATGTGGGATGCTATTCTAATCCAGGCCGGGACTTCTATGTTAGTGAACAAGTCCCACCATGGTGGGATGACTATGTCTAATATGTCTTTTCCTATCTCTAGAGTCTTCTGCTCCAGTGTGTAAAAATGTTTCTGTGAAACTATAACGGCTTTTAAAATCTTGGTGAGGTGTTCGGGAAGAGGGGGAATGATATAACCAAAATGCGCGATGAATCATTGCAAGTCCGTGAAATTCTCTTTGACAGTGAGGTGAACGGTGGAGGGTGCAGGAATGGGGACAATTCGTTGTTGTGCCACTTGAACCTCGGCCCTGGGTTTGAAACAGAAAATGCTATCACTGATCGAACACCACTCGTGTTGTCCGTAGCGGTAGTGAGGCGCTGCAGTGGTGACGCAGTATGTCCCACCCCCGATATATGCTACCTGCGGGGGCACATGGTCCTCTGCCATTGCCTCCATGGTGCAATTTATCGGCTTCACGCTAGCGGTTCTGAACCCGCACTGTGGTTTCAAAAAGGCATTCAAGTGCTGGGGACACAGGATGATGTGTGCTCCCCGGCTCCGACACCCCGAGAGGTCGGTGCCTGTTGTCGTACGCTCCCATCTGATGATGTAAGGCGGGACCACTGCGTAACGAATGTGTGCGCCCCCCTGAATGACTCCAATGTTCTCCACCCTGTATACCGGGGCGGGCTTTGCTGCGGGACCCAACACCGGCATTCTTACCACTATTCCCATGATAGTATGATTCAAACGTCCGCAGTCCACTGGGACTGGGTACGCTTCTGCAGCTAGTCTGAGCTGGCACGGGCTTAATGCATTCTCAAAAGGGTGGAGCGCTTGCAAGTGCTTGTTGCTGATCCAGGACGGGACCAAACCCTGTTTTAAATCCTCAAGATTACTGCGGCCCTCGCCCAGTTACCACGCCCCGTATAGCACACAGGCCTCATTTTGCACAGCTTGATCGGACGCATTCCGATCCTCCTTAATGAGCGCATTTACCGTTCTCGCGTGTTTCTCCAGCTCAGCTATTATTTCCTTAAAGTGTAGTGTCATGGCCTGGTCCTCATGTAACTCAGAACCCACTACCTTATTTTCGTCTGTCAGTATGTTCCTTAACTGGGCTTTTAAACCGTTGATCTGTGTCTGCAGCTCCACGTTATCTAGAGCGTTGACGACAGATGTCCCGGTATTAAAAGCAGTGAATATGTCATTTACTGTACCCCTTCTTTGCCTCCTGACTCGATCCAAAACTTCTGGTGGTGTGGTGTATAATTTGTCTTTGTCGATGTCGGCAAAGTCAAACTCGGAAAACTGTCTAAACATTCGGGTTAACAGGACCTGGTATAATTGTTCCGTTTCTTTGGGACACCACTCCGGCAAACGTACCTCAGTGAGGTTTAAAATCACTGAGGCCACTGCGTAGTGTACCCCTTGGTACAGCACCTGACCGGTGGGTACCAATACTAAACCGTTCCCGGGTCCCTTGGTGGTGGTTGGGCACCCTTCTTTCTGGGCTAGTGCTACCGGAAGCGTGGGCAGGGGCTTGCGTGGGCGGGTGATGAGTTCAGTGGCGTTTACCGGAATAGAGGAGTATGGGGCTCCGCACGCTCGAGTGCTGACATCCCATCTCATCCCCTTTCCTTCATCCTGCCACTGCCTCTGGAAGAAGATGGATACGCCCTTGGGGCAAACGTGTTTTGAACCCCACATACAGACATATATTCCTTCATCTGGTTCCCACCATTTGTCCCAACACACACGTAATTGTCCGTGAGTCCCCGTAATAGTCCGATGGGTATTATTACCCAGTCGCTCCCACTCGACCGTAGAGTTCCTCATGTCCTTTCCCAGCTTTCGCAGCCACCACCATCGCCTTAGTGGTACGTTCCCATTACACACCAGACAGATCCTCTTTCCCACGGTAACGCTGACTCTGGGTGCAAGGATCCTCACCCGAGGGCACGTTAACGAAGTCTCTAGGTAGGCAAAACCGAAATTGCTGGAGTATTCCGTAGAATTCGTCCCCAGCCAACCTGGCCATCTCCCCTGGTGGAAGTAGGTGGCGGTTTCCTCAACCTCTCGCTCCCCTGTCCCATCCGTTGCGATGGGGGCCGTGTCCCCGGAAAACCCAAAGATGATGACGTCCTTGGTGCGGCCTCGGTAGGCCCACCTGCACCCAATCGCCACGAACACGATGAGAATCTTTTTCATCATATCCCAGGTTTCTGTAACCAATAAAATGATGTAGCCAGGCTCCCAATAGGTGCTGGCCTAATTAAATGGATGCGCGGGTTCCTGGACCCCGCTCCCAAACAAGCACACATACCGGGCAGACTTCAAAATTGTACTAACATTTCTTAACACCGTAAACTTTATATTCCTTAAACTATCATCATAATTACCTAACTTAATTATGTACAGCGCCGCCCTCCGCGGGGCGGCCTACTGAATTCCTGTGAGGGCTGCAGCGTGCCACACCCTGCGGTGGGGCTGCACTGGCCTTCGGCTTTGATCCCCCGCAGCCTGTCGCTGTTGAACGGGAACCATGCCTTTCTGGGGCTGCTCTAAACCGAGGTTGGGAAAAATGGGGAGAATCTGGCCAAAACTTTCTGGGCTGGGGCGCTCGAGTTGACCTACGAGGGGCTGCTTTGGGTGGGGCTCCCGGGGCTGATGGACCGGGGGTTGGGACTGTCACCGTCACAGCCTGTGGTTCCACCACAGCTGCCGGCTCCAGCTCCCCTCCCTCAGGCTCCGCCCCCCCGGGGCCGGGATTTGTGGCTTCCGACTCCACCTCACCTGTCCCTACAGGTAGTGAGTCTCCGCCCCCATTCCCTACCTCCCCCAAGCTTGAGTCGAGGGCGGGATCGTCGTCCTCTGACTCTTCCTCCTCCGTGATTGGGTCTAAGGCGAGGTCGAGCTGTTCGGGCTCTTCCTCGTCCGAATCCCAAATTAGAGGGGAGACCTCCCACTCCGATGGGGTGGCCCCTCCCTTCACGCAGGCTACTGTTCCAGCCTGTGTGGTCTGTGACTCTGTTACAGGCCGAGGATCTTTGTTCTCAGACCTGGTCCCTTTTGTTGGCCCTTGTGCACCCGATTTAAACAGTTTACACTGGTTAATGTGAAACCATTTGGTACATCGGGGCACCTTCACTGCATAAACCATGGGGCTGGCCTTGTCCACAATGCTGTAAGGCCCCATGTACAATGGTTCAAAACTCCCTACCCTGGCATAGTTTCGGACCATGACCTGGTCTCCGACTGCCCACTCTTGTTGCTTACGAGGTTCCAGTAACAGTCTATTTCCCTGGTGCTGTCTTCCCATGTTCCCAGCCGCCTGCCCATAAATCTGTTTCAGGCGCTCCAAAAGGGTTTGGACGAATTTGTCTCGCTTCACCTCTCGGAGCTGGCCCTCAGTGAGCACCGGGGCTAGTACATGGGTGGGTGTTCGCATGATCCTTCCAGTCATTAATTCGTGCGGGGAATACCCCGTACTTTTGGACTGGCTGGCTCGGATCCCCATGAGGACTAAAGGCAAGACCTCCGCCCATTTCTGGGGCGAGCCCATTGTCTCTTTCCTCAGCTTTTCCTTGAGGGTCCGATTCATGCGTTCAACAATCCCGGATGACTGGGGATTGTATGCTACGTGCCACTTCCCCTCAATGCCCAAGAGCATGAGGGCGTTCTGCATTACTTGACCGGTGAACTGACTCCCTTGGTCGGACTCTACAAAACGGGGGAGTCCCCACCATGAGAACACTTCCCGAATCAAGATCTTAGCAGTGCCCAGTGCCGTAGCTGTTCTGCACGGGAAAGCTTCTGCCCATTTGGTGAACACATCTACCAGGACAAGGCAGTACTTATATCCTCCCTGGGCGGCGGGCAGGGGCCCTATGTAGTCGACCTGAATCGACTGCCATGGTCCCTCTACCCTCCTGATGTGCCCCATGGGCACCTTCCTTTTGTGGGGGTCTGGGTTGTTTGCAGCGCACACAAGACAGCTTGTGCAGAATTCGCGGACATCGTCCCGAAGTCCCGGCCACCATCCCGCCTGCTCTACCCGCTGCCGGGTAACCTCAGGCCCGGGGTGTCCCACCCCTGGACCCTCGTGGGCCAGTTGCAGGAATTCCCTCCGGTGCTGCTGTGGCACAACCCACTGCTCCTCTCGGAACAGCATGCCTTCTTTGACTGAGAGGGCTGCCGTACTGTACGGATCCTCTACCTGCTTGCCTTCTGTGATGGCTTTTAGGACTGCTTTTAGGGCGGGATCCAGGGTTTGGACGGTCTTTAGGTCTGGGGCCGGTGTCACTCCTGTGTTCCCTGGAATTCCCTCCCTGCCTTGGATCGCCGCCACGGGTCCGGGCTCATAGGGGTCCCAGAGAGTGCCGTTGCGGGCACCCTCCCTGGCTAGCGCATCCGCCTGCTGGTTGCCCTGACTGCGGGGTTCTGTGGTGGAATGAGCCTTCACCTTATGGATGAACACCTCCCCTTCCTCTCCCACAGCTGCCAGGATCTTTTCCAGCAAGGGCTTAACTGTTAAAGGCCGCCCGTCCGCGGAGGTATATCCGCGGCGGGACCAGATGGCGAGGTACTCCGTACACGAATTGCATGTGAACATGCTGTCTGAGCAAATCGTGTATGGGGTTGGGAAAATCTCGGGGTGGGTAACCACGTACGCCACCGCGGACAGTTCAGCCTGCTGTGCGCTCATAGTGCTGGGGAGCTTAATTGCCAGGGCAATGTTTGCCGCAGGGTCATAAACTCCACACCCTGTGAGTCGTTCGCCAGCAGATACAGTGCTAGAACCGTCTACGTAGATTTCGCGGCCTGTGGGGTGTATCCCGGCCCGTAAACCTATGTTGACCTCCCATACCCCTTCTACGGAACACCGATGGGCTGTTCCGGGATGTACCATGTTGGCTGCGAGCTTTGGCGCGCAGAGGCCTTTAACTTTGAGATCCATCTGGGAAAGGAGGAGGGTCCAGCGCGCAATCCGAGCGCTGCTTACGGTCCCCATCCTTAATCCTTCCATCCAGAAGCATCTTTGTGGGGGTGTGATGGGTGAGGAGCGTGATGGGAGAGGTTCCTGTGAAGATCACTGATCTGTTCACAGCCCAATGCGTGGCCAGGAGATGCCGTTCGCAATTGGAGAAACTCCTCTCTACATCCGTGAGCACCCTGGAGGAATAAACTACCGGTCTCAGCTTGCCGTGCCGCTCCTGGAGCAACACGGCGCTCAGTCTGTCCCCACTAGCGGCTACCTCCAGGAAGAACTCCTCTCCCCCATCTATGGCCCCTAGGGCTGGCACGGTCTGCAGATCTCTTTTCAACTTCTCGAATGCTGCCTGGCACCCCTCATCCCAAGACCACTCGACTCCCTTGTGTAAGAGTCGGAGTAGCGGGGCTGCTGTGGCAGCATAGTCCTCGATGAAATCTCTGCAGTACCCGGTCAATCCCAAAAAGGACCTTACACCCGTTACTGTGTTGGGGATCGGCAGATCTTGTACTGATTCACTTCTGGCCTTATCTATGGCTCTTTCTCCAGCGCGGATGGCCAGACCCAGGAATTTGACTTTCTGCTGGCCGATCTGTGCTTTCTTTGGGTTTACTTTGAAACCCTTCCTTTCTAACAGTTCCAATAATTCGGCTAATAGTGGGCCGTGCTCCTCCCTTGTGTCCGTGAACAGGAGTAGGTCATCCACATACTGTACTATCTGGTTGGGCTGGCTAAACTCTTTTAAACTCCCCGCCATGCATTGATGGAAAATGCTGGGGCTGTTGTGAAAACCCTGTGGCAAGCAGTTCCAAGTGTACTGTTGCCCTTTGAAAGTAAAGGCAAACTTGTACTGATCCTCCCGCCACAGCGGAATGGACCAGAAACCGTTCGAGATGTCCAGCACCGTGAACGTGGTCGCCGATGCTGGAATACTCCCTATTAGGTCTGCAACTGCTGCTACCGTGGGCGCGCAGGCTGGGATGTTACTATTGAGGACTCTATAGTCCACCGTGGCTCTCCACGAATTGTCCGGCTTCTTTACCGGCCATAAGGGGGAGTTCACGTGAGTGGCTATTGGTCTCAATATGCCCTGCTGCACCAATGAAGATATTGCGGTCTCCATGTCGGGTTCTGCCTCCTTGGGGAAATTATACTGCTTTTGGGGTCAGATCATGGGGTCCCCGTCTATGCTGACTTCAAACCCAGTGACTCTCCCACAGTCGTGCTTGTGGGTGGCAAATGCGGTCAGATTTTTTGACACACATGCCTGCAAGTCCGTTGGGACGTTCGCTACCATGAGCTCGAGATCGTAACCTCCTGACGGCTTCATGGTGCACAGGGCCCCCTTTTCTTCCCTCCCTGGGATTACGACTACCTTACCTAAACTGCTCTCGGCTCCCCAGAGACAGTGATTTCTCAGGTCCACGAGGATCCCGTGTTCCACCAAGAAATCAGCCCCGAGGATGCCTTTTCCACCCCCCTCACTCCACTTCAATAGGATACACGTCCATGTGGTGTGGAGTGCTCCCAAATGAATGGAGAGCGGGATGGAGTACGCGCCAGCCTGTTCTCTGCCTGTGAAACCCGCTACTAAGAATGGAGCCTGGGTGGACAGAGGTGAGGCAAAAGGTTTAGCTGTGTGGATCACGGTACACGAAGCTCCCGTATCCAACAGGTAACTACCCTTTTCCCTTTCCACCTCCATTTCCACCACAGGTCTTCTCCAGGCGTCATAGCGGAGCGGACACAAGTAGACGGGCTGCGCAGGCGTCAGTCATTTAGGTGCTTCGGTTGGGGTCTCGGGAGCGATAGGGCTGTTGGCGACCGCTACCTTCCCCTGCCAGGTCATCAGAGACCGCATAGTCTCCAAGATTGACTCAATCGTAGAGGGATCCACAACCGCACCACCTCCTGTTGTTGGGGCAGGGGCTACGGTTGGGTTCTGGGCTGGTGCTGGGGCAGCGGTCTGGGCTTGGGCTTGGACTTGGGCTTGGGCTCGGGCTTGGGCTGCGGCGAACATTCTCTCTCTCTTATCCTTCCATGGATTTCTACAGTCCTTGCGCCAATGACCCTCCTTCCCACACCCGTAACAACTGCTGTTGGCTTGGGGAGGGCGATTTCCCTCCTGATGCCATTCCTTTTTAGCAGAAGCTGCGGGCCTTGCCTCATGTACCTTTCCTTTTAAAACAGGCGTTTTCCTACCCTTGTTGTTCCTGTAACTGATCGTGAGCTGATCAAGTACTAGTTCCTCCGTGGAGCGGGCGTTAGTGGGGTCAAACCATGCTTTGGCCTGCTCCCTCACTATTGGCAAGCAACCTGCTACCAGGCACCGGAGCCAATGAGCCCTTTGTTCACCATTTAGCGCGTTCCGTTCCGGTCCTCCCGGGCAGCTGCGCCGATACACGGGCCACAACCTTCCGACGAAAACCCGTGGGGGTTCTCCCTCTAGCTGCACTGTCTTTTCTAAACGGAGGAACGGAGTTCCGTCACCCTCTCCTATAATCTCCAAGATCTCGTCCCGTAACAACTCATATTCCCTGTGCCCTCTCTTGCTCTCGTCAGGGAGACACTGGAGGAGCGAGCTGTCCAGGGAGAACAGCAGCATTTTGGACTGTTCAACCCCGTCGCAGTCATTAACTGCTGCGGTCTGCTCCACGTCCCTAAAATGGACGGAGGGATCTCCTGACTCGGAGAGTTTTGGGATGTGACTTATCATTGCCCTCAGCTGTTGTGCGCTGTGGGGCATTATGATCTGATTCACAAGGGGTCCGTCCTCGCCATTGTCTTCATTCGGGCCAAGCCTCCGGTGTCGAGTTGGACACATCGGCGCCGGCCCCGACTCTACTATCTGGTGTTGTTCTACCTCAAGAATCTCTTCATCTACCGTCTCCGTTTCCTTCCCCGGAGTCCAAGACTCATCATAAGCAGGAGGCGCAGAGGGTTCGGGGGTTGGTTCCTGAACTATCTCTTGTGGAATCGGTCTTTTGGATTCCTTGGCTAGCAATAGCTGGCTCGCTGGTGGGTTTATGAGACACACCAACCCGTTTGCCTTGGCTAGGGCCGTTCTCAGGTCCTCTTGCTCCCGGCGGCAAGCGCTGTGGTCGGTGCTCTCAGATCTATCCTCCATGACCATCTTATATGCTGTCCTGGCTCCCAGAAGTTTTTCCTCTTGGGTCTCTATTTGCTTAGCTAGATGGAAACACTTCTCTCTCATTCTACCTTCACAGGCCTTGGCTTCAATGACCTGACATTTTAAATACTCTACCCGGGTTTCGTGGCAGCGAGTTGTGGAGTGGCGTTCCTGATTCAGCGCGTTAAGCGATTCAATCAGTTTTTGACCTCCCGCAACCTTTTCCTCTACGTCTGTAAGCAACCCTTTTATCTGGGCTGTTTGTGCTGCAACGACTTGGTCCAAAAGCTGGACTTGCTTCTTGTAGCACATCAGCCAGACTGCCTTTTCTACAGATTTCTTATGCTCTTTGCTTTCTGTCCACTTGATGGCTGCGTCTAGCGGGCGCCTATCTCTTAATAGGTCGGATATCCACTGTTTTGTAAGGTTTACCTTCCCAAAAACATAATCCGCTATTCTTTCATCCATCACATTTCGTTTATTCAGACCTTGATCTAACACACTACTTTCCTGCTGCCAAGGTCCTGCCGTGGTCGCCATTTCTGTAGGGGGTTTCTCTTGCTCGTTCTGGTCTCCTGCCAGGCTTTGTGCAATAATTACCCTCGAGCGGTTCGACCCACTCTCCCCTACGGTTCTAGACCTTGGACTTAGATGCAGAGAACTGTAGTGCAGAGAAAGGACTCAATAGACCAGGTTGAATAGCACGAAATGGATGCTTTTATTTTTAAACAGTTTGAAGCATTACAAAATACATGTCATAGGCACAGATTAAAGTAACTACAATCATGCACAAATTTATGAACTTGACTCTATGGAAATGGGGAACACACGGCACATCGTAAAAGGGAAAACACATTACGATTACCCTTAACTCCCTCCCCTATACCTAAACTAAGTTTCGACCTGAGGGACTCGGGATCATGCTCACCACTCTCAAAATCGCGAAAAAGGGGTTTGCAGCCTTTTGGCACAGCTTTCCGTCGTCACGTGGATTTGGAAACTTCTGGCGCAGTCGATATTCTCTCTCTCGAGGCGGCGGGGTAGACACAGCCTCGATGAGCGCTCGTCAAGGTTGAGATCCACTAGGTCTGTTGTCGATTTGGGTTCATGGAGCAGAACAACAACCCGATGGGATGTTGAGGCACGGAAGTGTCAGGCCCGGAATGTCCTTTCTCTCCGGCCTGGATCGTCGGTTTTCCTGAGGGTGTCTTCTCCTTCGACCTGGGTCGTCGATGATCTCCCGACAACAGCACCCGGGCCACCCTCGTCGTCTTCCCGTCGTGGCCGAGCCTTGTCTGGCTGAACACCGACCACGTTGTCTTTTCACCGAAATTGTCCGTCCGAAGTGTCTTTAAAAAGACGAAGCGTCTTGATCGATTCCGAAGCTACCGAGGTAGAAGAGGCGCGCCGATGGACTTTTCAAAATCCATATTTATACCCTTTTGGGACAGTCTTATTGTGATGAAATATTCCATTCACCACTGCCTGTGACTGAGATCGGTTTCAGTGTCATTTCCCTTCCCCCAGACCTCATTGTATTGTGTACTGGAATGTGCTGTATTGTATACTGGAATGTGCTGGAATGTGCTGTGTGTAGGGCTCCGCCCATACCTGGCCCCGTTTGTAAGCTAGCTTCAGTCTGGCCTCAGTCTCCAGAAGGAAGACATCTCTCTCTCTTACGTGTTACTTTCTAAGTTAATAAAAGCCTTGTTTTTGTTCTGCTAACTTCGAGTCTCGGAATTATTGAGGCACATCAATTTTATTAACTTATTTTTCAACACTATGGATCAACTCCTGAAACCCGAACGTTTGGATTTGGATCAACATGCTCCGGACGCATCAGCACGCTTCGGACACTGGTTTGAGTGTATGGAATTCTTCCTGGACAATTCCGCAGCCGTCAAAGACGCTACGGACGCTGCGAGGATGAGACTCGGAATTCTGCGGAATTGGGTAAGCCACCGGGTTTACCCCCTCATCCAAGACGCCGAGACGTACCTGGCCGCCTGCGACATCTTAAAGGCGCATTACCAGCAGCCTACGAATGAGGTGTATGCTAGGCACCTGCTCGCTACCCGCGCACAGCGACCTGGGGAATCGGTGGAGGAGTTCCTAAGCACCCTGAAAATGCTTGGCAAAGACTGCAAGTGCCGAGATGTAAAAGCCGCAGTGTACACTGACGAGCTTGTTCGCGATGCCTTCATCACAGGCCTCAGCTCCACTTACATCCGGCAAAGACTGCTGGAAAAAACGGGGTTGGACCCGAAACAGGCTGCGGACACCGTGCAATCCCTGGATGTGGCCCAGAGAAACTCGGACACCTACTCTTCAGCCCGCGCCGTCCACGCCGCCACGTGTGCACCGAGGGCGCCGCCATCTTGGAAGGCATCTTCCCCGCCCGACAGCCCGACACCGGCTGGGCCCCGCTCTCCCCCCAGAAGCCCTACGACAGCCGCGACGCGTCAGGGACCCAACTGCTACTTCTGCGGGCAGCCAAAGCACACCAGAAACCTGTGCCCGGCGAAAGGCACCACCTGCTTTAAGTACGGTAAGAAGGGGCACTTCGGGAAGGTGTGCAGAGGGAACCCCGCCGGAAAACCAACCGCCGGAAAACCCGCCACCGCCGCGTGTGCGCCGTGGGAGCGGCCATCTTGGACGCCATCTTGCCCGACCTCGTGGGGTCCGCCATCTTGTGAGCAGACAGCGTGGACGCCATCTTGTATCAATCAGGGCCCTACAGTGGCATCAGTCACAGTGGACCAGACCAGGCCGCACCCGCTATCCAGATCAATGGTGGACATCGAGGTAAACGGGTGCCGGGTTAAATGCTTAATTGACAGTGGAAGCACGGAGAGCTTTATCCACCCAGAACTGGCACAACAACTCTCCCTAAAGGTGGTCCCTACTCAGGGTACCATCTCTATGGCTGATAAAACCCAGACATCGACCATTCTGGGTTACTGCACGGTACAATTGTGCGTTAACGGAACTGTATATGATAATTTTAAAGTATTAATCATGAAGAACCTATGTGCGAGCGTGATCTTGGGCCTGGATTTCCAGTGCAACCACCAAAGCATCACGCTCAAGTACGGTGGGTCCCAGCCGCCCCTCACAGTGTGCGGTCTGGCTACCCTGAAGGTAAAGCCGCCTTCGCTATTCGCGAACCTTACCCCTAACTGCCGGCCAATAGCGACCAAAAGCAGGAGGTACAGCTGGGAGGACAGGCGGTTTATCGCGACCGAGGTAGACAGGCTCCTGAAAGAGCGCATTATTGAACGCAGCAACAGCCCATGGCGCGCCCAAGTGGTAGTGGTAAGGGGTAGCGAGAAGAAACGGATGGTGATCGACTATAGTCAAACGATCAACAGGTACACCCTACTAGACGCCTACCCGCTACCCCGCATATCAGAAATGGTGAACCAAATCGCCCAATGCCGGGTGTTCTCCACCATCGACCTCAAGTCAGCGTACCACCAGCTCCCTATCAGACCAGAGGACCGCCCGTACACCGCCTTTGAGGCGAACGGACGCCTCTACCAATTCCTCAGAGTCCCCTTTGGGGTGACGAATGGGGTCTCGGTCTTCCAGAGGGAAATGGACCGCATGGTCGATGACCACCACTTGCAGGCAACCTTCCCCTACCTCGACAACGTCACCATCTGCGGTCACAACCAGCAGGATCACGACTCGAACCTCGAGAGGTTCCTGAAAACCGCACAAAAACTCAACCTCACCTACAACGAGGACAAGTGTGTTTACAACACCACGCGCCTCTGCATACTAGGCAGCGTGGTGGAGAATGGGGAAATCGGGCCAGACCCCGACCGATTGCGCCCCCTACGGGAACTGCCCCTGCCCAACACTCCCAAAGCCCTGAAAAGGTGCCTGGGGTTATTTTCTTATTATTTCCAATGGGTCCCCAACTACTCCGACAAAGCCCGCCCCCTCTTGAAAGCATCCTCTTTCCTGCTCTCTGCTGAGGCCCACGCCGCCTTCAAAAGCATTAAGCAGGATATTGAGCGGGCCACGCTACAGGCAGTGGACGAGAACACTCCATTTCAAGTGGAAAGTGATGCGTCTGACTGCGCCTTGGCGGCCACCCTCAACCAGGCGGGGCGGCCCGTAGCTTTCTTCTCGAGGACCCTCCAAGGGCCCGAGATCAGACACTCCTCCGTGGAAAAGGAGGCCCAAGCCATCGTGAAGGCAGTGCGCCACTGGCGCCACTACCTAGCCGGCAAACGCTTCACCCTACTTACCGACCAGCGGTCGGTAGCGTTTATGTTCAATAATAAACAGAGGGGGAAGATTAAAAATGATAAGATTCTTAGGTGGCGGATCGAGCTCTCCACCTTCGAGTACGACATCATTTACCGGCCAGGGGCCCTTAACGAATCCCCTGACGCCCTCTCACGAGGGACGTGTGCCAGCGCCACCGGGGTTCGGCTACAGACCCTCCACAACGACCTCTGCCACCCAGGGGTCACGCGGCTGTTCCACTTCATAAAGTCCCGTAACTTACCCTACTCGATTGAGGAATTTCGGTCCCTGACCAGGAACTGCCGCACTTGCACTGAGTGCAAGCCTCGGTTCTACCGCCCAGATAGAGCCCACTTAATCAAAGCTACACGGCCCTTTGAGCGGCTCAGCTTAGATTTCAAGGGCCCCCTCCCGTCCGTCGACCGCAATGTTTACTTCCTGAACATTGTGGACGAATACTCCCGGTTCCCATTCACCTTCCCCTGCCCAGACATGACCAGCGCCACGGTCATTAAATGCCTCAACAGCCTGTTCTGCCTGTTCGGTATGCCGAGCTACATCCATACGGATAGGGGGGCGTCCTTCATGAGTGAAGAGCTACGCCAGTACATGCTGTCCAAGGGAATCGCCACGAGCCATACCACCAGCTACAACCCCCGGGGTAACGGCCAAGTGGAGCGAGAGAACGGGGCAGTATGGAAAGCAGTCACTCTAGCTCTAAGGACCAAGGGCCTCCCTATCTCCCGCTGGCAGGAAGTCCTCTCGGATGTGCTCCATTTGATACGGTCGCTATTGTGTACGGCCACTAATACCACGCCTCATGAACGAATGTTTGTCTTTCCCCGGAAATCCACCTCAGGCGTATCCATGCCGTCATGGCTCTCCACCCCAGATCCGGTACTCGTGCGAAGGCATGTGAGGGGCCACAAGACGGACCCTCTCGTGGAGCCAGTACACCTACTCCATGCCAACCCCCAATACGCATATGTCCGGCACGCCGACGGAAGGGAGGACACCGTGTCCATAAAAGACGTCGCCCCAGCCGGCATCGACAACAACCACGGCAATAGCGGCAACGACGATCACAGCAACTCTTACCCACCCACTACTCTTTCATCACCCCCGGAAGAACACCGACCAACGGCACCCCCACCAACTACCCCTCCAACAACCCTGGCGGCACCCCCGGCAGAGACCCAGGAGGCTACCGGGGACACCCAGCCGACACCCGCGGCACCGCAACAGCCACGTCGGTCGCAGAGGACTATCAAACCCCCGAACAGACTAAATCTATAGAAGGGGTGAATGTGATGAAATATTGCATTCACCACTGCCTGTGACTGAGATCGGTTTCAGTGTCATTTCCCTTCCCCCAGACCTCATTGTATTGTGTACTGGAATGTGTTGTATTGTATACTGGAATGTGCTGAAATGTGCTGTGTGTAGGTCTCCGCCCATACCTGGCCCCGTTTGTAAGCTAGCTTCAGTCTGGCCTCAGTCTCCAGAAGGAAGACATCTCTCTCTCTTACGTGTTACTTTCTAAGTTAATAAAAGCCTTGTTTTTGTTCTGCTAACTTCGAGTCTCGGAATTATTGAGGCACATCACTTATCTCCCGCCAAATCATAGTCCTGTCTTTGTATTAATTTTGGCGGGCAGAAATCTCTGCAGGGGCGCTTTGTCTTGTAACGGGAGCCGGTGATAACTTAACTGGCCTTCCTGGCCGATAATGTCTTTTAATGTCTTTTACATTGTCACCGTGACTCGGTTCGCATATTGATCGGTCTGGAGATTTCCCTTGATGGCTGTTAAACGGTTTCTCCTTTGTACATTAAATGGGTATAAGTGTTCATGCATTGTCCGCCCATATCATGATGGGCCCCATCCTGTACTTAGAATCCATTGAATATGTATGCTGTTTCCCTGAGTTTCGGTTCCCCGATACTGGCTTTCGCGGGCTTACTGTCTTCAATCCACAAGCCTGTCTGGCTTGCAGTAACAGAAATCAAATGGTCCAGAAAGCTGATCACGAGGCCTGGCGGCCATTTTGTATGCCCTTTAATCAAAGGTTTTTCTGTGCAAGCTTACTTTGGTCAATAAACTGTCTTATTTTATCCTGTTTTCTTGCGTGATGATTGCTGAAAATTTCGAATCTTACATTTTTGTGAACAAACATGAATGTTTTCCGATGCTTTGGCAACATAAGATGTAACTTGTCATCATGCCAATAAAGCGATTTGAATTGATTTAATTGAATTGAGAGAGAGGGAGAGAGGGACTGGGGGAAGAGAGAGAGAGAGAGAGAGAGAGAGACTGGGGGGGAGAGAGAGACTGGGGGGAAGGATATATATATAAATGAGTTTGTCTGTCTGTCTGTGTGGGAAGGAGGGAGAGAAAGAGAGGGGGAAAGAGAGAGAGAGAGAGAGGGAAAGAGAGAGGGGGAAGGAGAGAGAGAGAGAGAGAAAGGGTAAAGGAGAGAGAGAGAGAAAGGGGGAAGGAGAGCGAGAGAGAGAGAGAGAGAGAGAAAGGGGGAAGGAGAGAGAGAGAGAAAGGGGGAAGGAGAGAGAGAGAGAGAGAGGGAAGGAGAGAGAGAGAGGGAAGGAGAGAGAGAGAGAGGGAGAGAGAGAGAGAGAGAGCGAAGGAGAGAGAGAGAGAGAGAGAGAGAGAGAGAGAAGGAGAGAGAGGGAAGGAGAGAGAGACAGAGAGAGAGAGGGAAGGAGAGAGAGACAGAGAGAGAGAGGGAAGGAGAGGGAGGGAGACGGGGGGAGAAGAGAGACGGGGTAGAAGAGAGAGATGGGGGGAGACAGAGCGGGACTGGGGGGAAGGATAAAAATGAGTTTGTCTGTCTGTCTGCCTGTGTGGGAAGGAGAGAGAGAGAGAGAGAGAGAGAGAGAGAGGGAAAGAGAGAGGGGGAAGGAGAGACAGAGAGAGAGAGGGAAGGAGAGAGAGAGACAGAGAGAGAGAGGGAAGGAGAGAGAGAGACAGAGAGAGAGAGGGAAGGAGAGAGACAGAGAGAGAGAGGGAAGGAGAGAGAGAGAGAGAGAGAGAGAGACGGAGAGAGAGGGAAGGAGAGAGAGAGACAGAGAGAGAGAGGGAAGGAGAGAGAGAGACAGAGAGAGAGAGGGAAGGAGAGAGAGAGGGAAGGAGAGAGAGTGGGAAGGAGAGAGTCGGAAGGAGAGAGTCGGAAGGAGAGAGAGTGGGAAGGAGAGAGAGAGAGAGAGGGAGTGAGGGAAGGAGATAGAGAAGAGAGGAAGACACCCTGAGGAAGGGGCTGGACTCAGAGCCCGGCGGGTGAAGGGCGGCCGCCATTTTGTGAGGTCAGTGGGAAGTTTGAATTGCGGCGGCCGAAGGAAGGAAGGAAGGAAGGCGGCGAGCTCTCTCTCCCCCTCCCTCCCTCCCCGCTATCCCTCCCCCTCCCTCCCTCCCCGCTCTCCCTCCCCCTCCCTCCCTCCCTGCTCTCCCTCCCTCCCCGCTCTCTCTCCCCCTCCCTCCCTCCCTCCCCGCTCTCTCTCCCCCTCCCTCCCTCCCCGCTCTCTTGCAGTGTCCGAGGATCAATAAGACTCAGACTGCAGGAGAACAATAAAACAGGTATTTACTGAACAGAGAGTAATTCAAGACTGAAATACAGAAGCCTGCTATGGCTTTATATACAGGGGTGGTCACTGCCGGTACTGCAGTATAGAATCAGTTCTTCTCTTAAAGGCACATATACAACAATTCCTCCCTTTTAGATAAACAGTGCATAACATTCATTTAACAACTAAATAATAACTAATTACAATTACAATTTTCTCTGTACTATATACATCAACTGAAATAATCATTTATAAGTTCAGTCTTTGAGGAGGCTTCCTGATCCTGACTGGATAGCGCCTTTCTCGAGTATCCTGTTCTTGCGGCGGAGTTGATTCTGTGTCCAATTCCATCTTTACTGGGGACCCTGCTATCATGAGGGTGACCCAAATGGTTCGGTGATCCTCCTTTGCGATCACGTTGTGTAACTTTAGACAACTTAGTCTCCTGCTCTCTCCTGATCTTCCGAACTACTGTCTGTCAATTTCTTTACTTTCTTGTACTTTTCCTTAGTAGTTCTTGTAGTGTTGGTTGTCTTTCCCGACCTGCAGACTCTTGCTATGTGTCCCATTTTCCCACATTGTCTGCATACTTTGTCCTTAACCCAGCAGTCCTTCTGATCATGGGTTGTTCTGCCGCAGCGATAGCACTTTTCTGCTCCATACGCCATTTCGTTAGCGTTGTATTCCTGTGGTTTCTGTTGTATTTCCGCAGCTCCCCGTGCTGCTGCTTCGTAGGATACTGCCACGCTGAAAGCCTGTTCTAGCGTCAGGTCCTTTTCCGAAAGTAGTCGTTTCTGGGTTCCTTCACTCTGGAGCCCGCAGACAAACTTATCCCGCAAAGTGTCTGCCAGTTCTGCTCCGAACTGGCAGTGCTTCGATAACTTGCGTAGTTCCGTAAGATAGTCAGCATTGTTCTCATCTTTGTGCTGGTTTCTTTTATGGAACTTGAATCTTTCTGCTATCAGCAGTGGTGTAGGGTTTAGGTGTTCCTGTAAGATATTAACAATCTCTTCAAAACCTTTCTCCATTGGTTTAGCTGGGGTAATTAAATTCCGCAATAGGCCGTACGTTCTCGCGCCCATCAAATTTAATAATACCGACGCCTTCTTTCCATTGGCCACCTCATTGGCATTGCAGTGCACTTCAATTCTTTCCACATACGTGGTCCAGTCTTCTACCTCGTTGTCGAAAGCAGTGATACTGCCACTCTTCGGCATCTTCGGTGATTTAAAATGGCGCCTCCCGCGCTTTTTCTTCTTCCCCAATGTAATAAAATGGCGCCTCCCGCGCTTTTCCTTCTTCCCCAATGGAATAAAATGGCACCTCCCGCGCTTTTCCTTCTTCCCCTTGCTGCCACGCTGCTCCTAGCATTCTACAGGGTAATGGTGGTAACCCGCGGCTTCGGCGCGTCTCACTTTTCCTTCCCCGCATTCTATCCTCTCCACGCTGCCCTGTTCTTGAGCACCAACCGCGCCCTGTGCGCTCCACCCTCTCTCTCTCTCTCTTCCTCCCGGCGACGCTGCACGGCCCCTTTGCAGAGCCGCTCGATCGAGCCCGAACTCGCCGCAGTCCGGAAGGGTCAGCGCACTACCTGCTACCAGCACGACTTGCTGGAACACCTCAACTGGAGAGCCAGGCCCAGCTCTCCATAGCGTCCCCTGCAACTCTCCGATGGATCCCTGGGCGGTTGCCCGTGGTCGACGCCCGCCGTTCTGACCTCGACCTCCAAGAAGCTTCTCTTCAGGGAAAAGATCCCCGTGAGGTGATACAGCACCGCAGGTGAGTTCAAACATGCCCGTCGCCAGTGTAGTGTCCGAGGATCAATAATACTCAGACTGCAGGAGAACAATAAAACAGGTATTTACTGAACAGAGAGTAATTCAAGATTGAAATACAGAAGCCTGCTATGGCTTTATATACAGGGGTGGTCACTGCCGGTACTGCAGTATAGAATCAGTTCTGCTCTTAAAGGCACATACACAACATCTCTCTCCCCCCGCTCTCTCTCCCCCTCTCCCTCCCCCCCGCTCTCTCTCCCCCTCCCTCCCCGCTCTCCCTCCCCCCCTCCCTCCCCCCCCGTTCTCCCTCCCCCCCTCCCTCCCCGCTCTCCCCCTCCCTCCCCGCTCTCTCTCCCCCTCCCTCCCCGCTCTCTCTCCCCCTCCCTCCCCGCTCTCTCTCCCCCTCCCTCCCTCCCCGCTCTCTCTCCCCCTCCCTCCCTCCCCGCTCTCTATCCCTCCCTAGGCCCCGCCCACGACCCGGAACCCCCGTGCGCCGCCGCTCACCTGCTCGCTGGGCGGGGAGGAAGGAGGGAATGCCGCAGAGTCTCTCGTTCGGGCTGACCCCCGCACGCTAGGCCCCGCCCATGACCCGGAGCCCCCGTGCGCCGCCGCTCACCTGCTCGCTGGGCGGGGAGGAAGGAGGGAATGGCGCCGAGTCTCTCGGTCAGGCTGACCCTTGATGGCCGCGAGGGTGAGAGAGAGAGGGGGGGGGGAAGGGGAGAGAGGGAGAGAGAGAGAGAGAGAGAGAGGGGGGAGGGGGGGAAGGAGAGAGAGAGAGAAATTCCTGAATCAATACTAATCAACAAACAATTTCCTCACCTCCATTACCATTTTTTTAGCTTCAGGCCCGGCCGGTCTTTAATGGCCGCCACTCACCTCAGCTCAGCTCCCGCTCGGCCGTTTGAAGGATTAGGCCCCACCCACAAACGCCATGAAACGCCCCCCGTGCCCCCGTAGGATTGGGCAACCATCACGTCACTCAACGCTAATGAGCGGTAGGATTGGTCAACCACTAATGAGCGGATTTAGTCCATTTTTTGTATACTGTCTGAACAATTTTTGTCTGACCAAAAAGTAAATACGCCTATGAGACTCCCCTAATCATAAGCTTTCTTTTGATATAACATATGTGTAGTTACGCTCTATAACGTTTGAGTGATGCCCCAGACAGACAGACAGACACCACGATCCTTTTATATATATAAGATAGATAATAAAGACACAACCTTACTATCTCGCTCTTGGTGTAGGCCCACTTTCAAGTTACAAAGGGATATTGATAGATTAAGTAAATGTGTAAAACTGTGGCAAATGGATTATATGTAAGCAAATATTAGGTCATCCACTTTGGACCTAAAAAGGATAGTACAGGGTACTTTCTAAATGGTGAAAAACTAAAAACAGTGGAGGTCCAACGAGACTTGGGGGCCCAGGCGCATCGATCATTAAAATGTCACGAACAGGTACAGAAAATAATCAAAAAGGCTAATGGAATGCTGGCCTTTATATCTAGAGGTCTAGAATACAAGGGGGTAGAAGTTATGCTGCAGCTATACAAAACCCTGGTTAGACCACACCTGGAGCACTGTGAGCAGTTCTGGGCACCACAACTTAGGAAGGATATATTGACCTTGGAGGGAGTGCAGCATAGGTTTACCCGAATGATACCCGGACTTCAAGGGTTAAATTATGAGGAGAGATTACACAAATTACGGTTGTATTCCCTAGAATTTGGAAGGTTATTGTAAAGTCCGCGCCTCAATAATACACGGACTTCGGGAGAACAGTTTAACAGGTACTTTACTGAACAAGAGGCAGCTTGAAACTGAAACTACAGAAGCCTGCTAGGGTCTTTCATACAGGGGTGGTCACTGCCGGTACTGCAGTCTAAGACCAGTTATTCCCTTAAAGGTACATACACAACAATTCCTCCCCTTTTAGATAAACAGTACATAACATTCATTTAACAACTAAATAATAACTAATTACAATTACAATTTCCTCAGTAATATATACATCAACTGAAATAGTCATTTATAAGTTCAGTCATTGAGGAGGCTTCCTGATCCGGACTGGATAGCGCCTTTCTCGAGTATCCTGTTCTGGCGGTGGAGTCAATTCTGGCTCATTGTCATTGGTTGGTTCGTCAGCTTCCAATACCCCTGCTTCTGAGGTAGACGCAATCTGTACTTCGGGCTCATTACCAGGTGCACATGCTTGTGGTACAGGTTTGGCTTGTTCCTGTGACTCTAGAATCTGGTCAGCATGGCGTCTCACGATGCTCTCTCCAACGTCCACTGTGTACATTAGTGGTCCCTGCTGTGTGCATATCGTGCCTGGCTGCCATTTTTCTGTTCGGTAGTCGCGGGCCAAGACTGGTTGCCCTATCTTGAAGGTCCTGGTTGGCTTCTCATTTATGTGCTGGAACTGCTTATCCTCAACATCTCGTCTTATGTTTGGTTTGAGCAAATCCAAGCGACATCTTAGTCTCCGGTTAAAAAACAGTACGGCTGGAGTTTGGTTGGTTACTGCATGTGTTGCATTCCGGTAAGCAAACAGGAAGTTATCCACCTTGTGTTGCAGTGGTATGTCGTCATTATACATTGCCTTTATGGCCTTTTTAAAGGTCTGAACAAACATCTCAGCCAATCCATTTGTGGCTGGATGATATGGGGCAGATGTGTAATGTTTCACCCCATTATTCTTCAGGAACCTCCGGAAATCCTCAGACACAAACTGTGGGCCATTGTCGGAACAGATCTGTTCTGGCAACCCATTCCTGGTGAAGATGGTCCTTAGGACTGCAATAGTTTTCTCCGTGGTGGTGGAGGACATTTTAATGACCTCTGGCCACTTCGAATGGGCGTCCACAGCGATTAGAAACATTGAGTCCATAAATGGACCAGCGAAATCAATGTGTACCCGTTGCCATGGAGATGAGGGCCACTCCCATGGATGTAGCGGGGCCTGTGGTGGAGCGTTTTGGACCTTCTGGCATCCTGTGCATCTCTTGGTCATATCCTTGATTTCTTTATCGATTCCCGGCCACCACACAAACGCCCTGGCTAGGCTCTTCATTTTTACCCCTCCCAGATGACCCTCGTGAAGCTCATTGAGTACTCTCTCTCTCAACTTGGGTGGAATTACCACTCGAGATCCATACATCAAGGTTCCCCGGCACACTGACAGCTGTTCCCTCCTTGGTGAGAATGCTGGCAACAGTGAGTCGCCATATGCTGGCCATCCCTTCACCGTCAAATCATAGACCCGAGAGAGTGTCGGGTCATTTCGGGTTTCCTTCTCAATACTTGCATTTGTAACAGGCAAACATTCGAATATGGTCGCATGGAATATCTCCACCGGGTCCACTGCAGGTGCTTCTTCCGCCATAGGCAACGGTAGGCGCGACAGCCCATCAGCGTTTCCATGTTGTTTCGTACCTTTGTACTCTATGTCATACTGATGTGCCCCTAGAAAAAGTGACCATCTTTGCAGCCGTTGCACCGTCATCACCGGAACGCCCTTCTTTGGGTTAAAAATTGAGACCAGGGGTTGATGATCAGTCAGTAGGGTGAATTTCTGCCCGTGCAGATAGTGATTGAACTTTTTCACCCCCCACACCAGACTGAGGGCCTCCCTGTCAATCTGGGCGTAGTTACGCTTGGCTGAGGTTAGCGAGTGTGATGCAAAGGTTATTGGCCTCTCTGAACCGTCACGGAATTTGTGTGACAGCACCGCTCCAATGCCGTAAGGTGACGCATCACATGCTAACCGAATCGGTAGTGTTGGATTGTAGTGGGCCAATACTTCTTTTGAAGTGATTTGGCATTTACATTCCTGAAAGGCACGCTTACACTCATCACTCCATTTCCATGTTACACCAGTTTGAAGGAGGGCGTTCAGTGGGTGCAGAATTGTAGATAAATTCGGCAAGAACTTATGGTAGTAGTTCACCAACCCGAGGAACGACCTCAGTTGCGACACATTTTCTGGTGCTGGAGCCTTGACTACAGCCTCAATCTTGTCCGGCGACTTATGCAACCCTTCCTCATCAATCATGTGGCCACAATACGAGATTTGTCTCCTGAAGAACTCGCATTTGGGACGGTTGGCTCGTAGCCCATATTCCTACAATCTCGTGAGCACCTGTTCCAGGTTGGCAAGGTGTTCATTGTCATTTTCGCCCGTAACCAGGATGTCGTCCAAATAACACTGGGTCCCTGGGATCCCTTGCAGGACTTGTTCCATTGCCCTCTGCCACATAGCCGGGGCCGATGCTACCCCAAATACCAGTCGATTGTACTGGTAAAGGCCTTTGTGAGTGTTTATTGTGAGGTATTTCCTAGATGCTTCTTCCACCTCCATTTGTAGATATGCTTGAGCCAGGTCAATCTTTGTAAAACGTTTCCCTCCAGATAGTGAGGCGAAAATATCTTCTATCCGCGGAAGCGGATACTGTACTGTGTGCAGGACTGGGTTCACAGTCACCTTGAAGCCCCACAGATGCGAACCTTCCTTGGCTCCCCAGGCATGCTGCTCAATGCTTTCTTCATTGCAGGAACGATGGGTGTGGCCCACTTGCTCCAGTCCACCTTAGACAGCACCCCTGAACGCTCCAGACTCTCCAGTTCAGCTTCCACAGCTGGGCGTATCGCGTATGGCACCGGTCTGGCCTTGAAAAATTTTGGGGTTGGGTTATCCTCAATCTTTATGGTTGCCTTTACTCCTTTTAGAGTCCCAAGTCCTTGTTGGAACACCTCTTCCGCGTCAGATAGAATTTGTGACAGACATCCAGGTGCGACGTCATCATCTTTTTTGTCAGTCACCATTAGTGCCAGAATGGAATGCCAATCCAATTGTAGTCTTCGGATCCATTCACGTCCCAATAATGGTGGTCCTCCATCTCGTAGTATGTACATGTATAGTTTCTGTGTTTCCTTTCCGTTATATTCAACTGGCACCCTTATTTTTCCTCTGGGGTAGACCTTTTGCCCCGTGTATGCCTTCAATACAATGGATGTGTCCTTTAAGGGTATGTGTGAGAATAGCCGCTCATAGTCTCGTCGATTCGTGACAGTTAGGGCTGATCCTGTGTCCAATTCCATCTTCACTGGGGACCCTGCTATCACGAGGGTGACCCAAATGGTTTGGTGATCTTCTTTTGCAATCACGTTGTGTAATTTTAAACAACTGAGTCGCCTGCTCCCAGAGTCCTTATCACTCTCCTGATCTTCGGAACTACTATCTGTCAGTTTCTTTACTTTCCTGTACTGTTCCTTAGTAGTTCTTGTCATGTTGGTCTTCTTTCCCGACCTGCAGACTCTTGCTATATGTCCCATTTTTCCGCATTGCCTGCATACTTTGTCCTTAAACCAGCAGTCCTTCTGCTCATGGGTTGTTCTGCCGCAGCGATAGCACTTTTCTGCTCCATACGCCATTTCGATAGCGCTGTATTCTTGTGGTTTCTGTTGTATTTCCGCAGCTCCCCGTGCTGCTGCTTCGTAGGATACTGCCACGCTGAAAGCCTGTTCTAGCGTCAGGTCCTTTTTTGAAAGTAGTCGTTTCTGGGTTCCTTCACTCTGGAGCCCGCAGACAAACTTATCCCGTAAGGTGTCTGCCAGTCCTGCTCCGAACTGGCAGTGCTTCGATAACTTGTGTAGTTCCGTAAGATAGTCAGCATTGCTCTCATCTTTGTGCTGGTTTCTTTTCCCGGCGACACTGCGCGGCCCGATTTGTAGAGCCACTCGATCGAGCTTGAGCCCGCCGCAGTCCGGAAGGGTCAGCGTGCTACCTGCTACCAGCACGATTCGCTGGAACCACAGTCTCTCCCGCAATTTTCCAAACACCGATGGATTCTTTGGGCGGTTGCCCTCGGTCGACACCCGTTGCTCAGACTACGACCTTCCAGGACCTTCCTTTCAGGCGAGATCCCCGTGAGATGATGCCACACTGCAGGTGAGTTCGAACTTACTCGTCGCCACTGTAAAGTCCGCGCCTCAATAATACACGGACTTCGGGAGAACAGTTTAACAGGTACTTTACTGAACAAGAGGCAGCTTGAAACTGAAACTACAGAAGCCTGCTAGGGCCTTTTATACAGGGGTGGTCACTGCCGGTACTGCAGTCTAAGACCAGTTATTCCCTTAAAGGTACATACACAACAGTTATGGGGTGATATGATTGAAGTTTACAGAATATTAAGGGGAACTGATAGTTTCTCTCTACCCTATTTCTGCTGGTTGGGGATTCTAGGACTAGGGGGCATAGTCTAAAAATTTGAGCCAGACTTTTCAGGAGTGAAATTAGGAAACATTTCTACACACAAAGGGTGGTAGAAGTTTGGAACTCTCTTCTGCAACGGCAATTGATGCTAGATCAATTGTTAATTTAAATCTGAGATTGATAGCTTTCTGTTAACCAAAGGTATTAAAGGATATGGGCCAAAGGCAGGTATATGGAGTTAGGTTGCAGATCTGCCATGATCTCATTGAATGGTGGAATAGGCTCGAGGGGCTGAATGGCCTACTCCTGTTCCTATGTTCCTATCACCAAACACATCTTCCCCTCCCCTTTTAGCATTCTGAAGGGACAGTTCCCTCCATGACACCCTGGTCCACTCTTCAATCACCCACAATACCCCCTCCCATAGCACCTTCTCATGCAAGTGCAGAAGATGCAACACCTTCCCTCTGTCCAGGGCCCCAAACACTCCTTCCAGGTGAAACAGCGATTTCCTTGTACTTTCAATTTAGTGTACTCGGGTTGGAGTCTGGGTGTGTGCACCAGAGAGCTCTTGACCTCCTATGTATGGCAAGCAGGCAGGCGCAGGCCTGAGCAGTAGGCTGCGGCCTTGGGGTGGGAGTCTGGGTGTGGGGATCAGGCTCTGCAGCCGCAGGGCCGGGCTTCATGACAGCGAGCCAAAGTTATGGCCTGTTTGTGCTGCACATGTTTGGGGAGAAAGTCAGGAGATCGCAGCAGGAAGAGGAGAGTGGTTTGGGGATTGGAAGGGTGAAAGAGGAGCTCGGGGGGTGGGGGAGCAAGAGAGCAGAGGTCGGTGTGGGGGGGAAAGAGAGGAGTTCAGAGGGGGTTGAGGTCAGGAACTCGGGGGAGGGGGAGAAGGTCAGGAACTCGGGGGAGGGGGAGGGGGCGTTAGAGCACAAAAAGAACAGTGGGGATGGGGGAAGAACGTGATCCAGGTCTGGGGGGGGGGTGTGGGGGGGGGGGGGAAGATGAGAGCGAAAATGTGATTCAGATGGGAAGACGGATCACGTTCTTTCCCCCTCTATTAGATGTGGATCACGTTCTTCCAATCTGATGAATTAGTGAATCCCTTCTCACACAGAGAGCAGGCGAATAGCCTCGCCCCATTGTGAACTCACTGGTGTATCAGTAGGTTGGATGACTGAGTGAATCCCTTCCCACAAACGGAGCAGGTGAACAGCCTCTCCCCAGTGTGAGCTCACTGGGCATCAGAAGGTTGGATACACACACGCACCCCACACACAGAACCCACATACATGGTCCCATCATTCTGAATTGAAGAATCTTTATCATTTGCAGAAGGAAAAAAACATAAAACTCCAAAGAAGTAACTAACCAACTACTGTAATTAGATTATAAAGTATTTTATTTTTCCACAGCCAAGGACAACCATAATTACAATTGAAGAACACTAGATAACAGGATCTTCACAAAGCTAACTACACTTCCACTTTCTGTTGGCTGCGTGACAATACTGGATCAAATTACACATTGCAGACAAACTGCTGGGTGTGTCTTGTCCTCCAAGGGGACCAATCAGAAATCTGGTCCAACCCACTGGTGTTGCAAATCAACAGAGCCGAATAGCATCAACTGTTTTTTTTTCAGTTCTGACGATAGGTCATCGACCTGAAACGTTAACTCTGTTTCTCTCTTCACAGATGCTGCCTGACCTGCCGAGTTTCTCCAGCATTTTCTGTTTTTATTCATCAACATTGATTGCCTAAGATACTTGTCAATTACTGTAGCCATTTAAACTAATTGACTCTGGGGGCTTCGTATTATTCCAATACCACTGAAATGTACATTGGTAATCAGCATTGATGCTGGAATGTCTATGGTAGACCAATTATCTTGCCTCCTCTGGAATGCAAATTAACACTTCAAATTATTGTGGCAATTGGCCTGGTTTTACCTCCACTGGATTAGTGTTGAGACAAAATGCTGAATTTAACCTTACAGAAATATAATAAATTTAAAAGTTCAGTTCAGGCAATACAAAAAAAGACCAAGTGTTACACATTGCTTTAACAGGAAACTGGTACAGATATTTTAATATATAGCCCGCTTTATTTCCCAAGAAGCCACTTCTTCTTAAGTGCCCACAAATCAGTACTGTAACTCAGATGATCCAGTTCTGCATATCCTTATCAGCCTTCAAAGACCATCACATGCCCCCACATTTCTACATCTCCATTGCTGTCTTGTTCCCATCTCTATCCCTATTCCATCATTCTACAGTCTGCAATTAGCTATCAACCTGACAAAGCATCAAATAGTGCAATGTCATCCCCACCCAAAACAAAGTCATAAGTAGTGAACATTGTCATGAAACTAACAAATCCATTTTGTTAAGAAGCATCTTTCAAAGAGATGAGATTTGGGACACAGATTCATTTATTTTTACAAGCATTATCTCTATGTTGCAGACAAGTGACAGAAAGAGACTTATAATTGCATCCGTTTTAATCTTTCAAGTGTCACCAACAAGATAACTAGTTCTGAAAATGGCCACTTGCTTGTCAAGATAATTCATTGTGTTCAGCATTCTCAATGCAAGGCTCAAACAAAATCATGAACTTGACCCACTCACTTTAGCACAGTAAGTATAGTACTTAAATATAAAAGTTAAAAATTACTTGTTGGGAATGTCCTTGGACATTTTCCCAATTGGCCATTGTAACTTCGGGAGAGGATCAGCGGAAATCCCATTTGCCCAGTGTATCCAAGGTTTCCATCAATCTTGTACTAAAGGTATGGCAGCTGATCAGGAGAACCTCCAAGGAAGTTCCTAGTGACAATATTAGATGTTAAAATATAGAATATCATTGAATTATAATGGCAAATGAAATCTACTGTTGTGAAATGTACATTTAAAACTTTTATTTTTTATTTTAGTGATATAGTGTCAACATTGTAGCAATTAAGTTACTCCTGAAAATTGAATACTGCTATTATATTAATGGAATATGTAATGCAATGGTGTGCAAGGTGAAATAGGTCCCAGAATTCCTGGGGGGGGAGGGGTTCCATCAGTATCCCTCACATGGGTGCCGGAATTTCTGGCTGGCATTGACTGGTGGGTGCCAGAGATGCTTCTGATGCAGTATTTGTGTGAGTCTGACACAGAGGAACTATCCCAGTGACCCCTCAAATAACCTGTGTGGTGAGCGCAGGCAGGCACCACTGGGATTGCAAACCCAAGCGGGGGGAAATTTGGTTGCTTTGTGCCTCCCGGTAGCGCCTAAGAGGGCGCTAACGGGGCGCAAAGCAACTAGCGCCCGGGCGCGGCGCTGCCAATGCCTCCAGTGAAATTCAGCAGGAGGTTAGTGGCAGCGCTGCACTGCCGGCGATGTCGTCATCGCCGTGCGCAGCACCCCAGCCGCGATCTTCAGTATCGCCCCCTGACTGACCGCCGGACGCTATGTCCAACGGGGTCAGGGGGGCCTACCTGGGACCGGGGTGGCACAAATTAAAGGCGAGGTGCCCCCCCCTTCGCCCCAAGAGCGCCCCCCCCTTCGCCCCAAGAGCGCCCCCCCTTCGCCCCAAGAGCGCCCCCCCCTCGCCCCAAGAGCGCCCCCCCCTTCGCCCCAAGAGCGCCCCCCCTCCTCCCCCCCGCGGAGTGCCGGCTGCACTCAGTGAGCCCGGCCCTCCTCTTGAATGCCGGGCTCTTTTGCTGGCACTCCGATCCCTGTTGGCCCAGCTGGGCCCCGGGGTCACGCTGCACTAGGCCCCTCCCCTTTATGAAGGGGAGGAAGGCCACGCGCTGCGGCACATAGTGCTGCGAAAGTCCCTCGCAGTGCCCCAAGAGGGAGGCGGGGCACTTCCAGTAGCGCCTCGCTTCCCTCTTGGGGCGCTACCGATGAATTTTGGTCGCAGGGGCGCTAATTTTTTCGGGGCGCTACTTTTAGCACCCCAAAGCGGGCATGACTCAATTTTTCCCCCAAGGTATTTGAGGTCATACTGTACCAACCTTTCCTCCATGTAGATTCCTTGTATACTTGGGCTCCTTATAATTGACTGTCACAGTCTAAATGGAGTGTTAGCTTCAGACACCTTGTCCAAATAATCCCCTAAGAAAACTTTGAAATTGGAGTAATGGGTTGCTATTTAAACATTATTGATTCTACCCTCATTATGATGCTCACAACAATTTTTATGATAGCATACTTTGACATGGCTCACATTTTTCCCCCTGTAGGTCATTAAGTTCTGGTCTATGCATTAGATTATCTAGATTGTGTTGATATGACATCTTCGGTTCTCAATGTGCATCAATACTTTGACCTGTTAAACATCACAGACTTTTCAGCTTTAAAAAAAAAAATCAAGCTACAATGTACCACTGGGATTTTTCCAAATCAGCTGAAACATATAGTAGAATTCACAACAAATAATATAGCAGCTTAATACTCGTGTTCAAAGTTGCCCTTGGGTACCGTTTGGTTAAAGCGTTTGAATATAGCAATTTATTCAGTCCGTCATATCTAATTATAGCAGGAGTCTACATGGAGGAAAACTTGGTACAGCCATTTATGATTTTAAACCCTTAATGTGCTGCCACATCCATGCTCCTTGGATCCAGCCAATTCCAGTCAGTAATTTGGGGAGCTGGAAAAGCATCCTTAGGCAGTCCCTCGGAACTGAGGATGACTTGCTTCCACATTAAAAATGAGTTTGCAGATGACTGATGAGTCCAACGCGGGACCTACAGTCTCTGTCACAGGTGGGGCAGACAGTGGTTGAAGGGGCGGGTGGGTGTGGTGCTTGGGTTGACGTGCGCTCCTTGCGCTGCCTGCGCTTGGCTTCCGCTTGCTCCCGGCGAAGAGACTCGAGGTGTTCGGCGCCTTCCCAGATGCTTCTCCTCCACTTTGTGTGGTCTTGGGCCAGGGATTCCCAGGTGTCGATGGGGATGTTACACTTTTTCCAAGGAGGCTTTGAGGGTGTCCTTGAAGCGTTTCCTCTGCCCACCTGGGGCTCTCTTGCCGTGCCGGAGCTCCGAGCAGAGTGCTTATTTTGGGAGTCTCATATCGGGCATGCGGACAATGTGACCCGTCCATCGGAGCTGATCGAGCGTGATCAAAGCTTCGATGCTGGGGATGTTGGCCTGAGCAAGAACACTGACGTTGATGCGCCTATCCTGCCAATGGATTTGCAGGATCTTGTGGAGACAGCATTGGTGGTACCTCTCCAGTGCTGAGGTGCCTGCTGTACATGGTCCATGTCTCTGAGGCATACAGCAGGGCGGGTATCACTGCTGCTCTGTAGACTATGACCATTAGGCAGCTTAGGGCCCTCTGAATGCTACTGACCACTGAAGGGAATCTGAGAACAAGAGATAAAAAGGGAGGCCCAACAACTCAGTGCCCACCCAGACACCTCTAGGAACCACACACCCTCACATCTCCATCTGCACCAGTTACCAACAAGTCCTCTCACCCAACTTGGCCTTAACTTCCTACCAGGGAAATGTCCAGTCAACAACTGGTGCTACCCAACTGCCCAAGATCCTGAATGCTTCCATCTGTAAATATTGTGTAATCTGTGATATATAAATGAAGAAGGTAAACTATGCAAAACTCAATAAAACTTTAATAATAAAAAATTTGCAGTGGATTTTTGTGTTCTGGGTTGAACATTCAAGATGCATTCCTGTACTATTGAAGGTTAGAACATTTTTAGAAAAACAACTGACAATAGAATTGTGGTTTTACCATTAATAAATGTAAGCTCAGTCTTCTAACCTTAAATTTGAAGGTAAACAGTATAGGAATGTAACTTCCTGTCACATATTGTGATTTCAGACTCTGTGGTGGGGTTCCTTGGTGTAATATGGGAAAATACTATTATTGAGCTAAACATAACTCTCAAGGGGTTAAATTCACAGAATAGATTAGTTTTAAATGGATGGTGTGAAATTAATCAACTCCAGTAGCGCAAAACGGGCTGATAGCAAATCAGCAGCCAAATTTTCTTTTCCATTGACTTCAATGTTTCTACAATGGGGGAAACTTTAACCCCCAAGGAAGGGTATGAGATAAAAAAAAATTAAATTTCTCAAACCTGACCCCAATCCGCTTCCAACTCATCCTCTTTTGGTTTTAATGGAGTCGGGTCAGGGGACAGCAGGCAACCAACCCACTCTCAGAAGATGGGTAGGTCAGTAAAATCTTTCAAGGAGGCCGCGTGCCTCCGTTAAACCCCTCATGGACTCCCACTGCCCACCCCACTTGCGATCTCCGGCTGCTTACCTCCCCTGCAATCTCCGACTGCCCCAACCCCTCCTGCGATGTCCAATTCCCCTGTGATCTGTCCCCATCCGCCCCGCAATCTCTAACTTACCTGCCATCCACTAACCGGCTGCTTTTCCGCCTGACCGGCAACCAGCCTGTCAATCTAGAGCCGTCTTTTGTCTCCACCAGTCCTATCACCATCTCGTCTTGTTTTGAATACCTCTTAATGTCTCTTCTCTTTTGTTCTCTCCAACTGGCCTCTTAATCCATTTCATTTCCTGTGCTTCTTTAGTCTTGACAAAGGGGTTTTCACCCGAAACATTGACTCTATTTTCTTTCCACAGATGTTGCCTGGCCTGCTGAGATTTTCCAGCATTTTCTGTTGTTATTTCGGATTTCCAGCATCTGCAGTATTTTGCTATCGTAGCCTGTCAATCAAGTTGGCCGTTGGGCAGGAAACCTTCTGGAAATATTTAAAACAGGTCCCACTGTTAAGTTCGGTAGGTCCTGCGGGAAACCTGTAATTCCAGGTCTCACATCTGCAAACCCCACCCTGTTCTCTTCCTGGCTCCATGTAAATATCGGGGCCAATGTGTCCAGGACTGCTGTCTTGATCAATACATTTTTAGTCAGTGCTAGATCTAGTTCTAGGAAATGAAGTGGGACAAGTGGGTAATGTGAGGGATGGGGAACATGCCAGAAGCAATGATCAGAACATAATTAGATTTGATGTAAAGATTGGGAAGGTGAGGGAACAATCAAAAGATAAAAAGGTATTTGACTGGAATAAATACCAATTAAATGCGATAAAAAGGAAAGTGAAGCCTTGTAGCGGTACCACCGAGTGTCTCTTACTTATTATACATAATTCCCTTTAACTTAACGATGTATATATATAATAGTTTACCTTTAAGAACGTGACCTAACGCGATGACGCGGGTAAACGCGAGCTGGCTCAGCTCGGCCTCCCGCTCCCGTGGTAATCGCCGGCCTAGCTCGGCCTCCCGCTCCCTCGGCAGTCGCCGGCCCAGCTCGGCCTCCCGCTCCCGCGACTTCGGCCGCAATGGCCAGCTCCAGTGCCGGGTAAACGTGATAACGTCATCACGCAATTCACGTGACCGCCCCAAGCACAGGCAAACGCGATGACGTCACGTCGCAAGTCACGTGACGCCCCAAGCGAGGGAAAACGCGAGCAACGCGATGATGTCACGACGCAAATGCGATGACGTCATCGCACAAACCTCCGGACTGCCTAGTCAGTCCTCGTGGCGTTCCCGCTGGGGAAGGACCTGTTCCACGACTCTCCTGCATCGATCTACGTTGTTTGCTGTATTTCATCTAATCCAACATTAAAATCCTGTTTGTTGTTCTTCCGAGTCAAGCTCCATTATTTGTTAGGAATACACCTATTCCTACAGCCTAAGTGAATTAGAAAGAAAAACTGGCAAATATGCTTGTGCACAACATTCAAATAAGTGCTAAGGTTCAGACTAGACATATTTCCACAAGATGTAAAGATGGTGCATAAAAAGCTATAGTTTCTTGGATGCGTAGATAAATTAAAATTAAAATTAAAATGAGATTTTAAAAGGCATGTGACAAATATAGGGCTAATACAAAAGCAAATCAAGCCGAATATAGAAATACTAGCTGGGGGAGCCCGGCTTTGCCAGGGCTGTTTTGGGCCGGGCGGTTTAAATCGAGTGCCAGGCTTTGGGCCCTGTCTGTGTCCCTCTGTGAATCTGCTGCCGGGCAACATTTTAAATCGAGTCCCAGGCTTTAGGGCCCTGTCTGTGTCCCTTTGTGAATCTGCTGCCAGGCAACATTTCTACCTTTTAATACCTTGAAAGATGAAAGTGAAAGTACTTATAAAAGGTTTTTGGTAAATCTTATGTTATTTTTAAAAGAGATACTAACTTTCGAAGTAGTTTGAGCTGGAAGCTGAAGTCATGGCAGTGAAACAATGGCTGCCAGATCCCCGAGATGAAAACGATTAGTCCCGCCCACACACACACACACCGATTGGCCAACCATCAGGGGACCGTACTGTAGGATTGGTCAATCGTGACGGCACAGGATTGGTCGAACCTTGACGTCAGTCAATCAATGCTAGCAGATAATGAGTTTAATTTTGAAGGTTTTTTGCATAAGGCGCGAACAATTTTCATCCGACCGAAAAGTAAATACACTTACCAGCGTCCCGGAAGCGTAAGCTTTCTTCGGAGGTAACGCGCGCGTAGGTACGCGGTATAACTTTCGAGCGCATAGCCGGACAGATGCACACCCGAGGACAGACAGAAGGACAGACAGACAGAAAGAACGATCCGTTTATATATATAGATAGAGGGAAAGAAAAAAGACTTGCATTTACATAGTGCCTTTCACAACCTCATGACATCCCAAAACGTTTTACAGCCAATGAAGCACTTTTGAAGTGTAGTCACTGTTGTAATGTAGGAAATGCGGCAGCCAATTTGCAGACAGCAAGGTCCCACAAACAGTAATGAGAAAATGACTAGATAATCTGTTTTAGTGATGTTGGTTGAGGGATAAATATTGGCCAGGACACCGGGGATACCTTCCCTGCTCTTCTTTGAAATAATGTCATGGGATCTTTTACATCCACCTGAGTGTGCAGATGGGGCCTCGGTTTAAAGTCTCATTGAAAGATGGCACCTCGGACAGTGCAGCATTCGGAAGAAGATATGAAGAAAGACTGGCAGGTAACAGAGAGGACTAGTAAAGGATGTTATAAACACATAAAAAGTAAAAGAATAGCTAAAGAAAGGGTAGGACTGATTATAAATTAGAAAAGAAATCTTATGGAGGATGAAGGAATGGCAGAGATATTAACTGAGTACATTTGTTTCCACAGAAAACCTGGCAGTGAGGATGAAAAGGTACAAAAGGAAGAGATCAAGCATGATTTATAGGATAACAGTAGACAAGGATGTAGTACTGAAAAAATTGGTGGAACATAAAATAGAAAGGACACTAGGCCCTGATGGCATACATCCTAGAATGCTGAGGGAAATCAGAGGTAAAATGGCAGATGCCCTGAACACAATCTTTCAAACATTCTTAGATATGGAAGATGTACTCGAGGGTTGGAGAATTGCCAATGTAGCAATTATGGTCAAAAAGGAAGAAAGGGATAAACCAGGTAACTATAAACCAGTCAGTCTCACATTGGTAGTGGCTAAACTCCGAGAGGCCATAATACTGGATAAATTTAATACTCATCAAGAAGGACATGGATTAATTAAGGACAGCCAAAATGGATTTGTAAAAGGCAAGTCACTTCTGGCAAATTTAATAGATTTTTTTGAGGAAACAATTAAGTGTATTGATGAAGAAAATGCTACGGATGTTGCATATATGGATTTTCAAACGGTTTTTTATTAAGATGTTGCATAGGAGGCTTGTTGATTAAATTAAGGCGCACGGTTTTAAAACAAATATGGCAGCATGGATAGGAAGTCGGTTAAAAGAAAGAAAGAACTGGTATTTATATAGCACCTTTCACAAAGCTTTACAGCCAAAGAAGTATGTTTGAAGTGTAGTCACTGTTGTAATGAAGGGAAACGTGGCAGCCAATTCGCACACAGCAAGCTCCCAGAGAAACAGCAATGAGATAATGACCAGATAATCAGTTTTAGTGGTGTTGGTTGAAGGATGAATATTGGCCAGGACACCAAAAGTTTAAAAAATACAAGCCTCTTCTGGCCCGGACACTTCTTCCTGATGGCTTCACCTGTCAGGAAAGTCCACAATAGCTTCCCCGCATAGGCCACTGGTTAAAATAGCGGTCGGATTGTGATTGCATCATCAGTGCCCAATCTGCTAAGAATGGCCCGGCAGTTTCTACCAGGTGTTCTTCCCTCCTGCTCAGAAGAGCAGGTTAAAATCAAAGACTATGAGAAGGAAGCGGGACATCGACGGGCAAGTCCCCCGGGCATTTTTAACTGCGACAGGAAGGATTAAAATCACCCCTATTGTGTTACTGCTACCATTCATTTGTTCTACTGCAGTTCAATAAACTAAAAAAGGCTTCTCCGTTTCCTGGGCATACTACTCATTTTACCTAGCTCTCGGAGCAAGTGAGAACACTCACTGGGATGTAGGGAGTTAGTGTGAAACGTGGAAGCCAGAAATATCTAGATTAAAAAACGACACCCAAAAATGTAATATCCACCTCACAGCTTGAAACAGAATCCTACAGATGGGATGAAGGAAGCTTTTTCCTTGCATAGCTTGGAGCTTTGAAACACGACAGAAAAACAGAAGTTTGTGGCAAACAGATTTTGGAACCTGATTTTCAAAAGTAAATATAATTGCAAAATACTGCGGATGCTGGAAATCTGAAATAACAACAGAAAATGCTGGAAATACTCAGCAGGCCAGGCAGCATCCGTGGAGAGAGAAACAGAGTTAACGTTTCAGGTCTGGGACCCTTCATCAGAACAGCTTTTCCCAGTTCTGATGACGGGTCCCAGACCTGAAACGTTAACTCTGTTTCTCTCTCCACGGATGCTGCCTGGCCTGCTGAGTATTTCCAGCATTTTCTGTTGTTATTTCAAAAGTAAATGTTTGGTGTCTGCCTTTCAAGAGGTGAAGTTTAAAAGATATGGGGGTGAAATTCCCCTAGAGGGCAGTTTGGGGCACTAAGTAAAAAATGCCAGGCGCTAACCTTTTCAAACATTAGTTAAATTCCCATTTTTTCTTCCAAGGGGGAAGTGGAGCGCTAAATCAAGCGCCAAGCGTGGAGCTGCCGCGTTGCAGGGGCTCTTCCCTGCATTAAAGGAAAGGGCCCCACGCTGCGAGCTCTGCAGGTTTATTTTTAGATATGTGGGCCATCGGGGAGCGGGAGTGCCGCACGATCAGCCCGGCGATCATCCAGAGTGCTGGGCTGACCGATTGCGGCACGGACACTGCGACCGGTGGCCGAAAATCAATAATTTAAAAAACGGCAGATTTTTTTGGCCAGCTGCCCACCGTCATGATCTCCCGGCGCAGAAGATCGGGGCGCGCCGCCGCTAACCTCCCGCAGAATTTCACGGGAGGCGTGGTTACCGCCTCCGGGAGGGCGCTAAGCCATTCGTGCCCCGTTAGTGCCAACATGGGGAATTTCGCCCCCATGGTATTTTTTTTTAAACGCATCAGAAGTGTGAATTTCAGAATGATCAATAAAAATTTGGAAATAAAAGAAATGCTTGTGCTAATAAGGCAAATGCATCACCTTCAACGTAATCCTAATAGATTACAGTGCAAATCAGGGATAACCATGTCTCTTGAGGCCAGAAAGAAAGGCGTAAATAGAAAATTAGTGTGTAAGTGACAGTGAGTAGAGCAGATGAGTAGCTAAGTATGTGAGATCACCAAGAAAGCAGATTATCAGCCATGAAAAACACTTTCTAATAAACATCATTCAACAGGAGAATCATCATCATATTTGTTATGTCACAGCTTGTGATGTATAAACATTATATCAGGAGATTTTCACCCCTCACCATTTCCCACCCCCCTCATCCACAGTGAGCAGGCACGAGCATATAAATAAGTCCAATGATCAGGTTTTTTTTTAACACCAGCAGTAACCCATCCAACTGATCAGGGCAGAAGGCTGGATACAAGAATGAGATCTCTGCGAACAGAATACTTCACTTTTTTAATTATTTTGCCATTAACTATTTCCAATTCAATCCTCTATGTCCATTCCAGTGGCACCAGACAAATTGGCAATCAGGACCAAAATGATAATAACCATCTGTCTCACCTCAACATGTCGCCATTCTACAGTCGCAATACCTTATGTGCATAATGTATCAATGTCTGTAGGAAAAAGAATTATTAAGGTCTACCAGTTGTAATAGAGTATCTCGCTGGTGCTTGACTCATTTCCTATGCTTCATCATGGATAGACAGTAAAGGGGTCCGAGGCCGGGTCCCAGGAGCGAGGACGAGCCCAGCAGCGAGGTCAAGGCCCAGGAGTGGCGCAGCGTGGATCAGCAGCGGGGTCGGGGCCTGGGGAAGGTGCAGCATGGGCCAACAGTGAGGTCGGGAGGACCACAATGCATCCTACGAAACCCAGGCAGAGAGGACCTGCGGGAAGGAGGGAGGAGGACTGTAGGAGTATGTTTGTGTGTGTGTGTGCTAGGCCGTTGTAGCAGAGCCTGGTCTCCAATCATCTTGGATCCCCTTGCCATTGGACCAAGACCTTGCTCTGTCAAGCCCGTGTGGTGGCTGGTGTGCAACAGCCAAAAGAATTCACGCACAGGCATCTTCCACCCTTTAAAATGAAGTTCGGGACCTGGAACATCAGGACACTCATGGCTCGCATTAGACTCATCAGTCACCTGAGAACTAATTTTTAATGTGGAAGCAAGTCATCCTCGGTTCAGAGGGACTGCCTAAGAAGATGATGATGATAAGGGAGCTGGACTGGAAAAAGTGGGGGGTAAACTTTCCTGTCCCTGTAGCTATTGGGTTGTCTGGACACATTGATTACAGGAAATTCAGAAAATTCAGACAGGGAGGAGCACGTGCCCCTAACAGAGTTCTCCCAGTCTTCTATCCATTTATATTAATAGATGGAAAATTGGGTGGACTCAGTTAGGAATATGCATGGTTCACTTTCCCTGTATAACCTGCATCCAATTCCCAGGCACAGAAGCAAAAAAAAAATCAGCCCTAGAGTGATATACACGCTGGACTGGGAAAAAGGCAAAGTTCAATGGAATAAAAAGGGATCTGGTCCAAATTGACTGGGCATAAAAGTTAGCAAATAAGGTCAGCCATGGGGAATCGTCAAATATGAGATGGAGAGAGTAAAGAAATAGATGTATTCCTAGAAGACAAAAAGAGTGCGCTTCAAAGAATGGACTTCTGTGGAGGAACAAGAGAGATTTAAACTAAAACTTAACAGGAAGGCATATGATTAAAACTAGGCCTAACAATACTAAAGAAAATCATGAGGAATATAGAAAATATAGTGGAGCAGTGAAAATGGGGAATCGAAAAGATAAAAGGGAATATGAAAAAAAGCCTAGCAGATAATATAAAAGGAAATCATAAAGGCTTTTATATTCAAATTAAAAGTAAAAGAATAGTTAAATAGAGGGTAGAACCACTGAGGGATGAAGGGGATAATTTAGTTGTGGAAGATGAAGCTATGGTGGCAATAATAAACATGTTTCAGTTTTTACAAATGACGGTGGAAGTGACAAAGTAGATGTACAAGAGGAGGATGTGAACAATTACTAGAGGTAACTATGAAAAATAATTGGCCTAAAATCTCCACTGGGCCTTGTGTGCACAGCTAAACAAGCTTTTCATTTGATGATGCGTCATCTGCCGGTTTCCTTAAAGGGACCATGCACAATTTTATTTTGACAGTTGATTTCTCAGTGTTTGACAGCATTGAGGTGCTGAAAACACTGACAATCACTGCACAAAGGAGACCTCTCGCGCCCAGGCTCTCCAATGACTCCCTCCATATGCTGGAATAGATGGCAGCTGCAGGCGAGATGACAGAAGCGATCTGTCACTGGTGAGAGAGGTTCTCCCAATTAAGTGGCAATGGACATATAGTTGGATTTAAAAACTTATAAGCTAAAGAAATCTGTTAATGTCTTAAAAATGCAGTAACCAACATTTCCTTTGTTCTGAAACTCACCATGTGCAACATTGCATTCTTCACACCACTTCTGCAGCTGTCATATTTTCACAAATATTACACCAGACTCACAACACGCCACACTTACCTGGCGTGGTGTCCGGATGTCGGGAAACCAGACCCAGAAGCGAGAAAATCCAAAAACCGGCTGAAAACTGCTGATAATTACCTGTTAATAGGCAGGTAATTGCCTTTAATCCGCTTCCTGCCACCAGGTGTCAGGTCCATTCGCAAATTGGAGACCCAACACTTGGGAAAGCTGTTTGGAGGTGGGTTGATGGCGAATTCAGAACCTGCCATCAATCAAATCGAATTTAAACTCTGACCCGCCTCCAAACCCGCCCCGAGTGCCAGCAAAATCGCGGCCAAAGTGTTAGTGGATTACATGATCAAGTCCTGAAATACAAATTGAACCCACAACTTTCTGAAGTAAGTGGAAATAAAAGTTGGGAGAGGTGTTTAATGGGTGTCCACGCTAATATTGTTCCTTTACACTATTGTCTAAAGTCAAAATTCTCCCCTAGGTGGAAGAGGAACATTGAGATTGATGAATTCAGAAGAAAGGCCCTGTTTAAGGACAGAGATTGAAGGTAGATAATGTAATAAATTGTGAAATTTAGATTTGTTTATAGAATCAGAATCATACAGCACAGAAGGAGGCCATTCGGCCCATCATGCCTCTTTGAAAGAGCTATCCAATTAGTCCCACTCTCCTGCTTTTTCCCCTTAGCCCTGAAATTTTTTCCACTTCAAATATTTTCCAATTCCCTTTGGAAATTATTATTGAATCTGCTTCGACCAGCCTTTTAGGCAATGCATTCCAGATCTAACAACACACTGCGTAAAAAAAAAATTCCTCAGGTCGCCTCTGATTTTTTTGTCAATTACCCTAAACCTGTGACCTCTAGTTACCGACCCGTCTGTCACAGGAAACAGTTTTTCCTTATTTACTCTATCAAAACCCTTCAAGATTTTGAACACCTCTATTAAATTTCCCCTTAACCTTCTCTGCTCCAAGGAGAACAACCCTAGTTTCTCTACGGAATTGAAGTCTTTCATCCCTGGTACCATTCTAATAAATCTCCTCTGCACCCTCTCTAAATTCTTGACATCCTTCATAAAGTGTGGTGCCCAAAATTTAACACAAATACTCCAGCTGGGGTCTAACCAGCATTTTATAAAGGTTTAGCATAACTTCCTTGCTTTAGTACTTTATGCCTCTATTAATAAAACCAAGGATCCCGTATGTTTTTTCAACAGCCTTCTCAATTTGTCCTGCCACCTTCAAAGATTTGTGTACATCCACCCTGAGGTCTCTATGTCTCTGCATCACTTTAAAATTGTACCATTTAGTTTATATTGCCTCTCCTCATTCTTCCTACCAAAATGTATCATTTCACAGCTCTCTGCATTAAATTTCATCTGTCAAGTGCCTGCCCATTTCACCAGTGTGTCTATGTCCTCCTGAAGTCTCTTACTATTCTCCTCAGTGTTTACTACATTTCCGAGTTTCGAACCATTTGCACACTTTGAAATTATGCCCTGTATACCCGTCCAGGTCATTAATATAAATCAAAAAGAGCAGTGGTCCCAATATCGGCCCCTGGTGAACACCACTGTATACTTCCCTCCGGTCTGAAAAAACAACTTAAGCCATTACTTATTCAATTAAAGTTTAAAAATCTGTAAAACAACTAATTAATTAATGTCAAAAATAGTAAGCTGTACAAATGCTATGCAGTATTAAACTAAAAGTTAGTTAGTGTACCTAAGAGAAAATAGAGGGATTAGCCTATGGGTTTACTATTAAGATTAGCATTTAGATATTTACACTAAATGTACTGCAAGATATTTTTGGGGAAAAATTGGATTGCTTTGCACCTCCTGTTAGCGCTCCCGGAGGGCGCTAATGGGGCGCAAAGCCCCTAACGCCCAGGCGCGGTGCCGCTAACGCCTTCTGTGAAATTGAGCAGGTGGTTAGCGCCGGTAGTAGCCGGTAGTGCTGTGCCTTCGGCGATGACGTCATCACCGTGCGCTGCACCCCGGCCACAAACTTCAGTTGCGCCCCCATACCTATCACCAGATGATATGTCCGACAGGGTCAGGGTGGCGTTTTTGCAGCCGCCGCAGCAGCGCAAGTTAAAGGGCAGGTGTCGGGCAGCCATTTTTTTTGGCCGCCTACCGGCACCTGCCCCTTTTTTATTCGGGGTGCCGGCCGTGATCGCTCAGCCCGGCACCCCTCTTGAGTGCCGGGCTGCTTTCCTAGCACCCCGCTCCCCAGTGGTCCAGCAGGGCCCCGGTGTGCGCAGCGCCAGGCTCCTCCCCTTTAATCAGGGGAGGGAGGCCTGTAATACCACGGTGCTATGTACCGACGCGCTTGGCGCTGTTGCACATAGCGCTGCGATATTCACTTGTAGCGCCCCAGGAAGGAGGGGGAGTGCTTCCAGTAGCGCCCTGCCTCCTGCTTGGGGCGCAACCATTGAATTTATGGCGCAGGTGCGCAAACTTTTTTGGGGCGCTAAAAGTAGTGCCCTGGTGAAGTTAGTGCCCCAAAGGGGGTGCCACCAAATTTTTCCCCCTTTAAGTTCTGATACCCCAATACCAGTTACATACCACTCTGGAATTTTCATTGGGCATTATGAAAGTACTGCCGGGCGGAGGATATTAGTTTTATACGGATGTCAATTTAGATTTAGACGACACAAAGCTGGGTGGGAGGGTATGCTGTGAGGAGGATGTCATGAAACTCCAGTACGATTTGGACAGGTTGGGTGATTGGGCAGAAACATGGCAAATGCACTATAATGTGGATAAATGTGAGGTTATCCACTTTGGTGGCAAAAACAGGAAGGCAGATTATTATTTGAATGGCAATAGATTGGGAGAAGGGGAAGTGCAAAGAGACCTGGGTGTTCTTGTGCACCAGTCGCTGAAGGTAAGCATGCAGGTGCAGCAGGCGGTTAAGAAGGCAAATGGTATGTTGGCCTTTGTAGCAAGAGGGTTTGAGTACAGGAACAAGGGTGTCTTGCCGCAGTTGTACAAGGCCTTGGTGAGACCGCACCTTGAGTACTGTGTGCAGTTTTGGTCACCTTACCTGAGGAAGGACGTTCTTGCCATGGAGGGAGTGCAGCGAAGATTCACCAGGCTGATACCTGGGATGGCAGGAATGACGTACGAGGAGAGATTGTGTCAATTGGGCTTATACTCACTGGAGTTTAGAAGATTGAGAGGGGATCTCATCGAAACCTATAAAATCCTGTCAGGTCTGGACAGACTAGATGCAGAAAGGATGTTTCTGATGGCCGGGGAGTCCAGAACCAGGGGTCATAGTCTAAGGATAAGGGGTAAGCCATTTAGGACTGAAATGAGGAGGAATTTCTTCACCCAGAGAGTGGTGAACCTGTGGAATTCTCTGCCACAGAGGGCGGTGGAGGCCAGTTCATTAAATATATTCAAGAAAGAGTTGGATATATTTCTTGAGGCTAAAGGGATCAAGGGATATGGGGAGAAGGCAGGGACAGGGTACTGAATTTGGATGATCAGCCATGATCTCATTGAATGGCGGAGCAGGCTCGAAGGGCCGAATGGCCTACTCCTACTCCTATCTTCTATGTTTCTATGTTTCTATGGCCTTTGTACTGGCATGGCTTTAATACAATTATGAAAAGGTACAAATGTGGCATAACGAAAATGCATTATACCAGCACTGCATGAAGAACCAGCGCAACCCAGCTCATAAAATTATGTACATGATTGATTATTGTACTTGGCAAGCCTTATTGTATAGTTGGCTATACACACTACCTCATGAGTTAAGAACACATTAGTTCTTCTCAGAAATGGGGACATAACATCATATATTCAAACTGATGCTCCAAAGAAACTACAAAAGGTATCCAAGGAGGACATGTTGTTATTAACGAGCTAGATATCCATCAGCGCCACAGTTTCCATAGTAATGTTCCAAAGCCAGAAAAATATTAATTTCCTTAAAATGTTTATAGAAAGAGCTTTGCTATTATAATCTCTTAAATTCAAACAACTGAAAAGGAAGTGTGCATGCCCACAACTATACACCTCACACATATTTTGGCACATTGCATTAAAAAACCAAAACATTGCCTTCAAGTAAATAAACCATTGGCCAAGAAAATGGACATATGTGCTCAAAAAAACCCGACAGACATTAGTGGACCCATGTTCAATAACAGTACTGTACATGTTTTGTAATGAAATTACAATTGCTTCTTTGGCAAAAGTAAAAAAATGATAAAATACAAAGTAATACATTTTTTACAACAGTGTGTTTTACAGCAGAGATTCACAAATATATAAAGCAGCCCTATATGTTGATTGTGTCCTACAAATTAATTTTAAAAAGTCTCTTCTGGACAACAAAAATTATTACAGTGCCAGAAATTTGCCATTGGGAAGTATTTCAATGGTAGTTCCATAATGGGCACAAAGGGAAGAAAACATGTCCCCACACAACGCCTATTTTGGAGCATGCCCAGTACAGTTCTCGTTGAACCATCCCACCAGCTCTGCATTCTGCTGCAAATCACAGGCACTGTGGGACTAAGAAAGAGATGTATCAATTCAAAACACCACACTTGCCTGCTGCACCATTAACTTTCAAAGCTTCTGCCGTGCATCTTCTCCCATATTGTACTGGAGTTGCCATCAGGTGTGTTTACTTAAAGAGGCACAGTCTCCATGAAGAGAGTTTAAGGATTACATTTTTAAAAATAGGACAGTTGTGTTAATTTCAAGTGATGTGATGGTAATGACAAGAATTACACCATCACACTGCGGACTTATTAAAAAAAAACAGAAAGCATTTCCCAAATTCTTTCATGAAAGTGGCGCCTATTTAATAGTGAAGTTTACTCTAATGTTTAGTTATCATAGCCAGGCTGCCGAAGACATCACAAGACCTTCCCATCTGTCCTTATCCTGCTCCTGGTCACTATTTTCTTCAGATCTTCTCAGTCTCAACATCTTTAGCATTTTGCAACTGCACCTCATTTTCTGTAGTGCTCTGGTCAGTGCACTTTTCAAACACACTTTATTGCTCTGGACAGGCCATTCTTTTTCATTACTCCGTGCTGATTACACTGTCTTCACAGCCAATACCCAATTTCCTCTTTGCATAACCTGTTCCATTGGCAGCCAAGCCACTTTTGTGCCCTTGTCAGGGTCTCCCCTTCAACGTCAAAGTGAAATGCAAATGGTCACTAACCTCATACACTATCTTTTTCACATCATGTGATATATCTTGCTTCCTCTAGGGTGGTTTTCAGTTTGTTAAAAACACTTGAAGCTGCAACAAAGCATTTCTTCTCTTTCTTATATTCCCCTAATTGGACATAAAACTTTTACCATCAATGTTCACCTTTTTCTGTTGGCCTTGTATGCTCTTCCTTATACAATAGCCATAAGATGGTCTTTGGCAAGCTGAAGTTATACCCCCATTTTTTTGTCTTAGTGCCCAGTACCTATAGAACGTTAGACATTTATAGCTTAGAAGGCGGCCATTAAGCCCAACTTGTCTGTGCCTGTTCTATGCTAGAGAAATCCAAAACTAATCCTAGCTCCCTGTTCACTTCTCGTAGCCCTGCATCTTACACTGCTTTAAATATGGATCCAATTTTTACTTAACAGACACAATGATCTCTACCTCATCCACTCCCTGTGGCAAAATATCCCATGATCCAACAACGTAAAGAAGTATCTTCTAACTTTTCTTCTCACTCTCCTAGTGACAATTTTAAATCGATGACCCTTGTTATTTCCCAACCAGAGGAAATAGTCTTTCCCTAATCAAATCCTTCATAATTTTAATAACCTCTATTAAATCTCTTAGCTTTTTGTTCTCCTTCTGTGCACTCCAGTGGAAATAATCCTAGTAACTCAAGACTCTCCTCATTACAGGAAACTTTGTGTTATCCGGAGGCTAAATGTCCGGCAAGCTCGAGCCACCGGCAAAAATCAGGAGCCGTTTTGTTAGGTTTTTTATCTTCTCGTGGCTTTTTTTTCATCTCTCGTGGCTTTTTTTTCAACAGTCAGGCTCTGCAAAGTCTCTGTAGCTTAGCAACAGCTTCAGAGAGACGCTTCCAAGGTACGGGCCGACTGTTTAGAAGTTGTTGCTAAGCAACAGTGTTTGTTGTCAGATATGGAGATGAAAAGCTCCGTATACTTCAACATTAACGCTGGTGTGTCCGGCAGTTTTGAGGGAACGGCAACAGCTCGGTCCCGTCGGTACCGGATAGCACAAAGCTTCCTGTACTATAGTTTCCCATCTGGCATTATGTATGCTCTCCATGGTTTTACTATCCTTTCTATAAGGGGACAGACACAACTGCACACAGTGCTCTAACTTTGAGCTAACCAATGTTTTGTACAAACTTATAGTTCTTTATTATTATACTCTATACCTTAGTTATAAAAGTCAAAATACTGTTGGTCTTTTTTATGGCTTTATCTACCTACACTCATACTTTCAGGGAATTTGCATCACTAGGTCTTTCTGTTCATCAACACCTTTCAGCATATTTTCACTGAGTGTATACTTCCATTCCTTGTTTTTCTTCTCAAAATGTATTACCTGCTATCTCTTCTCTGATACAACAATCTAGGGTACATGCCATCACATCCACCTTGAGTTCTGTGAATATTTTCAGAATCCATTTCTTTTCTATGGTTATATCTGAAAGTTGTTTGATATTTTCCCTCTAGTTCATGTTCACTCATTTCCACAAGTATTTGTAACAACTAATGCAAAGTATTTATTTCATATCTCCACTATGCAATCATCCTCCACAATCAGACTTTCCCTTTTATCCCCGAGAGATCCCACCCTCTCTAACTATTCCTTCACCTTTTATGTGCTTATAAAAGACCTTAGTACTTCCTTTACATTATCTGCTAGTCTTTTTCATATTCCATTTTTACCCTTCCAATTTCCCTTTTCACTTCCATGTTCCTCATGATTATCTTTAGTAATGTTAACTCTAACTTTATCATATGCCTCCCTTTAAGTTGCAGTTTAGCTGCGGGCATACTAGACCCCAGACCGAACTTGTCACCTGAATCTTCGTTTCAGCATGCCAATGGCCTGTTCAATTTTAATTTGAGTGTGGATTTGAGCATCATATTTGTGTTTCCCACTTCATAAGAACATAAAAATTAGGAGCAGAAGTCAGCCATATGGCCCCTCGAGCCTGCTCTGCCATCTGATAAGATCATGGCTGATCATTGACCCCAACTCCACTTTTCCACCCGATCTCCATATCCCTTGATTCTGTTGAGTCCAAAAATCTATCTATCACAGCCTTAAATATACTCAGCGACTGAGTCTCCACAGCCCTCTAGTGTAGAGAATTCCAAAGATTCACAACTCTCCGAGTGAAGAAATTCCTCCTCATCTCAATCTTAAATGGCCGACCCCTTATCCTGAGACTATACCTGCTAGTTCTAGACTCTCTAGCCAGGGGAAACAACCTCTCAGCATTGACCCTGTCAATCCCCCTCAGTATCTTATATGTTTCAATAAGATCACCTCTCATTCTTCTAAACTCCAGAGAGTATAGGCCCAATCTACTCAATCTCTTCCCATGGCTGGTCCTTCTGAATGGTGTTAGACATCACAGTAGTATTGGATACCACTTGGCCCTATGAAACCAAACAATGTGTTTGCATCAAGTTTGAAGGACTGCTGAAGGAATTGTGGCAGCTCCCTGCTTGATTGGCATTGGCTTGCAGAAAGATGTACCTGTAGTCACACATTAATTGAATATTAAGGGTTGAAGATCCCTTTCAGTTCACATAATGGCATGTGTTGACAGTAGGGACTTGTATGGCCATGTGAGTGCAATCTATAACTTCAAGTACTCATGGAAACCCTGCAATCTGATAAATGTTAATGGTCCACTCATCAAATGTAATAAAGTGGGCTGCCCTGACAATCAGGGCATCAATTACTTGCCTTATGGAAGAATGAACAGTGTTAACTGTCCTGACAGAAGTCATCAGTTACCTCTTGGCATGATCCAGTGGCCAGGAAATTAAGTGCTATTGTGACTATCTGATCCACAGTAAGTGCTGTCCTGGTTCTTAAAGAAGTTTGCAGGTCTCCCTGTAGGATGGTGCAAAGCACTTCCAGGGCTTCTCGGATGGAGCGCAGCATCTTAATGCATAACTCCAGGGATATATTCGAATGAGATCTTCTGGGTCCATACACGCTGGTGGCTGGGTATCTGCGGAGGATCTGGATTTCTCCTGATATTGAATTATGAGCTTGGTCTCCCAGCTTTCCTGCTGTTCATCCTTCTTTTCCTCTTCAAATATATATCATAATAAAGAGCAGCATGCCCATTGGGAAACCCATACTGCAGCCCAGCGGTATATTTTATGGAAATTTCCCCAAACAAAAAAGTCTTGAGGTAGGCTTCCAAATGAAACAAGGAGCAAAAAATAACCAGAAGACTAACCCAAAGTTATAATTAACAGCACAATTCACTTTAAGATGTCAGCATCAGCATTCCTTAGTCGCTGTTCTAATTTACCCGTTTTATAGTGCCGTAACTTAGTTGAGTGGTTCTTCGGGTGGAAATCATGAAAGTTAACGCTAATAATATCATCCTGGACTATCTCATCATTTGCATGGCTGCACTCTTTCTAGGGCAGGCGCATCTTACACCATCCCTCACTTCTGACAGAATTTAGGGTAGAACATAAATGGAGTGTAAAACTGCTGGATTTTTTCTTCCTCCCCAACCCCCGCGCTCCACCACCCCCCCCCCAATGGATTTATCTGCCAGGTTTATGCCCACAAATCCATCAGAATTTCAGGGTTCTGGTATTCAAGTGAAATCTGTTGTATTAATTTTTCACTTCTGTCTACTAAATCTGTTTTGTAGTTTATGGCTTAAGTCACATGGCCTGATAGAATGTTCATTCTTCTGCTATCTGAAGGCTAATAGAACATGAGAGGGCCCATGTAAATTCAGCAAGCTAATTACAGTAACAAGGGTTTCTGTTCAACCCCAGGCAAGAATACATTACCAGATATTGTGCAAATAAATCACACTTCAGTTTGTAAGGAGTAAGGGCTCGCTTGCATGAATAATCTTTGGGACGGTGAGCACCAGAGAAATATACAACAAAGACCCAAGGAATTGTAACAGGCACAAACGTTTCACACCAGTTAACAACATGCTTCCACATCTCCCTCTTAGTCTTAACAAAATCATGTTTGTTTATAAAAACGGACATTACAGGTTTTGCTGCAAGAGACGCAGTAGCTGTTGTACGACAAATTTTCTGTGCGAGCAAAACCAACCCTGTGATAATATTTAGGTTGTTCCAGGAATTTAGTTTACCCATAATAACTTACTATTCCAACATCATCCTTTTCATTTGTTTGAATATATGAAAGTTAATCTTGCCTAATTTCACTTCTTAACAATGTAGCCAATTTTCTCCCATCCTTTTCTCATCCTCCCCTAAATTTATTGGAAGTCATTTTCAACTTTGCTGCCTGGGCAGAAGCCTGCAAAGTGGATTGCTCGACATTTGAAATCAATTATATGAATTTCGGGCAGGTTCTGTAAAGGACAGGCGATCCGTTCCGCTCCGCTCCACCAGGTTACCATCCAGGCGGTGAAGGTGAAAATTACCCGCATTGATTCCTTGCCTGAGGCTTCATTCCACAGGCATTAATTGCCTTACAGTACCTCACCCAAGAGGGTGTTAATCAGTGTGACTATTGCTAGCAGGCATTGACTGACTATTTGACTACAAAAGGCATCACAGCCATCTCCAATCCTCTCTTCACCTGGCACCTGCATGCATTTCAAGCAAAGGGGGAGTGGGGGGTGGTCATGGGCTAGTAATCAGGAGTAAACAACCTGGCTAGTTTTGCAATGCTTAATCCAGCAGTGCTGAGGCCAATTATAGTGGCGCGAGTGCTAGCAGCTGAGATTGGCTAACTCAGCACGGACTGTGGATCAAATTTGGGATCTCCCCAGTCTGCCTGATTTTGTTACTCACTGATTAAACTCACTGAGCTATTGGCATCGTAATCACCTTATAATCTCTAATAGTATATTTCTAAAAGAAGCTTTCCTCTTGCTTCATGTGCAACCACCATTATAATCAGTAAGGGAGTTTAAACTTCAATGAGTTTGTCAGGCACAATGACATTTTAATAATGAAGTTTGACTGTAGCATGCATTACTTTAATTTTACGATTTCCTCTCTATGCTGGAGGTGAATGGTTTTCGTTATGTGGTTTGAACTTTCTACATGGGGGGTGAAAGTTCTAAAACTATGAATTATTCTTTCATCTCCACAAGGGAAGGTTAGCATTTAAATTTCAAGCATTGTTTATTGTTACCATTAAAACCTAAAAAATATTGGGCAAAAATCCAAATGTTTTAAAACACTGAGTTTACAATACACAGCTGCTGGTTTTCTTTCATTTTAAAATGCAAATCATTCAATCTGTTTGGGCTATCAATTAAAGCTAATTGAGCAGATACAGGCTCGGTCCCGTTCTTGCTCGTCATAAAACTTAATTAGGTTTTGGGAATAGTCCTCCTGCTAATTAATTAGCCTTTACCTCTTAAAGTGACAGCACATCATAACCCATTATCTGGCCTTTCTGCGCCATATGCATCTACTATCAATAAAACTAAGCAGGAAGATCTTTTAACACATACTGAAGGAAATTGCATTTAAGCCACCTCAAATATTTATGAACAGTCCCAGCCTCCCCCCTCCCATGATTGCCTGAGGTGGTCAGAGAGGATTTTTACAGAGTATTTTTTCCCTTATTGGCCCTGGATTTTTTCCTCTGATTTTTTCCCTCTCCCAGGAGTCATGATGCTCCAGCCATCGTGAGCTATGGGGCAGGCATAATAGACCAGCTGGTCTTTATCTGCCTGTCAATTTGTATGTTTGTACTGTATATTCATATGACCCGCTTTAACCAATAATCCTACAGCAGCAGCTATTTCTTTCTTTAGAGTTATGTTCTGCTCCAGGGTGATAAAGGAGCCAGAATACTATTCAGCCTTTATATCATAAAACCTTACTCTTATGAATTCTTCTCTGACTACTAACCCACAGAATGTAGCGATAGGCCAAACACTACACAGGGTGTGGGGCTTGTAACTGGAGATTACTTAAACAATAAACATTGGAGTCCCAGAGTGGGCAAGTCAATCGATGGTTTCTAAATGCGCAATAAACACATGGGACATGGTCTGATATGTTTAATGTTTACAGCAGGTTTTTGGTCACATAATCCCTGGGACTTGTAAATTTATTGATGTTATTCCACGGGTTGAATTTTTAAGAAGGAATACAAAAATATTTTTCAGGGGGGGAAAGAAAAATCACCTCAGGGTGATATTATAGATATTAGCTTCTTAACTAATCAGAATACATAAACTATATCTGTTGATCATGGTTTTTATTGTATTCTTTAATTCAGTAAATTTAGAATTACTGCTGTCAAACCCATTCTGCTATATGATCAATTGGATGCCAATCTGGTGACAAGAATTCTGAACAGCTATTACTTATGTGGTATGCTTCATGCAATATGTGTCAGCTGTGGCTCAGTGGGTAGCACTCTCTAGGTGGGAGAGGCTAGGAGTGAGCAAGTGCTGCTGGGTGTTTGATTGCTGCAGGGAGTTGGAGTGAGTTTGTAAAAAAATTGGTGGTGTTTTTTTTCCTCTAGATTTTAGGGCCTTTTTGGTCCACAAACAGCAGCCAGATGGCTGCTGAGGGGCCCGGAGTACAAGGCCCCTCAGAGGACAGTGTTCCCTGGATGAATTTAATCAGGGGAGAAAATGTTGGGGGAAGGGAGAAAAAAAGGCCCAGAGATTTGGCCGGGACCCCAGGAGGTTTGGAAAAGAAAACATGGTGGTGGTTCAGTGCGAGGATAAGGAGATACGAGCTTGGGATAATGGCCCGTAATTTCCGATAGGAGGCTTCCTGCGTGCGGATGCATTAGATCGGAAAAAAAATCTATGAACTTACCTGAGGGCTCCTGAGGTCCAAACACTTCCGCTCCTGGGCCTCTCCACAGTCGAAATGTGCAGGGCCCACGTATCTCGGGGATCACGTGGTCCAGGCCAACCAACAGGAGAAGGGAATCTCCCTTCATACTTTTGACAGATAGACCTGTCAAATACATGAATGGAGATCACCCCAAAAACACATTAAAACATTTTTTTTTAAACTATCACGTTTTTAAAATGAGTTAAAATGACATTAAATTAAATATCTTAAACAAAAATTTAAAATTAAAGGTTTTTACGGGGTTAAAATAAACTTACCTTTTTAAAAAGTATTTATTGAATTATAAATGAGTGAAAAAACATTTTTTTTACTTTTTTCAACTCTTATGCTGGTAAAAGCAGGTCTTACCAGGTGTAAGATTTCTAAGGGTTTTCAGCGGGCGGAGGTTCTGCAGAAAGCGGAACTCTCCCACGCCCCCCCTCCGCAGAGGCCCTTCTCTGTCAAGAGCATTCTTGATAGATCGGAAATGCCGGTTTTCAGCGCATGCCCGAAACCGGCATTTCCGATGTCCCTACTGGTGTGTACACAGCCCGTACACACCCGTAGGCATCGGAAAATACGGGCCATTATCCAGGCTGTTAAATCCGTGAATTTTGATGTATGGTGTCCTTCAATAAATCGACAGAGACTGCAGAGGAACAATCAACAGGTGTTTACTGGATGAAGGTTACTCTGAAACTAAAGTACAGATCCCTACTCAGGGTTTATATACAGGTGTGGTCACTGCCGGTACTACAGTATGCAGGAGCTGTAAAAAGTAGTTCTCCCCTTAAAGGTACATACACTACACAGGCGGTACATGAGGACTGTGGCAAGGGAAGCTGCTTTGCCTGCCGACCATAGTCGAGGTGACAGCCAGTGGCCGAGAGGAGGTGGAAAGACTTTTACTCAGTTTGAAGGTTGGTGATAAGCTCTTGGAGGTATTTCTGCTATATTCTGAAGAGGTGGTGGTCTCATTCTTAAACCTGCCTAGAGATTTCTTCAGAAGTCAAATACAAGTTTTTGGAAGAGTTGTTTTGAGCATTTTTTAAAACAAAGTGGGATAGGAGGGCAGGGGATATTACATATGGAATACAATAATACTGTATGCTTTTGAAATCGATTGAACCTCTCCCTAGGTTTTATAGGGGGTTGTAGAGACTTGGGCCCAATTTTTAAAAAGTGTGCAGTTTATGCCCAAGGGTGCTGAGGAATTTTTAGAACAGCCCTTATTTTTGAACAGGTGGCTCAACATTGAAGGAGAGGTATTATTTAATCAAGCTTTTATAAAAGCTGGTATTATATGTGTGAAAGATGTATTATACGAAGTAATTCCAGATTGGTTGCCGGAAGCGATAGTGAGGGACATGGTGTGGGAGGAGGATCAGGAGGTAGAGGAAAAAGCAATTATGATCATATATGAGAAGATTATGAGGGCAATGCCACAAGACTGGATGGAAGAAATGAATGTGGAAATCTCTCCAAAGGAAGTAAAATGCGTCTCACTTTTCCAAGCTTTCTGCAGGAGAAAGGGGAAAGAGTTGGTCCTATTTGACAACAGTAATACTTGAGATTTATATGGGGTATTTAGAGAATGGAGATTCAAGACACCTGCTGGTCAGGAGTTTTGGCAAAGTATATACCCATGGCTGGACTTCAACATGATTTGGAAGGGAGTGTGGCCGAATTTTAAATGTGCAGAGTCGATTGAACTGGATTTGAAATTGGCTCACAACCGGACTTTTACCATGACGATCTTGTGTAAGATTGGGCGAGTGGAAGGGGCAACTTGCCCAGTGTGTGGGATGTGGGATGAGACTCTGTCCCATTTACTGGTGTTATGTCCGCAGTTAAATCATTTTAAGTACTATGTTCGACAGTGGTGTGAGGTTTTTTTGCTGGGTGGGGACTGAAGAGCGAGAATGGGAATCCTGTGGGACTCAATTTTGAGATGGGAATTGCAGGAGAGTCTGCCCGAGTCTAGCGGAGCAGCAATTAATTTAATGTTCAGTTGGCTAGATTTGTGATTGTGCAAAGAAGGAATGCTCTTTTTTAAGGGGAGGAGAATAAATCTAAAAGAGTATTTTAAATATAAGCTAAAAGATCATTATAAGGCTGTGTGGATGTTTCATTCAGAAAGGAATTTAAAGATTGTACTTTAAAAATGATCGTAAAATACTATCGATTAATATATGTTATGGGAGACAAATTAAACTTCAGGTTTTGATGTTAATATGTGGTGTTAATGGCTGTACAGAGCAGTGGAATGGATTTGAATGATACAATGGAATGATCACGATGTTGTAAATGTTCTTAATATTCAATAAATAATATAATAAAAAAAAGTGGGTAACACTCTTGCCTCTGAATCAGAAGGTCGTGGGTTCACGTCCCACTCCAGAGACTTGAGCACAAAAATCTAGGGTGACACTCCAGTGCAGTGCTGAGTGAATGTTGCACTGTTGGAAGTACTGTCTTTCAGACGAGACGTTAAACTGAGGCACCGTCTGCTCTCTCAGGTGGACATAAAAGATCCCAGGGCACTATTTTGAAGAAGAGCAATGGAGTTATCCCCGATGTCCTGGCCAATATTTATCCCTCAATCAACATCACTAAAACAGATGATCTGGTCATTATCACATTGCTGTTTGTGGGAGCTTGCTGTGCGCAAATTGGCTGCCGCGTTTCTTACACTACAACAGTGACTAGACTTCAAAAGTACTTCTTTGGCTGTAAAGCACCTTGAGGTGGCTGGTGGTCGTGAAAGGTGCTATATAAATGCAAGTCTTTCTTTTCAATATAATTATTGATCCTCATCAAGCATTATAGCACTTCAAAAGTACTTTGGGACATCCGGAGATCGTGAAAAGTGCTGTGTAAATGCAAGTCTTTTTGTGGTAAAAATGTTCCTTTACTTACTGTTTTATGCAACAAACATTTTAAAGTGCTGGAATTGTTGACTATTTCGCCAGAATAGGATCCTGGTATAATTTATACTAAAATGTTACTATTAAATTTAATTTTGCTCACAAGGGGTTAAATTCACATAGGAGGATAGGCTGGAGCCTTTGGCAGGGGAGGGGGGGGGAAGGGTATAAGTTTGTTAACAAGCTCTCCCAAAAGTTAAGGAAGCCATCAAACTTGTTACCAATGGTCTAAAACAATAGGTGGATCATTATCACATTCCAAACACTTCCAGTCAGCATTTCCAAATGAGATATTGGGAGGGGCTGACTTCATGAGTACGCAGCATGAGGTTGTATGGTTGGGGCTCACATCTGGGTGGCGGCAGGGAAAGCAAGGAATGGGGACAAAGGGACAGGTGAAATCATGGTCCAGGGAATTGTGGAAGATCTGGTAAGGGAGATACAAGGGGTATGCCAGATCCTCCTTTTAAGATAAAGCGGCCAGCTGTCTCTACCGCAACACCCCACCCCGCCTTTTCTCCATCAAGCAAAATCGCCCCTAAGGCAACCCCTGCCCTGGCCTCTCCTCATGCCCTCTCCAAGCTCATCTTGTCCAGGAGACCCATATCTTACTCTCTTGACTCCATTCCCACTAAACCGTTGAGCACCCAAATTCCCTTCCTGCCAGCTGACATTGTAAATGGTTCTCTCCCCTCAGGTACTGGCCCCTCCCTTTCAAAACAAAGGTGATCAAAACCACTGACCCTTCTGCCCATGCAAATTACAGCCCCATCTTCAACCACCCTGTCTTCTCTCAAGTCCCTAACATGTTGCCACCTCCCAAATCCGTGCTCATCTTTCCTGCAAATCCATGTTTGAATCTCACTGATAAAGATTTCTGCCCCTGCCACAGTATGGAAATGGCTCTAATCAAAGTCACAAAAGACATTTTCTAAGACTGTGACAGCACTCACAATCTCTCCTCATCCTTCGCGACCACTTTGCACCCTTTGACACAGTTGACCACACCATCCTCAAATGCCTCTCCTCCAATGTCCAGCTTGGTTCCATTCTGATCTATCCAATCATAGTCAGAGCTTCTACACCAATGACTTCTCTTTCAACCCTTGCATGATTACTTCTGGAGTCCCCAAGGATCTACCACAGGTATATTGACAACAATAAAAGTGTCTTACTTGCTTCAACTAAGGTCCTGACATTGCAGCTTGCCACATATTTCTGAAAAAATGTATACAATTAGAGAAAACATTTATGCACAGAGTATAGTAATGGTAAGCATAGTAGTTAGTAAACCATTTAAAAACTATTGACAATTAACACACCTTATTGGAAAAATCTTGGGTACATCTTTAATCTTCAAATGTTTGACACATACTGATGCTTCTATTCTGTGAAAATAGGTCTTCATTGCGTCTTTAACAGTAATCTGCAAGACAAATTATTCCAAGATAATTCGAGATCTCAGGGATGCAACTCTTTTTTTAGATAACATTTCCAGCACAGAAACAGGACATTTGGCCCAACTGCTCCACTCGAGCCTCCACCCACTCCACCTAATCCTATCCGCATATCCTTCTATGTAACGTGTATCTATACTTGATGTACGCAAGATATTTTTGCATTAGTCACATTGCCAAGCATTCAGACCCGCCACATTTGCCCCACATCATACATATGCCAGCCAATGGCCTGTTCTTTTCAGCACAAACTCAAAAAAAACTCATTAATATCTAACCTCAATCCAACTTAAATATATGGCAGACTATTTCCCACCCATCCTGTAAGAATAGACCTTTCTAATATGTACACAAAAATGCAGGTCCTAAACCTGTAATTTCCTCTGATTCACACCCCCTTGGACCCTACAGCGCATTAATCTCTCAGGATTATGAACTGAATTTGAATATTCTCAACTTTTAAACTGCAAAGTCTTTTTAACCTAAACCCAAAATCTGTAGATTTCACATGACTAAAAATCTTCAGATACAATTGAACAAAGACCAAAATCTTCAAGTACAATTAAAACATCCATCCAAGCCAAATGCAAAACTTCACTTAAGACCATCAAAACAGAAACTACTTGCTTTGGAGTCCAGTACCATCATCCAACTTATATGATGTTCAAATCAATGATGGTCTTCCAGTAGGTACCTCTAAGACATAATTAGTTGCACTGCTTCACCTTTCAGCCTTGACAATGAGAGAGAGGCAAACACAATGGCCCAGTAATTCCAGGCACAACGCGTGAGTACGGACGGTGTACTCATGCGTGTGCCCGGAGGAATTGCCGGTTTTCAGCATGCACAGTGCATGCGCTGAAAACCGGCATTTCCTGTCCTCTGACCCAAGGGGTTAAGAGGCTGAACGCATGCGCGGTATCGGGCAGCGCATGCGACTTGGATTTCCTCTATTTTTAGAGAGTTGCGTGTGTGTAAAGGCCTCCGGTATTTACGCATTGAAAAACCACACGTAAGTACTTAGTTTTACAGGTAAGTGGTCTATTATACAATTGAGAATTTTTTTTTCCACAGGTTTGTTATTTTTAAAGAATTTACAGTAAGGTAAGTTTAGTTTTAGGCCCGATTTTTTATAAAAATGTTTTTTCCAAATTTTAAAATTATTGTTTAAAATAGTTTTTCAGAGTACTTTATGGTTCACTTAAGTAGTGCAATGTTTTTTTAAATTTTCTTTCAGGTTTAAGTAGTGTTTTGGGGCCAGGAGTTTTCATGAGTTTGACAGCTCTTACTGTCAAACTCATGAATGAACTTTTGCAACCTCCCATTGGTTGCCCTGTGCTCATGTGATCCCAGCCGGCTCATCGCACTAAGTACGCCGCTGGGTCACGCACGCACAGCGCGGCAGGACCTCAAGCAGGCCAGTGAGAGGAAATGCAATGTGGGCCAGAATTAAAATGTCAGCGCGCCAGGTAAGTGAACATCGGGGGTTTGCACGCGCGGCAAGCTCCCGATCCTAATTTCAGGGCCATTAATCACTTCCCTCCTCTTCTCCACCCACTCTTTGGGAAGAATTAAATACTCAATGGAACATATCAAACAGCTGGTAATTGGTGATTTACAAAAATAATTGCCACCTCATAACCATCAGAAGTGATATAATGGCTTACATGTAATACTGTTTATATTAAGCAACTCTAAGCTTTCTGAATCTTATATTTTACACATTTCAATTTCACAAAGCGCAGTAGAATATCACTCTGATTTAGCAGCTCTACCAGCCTGATTCGTTATTTTTAATTAGCAATCATCTGCTCGCCACGACACCATACTTGTCCATCTTTTAATTCAGTCAGTACATGCTGCCATTGTGATAATACCTGCAGCAGTTCACATCTAATTTCACAGATGCAAGTTGCTCCCTGGCAACTTCCCAAACCAGGAACCACACGTCGCCAACACCAGCACCATCTGTTCACATCTGTGGTCTACTCACCTGTATAGTCAGCTTTTTATGAGACTTTTCATGTATTACATGTGTCTGCTTTCCATCTAGTGGCAACCCTGATGGTGCAGGTCAAATGGAAAGCCGACTTCCCCCGGAGCTCAATTTTGAAAGCCATCCCCAAATGAACTGTAACTTTTTCTATTCCATTGTTCACCACTTCTATCCTTATGGTCTGAGCAATAATGCAGAATTAGAGGCAATTAAAGACAAATCTGCCAACCACACTGGTGTCTAAATTTATTTCAGTTGGGCTGTTAGAAGTCATCAAATAGTTTTCATTTGATCTGTTTGGGTGGAGTTTAACCTGAATATTACAGGAAACACAGAAGTCTCACTGCACTATGTTTTCCAGCACCTATCCCCCAAAGTTAACAGCACTAATGTACAGCATAAAATCATAGAATCATAGAAAAGTATAGCACAGAAAGAGGCCATTCGTCCCATCGAGTCTGTGCCGGCTCTTTTGAAGAGCAATCCATAAGAAGACCTTATGTAGTACAAGCTAATGAATTTGCCGATCAATAGCTAGCCTGCACGGGTTCAAAGACAGTTACTAGAGACAGGAAATAAATACTTGCGTCACAGTAACAGTTTCCCAATTTGAGTAAAAGAAGAGATGACTATTGGCAGCATAGATCTGCAGCACTTGTTTTGATATTGAGGTAAAGCAGTAAGTGACAAAAATAAAATTATACTTTCTGAGTGGCACTGATTTGACCATTGGAATATAATTAAATCTTGTCTCAAATGTGAAGGTCTGGAAAAAAAAATGCATTACAAATGTGGCCAAAATGTGATTTTTAAGCCCCAGAGCCTATAAGAAGGATATTAACTGTCACTCATAGTAAATAAAACACTCAATGAATTGATCATTTTAACTCTCAGGACAGAGATTAGCAAAATGGTTTATGGGTCAAAATTTGATTGCGTAGCGCCCGTTGTTTGGGTGCTACGGGTGCCATTTTGGGCCAAAAATGGCGACCGAGCCACATGCGCACTCTTCTGGTACGGCCCGCGGCGGACAGCATCTAGGTGAAAGCGTTAGCATTGATGCTGGGAGGGTGCACCAGTAGTATATAGAGTAGGCAGATCATGACGTCAATCAGTGTGCATCGCTGATTTGATGCCAGCACTGCCATTTTCATCCTCAACGCTGGAACTAACGCCCTGTGTTAATCTCGCACAGCTGAACACGCATTCAGCAGCTGCAAGGACACTCTACCGACCTGGCCAAAGTGGCCATTAATAGGTCCAGGCAGTGGGCAGTCGAGGGGGTCGTTTGGCCTGATTGCCTGCCTCTCTTCTGCGGCTATGTTCGCGCCCGGGTGGCCCTGGAGATGGAGCACGCGGTGTCCGCCAGCATGCTCGAGGCCTTTCGAGACAGGTGGGCGCCACAGGGACTGGAGTGCATCATCACCCCGGCCGGGGTGATTTTAATTTAATTTGATAAGTTTTAAATATTAATCTAGGGTTTTTAAGCTTTTTTTTTTACAGTCCACTTGTTCGGTCGGGAGAGCAGGAGGCTCCGCTCAGCGATGCAGAGAGCCCTGCAGATGGAGAAGAATGTCAACCAGAGTCTGCCGGATCTGCACAAACCCTCCACTGGGAGCACCGACCATCATCTGTGTGAATTCCTGGAGACCCGCTATCTGGATGAACAAGTGAAGACGACCAAGAAGCTTGTAGAGACTGGGACCCCTGCCTTGTAGGCATGAGGGCTTGTGACTGTACAAAGAGTTGAGACTTGAGCTCTGTAAATGTGATTTACTGTAAAATGTTCAAATTTTAAAATTTAAAAAAAGGACACTCTACCAGAGACATTTAAAGGGATCATCACCTACTTACAGGTTAGTTGCTGACAAATTTCTACTGGCTCTGTGAAAGTTTGTGGAAGTGTTCGGAGCTTTCCAGAGTTTTTACGTTGGTGAGGTGACAGGGAGTGGTGCAGCAAGTGGAGAAGGCCTTGCTTCTGACTCCTCGGGTTCTGGTCAGACCACTTGCTCCCAGTCATAGGTAGTCGAGTTGTCACCCCCCTTGGCCTGCTGCATGACAGGGAGATGGAGCAGAGGCAGCAGGAAGAGGACAAGCTGCTTGCAGAGGGAGGAGGAGGGGGAGAACAGCTCTCAGCAGAAGGCCTTACCCACTTAGGGTCTTCCGAGAGCAATTCTCTTACCTCAACCTGAGCCAGGAACAGTGTGTGAGGCGACAGCGCTTTATGAAGGAGGTGCTCACAGAACCTCTTGCAACCAGGCCTGCAGCCTCATACCAGGACAACGACAGCACTGCCAGTGGTTGTGAAGGTGACCGTAGCCTTGAATTTCTTTGTGTCAGGGTCCTTCCAGGCTGGAGCATGCAACATCTGTAGCATCTCTCAGTTCGCCATCCACTGCTGCATAAGGGAGGTGACAGTCGCTGTTTTTGCCAGGAAAGGGGACTTCATTGTTTTCTCTTTAACCAGGGAGAAGGCGGCAGAGCGTGCACGTGGCTTTGCCAGGATAGCGGGCTTCCCCATGGTGCAGGGCGCCATTGATTGCACGCATGTGGCTTTGCGGGCGCCACATCTAAACATGTACTGCAACTCGCTGAATGTGCAGTTGGTGTGCGACCATGCTCAGCACAGCATGTTGGTGAATGCCTGGTATCCTGGCAACAGTCATGATGTTTTTATTCTGCACCAGTCTGCTGTTCCCTCAGTCTTTGAGCCACCAAGACAAAGCAGAGGATTGCTACTGGGCGACAGGGGCTATTCGCTGACCACCTGGCCCATGACTCTGTTCCGCAACTCAACCACACGTGGGCAGCATGCGTACAATGAACAATGCCCTGCAGTACTCACCAGAACGCGTCTCAAGATTTGCCGTGGTCTACAGCATCCTCCCCAACCTCGCCATCATGTTGGCAGAGCCCTTGCCACCAGGCATACGGTGACCAGCTGAGGAGGAGGAGGAAGAGGAAAAGGAGGCGAAGCAAGCGGAAGAGGAGGAAATGGAAGGGGGGAGGCAACCCAGATAGCCCCTTTCTGCCTGGGTTGTCCATAATTGATTCATCCAACTGTCACACGAGTGAATGCAACCCCAATTACCCATTCAACAATAGTTCCACATCTTACCTTCCCTCTGTTACTGACCATCACAGCGGCATTTTGGCCTCAATACTACAATAAAAGCCACCAAAAACAAAATTGCAATTCAACTTTATCCATCAATCCATCCAATATTACATAAAAAGTCAACTAATCACCTTTTTCCATTCCCTTAGTACCTGTCTTCAGTGTGCCTTTGCCTGCCCTAGTGCTCCTGCAAAGTGCTTCCCCAGCGGCTGCAGCATGGCTGGTGGAAGGCTGTTGATTTTCAGTGGGGGCGACTGCAGATGGCCTTGCAGGATGACTTTGAGCACCTCTGGGCCTAGAAGGCCCGGTTTCAGACTGCACAACCTCGGCATGGGTGGCAGCAGTCTGGACTGGCTGGCTGACGGGCAACAGCAAGGACACTGGTGGAGTGGCAGTGGTGAGAGGACGAATGCTGTCCTCCTGAGAGGCAGCAGGTTTGTGCTCCACGGAGCCACTTCCACTCCTTGGCCGGGGGGAGGGGGGGGCAACATTCCTAGCCATCTGTTGGAGGACAGATTGTTGGACTACTGTGACATCCTGCCAGCCTGTTTCCACACTGGTAAACGCAGCCACAATGGCAGTGGTCTGAGCTTGCATGACAGAAGTCTACGCTTCCACTGCAGCACTCAGACATTGGGTGGCTTCTCCAGTGGAAGCTGAGACATCAGCCATCAGTCGCTGCATCATGGTTGGGTCCTCAAGTGCGCCAATGGATCTGCCCTTCCAAGCTGGAAATCATGGGCTCCAAGCTCTACGCAAAGCCCTATGCAAGCTTGGTGCTGGACTCCTCCATATTGCACTTAGGCCTTCTAACGCACCAAGCATTTTGTTGTGCATCCCCATCAGCCATCTTCTGTAGGCTACCCCATCAAAGTCTTCATCTGAGTCCTCTGCAGCAGAACCTGTGTGCGACCTTGCCCTTGTAAGGGGTTTTCCTCGAGAGGTTTCCCTGAGGTTTCTCTCTCTAGAGGCCTCTCTCTCTTGCACAGTAAACCTTGAGTGGTTCGACCCACTCGCCCCTTAGATTCTGTACTTTGGACTTAGGCGCAGGAACTACAATGTAGAGAAAACTCGTGTAGACCAAGTTTGATGAAACAAAATGAAACTTTATTGCAAATGGAAAAATATATCAAATCAAATGCAACACAGATAAGAGTACGGTACATGGGAGGGAAAAACAAACACAAACAAATCATAACGACATTATACTAACTAAGGCAAATACAGGCATCTTATATTCTACAAAGATCATCATGAAATAAGGAAACACACGGAACATCGAGGGACAACAACTCATGTTAATTGTACCCTTATATCCACCCCCTTATTAAACCTATCTAGATCTGATTGTGAAGGGCCAGAAACATGCTCACCAATCCCACTAGGAAGTGCAAGGTTTTGAAAACGAGTCTGTGTTTGGTCCTTTCAGGCGTCTCGTCTCCACGTGGATCGTGGAGCTCCTGCGAACTGCGCCACACCTCTCTCCTGAGGTGGGGGTCGGGGGCGGCTGGACACCGGCGGGCCTGGATGTTGGCGGGGTCAAGGATCGTCGGCTCGACCCTGGTTAGAGGAGCTTTGGGCTGGTGTGGCCCCTTCTACCTTCAGCTACGGCCCGGGGATGGTCGATGATCTCCCGATAGTTTTCCCCGGGGCGGGACGCTGGTTTCGAGCGACTTTCTTTATACAGTCATAATTATCTTTTTCCTCCGACGGTGGAGAGGAGTCCGCTGATCTTTCCCCAAGCCAGCTCCTCTTCGCCCAGCTCAAAAGCTGGACCGGCTGCTGCGGCTGCAACGACTGTCCGACTGTAAACTGTCTTTTAGCTCGACTCTCCTTGTGACTGTTCAAGCTTGTTGATTCAAGCTTCCTCCAGCGTCTTCTCCCAAGCTGTGTGTCTGCCCAATCTACTGCCGTGTCGAGTCGTGTCCCACTGTCATCTCAACTCCTTCTGGCCTGCCTGTCCCGACTGCTTCCGGGTGCTTGCCCCAACTGCCGAAAAGTCTCTCCAGATATACCTTTCTTCGAGAGGCTTCACTTCCCGCCCAAAATCAGGTTAGTCTTTGTTTTAATTTTGGCAGGGGCTGAGAGCACAGTGGGGTAGTTATTATATTTAAAATGTCTTAAACGGCTGGTAACGGGCCCATCTCTGGTTTGAAATGGCTTTCATTGTTTTGAATGTCCTGCTGATCTCGTTATCTAGTCCTGGGTGCTGTTCTCATGAGTATGAAATTATCCCCTTTTGTCTGGGGCAGCATCTTGATGGCCTCTGTCTCCAGGCCGATCTTGACTAGATCTGCATCTAATCCATATTCATACCTGTGAGTCTGGTTTCGTTCTCTCAGGAACGGCTTCCAGAACTTACTAAGGTTGAATCCACAAATCTGTCTGAGGTTGCGCAGGAACCATTTTAAAGTGTCCCAATAAGCTGATCACATGGTATGGTGGTCATTTTGTATGCCCCTTTTTCTGGGCTTCTTTTAAAACAGTCTTTAAAATCACGGCCTCTTCTGCCATTTAACCCTTATTAACCTGAAATCCAATTTTGCGAATCCTACACCCTCTGGGGAGCAGGAACCTGCACTACTCTTTCCTCCTGTCCTGTCTGCAGCCCACTCATGCCCAGTGACTCACCACGTGCAGATCCCACCTCTAAGCTATCCTCTAAACTCCGCGCAGTGCCAGTATCTGAGCTGATGGCTGCGACTTTCAAATCGAATGACGGTGTTTCTTCTTCTTCACTCTCTTCTCTCTTCTCCTACAACCACTGGCTGGGCAGGGTGGATTTCTTGGGTCTCCGAAATGAGAAAGGGTAGGGCTGTGCTGAGGGCAGGGAGGGAAAGCAAGAGGTGCATCCTTACACCATGTACAGCTTGTAAATCTAAAGAGATTGTGGGATGAGGGGGAAGTGGGATGTGAGAAGGATGATAACATATGAGGATAACGGCATCTTGTACTCTTTCAGCAAATCAGCTGGCCACAGGTTCAGCAAAGCCCCTCCCAAGAATGGCCAGCTTTGTCTCCTCCAAGCGGGTGAGGTGATGCAGGTGAGCTTGTCCCCCGCCGGCTAGGTTCTGCTGGCACCGGTTAAGTGCTACCTTTTCCTGCAAGATAAAGGGAAGTGTGTCAGTGAGTGTGGTGCAATGTGTTTGAGTGATGTGCTTGTAATGGTTGAATGGCTGACACTGTGTGCAAGCAGTGAGATGTGGGTATGAAGGTTGCAAAAGTGGTAAGTGTGTGAGGGTGAGATGGAGCATGTGAATGTGAGGTGCGAGTTGTGATTGTTGGTAGGTGAGTGATGGGGGTATGGTGAATTGAGCAGTGTGTGAGGTTAGTGGTGCAGTTTAAGGGATATGGCATTTGAAGATAAATTCACTGACCTTGACCACTCGTGTCAGGTCATTAAACTTCTTCCTGCACAGCATCCAGCTCCCACTGCAGTTTGGTCTGTTGCCTGGAGGGCCTCCTGGCTCCCTGTGGAAGGAGAACCTCTCTCCTCCTATTGACCTCCTACAACAAGGCCTCCATTGCTGCATCGGAGAACCATGGTGCATGCTCTCTCCTCTATTGTGCCATCATAACTTGACTTTTTTCCACTCCACTGTCTTCCTCAGCTAGTTGAATGATCTGCTGCAGGCAGAATGCACCTTCCATTTAAGAGGTGCAGACTGCCTTTAAGTAATGCAGGCTAGCTTTAATTTTTACTTGTACTTCTTGCAATTTAATATACTGTATTCGCTGCTCACGATGCGGTCCCCTCTACATTGGGGAGACCAAACGCAGATTGGGCGACCGCTTTGCGGAACACCTCCGTTCAGTCCGTAAGGGTGACCCTGAGCTTCCGGTCGCCTGTCACTTTACTTCTCCACTTCACTCCCACTCTGATCTCTCTGTCCTCGGCCTATTACATTGTTCCAATGAAGCTCAACGTAAGCTCGAGGAACAGCACCTCACCTTTCGATTAGGCACTTTACAGCCTGCCGGACTCAACATAGAGTTCAACAATTTCAAATGATAATCCCTGCCCCCATTTTTCATGCAGTATGATTTTGCCATTCCCATTTGCAACATTTTCACAGCATGTTCTTTCAATTCCTTCCTCCCCTCCTAATCCCCCCCCACCCCGTCTCTGCACCTGCTTAATATCTGTTACATTTCCAGCTTTTTCCAGTTCTGATGAAGGGTCCCAGACCTGAAACGTTAACTCTGTTTCTCTCTGCACGGATGCTGCCTGGCCTGCTGAGTATTTCCAGCATTTTCTGTTGTTATTTCAGATTTCCAGCATCCGCAGTATTTTGCTATTATAACAGCTTTAATTGGTGCTAGCCTCGCACAAAGTTGGGCCCCCTGCTGAGCATTCAGCCACTCAGCAGCACGTCCAATGCTGGGCTGGATGCCACAATCATGGAAATAAGCAAGCAGCATGAATTTTACGCGCTACCTGCAGTCCTCCAAACAGGCATGGGTTGTTTGCGCGTCGCGATCCCCGCGCCCGTTTTCAAGGGCAACTGAATTTCTAGGCCAATGGGCTTTAAGGGGAGAAAACTCCTCAAGCAGAATGTTTTTCACAACCCTCCATATTCCTATAGTGATCCAGATCATTCTGAAGTGATAAATAATTTGCTTCCTTTCCGCAGGCATTATTCTTGATCCTTGTTTGATCAGTAATTGCTCTACTTCAGTGGCCTTCCCTCACATTTTTAAAGTGCTTCACGCGTTTCTCAAATCCAAATGCTTTGAGTCCAAAAGAATCCTGTTGTTCATGCGTTGGCTCTCCACACGTGGCATTATACCCTTTTTAGATTTTGGAAAGTTAGTTTATCTCAAGGTCGACTTGAATATCAAAAAGGACTGACAACTGCAATTTTATTTAGTTAATGACTACAGATGGGAGAATCCTGCCACAGCATTTCGTCACAGCATTGTAAAATGGGAATTCCCAAGGGGCTGGAACCCATTTTTTTTCCTTGGAAGTTCACCCGTTCCAGCACCGAAAATTTGCTGGAAGCCTGGAGGAATACCCATTAACGTGTGTAAATGCCGCACTATCGTCGAAGTTATGGCACCAGAGAAGGAGAAGCGCCCAGGAAATTCACACCTCCCCTTTAAATATATATTTCAGGCCATTAATTATACAAAATCAGTGCTCAGTCTCACGGACTGCACATCCTGTGCCATGTGGGAAATCCAGGGCGTTTCCTGTGTCCTGGACAACCACGTGTGCAGGAGGTGTCGTCAGCTGGAGGAGCTTGAGCAGCAGCTGGCATCACTGAGGTTTATCAGTGAGGCTGAGAGCTACGTGGACAGCACGTTTCAGGAGGTGGTCGCCCCGCAGCTTAAGAGTGTGCAGGCAGAGAGGGAATGGGTTATCGTCAGACAGAAAAGGAGAACCAGGCAGGTAGTGCAGGAGTCCCCTGAGTGCATCTCACTCTCCAACCAGTATTCTGTTCTGAGTACTGGTGAGGGCGATGGTTCCTCAGGAGAGAGCAGCCAGAGCCAAGTCCAAATCACCACGGGTGGCTCAGCTGTACAGGGGGGGGAGGAAGAAGAGTGGGAGAGCAATAGTGGTAGGGGATTCGATAGTTAGGGGAGCAGACAGGTATTTCTGCGGCCGCAGACATGACTCCAGGATGGTATTTTGCCTCCCTGGTGCCAGGGTCAAAGATGTCACTGAGCGGCTGCAGAACATTCTGAGGGGAGAGGGTGAACAGCCAGAGGTCGTGGTCCATATTGGTACCAACAACATAGGTAGAAAGAGGGATGAAGTCCTGCAGGTAGATTTTAGGGAGCTAGGAAAGAGATTAAAAAGCAGGACCTCAAAAGGTAGTAATCTTTGGATTACTCCCGGTGCCATGCACGATTGAGTATAGAAATAGAAGGATAAAGCAGATGAATACGTGGATGGCGAGATGGTGTAGGAGGGAGGGCTTCAGATTCCTGGGGCTTTGGGGCCGGTTCTGGGGGAGGTGGGACCTGTACAGGCCGGACGGGTTGCACCTCAACAGGGCCGGAACCAATATCCTCGCGGGGAGGTTTGCTAGTTCTGTGGGGAGGCTTTAAACTAATTTGGCAGGGGGATGGGCACCAGGATGTAACATTAGAAAGGGGAAATAATGTGCTCAAAGGATTGGGAGAGGCAGAGAGCACTAAAGTAAGATAGGAGGGGTCCAAATAAAAGAGAATACAGGATGGTCTAAGATGGGTTTACAGTGTATGTATGTGAATGCACGAAGCGTAGTAAACAAGGTAAGTGAGCTGCAGGCACAAATAGCCACATGGGAATATGATGTTGTGGCAGTAACTGAGACTTGGCTCAATTGGCAGGATTGGGTATTAAATATTCCTGGCTATAAGGTGTTCAGGAAAGATAGGGAAGAAAGATAGGAGTTGGTGCGGCAGTATTGACTAAGGAGACTGTTACAGTGCTGGAGAGGGAGGATGGCCTGGAGGTGTCATGGAAAGAATCTATATGGCTAGAGTTAAGAAATAATAGAGGTACCATTACACTACTAGGTGTATTCTATAGACAACCAAATAGTTATAAAGATATGGAGGAGCAAATTTGCAAAGAAAATAGGAGAGGTGCAAGAACTATAGAGTACTAATAATGGGGGACGTCAACTATCATAATATAGAGTGGGATTGTAATGGTATTAAGGGCAGAGAAGGGGAAGAATTTCTGAAGTGTGTTCAGGAGAAATTTCTTGATCAGTATGTTTCCGGCCCGACGAGGGAGGAGGCATTGCTGGATCTGGTTCTGGGGAATGAGGTAGGTCAAGTGGAGCAAGTGTCAGTAGGTGAACATTTAGGGAACGGTGATCATAATATCATAAGGGTTAGATTAGCTATGGAAAAGGACAGAGAACAATCTAGAGTAAAAATGTTTAACTGGGGGAAGTCCAATTTCAGTGGGATGAGAACAGATCTGGCCCAGGTAAACTGGAAGCAAAGATTGGCAGGCAAAACTGTAGTGCAACAATGGGCTGCCTTTAAAGAGGAAATAGTTCGGGTACAGTTGAGGTACATACCCATGAGGGAGAAAGGAAGGGGAACTAAAATAAGAGTTCCCTGGATGATGAAACAGATAGAAAATATGATGAAGCAGAAAAAGAGTGCGCATGACAGATGTCAGGTTGCAAATACATCTGAGAATCAGGCTGTATATAGAAAGGTCAGAGGCGAAGTGAAAAAGAAAATAAGAGGGGTAAAGAGAGGATATGAGAATAGAATGGCAGCCAACATAAAAGGTAATCCAAAAGTCTTCTATAGGCATATAAATAGTAAAAGGGTAGTAAGAGGAGGGGTGGGGCTGATTAGGGACCAAAAAGGAGACCCATGCTTGGAGGCAGAGGGTATGGCTGAGGTACTAAATGAGTATTTTGCATCTGTCTTCATCAAGGAAATAATAATGGGAAACAAAGAAATGGCAGAGGCATTGAACAAATATTTTGTTTCTGTCTTCACAGTAGAGGACATTAAAAACATCCCAGTAATAATAGAAAATCAAGGGGCAAAAGGGAGGGAGGAACTTAAAACAACCACTATCACTAGAGAAAAAGTGCTAGGCAAACCTATGGGTCTAAAGGCTGACAAGTCCCCTGGATCTGATGGCCTGCATCCTAGGGTCTTAAAAGAAGTGGCTACAGAGAAGTGGCTACAGAGATAGTGGATGCATTGGTTGTAATCTTCCAAAATTCCCTTGACTCTGGAAAAGTCCCAGCGGATTGGAAAACCGCAAATGGGTGTTCAAAAAGGAGGGAGACAGAAAGCAGTAAACTATAGGCCAGTTAGCCTAACATCTGTCATTGGCAAAATGCCCGAAACCATTATTAATGAAGTAGAGCAGGGCATTTAGAAAATCATAATACAATCAAACAGAGTCAACATGGTTTTATGAAAGGGAAATCGTGTTTGACAAATCTATTAGAGTGCTTTGAGGAGGTAACGAGCAGGGTGGATAAAGGAGAAGCAGTAGATGTAGTGTATTTGGATTTCCAAAAGGCATTCGACAAGGTGCCACGTAAAAGGTTACTTCATAAGATAATAGCTCATGGTGTTAGGGGTAATATATTAAATTGGATAGAGGATTGGCTAACTAACAGAAAACAGAGAGTCAGGATAAATGGGTCATTTTCAGGATGGCAATCTGTAACTAGTGGGGTGCCACAGGGTTCAGTGCTGGGGCCTCAACTATTTTCAATCTATATTAATGACTTGGATGAAGAAAGCAAGTGTATTGTAGCCAAATTTGCAGCCGATACAAAGATAAGTGGGAAAGCAAGTTGTGAGGAGGACATAAAGGGCTGGATTTTCATTGAGGAGTCGGGACTACAACTTTTGGGGTTGTAGTCCCGCCTCCATCGAGTTCTAGCCAACCCACGCGATTTTGACTTGATTGACCTTGTTGAGCTCACCCAGCGGGCTCAGCAGGCCAATTAAGGGCCACACGGCAACAGGTGACGTCACAGATTGATATTTCATCTGTCAAGACCTATTGACAGATGAAATATCAGCGTTTCACAGCTGTTTGAAGCTGTCAAACACTGACAACCTGTACTCCAGGTTAATTCCTTCCTCTCAGGATGATTTAGAGATCTCCCCGGAACAGAAAGCAGAGGGTGCAGATTTTGACAGATCGCGGCCATTCTGCTTTCTGTGCCGGTGAGATGAGGGACTCCCGAGATCTGAAGGAAGGAAGGCTGTAAAGGTTAGTAGAACTTCTTTAAACACTTTACACAGACCAAACACACTTACCTCTGCACTCATGCACCCATCACTCACCTGAACACCGGACATCTCGACCCCTCCAAGCCCTTCATCCCGACGGCCCACCTCGCTAACTTAGCGTGGTTTGGAGCCATCGGGAATCCCACATTTCAACAATGAAAATAGGGATTAGGCTAAAAACTGCATGTTAACTACCTGTTAACAGGCAGTTAATTGGCACTAATCCCCTTCCCGTCTCGGGGAGGCAGGTCCCAGTGTGGGGCGGGCACCCGCCTCCTTTGAAACTGGCATGGAGGCGGGTTGGGGGCGGGATGGGGTCGGGACCCCCGATTTTGGGATTTTAATCCCCCACACGCCTCCAATCCCGCCTCCACGGCTCAATGAAAATCAAGCCCAAAGAGTCTGCAAAGGGATATAGTTAGGTTAAGTGAGTGGGCAAGAATTTGGCAGATGGAGTATGATGTGGGAAAATGTGAGGTTATCCACTTTGGTAGGAAGAATAGAAAAGAAAAATATTATTTAAATGGAGAAAGACTACAGAATGCGGCGGTATAGAGGGATTTGGGGGTCTTCGTACATGAAACACAAAAAGTTAACATGCAGGTACAGCAAGTAATTAGGAAGGCAAATGGAATGTTGGCCTTTATTTCAAGGGGTAGAGAGTATAAAAGTAGGGATGTCTTGCTATAACCGTACAGGGCAGTGGTGAGACCACACCTAGAGTACTACGTACAGTTTTGGTCCCCTTATTTAAGGAGGGATATACTTGCATTGGAGGCAGTTCAGAAAAGGTTCACTAGTTTGATTCTTGGGATGAAAGGGATGTCTTCTGAGGAAAGGTTGAGCAGGTTGGGCATTTACTCATTGGAGTTTAGAAGAATGAGAGGTGATCTTATTGAAACATAGAGGGGGAGAAATTCGGTATGGGGTGCAATTATCAGCCAGGCGCAAAGTTTAGCACCTGGCGCTAATTATTGTCTCTGACTGCAAACTTCTATCGCCCCTGGAGGTGATTGGAGCGCTAAATCAGGCGCTGCACACCTCTCTTAAGGCGCTAATGCCGAGGAGCGAGGCGTTACCTCAGAGCGCTGGCGAAGCTCATGTGATGTCAGTCAGCAATGGAACACAGACACACTGGCACCAGCCAGTTCTTAAAGGGGAGGGTTGACCTTGCTCTCCATCCACACCCTGCTCATTGCAGCCTTGTTCTCGGCCTGGAGAGACCTGTACATCAAATCTGCTGGAAAGAACAATGGAGAGGCCCAGGGGAAGAGTTCAGAGTGCAGCCCCCATAGTCTCTTCTAAATCGATGCAAGGAAGGTCAAATCAAAATGAACCTGTAAAGTGCTGCTCAGTTCCCAAAACTCCTTCACACAGCGTTGAATCTCTCGAGAAGTCTCTCTCTCTCTCTCTCAGAAGGCTTGGTGCAAAAATGTCACCGACAAAAAAAAGGCAGGAAGCAATTGCCTTTAAATAGCGCTCCTCCAGTCCCTTCCCGACTGCAAAACGCTCCCCTCAACCTGTCATTGCTAGTGGCAGGCGGTAAGGCAGGGGGCGCCACTCAATATCCGGTCCGGGGTGCTACCGGGGCGTTGCACGCTCGACTGATGTCATGATCTGCGGGTGCAGGAGATAGTGGTGGTAGTGTTTAGCGCCGCCACAAAATGTCTGGCCAATTTCGCGAGCGACGCAAATATCGCTGCGCCCGGGCACCAGTTGCTTTGCGCCCCATGAGCGTCCTCTTAGGGCACTAACGGGAGGCACAAAGCAACTGAATTTTTCCCCCTTAATCTATTCATTTTCTTCCACCTTCTTCCAACTAAATTCAGTTTACAAAGTCATAAGCATTGCTAACTGTTGTCTGAACTGATGCCATCTGTTTCTAATGTGAATTGCTGTAACTTCAGACAAAAATGTTAAATGTCTTTAGGCTTCAGATTTGGGCACGCTCAAAATGTGATATGCCCCACAAAAATTTGTGACAAAATTGCTGTGAAAATGAAGGCCACTGAAGCTTGCCATTAAAAGAGGAAGGAACAAACCAAGTAACTCCAGCGGAACAGTTCCATCAAACAAATGAGCACCTCGAAATTATCAGCTAATTAGGGAGAATCAGCACGGTTTTGTAAAGGTAGGTAACACCTAACTAGCTTAGTAGAGTTCTTTGACAGGATCACTGAGATGATGGATAAAGGAAAATCAAATATATACATGGATATTCAGAGGCTTTTGATAAGGTTCCACACAAGAGCTGCAATAGAGATGGATGGCATGGATAAAAAAAAGTTAGAAGACAAGAGGCAGAGGGTTGCAATAAGAGGAACATTTTCAGATTGATGGGCAGTGACAAGAGGTGTTCTCCCGGGATTAATGCTGGGGACCCAATTTTCATTCCACATATAAATAATCTAGATTTGGGAAGACAGAGGATTCTATCCATCGCTGCAGATGACACAAAGCTAGGAAGTATAGTGAATTGTGAAGGAAAGTGCAGAAAATTGCAAAAGAAAACAGCAAGTGGGAGGGAAAATAGTAGATTCAGTTGAACATAATGGGCCCGATTTTAAACATCGCCGCGTCCGGGTGCTAATTGCTTTTTGCCCTCTTAGGGCGCTAATGGGAGGTGCAAAGCAACTGAATTTTTCCCCCATAAGATTCTGAGGGGGTTGGACAGGGTAGATGCTGAGAGAATGTTTCCCCTCGTGGGGGAATCTAGAACGAGGGGGCATAGTCTCAGAATAAGGGGTTTGCCCATTTAAGACGGAGATAAGGAGGAATTTCTTCTCTCAGAGGGTCGTGAATCTTTGGAATTCTCTACCCCACAGAGCTGTGGAAGCTGAGTCATTGAATATATTCAAGGCTGAGATAGACAGATTTTTGAGCGACAGGGAGTCAAGGGTTATGGGGAGTGGGCAGGAAAGTGGAGTTGAGGCCAAAATCGGATCAGCCATGATCTTATTAAATGGCGGAGCAGGCTTGAGGGGCCAAATGACCTGCTCCTGCTCCTATTTCTTATGTTCTTATATTCTTAAGCTCTTATGTTAAGAGGATGCTGCCATAGACATATTGAAGGAGAAGGTAGTAGAGACACTCGATAGGATAAAAATTGATAAAGAAGAGGTATTAGAAAGGCTGGCTGTACTTAAAGTAGATAAATCACCAGGAGCGGATGGGATGCATCCTAGGATGCTGAGGGAATTGAGGCCAGAAATCACGGAGATACTGGCTATAATATTCCAATCCACCATAGATACAGGGGTGGTTCCAGAGGATTGGAGAATTGTAAATGTTACACCATTGTTCAAAAAAGGGTGTAAAGATAAACCCAGCAACTACAGGCCAGTCAGTTTAACCTTGGTAGTGGGGAGTCTTTTAGAAACAGTAATCAGGAGCAAAATAAACAGTCACTTGGATAGGGGTAGATTAATTAAGGAAAGCCAGCATGGATTTGTTAAAGGCAAATCGTGTTTAACCAACTTGATCGAGTTTTTTGATGAGGTAACAGAGAGGGTTGATGAGGATAATACGGTTGACGTAGTGTACATGGATTTCCAAAAGGCATTCAACAAAGTGCCACATAATAGGCTTGCCAACAAAATTGAAGCCCATGGAATAAAAGGGACAGTGGCAGCATGGATACGAAATTGGCTAAGTGACAGGAAATAGAGAGTAGTGGTGAACAGTTGTTTTTCGGACTGGAGGAAGGTACACAGTGGTGTTCCCCAGGAGTTGGTTCTAGGACCACTGCATTTCTTGATATATATTAATAATTTGGACGTGGGTGTACAGGGCACAATTTCAAAATCTGCAGATGACACAAAACTTGGAAATATAGTGAACAGTGAGGAGGAGAGTGATAGACTGCAGGAAGACATAGACAGGCTGGTGAAATGGGCGGATACGTGACAGATGAAACTTAATGCAGAAAAGTGCAAAGTGATGCATTTTTGTACTGTAAAAAGAATGAGGAGAGGACATATAAACTAAAGGGTACAATCCTAAAGGGAGTGCATGAACAGAGAGACCTGGGGGTATGTGTGCAAAAATCGATGAAGGTGGCAGGGCAGGTTGAGAAAGCAGTTACGGGCTTCATAAATAGAGGTATAGAGTACAAAAGTGTGGCAATTATGATGAACCTGTATAAAATACTGGTTCGGCCCCAACTGGAGGAGTATTGTGTCCAATTCTGGGCACCACACTTTAGGAAGGATGTGAACGCCTTAGAGAGGGTGCAGAAAAGTTTTACAAGAATGAATCCAGGAATGAGAGACTTCAGTTACGTTGATAGACTGGAGAAGCTGGGGTTGTTCTCCTTGGAGTAGAGAAGATTGAGAGGAGATTTGATAGAAGTGTTCAAAATCATGAGGGGAATCGACAGAGTACATAGAGAGAAACTGTTCCCATGGGCAGAAGGGTCGAGAACCAGAGGGCACAGATTTAAGGTGATTGGCAAAAGAACCAAAGGCGACATAAGAAAAAACTTTTTTACACAGCGAGTGGTTAAGATCTGGAATTCACTGCCTGAAAGGGTAGTGGAGGCAGATTCAATCTTATCTTTCAAAAGGGAGTTGGATGAGTATCTGAAGGAAAGAAAATTGCAGGGCTATGGGGAAAGGGCGGGGGAGTGGGACTAGCTGAGTTTCGGCACAGGCTCGACGGGCCGAATGGCCTTCTTCTATGCTGTAACCATTCTATGATTCCAAGATTCGACGATTCTATGAATGCTAACTGCTGCACCGGTGCTAATCACCACAATTTTGCCTGTATTGTAATAAATATGTAAATGGTGTGCAAATACATGTAAATTCATGCTCAAACTGGCCTTTATTTTTTTTTCCACTGGCAGCAGCTATCGTCTTAGTTTATTCTCTTACTTGCCCTGCACAAATCAATCGGAACTGCTTCATATTCTGTTCAGGCTTTCCATTAAAATATAGATTTAAAAAGATAAATATCTAAACGTTAATTAAAAGAGCAGAAATTAGTCATCATTGCGCCCATTTTCCAGAAGGACATCTGAAAAATGTCCAATGCTAGTGAGGGGCCGAATGCCTATTTTAGGTCCCTATCTAGAAATTGGGCTGTCCTGAGTGGAGCAGGAGTTGGGCCAATTTACTTTGGCACAGCTCACTTGTAAGTGAGTTGTGCCTTGAAGAATGGCAAAAGGATTTATTTTGTTATATAAGGATGCACCCTATCAAATCCCTTTACAATTTTAACGACCTCGATTAGATCACCCCTCAACGGAATACAAGTCAAGTTAATGCAACCTGTCCTGATAATTTAACCATTTAAGCCCCAGTATCATTCAGCTGAATCTGCACTGTGCCCTCTCCAAAGCAATTATATCTTTCCTAAGGTACAGTCCCAAAAACTGAACACAGTACTCCAGATGGGGTCTGACCAAGGCTCTGGCCCTTTGACCAAGGAAGCATCACTTTTGTATTTCAACCTCCTTGAGATAAAGGCCAACATTCCATTAGCCTTTTTGATTGCATTTTGCACCTGTGCACTAGTGATATGTGTACGGGGACACATAAATTGCTTTACTCCTCTACAGCTCCTAGTCTCTCCCCATTAAGAACATATTCTAATTTGTCTTTCTTGGAATCAAAGTAGATGACTTCAAACTTGCCCACATTGAACTCCACCTGCCATAGTTTTGCCCACTCACTTAGTCAGTCTATATCCTTTTGTAACTTTTTGCTCCCATTTACACAACTTCCTGTGCCTCCTAACTTTGTGTCATCTACAAACTTGGATGTCCAGCTCTCTATTCCTTCACGTCATCGATATATATGGTGAAAACCTGAGGCCCCTTTACAGATTTCTGGGAACACCACTTGTCACATCCCACCAATCAGAAAATTTTAACTTTATCGCTACTTTGTCTCTTTTCTTTATATTCGTTCCTGGGATGTGGATGTCCAGCATTTATTGCCCATCCCTAATTGCCCTTGAGAAGGTGATGGTGAGCCACCATCTTGAACCGCTGCAGTCTGTGTGGTTAAGGTACTCCCACAGTGCTGTTAGGAAGGGAGTTCCAGGAATTTGACCCAGCGACGATGAAGGATCGGCGAGATACTTGTCCAAATCAAGATGGTGTGTAACTTGGAGGGGAACTTGCAGAAATTAGTCATCGTTGCTCCCATGCGCCTGCTGCCTTGTCCTTCTAGGTGGTAGAGGTTGCGGGTTTGGGAGGTGCTGTCGAAGAAGCCCTGGCTAGTTGCTGCAGTGCATCTTGTAGATGGTACACACTGCAATCACGGTGCAGGAAGTGAATGTTTAAGGTGGTGGTTGGGGTGCCAATGAAGTGGGCTGCTTTGTCCTGGATGTTGTCGAGCTTCTTGAGTGTTGTTGGAGCTGCACTCCTCCAGGCAAGTGGATTGTATTCCATCACACTCCTGACCTGTGCCTTCTAGATGGTGGAAAGGCTTTGGGGGGGTGGGGGGGGTCCGGAAGTGAGACACGTGCCACAGAATACCCAGCCTCTGGCCTGCTCTTGTGGCCACAGTATTTATGTGGCTGTTCCAGTTAAGTTTTGGTCAATGGTGACCCCCAGGATGTTGATGGTGGGAGATTTGGTGATGGTAATGTTGTTGAATGTCAAGGGGCAGTGGTTAGACTCTCGCCTGTTGAAGATAGTCATTGCCTGGCACTTGTGTGGCACAAAGGTTACTTGCCACTTATCAGCCCAAGCCTGAATGTCATCCAGGTCTTGCTGCATGCGGGCACGGACTGCTTCTTTATCTAAGGAGTTGTGAATGTCGCTGAACATTGTGCAGTCATCAGCAAACCTCTCCACTTTAGAACTTATGATGGAAAGAAGGTCATTGATGAAGCAGCTGAAGATGGTTGGGCCTAGGACACTGCCCTGAGGAACCCCTGCAGCGATGTCCTGGGACTGAGATGATTGACCTCCAACTACCACAACCATCTTCCTTTGTGCTAGGTATGACTCCAGCAGTGGAGAATTTTCCCCCTGATTTCCATTGACTTCAGTTATTACTAGGGCTCCTTGATGCCACACTCGGACAAATGCTGCCTTGATATCAAGGGCAGTCACTCTCACCTCACCTCTGGAATTCAGCTCTTTTATCCATGTTTGGACCAAGGCTGCTATGAGGTCTGCAACCAAGTGGTCCTGGCAGAACCCAAACTGAGCATCAGTGAACAGGTTATTGGTGAGGAAGTGCTGCTTGATAGCACTGTCAATGACTCCTTCCATCACTTTGTTGATGATTAAGAGTAGACTGATGGGGCGGTAATTGGCAGGATTGGATTTGTCCTGCTTTTTGTGGACAGGACATACCTGGCCAGTTTTCCACATTGTCGGGTAGATGCCAATTTTGTAGCTGTACTGGAACAGTTTGGCTAGAGGCACGGCTCGTTCTGGAGCACAAGCCTTCAGCATGACAGCCGGGATGTTGTTGGGGCCCATAGCCTTTCCTGTATCCAGTGCGCTCAGTCTCTTTTTATCACCTGGAGTAAATCGAATTGGCTGAAGACTGGCTTCTGTGGTGGTGGGAACCTCAGGAGAATCATCCACTTGGCACTTCTGGCTGAAGATGGTTGCAAACGCTTCAGCCTTGTCTTTTGCACACACATGATGGGCTTTGCCATCATTGAGGATGGGGATGTTCATGGAGCCTCCCCCTCCCATTAGTTGTTTAATTGTCCACCACCATTCACGACTGGATGTGGCAGGACTGCAAAGCTTTGATCTGATCCATTGATTATGGGATCACTTAGCTCTGTCTATAGCATGCTGCTTCTGCTGTTTAGCATGCATGTAATCCTGTGTTGCAGCTACCCGAGGTTGGCACCTCATTTTTAGGTACGCCTGGTGCTGCTCCTGGCATGTTCTTCTACATTGAATCAGGGTTGGTCCCCTGGCTTGATGATAATGGTAGCATGAGGGATATGCTGGGCCATGAGGTTACAGATAGCGGTTGAATAGTACCTCCCAATCATTTACCAACCCAAGTCACAAGGTAATGTCCAATTCCTTTACATTCCTGGATGTTTGCTTATTCTCTCTAATTAGAAAAGAGCCAAGAAGCAGAAAAACAATACTTGAACTTCAAACATTGTTAAATTTCCACTGTGATTGCCCAGTTAAGAAAGACTTGCATTTATATAGCGCTTTTCACATCCACTGGACATCTCAAAATGCTTTACAGTCAATGAAGTACTTTTGGAGTGTAGTCACTGTGTAGGATTCGCAAAATTGGATTTAATATTAATAAGGGTTAAATGGCAGAAGAGGCCGTGATTTTAAAGACTGTTTTAAAAGAAGCTCAGAAAAAGGGGCATACAAAATGGCCACCATACCATGTGACCAACTTATTGGGACACTTTAAAATGGTTCCTGCGCAACCTCAGACAGATTTGTGGATTCAACCCACAGTAAGTTCTGGAAGCCGTTTCTGAGAGAACGAAACCAGACCCACAGGTATGCATATGGATTAGATGCAGATCTAGTCAAGATCGGCCTGGAGACAGAGGCCATCAAGATGTTGCCCCAGACAAAAGGGGACAATTTCATATTCATGAGAACAGCACCCAGGACTAGATAACGAGGTCAGCAGGCCATTAAAAACAATGGAGGTAATTTCAAACCAGAGATGGGCCTGTTACCAGCCGTTTAAGACATTTTAAAATATAATGGCTACCCCACTGTGCTCGCAGCCCGCCAAAATTAAAACAAAGACTAACCTGATTTTGGGCGGGAAGTGAAGCCTCTGGAAGAAAGGTATATCTGGAGAGACTTTTCGGCAGTTGAGACAAGCTGGCAGCTGGAGGACACACAGGCACACAGGCAGACACGCCGGGTTGGAGAGCTGGAAACACGCAGCTTGAATCCGGACACCCAGAAGAAGGAACAGTCAGAATCGCAGGCGTTCCGCCCCGGGGAAGCACATCGGGAGATCATCGACCGTCCCCGGGCCGTTGCCGGAACGAGAGGCCATCGACTCAACTTGGGAGAAGAAACAAAAAAATAAAGGTCCCAAGCGAAGAAACCTTCCAGCCACCACGGCTCGGTAGAAGAGAGGAAAGGAACCTGAAGAAGCGATGGGAGCCAGCCTAAGGCTCCTCTAACCAGGGTCGAGCCGACGATCCTCGACCCCGCTGACATCCAGGCCCGCCGGTGTCCAGCCGCCCCCGACCCCCACCTCAGGAGAGAGGTGTGGCGCAGCTCGCAGGGGCTCCACGATCCACGTGGAGACGAGACGCCTGAAAGGACCAAACACAGACTCGATTTCAAAACCGTGCACTTCCTAGTGGGATTGGTGAGCATGTTTCTGGCCCTTCACAATCAGATCTAGGTAGGTTTAATAAGGGGGTGGATTTAAGGGTACAATTAACATGAGTTGTTGTCCCTCGATGTTCCGTGTGTTTCCTTATTTCATGATAATCTTTGTAGAGTATAAGATGCCTGTATTTGCTTTAGTTAGTACTGTGTCGTTATGATTTGTTTGTGTGTTTTTCCCTCCCATGTACTCCCTCATCTGCTTGCATTTGATTTGATATTTTTCCTTATGCAATAAAGTTTCATTTTGTTTCATCAAACTTGGTCTCCATGAGTTTTCTCTACATTGTAGTTCCTGCGCCTAATTCCAGAGTACAGAATCTAAGGGGCAAGTGGGTCGAACCACTCAAGGTTTACTGTGCAAGAGAGAGAGGCCTCTAGAGAGAGAAACCTCAGGGAAACCTCTCGAGGAAAACCCCTTACACCTGTTATAATGTGGGAAACGCAGCAGCCAATTTGCACACAGCAAGCTCCCATAAACAACAATGTGATAATGACCAGATAATCTGTTTTAGTGATCTTGATAGAGAGATAAATATTGACCAGGACACCGGGGATAATTCCCTGCTCTTCTTCGAAATAGTGCCATGGGATCTTTTACGTCCATCTGAGAGAGCAGACGGGGCCTCGGTTTAACATCTCATCCGAAAGACGGCACCTTCTACAGTGCAGCACTCCCTCAGCACTGCACTGGAGTGTCAGCCTAGCTTTTTGTGCTCAAGTCTCTGGAGTGGGACCTGAACCCACAACCTTCTGACTCAGAGCCACAGCACACACTTAAGGTGGGACTGTTGGAGTACGTATTAGGCAATGGAAAATCTATTAGTTTGCATCTAGGTGCAATTTCACCAAGCCTTTCTTTGCTTTTAACACCCAATGCGGTTAAATTTATGACATCAGTCTTTGGCTGCAGTTCCCTCCAGCTGAACCCAATGAATCCACCTCATATAGGCTTGTCCAATCTGTGGCCCTAACTCTTGCAAACCAACCCTCCAGACCTTGGCAACTCAGAATCTTTAGTGCCTATAATTCTTAGTTGATGGCTTTTCCTATTTGAATTATGTCGACCTGACCTGGAGGTTTGTAAGAGTTGTCTTTAGTGTAGTTACCTCATTGCTGGGAAAGCTCTAAATCAGGACACCAAGATGTGTGGCTATCATTGAGATTGTGACTGCTGCTGCTTTCAATGGAGAGGTATTCAGGAATAGAAGCCAGCTTCACAGTTGTATCTTGGCAATGGTACATCATTCCAAATCAGAGCGAGCAGCTGAAATCAGGCAGTGATGGAGAAAATATGTGCTGAGTGTAATCAATTGTAGACACTGCAAATCGTTCTGAATTATATTAAAGAATCTATTTTCTGGATGTAAAACTACAAAGAAACACTGCATGGGGTAGATTTTTGTGTGACAGCTTCCATCAGACAGGAGGCGGACAGCACGAGCCCAACACCAACCCAATGGAAGCGGTCCAAGGCCTGACCAATTTTCATGGTTGAGCTTCATAGAAATTCCATCGGTGAGCTGCTCGCATATTTAGAGCAGCTTGCCGAGCGGAGGGAAATGAAAATCCAAGGTCTCCTCCACGCAGCCCAGCTAGTTCATGTGAGTTAAAGGGGGCAATCCCAAGAGAGGGTCATTGAGGGTTGGGCATCACAGGGGCGATCTTTGTGCGACCAGGAGGAACATTGATGGTCTTCCTGGCTCCACATAAATCACTTCTAAATCTTTTAAAAAACTTTTTCTGTGTGGCCTGCAGCCGTCCCTTTAAGGGCCACTGGTTAGGCCATTCAACACCAATAAGCCAACCATGCCCAAAGCGCACTCTGCCCACATTTACATCATAGGACCTTGATATGCATGAGCTAATGCGGCTCCTGCCTGTTTCCGGCAGGCGTCTGGGCCACTCATTTTAAAACCTTAACCAAAATGGCCGAGACCCAGACATCGGCTGGAATGGGATGGTCAGTCTTACACTACTATTTAATCAGACTAACTCCTCGTTCTTTACGTGGTGGAGGGGATTAAAATTGACCCCTATGGCTTTGAGTTTCAGAATCCACTGTGCTTTCCTGGATTATTTCTTTAAAAGTAAATAAATCCTGCAAGACATTCTTCACTTACTCAACTCTGTATGGAGACCAGATATTTAGGCATTGATATAACAACAACAAATTGTGTTTGCATAAGTGCCTTTAACATAGTAAAACATCCCAAGGCACTTCACAGGTGTGTTATCAAACAAAACTTGACACGAGCCACATAAGGAGATATTAGGGCAGATTTGGTCAAAGAGGTAGGTTTTAAGGAGCGTAGAGAGGCGGAGAGGTTTAGGGAGGGAATTTCAGAGCTTAGGGCCTTGGCAGCTGAAGGCATAATCACCAATGCTGGAGCAATTAAAATTATGGATGCTCAAGAGGCCAGAATTGGAGGAGCGCAGATATCGCGGAAGGTTGTAGTACTGGAGAAGATTACAGAAATAGGGAGGGGCGACCATGGAGAGATTTGAAAACAAGGATAAGAATTTTAAAATCAAAGCATTGCTTAACCGGGAGCCAATGTAGGACAACGAGTACAGGGGTGATGGGAGAACGGGACTTGTTGCAAATTGGGACATGGGCAGAGTTTTAGATGACCTCAAGTTTACGGAGGGTAGAAAGTGGGAGGTCGAGCAGGAGTGCATTGGAATAGTCAATTCTAGAGGAACAAAGGCATGGATAAGGGTTTCAGCAGCAGATGAGCTGAGGCGGGGCGGAGTTGGGTGGTGTTACGGAGGTGGAAATAGGCGGTCTTAGTGATGGCGCGGATATGTGGTCAGAAGCTCATCTCGTACATACATGTTGTGATGTGTTTTTGCCATCAACTCTTCAGGTTATTGTACTTTATGTGAAGGCACTTTAGAATTTGCAAACTGTATGTGGAATTTAAAATGGCGCAAATGACAATATAAGGCATTCAATCTAGCCGGAATGAACTATGTGGAGATGGCCTCAAAATTGTGGCACATAGAATACAGCACTGTAAAATAAAAATAATAAAGGAAGGTAACCCCAGTTCCAGCAACACTGAACCCTCAAGTAGGAGGAACACTCACTTTATGAGCAGGGTTTAGAGTTTCACTTTTGCAGAAATAATACAGAACAAAGCTAAATTATTTAAAGTAGCAAAGAAAAACAGCATTAGTCCTTTAAGACACAGACACGCAGATAATATTCGCTCGATGAATATCCACTAGAAAGTAAGAGGAAAGAAAAAGAGATACGAACATTGTGTAATGATCTGAAGCTGTTACTAAGAGCTGGTTAATTAAAAGGAAGCTGTCTCAAACCTACAACTACACTTATAAGGTAGCCAATACTGTTGGGCAAGCCTGATATATTGGCCACCATCACCAACAGCAATAGGATAACTCTGCTACCAAAGGCAATTATTCACACTAGTGGATCTCCCAGGATGGGGTTCATGGTGAGTGGCAGTATATTTTGCTTCATAATGATAGAAATGATAGGGGCAAGTAATGCAGAATGTATTATTGTATAATAGATCTGATAATCAGAAGTATGAATGAAATGTCGGACTGAATTTTGTGATGTGCACAGAGACAATGAAGTGAGTTTTAAAGTGTTTTTTGATTGGATCCTGTGAAACTTATTAATCTGAAAGCAAGCCGTCTTTCAGATGTGACATTAAACCGAGGCCCCGTCTACTCTCTCAGGTGGATGAAAAAGATCCCATGGCACTATTTCAAAGGAGATCAGGGGAGCTAGCCCTGGTGTCTTGGACAATATTTATCCTTCAATCAACATCACTAAAACAGATTGTCTGGTCATTATCACATTGCTGTTTGTGGGAGCTTGCTGTGTGCTAATTGGCTGCCGCGTTTCCTACATTGCAACAGTGACTACACTTCAAAAACTGCGTCATTGGCTGTAAAGCTCTTTGGTGGTCGTGAAAGGCGCTATGTAACTGCAAGGCTTTCTTTCTTCTTTCTTTCCTAGATTTCAAGCCTTACCTGGGTGGAGTTCAGAAAGGAATGTCTGGCAGGGATGATTTCAGACCAGCAACAAAACCCACCTGATTTTCCTTCCATTTAAATGAATGAAAGGAAAATCTGTCAGGTTCTGTAAAGAGTGTGCAATCCTCCTCACCAGATTTCCGTCCCTGCGCCCCATACAGGGGAAGCTTAATTTCCAGGCCATAAAGACAAAGTCTACCCCAATATGTATTCTGAAGTGCAGACAGGGCACTAGTGAGAAGAACCTGGTTCTTCTTCCTCTGCTTTTTCTTCACCCACATCTAGAGGGAAAAAGGAAGACAGTTTAGAATGGCTGGTCGAGGAGCTGAATTCACATGTAACTTTCAATAGCTGGAGTGACATGACAGTTTCATACTAATGTTTGCTGGAAGCTAATGCACAGGACAGTTGGAGGAGGAGGTAAAGAACCAGGTGTTGTGCACAAACCTGCAGCTGGCATATGCCCTCCTACTTGGCCATCTCTGACTCTGTCTATGGATTCTCTTTCCAGGATCTAAAGAGCTTCTTCCTCGTAGGGTACGAGAGTTGGAGCTTTGGGTATCGACCACCCATCACTAATCTCTCTCCACTGCTTAAGCTTTTTTTCTCCTTGAGCATAAAGTGAGACTTATCTTTTTTTTCCTGAGACACAGTAAAACTCAATTGCAAGTAAGCAGAGTATAATGGAGATGGTGACAAGTGCTTGCAACAAGCAATTATATGAGGATTTTAGTGGGGTGAATGCATGTCAGGTTATGAATTAAAGAAGACATCCAGGTGAAAGCTGGGTGTATACAGAGCACCTCCTAAGCATTGATGTTAAGCAATTCAAGCCCTTTAACAAAGCATGAGGTGAAATGAATTGAACTAGCTGGAATACTTGTTCCCAATGCATGTGTGGTTTCTGCTGCTGGTTCCTCTTACCTTGCTTCACCTGGCCAGGTCTTTAAAATTATGAAAGGTTTTGATAGAGTGGATACAGAGAGAATGTTTCCACTGTTTAGGGCGGCACGGTGGCATAGTGGTTAGCACTGTTGCCTCACAGCGCCAGGGACCCGGGTTCGAATCCGGCCTCGGGTGACTGTCTGTGTGGAGTTTGCACATTCTCCCCGTGTTTGCGTGGGTTTCCTCCGGGTGCTCCGGTTTCCTCCCACAGTCCAAAGATGTGCAGGTTAGGTTGATTGGCTATGATAAATTGACCCTTAGTGTTAGGGGGATTAAATACGTGGGGTTACGGGGATAGGGTGGGATATGTGTTGGTGCAGGGGTTACGGGGATCGGGTGGGATATGTGTCGGTGCAGGCTCGATGGGCCGAAATGGCCTCTATCTGCACTGTGGGGTTTCTGTGATTCTGTGATTCTGTGATTGTGGGGAACAGCATAACTAGAGGCCATTAATATAAGATAGTCACCAAGAAATCCAACAGGGAATTCAGAAGAAACTTCTCTACCCAAAGAGTGGTGAGAGTGTGGAACTCGCTACCACGGCGAGTGGTTGAAGGGAATAGTATAGATGCATTTAAGGGGAGGCTAGACAAGCATATGAGGGAGAAGGGAATAGAGGGTTATGCTGATAGATTTAGATGAGGAAAGACGGGAGGAGGCTCGAGTGGAGCATAAACACTGGCATGGACTGGTTGGCCTGAATGACCTGTTTCTGTGCCGTGTATCCTATGTAATCCTATGTAATTAAATATCTTCCAACACTTGCTGTTGCTGCTGTGCTGTTCTCCTTTGGAATTTATGCCATTGAGAACCAAAGTTGTTGATCCTCCATTGTCTAGCTTCCAATGGAAGCACTTTGGTAACTTTATCAGAACACCTGGGGGCTCTTTGTCATCCAGCAAGCCTGACAGATATTGTCTGCAAGCCAAGTAATTCAATTGGTTTGTTTAAGATACGCTCCTTTGCTAGCCCTGTAAATTGCTGCAGGCCTTTTAAATCCCCACCCTGCTGAATTGCAAGCTTTCAATCAGAGACAGTAATAAAGCTGGTAGCTTACCCGCATTATTAAAATTTAGCTGACTCCATTAACTATGGCAGGGTTAGGCCACTTGATTTGGGTGTCATGAGTGGTGCCCCATCATTATTCCATTCAGGTTTTTACCCAAGCATAAACTCCAACCCCATGTGCTTTAACTCAGTTATTCTGGTAACATGGGCCAGTGCCTAGAATTTGTTCCCTCAAGCTGCAAACGAATTTTAGACTGCACGCATATATCCAGCACCATTTTTAACAGTCACAATGTAGAAAATGCAAACTTGTGAGATTGGTGGCCAATTCCATTCAGGAAAATTAATTAAGAATGGTGATATCATCAGTGTCCTTGACAACAGCATGTTCTTATTTTTTTGTATTCTTTGATCAGGTTTCACCGCCATCCGTTTATCATCACTGCTCTCTAACGGGTCATCTGTAATACATTACAGTGCTGCCTATTGTGCAGGATGCAAAAGACAGAAATATGGCCAGAAAGCTTTCACTTTCCCATGATTTCAAAACATCCAATTTTCATTTATAAAATACCAACCATACATTGTATGACTATCTCTATAGTATTTGAGCTCCATTGTACCACTGTCAAACATGTTTTTGGAGAATTTGGTTTTGAGGTCATGAAGCATTACTCTAGACCACAGTTGCTGTCACTGCCCCTAAAGACATCAACAAAACACCAGACAATGAACAGTGCATAAGACACCGAGATCCATATGGTAACATCTTACTTGGCAGTCGATTCTCTTTGTCGAGTCTAAAATTAGCAAGGATAAGTGAGCTAGAGGTATTGCCAGACACCCATGCTGATATTGCTGGCATTGCATACCAACTGTACTTTCATAGAATGGAAACCGCATCAATATTAACATGTGGAGTCAGGAGACAAGTAGCAGAATGGATAGCTAGCTGGCTTCAAGACAGAGAGTAGGGGTAAAAGGTGGCAGAAGTGGCAGAAGGTGGGTAGTGGTGTTCCAGAAGGAGCAGTGCTGGGACCCCTGTTGTTCACAATTTATATTAACGATTTAGACTTTGGAATCAAAAACACAATTTCTAAATTTGCGGATGACATCAAATTGGGGGGGGTAGTCAATACTGAGAAGGACTGCGACAAATTACAGGAGGACTGTACTGGCCGCGCTAGACGTGCTCCTATCTAGTTATCCAGCAAGTTAAACACTTATTCAAAATAATTCTTCGTGAAGCCGTTTGCTGTTTGAAGCCTTTACTTGAATAATTTTTTGTGAAACTGTAAACAAAGATAAAGTATGTTTTGTACATAAACTGAGTACTATACATTTGATATTACATAAGATATAAACATATTTACAACAGTAGAATAGACTAATTGTATAACTAACTAACATTTGGACTAACATCTGTAACTATCAAATATTCAAAAAAGGTGGTAGAGAAAAGGCGTGGAATTATAGACCGGTAAGCTTGACATCAGTAGTGGGGAAAATGCTAGAGTCCATTATAAAAGATGTAATAGCAGAGCACTTGGAAAGCAGTGACTGGATCGGACAAAGTCAACATGGATTTACAAAAGGTAAATCATGCTTGACTAATCTACTGGAATTTTTTGAGGATATAACTGGCAAAATAGATAAGGGAGAACCAGTGGATGTGGTGTATTTGGACTTTCAGAAGGCTTTCGATAAGGTCCCACATAAGAGATTAGCGTGCAAAATTAAGCCACATGGGATTGGGGGCAAGGTATTGACTTGGATAGAGAACTGGTTGGCGGACAGAAAGCAAAGAGTTGGAATAAATGGGTCGTTTTCCGAGTGGCAGGCAGTGACAAGTGGGGTACCGCAAGGATCGGTCCTAGGACCCCAGCTGTTCACAATATATATTAATGATCTGGACGAGGGAATTGGATGTAATATCTCCAAATTTGCAGACGACGCAAAGCTGTGTGGGAGGGTATGCTGTGAGGAGGATGTCGTGAAACTCCAGCACGATTTGGACAGGTTGGGTGATTGGGCAGAAACATGGCAAATGCACTATAATGTGGATAAATGTGAGGTTATCCACTTTGGTGGTAAAAACAGGAAGGCAGATTATTATTTGAATGGCAATAGATTGGGAGAAGGGGAAGTGCAAAGAGACCTGGGTGTTCTTGTACACCAGTCGCTGAAGGTAAGCATGCAGGTGCAGCAGGCGGTTAAGAAGGCAAATGGTATGTTGGCCTTCGTAGCAAGAGGGTTCGAGTACAAGAACAAGGATGTCTTGCTGCAGTTGTACAGGGCCTTGGTGAGACCACACCTTGAGTATTGTGTGCAGTTTTGGTCGCCTTACCTGAGGAAGGACATTCTTGCTATGGAAGGAGTGCAGCAAAGATTCACCAGGCTGATACCTGGGATGGCAGGAATGACGTATGAGGAGAGATTGTGTCGATTGGGCTTATACTCACTGGAGTTTAGAAGATTGAGAGGGGATCTCATCGAAACCTATAAAATTCTGTCAGGCCTGGACAGACTAAATGCAGGAAGGATGTTTCTGATGGCTGGGGAGTCCAAAACCAGGGGTCATAGTCTAAGGATAAGGGGTAGGACATTTAGGACTGAGATGAGGAGGAATTTCTTCACCCAGAGAGTGGTGAACCTGTGGAATTCTCTGCCACAGAGAGTGGTGGAGGCCAGTTCATTAAGTATATTCAAGAAAGAGTTGGATATATTTCTTAAGGCTAAAGGGATCAAGGGATATGGGGAGAAGGCAGGGACAGGGTACTGAATTTGGATGATCAGCCATGATCTCATTGAATGGCAGAGCAGGCTCGAAGGGCTGAATGACCTACTCCTGCTCCTATCTTCTATGTTTCTATGTTAACCTTTTATAAACATATTATTGTCAAAATACTACTCTGACAACATTGCTATTATGCTAACAAACAAAGATACTCACAGATATTACGCTTGGCCTAACATATGAAATCAGATTACATTGGATTGTGAAACCCTCATGGAATCCTCCATTACTGCCAGGTTCTTCCTGGAATTCTACTTCCTGGGATTCTACTTCCTGGGTTACTCAGGAAGAAAGGTACGAAGGTCAAATGACCTCTCACAGGAATCACACAGAATCACAGAAACCCCACAGTGCAGATAGAGACCATTTCGGCCCATCGAGTCTGCACCGACACATATCCCACCCGATCCCCGTAACCCCTACACCAACACATATCCCACCTTATCCCCGTAACCCCACGTATTTAATCCCCCTAACACTAAGGGTCAATTTTTTTATCATAGCCAATCAACCTAACCCGCACATCAAATGACCTCTGTTTCATACAAACACACTGCTAACACATAACCACTACCAGAGGGTGCTATCTGCACGTAAAATAGTCCATCGGTCCAGAACACTCCCCGTCTGGGGTCGTCAACGACTCCACATAGTCCGAACTCTACTTGTCACTGGAGTCCTCTGGCGACAAAAGAAGAACCACCTCGGAGGCGGTCCGTCGGTGTCGATGATAGGATGCAGCTTCCGTAGACTGCTGTGAGGAGGTAGGTTGCGTTCTGCTACGCACAGTTCCAATCTGGGTATGGTGAAGTCTGGCTGGGGCGCCAACTTGCCTCTATCAAAGACGAAGCCGATTTTGCTTTGTCCTTCTTGAGTGGTGACCTTCAGATAAGCCACACTTGCAATGGCCTTAGCGGATGCGTCTGCAAAGATGCAAAGCTCTTTGAATTGGGCATGTAAGGGAGAGAAAGACGAATAGCAGTGAGGTATTCGGATCTCCTGTAAGTCTTGGAGTGAGTCTCTCCATCTGTCCCACTCTGCTTCCATCTCTTCAGGGAGAGGTGAGTCCCACTCTTCAGCACGTGTGGAGAGTTCCCTGAGGAGCAGCCTGCCTTGTATGGTGACAGGGGCTAAGAAGCCGAGAGGGTCGTATAGGCTGTTGACTGTAGAGAGTACTCCTCTACGTGTGAAGTGTTTCTTGACGTCTAAGACTTGGAACGTGAACGTGTCTGTTGCTATGTTCCATGACACCCCTAGGCTACGCTGTAGGGGGAGGTCATCAGTGAAGAGGTCTAGGTCTTTGACGTCCTTAGCACGATCTTCAGGGGGGAATGCCTCCATCACTGCTGGTCTGTTAGAGGCTATCTTATGTAGCCTGAGGTTGGATAGTGCAAGTAGTTCCTGGGCTCGTCCGAGGGTACTGATGGCCTCTGCTTCGGTCGGGAATGACTTCAGTGCGTCGTCGACATAGAATTCTCGTTCGATGAACCCTCTCACATCACTGCCCAAGTCGTCGTCTTCTTCCTTGGCAGCCCTCCTTAGTCCGTATATGGCGACAGCAGGGGATGGGCTATTCCCAAAGACATGGACACGCATTCTGTAGTCCACAATGTCTCTATTGGGGTCATTGTCCCGATACCACAGGAAGCGGAGGAAGTCTCTGTGGTCTTCTCTCACCACGAAGCAATGAAACATGTGCTGGATATCGGCAGTGATGGCGACGGGCTCTTTCCTGAATCTCATGAGCACTCCCAAGAGGCTGTTGTTAAGATCGGGCCCTGTGAGGAGTACATCGTTGAGAGAGACTCCCCGATATGGTGCACTGGAGTCAAACACTACGTGGATCTGACTACTGCATGGGGTAAGGTAGCTTGGACGACCATTCTCCAAGATGGAAGTCTTGTGTGCTCACCTGAGAGGGCTTGTTCTCTAGTGTGCGACGTCCTACAGGGTACACATTAACGAGGCATATCATGGAGCATGCTCTTGCGCTCACTCCTTCTCCACACATCTCGGTGCACCTGGATGTAATCTCCGGACCGGCAGCTCCCTCTCTCTCCCCGCCGTGCTCTGAAGCGGGAGGAGGCGACTCTGACTCCCAAGGAGCTGGGCCTGGGTGTAGTGCTGAAACGTGCCAATCACTTTCGCCTTCTGTGCATTTTGCATCAACCTTGCAGTTCTCAGAAGAATCACAGAATCACACAGAAACCCCACAGTGCAGATAGAGGCCATTTCGGCCCATCGAGCCTGCACCGACGCATATCCCACCCGATCCCTGTAACCCCTACACCAACACATATCCCACCCTATCCCCGTAACCCCATGTATTTAATTCCCCTAACACTAAGGGTCAATTTATCATAGCCAATCAACCTAACCTGCACATCTTTGGACTGTGGGAGGAAACCGGAGCACCCGGAGGAAACCCACGCAAACACGGGGAGAATGTGCAAACTCCACACAGACAGTCGCCCGAGGCCAGATTCGAACCCGGGTCCCTGGCGCTGTGAGGCAACAGTGCTAACCACTATGCCACCGTGCTTGGCGAGATGGTTCGTGGAAGAGCAGCACTTGAAACATATAGAGTTCTCTTTAAGATATTGTTTCTGATCTTCCAGGGGCATCTCCCTGAAGCCTCTGCACTTCTTTAAAGGATGGGGCTTGTTGTGGATAGGGCATTGTTTGCTCATATCCTCAGGTTTCTTCTGAATCTTTGTGTTCTCAGTTGAGGACATTTGCATTTTGTGGACAGATATTGGTGTCTTTCCATGTCTGTCGAACTTGTCTCTTCTGGCAAGTGCTGGGTGGGCGGAGAAGAAGTTGAAGCTGGGGTCGTTCCTGGCTTTGGCTTCTTTATGGATGAATTTAACGAACGCAGAGAATGGTGGGAACGCCACGTTGTGCTTTAGCTTGAACTTTGATCCAAACGTTATCCACTTCTCCTGCAGGTTAAATGGAAGCTTCTCAATGATGGGACTTACCCCTCTGGAAGTGTCTAAGTACGATAGACCGGGTAGGTAGCCGTCCTGCTTTGCGGCTTCGAGTTCCGACAGCAGATCTCCAAGGTCGCGGAGCTTCTGGGGTTCCTTACTCGTCAACCTCGGAAAGTTCTCCAACCTGTCAAAGAGAGCCCTTTCAATGGCTTCGGGCGAGCCGTAGCTTTCTTCCAGCCTCGCCCAAGCCTTCTTCAACCCCTCTGGCAGCTGTCCCACATTGGCCGCTTTTATCCTGCAGGCCTGTCCGGCGGACTCTGGGCCAAGCCATTTGATAAGGAGGCCGAGCTCTTCTCCTGCCGACAGGTCTAAGCTCGATATGGCATCGTGGAAGCAGGACTTCCAAGCCCGATAATTTTCCGGCCTGTCATCAAACTTGATTAACCCCGAAGTCACCAGCTGGGTGCGTGCAAGGTATTTGGCAAGGTCGTAGGTGCTGGGACCTGTGCCAGGGTTGCCTTGGCTAGGGGCTCTGTTGGGGGTCTCAAGGAACCGAGAGGGGATTTGCCTCTGACTTTCTCTATTCGGCGTCCTATTCCTCTGCACTGTGTCTTCCATTCTGCTGGCGGAGACTCTGCGGCTTGAGGCATGCCGTCTGCTTTGACCTTGATTGGCAACTTGTGGCATGTTATACGAAGTGCTTGCGTCTGTAGAGATGTGCGGGCCTTCATCCCTTTCTCCTGTAAACTGTATGTTGGCATGGTCGCTCATGTAATCTATGGTGCGCTGTCGTGGACTCTGCCATAAAACGGGAATTAAAGGTTTGTAAGCTGTCTCGGGATCAGCTCCCTCCAAAATTGCCCCAAATACTTGTGTCTCGGCTAATGCAGCATCTATCTCTTTTTGTTGCTGCAGAGTGTCTAATGTCGCTTGCAGGCGGGCTTGTTCATCCTGGCGTTCCACTTGGTGACGGGCCTGTTCCACTTGGAATCGGGCCTGTTCAGCTTGGAGTCGGGCCTGTTCAGCTTGGAGACGGGCCTGTCTTACTTTTATTTCTATTTCACTGTTCACATGCGCAGCTCTGGCTTGAGCTGCCACTAGCTTAGCCCGTGCTCTGGCGATAGTCACACTTATTCTAGAACCACCTGATGACCGTGAACCAGCTTGCGATCTGATGTAACCGGAGCTTATAGACCGATTGTCACCTTCTACAGTTTCATCTGCCTGTTTAAGGTCTTCTCCTCGCTGCAAAGCATTTTCGTTATTATCTTCTGACATGTTGATGTGAGGTAGATGTGCTCTACGAGGTTAAGGCTTACTCTGGGTTCCTCCTGCTCCGCTCTTCACAGCTAGCCGTATTGCTATCTTTTCACTGATATCTTTTCACTGATATCTTTTCACTGTACTGGCCGCGCTAGACGTGCTCCTATCTAGTTATCCAGCAAGTTAAACACTTATTCAAAATAATTCTTCGTGAAGCCGTTTGCTGTTTGAAGCCTTTACTTGAACAATTTTTTGTGAAACTGTAAACAAAGATAAAGTATGTTTTGTACATAAACTGAGTACTATACATTCGATATTACATAAGATATAAACATATTTACAACAGTAGAATAGACTAATTGTATAACTAACTAACATTTGGACTAACTTCTGTAACTATCAAACATTAACCTTTTATAAACATATTATTGTCAAAATACTACTCTGACAACGTTGCTATTATGCTAACAAACAAAGATACTCACAGATATTGCGCTTGGCCTAACATATGAAATCAGATTACATTGGATTGTGAAACCCTCATGGAATCCTCCATTACTGCCAGGTTCTTCCTGGAATTCTACTTCCTGGGATTCTACTTCCTGGGTTACACAGGAAGAAAGGTACAAAGGTCAAATGACCTCTCACAGGAAGAAAGGAACAAAGGTCAAATGACCTCACACAGGAAGAAAGGAACAAAGGTCAAATGACCTCACACAGGAAGAAAGGAACAAAGGTCAAATGACCTCTGTTTCATACAAACACACTGCTAACACATAACCACCACCAGAGGGTGCTATCTGCACATAAAATAGTCCATCGGTCCAGAACAAGGACGTTAATAAACTTGCAGAATGAGTATATAATTGGTAAATGAAGATCAACACAGATAAATGTGAGGTATTACATTTTGGTAGGAAGAATAGGGAGGTCACTTATTACTTGGAGGGTGCGAGTCTAGATCTAGGTGGGTAGAGGAACAAAGAGATCCCGGAGTACAAATACACAAATCACTAAAAGTTGTGACACAGGCTAGCAAGGCCATAAAAAAAAGTAAACCAAGCACTAGGGTTTAATTCTAGAGGTATAGAATTGAAAAGTAGGGAAGTTATGCTAAACCTGTATCAAACCTTGGTTAGATCACACTTAGAGTACGGCGTACAGTCCTGGTCGCCATATTATAAAAAGAATATAGAGGCACTGGAGAGGATGCAGAGAAGGTTTACAAGGATGATACCAGAAATGCGAGAGTATACAAATCAGGAAAGGATGAAGGCTGGGTCTCTTTTCTCTTGAAAAAATAAGGCTGAGGGGTGACCTAATAGAGGTCTTTAAAATTATGAAAGGTTTTGATAGAGTGGATACAGAGAGAATGTTTCCACTTGTGGGGAAGAGCATAACTAGAGGTCATCAATACAAGATAGTCACCAAGAAATCCAATAGGAAATTCAGAAGAAACTTCTTTACCCAAAGAGTGGTGAGAATGTGGAACTCGCTACTGCAGGGAGTGGTTGAAGTGAATAGTATAGATGCATTTAAGGGGAGGCTAGACAAGCATATGAGGGAGAAGGGAATAGAGGGTTATGCTGATAGATTTAGATGAGGAAAGACGGGAGGAGGCTCGAGTGGAGCATAAACACCGGCATGGACTAGTTGGGCCGAATGGCCTGTTTCTGTGCCATATATCCTATGTAAACCTATGTGCACTCGCTGCAGGTGCAAAGATGGATATGTGTGTCCAGATGATGGTTCCAAATACAACAGTGAAGCCAGAAACTCCAAAGAAAGCTTTTTTTTGCGTTCTCTGTTGGCACTGTTGGGATGCTGAGAGCTGATGTGTGCTCACAAGCAAAGTAGCAATGACTTGACAAATGACATTGGGCATTACTGACTAACAAATGCCGAGAATTGCATTGCCAGGAGTCTAAAGTGTGCTGCTGGCATGGAAGGAGAACATCACTCGCACCGTTGGGGCATAATTGGTGTTAGCATGATGCTGTAAATCCTCTTATCTCGTCACACAGCACTTGCTTATTAAATCAAAAATGCTGAGAACAGTGATTGTTAGACCAACCCATGAAACAAGTGCCTTGCCTTGCCCTTCTGGATCTTAGGATGTCTATATGATCAATCACCACCATCCAGTTTGAAATGGGCAAAAAAAAAAGTACATAACATAAGCCATTTCATGCTGTGCCTCATTTGCTGCACTGCATAATGGAGTTAAGGCTTAAACAGAAGGCATAGATTTTAAAATAGTTTTTTAATGAATAGAAATGGAATCTGCTAAAAAAAAAGGCTGCTGATTTCTAAAAATATCATTAACTATTCCCTGCTCCAAATGCAAATTGGAAGCAATGCAGTCACAGAAGCATTGCCTCCACGGTGTAGTACGTCACCAGCCCACTGAGCATGACGGCATCACAAAGTTGCTGCTCTCAAGTCACTGCACCTGTAATGATCGACTGAGTGATGTGGACTGAGAACAGTATTGACTTTGTTTGAATATATTAAGCATTGATTATAATACTGTTGAATTATACTTGACTTCCTTTCAAATTGTTCTGATGATGATTCTAATGTCAAAAAGTCTCTATCCTTTAAGTTGACTCCACTACAGCTTGCTTTATAAATGATGAGAATTTAACAGGAGCTCCCCATCATCATTCTGGAGTCTTCATTACTTAGTAAAAGAAAAACTCACATAATGCTCTAATTTAAAGGTATTTCGCATTGACTATGCTTTTCCACAAGCTTGAGACCAACGTTTTTTCCCCCAAAGGTCCATTTGTAATTATAGGGCTAATGCCCGCCAGGCAGAAACAGGGTGGCTAACATCATGTGAAGCCACTTAACTCCCCATTGTCGCCTTGATTTTAACTCCCCAATCATGATTTTAATGGTCCCACTGGCTAAGGTTGGAAATGCACCTGCCAGAGACCGGCATGTGTTTGATGAATATATCTAAATCAGGGTCCCATGATGGGGTCGATTTTAACTGAGCCGTGAGGTAGGCTTTGAAGCATGTGGGGGGTTAAAATCGCTAAAACTGGCGGGCGGGCCCATCCCCGCGCCTGGTTCCCGACCCCGAGCCATTTTAACCCAGGCGTGTCTGATGGTCCCGAATCAGTCCCGCCTCCAACAGGCGGGACTGGTCTTTAAGGCCCTTAATCAGCAATAATTGGACTTTATAATGCCATTTTAACAGGCCCTTGCATTTTTAACCCCTTTCCCACATAAAACACGCCTGGTGGGGATCACGCCTGTGAAACCTGACGTGAGCACTATTGGCTTGCTGACTATCACCTGCAGGTCAACCATTAAAGAGGAGATTTGATCAGTCATCATTTGCAGGTGGCAGGACTTTGTTGTTTCAGGCCTGGGGCAACTTTTACCAGGCTTAACCACACCTGTGGAAGGTTGGAGCCTCACACACATCTCCAGTGTGAACTCCTGGGAAACGCCTCTCACCACCCTCACTCAGCACTTCCTCAGCGGAGGCATATGCTGGAAGCATGGGAGCCATTTTTCTCCTTTCCTTCTTGGCATTAGAGGAGCTTGAGCACCAGGCACAGCAGCAGCAGAACCAGGAACAACAGCAGCACCAGCAGGAGCGACAGGCTGCTGCTCACCCACCTGAGGCAGCACAGGCCAGAAGGGGCCAGCACATGGAAGCCCGTCAGCGTAGGAGATACCCCCCAAACAGGGTCTACAGACACAGGGTCAGCTACCTCAACATGACTGAGCAGCAGTGCCAAAGGCTGCTGTGACTTTCATGACAGGTAGTGACTGACATCTGCGCAATGATACAGCAAGACCTGCTGCCCAGAGGACCAGGTGGACACTCTTTACCAGTGGCCATCAAAGTCACCACCGCACTCAACTTTTTTGCCTCAGGCTCATTCCAAGGATCATCAGCGGCATCTCCCAGTCGGCCGCACACACTTGCATCACGCAGGTAACCGATGCCCTCTTTGCCCTCGCGCACAATCACATCCATTTCACCAAGGATCGCACAAATGTGACGGCGCGAGCGGTTGGATTAGCTCATCTGGCAGGCTTTCCAAGGGTACAGGGCATCACTGACTGCACACATGTGGCCCTTAGGGCACCCCATCGCAATCCAGGTATTTTTGTCAACCGCAAGGGCTTCCACTCCCTTAACGTTTAGCTGGTGTGTGACCACAAGAAGGAGATTTTGCATGTTTGTGCCAAGTACCCTGGCAGTTGCCATGACTCCTTCATACTGCGCCAGTCTAGTGTGCCTCTGCTATTCAGGCCGCCAGACCAACTTCACAGATGGCTACTTGGAGACAAGGGCTATCCCCTGAGGACTTGGCTAATGACGTCGTTGAGGAGGCCAGCCAACGAAGCTGAGGAACGCTACAACTCCAGCCACATTTCCACCAGATCCATAATCGAGCAAACCATTGGCTTGCTGAAGATGTGCTTCAGATGCCTGGATAGATCAGGTGGAGCCCTACAGTACTCAGCAGCCAGGGTCTCCAGAATCATCGTGGTTTGCTGTGCACTCCACAACATGGCACAGCATCGTGGATTGCAGATTCCTGAGGACCAAGTGACTCCTAACATACCCTCCTCCTCAGATGATGATGATCAGGAGGAGGAGGAGGGCAAAAATGAGCATCCTGCAGAGGACCATCAACCAGCGGCAGCATTACGCGAGAACATTGCTGCCCGGGATGCAAGGAACGCACTCATCCTGGTCAGATTTGCTTAGCCTAGTAAATCAAACTCTTTTGCCTCGCAGCTTCTTACCTGAGCATCGACAATGGCCAAACCCTGCGGATTCCTAGCTATTTGACCAGCATCCTGACAACTGCAAGTAATCCTAAGCCCTCAATGTGAAAGCCCCATTCGCGAAATGACACACGCCAGAACTGCAACAGTTGCCATCAGAATTTTTATGCACAAGAACCAACTGATGGCATTTTTACAATATACACAACATTTCACCCAAGTGGCTATCCTTGTGACTACTTGTGCTTTATTTTCCTCTTACGCATGCTCCTACATAGTGGTTCCCCTGTGGCTTCAGCAGATGTGGCAGCCCCTTGCTCACTTTCCTGCTGCTCCTGTCTCAACACCTTAGGTGGGCGTCCTCTGGGGTGGCGAGCCTGTGAGGGCTCATCAGCAGTCTGCTGCTCCTGCGGCTGTGCAGGGGTTGAGACGTCTATCTCACTTGGGTGTGCACTCCGGTGGGGCTCTGACCGAGGGCTCTGCAGTGGCATGGAAGTGTGAGCACTTGGAGAGGAACCCCCACTTCCTTGAGGCCTTCTACCTACCTCCCTCTCATGGGTCAGCTCCCCCGCCGCACCTGCAAGTGGCTTGAGAGCACTTTGCTGCACATCAGGGGGGTCATAGGGACCCGTATGTGCAGAAGGACTTCCATGAAGGTCTGGTTTCTCTGTTCAATAGATGCCCATCGCTCCTCAAGAGATGTCATTCTATTCTGAACACTCACCATGTTTTCCATACCCTGGCGACTAACCTCCTCCATGGCCGTAGCCCTCCTCTCCTCTACCGTAGCCAGCCTTACCATGGAGGCAGCAATCATTTCCACGTAGGTAGCCATCCTTTCCGTGTGGATGCGTTCATGCGCCACTGACTCCACAAAGGCTCTGCTCATGTTCGCTATGGACTCCTCCATTCGCTCCACACTCGCAGCGACCCTGGAGACAAAACCTGCCAGAGACTCCTGCATCTGTGCATCTGCATCACCTCTGATCTTATGGATGGACCCAGAGGCAGAGGGTCGACATGCAGCTGAGCCGAGCTGGCAGAGTCCTGCGCCCTCCGATGAGGACTTTCCACTGCTGTCCCTGTCTCCACAATCTGCTGATGCTCACTTGTGAGCTGTGATACACCAGGTGACAACACTACTCTATGTCCCGAAGGTCCCCCCGAGGTGTGAGTGTCTGCGCTGGTGCTGGGTGCGCTTATTTCTGCTGACGCTGTGCCCTCAGAGGTTGCAGATTCCTCTGAGGAGTCTGGAATCTCAGGCTCTTCCTCCTGCACAGTGGGGACGGGGGCTCTCAATGGTCCTGTGGGGGAGTCAAGGAAAAAGTTAGAGATGTGATGCCAAGGTTACATGTACATTGCATTTTGCAGATGATCATAAGTCCCTATGATGTAGCTTCAGAATCATTATCAGCGACTCATGCAATGTCAATGAAAGAGATGGAAAACTATTCTGTCACCAGCTTGCGGGGATGCACCTGTCTGTCCTTCCCCAACTTCCGCATTTGTATCAGCCCCGACAATCTCCAGGACGGCTTCCTCCCAGGGGGTGAGCTGGGCTAATGAGTGTGGCCCTCCTCCTGTCCTGGCTCGCTCTCTCCTGTTGTGAGCTCTCTTCTCCTGCAATGAGGGAGACAAGTGGAGGTTGAGTGTGAATGAAGGAGTGATTGTAGAGATTGCATAGCATAGATACTTAGAAGGAGACAAAGATGGAGTGAGGTTGCAAGACCAAAGGCCCTCCCTGTGTGTTGTCAGTTGTGTTCAAAACATCAGAGTGAGAGGGAGTGTGAGGGCTGCATGGTCAAATAGTTAGGTGAATGTGAGCATAGAGAGAGAGGGAATGGCTAAGGGTGCATGGATGTGAGTGTCAAGTGGGATGTGGAGGAAGAGATTGCTAAAGCTGAGTGCTGGTGAGGAAAGGCAATGGGGATCAGATTGAGCGTGATGGAAACATCATACTTACTTTTTCAGTGCGATGAAGGTCATGGAATCTTTTCCTGCACTGCATCCAGGTGCGCTGTGTGAGCCCCAAGGAGTTGACTTCCCCAGCCACCTGTAGCCACACAGCCTTGGTTTGACTGGGAGGCCTCTTCCTCCCTGAAGAAGGGAACAGGACCTCCCTGTGGGCCCTAGCCCCATCCAACAATGCCTGCAGTGATCCCTCATCAAATTTAGGTGCAGCTCTTGCCCTCCCGCTGGCCATTGTTCCTGCAGGCTCCTGTGCCATCATAAGGGGAAAGCTTGGAAGCCTGCAGAGGAAGCAAGGCTTGCTGTGGACCTTAAATGCAGCAGCAATGATGACATCATCGGAGGGGACTTACAGTCATGAAAAACCCATTTGCAAAGGCTTCCCACATGTTGGAAATCAATTGGCCAATTGAGTTAAAATTGCATCAATCTCACACATCCATTTAGATTTGTGTGGGAATCACGAAATTCGGGGAACCCGACAATTGTCCGCACCTGAGTTAAAATCGACCCCGATGTTGTTTTCAATGTGTGGGGATGGACGTCCCTACCCGCAGCAAACTCGCACAGTAAAACCTCACGGGATTGGCCTCAGCAACTGAATGGCATGACTGGAAGAACTATTTAAAGGGGCGTTCACCTGCAGTCATTTGGATTATTAGGATCCCTGTGCTTTTCTGATTAATGGATTGCCATGGAGCTTCAAAAGTGCTTCTTTGTGATTTGTTTGCCTTACTCAGTAGGCATTTTCTGTTTATCATGGGTACCATCATTGCTTCTTTATTCTGGATGGACAAACAGTTGGAGGAAGAGCTGCAGCAGCCTGAACATTCGGGAAGAGCAGCAGCTAATGTAAGGTTCTCAAAATTTCAACATTCCCCGAAGTTATTAATCAAAAGGGACCCTGGATGGACTTGATTTTAAAACCAGGGTACACAAAATGGCTGCGGTAAACCTGGTGACCAGGCCAAATGGGATTTTAAATCAAAGGTTCTGCAAAACAAGCAGCTCAAGGAGTTCAAGTTTTAAACTAATCAAAGACTTTGTAAGGACTGATAAAATGAACAAAAGACTGTACATTCCAGTCATTAAGTTGGAATGGGCTCCATCAAGCCATTAGGCTTTCTGCATTTTAAATCGGGAACCGCTCACCAGAGACATTAAGCCTGAATGGGAACAATTCACAACTTGTCTTTAACAACGGCCAGGGTTTCGAGGCTACTTTAGACATAACGACTATCACTCTACAGGTCATTTTTATAAACGTTTTTAAACATTTAAACGAGCTCACCCAAATCAGACAAAGGACTGAACTGATTTGGCGCGCAGATAAGGGCTCCCGATGGGGGTATAACTATGGGCCCATCAGGAAGCCACTCTCTCTCTTGCCTCTTCTCTCCTGCCTCCTGCCTCTCAACTCGCTGCCAGATTACAACCAGGACGGGTTGTATGAAGAAGACTGCGTGGGACTTCGAATAAACGGGCCCTCAGTCCAGCTCATTCAACCCAACAGGATCAACCAAGGAAGAACATCAATTGACCCCGTCCTGCGAGGTAAAATACCCAGGCAGAGACTTTAATATTGGGGTATTTTACCTGGACGGCACCCTTGCAGCGCGCTGGAACCACGTGACCTCGGCAGGCCACAGAGCGCACAAGGAGTGAACCCAAAACCTTCAACTGTTTTTTTAAAAATGTAACAAGTTCTTGGATTGGTGAGCATGAAGTTCTGGCCCCTCATAGTCTAATCTAGTTAGGTATAGGGGGTGGGAATTAAGGAGGTTGCTAATGTAGTTGTTTTATCTTGATTTTGCCGTGTGTTCCCCATTCCCTTTAAGTATAAGCATTTTATGTCTGTAGTGTGCTGTACCAGTAATTTTCTCGTGTAAGATCGTTATAATTTTTCAGTTCAATAAAATCTTGGTTCTTTTACACCAAGCCACTTGTCTACTCGATTTTCTGTATCGCTGCCTGTATCTAAGTCCGGTGTCCAGAACCCAGGGGGCGAGCGATTCGAACCGCTCAAAGAAGGTAGTCAGAGGCAAAGCTGACTGACCAAACACGCCTGTGCAAAGCCCCTACAGAAATGGCAACTGCGGCAGGACACTGGCAACAGGGTTGCGATACAGTAGACAATGGTTTGGATGAACGAACCGTGATGGAGGAAAGGATTTCAGATTATGTGTTTAAGAAGGTGAATATCACCAAAAGGTGGATCACCACTCTGTTAAGGGCTGGGCATCCAGTAGATGCCGCAGCCAAGTGGACAGAGGGTAAAGAGCATAAGAAGTCTATAGAAAAGGTAGTTTGGCTGACGTGCTACAAAAAGCAGGTCCAGCTTTTGGACGGAGTTGTTGCAGCACAGGCAGCCAAGATCAAAGAGTCAGCCCTGGAGATTCAGGATAAGGCCCTAGCAGGGGAGAAATTAATGGTAGCACTCCAGGCTTTAAATCAGGAAAGGGTACAATTAATGGGGAAGCACCAGGCCAAGTTAGAGTACCTGGAGTGCCAGGTCACCGAGGCCAAAAGTAACGAAGTGAGGTTGTGGGAGAAAAATGCTCACCTTGCACAGCAAGTGAGAGAGCAGGAGGAGAAAGTTAGGGAAGTTAAAGCAGCTTACAAGCTAGCATGTGATCAGGGTTTTGAGGAGGCGGATCATGGCCTCTGCAGAGAGGAAATTGAAAGTCTAAGTATGGCCCTAGTAAGGGCAAAAGGCATGGTGTGCCTCATAAGCCCAAAGGCAGGTCAGGCAGATTTCATGGGGAACCAGGGGAGAACGGTTCCACAAGAACCAGTTGGGGAAACGGAGGTTTCACGGCCACCACCCATAGCGCTGAGCATTAGCGAGGCCTGGCAGCAAAGGGGGGTGGAAACAGTAGAAGCGGAGGTAGAGCAACCCCCGTTAGAAAGGTCGGAGCTGGGACCAATGTGCCCCGCCCGGCATCGGAGGTTCGGCCCGCCCGTTGATGGCGACGGTGACGGACCCCTCCAAAACCAGTTTGTGTTACCACATAGCGCCCAACAGCTTAGGGCCATGGTGAGCCATATTCCAAAGCTCACCGAGGCAGGGGACCCCTCGGTCCACTTCAGGGAAATAGAACGGCGGCCAGCATCAACGAGTGCGATGATGCCGAGCAGGCCAAAATGTTGCTATTTTCCCTGGACAGTAGGTTCCTCCAATCCCTCTCTGACGAGTGTAAGAGGGGGCAGAGTGGGTATGAGGAGCTCAGAGACGAAGTTCTGGAGGCCATGGGGATGAATGAGGGCAGTCCTTTCTCCCGCGTGGAGAGGACCGTGCAGCTCGCAGGGGAGGCCCCGCAGGCTTTCGTGGACAGGTTGTGGCCGGTTTACAGGAGCACCTGTCCGGGAATGCCTGATCGGACACTCCTGACCCGGGATCAATTGACCCACTGGCTCCGTTGCCTGGTGGCGAACAGCCTACCACAGGTCCGGGCCAATGCAGAGGTCTGGTTCGACCCCAGAAATCCCCAGACCACCGAACTTACGGTGATCAGGCAGCTAACCCTAGCTTACAAAAACGGCAGGGGAACCGATGCACACCCACTTAAAGGGAAGGTGCATGAGGTAAAACCCGGAGTGCAGAGTAGAAAGGAATGGCATCAGGAAGGGAATCACCCTTCCAATGCCAAGCTCAATTGCTATGGGTGCGGGAAAGACGGTCACTGGAGAAAAGACTGTAAGAATCCCTGGAGAGACAACAAGGGAAAGAATCCCACACCCCAGTCCAAAAGGTAGAGACAGGAATTTCTCCCGCCTCGGTCGAGTCACTATTGGAGGCAATGCGGTCTCTTCTGACTGGCCAGGGGAGAGTAGCAGCCACCACCGGTGCTTTGACCCCGTCTGCCCCATCCCACTCCCAGCAATGACTAGAGCCAGCGCAGCCTGTCGACCTGTGTCCCCGCGAAAACACTGAGGGGAGCAGGCCTTATGTTAGGATGGGGGTGAAGACGGTGCAGGGGAGATATTCGGTGGACACTGGAGCTTCCAGCACGGTGGTCCATTCGGAAGACCCGACCAATTCACCCCGATCTAACAAGGTCCCATTTAGCTTAATGGGACCCACAGGGAACGAGCAGGCTGGGGAAAGGTCAAAACCTTTGGCCATAGGTTTAGGATCCCTCCATACCACGTGGGAGGGTAACCAAAAGACTGACGAGGTGGCCAAGCAGGGGGGCAGGGAAAGAGAGTTCTGGGGTCCCTGTAGAGCAGGCCCGGTAGCAGCAATCCGGGACAAGGGAGGCACACAGGGGGTAGCTTTGGCCCCGAACCAAAAGCAGGTCCAAGCCCAAGATCCTGCCTTTAAGGCCGCCCCGGTAAGGAGAAAGAATTTAGAACTGGGTTACTGGCAGGCTTTAAGTTATATTAAACAATGTAAGTTGTTTAAATCCGAAAAGAAAGAGCAGCCAGTTGGAACAAGTTCTGAGGATAGAGATCCTCAGCCTGTAGCGGGAACAAGCTCACAGGCTGCATAGGCAGGCACTGTGGCTTGTGTTAGGGGAGGAGCCATTCCGCCCACCGTTCAGGACACTCCCCCAATCCTCTGGGGAAATGCCAATTTTACTAAGCTGAGATGTGATTTGGCAAAAGTGGACTGAAAACAACTACTTGAAGGTAAATCAGTATCAGAGCAGTTGGAGGCATTCAAGGAGGAGATAGTGAGGGTCAGAACAAATATGTTCTCACAAAGAAAATGGGTGGGACTCCCAAATCTAGAGCCCCCTGGATGTCAAGGGGCATAGAGGGTAGGATAAGGCAAAAAAGGGAAGCTTATGTCAGATACTGAGAACTAAATACTGCAGAAAGCCCAGAGGAGTATAAAAAGTGCAGAGGTGAAATTAAAAAGGAATTTAGGAAAGCAAAGAGAGGGCATGAAAAAATATTGGCCAGTAAAAGCAAGGAAATCCTAAAAATATTTTAGAAATACACAAAAGAGCAAGAGGATAACTAAGGAAAGAGTAGGGCCTATTAGAGACCAAAAAGATAACCTGTGTGTGGAGGCAGAAGACGTGGGTATGGTTCTTAATGAATACTTTGCGCCTGTCTTCACAAAAGAGAGGGATGATGCAGACATTGTAGTTAAGGAGGAGGAGTGTGAAATATTAGATGAGATAAACGTAGTGAGTAAGGATATATTGGGGCAGAAATTCGGGTCGGGGGCTTGCCGCGCGTGCAAGCCCCCGATCAGCACTTACCCGACGCGCCGGCCGTTGAGCTTCTGGGACGCCTGGAATTCCTGTTTTAAAATGTTGACTCCCGGGCAGTGTCTGACGTCACGCCGCCCAGGAGTGCAGCCAGCGCGAAGCCTGGAGCGCGCAGTGCAAGTGAGACACGCCCCTTGAGGTCTCATTTTAAAAGGACACGCCCCCAATGTTTCTCACAAGCTGCAAAGCATTTTTACATGTAGAGCAGCATTTTAAATAGGTTTTTGGTATTTTTAAGAAGCTTTTGGTAACTTTTATAAACTTTTTTAAACGTTTGCATTATTTTGAAGAATCTGAAGTAGTTTTAAACAGAATTAAAGCGATTTAAAGACTTTAAAAAGCCCTGAAAGCATTTTTTTCATTCCATTTATTTAATTAGCAACGTCGTCGTCATACGTGTCTTCACACTGTTCCCTTTGGGGAACTATATGAAGTGGTGGAAGGATTTCTGGCCGTGATTAACGCTCCTTCCGTGACCGTAACCATCTTTGTACCAGCCATTAGGGTGGTTAGTCCTATGGCGGGAGGGTTTTACGGGCTCCCACAACCTATACGAGGGGGGGGGCCACCCACACCCACGGACGCAAATATCCCACTGGATCTCTACCCAGAATTTAGAGCCGGAGCTCCGACTCCACTTGCCGGGACTGTCTGGAGCGGGGTTAGAAACCCTACGCTGTGTGGCCCAGCGGCGGGGATGCTACCGCTACGCCAAAGGCCCACTCAGATTAGCAACGTGAAATGGCTGGAATGAGCACAATTCACGGCATTAAAAGAACTCACAATTGAACTGATGATGACCTCAGCAATCTCCTCAATGAGGTGGAGGCGCAGCGCCTGCTCATCATTGGTAATGAGAAGTCCAAGGCGCCGCAAAAAGGACAGATGATAGCTTGGTCTTTCAAGTGGCAGCATAGGGCTCCAGTCACGGGGAGGGAAAAGGCGCAGGAAAGGTATGGGGGTCACCTTTTGCGCAGAGTGGGCCTTTTGCGTAGCGGTAAGCATCCCCGCCGCTGGGCCAGAAGGAGTAGGGTTTCGAGCCCCGCTCCAGACAGTCCCGGCAAGTGGAGTCGGAGCTCCAACTATAAATTCTGGGTGGACATCCAGCGGGATACTTGCGTCCGCGGGTGTGGGTGGCCCCCCCCCTCAGATGGGTTGGGGAACCCGTAAAACCCTCACGCCATAGGACTAACCACCCTAATGGCTGGTATGAAGATGGTTATGGTCACGGAAGGAGCATTAACATGGCCAGAAATCCTTCCACCACTTCATACAGTTCCCGAAAGGGAACAGTGTGAGGATACGTACGACGATGACCTCTTGCGCAACGCACCTCCTTGGACCCTCAGTCGCAGATGCGAGGGGGCAAATCGTGCAATTGTTAAATTTTTCATTTTATTGACATGTAAAATGTTGGCCCAGTAATTCCGTTCCAAACGCATGAGTACGGTCGGGATACTCACGTGTCTGGCTGGAGGAAATGCCGGTTTTCAGCATGCACAGTGCATGCGGGGAAAACCGGCATTTCCTGTCCTCTGAACGAAGGGGTTCAGAGGCAGAACGCGTGCGACTGCACAGGCAGCGCGTGCGCAGTAAAATTCGCCGGTTTCATTCATGCTTTCAGTGAGGTTAAGTCCTTACAACTTACACATGAAAAAAGCATGAGTACAGTTGCTCCAGAGGCTGCGGAGGAAGATATATTTTATCGTGGAGCTTCTGAAAGGCAATATTTTTGTTTGGGAAAGGGAGGAAAGTTATTTTAAGAAATGCTGAGGTAAGTTTTAAAGTTTATTTTTGTTTTTTAAAACGGGTTTTCAGTACTGTAGGTAGAAGGAGCAATTGTGGCTATGTGAATTGAATTTGCTGTGTTTATTAAATGTGAAAATGACTCCAACATTTTTAAGAAAGAAACTTTTCATCAGTAATATATTATTTTAAGTAATTATGTATGTATGTCTGTATATATTCCTTTGCGTATATGTATGTATATATTCCTTTACTTATGTGTATGAATGTATGTATTTAATTATGACTTTCAGAGAAAGTAACTTATTGGAAAATCGTAATTAAATACATACATTCATACACATAAGTAAAGGAATATATACATATACGTAAAGGAATATATACGGACATACATACATAATTACTTAAAAGAATATATTACTGATGAACAGTTTCTTTCTTAAAAATGTTGGAAATGTTACATTACTCATTTTAGAACAGTCATTTTCACATTTAATAAACACAGCAAATTCAATTCACACAGCCACAATTGCTCCTTCTACCTACAGTACTGAAAACCCGTTTAAAAAAAAAAAATTAAACTTTAAAACTTACCTCATCATTTCTTAAAATAACTTTCCTCCCTTTCCCAAACAAAAATATTGCCTTTCAGAAGCTCCACGATAAAATATATCTTCCTCTGCAGCCTCTGGAGCAACTTTACACATGCTTTTTTCATGTGTAAGTTGTAAGGACTTAACCTCACTGAATCCATGAATGAAATCGACGAAGTTCACTGCGCACGCGCTGCCTGTGCAGTCGCACGTGCTGTGCCTCTGATCCCCTTCGTTCAGAGGACAGGAAATGCCGGTTTTCTCCGCATGCACTGTGCATGCTGAAAACCGGCATTTCCTCCGGCCAGACGCGTGAGTACCCCGACCGTACTCACGCGTTTGGAACGGAATTACTGGGCCATTGAGGGGTTTAGCATCTTTGAAAGTAGATAAATCACCAGGCCCGGATGAAATGTGTCACTGACAGTTAAGAGAATCAAGGGATGAAATAGCAGAGGCTCTGACCATCATTTTCCAATCCTCTCTGGCTACCGATGTGGTGCTGGAGGTCTGGAGGACTGCTAATGCTGTACCGTTGTTTGAAAAGGGAGAAAGGGATTGACCGAGTAATTCCAGGTCAGTTAGCCTAACCTTGGTGGTAGGCAAATTATTGCAAAAAATTCTGAGGGACAGTATTAATTAGAAAGGCACGGATTAATCAAGGACAGTCAGCATGGATTTGTTATGGGACGGTCGTGTCTGACTAACTTGACTGAATTTTTTGAGGAGGTAACAAGGAGGGTCAATGAGGGTGTGAAGAACTAAGCCATATAACCTATTCAGAAAAATACACTTTCTTATGAAGGAGTTCTGGCCTTATTAAAACATGACACACTGGTTTTGGAAATTTAGAAACCTAACTATGAAATAGCTATGAAAGCATTCTGGCTATTGAGATAAGACAGTTGTTGACCCTGAATAAATAACCTTATTGAAACAGAAGGTGAAGGACTCCAACAGGCTAAACTTTTAGGAACAAAACAATGGTTACCCATAATAAGGTGTTCTAATTTAAACTTCGTAAAGATGGCACATAAGCTAAGGAACATCTGCCCTCATAAAGATGACATAAAGTAAGGAACACACACCGTTTTTATATGGTAAACTTAGAATACCTAGAGATAAGACAAGATTCTGTAATGCTACCAGCTGATGTGGCAGTAAGAATTGCAGAGGTTGGCAGAAAAATGACTCAGGATAATTAACTTGCATCAGCAGAAAACCTTAAATGAGATACCACTGGAAAAGGGTATAAATATTGAAGTCTCAAATGAGATAGCAGACTTGCTTTAAATAGGGAAAGCGATTCTCAGCTTCAGAGGCGGCTCTGTAGTCTACCACTCTTTGTACCTCGGGGATCAAAGGTATTTGATATTGATGGATATCCTGTATAGAGAACTTTAAGAACTGTAATACTGTAGCGAAGTTAAGATTTAAAAGAAAGATTCTCTGTTAAAAAGATAGTGGCCTAGAATTTGGGTATAGCCCTGCTTGGGGTGTTAGAGTTGGCGCTGCGCAAATTTTATAGCCAGACGCAACTTATCGCCACCTCGCGCGATATTGGGTTGCAGCGCCCCTAAAGGTGATTGAGGCGCAAAATCAGGCATTACACGGGACTCCTAAGGCGCTAACCTTGCGGCGCTACTCAATATCGGGGCGGGCGCAGCACAGGTGCTGTCAATTACCGCTGACCACGAGACTTTCAGGCGCCGGCCAGCTCTTAAAGGGGTGGGTCAGTAAGGATCAACAGCCACACTCTGCGCCTTGTAGGCCTCAAAATCGGAGCTGGCCATTCTGTGGCGTTACAAACTTTGAGAAGATGGAGAGGGTGAGGCAGAGAGCGGAGTGCTTCACCAATGGGGCATTGGATGAATTGGTAGGCGCAGTGGAGCGCCGGCGAGATGTGCTGTACCCCGACAATGGCAGGAGGCCTAATCAGAAGGAATACCGAAGAGCTTGGAGGGAAGTTTCTCAAAAGGTCAACTCCAGCAACATGGTGACCAGGAGCCCCGTGCAGTGCAGGAAGAAATTCAACGACCTCACTCGGGTCGTGCGGGTGAGTGGTGTTTCGGCAAACTTCTTCATCCCTCCATCTGCACCTGACTTTATGGCCAGAGGGTGCGCGATGCCCCATTGGCCATCTGTCAGCAAGCACCCATGGCCCTTTCTGGGAACACACATGCACATTAAACTCAGGGCATCATGTAAGGGCTATTCCACCATGGGGGGCATGAGATGACAACTCAGGGCATCATGTAAGGGCTCTTCCACCATGGGGGGCATAAGATGACAACTCAGGGCATCATGTTTCATTACTTCCCATCCTTTCTCCTGCAGGCCAAGCTGGCAAGGAGCCGCAAGGAGCAGCTTCGCACCGGAGGAGGACGTCCTCAACTCCAGACTCTCACGGATCTTGAAGAGAGAGTCCACCAGATTGTTGGAGGCCGTATGATTGGTCCTGTCACCACTGGAGCTGCCGACCCCATTGTGCACACCGATGGTAAGGTCCTCACCTTTTTGAGCTGTCTCCTTCCACTTGTTCCCCCCACCAGCATGCTTTTTCACTCTGGACCCATGTCATAGCATTGCAGCAATCTTGCATCCCTTGCTGCCACCCTGTCCTTTCGCTAAAGCCACTCTTCAACCTCCCTGCTTTCAGATGCTGCATCACCAGCTCGGGAGCCGGGCCCTCAAGCTGCCAGTGCCACTGCCTCCAGAGGCGACGAGCAGGAGGAACCCGGAACATCTGTGCCAGCCTCAGGGGAGCCAGCCTATCTGGAGACTGGGGATAGTAGTTCCCTGGAGGGGAGGGGGGGGTGGTCTCTGATGAGGAACCAGTTGCAGGAACCAGCGGGCTGCAGCAACGCGAGGGGGGTAGGGAAGCTCGGGGGCCGTCTCCCCGGAGGGCGAGGCAGGCCACGATGACTGCTGCACAGAGTGCAGAGGAGGTGTGTAGCCTTTCGGAAATGAGCGCCCAGGCTCGGCTCAGGCAAACTGAGCTGATGGCTGCAGTGGGGAGGATGCCTGACTCCATCGACACACTGGCAAAGAGTGTGCAGGACTTTGGGGCAGCAATGGAAAGGACTGTCCAGGGCTTCGGGCCAGCCCTGAAAAGGTCTGTCCAGGGCTTGACCGAAGCAGTGGAAAGGACTGTCCAGGGCTTCTCCGAAGCACTGGCACCTGCCACGAAAGTGCTCAGTGCTGCCACGCAGTCACTTGCTGGCCTCCTGCACACGCAGATTGAGGCCACGCGAACACTGACTGCTGCCACCCTAGCTGGATCAGGAAGGATTACCCGGGGCCCTTGCAGCACCACAGCAGGCCATCAATCTGTGGACCAGCCAATTGTGGCGCATGCTGCGGTGCTGCCCCGTCAGAGGGCCAGTGTGTCGGCCGACCACGGAGCAGGCGTCCGCTCTCAGGATGTAAGCATTCCTGATGCCACCGCTGGCAAGTCTCCACTGCAGCTGCCATCACCTGCAGGACAGACTGCTTCCAACCATTCATAGTTGGAGCAGTCATCATCCGGGCCCTCCAAGCCCAGAGGTCATCCAGGCCGTCCCTCAGGGGCTTCTGCTTTCGGACAATCAGCAGGCGTCCCCCAGCCTTGACGCAGCCACTGGGGTACAATTATGGAGGAGCTGCAGGGAGGGAAGGGGCCGATCTCGTAAGAGAAGTAGATCTCCATCAAGGGGTAAAGAGTAGAGGGAGCTGTTGAGACGTCTCATTTGTAGAATTCAAGGCCGTCTACCCAAAACATGACTAACATTCACAGCAGGTGTAATGTCGTGGGTTTGCCAGACAGTTATGTGTTAGTTCATTAGTTATGCTTTCTGTTGCCATTGCTTTGTCATGCTGGAAGGAAGCACTTTTTGGAAAATAAAGAAAATGTTTTATTTACACTGGAACTCTAGACTATTTACAAGCATGGTGGCCTTCATAGGCTTTGGGCGAACCGGAGGGCACTGATCCAATTACACCCAGCATTCCGTCAGAGGGGCCTAGAACCGAGTCCTTATGAGCCTCTGACGGACGGCCCTTCCAGTTTCTGGACCCTTCCCGTCTTCCGCCTCCTCCTCCTCCTCATCCGCCTGCTCTGCTGGACCTTCAAGGTCGGCTGGCATTGGCTGGGTGTGTCGGATGGCCAGGTTGTGGAGCATGCAGCAGACCACGACGATGCGTAACACTTGCTCCGGCGAGTACTGCAGGGCGCCCCCTGAATGGTCAAGACAACGGACCCGCTGCTTGAGCACACCGATTGTGTGCTCCACAATGTTCCTGGTCACCTGATGGCTGCTGTTGTAATGCTCTTCTGCCGGTGTGCTGGGCAAACGGAGCGGGGTCATGAGCCATGGGCAGAGAGGATAGCCCTTGTCGCCAAGAAGCCAGCCTCATGGGTGAGCCGGGGCCTCGAAAAGGTCAGCCACTGAGGTCTGTCGCAGGATGAACGCGTCGTGGCTGCTGCCAGGGAATTGGGCATTGACCGCGATGATCATCTGCCGGTGATCACAGACCAGCTGCACATTGAGGGAGTGGAACCCCTTGCGGTTGCAGAACTCTTTGGGATTCTGTAATGGCACCCGCAAAGCCACGTGTATGCAATCAATGGTGCCCTGCACCATGGGGAAGTCCACTATAGCTGCGAAGCCCTGTGCGTGCTCCCCCTGCTTCTCCAGGGTCAAAGGGAAGGTGATTAATTCCCGCCTCCTTCTATATAGGGCAGCTGTAACTTGCCGGATGCAGCAATGCACCGCAAATTGAGAAATATTTGCTATGTCCCCAGTTGCTGCCTGAAACAAGCCGCTGGCGAAAAAGTTTAGGGCAACAGTGACTTTGACGGCCACCGACAGAGAGGTCCTGCACCGTAACCGTGGCTGCAGATCTTCAGCAAGCAGGTGGCACAGCTCAGTCACCACATCCTTTCCGAATCGGAGCCTTCGCATACACTGTTCCTCCGACATGGCAATGTATGACACCTGCTGCCTGAAAACCCTGGCAGCGTACGGTCGCATTTGGCGACGTCCATTGCCCCTCCTCCTTCTGGCCATTCCCGGCCCTCTCTCCCTCCGCCTCTGTGCCCTTGCCATATGTTCAGCCAGCAGGACGTTCCCCTCCAAAGCAGCTCCCATTACAATGTGAGAGAAGTAAGATGCAGTAATATCTCACCAGCAAACTGTTGTGGACAGGGCTGAATGTCCAAAGGAACCGCTGGCTCAATGAAGAGTACGCTCTCCCACTGAAGGTCAGCAACTCTCTCCAACAACCAGCAAGTTGCCCATCCAAAATGGCTGCCGCTTTTATACTAGTGCAGTCCCCTTTAAATAGCGCCCCCCTAGCCCGAGAAGGACTTTGGAACGTTCCATCAAGCTGTCACTATTAACGCCAGGTGGAACTGAGGCGGGCGCCACTCAATTTCCGGTCCAGGGCGCCAAAAAGGTGTTGCACACTGAAATGACGTCATGATCTGCCTGCGCCCATGAGCGGCCGCTAAGATTTAGCGCCGGCACTAAAACCCACACAATATAGCAAGAGGCACTGGGTTCACTGCGCACAGGCGAAAATTGGCTAACGCCCCACTTTTTGGCCTCTTTAGGCGCTAATCGCTGGCGCAACCAACCAAATTTCTAGGCAGGTATATTTTCTCTTTTTAGAATTGTTAATGTTGCAATTGACTGATTCACCAACTGTAGATTGCATGTCGGTTCTTTAATAAATCTATATATTTTTAGAATTGTCTCACATAAGACTTCTGTATCAAAAGCTCACAAACTCAATCTCTGTACACTCTTTGGTGAGGAGTTGCAGAATTCTGGAGGAGTTTTCCGGGTCCTCATAATATCCGGGACGTTACAGTCTAGCTAAACTTATTAAAAGCGCTACCTGGAGGACGGTAACATTCTTGGGTTGTCCCTTTCCTTTAGGGCGATAGCCCAGACATTTAGACCCCATTAAGCGTCTTTAGGATTCGGCTAGCTCAAACTCTAGTTGAAAGTGAACGTCTGAGGAATACGCCTGATCCGGGGTAGCCCAAAAGGGGCTAGGACTAGTAAATATCCCTTCAAGGGTAGTGCGTTTGATATAGCCTATACGGATTTTAGCAAGGCCTTTGACCATGTCCCACATGGCAGACTGGTCAGAAAAGTAAAAGCCTATGGGATCCAAGGGAATGTGGCAAGTTGGATCCAAAATTGGCTCAGTAACAGGAAGCAAAGGGTAATGGTCAATGGGTGTTTTTGTGACTGGAAGGTGGTTTCCAGTAAGGTTCCACAGGGCTCAGTACCATGTCCCTTGCTTTTTGTGGTATATATCAATGATTTAAACTTCAATGTAGGGGGCATGATGAAGAAGTTTGCAGATGATACAAAAATTGGCCGTGTGGTTGGTAGTGTGGAAGAAAGCTATAGACTGCAGGAAGCTATCAATGGACTGGTCAGGTGGGCAGAAAAGTGGTAAATGGAATTCAATCTGGAGAAGTGTGAGGTAATGCATTTGGGGAGGGCTAACAAGTCAAGGGAATCGATAGTAAATAGTAGGATACTGAGAAGTGTAGAGGAACTGAGAGACCTTGGAGTGCATGTCCACAGATCCCTGAAGGTAGCAGGATAAGTAGATAAGGTGGTTAAGAAGGCTTACAGGTGTAAGGGGTTTTCGATCGATGAGGCCTCTCTCTCTTGCACAGTAATTCACCGAGTGGTTCGACCCACTCATCCCTTAGGTTCTATACACTGGACTTTGAGGCAGGAACTACAATGCAGAGAATACTCTATAGACCAAGTTTAATGAAACGAAATGAAATTTTATTGCGCAAAGGAAAAATTGAATGTAAGCCAATAAGGTACATGGGAGGGAAAAACAAATCATAATACAATACTAACCAACATATCTACAGGCATATTACGCTTTACAAGGTTCATCATGAAATAGGGAAGCACACTGAACATCGAGGGACAACAACTCATTGTTAATTATTCCCCGAAGTGCCCACCCCCTAAACCTAGCTAGATTAGATTATGAGGGGCCAGAAACATGCTCACCAATCCCAGTTAGAAACATAGAGGTTTTGAAGTCTGCATTTTGGTCCTCTCAGGCGTCCTGTCTCCATGTGGTCGTTGGGCTGTAGGAGCAGCGGGCTGCTCAAGCTGATGATGTTATGTATTGTGTGTTCTCCTCCCACCTGTGGTGACGCTGTCACAGGGGATAAATGGTTGGGTGTTCTCGGTTAAGTTTAGCTCTCTTTGTTCGGAACTTTCCAGAACTTCCTTTCCTTCCAATAAAGCACTTCATGTTTGAATCTCTGAGTTCTGAGTCCTAAATTGTGTCTAGGTAGAAAGGTACCGACACAACAAGTGGCAATGAGGAGCGGATGAATCTGTGTACGTTACGGGTGCAGTGAGTAAACAGAAATTTTAATTTGAAACGTGAGATGGCTACTATATTAGGAAACATCGGTGATTTTGATGAAAATGTGGAGCAATGGAGCGCTTATACGGAACGTTTTGACTATTTTGTATTGGCGAATGCGGTGGCAAATGAAAAGGTCGTGCCTACCTTTTTGAGTGTAATCGGGCTGAAGACATTCAATTTACTTCGCAGCCTTGTGCAAGCAGCACGGTGGCATAGTGGTTAGCACTGTTGCCTCACAGCGCCAGGGACCCGGGTTCGAACCCGGCCTCGGGTGACTGTCTGTGTGGAATTTGCACATTCTCCCCGTGTTTGCGTGGGTTTCCTCCGGGTGCTCCGGTTTCCTCCCACAGTCCAAAGATGTGCAGGTTAGGTTGATTGGCCATGATAAAAATTGGCCCTTAGTGTTAGGGTGGATTAAATACGTGGGGTTACGGGGTTTTGGGGATAGGGCTTGGGTGGGATGGTTGTCTGTGTAGGGACCAGGTGCTAGGGTTTGGATGATCAGCCATGATCTCGTTGAATGGCGGAGCAGGCTCGAAGGGCCGAATGGCCTACTCCTGCTCCTATCTTCTATGTTTCTAAATTCTTGGAGCACATTTTTCACCAAAACCTCTGGTTATTGCTGAGAGATTTCGATTTCACAAATGGAATCAAGAGGAGGAGGAATCAGTGACGATGTTTATTGCTGCTTTAAAAAGGTTATCAGAACACTGCGAGTTCAAGGAGGTGCTGAAGGACACCATTAGAGACAGACTCGTGTGTGGTCTGCAAAATCCAGCCACACAGAAGCACCTTCTTACTGAGGACAACCTTACTCTTGAAAAGGCCATTGAAGTTAGTGTCTCCATGGAGATGGCAGAAAAGGAGGCTCACCAGTTGAGTTCAACAGGGAGAGTTCACAAGGTGTCGTCTGAGCCTAAAGGTGCGCGGAACGGCACATGTTACCGTTGTGGGAAAACGGGCCATCACGCTAATGACTGCTGGTGTACGGAGCTGGAATGCCGAAATTGTGGCAAAAAGGGTCACATTGAACGCGCCTGTAGAGGTAAAAAAAAGAACAGACAGAGCTGGGAAGCATGGAAGCAAAATGTCTGTATTTGGACAAGAGAGGAAAAAGAGTGTTCATTCAGTGCAGTATGATGGAACAAGCAAAACAGAGGGGAGCGACACCTCTGAGGAGGAAGAGGTGCACATACTGACGGTTGCAGGTGATTCAAATGGCTACTAGGTATCACCACTGGTGGAGGGACAATCAGTGCGGATGGAGGTGGACACAGGCGCGGCTGTGTCCCTTGTTTCAGACACTGTCTACAACAAAATGCTAAAGCATCTTACCCTTCAGCCAACAAACATTGTGCTAAAGATGTATACCGGCGAACCTGTGGCCATGAGAGGCGTCATTGAGGTGACAGTTAAATTGAATGGACAGACTGCAAAACTGCCACTATATGTGGTAAAGGGAAATTACCCATCGCTACTGGGACGTGCGTGGCTAGAGAAAATCACGCTGGACTGGCCTGCAGTCCGCATGATGTCAAAAGGGGAGTCCGGTCTGACTGCAGTGTTAAACAAACATGCAGAACTCTTCAATGGGGAACTTGGGAGCATGAAAAAGATCAGCGTGAGACTGGACGTTAAACCTGACAGCAAGCCGAAGTTTCACAAAGCCCGACCTGTACCCTATGCAATTAGGCCAAAAGTTGAGGCTAACTTGGAGGCCTTAGTCGAGAATGGAGTCCTGGAGCCTGTGAGCGTGAGCAAATGGGCCACACCCATTGTTCCTGTCCTGAAAAAGGATGGATCTGTTCGAATCTGCGGGGATTTTAAAGTGACTATTAACCCGGTGCTGTCTGCGGAACAGTACCCTCTTCCCCTCATTGAAGATCATTTTACGGGCCTGGCCGGAGGGCAAAAGTTCAGCAAAATAGACTTATGCCAGGCTTATCTACAAATGCATGTCGATGACAAATCAAAGGAGTTGCTGACAATTGTGACACACAAAGGGCTATACAGGTACTGCCGCCTTCCGTTTGGAATTACGTCGGCCCCTGTTCTATTCCAAAGGGCAATGGATCAGATTTTGAGTGGACTGCCAGGAGTCCAGTGCTACCTGGACGACATCCTTGTCACTGGGACAAATGAGGAGGATCATCTTCTCAACTTGGATGCGACACTACAACGACTGAAAGAGTACGGACTCAGAGTTCGTAAAGACAAATGTGAATTCTTTCTGTCTTCAGTTGAGTACCTGGGGCATGTGATTGACGCTACTGGCCTGCATAAGGCGCCGTCAAAGGTCAAGGCGATCGTGGAGGCCCCAGCACCCCAAAATGTGAGCCAGTTACGTTCATTTCTGGGGCTACTTAACTACTATGAGAAGTTTATTCCAGACTTAGCAACATTGCTGAAACCGTTACATCAGTTGCTATGTCAAGGCAAAACATGGAAATGGACTGAACTGTGCAAAGAAGCTTTCGCCCAAGCAAAGAAAGCATTGCTGAAATTGGAGGTCCTGACACACTTCGACCCAAAGCTACCCGTGCAGCTAGCATGTGATGCATCACCATATGGTGTGGGAGCAGTCATATCCCACATCATGCCTTCGGGTGAAGAGAAACCTATCGCCTTCGCATCACGCACCTTGAACAAGGCCGAGAGTAATTATACGCAGATCGAACGCAAGGCCTTGGGAATCGTTTTTGGAATTCGAAAATTTCATCAGTACCTGTTTGGGAGAAGGTTCACACTCCTGATGGACAACCGTCCATTGACTTCAATCTTCAGGCCCCACACCGGAATTCCGTCTCTCGCTGCAAGCAGGATGCAAAGGTGGGCTTTACTGTTGTCAGGACACACATACGACATCAAATATCGCAAATCAGACTTGCACGGCAACGCAGGCGGTCTCTCGAGGCTACCCTTGCCTGTTACTCCCCCAGAGCCTCGTCAGATAGACATCTTCTACTTTAGACAAGTGGAGGGAGCACCTGTCACTGCAGTTCAGGTGCGAAGGTACACCCGCAATGATCCAGTCCTGTCTGAGGTAATGGACGATGTCATTCGAGGGAGAGCTATAGGAGATTCTCCTAGTTTGAAACCTTACGTTTCAAAAATAAATGAGCTCTCCGTCCAGGCAGGTTGTCTTCTTTGGGGACGCCGTGTCATCATTCCGCCACCTCTGAGGGAACCTATACTGCAACAACTTCATACAGGCCACAGTGGGATGGTTCGGATGAAGGAAATGGCAAGAAGCTACTTCTGGTGGCCAGGTCTCAATGGGAATATTGAGGAGAAAGCCAAAACATGTTCCCCATGTAAAAGGGTCCGGAATGTTCCACAGCTGGCAACCCTACACCCCTGGGATTGGCCTGCAGAAGTGTGGCAGCGAGTACATGTGGACTTCGCCGGTCCTTTTGAAGAAAAGATGTTTATGGTGGTTGTAGATGCTCGTAGCAAGTGGCCGGAGGTCGCTGTGATGAGGTCTACCATGGCAGAGAAAACAATTGAGAAACTTGGTGAGATGTTCAGCCGTTATAGCTCACCGGAACAACTCGTAAGTGACAACGGTCCACAATTTGTACCACAGGAGTTTGCAACCTTCCTGCATGTGAATGGTGTCCAACACATCAGGTCTGCGCCCTATCATCCCTCTACTAACGGCCAGGCAGAAAAGGTTCGTGCAAACTTTGAAGCACGCCTTGAAGGCATCGCAAGGTCAGGGCTCAATCCACCAACGTCTGAACAGCTTCCTGTTGTCCTACAGGAACGAGCCGCATGCCACAACCAAAACTTCCCCTGCTTCGCTCATGAAGAAGAGGCAGTGGCGGACAAGTTTTGACTTACTCAAACCTCCAAGGGCAGAGCAGGTTGTCCATCGTCAACAACAAGCTCAAGTTGAAAAGAGAGAGAAAAGAGCCAAGGAGAGACGGTTTCATCCGGGAGAGCACGTCCTAGCTCGAAACTACAACACTGAACCGAAATGGGTTCCTGCTACGGTGATTGCGCAGACGGGCCCTGTGTCTTACACGGTTGAGACTGCTGAGAACGTCGTCTGGAGAAGACACACAGATCAACTGTTGCTAGGAGCAGAGACAGCCACAGAGGCGCCAACGGCTGGTTGGCCTGAACTGTTTCCGGATGATACCGCAAACCAGCATCCCTTGCCACAGTGCTTTCTCCAACACAGGAAGTCAAAGAGACTGTCCCACCTGTGCAAACTCCTGACTTTCAACTGACACAGGCACCTTCTCCATCCAGGCCTGTGTCAATGCCTACTGCTGTGGAAGCCAGTGATGACCGCCGGTATCCTGTCAGGGACAAAGTGTCCAGGTAACTTTCTTCCTCTCTGATGTATCGCACTGTCTGAAGCTCGGACTCCAGCTCATCAACTCTGAGCCGAAGTTCCTCGAGCTGCAGACACCTACTGCAGATGTGGTTGCTGTGGATCACACTGGAGTCCACCAGCTCCCGCATGCTACAGCTGCAACACATCACCTGTCCTGCCATCTCTATTGTATTTTATTTAACTAATTAGCATTTCAAGTTTTGAAATACTCAGTTGACTATTAATAGTTTTTAATCTCGGTAATAACGTTGCTTAATTTATTAAATTTAGTTATATGCTTTTGGTCTTTTCTGTAACTTAGCCCACAGATCTAATTTAACCTTAGTTGGTTATATTTGTTTATGTATCAAGCAACATCTCTTACCCCCACCTCACCAAATTCCCTTGCTCAACAAATTCCCGAGCTCACCAAATTCCCGAGCGCACCAAATTCCCGAGCTTAGTACTCTGTAGAAGCAGTACTCCGTAGAACTGGACTCCGTGCTACACTAATGGAATGATAGCCCTTCCTGTTGAGAAAAGCACTGGCTCATCTTCTGGTGCCCTGATAGCTACATGCATGCCGTCAATCATGCTATGTTCACAGGGGAAGCCAGGCACTGCTGCAAATTAAAGAGCTCTCTCATACTGGTTGCTGGCATCTATTGCGAAAGTAAGGTACTGATTGCCTCTGGTTAAGAAAGCATTGGTGACCTGCTTAATAGAGCAGTGCACTGCAGACTGGGAGATGTCGATGATTGCTCCTATAGCAGCCTGGAATGAGCCTGGTGAGAAAATGTTCAGGGCAGTAGTAACTTTGACAGCCACTGCAAAAGCATAACCCCCATGATCCAGCAGGTCTTGCTGCAGGAGGCTGCACAGATCAGTAATAGCCTGCCTGATGAAGCACAGCTTCTTGATACACTGCTCCTCGAAGATGTCCAGGAAAGTGACTCTTGGCATTTAGACCCTTTGGACTGGGTTAGGCCTTCCACAAGCAACCTCCTCATCTGCTATGCTGTGGAATCATAGAAATTTACAGCACAGAAGGAGGTCATTCGGCCCATCGTGTCTGTGCTAGCCGAAAAAGAGTTATCCAGCCTAATCAAAAACGGGAAGGCAGATTATTATCTGAATGCACTTCCCCTTCTCCCAATCTATTGCCAATGAGACCTGGGTGTCCTTGTGCACCAGTCGCTGAAGGTACATGCACAATCTGGTCAGCATGGCGTCTCACGATGCTCTCTCCAACGTCCACTGTGTACATTAGTGGTCCCTGCTGTGTGCATATCGTTCCTGGCTGCCAACCCTCCGTTCGGCAGTCGTGGGCCAAGACTGGCTGTCCTATCTTGAAGCTCCTGATTGGCTTCTCGTTGATGTGCTGGAATTGCTTATCCTCAACATCTCGTCTCATGTTTGGTTTGAGCAAATCCAGGCGACATCTTAGCCTTCGGTTGAAGAACATTATGGCTGGAGCTTGGTTGGTGACTGCATGTGTCGCACTCCGGTAAGCAAACAAGAAATTATCTACCTTGTGTTGTAGTGGTATGTCGTCGTTATACATCGCCTTTATTGCCTTTTTAAAGGTCTGAACAAACCTTTCAGCCAATCCATTTGTGGCTGGATGATATGGGGCAGATGTGTAATGTTTCACCCCATTATTCCTCAGAAACCTCCGGAAATCCTCGGACACCAACTGTGGCCCATTGTCGGAGCAAATCTGTTCTGGCAAGCCATTCTTGGCGAAGATGGTCCGTAGGACTGCAATAGTTTTCTCCGTGGTGGTGGAGGACATTTTGATGACCTCAGGCCATTTCGAATGGGCGTCCACGACGATTAGAAACATTGAGTCCATAAATGGACCAGCAAAATCAATGTGTACCCGTTGCCATGGAGATGAGGGCCACTCCCATGGGTGTAGAGGGGCCTGTGGTGGTGCATTTTGGACTTTCTGGCATCCTGAGCAGCTCTTGGTCAGGTCCTCGATTTGTTTATCGATTCCCGGCCACCACACATAAGCCCTGGCTAGGCTTTTCATTTTTACCCCTCCCAGATGACCTTCATGAAGCTCATTGAGCACTCTGTCTCTCAACTTGGGTGGAATTACCACTCGGGATCCAAACATCAAGGTCCCCCGGCACACTGACAGCTGTTCTCTCCTTGGCGAGAATGCTGGCAACAGTGAGTCGCCATGTGCTGGCCAGATTCTAGAGTCACAGGAACAAGCCAAACCTATACCACGAGCATGTGCACCTGGTAATGAGCCCGAAGTACAGATTGCGTCTACCTCAGAAGCAGTGGTATTGGAAGCTGACGAACCAACCAATGACAATGAACCAGAATCGACTCCACCGCAAGAACAGGACACTCGAGAAAGGCGCTATCCAGTCAGGATTAGGAAGCCTCCTCAAAACTTTTCTCCATTGGTTTAGTTGGGGTAATTAAATTCCGCAATAGGCCATACGTTCTCGCGCCCATCAAATTTAATAATACCGACGCCTTCTTTCCATCGGCCACCTCATTTGCCTTGCAGTACACTTCAATTCTTTCCACATACGTGGTCCAGTCTTCTACCTCGTTGTCGAAAGCAGTGCTACTGCCACTTTTCGGCATCTTGGGTGATTTAAAATGGCGCCTCCCACGCTTTTTCTTCTTCCCCAATGGAATAAAATGGCACCTCCCGCGCTTTTCCTTCTTCCCCAATGGAATAAAATGGCGCCTCCCGCGCTTTTCCTTCTTCCCCTTGCTACCACGCTGCTCCTAGCGTTCTACAGGGTAATGGCGGCGATCCGCAGCTTCGGCGTGTCTCACTTTTCCTTCCCCTCGTTTATTTTCTCTCCGCTGCCCGGTTCTTGAGCACCGACCGTGCCCTGTGCGCTCCACCCTCTCTCTCTCTCTCTCTCTCTTTCCTCCCGGCGATGCTGCGCGGCCCCTTTTGCAGAGCCGCTCGATCGAGCTTGAGCCCGCCGCAGTCCGGAAGGGTCAGTGCACTACCTGCTACCAGCACGATTTGCTGGAACACCTTGACTGGGGAGCCAAGCTCAGCTCTCCACAGCCTCTCCCGCAATTCTCCGAACACCGATGGATCCTTGGGCGGTTGCCCGCGGTCGACGCCCGTTGCTCTGACTTTGACCTCCAAGGACTTCTTCTCAGGGAAAGGTCCCCGTGAGGTGATGCAGTACTGCAGGTGAGTTCGAACTTGCTCGTCGCCACTGTAAAGTCCGCGCCTCAATAATACACGGACTTCAGGAGAACAATTAAACAGGTATTTTACTGAACAGAGGGTAACGTCAGACTGAAGTACAGAAGCCTGCTAGGGCCTTTTATACAGGGGTGGTCACTGCCGGTACTGCAGTATAAAATCAGTTCTTCTCTTAAAGGTACATACACAACAACACCCCTTAGGTTAAATACTTCAGATTTGTTCCGTGGTCGGGGACAGGAGGGTGTGACTATGAGTGAGGCAAGTATGGGGATCCAGAAGGTAGCATTGGAGGAGTCTCAGCCCTTGCACTTGTCCAACAGGTGCGAGGTTCTTGCTCCCTATGTGGACGAGGGCAGGGACTGCAGGGAGGATGAGCAATCTGACCATGGCACCATGGTACAGGGGCCATTCAAGTTGGGGGAGTAAAAAGAAATGTAGTAGTGCTGAGTGCGGTGGCATTGAGTGGAGCGAGAGTTAGGTAAGTGGGAGAAAAGTCATTTAAGTGTATTTAGTGAATTTTAGTGAGTTAAAAAGTTAATTATTTGAAGTGTGTTAAATTTTTTAGTGTAAATTAAGCTGCTGGGGAGTTTAAACCGGAAGTCGAATCCGGGTATAAAAAGGGGCAGGACTAGTGCGGCAGCGCTGAGTGCGGTGGCATTGAGTGGAGCGAGTGTTTGGTAAGTGGGAGAGTTCGGGCAAGTGGGAGGTGAGGGGGTGTTTTTGCTCTGTTTTGTTCCCTACTCCCAGGCTTAGACAGCACTGCAGAAGCGGAGCAGCGAGATGAATCAACCTAACAGGCCCCACAGACAGCATTCAAAAGGGAGGTTGGTAGGTTCTCTTCCTTCTCTTTTATACCTTTAAGTTGGTAAGTCCAATTAAATAGTGGTGTGATATTATCATCTATATCCGGGCAGAGGGTTTCATAACTAATAATAAGAAATTTAATTAATTACATAGAATGGAGCAGGTGATGTGTTACTGTTGCAAGATGTGGGAGCCAGTGGACCCTATTGAGGCTCACGGTGATTACATTTGCGACAAGTGTTTGCTGCTAGAGGAACTCCGGCTCTGTATTGAGGTGCTTGAGACCAAGCTTCAGACACTGCGACACATCAGGGAGGGGGAGAAGTACCTGGACTCTATGTTTCAGGAGGTAGTCACGCCTATGAAATTAATTAATTCAGATGTAGTCCGTGGTCAGGGACAGGACAGTGTGACTATGATTGAGGCAGGTACAGGGATCCAGTAGGTAGTGTTGAAGGAGCCGCAGCCCTTGCTCTTGTCAAACAAGTTCGAGATTCTTACTCCCTGATTGGGCGGGAGTGGGGACTGCAGGGAGGATGAGCCACCTGGCCACAGCACCGTGGAACAGGGGGCCATTCAAGTGGGGGGAGTAAAAAGAAATGTTGTAGTGGTAGGGGATAGTATCATTAGGGGGATAGATAGGGTTCTCTGCAGTCGAGAGCGGGAGTCCCGAAGGCTGTGTTGCCTGCCCGGTGCCAGGGTTAAGGACATCACTTCTGGACTGGAAAGGAACTTGGAGTGGGAGGGGGAGGATCCAGTTGTTGTGGTCCATGTTGGTACAAACGATGTAGATAGGACAAGGAAGAAGGTTCTGTTAAAGGAGTATGAACAGCTAGGGGTCAAATTAAAAAACAGAACCTCAAGGGTAATAATCTCTGGAGTATTACCTGAGCCACGAGCGAATTTGGCTAGGATAAATAAAATTAGAGAGTTAAATGCGTGGCTCCAAGACTGGTGTGGGAAAAATGGGTTTTGCTTCTTGGGACACTGGCACCAGTACTGGGACGGGGGGAGCTGTTCCATTGGGACGGACATCACTTGGCCAGTGCTGGGACTAGAATCCTGGTGAATCATATAACTAGGGCTGTAGAGAGGGCTTTAAACTAATTAGTGGGGGGGAGGTTTCTAGAGAGCAAATAATAAAAATGACAACGGAGAAGGTCATAGACTTAGGTAGCAGTGGGGGAATTAAAAAACAGAACGTGTCAGGAAGGGACAGAAGGTATGGAGTGAAAGGTAAAATAGTAAAAGGGGAAAAAGCAGGAACTAAGTGTCACAAAACATATTTGAAAGTTCTTTATCTGAATGCACGTAGCATTCGTAACAAAATGGACGACTTAACAGCACAAATAACTACATATGGGTATGATCTTGTGGCCATTGCAGAAACATGGCTGCAGGGTGACCATGACTGGGAATTAAACATACCAGGTTATTTAACAATCAGGAAGGACAAGCAGGAAGGAAGGGGAGGTGGGGTGGCTATGTTAATAAAGGAAGGAATCACTGTAATACAGAGAAATGATATTGGGTCAAAGGATCAGGATAGTGAAACAGTTTGGGTGGAGATAAGGAATAATAAGGGGAAAAATACATTAGTGGGCGTAGTCTATAGGCCTCCGAACAGTTGCAACTCTGTTGGACGGCGTATTAATCAGGAAATAGTTGAGGCTTGTAATTAGGGAACAGCTATAATTATGGGGGATTTTAACTATCATATTAATTGGGCAAATCAAATTGGGCAGGGCAGCCTTGAGGATGAGTTCATTGTGTGTATTAGGGATGGGTTTCTTGAGCAGTATGTAACTGAACCGACCAGGGGGCAAGCAACCTTAGATTTGGTCCTGTGTAATGAGACAGGATTAATTAAAAATGTCCTAGTAAAGGATCCCCTTGGAATAAGTGACCATAACATGGTTGAATTCCATATTCAATTAGAGGGTGAGAAGGTATGAGAGCGGAATTGAATAGAGTGGACTGGGAAAATGGATTAAAGAGTAAGACGGTACATGATCAGTGGTGTATATTTAAGGAGTTATTTTACAACTTCCAAAAAATATATGTTCCACTGAAGAAAAAAGGGTGTAAAAGAAAAGATAGCCATCCGTGGCTAAGTAAAGTAATTAAGGATAGTATCCGACTAAAAACAAGGGCATATAAGATAGCCAAATCTAGTGGGAGGATAGAAGATTGGGAAGTCTTTAAAAGACAGCAAAAAATAACTAAAAGATTGATTAAGAAAGGGAAGATAGATTATGAAAGTAAATTAGCAAAAAATATAAAAACAGATAGCAAAGCTTTCTATAGTTATATAAAAAGAAAAAGGGTGGCTAAAGTAAATGTTGGTCCCTTAGAGGATGAGACCAGGAAATTAGTGGTGGGGAACATGGAGATGGCAAAAACGCTGAACAAATATTTTGTATCAGTCTTTACGGTAGAGGACACTAAGAATATCCCAACACTGGACAAACAGGGGGCTCTAGGGGGGGAGGAACTAAATACGATTAAAATCACTAAGGAAGTGGTACTTGGTAAAATAATGGGACTTAAGGTGGATAAATCCCCTGGACCTGATGGCTTACATCCTAGGGTCTTGAGGGAAGTGGCGGTAGGGATTGTGGATGCATTGGTAATAATTTTCCAAAACTCCCTGGACTCAGCAAAGGTCCCGGCAGATTGGAAAACTGCTAATGTAACACCCTTATTTAAAAAGGGTAGTAGGCAGAAGGCTGGAAACTATAGACCTGTTAGCCTAACATCTGTGGTTGGTAAAATGTTAGAGTCCATTATTAAGGAGACAGTAACGGGACATTTGGATAAACATAATTTAATAGGACAAAGTCAGCATGGTTTTATGAAGGGGAAGTCATGTTTGACAAATTTGCTTGAGCTCTTTGAGGAAGTAACTTACAGGGTGGATAAAGGGGAACCAGTGGACGTAGTGTATTTAGACTTCCAAAAGGCATTTCACAAGGTGCCACACAAAAGATTATTGCTCAAGATAAAAAGTCACGGGATTGGGGGTAATATTCTGGCATGGGTGGAGGATTGGCTATCTAACAGAAAGCAGAGAGTTGGGATAAATGGTTCATTCTCAGACTGGCAATCAGTAACTAGTGGTGTTCCGCAGGGGTCAGTGCTGGGTCCCCAACTCTTTACAATCTATATTAATGATTTGGAGGAGGGGACCGAGTGTAACATATCAAAGTTTGCAGATGATACAATGATGGGAGGGAAAGTAGTGAGTGAGGAGGACATAAAAAACCTGCAAACGGACATAGACAGGCTAAGTAAGTGGGCAGAGATTTGGCAGATGGAATACAATACTGGAAAGTGTGAGGTTATGCACTTTGGCAGGAAAAATCATAGAGCAAGTTATTATCTTAATGGCAAGAAACTGGAAAGTACTGTCGTACAAAGGGATCTGGGGGTCCTGGTGCACGAAACTCAAAAAGATAGTATGCAGGTGCAGCAAGTGATCAAGAAGGCCAATGGAATGTTGGCTTTTATTGCTAGGGGGATAGAATATAAAAACAGGGAGGTATTGTTGCAGTTGTACAAGGTATTGGTGAGACCGCACCTGGAATACTGCATACAGTTTTGGTGTCCATACTTAAGAAAAGACATACTTGCTCTCGAGTCAGTACAAAGAAGGTTCACTCGGTTAATCCCGGAGATGAGGGGGTGGACATATGGGGAGAGGTTGAGTAGATTGGGACTCTACTCATTGGAGTTCAGAAGAATAAGAGGCGATCTTATTGAAACATATAAGATTGTGAAGGGGCTTGATCGGGTGGATGCGGTGAGGATGTTCCCAATGATGGGTGAAACTAGAACTAGGGGGCATAATCTTAGAATAAGGGGCTGCTCTTTCAAAACTGAGATGAGGAGAAACTTCTTCACCCAGAGGGTAGTAGGTCTGTGGAATTTGCTGCCCCAGAAAGCTGTGGAAGCTACATCATTAAATAAATTTAAAACAGAAATAGACAGTTTCCTAGAAGTAAAGGGAATTAGGGGTTACGGGGAGCGAGCAGGAAATTGGACATGAGTCTAGGTTCAGAACGGTCATGGCCCTGTGGGTAGCGGAGCGGGCCCAGGGGTTGTGTAGCCTGGTCCTGCTACTACCTCTTGTGTTCTAATTCTGTGTTAGGTTTCAGGAGATGGTTCTATTCCTGTTCCTGGCTGGGGTGGAGATCACCTTTTACAGAGTGATCTCCTGGACGAGTTTCGATCGCCTAGATGGGTCGGAGAGGAATTTCCCAGATTTTTCCTCCCAAATTGGCCATTGGGTTTTTTATCTGGTTTTTCGCCTCTCCCAGGAAATCACATGGGTTCGGGTGGGATGTAGAGTGATAGTAGATTTGAGGTTAGGATCAGATCAGCCATGATCTTATTGAATGGTGGAGCAGGCTCGAGGGGCCGATTGGCCTACTCCTGCTCCTATTTCTTATGTTCTTATGTTCTTATGACAGGGAACAGCATAGTTAGGGGGATAGATACTGTTCCCTGCAGCCGAGTGCGTGAGTCCCGAAGGATGTGTTGCTTGCCCGGTGCCAGGGTTAAGGACATCTCCTCGGAGCTGGAGATGAACTTGGACTTGGAGGGGAAGGATCCAGTTGTTGTGGTCCATGTCGGCACCAATGACATAGGTAGGACTAAGAAAGAGCTTCTGCGAAGGGAGCATGAGCAGCTAGGGGCTAAATTAAAAAGCAGAACTGTTAAGTCTGTGTGTTATAATGAGAATTACTACACAGACCACAAGAGTAACTTTTAACAGGTCTTTACTAGTCAAAGGTCCGGGCTGAACTGCCCAATAAATCATTACACAGCACTTATATACTGGTGTGGTCACCACCGGTATTACAGTATACAGCAGCCAAGATAAAGTAGTGCAACTCTTAAAATAGTTCTCTTAAAGGTGGAACGGTTACATACACCACAATCCTCCCTTTTTAGCTTAACAGTATATATTCCCCATTAACATAACATAATAACATATATACACAACTTCATGCAAAAACAGTTCACAGATTCAGTCTCTCTGGAGGCTTCCTGACTCGGTCCGGATAACGCCTCGGTGGTGTAGTAGTTTTCGGTGGTGCAGTAGGTTCTTTTGGCAAGGTCGATTCGGCTTGAATGCCAGTGTCGGGTTCATCTGATTCCAGTATCACCGGATCGGAGGTAGATCCTATGGGTATCTCTGCTTCATCATTAGGCGTATAGAGTTGTGGAGTAGGTTGTCCCTTTTCGGATGACTCTATGATCTGGTCAACATGGCGCCTTATTATGCTTTCACCAATGTCCACGGTATACATCAGCGGTCCTAGTCGTGTGCAAATAGTTCCAGGCTGCCATTTCTCGGTACGGTAGTCCCGGCCAAAACTTGTTGACCTATCTGGAAGGTTCTAGTTGGCCTTTCATTCATGCTTTGAAATTGTCGGTTCTCTACGTCCCTTCTGATGTTTGGCTTGATCAAATCCAGCCGGCATCTTAGTCTTCTATTGAAAAACATCATGGCGGGAGTTTGGTTTGTAACCGCATGTGTTGCATTCCTGTACGCCAACAAGAAGTTATCTACCTTATGTTGTAGATTTATGTCTTCCTTACCCATGGCCTTTATGGCCTTCTTGAAGGTCTGGACAAACCTTTCAGCTAATCCATTGGTGGCGGGATGGTATGGGGCGGACGTGTAGTGCTTACCCCCATTGTTTTTTAAGAACTTCCTGAATTCTTCGGACACAAATTGCGGTCCATTATCAGAACAGATCTGTTCCGGCAGCCCATTCCTGGCAAATATGGTCCTTAATACTGTGATGGTTTTTTCCGTGGTGGTGGAGGACATCTTTATTACCTCCAGCCACTTGGAGTGTGCATCCACCGCGATTAAGAACATTGAGTCCATAAATGGACCAGCAAAGTCGATATGTACCCTTTGCCATGGAGATGAGGGCCACTCCTATGGATGTAGAGGAGCTTGTGGTGGGGCGTTTTGGACCTTCTGGCATCCTAGACAGCTCTTGGTCATTTCTTCGATGTCTCCATCGATACCTGGCCACCACACAAACGCTCTGGCTAGGTTCTTCATTTTCACTCCACCCAGATGCCCCTTGTGAAGCTCCTTTAGCACTTTATGCTGGAGTTTGGGTGGAATCACCACTCTGGATCCACACATCAAAGTTCCTCGGCACACTGACAGCTGTTCTCTTCTTTGCGAAAATGCTGGCAACAGTGGTTCGCCATGTGCTGGCCATCCCTTCACCGTTAAATCGTAGACTCGTGAGGGAGTCGGGTCATTTCTTGTTTCCTTTTCGATCGTAGAATTTGTTACTGGTAGACATTCCACTCTGGTTGAGTGAAACATCTCCACTGGGTCCACTGTAGGCGCCTCTTCTACCGTTGGCAACGGTAGGCGCGATAAACCGTCAGCATTCCCATGCTGTTTTGATCCTTTGTATTCTATGTCATATTGGTGTGCCCCTAGGAAAAGGGACCACCTCTGTAGCCTTTGCGCTGTCATGATGGAAAAGCCCTTTTTAGGGTTGAATATGGATACCAATGGCTGGTGGTCTGTCAGCAGTGTAAACTTCTGGCCCTGCAGGTAATGATTAAACTTCTTTACTCCCCACACCAGGCTGAGAGCCTCCTTATCTATCTGAGCATAGTTGCGCTCAGCGGAGGTCAATGATCTGGATGCAAATGCGACTGGCCTTTCCGAGCCATTTGGCAACTTATGTGAGAGTACTGCTCCAATACCATAAGGAGAAGCATCACAAGCTAAACGAATAGGTAGCGTTGGGTTGAAGTGAGCCAACACTTCCTCTGAGGTGATCAATGCCTTGCTTTTGCGAAAAGCCTTCTTACAGTCCTCGCTCCACTTCCATGGTACTTCTTTCTGCAAAAGAGCATTCAGCAGGTGCAGCACCGTGGATAGATTTGGCAGAAACTTATGGTAATAGTTAATCAACCCTAGGAACGACCTCAACTGGGATACATTTTCCGGAGCGGGAGCCTTCACAACAGCTTCAATCTTGTCAGGTGACTTGTGCAGCCCCTCCTGGTCAATGACATGACCACAGTACGAGATCCGTTTCTGAAAGAACTCACATTTCTGGCGATTAACTCGAAGGCCATATTCCTTCAACCTGGTGAGCACCAGTTTCAAATTTGCAAGGTGTTCCTCATCGTCATCTCCTGTAATCAGGATATCGTCCAAGTAACATTGAGTGCTTGGAATTCCCTGTAATACCTGCTCCATGGCCCTCTGCCAAATTGCTGGAGCCGAAGCCACTCCAAAAACCAGTCTATTATATCGATACAAGCCTCTGTGCGTGTTGATTGTGAGATACTGGCGCGACTCTTCCTCAACTTCCATCTGTAAGTACGCTTGCACCAGGTCTATCTTAGTGAAGCGTTTCCCGCCAGACAATGAAGCAAAGATATCCTCAATCCGCGGAAGCGGATATTGCACCGTGTGAAGCACCGGATTAACTGTGATCTTGAAGTCTCCACAGATGCGGACCTTCCCCGGTTCCCCTGGCTTGTTACTCGATGAACGCTTCATGACGGGAACAATGGGCGTGGCCCACTCACTCCAGTCCACCTTAGACAGTACTCCTGAACGTTCTAGCCCTTCCAGCTCAGCTTCCACAGCAGGTCGTATCGCATAAGGTACCGGTCTGGCTTTGAAAAATTTTGGGTTTGCATGTTCTGCAATCTTGATTTTTGCCTTAATTCCTCTGTTCCCAGTCCCTGTTGGAATACTTCTTTAGCCTCATCCAATATTCTGGACAATCGTTCAGGTTTGACATCTTTCTTTCCGGGATCTACCGTTATTGCGTTTAGGGAGTGCCAGTCCATATTTATTTTCCTGATCCACTCCCGTCCCAGAAGTGGTGGACCTCCCTCAGGTAGTACATATAAGTCCATTCCTTGGTGTTCTTTGCCCTTGTGTATCACCTTGACTTTTATCTTTCCGATGGGGTATACTTTTTGCCCCGTGTATGTCTGCAATACTATCTTCGTATCCCGTAGGGGAATATGTTTGAATAACTTTTTGTAATCTTGCTTATTCATGGCCGTCAACGCCGATCCGGTGTCCAATTCCATCTTCACTTGGACTCCTGCTATCTGCAGTGTGACCCAGATAGTTTGTAGGTCAGCTTCCTTACTCACATTGTGAATTCTCAGACTACCCAGTTCCTTGCTGTTGGATTCTGAATCCGAATTCTGTTCATCCGAACTCTTCTCAGCCACCTTATGTACCTTTCTGCACTTTTCCTGCAGTGACTTTTTGTTGCTGGTCTTCTTTCCTGACCGGCATACTTTAGCTATGTGACCAAGCTTGCCACATTTTCTACATTCCTGGTTTTTAAACCAGCATTGGTTCTGATCGTGTGTTGTCTTTCCACAACGATAACATTTCGTTATACCCAAAGCCATTTGATCTACGCTGAGTACCGCTGCCTTCAGCTGCATTTCCGCAGTGCCTCTCGCTGTGGCTTCGTGCGATGCTGCAATAGTGACAGCCTTATCAAGTGTAAGATCATTCTCTTCAAGCAGCCGCTTTTGTGTTCCTTCTTTCGACAATCCACACACAGATTTGTCTCTCAGTGCCTCTGTCAGACTTTCCCCAAACTGACAGTACTTCGCTTGCTTACGCAGTTCAATTAAATACTCCGCGTTGCTTTCCTCTTTCAGTTGCGTTCTCGCATAAAATTTAAATCGTCCCGCTAACATCAGCGGTGTGGGGGTCAAATGATTTTTCAGGACAGCAACAATTTTAGCGAAAGTCTGATCCACCGGTTTAGCTGATGATAGAAGATGCTTCAATAGCCCGTATGTCTTCGCACCCATTGAGTTTAGTAAGGTTAGTGCTTTATCTTCAGCTGATATTTTATTTGCCTTACAATATATCTCTATGCGTTCTACATACATGGCCCAATCTTCAACATCGGGATCGAAATCGTTGATGTTACCACGCTTAGGCATCCTCGCAATCTTCTTGAGAAACAAAAAGAAATTTTTCTTTTATTTTTTTTCAAAATGGCGGTTTCCCGCGCTTGTCTTCTTCCCCCGCCTACGAAAATGGCAGCTTCCCGCGTTTGCCTTTCTCCCCCGCTGGCTGTAATGGCGATTGCCGTATTGCTGCGTTCGCCCTCCCCAGCGGTTTTCAAATCGTGCCTCCCTGCCCCTCTTGCAGTCCGGTCCTTTCCCCCCCGGCTGCGGCTGAGTTCTCCGCGGTCTTTTTTAAAATTTCCTCTCGCGCCTTACGCTGACCCGGTCGCTGCGCCTCGCGGCCTCGGTAGCTGCCCGGCCTTTTTCACCGGTCGCGGTCGAGCTCTTTCTCGACGCTGTTGCGTCTCCCAGCCCGCTTGCAGCCCGGTCTTTTACACCGGCTGCGTTTGCATTCACCGCGGCTCCCGTGCCTTACGCTGCCCCAGTCTCAGCGCCTCTGGCCCCGACTTCTGTCCGGCTCTTTTCACCGGCCGTGGTCGAGTTCTCCGCCCTTATATCCTCCGTTTTTCCCTCCCCTACTTCACGCCAACGTGGCCGACTTGCTGCTCGTCGCTGATCGGCTTACCCACCACCGTGATAGAAGGGATGATCACTGCCTGTTGCTGATGGAAGGCTTCGTGTCAGAATTCTTCCTTTGCTCTGCAGACCCGAGTCTTTTCTCAGCAGAATGATGAGGGCGGATGCCTCCTCTCGACGCCCATTAAACTGCCTTGGATGTATCTCTGCCGCAGGGTAAGATCGTACTCGTCGCCACTGTTAAGTCTGTGTGTTATAATGAGAATTACTACACAGACCACAAGAGTAACTTTTAACAGGTCTTTACTAGTCAAAGGTCCGGGCTGAACTGCCCAATAAATCATTACACAGCACTTATATACTGGTGTGGTCACCACCGGTATTACAGTATACAGCAGCCAAGATAAAGTAGTGCAACTCTTAAAATAGTTCTCTTAAAGGTGGAACGGTTACATACACCACAAGAACCACAAAGGTAATAATCTCTGGATTACTACCTGAGCCACGAGAAAATTGGCATAGGGTCAATAAGGTCAGAGAGTTGAATGTATGGCTCAAGGATTAGTGTGGGAGAAATGGGTTTCGATTCGTGGGGCACTGGCACCAGTACTGGGGAAAGAAGGAGCTGTTCCATTGGGACGGGCTTCACTTGAACCATGCTGGGACCAGTGTCCTGGCAAATTGAATAACTACTGCTGTAGTTAGGGTTTTAACTAAATAGTTGGGGGAAGGGTTCAGGCGGGGGGAAACTTAGAAAGTTAAAGAGAAAGGACCAGGCAATAGTGCAGGTTAGCGATAGGGGTAATGATAACCAGAGTGTGACAGGAAGGGACAGAGCATACAAGCATAAGAGTGCACCAGCAAATAGGGTCAGAGTAGGGAAAAATGGTAAAAAGACAAAATTAAAGGCTCTATCTGAATGCACGAGCATTCGTAACAAGATAGATCAATTGACAGCACAAATAGAAATAAATGGGTATGATCTGATAGCCATTACACAGATGTGGTTGCAAGGTGACCAAGGCTGGGAACTGAATATTCAAAGTGATGGAAGGTGTCGTCGACAGTGCTATCAAGCGGCACTTACTCAGCAATAATCTGCTAACTGACGCCCAGTTTGGGTTCCGCCAGGGCCACTCAGCTCCTGACCTCATTACAGCCTTGGTCCAAACATGGACAAAAGAGCTGAGCTCAAGAGGTGAGGTGAGAGTGACTGCCCTTGACATCAAGGCAGCATTTGATCAAGTGTGGCATCAAGGAGCCCTAGCAAAACTGAAGTCAATGGGAACCAAGGGGAAAACTCTCCATTGGTTGGAATCATACCGAGCACAAAGGAAGTTGGCTGTGGTTGTTGGAGGTCATTCATCTCAATCACATGACATCACTGCAGGAGTTCCTCAGGGCAGTGTCCTCGGCCCAACCATCTTCAGCTGTTTCATCAATGACCTTCCCTCCATCATAAGGTCAGAAGTGGGGATGTTCGCTGATGATTGCACACTGTTCAGCACCATTCGAGACTCGTCAGATACTGACGCAGTCCGTGTCCATATGCAGCAAGACCTGGACATTCAGACTTGGGCTGACAAGTGGCAAGTAACATTCGCACCACACACGTGCCAAGCAATGACCATCTCCAACAAGCGAGGCTCTAACCATCTCCCCTTGACATTCAATGGCATTACCATCGCTGAATCCCCCACTATCAACATCCTGGGGGTTACCATTGATCAGAAACTGAACTGGACCAGCCATATAAATACTGTGGCTACAAGAGCAGGCCAGAGGCTGGGAATTCTGCGGCGAGTGTCTCACCTCCTGACTCCCCAAAGCCTTTCCACCATCTACAAGGCACAAGTCAGGAGTGTGATGGAATACTCTCCACTTGCCTGGATGAGTGCAGCTCCAACAACACTCAAGAAGCTCAATACCATTCAGGATAAAGCAGCCCGCTTGATTGGCACTCCATCCACCACCTTCAACATTCACTCTCTCCACCACCGGCGCACTGTGGCTGCAGTGTGTACCATCTACAAGATGCACTGCAGCAACTCGCCAAGGCTCCTTCAACAGCACCTTCCAAACCCACGACCTCTACCACTTAGAAGGACAAGGACAGCAGACGCATGGGAACATCACCACCTACAAGTTCCCCTCCAAGCCACACACCATCCTGACTTGGACCTGTATTGCCGTTCCTTCACTGTCGCTGGGCCAAAATCCTGGAACTCCCTTCCTAACAGCATTGTGGGTGTACCTACAACATATGGACTGCAGCGGTTCAAGGCGGCGGCTCACCACCATCTTCTCAAGGGCAATTAGGGATGGGAACTAAATGCAGGCCTAGCCAGCGACGCCCACATCCCATCAATGAATTAAAAAAAAAAAAAATTTTTAATTTGACATTTCAGAACAATAGACAGAAAGGAAAAGGAGGTGGGGTCGCTCTGTTAATAAAGGATGAGATCAGTACTGTAGTGAGAAATGATCTTGCCTCAGAAGATCAAGATGTAGAATCAGTTTGGGTAGAGATAAGAATTAATAAGGGAAAGAAGTCACTGGTGGGAGTAGTCTATAGGACAGTTTCCTAGAACAATACATTGTGGAACCAACCAGGGAACAGGCTATTTTAGATCTGATAATGTGTAATGCGACAGGATAAATTTATGATCTCATAGTAAAGGATCCTCTAGGGAAGAGTGATTATAACATGAAGAATTTCACAGTTTGAGGGTGAGAAACTTGGGTCTGAAACTGAAATAAAGGCAATTACAAAGGTATGAAGACAGAGTTGGCTAAAGTGGATTGGGAAAATAGATTAAAAGCTAAAACGATAGTTAAGCAGTGGCAGACTTTTAAGGAGATATTTCATAACTCTCAACAAAGATATATTCCAGTGAGAAAGAAAGACTCTATGAGAAGGATGAACTATCCATGGCTAACTAAGGAAGTTAAGGAGGGTATCAAATTGAAAGAAAAGGCATACAATGTTGTTAAGATTAGTAATAGGTCAGAAGGCTGGGAAATTTTTAGAAACTTGCAAAGGATGACTAAAAGAAATAAAGAGGGAGAAAATAGATTGTGAGTAAACTAGCAAGAAATATAAAAACAGACAGTAAGAGCTTCGAAAAGTAAACAAAAAGGAAGAGAGTAGCTAAAGTAAACGTTGGTCCCTTGGAGGATGAGACTGGGGAATTAATAATGGGAAAGAAGGAAATGGCAGAGACTTTGAACAAATATTTTGTATCTGTCTTCGCAGTAGAAGACACTAAATACATCCCAATAATAGTGGTAATTCAAGGGGCAAAAGGAAGGGAGGAACTTAAAACAATCACTATCACTAGTCACTATCACTAGAGAAAGAGTACTAGGCAAACTAATGGGACTAAAGGCTGACAAGTCTCCTGGACCTGATGGCCTGCATCCTAGGGTCTTAAAAGAAGTGGCTGCAGAGATAGTGGATGCGTTGGTTGTAATCTACCAAAATTCCCTGGATTCTGGAAAGGTCCCAGCGGATTGGAAAACCGTAAATGTAACTCCCCTATTCAAGAAAGGAGGGAGACAGAAAGCAGGAAACTATAGGCCAGTTAGCCTAACATCTGTCATTGTGAAAATGCTGCAATCCATTATTAAGGAAGTTGTAGCAGGACATTTAGAAAATCATAATACAATCAAGCAGAGTCAACATGGTTTTATGAAAGGGAAATCATGTTTGACAAATTTATTAGAGTTCTTTGAGAATGTAATGAGCAGGGTGGATAAAGGGGAACCAGTAGGTGTAGTGTATTTGGATTTCCAAAAAGGATTTGATAAGGTGCCACATAAAAGGTTACTGCACAAGATAAGAACTCATGGTGTTGGGGGTAATATATTAGCATGGATAGAGGATTGGCTAACTAACAGAAAACAGAGATTCAGGAAAAATGGGTCATTTTCATGTTGGCAAGCTGTAACTAGTGGGGTGCCACAGGGATCAGTGCTGGGGCCTCAACTATTTACAATCTATATTAATGACTTGGATAAAGGGACCGAGTGTACTGTAGCCAAATTTGCTGACATTACAAAAATAGGTGGGAAAGCAAGTTGTGAGGAGTACACTAAGGGCTGGATTTTGTCATTGGGGTGGGCTGGGGTCGTGACATCCGCTTTTTGTGTTATCCACCCGATTCCAAATCGATGTGGGAGAATGATGCGATTTTCACCTAATTGGGCAATTGAGTTCCAGCGTGTGGGAACCCATGACCCAATTCGTTTTTTCAGTCTGAAACTCGCCTCCGATGACGTCATCATTGCTGCTGCATTTAAGGTCTGCAAGAAGCCTTGCTTGTTCTGCAGACTGCCAACCATTTGGCCTTTGCTGCGAGAGGGACCTGGAGGCAATATGAGCAGCGGGAGACCTAAGTCTGCTCCCAGATTTGATGACGTTGCCCTGCAAGCTTTGCTGGAGGGAGCAAGAGCTAATAAGGAGGTGCTCTTCCCTTCTTCAGGGAGGAAGAAGCCTCTCCAGCAAACGAAGGCTGTGTGAATCCAGGTGGCCCAGGAGGTCAACTCATTGTCGATGATCCACAGAACCTGGCTTCAGTGTAGGAAGACGTTTCATGACTTTCTGACTCAGCACCAGCATAGACACTCACACCTCGGTGGAACCATCGCGAGATAGAATAGTGTTGTCACCTGGTGTATCACAGCTCTCAAGTGAGCATCAGCAGATTGTGGAGACAGGGACAGCAGTGGAGAGTCCTAGTCGGAGGGTGCAGGACTCTCCCAGCTTGGCTCAGCTGCATGTCGACTCTCTGCCTCTGGGTCCATCCAGAAGAACAGCGGTGCTGGAACTCCAGGAACAGGTGCAGGAGTCTCTGGCAGGTTTTGTCTGCAGGGTCGCTGCGAGTGTAGAGTGAATGGAGGAGTCCATCGCGAACATGAGCAGAGCCTTTGTGGAGTCATTGGCGCATGAACGCAGCACCACGGAAAGGATGGCAACCTCTGTGGAAAGGATGGCTACAGTAGACGAGAGGATGGCTACGGCCATGGAGGAGCTAAGTCGCCAGAGTGTAGAAAACATGGTGAGTGTTCAGAATAGACTGACATCTCTGGAGGAGCGATGGTCAGCTATTGAACAGAGAACCCAGACCTTCATGGAAATCCTTCTGAGTAGGACTGCCAGTGCAGATACGGATCCCCATGGCCCCCCTGATGTGCAGCAAGGTGCTCTCAAGCCACTTGCAAGCGCCGAGGTGGACCTGACCCATGTGAGGGATGTTGGTGGCAGAGAACAAGGAAGTGGGGACTCCTCTCCAAGCGCTCACACTTCCAGGCCACTGCCAAGTCCTCGGTCAGAGCCCCACCATAGTCCCCACCCAACTGAGATCGGCGACTCAACCCCTGAACAGCCGCAGGAGCAGCAGACTGTTGCGAAACCCTCACAGGTTCACAACCCCAGAGGACGCCCGCCAAAGGTGTCGAGACAGGAGCAGCAGGAAACTGAGCAAGGGGCCTCCACATCTGCTGAAGCCACAGGGGAAACACCATGTAGGAGCACGTGTAAGAGAAAGATACTGCACAAATAGTCACAAGGGTAGTCACTTGGGTGAAATGATGTGTTTATTTTTTAAATGCCATCAGTTGGTTATTGTAAATAAAAAATCTGATGGCAACCATTGCAGTTGTGGCATGTGTCATTTCGCTAATGGGACTTCCACATTGATGGCTTAGGATTACTTGCAATTTTCAGTATGGTGGTCAGAGTGCTAGGAATCCGCTGGTTCTTGGCAATTGTCGATGCTCTGGTAAGAAGCTGCGAGGCAAAAGTGCTTGATTGGCTAGGCTAAGCAAATCTGGCTAAGATGAGTGCGTTCCTTGCATCCCGGGCAGAATTGTTCTCGCGTACTGTGGCGTCTGCAAGATCATCTCCATCTCCATCTCCACCTCCACCTCCTCCTCATCATGTGAGGAGCCACTTGGTCCTCAGGAATCTGCAAGTCATGATGCTGTGCCATGTTGTGAAGTGCACAGCAAACCACGACGATTCTGGAGACCCTGGCTGCTGAGTACTGCAGGGCTCCACCTGATCTATCCAGGCATCTGAAGCGCATTTTCAACAAGCCGATGGTTTGCTTGATTATGACTCTGGTGGACATGTGGCTGGAATTGTAGCTCTCCTCAGCTTCATTGGATGGGCTCCTCAACGGCGTCATTAGCCACATCTTCAGGGGATAGCCCTTGTCTCCAAGTAGCCATCCGTTAAGTTGGTCTGGCGGACTGATGAGCAGAGGCACACTAGACTGGCGCAGTATGAAGGAGTCATGGCAACTGCCAGGGTACTTGGCACAAACATACAAAATGTCCTTCTTGTGGTCACATACCAGCTGTACGTTAAGGGAGTGGAAGCCATTGCGGTTGACAAAAATACCTGGATTGCGATGGGGTGCCTTAAGGGCCACATGTGCGCAGTCAACGACGCCCTGCACCCTTGGAAAGCCTGCCAGATTAGCTAATCCAACCGCACACGCCGTGACACTTGCTTGATCCTTGGAGAAATGGATATGATTGTGCGCGATGGCAAAGAGGGCATCGGTTACCTACATGATGCAAGTGTGTGCGGCCGCCTGGGAGATGCCGCTGATGTCTGCTGCTGATCCCTGGAATGAGCCTGAGGCAAAAAAGTTGAGTGCGGTGGTTACTTTGACAGCCATTGGTAAGGGGTGTCCACCTGCTCCTCTGGGCTCCAGGTCTTGCTGCACCATTGCGCAGATGTCACCCACTACCTCTCGCGAAAGTCAGAGCTGTCTTTGGCACTGCTGCTCAGTCATGTTGAGGTAGCTGATCCTCTGTCTGTAGAACCTGTTTGGGGTGTATCTCCTGTGCCGACGGGCTTCCATGCGCTGGCGCCTTCTGGCCTGTGCAGCTTCAGGTGGGTGAGCAGCAGCTTGGAACTCCTGCTGTTGCTGCTGCTATTGTTCATGGTTCTGTTACTGCCGTGGCTGGTCTTTGTCCTCATCTGATGTCCAGAAGGGAAGGAAATAAATGGTTCCCATGCTTCTGGTATATGCCTCAGTTGAGGAAGTGCTCAGTCAAGGTGGTGAGAGGGGCTTCCCAGGAGGTCACACTGGAGATGGGTGTCAGGCTCCAAACTTCCACAGCTATGTTTATGCCTGCTAAAAGTTCCCCCAGACCTGAGACAACAAAGTCCTGCCACCTGCAAATGATGACTGATCAAATCTCCTATTTAATGGTGGAGCTGCTCAGCAATCCAATTGTGCTACCGCCAGGTTTCACTGTCGTGTTTCAGAGGAGGAGTGCATCACATGGGAAAAGTGCTAAAATAGGAACGGCCTCTCAAAATGGGATTATAGAGGCAATTCAGTGGTTGTTAAGGGCCTTAAGGGCCTATCACACCTCTTGGAGGTGGGACAGAGACGGGATCAGAAACCACGCATTTTGGAAAATTGCTTGGAAGCGGGATAGAGGTGGGGTCGGGCCCGGCCGCCACTTTTTGCAATTTTACCACCCCACACGCCTCCATTCCTGCCTCCTTGGGCCTGGGAAAATCGAGCCCTAAAAGCCTGCAAAGGGATATAGTTAGGTTAAGTGAGTGGGCAAAAATTTGGCAGATGGAGCATAATGTGGGAAAATGTGAGGTTATCCACTTTGGTAGGAGGAATAGAAAAGCAAAATATTATTTAAATGGAGAAAGACTACAGAATGCTGCGGTACAGTGGGATCTGGGTATCCTCGTACATGAAACACAAAAAGTTAGCATGCAGATACAGCAAATAATTAGGAAGGCAAATGGAATGTTGGCCTTTATTGCAAGGGGGATGGAGTATAAAAAAAAGTAGGGAAGTCTTGCTACAACTGTACAGGGCATTGGTGAGACCACACCTAGAGTACTGGGTACAGTTGTAGTCTCTTTATTTAAGGAGGGATATACTTGCATTGGAAGCAGTTCAGAGAAGGTTCACTAGGTTGATTCCTGGGATGAAGGGGTTGTCTTATTAGGAGAGGTTGAGCAGGTTGGGTCTATACGCTCTGGAGTTTAGAAGAATGAGAGGTGATCTTATTGAAACATATAAGATTCTGAGGGGGCTTGACAGGGTAGATGCTGAGAGAATGTTTCCCCTCGTGGGGGAATCTAGAACTAGGGGACATAGTTTCAGAATAACGGAGAAGAGGAGGAATTTCTTCTCTCAGAGGGTCGTGAACCTTTGGAATTCTCTACCCTAAGAGCTGTGGAGGCGGAGTCATTGAATATATTCAAGGCTGAGATAGACACAGTTTTGAACTACAGGGGAGTCAAGGGTTAGGGGGTATAGGCAGAAAAGTGGAGTTGAGGCCAAGGTCGAATGGCCTACTCCTGCTTCTATTTCTTATGTTCTTATGCGTCCAACTGGTGTGCGATAATTTCTGAAGGATCATGCAAGCTTGTGCCAGTTTCGCTGGCAGCTGCCATGATGCTTTCATTCTGAGAGACTTATTCATCCCCCTATAATTCTACCCTTCCAGTATTTTCAGAAAATGGCTGCTAGGGTACATGGGGCCAGCTGATGACATCCCAGTAGCACAGTTACAATAATAGCCATTGGAGCACCAGGAACATTACTGAACACGGCATTGGCATCTTTAAGCTAAGGTTCTGGTCTTTGATCGGTCTGGTGCTATATTCAATAAGCCCCAGAAAAAGTAGATCATATCATAATAGTGTGCTGCATGTTGCACAATATGAATATGCAACGAGGAGTGGAGTTGGATGATGCTATTGCTGTACCTCCTCCATCAAGGAAGAATTAGGTGAAGGTGAGGGAGAACTGGACAAAGAAGGGGCAGCACAACACTTGGCAGCCAGAGATGCCATGGAGCAGTTGACCTCTTAGCATTTTCATTGACCTGCTCAATCCTCTCACACGAAAAGTGACAAAAAGCCACTTTGCATTAACAGTCCTCGTTACCTCATTCACCACTCCCTTCATTCTGCATTAAAGAAGTCTACCATTCAACCAACATCTATATCAATGACATTCTGACAATGCAGACTAACTAGCTGCAATGAAACAAGATCATACACCAAACTCCCAAATGGGATAAAGGGGATGAATTTATTTACAAACAGAATATTCAACTAAAATCTCTCGACACCCAAGTGATCAACCTGTAGTGCTTTTCCTAACAGAAGAATTCCTTACTCTACTACACCTACAAGTTGCTTCAGCAGAGCTGGTGCTGCTGCTGCTTATGTGGAGACTCTTGAGTTGACTGTGTCCAGTGACTTTTGGGTGCTCGAGCCTGAGAGGGCCTGGTTGCAAACTACTGCGCTTTGCCTTCTGCTGGGGCAGAGGAGAATGCTGCTAGTAGCTGGTGTGAAGAGAGCAAGGAAGAAGTGAGTGTGTGTTTGTAATGAGAATGAGAGGTGGTGTAGTGTGGCTTTGTGCAGGGTGCTGAAGGAAGTGATGAAGAAAAGGGAATTGTTGAGACTGCTGGGTGGATGGGTCGGGGGGGGGTGAAAGACTGCTGGCATGTGTTCTAGAGAGAAAGGAATAAATGAAGCGCAGTACTTAGCTTGCTGCTAATAAGAACATAAGAAGTAGGAGCAGGCCATACGGCCCCTCGGGCCTGCTCCGCCATTCAATAGGATCATGGCTGATCCGAACCTAGACTCACGTCCACTTCCCTGCCCACTCCCCGTAACCCCTAATTCCCTTATCAGCTAGGAAACTGTCTATCTCCGTTTTAAATTTATTTAATGTTGCAGCTTCCACAGCTCTCTGAGTTAGCAAATTCCATAGATTTACTACCCTCTGAGTGAAGAAGTTTCTCATCTCAGTTTTGAAACGGCAGCCCCTTATTCTAAGATTATGCCCCCTAGTTCTAGTCTCATCCATCAGCGGAAACATCCTCCCCGCATCCACCCGATCAAGCCCCCTCACAATCTTATATGTTTCAATAAGATCGCCTCTCATTCTTCTGAATTCCAATGAGTAGAGGCCCAACCTACTCAACCTTTCGTCATAAGTCAACCCCCTCATCTCCGGAATCAACCGAGTGAACCTTCTCTGAACTGCCTCGAGAGCAAGTATATCTTTTCTTAAATATGGAAACCAAAACTGTACGCAATATTCCAGGTGTGGCCTCACCAGTACCCTGTATAACTGAAGCAAGACTTCCCTGCTTTTATACTCCATCCCCCTTGCAATAAAAGCCAAGATTCCATTGGCCTTCCTGATCACCTGCTGTACCTGCATACTAACCTTCTGTGTTTCATGCACCAGGACCCCCAGATCCCTTTGTACTGTAGCACTTTGCAGTTTCTCTCCATTTAGATAATAACTTGCTCTTTGATTTTTTCTGCCAAAGTGCATAACCTCACACTTTCCAACATTATATTCCATCTGCCAAATTTCTGCCCACTCACTTAGCCTGTCTGTCCTTTTGCAGGTTATTTATGTCCTCCTCACTCACTGCTTTCCCTCCCATCTTTGTATCATCAGCAAACTTGGATATGTCGCACTCGGTCCCCTCCTCCAAATCGTTAATATAGATTGTAAAGAGTTGAGGTCCCAGCACTGACCCCTGCGGAACACCACTAGTTACTGATTGCCAACCCGAGAATGAACCATTTATCCCAACTCTCTGTTTTCTGTTAGATAGCCAATCTTCCACCCATGCCAGTATATTGCCCCCAATCCCGTGATTTTTTATCTTGTGCAGTAATCTTTTGTGTGGCACCTTGTCAAATGCCTTTTGGAAGTCTAAATACACCACATCCACTGGTTCCCCTTTATCCACCCTGTTTGTTACATCCTCAAAGAATTTGAGCAAATTTGTCAAACATGACTCCCCCTTCATAAAACCATGCTGACTCTGTCCGAATAAATTATGCTTATCCAAATGTCCTGTTACTGCTTCCTTAATAATGGACTCCAACATTTTACCAACCACAGATGTTAGGCTAACTGGTCTATAGTTTCCAGCCTTTGTCTACCTCCCTTTTTAAATAAGGGCGTTACATTAGCAGTTTTCCAATCTGCTGGGACCTTTCCTGAATCCAGGGAGTTTTGGAAAATTACCACCAATGCATCCGCAATCCCTACTTCTCGCAAGACCCTAGGATGTAAGCCATCAGGTCCAGGGGATTTATCCACCTTAAGTCCCATTATCTTACCGAGTACCATCTCCTTAGTGATTTTAATTGTGTTTAGCTCCTCCCCCCCCCATAGCCCCCTGTTTGTCCAGTCTTGGGATATTTTTAGTGTCCTCTACTGTAAAGACTGATACAAAATATTTGTTCAGCGTTTTTGCCATCTCCATGTTCCCCACCACTAATTTCCCGGTCTCGTCCTCTAAGGGACCAACATTCACTTTAGCCACTCTTTTTCTTTTTATGTAACTGTAGAAACTCTTGCTATCTGTTTTTATATTTTTTGCTAGTTTACTTTCATAATCTATCTTCCCTTTCTTAATTAATCTTTGTGTTATTCTTTGCTGGCTTTTAAATGCTTCCCAATCTTCTATCCTCCCACTAGATTTGGCTACTTTATATGCCCTTGTTTTCAGTCGGATACTATCCTTTATTACTTTACTTAGCCATGGATGGCTGTCTTTTCTTTTATGCCCCTTTTTCCTCAGTGGAATATATTTTTCTTGAAAGTTGTGAAATATCTCCTTGAATGTACACCACTGCTCATGTACCGTCGTACACCTTAATCTATTTTCCCAGTCCACTTTAGTCAACTCTGCTCTCATACCTTCATAGTCTCCTTTATTTAAGCTTAGTATGCTGGTTTGAGATCCAACTCTCTCACCCTCCAACTGAATTTGGAATTCAACCATGTTATGGTCACTCATTCCTCTAATGAAGTCACTCAAGTGCTTTCTGCACTCTATCTAGGTCTTGAAGATGACAGTCCTAGAGTTGACAACCTCCAAAATCTCTTGCAATGCCTGGTAGACAACTCTCCTGTCACTACTGCGGAACAAGCCTTCCCTCCACCCTCAACTCTTCCACAAGCACCTAAAAGGAGGCTTCTGAGAATCTCGGTGCTGACCTGAAACTCATTTGAGAGAAGATTCTTCTTCCAGATCTGGTTTCATTGCAGCTAGTTAGTCTGCATTGTCAGAATGTCACTGATACAGATGTTGGTTGAATGGTTGAATTCTTTAATGCAGAATGAAGGGAGTGGTGAAGGAGGTAACAAGGACTGTTAATGCAAAGTGGCTTTTTGTCACTTTTCGTGTGAGAGGATTGAGCAGGTCAATGAAAGTGCTAAGAAACTGCTCCATGGCTCCTTTTATTTCCAGAACCTTGGAAATAAAAGGAGCCACAAGGGAATACTTCCTTTAAGAGGTGCATTTCCATTTTAAATAGGCCTCTGGCTGACCCGGCCAAAATTGCACCCTCGAAGTGGGCGGGTTTCTGATCAGGTCAGTCAACTCAGTGGGAAACCCCCCCACCGCCCCCGGTGAAGTTATAATGAGGTGCAGGAGTTAAAATACTCCTGTCAATTTTTGACTGCAGCACATAAGTTTTAAACTGAAACCAGAGCCCACCCGCTGAAAACTGACCCGGAGGTAAAACCAGGGCTTTAAAAGTTTTTCATTATCATTCATTCCTACATTCCAAAAAACTCCTGAAACAAGTTCAAAATAAGAACTTGTTGCAAAAGTGTCTGGTGGAAAAGAAAGAAAAGGAACAGTAAAAAGGCAGAATTACTGTATATAAAAAGAAATGCGTATGCAGTAAAAGTGCAAGAGAGCAACAGGCCTAAATTTATTAGCACCTGAAATTAAAGACTCATGAATTTGATGAATTAAACAGAATAATTGTGAAAGCCAGCCAATTCACTGAGAGAAAGGGTCCTGCAAAAGCAGGATCTGACATTAAATGCAGCTGTACAAATTCTAAGGGCAGCTAAAACTATCAAAGAGTAAGCTAAAGACTTGTACAGTGAGGAAAATGGAATCATTCAGACAGTACACAACAAAGAGGTTAAAAATAAATGAGAAATCTGAAAGGAGAATATTGTGAGGACAGTGCAGAATGCAACATATATGCAAAAGTTACCCAGCTTTTGGGAAAGCATGTATGAAATGGGAGCAACATATTGCAAATCACTGGAGAGAGAAAATCAAATGTATATTATGGAAGAAAAGTCACCAGGAATTTTGGGAATATTGTAACTACAAATCAAGTAAATGAGGGGGATTGTATGCTTCCATTTGTAGTGAATGAAGAATGTTGTACGATTGAAACTGAATGCAGGTTTACAAGTGAGTGTCATACCTGAACAAGATTATATGAGACTACAGCACACTAAGGCCACGATTTTTGTTGGCGTTCAATGGATCAAATTGGTGACGGGTCAGCTGTGAAATTTAAAATGATTGACAGGGGGTCGGGAACCCGCTGTCAAAACGCACCCACCTGCATTTCCTGATGTCGGGTTTGCCAGCACTTAGCAGACCCGACAGGCAGCGGCCATTGGATCTTTTACGTCCACCTGAGAGAGTAGATGGGGCCTCGGTTTAACGTCTCATCCAAAAGACAGCACCTCAGCACTGCACTGGAGTGTCAGCCTAGACTTTTGTGCTCAAGCCTCTGGAGTGGTATTTGAACCCACAACCTTCTGACTCAGAGGTGAGGGTGCTACCAACTGAGCCACAGCTGTCACATACTAAATACCACTAGTTAAACAGCAGGAAATATTTTTAATGGATCTTGGTAAAATGGAGGACTTAGATAAAGCATTGAAATTGGTGAACTTATTACTATTTGTTGCCAAAAAGAATGGTAAATTGCATTTAGCTTCATATCTTAAACAGTTAAATAGGGCTAATAAATAGAAGGCATTTCAAACTTGTGAAGAATTTATGGCATGGTGTGCGAATGCAAAATATTTCAGCAAGTTCGATACATCCTCAGGTTTGGACATTTAACACTTCTTATGTAGGGTACAGATTTCTATAGTTTCCCATTGACATTCCTTCACCTCTGGAAATCAAAAAACTATCCATATGATAAACGAGCGCACGGAATGTGTCAATACATCAATGGATGACATAACTGAATGGGTTTCATTCAAAGAGGAACATGATGACAGAATCATAAAGTAATTGAAGCTGTTAGAAGTCAACTGAAACTTAAAAACAAGTGTGTAATTAGAATCACTGAGTTAGCATTCATTAGTTATGTCATCACTGGTGCAGGCCTGAAGCCTGACAATATAAAAAGTCTCAGCTACCAGGCATATGCCATGTTAACAGTGCAAGAAAGACCCACAGAGACGCGTATGAATGGTCAATTCCCTGGATAAATCCATACCAACAGCTTTTGGAAAAAATATCTCCTCGTTAGAAAAGATCACTGTAGGAAGCTGGAATCGTGAGCAGAAAGAAACATGGGAATATTCCAAAAGATTGCTCAAAGCAAATCAATTCTGCAGTTCCCGGATCCTGAAAGACCAATAAAAATTTAGCAGCTGCATGACAGAGAGGATTAGGGGCCATGCTGCTGGGAAAGTATCAGGATCAGTGTCAAGCCCTTGTGTATATATCACGTTCATTGACTGACAGAGGCAAGATAAACACAGCTTGAAAAGGATCTGCTAAGCATTATATTTGCTTGGTTCAATCAGTTTGTGTATGGTCATAACATTAGAATTGAAATGGACCAAGTTCTCAGCTGCTATATTTGTAAAATCATCAAACGGCTGAGCGAAGATTTCATATACACGGGGTAAATGTATATACATTACAAACAGACCAGCAAGGACTGTGGATCAGAAGGAAAAAGCCAATGAAAATCTGGTGAAAATATTCATGCTTACATTTGACAAAGTTGTTATGGTTGTGCCAGTATCTGACCAGAAAATGGATTTAGTCAGGACTGAGAGAGAAAAGGATGCGATCTTTACCATCTTCAAAGAAACAACGATGGCCACAGGTAAAACAAGATTACTCTTCAGAAATTCAAGAGCACTAGAACTAGTGGAGTTAACAGTGATGGGATAGAATAGGGTACAAATAATGTCGTTCTGAAAAGAAGTATTTCAAAAGATTCATGTGGGACATATGAGTATAGACAAATGTAGAAAATGGGCATGTGAGGTTGTGGTTGGCCTAGAATAAATCATGGCATTATTTATGTAGTAGCAATTGCTCATCTACTTAAAAAACAGATGAAACCAACACACAGAACCACAGGAGACTGATTCACTACCACAGCAACTCTACTAAGAAAGTTGGTACTGATTCATTTACATGGCAGGTACTTGATACTGTCACAATGATACCGAGAGATGAGAGACAAGGCTGTTAGTAATCCTGGAAAGAACAGTTTTTAAACATTTTCTTGTATTCTGAATTCAGTGAGAAATGTATTAACTTGTAAATCATTTCCAACCTAATTTTCATAGTTATTTTCTGGCATTGTCTGTATACACAGTGATTCCTGGCAGTAGTTAAAAGGCAGTATTTTGATAGTGTGGTTCAGATGTTACCATGAAACACAAGAATGAATCTTATTCTGTTTTTTTCTGAACTCTGCAAATAAATTATAGCATTAAATTCCCTCCAGAGCACTTGCTATTTTGTTTTACGTACTAGTGGAATATTTCCTCTGTGCGCTATGTTTAACAAAGTTGTAGATCTGGGTTATAAAAAAGTAGGTTTACAATAAATTGCTTTCTGATTTTGTTACACAGAAGAAATCTTCCACCGCTGTGAGTTCATAGGGAGGGATTTTTCAGTTTTGTGCTGTTATTGACAGTCACTCCGTATTGTTGAACGATGGCATCCATGTAATGTAATCATTGTAAATAAATCAAATGATATCCACAGATAATCAAATGGAAAATAATATGGTCAGTATATATTCACATAGATTAGATATAACATACAGAAGTACCAACAGAATTAAAAGCATTAATGCATTTCTAAACAGACTAGTATGTTTAGTATTTTAGTATGCAAAATGTTTCAGCCTCAGTAAAGCAGAACCAAACAGAGGCAATCTTACATACCCAATATATTAATTTTCACTCTAATTTGCTATTAACTAAAAGCAGTTCACAGGATGATAGTGTGTGTTACCTCACTTGTATTGCTTATCACGACTTCCCATGAGTTCTGTCTAATTGGCTGGTTTAATTAGAAAACACACTCTCTGTGAATTTGTTTTTTGTGGGTGAATATACAGCTCAGAAGCGACACTGTTTTTGGTTAAAGCCTCAGTTCTGGTTGTCAGTTTAACTGACAGAGCTGCAAGTTGTCAAAACAACCTTGTTACGTCTCATCAGTCTGCTGACGTGAAGCGAGACTCCCTATTCTATTTTATTTTGAATTTGCTGTTTTAATTCTTCATTTTTTTTGACTGCCTTCTGTAATAGTATTCATTTATTCATTTTATTGAGAAACTGAGGTTAGAGACCAAGAGCCATAGTACAGGATACCAAGAAGGGCGGAAAGAGTGAAAGAGAAGATGAGGTAAATCAGGATATAGTGATGAGGTGATACCATGCTTGAGCTTTAAAAGTGTGAACATTACATAAGGATGGAAAGGCTAAGGTAGGTAAGGAGTTCTACAGTTTGAGGTACTGAGAAAGAGAGCAGGAGACTGTACGGTGAGTCTTCATTTCAACACAGTGGGGATGTACAACAACTTGTATTTATATAGCACCTTTAACGTAGTAAAACGGCCCAAGGTGATGCACAGGAGTATAATAAGACAAAAAATTTGACACCGAGCCACATAAGGATAAATTAGGGCAGATGACCAAAAGCTTGGTCAAAGAGGTAGGTTTTAAGGAGGAAAGAGAGGTAGCGAGGCGGAGAGGTTTAGGCAGGAAATTCCAGAGCTTAGGGCCGAGGCAACAGAAGGCACGGCCACCAATGGTTGAGCGATTATAATCAGGGATGCTCAAGAGGGCAGAATAAGAGGAGCGCAGATACCTCGGTGGGGTTGTGGGGCTGAAGGAGATTACAGAGATAGGGAGGGGCGAGGCCACGGACGGATTTGAAAACCGGGAAGTTAGGGAGGAAAAGGTGTGTAGAGAACAGTATTATGGGAATTTAGAAGGAACAAGAAAGGAAAGTTCAGAGAACTAACTATAGTAGTATTGGTAAGTGGGTAACTTTACAAGTCTGGGCTCTTGGTGAGTGAGGTCCCCAATGAAAGCACAGACTTGTAACATTACTCCCAGAGAGACACAAAGGTTTGCAATAGAGAAAGGGGTTAGAAGTGAGAGATGGATCACCTGTCAGATGACAAACTTTTTCTTATATCCTATCCATGTGTCTAAAAAAAATAGAAAAGCCTCCCCAGGTATGAAAACGTTTTTCATATAACTCACGCAGCGTGTCATCTTTTAGTGTCAAACGCAGGTTAAATCATCCACAGAATCCTACTCAGTTCTTCCTATCAGCATATTGTTCACAGGAAGCACATTAACATTTGAGATCTTTAATTTTTGCGCTAGGTGATGCCTCATCTAATTGCCGCCATCCAGAACTGACAAAACCCATCAAACTGATTGGCACTCATGTCTTAACATCAGCTACTGCTGAGATTCTAACTGTCAGCCACGAATTTTATTCACAGGGAGAAACAACAATTTATTTTACGAGGACATGTTATTTTCACTGCACAGAGACAATTTATCCACATGAAAAATAAAAATGACAATATTCACATGCAAATTAGCATTTAGCAGTTGGTAGCCATTCACATTATCACAGAATTAATGTCTGTACTAAAATTCCACAATCATCCACTCCCATTGAACAAACAGAATATATTCTCACAGCTAACTAATCACCTCATAAAAACATAGTAATTTTTTCCAAAGGCAATAATTCAATAAAAACTCGACATTTCTGCACTGACAGTTTATGATAGTGGAATTTTTGAAGTAGAAAAAAAGTTATAAACATGCTGTGAATAATGGTGATGGCACAGTAGAATGTGTTGGAACCTCCATCCTGCTTCATATATTATCTAAATTATTACCAGGACTCATGTTGTAAAACAATATTGGGGAGAAAATTAGCAGCTGCTTATGTCAGGCCTTTACTTCTTATCATTTTTATTGAGGCAATATTGATCATTTTCTATTTCATTGCTAAATTTTGCTAGCGACATCCTGAGATTATTCTGGTAAAATAACTCAAGACATTGATGATTTACATATAATGCAAATGGGACTGAAGTCAGTAATTTCCAGGTATTTCTTCAGTTATGTGGAAGGCTCTAATAACTCACGTTACCTGTGGCATTTGTGAGTTATGTTTCTTTCACGTTCTTGAAGGGACACCAGTAAGTCACTGTCACCTATGAGAAATCCTCAATTTCTCTTCATACAGTATGTCAAAATGTCAGTGCATGCACTATAATTTAAATGGTTATTAATTTTTTATGCATATTAGAGATAAATAACATGGCTGCCTTTAACTTTTGGATTCCTAGTGGGTTCATGGAAATGATTCTCCCATGTCCAGCCAGCATTAGAATTACAGCCCGCACATCACAAGTTTGCAAGAAACACTAACATTACAGGAATAAATCAGGAAGAGATTCTTTTGCTATAATATTAATATTCCTGAACTACAAAATAATTTGATTTTAAATTTGAAAACATAAAATAATCTGCTCATCTTTATGTCCCTCTTTCGCCCTCTCCATTTTTTCCCACTCTCTCTCATTTATTCATACTTGATTATTTTTCTCACTCTGGGGACATTAACCAAACATAAATGTTTTATGTAAGGCAGATTACAATCTCTATTGGTGTTGTGTCCTGAAATATTTTTTGAATAATTACATAGAGTAATACGTATCAAGGCCTCATCTGTTCCAAATGTAATGTAAGTATCCATTAGCAATAAGGAAAATGATAAGGTATAATTAGGTAATTAAAGTGTTTACATATAGTGAAAAGATATATGTTTAAATTATGGTGTTTGCACTTCTCTGCCATTTAGTAATTTAATATTTAAAACATTATATATCACTGCAGTTTTATATCCAACATTTGATTCTAAAAATTACTAAAAAGCTAAGTGGCATGAATCAATGTTTATACCTTGGACTTAGTTTCCTGCATAGAAAACCTACAGCTCCATTTGGCTAATGAAAATCTTATATGAGAGATATCTTCATTACCTGTTTCAAAATAAGCACACATATACATATGAGGTCCTTGTTTAATGTTTCTGTTTTGATATTGGTTCAATCTGCTCCAGTTAATTACCATCAATCTCTAAGGAAACATGTTGATTGACTCAAATATATAATAATAAGGATAATTTTATTTTACATATACAGTTATTCTAATCATTCTGGTCAGTGAGCTAGAATATGGTCAGTATAAATATCATACACTAAGCAGTCATAAAACTGTATATTTATAAATATTTCTCATTTTAAACTATAAGAAATTGTAAAAAATCAATTGTACACTTACAAAAAGTACAGGGAACCCTAGAATCACTGTCAAGGTCATTTTAACCCACAAAAATGGTTGGAATGGGTCGGGATTTTTAGAATCAAGTGTTGGACATAAAACTGCAGTGATATATAATATTTTAAATATTAAATTACTAAATGGCAGAGAAGTGCAAACACCATAATTTAAACATATATCTTTTCACTATATGTAAACACTTTAATTACCTAATTATATCTTATCATTGTAAAAATTTAAAACATCACAAACCCGACCCCAACCCACCCACCTCCGGGTTTAGCGAAGGCAGGACGGGAGCAGGCAACCAACCCGCTCCCAGGAGGTGGGTTGGCCATTTAATTATTATAATGAGACTGGGAGCCTCACAGTTAACCTGTATTACAGGTTTAACTCTGGCCAATCGGGTTTCCCAGGCCTCGGGAAACCCGGCAGCTCAAGAGAAGCGAGGACAGCTTCGGGGAAAAGGTGTGTACTTTTACAGCACTGCTTGTGGGCCAGGAGGAGCAGGAGTGCTTCTTCCCGGCTTCCCAAGCTTAGCTTCTTCCCTGCCATCGGACCCGCTCCCCGCTATCGGACACATATCCAAAGACCCTCTCCGGATCGAGGATTAGACCCCCTCTGAGATCGGGGATCGGACTCCCCACCACCCACCCACCCCACTGCCCATCCCCCCCGGGATCGAAGATCGGACCCCACCTCACCCAATCCGGGATCAGACACACACCCCTGCAGGTTCAGGGATCGGATCTCCCTGGGATCGGAAACCAACCCCCACCCCCCCGCCGGTATCAGGGATGAAAACCCCCCCCACCCCACGCTACCACTAACACAGCAACAGGTTCCTTACCTGCTCCTGTTCCCTCCTCTGGAGTGCTCCCCGCCCGACAGGGAGCCAAAGCCTGTCAACCAGATTGTCCAGTTTTAATGTTGTGCCCTTTGTTGATCTTATCCACCAATATTTTTATGGAGATACTGCATTATCTTTTATAGAATGAATTTTCCTGTTAAAAATGTATTAAATGCCTCGTTTAACTATTTTGCCATTCCTAATTAATCATTTTGGGAATTTGCATTAGATCAAATGGAAATCCATTGATGTTTAAGGCCAGTAGGGTGGCTAAGGATTGAAAACATCTTGCTAATATCATAATAGCCATCATAATAAGTAATACGATTTGTCTATCTCCCTCATTTTATCTGGTTAACCCTTTCCATCCTGACATGATTAAAATCAGATGAGCGACACCTGCTAATTAATGGCCAAGACATGGCCAAAGCAAATCTAACAAGTTTTCATGGTCTTCCAAATTCTTTGGTAATTATAAACACCCATTCAGAGAAAGCTAAGTGTTTTCTGAGAATGATGACACTGGAACTGGAGATGTCTTTGTTTAGGGAGTATGTAGGTGATTCGCACTGTTCAGTTCAGGATTGCCAATGTGGTAACACATTTTCATGACTTCTATGGGTAAGAATTCCAATAAAGTTAATATTGTTCAATGGGAAAAAAATATCTGAGAGACTGCTTTTGTAAGGAATGCTTTGCACATACCCACTGATTCCATCCCCCCTCCCTGGCTACACTCTCAAGCTAAGTTAGACTGGTCACAACCTCGCTGGCCAATTTGAACCAGAGCTGAGCTTCTGACCCTATAACCCCCACATCATAAACACTGCCTGCCTGCATAACATCACCTGCTTCTGCCCCACCTCAGCCCATCTGCCACTGAAACCCTCATCCATGCCTTTGCCACCTCAGTATCCTGTTCCACATCAAATCCTGATTGGTTATCACTCCTGTCCATGCTGAACTACGCTGACTCCCAGTCAGCCAAGACCTCAAATTTAAAATTCTCATTCTTGTCTTTAAATTCCTCCATGACCTCACCCCTCCCTACTGCTGCAAACCTCCTCCAGCACTACAACTCCTTCCCACCAACTCTTGGGGCTAGAAATTCATTATAGCCCAGGAATGGGCAGTGTCATTAGAAAAGTTGGAAAACCCTTTAAATAATGTCACTGGAGCCAACTTCCTGGTGCTTCACACCAGCTCTCCCTGTCACTGTTTACTTCAGGCGCTAAGGTAGGTGGCAACAATCAATTTCGCAGATCGGGCAGACAGTGAGCGTTGCACACTCACTGACGTCATGATCCACCTGGTGTTGAGGCTCCCAGCGATAACTATTAGCGGCGGCGCTGTGGGAGGGGGGTGGTGGGATTTGGCATGCAGCACTAGATTCACCTCACCCCAGCGATAATGCTCTAGTGCCCCATTAGCGCCATCTGCTGGCGCTAACGGCAGGCGATAAGTTTTTCCCCCTCATTTTCTATGATTATTGTGCATATCCCCCTTCCTTTCACCACACCATTTGCAGTCGTGCCTTCATGCACCTAGGCCCCACGGTCTAGAATTCCATCGGTCTAAACCCCGTTACCTCCCTACATTCCTTTCCTCCTTTAAAATCCTCCTTAAAACCCACCTCTTTGACTAAGCTTTTGGTCACCTTCCTAATATCTCCACCCTAGGCTCGGCGTCCATTTAAAAAAAAAAATTCCTCTGTAAAGCACTTTGAGACATGTTTCTACGTTAAAGGCATTATATAAATACAATTGTTGAGGTTTTAAAACTATTTGCAGACCTGGTTGATGAGTTCTGTCTCCCATCCAAGCATCCTCTTTACCAAAATGTTCCAACTTAATTCCAATTATAATACCACTGGGAGTTAGGTGTGTAGAGGGAAAAACCAATGGATTTGATACACAAATGAGGTTTTCTGTTTGGTTTCCCAAGGCTATTGGAAATGGCTATTGTGTTCCACATTGGTCATTCAATCGGAAATGTTCCTTATTATTTTATGTTGGGGTTATGATCAGAAATTTCTATTAGGAATTCCACTGACAATTAAACTACAACTTATAGTTTAACAAGGCTGGTGTTATATTCTCCAGTGAGCTTATAACATGATTTTAGATATAAGTGAGGTGGATTCATGTTGGGTACTTTTCATGTGCTAACTTGTGGAAGATTCACTTGTTTTACAAAAGAAAAGTAGAATGGTACATGCATGTCAATAGCTTTGGATTGGAGGCATGCAAAAAAGTCGTTTAGGTTTATACTTTATTGAATGCAAAGCTATGCTTCCTAGTAGAAGTGTGTACCCACTCTATGCAGCATTTGGGTCAAATAAGCAACGTAATAATTCCAGGCAAAGTAGTATGCAATAAGAAAAGGCATTCTTTCCATCAAGCCCGATGCTTTAGGTTATTAAACAAAATTAGGGCTCATGGGATTGGGGGTAACATACCAGCATGGATTGAGGATTGGTTAACGGAGAGAAAACAGAGAGTAGGAATAAACGGGTAATTTTCGATTTGGCAGGCTGTAACTAGTGGGGTACCGCAAGGATCAGTGCTTGGGCCTCAGCTATTCACAAACTATATCAATGATTTGGATGAGGGGACCAAGTGTAACATATCCCTTTTGTTCTTTCATCCCCTCCCCCATTTCCCAGCCCCCAAACTGGCCTTTTACTCTGTTTCATTTCCTGCTTTTTTCTCAGTTCTGAAGAAGGGTTTCAACCTGAAACGTTAACTCTGTTTCACTCTCCATGGATGTTGCCTGGCCTGCTGAGTTTTTCCAGCATTTTCTGTTGTTATTTCGGATTTCCAGCATCCGTAGTATTTTGCTATCATATTAGTGTTTGGTTCACTGCCACCTCTCTTCTAGGAATGCCCACCTTGAAGAAGTTCTGCTCTTCTCTTCGACGGGATCTCTGTTTGGCTCTTTAACCTTGTTCATCTTCATTGCTTTCAGTTTCCCTTATGTTTGATCAGGTATCTGCCAAGACTCGGATTCACAGCCACATCATTTTCCTCAGCAACTGTCTCTGGTTCTGACTTATTCCACGTGGATTCCAATTAAACTTCCACCCTTCATGTTTCGGATCCACCCAGGATTACAAATATCTCCAAGATATTCATCGTTCCTCGAACCACTGCTCTCGCCGCATCTCGAGATCCACGCTCAACGCCATGTGGTGCCACATGAACACTCTTGACCTCTCTCTTCAGCAGCATCGATGCACTCTATCTGTCCGGGTCCACAGTTCCATTTCATCCTTCGACTCATCCGACGCTTCAACAAAAAACTTTTTTTCTTCCTTTCCGATGTCAAGGATCGCAAGCTTCAGCAACTCTTGAACACCAACGCCCCTCCGGAACCTTCTTCCCCTTCACTTTCCTCTGACCCCCCTTCTCCCAATCTCACCCCCTGCCGCATTTTCACTATCCCCTCTGACCTTCCCCTCTTTGACCCCGAACGATCAATCCTCAGCAAAGGCTTGAGCTTCATCCCCTTACGCCCCCACCTCAATGAATTTCGAGCTCGGCATGATGCTGAGCTCTTTTTCCGCCGCCTTCGTCTCTGTGCCCACTTCTTTGGCCAGGAGTCTTCCCCCCGCACGGCTGACCCTTTCTCCCGCTTTCAGAATTCTCGTTCTACCTGGACCCCTCCCTCTGGCCTCTTACCCGCTCTAGATCTTTTCATTGCTAACTGCCGCCGTGACATCGGCCATCTCAATTTCTCTGCTCCCCTCACTCACTCCAACCTACCTCCCTCTGAACTTGCAGCACTCCATTCTCTCAAATCCAACCCTGACATTGTCATTAAGCCTGCTGACAAGGGTGGTGCTGTTGTTGTTTGGCGAACCGACCTCTACCTAACGGAAGCTGAACGCCAATTCTCCTACACCTCCTCTTACCTCCACCTGGACCATGACCCCACTACCGAACATCAAACCACCATTTCCAAGACTGTCACGGACCTCATCTCCTCTGGAGATCTCTCCACCATGGCCACCAACCTCATAGTTCCCCAACCCCACACAGCCCGTTTCTACCTCCTTCCCAAGATCCACAAATAGGACTGCCCTGGTAGACCCATCATTTCAGCCTGTTCTTGCCCCACAGAACTTATCTCTTCCTATCTCGATTCTATCTTTTCTCCCCTTGTCCGGTCTCTTCCCTCCTACATCTGCGACTCTTTTGACGCCCTCCGCCACTTTAACAGTTTCCAGTTTCCTGGCCCCAACCGCCTCCTTTTCACCATGGACGTCCAATCCCTCTACACCTCCATCCCCCACCAGGATGGCCTGAGGGTGCTCCGCCTCTTCCTTGAACAGAGGCCCAACCACCACCACCCTCCTCCCCCTGGCTGAACTTGTTCTCACATTGAACAACTTCTCCTCTGACTCCACTCATTTCCTCCAAATTAAAGGTGTTGCTATGGGTACCCGCATGGGTCCTAGCTATGCCTGCCTTTTCGTGGGATATGTGGAACACTCTTTGTTCCCGTCCTACTCGGGTCCCCTCCCTCACCTCTTTTTCCGGTACATTGATGAGTGTATCGGTGCCGTTTCCTGCTCTCACCCTGAACTAGACAATTTCATTCACTTTGCCTCCAATTTCCACCCTTCCCTCACCTTCACATGGTCCATCTCCGACTCTTCCCTTCCCTTCCTCGACTTCTCCGTCTCCATCTCTGGGGATAGGTTATTGACCAACATTCACTACAAGCCCATGACTCCCACAGCTACCGGGACTATACTTCCTCCCACCCCGCCTCCTGTAAGGACTCTATTCCATTCTCCCAGTTTCTCCGTCTCCACCGCATCTGCTCTGACAATGCCACCTTCCACACCAGTGCTTCTGACCTGACTTCCTTTTTCCTCAACCGAGGATTCCCCTCTACTGTGGTTGACACGGCCCTCGACCGTGTCCATTCTATCTCCCGCACTTCTGCCCTCACCCCTGCCCCTCCCTCCCATAACCACGATAGGGTTCCCCTTGTCCTCACCTTTCACCCCACCAGCCTCCACATTCAACGGATCATCCTCCGCCATTTCCTTCACCTCCAACGTGATCCCACCACCAAACGCATCTTCCCCTCCCCTTTCAGCATTCCGTAGGAACCGTTCCCTCCGAGACACCCTAGGCCACTCCTCTATCACCCCCAGCACCCCTTCCCCTTCGCCCGGCACCTTTCCATGCAAGCGTAGGATATGCAACACCTGCCCTTATACCTCCCCCCTTCCCACTGTCCAGGCCCCAAACACCTCTTCCAGGTGAAACAGCGATTTACTTGTACTTCTTGCAATCTAGTATACTGTATTCGCTGCTCACAATGTGGTCTCCCCTACACTGGGGAGACCAAATGCAGATTGGGTGACCGCTTTGCAGACCACCTCCGTTCAGTCCATAAGGGTGACCCCGAGCTTCCGGTCGCCTGTCATTTCAATTCACCGCTCCATTTCCACTCAGACCTTACTGTCCGTGGCCTCTTGCATTGTTCCACGGAAGCTCAGCGTAAGCTCGAGGAACAGCACCTCATCTTCCGATTAAGCACTTTACAGCCTTTTGGGCTCAATATCGAGTTCAACAATTTCAGATCATAAACTCGGCCACTTAAAATTTGTATATACTTTTTACCCACACCCTTGGTTTGTGCCTTTTCCTTTTTTTTCTCTCCTACATGGCAGCTGTCTCTCATTCTGCCAGTGCATTTCACACTTCATCTAGAGCTATCCTTTGTCTCTTTACCTGTCCTATTACCATCTCGTCTTGCCTTGAATATCTCTTAAGGTCTCTTCACCTCTCGGACCTCCCCTTTGTTCTTTCATCCCCTCCCCCATTTCCCAGCCCCCAAACTGGCCTTTTAATCTGTTTAATTTCCTGCTTTGTTCTCAGTTCTGAAGAAGGGTTTTGACCTGAAACTTTAATTCTGTTTCTCTCTCCACAGATGTTGCCTGGCCTGCTGAGTTTTTCCAGCGTTTTCTGTTGTTATTTGTAATATATCCAAGTTTGCTGATGATACAAAGCTAGGTGGGAATGTAAGTTGTGAGGAGGATGCAAAGAGGCTTCAAGGGGATATAGGCAATCTAAGTGAGTGGGCAAGAACATGGCAAATTAATATAATGTGGAGAAATGTGAAGTTATCCACTTTGGTATGAAAAATAGAAAAGCAGAGTATTTTTTAAATGGTGAAAGATTGGGAAATGTTGGTGTTCAGAGGGACCCGGGTGTCCTTGTACATGCATCACTGAAAGTTAACATGCAGGTACAGCAAGCAATTAGGAAAGCAAATGATATGTTGGCCTTTATTATAAGAGGATTTGAGTATAAGAGTAAAGATGTCTTACTGCAATTATATAGGGCCCTGGTGAGACCACACCTGGACTATTGTGTACAGTTTTGGTCTCCTGACCTAAGGAAGGATATACTTACCATAGACGGAGTGCAACGAAGGATCACCAAACTGGTTCCTGGGATGGGGTGATTGTCCTATGAGGACAGATTGAGTAGACTAGGCCAATAGCCTCTGGAGTTTAGAAGAATGAGAGGTGATCTCATTGAAACATACAAAATTCTTACAGGGCTTGACAGGGTAGAAGCAGGGAGGATGTTTCCCCTGGCTGGGGAGTCTAGAACCAGGTGCCACAGTCTCAGAATAAGGGGTCGGCCATTTAGGACTGAGATGGGGAGAAATTTCTTCACTCAGAGGGTGGTGAATCTTTGGAATTCTCTACCCCAGAGGGCTGTGGAGGCTCAGTCGTTGAGTATATTCAAGACAGAGATCGATAGATTTTAAATATTAAGGGAATCAAGGGATATGGGGATAGTTCAGGAAAGTGGAGATGAGGTAGAACATCAGCCATGATCTTATTGAATGGCGGAGCAGGCGCGAAGGGCCAAATGGCCTACTCCTGCTCCTATTTCTTATGTTCTTTCAATGGGACATATTCTATTTGCAATTTCAGGAACTCTCTGTGACTTATTTATTCTCCTGAAAGACATGAATAATGATAAGTAAATCTTCAAGCAGAGCAAATTCTGAAATTTCTTCCTGGCTGCCGAAGTTAATTGAGCACAAACCCTGGGATATTAACCTAGTTTTCCAATCTGTATTGTTCAACTCTGACCAACTGCTTTTGACAAATGGCATTCCCATGACAGGATCATAGTGTTCCATAGACTAGTAGATCAGCAATGACTATATATGTATCCCTATAACTTTGAATCCTTTTCATATTCAGATACGGGTCCAACTTTGATGGAGGAATTAATCAATGTAACTTTTTTTGGTTTTAATGGGAATCTATTCCATTATTTCCTGCAAGAAAAGTAAATTCCAATCTGTAATCTTGCAATAGGCTTGTCAATGCTTTATTTATGATCATTACATCTGTGATTACAGTGGGGGCTAGAATGATAAAGTTTTATATGGCAACTGTGCAATTAGGGTAGTCTTACTCATCAGCACATGTTAAGACAAAATTATGTTTACAAAAACTTGCTAAACCATGATTGATGTATATTAAACTTGTTGCAAATATATTAAACTCTTTCCCATAAACAAGGCCAACTATGGTTTGAAAACAAAACTATGGTATGTCTTTGCTTGAAACAATGCTTCCTATAAGCGTCACAACAACAGCATGGTCAAACTGCAACCAGCAATTCAACTTTCCACTTATATGCCCCCAAAATTAAGCTTTACTGGGAGCACATTTGCAAAATTTACCCTTAAATATATAAACTTGCAGGGCTACGGGGATAGAGCAGGGGAATGGGACTGACTGGATTTCCCTACAGAGAGCCGGCATGGACTCGATGGGCCAAATGGCCTCCTTCTGTGCCGTTACGACTCTATGACTCTAAATCTTATATTGTATGCATATCAGGGTAGATTCGCATCTCCCTCCCCCGTGCTACTCCTGTCCAGGCTCAAGAACATTGGGATATCCTATCCTGGGCTACTAACTTGATGGGGAAGGGGAAAGGGAGAGTTTAAAGTTTAAAAAAAATTCTTACCTCTAGCCTTCAATCTACCCGTGAGATCCCCGCAGACTTTCCCGTCAGTGGAGGTTTGAGGGCAGTCCACAGTGCAATGTTTCTCTGGGTACTCCTGCCCTCGAGGTATCCAGCCAGAAAATGAGGCAGGATGTTGGAAATGTCCCTCCTCCCCATTTCATTTGCCAGGCTTTGATGGACCCGTGCCTACTACTGGCATATGCTAAACTCTGTTGACCCCTCCCATCCAGAAGCCCCAGGGATTCCAGTGCAATGTAAAAGGGGGCAGAGAAATAGCTCTCTGTCCTTTTTTCTGACCTTTGTGCCCAGAGAAAGGAGTTATCCCTGGGGAAAGGTGCAGGAAAATCCACCCTAGATCCAAAACATTTATAATTATATTTCACCTTTCAGACATCAGAGATATAAAAATAGATTAATTTCAAACTGTTTCTCTTGTGCTTTCTCCACATAAATCTAGAACTGTACAACCTGCAATGATTGAAAAGAAATATACAACATATTTCTTCGTCAATTTTAATCAGGTTTAATGATGTGTGTTTAATTCTTGAGCTGGTCTTTTCCATTCAGTGAAAAACTCAGAAGAGAAACCACAAATAATAACTTTCAATTTAAAATGACTTCTGGAAAATAATATTGCATTTCTCAAATCTTTGTACATATTATTTAGAGGAAAACTGAATTTATTCTAATGAACTGTAATTCTCTGCAAGTCAGATTCAATCTTTTAACACGCTATCAATCAGGATAAAATATCGTTATTGTGCTAAATTTCTCTAGTATTCCAATAATGTCAAAATACAATTTACTAACACTCTCTTCATTTACATTTGCCTTTATAGCTTTTAGACACTAGAAATAATGTTCAACATAACCAATGTGTTTAATAAATGAAAACAATTTCAATTTGTCCTTAATCATAAACAATATTTATAATTTATAACGTGGAAATAAAAAGAAAATGTAATTTGCTGTAAAATAGGATTAATCAAATGTTCACATCTTCTGATTGAGATGTGTAAAATCTCCCAGACTCATGGTTCATGGGCAAATAGAGGTGAAAGATTATAAAAACTTCTTGCAATAAAAGTACACAACAAAATTCATGTTGGGTGTTCCCTCAGTTCCAGTTGGACTGTTGACAAGAGTGTTCTGGTGAAGACTAACTCTTCCTATTCTTCGGACAGTCCCAATCCCAGTCCAATTACATCAGCGTGTCCCTGCTCCCATCCCCCAGAGCCTAACCACACTCTACTGGGTCTGCTGGGATGAATTTCTGTTGGGGGCAGGGGTGGGTCGGTTCCCACTTGTACACTGTAACTTTGGCGGAAGAGCCATGGACACCCACCCGTAAAACGCCATAAATGGCCTTTATACCATTTTTCCAGAGTTTCCGTGGTGCTTCCATCGAAGTTAAAGCATAAGACCAGGAGAACACCCACAAATATTCTCCCTCCTCCATCCTGTAGGCAAAATTAAACCCATCTATCTAGAAACTGTCTTAATATATGTGCCTTGTAGCCTTTTAATGGCTTTCATGAAAATGAAGGAACAAAGATGTGTTCAACATTCACACCTAGCTTTGCTGTCTCTAAAAAGATATTATAATGAATCATACTACATAGTGCTCTCTCTTTGTTAGGGTCATTTCTGTAAATTAGGACCATCCTTCAGGCTGGGTTCCTCTCTGTCAAAGCAGCTTAGATCTCACTTCGTCTTTCTTTCCATTGCATCACTCTTTTTCTCTTCCCTCATATCATAGAAATTTACAGCACAGAAAGAGGCCATTCGGCCCATCTTGTACGTGCTGGCCGACAAAGAGCTATCCAGCCTAATACCACTTTCCAACACTTGGTCCGTAGGTTATGGCACCTCGTGCATATCCAAGTACTTTTTAAATGTGATGAGGGTTTCTGCCTCTATCACCCTTTCATGCAGTGAGTTCAAGACCCCCACCACCCTCTGAGTGAAAACATTTCTCCTCAAATCCCCTCTAAACCTCCTATTAATTACTTTAAATCTATGCCCCTTGGTTATCGACCCCATTGCTAAGGGAAATAGGTCCTCCCTATCCACTCTATGTATGCCCCTCATAATTTTATACACCTCAATTAGGTCTTCCCTCAGCCTCCTCTGTTCCAAAGAAAACAACCCCAACCTATCCAATCTTGCCTCATAGCTAAAATTTCCCAGCCTAGGTAACATCCTCGTAAATCTCCTCTGCACCCTCTCTAGTGCAATCACATCCTTCCTGTAATGTGGTGACCAGAACTGCATGCAGTATTCTAGCTGTGGCCTAACTAGTGTTTTATACAGTTCAAGCATAACCTCCCTGCTCTTATATTCTATGCCTCGGCTAATAAAGGCAAATATCCCGTATGCCTTCTTAACCACCTTATCTGCCTGACCTGCTACCTTCAGGGTTCTGTGGACATGCACTCCAAGGTCCCTCTATTCTTCTGCACTTCTCAGTGTCCTACCATTTATTGTGTATTCCCTTGCCTTGTTAGCCCTCCCCAAATGCATTATCTCACACTTCTCTGGATTGAATTCCATTTGCCACTGTTCTGCCCACCTGACCAGTCTATTAACATCTTCCTGCAGTCTGCAGCTTTCTTCTTCATTATCAACCACATGACCAATTTTTGTATCATCTGCAAACTTCTTAATCATGTTTCCTACATTCAAGTCCAAACCATTGATATATATCACAAAAAGCAAAGGACCCAGTACTGAGCCCTGCGGAACCCCACTGGAAACAGCCTTCCGGTCACAAAAACACCCTTCGACCATTACCCTTTGTTTCCTGCCTTTGAGCCATTTTTGGATCCAACTTGCCACTTTGCCTTGGATCCCATGGGCTTTTACTTTCATGATCAGTCTGCCATGCGGGACCTTATCAAAAGCCTTGCTAAAATCCATATAGACTACGTCAAACGCACTACCCTCATACTTGTTACCTCCTCAAAAAAATCAATCAAGTTAGTCAGACACGAGCTTCCCTTAACAAATCCATGCCGACTGTCCCTGATTAATCTGTGTCTTTCTAAATGAAGATTTATCCTGCCCCTCAGAATTTTTTCTAATAATTTTTCCACCATCAAGGTTAGGCTGACTGGCCTGTAATTACTCAGTCTATTCCTTTCTCCCTTTTTAAACAATGGTACCATGTTAGCAGTCCTCCAGTCCTCTGGCACCACACCTGTAGCCAGAGAGGATTGGAAAATGATGGTCAGAGCCTCTGCTATTTCCTCTCTTACTTCTCTTAGCAGTCTGGGATACATTTCATCCAGGCCTGGCGATTTATCCACTTTCAAAGATGCTAAACCCCTTAATACTTCCTCTTTCACTATGTTTATTTCACCTAATATTTCACACACCGCCTCCTTGATTGCAATATCTGCATCGTCACTCTCTTCTGTGAAAAGAGGCGCAAAGTATTCATAGAGTCATAGAGTCATAGAGTTTTACAGCACAGAAAGAGGCCCTTCGGTCCATCGTGTCTGCGCCGCCCATCCATCCCTGTCCAGTCTAATCCCATTTTCCAGCATTTGGTCCATAGCCTTGTATGCAATGGCATTTCAAGTGCTCATCCAAATGCTTCTTGAATGTTGTGAGGGTTCCTGCCTCTACCACCCTTTCAGGCATTGAGTTCCACATTCCAACCACCCTCTGGGTGAAAAAGTTCCTCCTCAAATCCCCTCTAAATCTCCTGCCCCTTACCCTGAATCTATGCCCCCTTGTTATTGACCCCCCTACTAAGGGGAAAAGTTCCTCTTTGTCTACCCTATCTATGCCCCTCATCATTTTGTACACCTCAATCAGGTCCCCCCTCAGCCTTCTTTGCTCCAAGGAAAACAACCCCAGCCTGTCCAGCCTCTCTTCATAGCTGAGGCGCTCCATCCCAGGTAACATCCTGGTGAATCTTCTCTGCACCCTCTCCAAAGCAATCACATCCTTCCTATAGTGAGGCGACCAGAACTGCACACAGTACTCCAGCTGTGGCCTCACCAGCGTTTTGTACAGCTCCATCATAACCTCCCTGCTCTTATATTCTATGCCTCGGCTAATGAAGGCAAGTATCCCATATGCCTTTTTAACCACCTTATCTACCTGTTCCGCTGCCTTCAGGGATCTATGTACATGTACACCAAGGTCCCTCTGACCCTCTGTACTTCCTAGGGTCCTACCACTCATTGTGTATTCCCTTGCCTTATTTGTCCGTCCAAAATGCATCACCTCGCACTTTTCAGGGTTAAATTCCATTTGCCACTTTTCCGCCCATCTGACCAACCCATTTATAGCGTCCTGTAGCCTGAGGCTTTCCTCCTCACAATTTACCACCCCACCAATTTTCGTGTCATCTGCGAACTTACTGATCATACCTTTTACATTCTCATCCAAATCATTTATGTAGATCACATTAAGAATATTCATGTCTTCTGCCTCCACACACAGGTTACCTTTATGGTCCCTAATAGGCCCTACTCTTACTTTAGTTATCCTCTTGCTCTTAATGTATTTATAAAACATCTTTGAGTTTTCCTTGATTTTACTTGCCAATATTTTTTCATGCCCTCTTTGCTTTCCTAATTTCCTTTTTAATTTCACCCCTGCACTTTCTATACTCCTCTAGGGTTTCTGTAGTATTGAGCCCTCGGTATCAGTCACAAGCTTCCCTTTTTTTCTTTATCCTTCCCTGTATGCCTCTTGATATCCAGGGAGCTCTAGGTTTGTTAGTCCCATCATTTTTCTTTAAGGGAACATACTTGCTCTGAACCCTCACTATCTCCTCCTTGAATGCCTCCCACTGCTCTGACACTGATTCACCTTCAAGTTTCTGTCTCTAGTCCACTTTGGCTAAATCATATCTCAGCTTAGTAAAATTAGCTTTTCCCCAATTGAGAACTTTTATTCCTGGTCTATCCTTGTCCTTTTCGATAACTACGCTAAATCTAAGTTAATTATGATCACTACTACCAATATGCTCTCCAACTGATACCCTTTCCACCAGCCCAGCTTCATTCCCTAAAACTAGTTCCAGAACCGCCCCCCACCCCGCTTGTTGGGCTTGCTACGTACTGGCTAAAAAAGTTCTCCTGAATGCATTTTAATGCTCCCTCTAAACCTTTCATACTAATTTTATCCCAGTTAATATTAGGGAAGTTAAAATCCTCTATTATTACTGCCCTATTTTTGCACGTCTCAGAAATTTGCCTACATATTTGCTCTTCTATCTCCCTCTGACTGTTTGGAGGGTCTATAGTACACTCCCAGCAGTGTGATTGCCCCTTTTTTGCTTTTCAGTTCAACCCATATGACCTTGTTGGATGATCCTCCTCAGATATCATCCCTCCTCACAGCTGTAATTGTTTCTTTAATCAATATTGCGACCCCCCCTCCTTTTTTATCCCCTTCTCTATCTCGTCTGAAAACCCTGTAACCAGGAATGATGAGCTGCCATTCCTGCCCTTCTTTCAACCATGTCTCGGTAATAGCTATAATATCATACTCCCATGTGTCTATCTGTGCTCTCAGCTCATCTGCTTTATTCTGTGGACTCCTTGCGTTGAAGTATATACCATTTAGCACTGACAAACTCCCTTGTTGTCTATTTTCTAGCCTTTGTTTCCTCTGCCTTCCAAACTCGCTTACTAATTTTCTGCCTTCCATTTCCAGCTTTGTTTCTCTCCCTTCTGAATCTACTCTCAGGTTCCCATCCCCCTGCCAAGCTAATTTAAACACTCCCCAACAGCACTAGCAAACCCCCCCATGAGGATATTCACCCCAGGCCTGTTGAGGTGCAACCCGTCCGGCTTGTACAGGTTCCACCTCCCCCAGAACCGGTCCCAATGCCTCAGGAATCTAAAGCCCTCCCTCCTGCACCATCTCTCCAACCTATTTCTGTACTCACTAGCACGTGGCGCCAGGAGTAATCTGGAGATTACTACCTTTGAGGTCCTGCTTTTTAAGCTCTTTCCTAGCTCCCTAAAATCTGCCTGCAGGACCTCATCCCTCTTTCTACCTATGTCGTTGGTGCCGATATTGACCACGACCTCTAGCTGTTCACCACCCCCCCTCAGAATGTCCTGCAGCCACTCAGTGACATCCTTGACCCTGGCACCAGGGAGGCAACATACCACCCTGGAGTCATGTCTGCGGCCACAGAAACGCCTGTCTGCTCCCCTAACTATCGAATCCCCTATGGCTATTGCTCTTCCACGCTTCTTCCTCCCCCCCTGTGCAGCTGAGCCACCCATGGTGCCGTGGACTTGGCCCTGGCAGCACTCCCCAGAGGAACCATCACTCCCACCAGTATTCAGAGCTGAAAACCGGTTAGCGAGCGAGATGCACTCAGAGAATTCCTGCCCTACCTGCCTGGTCCTCCTCTTCTGTCTGGTGGTCACCCATTCCCTCTCTGCCTGCACACTCCAAAGCTGCAGGGATGACCACCTCCTGAAACGTGCTATCCACGAAGTTCTCAGCCTCGCGGATGCACCGCAGTGACTCCAGCTGCCGCTGAAGCTCCAAAACCCGGAGCTCGAGCTGCTGTAGCTGGCAACACTTCCCGCACACGTGGTCGTCCAGGACACGTGAAGCGTCCAGGAATTTCGCATGTGGCACAGGATGTGCATTCCACATGACTGAGCTGCCCTGTCATGCCTCTATTTTATAGACTATTAACTAGAGTCTATTATAAAAGATGTAATAGCAGAGCACTTGGAAAGCAGTGACAGGATCGGACAAAGTCAACATGGATTTACAAAAGTTAAATCATGCTTGACTAATCTACTGGAATTTTTTGAGGATGTAACTGGTAAAATAGATAAGGGAGAACCAGTGGATGTGGTGTATTTGGACTTTCAGAAGGCTTTCGATAAGGTCCCACATAAGAGATTAGCGTGCAAAATTAAGGTACATGGGATTGGGGGCAAGGTATTGACTTGGATAGAGAACTGGTTGGCGGACAGAAGGCAGAGAGTTGGAATAAACGGGTCGTTTTCCGAGTGGCAGGCAGTGACTAGTGGGGTACCGCAAGGATTGGTCCTAGGACCCCAGCTGTTCACAATATATATTAATGATCTGGACGAGGGAATTGGATGTAATATCTCCAAATTTGCAGATGACACAAAGCTGGGTGGGAGGGTAAGCTGTGAGGAGGATGTTGTGAAACTCCAGTATGATTTGGACAGGTTGGGTGATTGGGCAGAAACATGGCAAATGCACCATAATGTGGATAAATGTGAGGTTATCCACTTTGGTGGCAAAAACAGGAAGGCAGATTATTATTTGAATGGCAATAGATTGAGAGAAGGGGAAGTGCAAAGAGACCTGGGTGTTATTGTGCACCAGTCGCTGAAGGTAAGCATGCAGGTGCAGCAGGCGGTTAAGAAGGCAAATGGTATGTTGGCCTTCGTAGCAAGAGGGTTCGAGTACAGGAACAAGGATGTCTTGCTACAGTTGTACAGGGCCTTGGTGAGACCGCACCTTGAGTATTGTGTGCAGTTTTGGTCACCTTACCTGAGGAAGGACGTTTTTGCCATGGAGGGAGTGCAGCGAAGATTCACCAGGCTGATACCTGGGATGGCAGGAATGACGTATGAGGAGAGATTGTGTCGATTGGGCTTATACTCACTGGAGTTTAGAAGATTGAGAGGGGATCTCATCGAAACCTATAAAATTCTGTCAGGTCTGGACAGACTAGATGCAGGAAGGATGTTTCTGATGGCCGGGGAGTCCAGAACCAGGGGTCATCATCTAAGGATAAAGGGGTAAGCCATTTAGGACTGAAATGAGGAGGAATTTCTTCACCCAGAGAGTGGTGAACCTGTGGAATTCTCTGCCACAGAGGGCGGTGAAGGCCAGTTCATTAAATATATTCAAGAAAGAGTTGGATATATTTCTTGAGGCTAAAGGGATCAAGGGATATGGGGAGAAGGCAGGGACAGAGTACTGAAATTGGATATAACAACAGAAAATGCTGGAAAAACTCAGCAAGTCAGGCAACATCCGTGGAGAGAAATTTGAGTTGACGTTTCGGGTTTGACCCTTCTTCAAAACTGGAGAGAAAAGGAACTAGATCGAAGGCAGGGCTGCGATCGGACAAAAGAATAAAAGAACCAAAAGAAGTAAAAGAGATTAGAAGCTAGACGAGATGGTAATAGGCTGTGATTAGGTGTAAAGTGTACTGGCAGGGCAAAAGATAGCTGCCAGGTGTGAGAGAGAAACAAAAGGAAAGGGGGGGGGGGGGGAAAGGAAAGGAGTGGAAATTGGATGATCAGCCATGATCTCATTGAATGGCGGAGCAGGCTCGAAGGGCCGAATGGCCTACTCCTGCTCCTATCTTCTATGTTTCTATGTTTACCAGCTACTCACCAATCGGCTCCTTCCCTTGTGCCGATGTCACTTTTTAATTCTGACATCATTCTTTCAAATTCTGCCTTTGATGAGTTGCTCCCACTCAGGTCCGCTGCCTCTGCTCTCGGGCCTTCCTCTGCCGCACTGTTTATTTGCTCCGCCTCCGCTCTCTAACAGTGTAAATAGATTTTTTAATGTTCGCTATTTCACCAGAAGCCTGCAAGATATCCTAACGGTCAGGTCATGAAATACAGCTGTCATGGAAGTCTACTTACTAAATTACCTTCTGCCACTTCCATTAAAGTAGCATTTTGTACAGTTTTTTTTTTAAATACAACAAAATTGGAATAAAAATGATTTATATATTTTTTTAAAATCTCAATCCAGAAATTTCAGTAGAGGGCTATGAAATAAAAATCAATTTCCGAGCAAACAGAAAATGTATTTCCTCAGGTTTCATGCGTCAGCTATATGTTTCTGCAGTGAAAATCTCACAGAGCATCTGCTTAAATAATGTTTTGCCTATAATTTACTGGGTAATTTACCATTCTCTCTCCAGTAAGCATTTCGCATCAGGAATCCCATGCTACTCTGATTTGGTAGTGGCATGGGAACTATCAGAAATTAATTGAAAATCGGTAAGTAATAGATATCTGCTGATTTTCTTACCGGGTAATAGTGTCTCATGTCCATCAAAAATGAATGAGAAATCAGTCAGAATTTCTCTGATATATACCCATTAGTTCCAAACAAAGTAGAAGGTGGATAATGAGTTATAAACGGTCAGAAAATTGCTTATCTGAAATAGCTCCCACTGCTCCTAACTAATTTCCCATTTTGTTTCTATTGACCACTGGGACTCCACAGAGAATCTAATCAGACAGGCAGTAGGATTTCTGGTCAGCGGAAAATAAGAATATATTACACTGTACTCACCAAATGGGTTGTCAAGAGACACGTCAGGCACTGCTTTCGGCGCTTTAGTCATTCAGGTGAGGTGCTATAGTCTATATTGAAAAAGTCCAAAACAAATGGATGTCTGGCAGGACCGGGGGATGTCAGGTCTCTGCTCAGATTTCATGTAGGGACCTGTTGAAAGGCAGGTCGGCTAAAATGTGGCCTTGACATCAGAGGGGTTGAAGCTGAGGGATGGGAATTCCCAAACTGGACATTTCCCCGGCCTCTCATCCATCCAGCGACTTGGATGCCTGGATGAACCCAACATATGTTGTTTCAGTGGAAAAGTGGGAGTCCAGGCCTGGGTCCTATTCTGAATCTCTAGTCAGAAATCCAAGAGCATAAGGAATATTGGAAGCCTTATAAAAGGGGTTGATCTGGCATAGAGAAAAAAAGTGAGTCAGTGCTACGCCTAGCCCCGGAAAAATCATTGTAAAAAGGCTTTTGTGGCTGTTTTCTGTGTCCTTATAAGACCACTGCTTAGACCACACAATGCCTGGTATCATTGGGCAGGGCAAGCGTGGTGCATGCTTCACCCATTGCTACCTGAAAATAGTGGTGGGGTCCTGCAGCCAAAGTGGGACTCTGATTTAAATATTTTAATAAGGCACCTGTCAGTTTTGGGCAGGTGCACTAGCTTAACATTTCGAGGCCCGCTCAATATTGAGTCGGGTTGGTCACAGGTGGCCAATGGACGGGACTTTATTTTCTATTTTCAACTGCCAATCATGCCAATCTGCAGTGTGAATGGGGTGGGAATGAGAATTGCCCCTGGAATGTCTTACTAGAAACATAGAACATAGAAAAATAGGAGCAGGGGTAGGCCATTCGGCCCTTTGAGGCTGCTCCGCCATTCAATATGATCATGGCTGATCCTCTATCTCCATACCATATTCCTGCTCTCTCCCCATACCCCTTGATGCCTTTTGTGTCTAGAAATCTATCTATCGCCTTCTGAAATATATTAGTGACTTGGCCTCCACAGCTTTCTGTGGTAGAGAATTCCACAGGTTCACCACCCTCTGAGTGAAGAAATTTCTCCTATCTCAGTCCAAAATGTCCTACCCCGTATCCTGAGACTGTGACCCCTCGTTCTAGACCCCCCAGCCAGGGGAAACATCCTCCCTGCATCCAGCCTGTCTAGCCCTGTCCAGCCCTTCAACAGTTGTTGAAGCAGAATTCATAATAACTTTTAAAAGGGAAATGGGAAATGGATAAATATTTGAAAAAGAAACATTTGAAAGGGAATGGGGAATGGGCAGGGGATTGAGAGTGAGTAGATACATCTTTCAGAGTACTGGCACAGACACATTGGGCTCATGGGCTTCCCTCTGTGCTGTGTCTATGTTCAAGTTCACCTCAGGGCGAGCTAGTAGAAAAATCCTTCTCCAGATGATCATCTAAAGGATAAAGCTATTACTTTTCATGATTTAGTACAACAGAGTTTCTGTGCATTCTGTGATCTAACATGGGCCTTGATTACTTCCACCAACCTCAAAATCTGCCCTAATTTGTCGAAATGCTGTGTTAAATGGAATTTCCCCCCCATCAAGCCTCCTGCGTCCAATTTATGTCACAGGGTTGCCTTTGGGACAAAGGAATTTTGGATCCAACATCTTTAACTAGTGCAATTCTTTGCTTTGGAACCATGACCCTGTGTGTTGGGACACCAACTCATGATGTTGTATAGCGGTGAGATGTTGTGATTCCCAGACACTGTGGTTCCAAAATGTCAGTGGAGTGAGAGGGTTGAAGTGGAGTTGGTCTCCTGCAGGGGTGAGGCCACAATTTAAGACAAAATTCAGATCTACCAGATGTCTGCTTTGTTCATCCTGCAGCCCAAATTCTGTTTGGGGTGAGAGGTATGCAAGTCTTCTGCTCGCCCTATCTAAGTCTACTGAAAGCTTTGCACTCTGGGAGAGTTCCTGGGCTACCATAGAAATTCCACCCAATTGCACTCTCCCTCAGCCCAGCAGAACCAGTGTCAGCTGAGAGCTGATACAGAATCACAGAAAGTTACAGCACGGAAGGAGGCCATTTCGGCCCACCGTGTCCACGCCGGCCAACAAAGAGCTATCCAGCCTAATCCCACTTCCCAGCTCTTGGTCCATAGCCCTGCAGGTTAGAGCATCCCAAGTGCACATCCAAGTAATTTTTAAATGTGGTTAGGGTTCCTGCCTCTCTTACGTCCGTGTATAATAAGACACAGACTGCGGAGAACGGTACAACAGGTGTTTACTCAACGTGGCTCACACTGCAACTGACTGTACTGAGTGCTATATACAGGTGTGGTCACTGCCGGTACTGCAGTATACATGAGCTGTAAAAGATAGTTCCCCCCTTAAAGGTATATACATTACAATTCCTCCCCTTTTAGATTAACAGTACCATAACACTCATTTAACAATTAAATATCAAACTAATTACAATTAACACTTTTAACATGCAACATTAGCTGAAAATAGTCTATTTATGTTAAGTCTGTGTGTTATAGTGAGAATTACTACACAGACCACAAGAGTAAATTCAACAGGTCTTTACTGGTTGGAGGTCGGACTATACTGAATACAATATTATTACACTGTGCTTATATACCGGTGTGGTCACCACCGGTATTACGTATACAGCAGCCAAAGAAAGTAGTACCTTTCTTAAGGTGGACCAGGCTTAAGTTCTCTTAAGGTGGAACAGGTTACATACACCACAATTTATATATTCAGTCTTTGGGGAGGCTTCCTGATCCTTTCTGGATAGCGCCTTTCCCGAGTGTCTTGTTCTTGGTGCGGAGGTGATTCTGGCCCCCTGTCGTCGGTTGGTTCATCAGCTTCCGATGCTACTGTTTCTGGGGTAGATGCGACCTGTACGTTGGGTTCATCACCAGGTACGTATGGGTGAGGCATGGGGTTGATTTAATCCTGTGATTCTAGGATCTGGTCAGCATGGCATCTCACGATGCTCTCCCCAACGTCCACTGTGTACATTAGTGGGCCCTGCCGTGTGCATATCGTTCCTGGCTGCCATTTTTCTGTTCGGTAGTCGCGGGCCAAGACTGGTTGCCCTACATTGAAGCTCCTTGTTGGCTTCTCATGGATGTGCTGGAATTGCTTACTCTCAACATCTCTTCGTACATTTGGTCTGAGCAAATCCAGGCGCGATCTTAACCTTCGGTTAAAGAACATCATGGCTGGGGCCTGGTTGGTGACTGCATGTGTCGCATTCCGGTAGGCGAACAGGAAATTGTCCACCTTGTGTTGCAGCGGAATGTTGTCATTGTACATAGCCTTTATTGCCTTCTTAAAGGTTTGTACGAACCTCTCAGCCAATCCATTTGCGGCTGGATGATACAGGGCGGATGTGTAATGCCTTACCCCATTCTTTTTCAAGAACCTCCGGAACTCTTCGGACACAAACTGTGGTCCGTTGTCGGAGCAAATCTGTTCTGGCAAGCCATTCCTGGCAAAAATGGTCCGTAGGACTGCAATAGTTTTCTCCGTGATGGTGGAGGACATTTTGATGACCTCAGGCCATTTCGAGTGCGCATCCACGGCTATTAAAAACATTGAGTCTATGAATGGACCAGCAAAATCAATATGCACCCGTTGCCATGGAGATGAGGGCCACTCCCATGGGTGTAGGAGGGGCCTGTGGTGGTGCATTTTGGACTTTCTGGCAGCCTGAGCAGCTCTTGGTCAGGTCCTCGATTTGTTTATCGATTCCCGGCCACCACACATAAGCCCTGGCTAGGCTTTTCATTTTTACCCCTCCCAGATGACCCTCATGAAGCTCATTGAGCACTCTATCCCTTAACTTGGGTGGAATTACCACTCGGGATCCACACATCAAGGTCCCCCGGCACACTGACAGCTGTTCTCTCCTTGTCGAGAATGCTGGCAACAGTGAGTCGCCATGTGCTGGCCATCCCTTCACCGTCAAATCATATACCCGAGACAGTGTCAGGTCATTTCGGGTTTCCTTTTCGATACAAGCGTTAGTTACCGGTAGGTATTCAACTATAGTCGAATGGAATATTTCGACAGGATCCACTGCTGGTCCTTCCTCCGCAGTAGGCAGTGGCAGGCGTGATAGCCCATCAGCATTTCCATGCTGTTTCGTGCCCTTATATTCAATCTCATAGTGGTGCGCCCCTAGAAAAAGTGACCATCTTTGTAGTCGTTGCGCAGTCATCACCGGAACGCCCTTCTTCGGATTAAAAATGGAGACAAGAGGCTGGTGATCAGTCAGCAAGGTGAAATTCTGCCCGTGCAGATAGTGATTGAACTTTTTCACTCCCCACACTAGGCTGAGGGCCTCCCTGTCAATCTGGGCGTAGTTACGCTCGGCTGAGGTTAGTGATCGTAACGCAAAGGCTATTGGCCTCTCTGAGCCGTCCGAGAATTTGTGCGACAGCACCGCTCCAATGCCGTAGGGTGACGCATCACATGCCAACCAAATTGGTAATGCCGGGTTGTAATGAGCCAATACATCTTTCGATGTGATTAGTGTTTTGCTCTTCTGGAAAGCTCGTCTACATTTGTCACTCCACTTCCATGGCACCCCAGTTTGCAGTAGGGTGTTCAGTGGGTGTAGTATTGTAGACAAATTTGGCAAGAACTTATGGTAGTAGTTTACCAGCCTGAGGAACGACCTCAGTTGTGACACATTTTCCGGTGCTGGAGCCTTGACTACTGCCTCAATCTTCTCTGGGGACTTATGTAACCCCTCTTTATCGATAACGTGGCCACAATACAAGATCTGTTTTCTAAAAAACTCGCATTTGGGGCGGTTAGCTCGGAGCCCATATTCCTGCAATCTAGTGAGCACCTGCTCCAGGTTGGCAAGGTGATCACTGTCATTTTCGCCCGTGACCAGGATGTCATCCAAATAACACTGGGTCCCTGGGATCCCTTGCAGGACTTGTTCCATTGCCCTCTGCCAAATAGCCGGAGCTGATGCTACCCCGAATACCAGCCAGTTGTATTGGTAGAGACCTTTATGGGTGTTGATTGTGAGGTATTTTTTTGATGCTTCTTCTACTTCCATTTGCAGACACGCCTGGGCCAGATCAATCTTAGTGAAGCGTTTCCCTCCAGATAGCGAGGCGAAAATATCTTCAATCCGCGGAAGTGGATATTGTACGGTGTGAAGGACCGGGTTCACTGTTACCTTAAAGTCCCCACAGATGCGAACCTTCCTTGGTTCCCCAGGCGTGCTGCTCAACGACTTTTTCATCACAGGGACGATGGGTGTAGCCCACTCACTCCAGTCTACCTTGGACAGTACCCCTGAACATTCCAGACTCTCCAGCTTTGCTTCGACGGCTGGGCGGATCGCATAAGGTACCGGTCTGGCCTTAAAAAATTTTGGGCTTCCTTTTTTTTCAATTTTAATCGTCGCTGTCATGCCTTTTAGTGTTCCGAGTCCTTGCTGGAACACTTCTTTCGCGTCAGTTAGGATCTTTGACAGTCGCCCAGGTGTGACGTCATCATCCTTTTTGTCAGCCACAGTCAGTGCCTGTATGGAATGCCAATCCAGTTGTATTTTCCGGATCCATTCACGTCCCAGTAATGGTGGTCCTCCATCTTGCAATCCATACAGGTCTAGTTTTAGTGTTTCCTTACCGTTATATATAACGGTCACCCTTATTTTTCCTTTGGGGTAGACTTTTTGCCCCGTGTACGTCTTCAAAATAATTTTTGTGTCTCTCAAGGGTATGTGTGAGAATAGCCGCTCATAGTCCCATCGGTTTATGACTGTTAGGGCTGATCCTGTGTCCAATTCCATCTTTACCTGGACTCCTGCTAACTTGACCCAAATGGTTCGGTGATCCTCCGTTGTGATCACATTATGTAGTTTCAGACAACTCAGTTCCCTGCTTTCAGAGTCGTTATCACTCTTTTGTTCGTCTGAACTATTCTCCGTCATCTTATGTACCTTCTTGTACTTTTCTTTGGTAGGTTTCTTATTGCTGGTTTTCTTTCCCGACCTGCAGACTCGTGCTATGTGTCCTACTTTTCCACACTGTCTGCACACTTTGTCTTTGAACCAGCAATCATTCTGGTCGTGTGTTGTTCTGCCGCAGCGATAGCACTTCTCTGTTCCATATGACATTTCGTTTGTGCCATATTCTTGCGGTCTCTGTTGTATCTCTGCAGCGCCCCGTGCTGCTGCTTCATATGATACCGCAATGCTGAAAGCCTTTTCCAGCCTAAGGTCCTTTTCAGATAAAAGCCGTTTCTGGGTTCCTTCACTTTGAAGCCCACACACAAACTTGTCCCTTAAGGTATCTGCCAGTCCCGCTCCAAACTGGCAGTGTTTCGATAGTTTGCGCAGTTCTGTTAAATAATCAGCATTGCTTTCATCCTTATGCTGGTTCCGTGTGTGAAACTTGAATCTTTCTGCTATCAGCAGCGGTGTGGGGTTTAAATGTTCCTTTAGTATCGTTACTATGTCTTCAAAACTCTCTTCCATTGGCTTCGTTGGGGTTACTAGATTTCGTAATAAACCATACGTCTTTGCACCCATTAAATTTAACAATACCGACGCTTTCTTGTCATCATTTGCCTTGCAGTATACCTCTATTCGTTCGACATATGTAGTCCAATCTTCAACTTCATTGTCAAATGCGGTGATACTGCCACTCTTCGGCATTTTGGGTGTGGTTTAAAATGGCGTCTCCCAATGGCTTAAAATGGCGTCTCCCGCGCTTTCCTTCCTCCCCCGCTGCTGCCGGTTCTTGTGGCAATGGCGGCGCCCTGTAGGTTTCGCACGCTTCTCCTGCGCTGCTGCCAACGCCGCTCTCGGCGGTCCTCGTGGCAATGGCGGCGCCTCGCGGGTTTCTGCGCGCCTCTCTCTCTCTCTCTCCAACGCTGCTCGGCCCCTGAACACTGGCTGCACCCTGTGCGCTCTGCCCTCTCTCTCTCTCCCCCGTCGACGCTGCTCGGCCCTTTGCTGTGCCGCTCGGTCGGGCTCTAACCCGCTGCTGTCCGGGAAGGGTCTGCGCACTACCTGTTGCCAGCCCGTTTCGCTGGGCCACCTCGACTGGAAAGCCAAGCCTGGCTCTCGACAGCCTCCCCCGCAATTCTCGAGTCTCTGCTGGATGACTAGGCGGTTGCCCGTGGTCGACTCCCGAGTCTCTGGCCTTGACCTCCAATCCACTGATCTCCAGGAACGAATCCCCGGGAGGTGATGCAGAGTTGCAGGTAGGTTCGAACCTGCCTCGTCGCCAATGTTACGTCCGTGTATAATAAGACACAGACTGCGGAGAACGGTACAACAGGTGTTTACTCAACGTGGCTCACACTGCAACTGACTGTACAGATTACTACTCAGTGCTATATACAGGTGTGGTCACTGCCGGTACTACAGTATACATGAGCTGTAAAAAGTAGTTCCCCCCCTTAAAGGTATATACATTACAGCCTCAGGCAGTGAGTTCCAGACCCCGACAACCCTCTGGGTGAAGAAATTTCCCCTCAAATCCCCTCTAAACCTTCCCCCAATTACGTTAAATCTGTGCCCCCTGGTTTTTGACCCCTCTGCTAAGGGAAATAGGTCTTTTCTTTCCTCTTTATCTATGCCCCTCATAATTTTATACACCTCAATAAGGTCTCCCCTCAGCCTCCTCTGTTCCAAGGAAAACAGACCTAGCCTATCCAGTCTTTCCTCATAGCTAAGATTCTCTACTCCCAGCAATATCCTTGTAAATCTCCTCTGTACCCTCTCTAGTGCAATCACATCTTTCCTGTAATGTGGTGACCAGAACTGCACGGAGTACTCTAGCTGAGGCCTAACTAGTGTTTTATACAGTTGAAGCATAACCCCCCTACTCTTGTATTCTATGCCACGGCTACAGGCCTTGGCTTAGATAATTGATCCTGAGAGGGAGCGAATACCTTAAACTAATTGTCATTTTTCCCTTCAGGGAAAGTTAAAAAAAAGTTGCCATTTCATTTCGGATGGTCAAGGGCCTCTGGTGCCACTCTGATTTTACTCATGCGAGTCAGGGATTGGAACCCTTGTTGTGCCTGTACAGGCTCAGGCCACCTGCCTCAATTATGTAAATGACCTGTTCTTGGGATTTGGGATGGTGTTTCAAGCAATGACTGTTAACGGCCAGAAATTCATTCCATTGCACTTCTAGCAGTGGAGCAGGGCCCCTGGAATTTCAAGGTCTAAGCTGTGTCCAGAGGCTAGTTTCCCCACAGAGAAGAAAGAAAAATCACACAGACTGTCACAAAGGCCTTGTTCATGTAGCAGCAGGTCTCAGAGAGGCATGAGTAAAGGGCTTAGAAGCAGGTTGCTCCCAGTCCTTCACTACCATACCCTGATGATCAGCTGCTAGAAGATGAATAAGATCTGTGTGACTATTCGTCTGATGCTCTATTCTTCTTGGCTGGAGAAGTTACAGTAAGATCAATAGAAAGCAGTTGGACAGAAAGCAGAAAAATACCTTAAACATATAGGCCCAGAAATTCGGGTCGGGGGCTTCCCGCGGATGTAAGCCCCCGACCTGCACTTATCTTGCGCGCCGGCCGTTGTGCTGTGGGCTCGCATGGGATTCCGATCCTGGGCCTCCTCCAACTGCTGGCGCGCGGTGCTTGCGTATCCCAGGGGCGCAGTTAGTTCGAAGCGTCCCCTGGGATCACGTGGGCCATGGAGAGCTGATCAGAGCAGGGAATGCTTCATTCATAAGTTTGACAGGAAGTGCTGTCAAACCTATAAATACTATAAGCCCCAAAAATCACTAAATCTTCAAATAAATTTTAAAAAAACATCACATTTTTAAATAAACTATAAATTACATGAAATAACTATTTTAAACCATAATTTAAATTTTTGAAAAAAATAATTTTATTTTCCAACGGGGCTAAAAATAAACGTACCTTTCTTTAAAGTAGTTAAAAATAATAAACCTGTGGAAAAAATGTTTTAATTTTAAGTAATTCACCACTTACCTAGTAAAAAGCAGGCCTTGCGACTGCTTTTTAAATGTCTAACTTCTGGAGACTTACCCTCCCAGAGAAACCTGCAAAAAAAACGTAAGTTCGATGCGCACACGCTGCCTCTCCTGCGCTCGCGTTCGACCTCTGAACCCCTTCTTTCAGGGGAACGGAAGTGCCGGTTTCCCGCGCATGCGCAGTGCATGCAGGAAACTGGCACTTCCATTGGGCTTACGGGTGAGTACCCTGTGCGTACTCACCCGTGGAGGCCCGAATTTCTGGGCCGAAGTCTCATCATAATATGAAACAAATGCTTTTATACATGCTAACCTACATCGGAAAAGTTTCAAAGAAACTGTCACTGCCCCCCAAAAAATTGCCATCTCAAAAAACAATGTACAATACAAACATAAAAAAGCTTGCCCATCAAGCCTGTCCTATAGTGTCATTGTGTAACTTCTACACACCATTACACCAGTTAGCCACAGAATCTCCTGAAGAGGCAAAAATGCAGAGAAAAAACCTTAGGCCAATTTAGGAAAAAACTCTCGACCCCGATCAAACAAGTTCCAGTACACCATGGTGAGTGAGAGGCACAATCTCCAAGAACCACCTTCTCTATATGTAGTTATATTGGGTGCACTCAGGAACTCATCCATCTCCTTTTTGAATGCTTGCAGCAAATTTGCATTCACTACACATGCAGGCAATGTGTTGTATAGGTCAATGACTCTGTAAAAAGAAGTACCTCTTGACATCTATGCTTAGGTAAGTTATACATCTGCCCCTTTGTCCTCAGTAACCTACCTAATTAAAATGTCTATCCACATGCAACAAACCTAACCCTTTAATTATTTCAAAGACCTCAATCAAATCTCCTCAAGGCCTATATTTTTCCAGAGTAAAAAGCTCCAGTTCTCTAACACTCATCATCATCATCGGTGACCACTCGAATTCGAGTATGGTATGTCCTTCATCAGTCATCTACTTGTGGGTCTTCAGATGGCTGTGAAGGCCAATCCGAGATCCACAGACTCTACTACAGTGTGGGCATGTAAGACTATTAGTAGTAACTGGAGTATGGCTCTTAAGTTGTTGTCTCTCCTTACGGCGCTGCCGTTTATCCTCAGCGGCACGCTGGAGATTCTTTTCATGTAGTGCGGCACCGTTGTGGATGCATTTTCTCCAATTGTCTCTGTCCAGTGCGATTTCCTCCCAATTATTAATATCGATATGGAACTTTTTAAGGATTACTTTGATGTTATCTTTGTAATGCTTCTTTTGACCACCAGGAGACCTCTGCCCTTCCTTCAACTGGGAGTACAGAACCTGTTTTGGGAGACGTGAGTCTGACATGCGAATGACATGTCCAATCCATCGGAGTTGATGCTGCATGATGAGCGTAGTGATGCTGTAGATATTGGCCTCTTCAAGTATACTCCAGTTGGTACGCTTGTCCTCCCAGCTGACCCTCAAGATTTTGCATAGAGAGCGTTGGTGGTATTGCTCTAAGGCTTTGAGATGTCTACTGTACGTAGTCCAGGTTTCAGCTCCATATAAAAGGGTGGGAAGGATGATGGCTTTGTATACAAGAATTTTAGTTTGGACTTGGAGGTCATGATTTTCAAAGACTCTCCTCCTCAGTTTAGAAAAGGCTGCACTTGCATAACTCAGGCGGAGATGGATTTCAGAATCAATGTCAGCTTTGGAGGATAAATGTCTACCAAGATATGGAAAGGTGTTGACATTTTCAAGGGTGTTATTATCAATCTTTATGGAGGGAGGAGTTGCAAGCTGATTAGGTGATGGCTGGTGAAGCACCTGGGTTTTCTTTATATTCATGGTGAGGCCCAGAAGTTTGTAGGCTCTGGAAAAAGCATTCAAGGTGCTTTGTAGATCATGCTCGGAAAGAGCTGTGATGGCGTTATCATCTGCATACTGTAACTCCATAATGGTAGTGATGGAGACTTTGCTCTTGGCCTTAAGCCTGTTGAGATTGAAAAGTCGGCCATCAGTACGGTAAAGGATTTGAATTCCGGTGGGCAGATCATTGCCGATGAGATGGAGGATAACTGAGATGAACACTGCAAAAAGGGTTGGAGCAATGATGCAGCCCTGTTTTACTCCTGTCTCAACTGTAAAGGGCTCTGAAATAGAACCGCTGCTGTTGAGAACTGCTGCGGACATTTTGTCATGTAGCAGCCTCAGAGCTAAGATGAATTTATCGGGGCAACCAAGCTTAGACAAGATATGCCATAAAGTCTGGCGGTGGACGGTGTCAAAAGCTTTAGTTAAGTCTATGAAAGCTATGAACAGTGGTTGCTTTTGTTCACGGCATTTCTCCGGTAATTGGCGTGCTGTGAAGATCTTATCAGCTGTTCCTCTGGATGGTCGGAAACCACACTGCGACTCCGGAAGCACCTCCTCAGATAACGGCAAAAGTCTGTTAGCAAGGACACGGGCAAGCACTTTTCCTGTGGAAGAAAGAAGGGAGATACCTCGGTAGTTACCACACACCGACTTTTCCCCCTTTTTAAAGATAGTAACAATCAAAGCATCTCTGAGATCTTGTGGAATTTCTTCCTGCTGCCATATTTTTAGGAGGAAGGCATGTATGTGTGTCAGGAGCTCAGGGCTACCTTTTTTAAGGATTTCTGCTGGAATCCCATCTGAGCCGGCAGCTTTGTTGTTTTTCATGGACTTGATGGCATTCTGCACTTCTACAATGCTTGGGGGTGCCCCCATTTCCTCCCTTTCTGGTCTCTGCGGTAATTGATTGATGGACTCCAGATCTGCGCTACTGTGTCGGTTGAGCAGTTCTTGAAAATGCTCCCTCCATCTTGTGTCACTTGCCTCCTTGCCCTTGAGCAGAGTTAAACCGTCCTTAGAGCGTAAGGGGTTTAAGCCACGGTAGCTTGGTCCGAAAACTGCCTTGGTGGCACTGAAGAAGCCTCTGGAGTCCCCAGTATCAGCCATACGTTGTATTTCTAGGGACTTTTGAGACCACCAGTTGTTCTTCATCTCCCTTATTCTCTGCTGGACATCTGCCTTAACTCTAGCATGAGCCTCTCTTTTGGCCTTGCTGCTGATGTTGTTTTGCCAGGCGCAGAAAGCTTTCCTTTTCCTTTCTATGAGCTGCTCAATTTCTGAGTCGTTCTCATCAAACCAGTCCTGATGTTTTCTGGACTTGAAACCGAGTATGTTCTGGGAGGTGTTGAGGATAGTGGCTTTCAGCAGTTCCCAATGTTCTCCAGTATCATGTGGGTATTCCTTTGGAAGGCTTTGCCTGATGGAATCCTGAAAGCACTGCTGTATGGCAGTGTCCTCAAGACATTCAATGTTTAATTTTGGCCGGAACTGCTTCTTCTGAGCACGTATCTTGGGCTTTAGTTTGAGGGACATAGTTGCTCGGATAAGGCGATGATCTGTCCAGCAGTCATCAGTGCTGAACATGGCCCTAGTGACCAGAACATCACGACAATCCCTTGCCCGTACAATGACATAGTCAATGAAATGCCACAATTTTGAGCGGGGGTGCCTCCAGGAGGTTTTGTACTTGTTTTTTGTCGGAAGAGAGTGTTTGTGATTATGAGGTTGTGCTCAGCACATTTAGTGAGAAGAAGTAGTCCGTTTGAGTTGGACTTTCCGATGCCCTCTTTTCCTATGATGCCTTTCCATAGTTGGTAATCCCGACCGACCCTGGCATTGAAGTCCCCAAGAAGAATGACTCTCCAACACTATTGTGGTAACTAAGCCTTTAAACTAGGTCGCAATCTAATGGCCTTCTTCCAAACCTTTTCCAGGGCCTTTGGGGGAGAAATTCGTTATCGTCCCGATTGTGAAAAATTAGTGCCAGGCGCTAACGATTTTGAGGCTCCCCTAAATTGTCTGTTTGCGCTCCAGGAAAAAACTGGAGCACTAAATCAAGCACTAATGACCTCAGTGGGGCACTACCAGCAGATCGATAATGAAATTCCGGTGCATTGCAATCGGGAATGATCCTTCACACTGGCTCCTTCCAGCTCTTAAAGGGAAGGTTGCATCATTGTGCATGTCCTCACCATCAGCAGTGCTGGATGTGAAGGCGAGCTGCTAACAACTCAAACCCCTGATCGTGATGGCTGATCCCACTCCCAGGGAGAGAGCTCGTTGGTTCATGGATGAGGCATTGGTCACGGGAGTGGAGCGAAGGAGGGCAGTGCTGTTCCCGAACAGTGGAAGGAGGCCATCGCCTCAGGTGTTCAGGGCAATGTGGAGGTCTCAGCCAGTAGTGTGGTTGTACGCAGCCTGACAGTGCCGGAAGAAATTCAACGACCTCACTCGGGTGGTCAAGGTGAGTACATGCTTCAACAGGTCCTACAAACCAGCATCTGAACCTCAGTCTGTACACACTGCACAAACCACCACACCCCCACCCTCACCCACCAAGCATCCGCACCTACTCAAACGCACATCCACATCTCACGCCTTACCTACAATTACAGCTATTAAACTATGGCAGGCATATCTACCAAACACATAGCTGGACTCTGACTCACACACAGCCATTTCTCTTGCAGGCCAAGATGGCCCACAATAGGAGGGAGCAGCAGATAACAGGCGGGGGTGATGCGCAGCTCCAGCAGCCTTCAGACCTGGAGGAGCGAGTGCTGTGACTCATTGGGCAGCAGGTGGTGGGCGGCATGGCCCTCGGCAACATTGACCCTCTTGGGGGCAACAACGGTATGTTCATCCCCTCTCCTTCTCTCATCCCACTTCCCCCTCACACCACAAGCCTTTCCCACTTTCCAGCTCCTGATACTGTCTGCATTCCTTGCTCCCTTCCTTCCCGCCTGCCCTCACCTTAAAGCGAGTCTTGTGCCTTTATTTTTTCAGAGAATCAGCAACCAGATGACCAGCCTGTCCCTGAGCCTCCCACTGAGAGTGAGGAAGGAGAAGAGGAGGAGGAGCAAAGCACCACGTCACTGCATCCCTCACCCGCAGGCACCATCTCAGATACTGGCACTACACACGATCTTTAGAGGCAAGTTTAGTAGAGGGGTCTGCACTGGGTAATGCAACAGGGACGAGCGGGCTGCAGCAAGGCCAGGGGGGAAAGGGCAACTCGGGAGCCATCTCCCTGGAGGGCGAGTTCTGCTGCACAGGACTCAGATGAGGACCTCGATGGGGAGGCGTTCACAAGAAGGGTGATGGGCATGCACACCGAGATGATAGGTGCAATGGCAAGGGTGCACGAGAGCCTGTTGGCAATGGTAAGGAGCGTGGAGGTGTCTGTCTCTAACATTGCACAGAGCTCTGCGCACACCATGGAGCCCATCCTTGGCAGTCTGCAAAGGATGATGGACTCCCTGAGAGACCGTGGGGACCCAGACCTCATGCCGCATGTCATGGGCAATGTGGCAGCCTCCACTGCAGCACAGGTGGAAGCCACGCAACATCTTAGTGCTGTAATGCAGTCAATGGTTGATGCCATCGAGTCTCAGACTGCTCTCATGCAGTCTCAGCTTGATGCCACACAAGCTCTTACTGCTGCCATCATGGCTGGGTCTACCACCGTCGACCGAGGCTTTCACAGTGTCGCAGCAGGCCAGCAAGCTTTGATCCAACAGATTGCTAGGGATGCTGAGGTGCTGCCCTGGGGGAGTGGCAGTGTTTCAGTGGAGCAGGAACCTGCTGTCCTCTCTCAGGATGACAGCATTCCTGCTCCCACCACTGCCACTCCGGGATTGCCCTTGCCATTGTCTGTCATCCAGCCAGCCCAGACTGCTGCCGCCCATCCTGAGGTGGCGGAGCCTTCTAATACACTGTTCCTCAGTGAAATTGATGTTGGAGAAAAGCTGCCTGAATACCCTGGGAGAGTAAGGCCTCCTGTTGAGACCTCTGTTGGCCCTCCTCCCTCTGGCCACATTTTGCAATCTTTCTCTCTGCCTCCACTGTTGACACTGGAGGGCAAGGTCCAGCACTAGTACAGCCCCCATTAAAATATGGAAATGTTGCACTTTCAAATCTCACCGAAATGAAAGTGATAAATTTTTCTGAGGCAGAAGACTCCTTCAAGTGGAAAACGCTGAAATTGCTCAAAACACCTGTTTGCCTATGTCAAACTGACAAGGCAGCATTCTTTGCTGACTAAAAATAAACCGGATGTTGATGCCTTTATATAGCGCTCCTCCAGCGCTTATCCGACTGCATACCGCCTCCTCTACCTGTCGTTGCTAACGGCAGGTGCTCAGGCAGGGGGCAAGAGTGAATTTCAGAGCCGGGGCGCTGCGCAGCCGGATGACGTCACAATCTCCGGGCGCAGGAGATCGTGGTGCTAATGGTTACCGCTGCCGCAAACCTCCACCTCAATTTCGCGGGCGTCGGTACTATCACCGCGTCCGGTCGCAAAGCCGGTAGTGCCCCCTGGAGGCACTAAGGTACCAAATTTCTCCCCCTTTATATCATAATATGTGAGAAGACAAATTGAACTTTGAGTTCCCAACATTTTTGGGTCAGTATCTGAATGAGGCCCAACCATTGCCCTGTACAAAGACAGTATTGTAGGAATGGCTAGATTCCTAACTAAAGGACCGAGGTCGAGTCAGTCTATCAAACAAACGATGTTTAATACTAATCAACAGAGTTTAAAACGAAAACACAGGAGAACTACATTACAGGTCTGTACTCATTGCTGGCTCCACGAGGACTGGCTAGGGCGGATCCCCAGCCTGACGTCATGACGTTTTCCCGCCGCTGGAGGATCACGTGATGACGTCATCGCATTTGGTCTCATTCTTAAAGTGACCGCGCTATGTACATGCTGTAATGTATGTACCTTTAAGGGGGAGAACTACTTTTTACAGCTCCTGTATCCTGTAGTACCGGTCCGGCAGTGACCACACCTGTATATAAACCCTGAGTCGTGATCTGTACAGTCAGTTGCAGTTTGAACCACGTTGAGTAAACACCTGTTGTACCGTTCTCTGCAGTCCTTTTCTTATTATTACACGGACGTAACAGTGGCGACGAGCAGATTCGAACCTACCTGCAACTCTGCATCACCTGCCAGGGATTCGCTCCTGGAGAACAGTGGAAGAAGGTCGAGTCCAGAAGCACGGGCGTCGACCACGGGCAACCGCCCAGTCATCCAGCGGAGATTTGAGCATCACAGGGGAGGCTGTCGAGAGCCAGGCTTGGCTTTCCAGTCACGGTGGTCCAGCAAAACGGGCTGGCAACAGGTACTGCGCAGACCCTTCCCGGACAGCGACGGGCTAGAGCCCGACCGAGTGGCACAGAAAAAGGCCGAGCAGCGTCAACGGGGGAGAGAGAGCGGGCAGAGCGCACAGGGCACAGCCGGTGTTCAGGACCGAGCAGCGTCAACGGGGGAGAGAGACGAGAGAGAGCAGAGCGCAGCCGGTGTTAAAGGGCCGAGCAGCATCGACAGGGGAGAGAGAGGGCAGAGCGCACAGGGTGCAGCCGGTGTTCAGGACCGAGCGGCATAAACGGGGGAGAGAGAGGCGCGCAGGAAAACGCGAGGCGCTGCCATTGCCACGAGGACCGCAGAGAGCGGCAGTGGCAGCATCGCAGGAGCAGCGCACGAAACCCACAGGGCGTCGCCATTTGCCACGAGAACCGCCAAGAGCGGCGTTGGCAGCAGCGCAGGAGACGCCATTATAAGCCGCAGCGGGGAAGAAAGGAAAGCGCGGGAGACGCCATTTTAAGCCAGTCTATCCACACCCAAAAATGCCGAAGAGTGGCAGTATCATAGCGTTTGTCAATGAAGTCGAAGATTGGACGACATATGTCGAACGCATAGAAGTATACTGCAAGGCGAATGAAGTGCCAGATGACAAGAAAGCGCTGCTATTGTTGAATTCAATGGGTGCAAAAACGTATGGCTTACTATGAAACCTAGTAACCCCAGAGAAGCCAGTAGAAAAGGATTTTGAAAACAGTGTCAATCCTACATGACCACTTAAACCCCACACCGCTGCCGATAGCAGAAAGATTTAAGTTTCACAAAAGGAACCAGCATAAAGATGAAAGTAATGCTGAGTATTTAACGGAACTGTGCAAGCTATCGAAACACTGCCAGTTTGGAACGGGACTAGCAGATACTTTAAAGGGACAAGTTTGTGTGTGGGCTTCAAAGTGAAGGAACCCAGAAACGGCTTTTATCTGAAAAGGATCTTACGCTCTGCGTTACGATCTACGCAAGGCTTTCAGCATTGCAGTATCACATGAAGCAGCAGCACGGGGCACTGCAGAGATACAATGGAGACCGCAAGAATATGGCACAAATGAAATGTCATACGGAACAGTGAAGTGCTATCGCTGCGGCAGAACAACACACGACCATAATGATTGCTGGTTCAAGGACAAAGTGTGCAGACAGTGTGGAAAAGTAGGACACATAGCAAGAGTCTGCAGGTCGGGAAAGAAAACCAGCAGCAAGAAATCTCCACAGGAGAAGTACAAGAAGGTACATAAGGTGACGGAGAGTAGTTCAGACGAACAGAAGAGTGATACAGACTCCGGAAGCAAGGAGCTGGGTTGTCTGAAACTACATAATGTGATCAAAACGGAGGATCACCAAACTATCTGGGTCACGCTTAAGATAGCAGGAGTCCAAGTGAAAATGGAATTGGACACAGGATCAGCCCCAACAGTCATAAACCGAAGGGACTACAAGCGGCTATTCTCACATATACCCTTGAGAGATACAAAGATTGTCTTGAAGACGTACACGAGGCAAAAAGTCTACCCCAAAGGAAAAATAAGGGTGAACGTTATATATAACAGCAAGGAAACACCAAAAATGGACCTATATGTATTGCCAGATGGAGGACCACCACTACTAGGACGTGAATGGATCCGGAAGATACAGCTAGATTGGCATTCCATACAAGCACTGACTGTAGATGCCAAAAAGGATGACAACGTCACACCTGGACGACTGTCAAAAATGCTAACTGACGCACAAGAAGTGTTCCAGCAGGGACTCGGAACACTAAAAGGCATAACAGCAACGATCAAAATAGTGGAAAATGCAAGCCCAAAGTTTTTTAAGGCCAGACCTTATGCGATCCGCCCAGCCATCGAAGCAGAGCTGGAAGGTTTGGAACATTCAGGAGTACTGGTCGTTCAGGAGTACCGGTCGTACAGGTCACATCTACCTCAGAAACAATAGCATTGGAAGCTGATGAATCAACTGACGACAGGGTGTTAGAATCGCCTCCGCACCAAGAGCGAGACACTCGGGAAAGGCGTTATCCAGAAAGAATCAGGAAGCCTCCCCAAAGACTGAATTTATAAATAGACTATTTTCAGTTAATGTTGCATGTTAAAAGTGTTAATTGTAATTAGTTTAATATTTAATTGTTAAATGAGTGTTATGGTACTGTTAATCTAAAAGGGGAGGAATTGTAATGTATGTACCTTTAAGGGGGAGAACTACTTTTTACAGCTCCTGTATCCTGTAGTACCGGCAGTGACCACACCTGTATATAAACCCTGAGTAGTGATCTGTACAGTCAGTTGCAGTTTGAACCACGTTGAGTAAACACCTGTTGTACCGTTCTCTGCAGTCCTTTTCTTATTATTACATGGACGTAACACATGCAATGATATGAACAAAGATACAGATTCATTCTGTAGCTAATAATTTGTTAAAGATAATTATGTACATTAGATCAGAGTCCCCCTGGTGGCTCCGCCACATGCGCCCCCCCAGAATTGTCTTTAACAGTAAAAGTCAATCGACTAGGAGGTCTGACAAGCCTGTCAGAGCGACTCCTGTATTCTTGGCGTGGACGTTGTTGAACAGCGGGCGGGCTGGAGGACGGAAGCCTTCGGTCTGGCGTGGATACAGCGGGAGGTCGACCACGTCGTGGTGGCTGTGCAGTCTCTACTGGCCGGTCGATGTCCAGGTTTGAGACGGTCAATGGATATGTGGTCAGGTTTACCACCGATGTCTACAGAGAAACTCTTGTCGCCTGTCTCCAGTACGCGAAAAGGGCCTGTGTAAGGGGCCTTGAGCGGATCCCTATGGGCATCATGACGAATGAATACAAATTCAGCATTCTTCAGCTCCGCTGGTACGTGTGAAGATGGAAGGCCGTGATGCGAAGTTGGGATAGGCGCAAAAGCCCTGGCTGTTTCCTGGTGGCTGCTGAGTTGTTCGGCTGCGGACCATGGCTCAGTTGGAAGCGGCAGGAAATCTCCCGGTACGCGGAGTGGCTGGCCGTACACGAGCTCCGCGGCGGACGATTGCAGGTCCTCTTTGGGTGCCGTGCGGAGGCCCAACATGACCCACGGAAGCTTATCCACCCATCCAGCGCCTTGGAGGCTGGCCCTCAGCGATGCCTTTAGCGATCTGTGGAAATGTTCGCACAAACTGTTTGCTTGCGGGTGATAGGCCGTGGTGCAGTGATGCTTGGTGCCGAGACCCTGGGCCACAGCGTTCCAGAGCTCGGAAGAGAACTGTGGACCGCAGTCTGAAGAAATGTCCGCCGGAACGCAGAAACGTGTGACCCACGAGGAGAGGAATGCTCTGGCGACATCAGCGGACGTACTATACACCAGAGGAACTGCCTCTGGCCATCTAGTAGTACGATCGACCATGGTGAGGATGTGTGTGAACCCCTGCGACGGTGGAAGCGGCCCGACAAGATCCTCGTTGACATGTTCGAATCGACGTTCTGGTACTGCGAACGTGGCCAATGGGGCCTTAACGTGACGTTGCACCTTAGACATTTGACAGACGACGCAGGTGTTAGCCCAGTCGCGGATATCCTTACGCATTCCTCACCAGACGAACTTAGCCGACATTAATTTTTGAGATGCCTTCACACCAGGATGCGAAAGCCCATGTATGACGTCGAAAACTTTGCGGCGCCAGGCGACTGGAATGATCGGGCGGGGATCTCCCATGGAGACATCGCAGAGTAGCGAGGTGCCTGCAGCGTGGAATTGCACATCGGTCGGTTGGAGGCTAGAGGTGTCGGTGCGATATGCCTGTGTTTCAGGGTCGGATGCCTGATCGGTAGCCATGAGGGCATAATCGATGCCCAGCTGGACCGCCCGTACGGTCGTGCGAGAAAGGCAATCAGCTACCAAGTTGTCCTTGCCAGCTACGTGTTGGACGTCTGTCGTGAATTCTGAAATGAAAGTTAGCTGTCGCTGCTGTCGAGCCGACCACGGTTCGGCGGTCTTGGCCATGGCGAAGGTCCGTGGTTTGTGATCTACAAACGCAGTGAAGGGACGTCCTTCTAACAAAAAACGGAAATGGCGGATAGCCAGGAACAGCGCCAGCAACTCCCGGTCGAAAGTGCTGTATTTGCATTCGTTGCGCCGGAGTTGGCGGCTGAAAAATGCCAGTGGTTGCCATGTCCCGTTGACCCACTGTTCCTGCACAGCGCCTGTGGCATAGTCGGAAGCGTCGGTGGTAAGGGCAATGGTGGCACCTAGCAGAGGGTGCGCCAACATAGTTGCATTGGCTAGAGCGGTTTTTGTGTTGTCGAAAGCGTTGTCCATTTCGACCGTCCAGGCTATTGTATCCTTTCCGGCCTTGCCTTTGCGGGCCTCGTAGAGGGGTTGCATGAGTCATGCTGCCTTGGGCACAAAGCGGTGGTAGAAATTCACCATGCCCAGGAATTCTTGAAGAGCCTTGGTGGACTGTGGCCTTGGGAATGCCGTAATTGCTTCGACCTTTGACTGCAGCGGAATTGCGCCCTCCGAAGTAATGCGGTGGCCCAAGAAGTCAATCAGTTGTAGGTCGAGCTGACACTTGGCCGGGTTGATTATGAGGCCATGTTGGCTGAGGCGCCGAAAGAGGGTGCGGAGATGGCAGACGTGTTCCTCTTTGGTAGAGCTGGCTATCAGGATGTCGTCAAGGTGACAAATAAAAAGGGAAGATCCCGCAGGACCGAGTCCATTAGTCGTTGAAAAGCCTGTGCGGCATTCTTGAGCCCAAATGGCATCCGTAGAAACTCGAACAGTCCAAAGGGAGCGATGGCAGCCGTTTTCTGGACGTCCTGCGGGTGTACGGGAACTTGGTGGTAGCCACGGACGAGGTCGACCTTGGAGAAGATTGAGTTTCCCGCCAAATGGGCGGAGAAATCCTGTATATGCGGGATCGGGTACCGATTGGGAGTAGTGGCGTCATTAGTCCCCGCATGACCGCCACCCACCGCCGGGCTTCGGGACGATGTGGAGAGGCGAGAGCCAGGGACCATTCAACCGGTGAATAATCCCCAGCCGTTCCATCGTGGCAAACTCTGCCTTCGCAGCCGCGAGCTTGCTGGGTTCCAGGCGCTGAGCTCGCGCGTAAACCGGAGAGCCAGTCATAGTAATGTGGTGTTCGACACCATGCTTAGTGACTGAGGAGGAGAAAGTGGGCTTGGTCAGCTCCGGGAATTCACCTAATAGGCGAGTGAACTCGTCCGGCGAGGGCAACGCACGGGAGACAGTGTGCGACGTTGCGGAACTGCGGAAGCAAGGGATGGAGTGGAAGGTGGCCACGTTGACCAATCGACGATTTCTTACATCCACCAAGAAGCTGTTGGCGCATAAGAAATCCACGCCGAGGATGGCTTGCGAAACCTTGGCTATAATAAATTCCCACTGAAACCGTTGCCCGCCGAAGCACACCTGGACCCGTCGCTTGTCAAAGGAACGAATGGCCCCGCCATTAGCTGCCACGAGGGAGGGGCCGTGCATCCCAAACTGAATATCGAGTGCTGAGGCAGGAAGGATGCTACACTGCGCCCCGGTGTCGCATAAAAAGCGCCGGCCTGAGAGGGAATCTGTAATGTAGAGGAGCGTCCTGGAATTTCCAATCGCCATCGCGGCCGTGGAACGTCCCTCAGACTTGGTCCTCCTTTTCTGGAGTTGCTGCTGGTGTTGATGTTGATTTTGTTTTTTAGGCGCGAAACTGCAGGGAGGGCGGCAGCCTCTGGCTTTCGTGCCAAAACGGGAGTGGTAAAAGCACAAGCCGGGGGATGGAGGCGTCGGGGCGGCGTTCACGGGGGAGGGGTGCCTTGTGGCGGCGCAGGATTGCTGCGTGACCGCATAAATCGTATCTGCTTCTGCAGCCAGTGCTGCGCAATCTGTGGCTTCCGATCTGGCGAGGGCAGCCTGAACCTGCTCGGGTAGTTGACTCAGGAATAACTCCCAAAAGAGGAAACATTGTGGTTCTGAGCCAAGGAGCGTGAGCATCTGGCTCATTAACTCAGATGGCTTGGAATCGCCAAGCCCGGGCAAAGCGAGTAGCCGGCGGGCACGCTCCGCCTTCGTGAGCCCGAAGACCTGTATTAACCGCGCTTTAAGAGTATTATACTTGCTGTCAACCGGGGGGTTTTCGAGCAGGCTGATGATCCGTGAGGCCGCGGAGCTGTCGAGTGCGGAGACCACGTAAAGGTAACGGGTCTGATCCGCAACGATGTTTCGTAGATCAAATTGTGCTTCTGCTTGGACGAACCAGGAGGCCACCTGTTGTTCCCAAAACTGTGGGAGCTTCAAAGCCACGGAGTTCGCTTCCATGTTTCGTCGCGCTTCGCTTCTTCCGCGAAAATTGTTCACGAAAATTCGGGGTCACCACTGTAGGAATGGCTAGATTCCTAACTAAAGGACCGAGGTCGAGTCAGTCTATCAAACAAACGATGTTTAATATGAATCAACAGAGTTTTAAACGAAAACACAGGAGAACTACATTACAGGTCTGTACTCGATGCTGGCTCTACGAGGACTAGCTAGGGCGGCTCCCCAGCCTGCCGTCATGACGTCATCACATTTTCCTGCCGCTGGAGGATCATGTGATCAATGTGATGACGTCATCGCTGTAGTGTCCGAGGATCAATAATACTCAGACTGCAGGAGAACAATAAAACAGGTATTTACTGAACAGAGAGTAATTCAAGACTGAAGTACAGAAGCCTGCTAGGGCTTTTTATACAGGTGTGGTCACTGCCGGTACTGCAGTATAAAATCAGTTCTTCTCTTAAAGGTACATACACAACAATCGCGTTTGGTCTCATTCTTAAAGGGACCGCGCTATGTACATGCAATGATATGAACAAAGATACAGATTCATTCTGTAGCTAATAATTTGTTAATGATAATTATGTACATTAGATTAGAGTCCCCCTGGTGGCTCCGCCACAGTATAGTATTTCTTGTTTTGTATTTAATTAACCTGGCAATACATCCTAGCACTATTTGCTTTCGCAGTAGCCTCACAGCACTAGTTGCAGATCTTCAGAAATTCATTCACTAAAACACCCAGGTCTTTCTCCCACTCAGAATCCTTCATCAAGCAACCTTACATGGTGTACACATGCTTGGAGTTGCCCCTATCCATGTGTATAACATTATAGTTATCTGCATTAAATGACATCTCTCAGATGCAGGCCTATTGCCTCATCACATCTAGATCTGTTTGTAACCTATTTTTCACCTGCGGACAGTTCTCCTGACACCTTTATCCAGATTATTAATAAAAGACAATGAACACCAATAGTTCTAACCCCTGTCCCGAGACAGATCCACTACCATTAATAACCACCTTCTGTCTATGAGAATGCAACCAAGACTTTATCCAACTAAAATCAGCCTGCTAATCTAATAGGACTCAACTTTATTTAGTAGCCTGTAGAATCATAGGCCTAGAAATTCGTGATCACCACAAAAGTTGCTGGTGTCGCCGGCAACTGGAGTTAATGGCCGCTGAAAATGGCCGCACTGATAACAAGACTAAAATCGTCTGTTGGGGCGGGGGTGGGGGGGGGACTGGAGATTGGCGGCACAGCGCTTACCTTCTGTGCAACGCCGTCCTGGTGGCATTAGTCGAGACCTCCGAGGCAAAGTTCTCGTCCTGAGGTGGGGTGGTAGCTTCGCAGAGCCTCTGGAAGCGAAGCTGCGGAGTTCGCAAGGAATTGTGGGCAATCAAAAGGGCTGTGAATTAAAGGGGCCCTGCACTCAGAAATAATACAAATTAAAGTGCAGTGAAACAATGCAGCTCTCAGCCCTTTCTTCATTTCAAAAAAAAATTTACATTAAAAAATGTCCAAAATGTGAATATTCAGCTCTTAAAGTTGAATTCCCTTCCTAACCTCAAAAAATTAGGAAAACTCCGTCAGCACTAACACAAATGTCTCAGCAAGCCAGGGAAGGGGCACCCAGGGTCTCGCACGCAGCACTCCAGCTTTGTGCAGGGAGTCAACACTGCAAAGCAGGTCCTCTACTCACAGGGGCCAGGAGGCCCTCCAGAAAGAAGGATGTGGGACTACATTACCAAGGCCATCACTGCCAGCAGTGTTGCCCCCACCACCTGGCTCCAGTGCCCAAAGAAGTTTCATGACCTCAGACCACTGGTCAAGGTCAGTGAATGCATCTTCAAAAGTCGTCTCCTACCAACTGCACACACTGCTCAATGCCTGATCCCCCCCCACCCCCGCCACCAACTCACTCACCTACCAACAATCTGTACCAAACACGAGGCACACCTCACACTCCCCCACACTTTCTCCATATCCCTGCAATATTTTCTCCTTCAAGTATTTATCCAATTCCCTTTTGAAGGCTACTATTGAATCTGTATCCACCGCCCTATCGGGCAGTGTATTCCAAATCCTAACCACTTGTTGCGTAAAAATGTTTTTCCTCATGTCGCCTCTGGTTCTTTTGCCAATCACCTTAAATCTGTAATAAAAACAGAAAATGCTGGAAATACTCAGCAGGTGGCGAGAGAAGGGCTAGATTTTCGGGGAGCCATCAGGCAGGGTTTCAGGCGTGTGGGGGGGGGGGGGAAATCCAGAATTTGGGGGTCCCGACACCATCCCGCCCAAAACCCCGCCCCACGTAAGTTTCAGGGGCGGCGGATACCCGCCCCGCACTGGGACCCGCCGAAACCAGGCAGGAAGGGATTAGTGCCAATTAAGTGCCTGTTAACAGGCAGTTTTTAGCCTAATCCCTATTTTGAGGGGTTTTGTGTGGGTTTCCCGACAGCTCCAAACCACGCCAGGTTAGAGCAGGCGGGCCGTTGAGTTGAAGCAGTTGGAGGGGTCGCGATGTCGGCGCTCAGGTGAGTGATGGGTGCATGAGTGCAAAGGTAAGTGTGTTTGGTGTGTCTAAAGTGTGTAAAGAACTTTTACTTACCTGTACTTACCTTAACAGCCTTTCTTCCTGTAGCCGTCGGGAGCGCATCACTCAGCTGGAACTTAAAGCTGAACGGCTGCGATCTGTCAAAAGTGACAGCCTTCAGCTTTGAGTGCCGGTGACAGTTCTAACTGAGTCTGTGCCGAATGACTCAGCTTAGAACTCAGAGTGTCAGGGCTAAAAATTCGGTGGCGCCGCGTTTGGGGCGCCAAGCTCACCTGGGCGCCGGAATTTGCGCTCCGGCCAGAGCCGCTTGCGCCCTCCCGATATTCAGTGGGTGCGCCCCAAGAAGGACTCGGAGCGCTGCTCGAGGCTCCCCGCGTCCCGCTTGGGGCGCTCAAACTGAATATCGCCGCGCTACGTGCCACAGCGCCACATGCTGTGGCACGGCGCGCTGCTGTACTGCAGGCCTTCCTCCCCTTCTTAAGGGGAAGGGGCCTGCACCAGCGCAATCACCGATCGCAAGTGCCAGCAAAAGAGCCCGACACCGAGGAGAAGTGCCGGGCTTTTGGGACACAGCCGGCACTGCCCGGGGGGTGGATCAGGAGGCCGGGGAGGGCGGCACGAGGAGGTGCTGGCAGGCGGCCACCGGAAAAAATGGCCACCCCACACCTCCACCTTAATTTGCGCCACTACCGCCACAGGTAGGCCCTGTGAACCGGTCGCGATTTGCGACCGGCGTTACAGAGGCGGGCGCGACCAAATATCGCGATCGGGGCGGGAGAGGGGCACTGCGCACAACAATGACGTCATCGGTGGCAACGCAGCGCTACAAGCTAATGCCGCCATTAGCGCCCCGCTAAATATCGCGGGAGGCGTGGCCAGTGGCGTTAAAGCCACTGAGCGCCCTCTTTGGGTGCTAACTGGTGGCGCAGCCCACTGAATTTCTAGGCCTCAGTGTTTGACAGCTTCAAACAGCTGTGAGACACTGATATTTCATCTGTCAAGACGTCTTGACAGATGAAATTTCAGTCTGTGATGTCACCTGTTGCCGGGTGGCCCTTAATTGGCCTGCTGAGCCCGCTGGGCGGGCTCAACAAGGTCAATCAAGGGAAAATCGCACGGATTGGCCGGATGTCAAAGTAGGCGGGTCAAAAACCCGAAAGGAGAAGTCCCACCTTCTTCCCGACAGGTTCGGGAAAATCTACCCCAATGTTTCAGGTCGATGACCTTTCATCAGAAAGCTGTGCCCTCTGGTTAACGACCCTTCAGCCATTGAAAACAGTTTCTCTTTATTTACTCTATCTAAACCCTTCATGATTTTAAAAAATTGGATTTTAGTCTAAGGATAATGCGATCATGGCTGATCATCCAAATTCAGTACCCTGTCTAGTCTAAGGTCACAGTCTAAGGATAAGGGGTAAGCCATTTAGGACAGAAATGAGGAGGTATTTCTTCACCCAGAGAGTGGTGAACCTGTGGAATTCTCTACCACAGAAGGCAGTAGAGACCAATTCATTAAATATATTCAAGAAGGAGTTGGATATATTTCTTAAGGCTAAAGGGATCAAGGGGTATGGGGAGAAAGCGGGGACAGGGTACTGAATTTGGATGATCAGCCATGATCTCATTGAATGGCAGAGCAGGCTCGAGGGGCCTACTCCTGCTCCTATCTTCTTTGTTTCTATGTTTAGATATAAATGCATAACAAATTGCTCCCATTTGTTATGCATTTATCTTGGGAATACACTCCAAATATATTGCAGTACAAAAAAAAGACAATTTTAGAAAAATAACTTGGCACTTTACAATGCTAGAACAATATTAGACTGCAAAGATAATTTAAGGCTGATATTTGCACTTCCTAACTCCAGCAGCTGGGGAATAATGAGGTGTTAACTTGATTCATTCAGAGGCACTATTAACACATTTGACATTTCCAAAAGTGAGAATTTAAACTGCTAAAGGGTGCATTGTACACTGTAAAGCACTAATGCTAATTTTGACAGAGATCAGTAATGAGTTAAAAGGCTTTTGGACATGCCAGGCTGCCGTGAATTGTGTGCTCGATGATGCAGTACTTTCAGCAGCCATTGTCGATAGGATTCTCCTGCTTCGCATGCAAACAAATGCTCAGAACTTTGCGTGAATGTCCTCGCATGCGTACAAAACAACTTTTGGGTATTCTGGAGGAGTCAGGGTTACCAAATGGCCCAGAATCTGCTGGAAAAATAATGGCGAGTTCATGGCGCATGCCATTATTAGCCAGTGAGTAAAATTCCCAGCAATCTCGGTGAGGAAGAGGTACAGCGTGAGCTGCTGGATGTTTTGCGCCGCTCTGCTGTTAACCTCGCAAAAACAGGAGCTCGCCGGCAACCTCCCCATGACTTTCAGGAAATTGCTGAATTTGCACTGTAAATACAAATTAAACACGCCGCAGAAATTTAGGGTTGCTATTTCAGGGCGTAAGGACCCTGTCAATGGGGTGATTAATGGTCCTGACATGCCACTCAACCTTGGAGGCCCAGAAAGGGAAGAATGGAAACTGTGGAGTCTCACTCCTGCAGGTAGTAAATTGTTTAAAAATTCTCGTCCTTGTTTTCAAATCCCTCCATGGCCTCACCCCTCCCTATCTCTGTAATCTCCTCCACCTCTACAACCCTCCGAGATCACTGCGCTTCTCCAATTCTGGCCTCTTGCGCATCCCCGATTTTAATCGCTGTACCATTGGCGGCCGAACCTTCAGCTGCCAAGGCTCCAAGCTGTGGAATTCTCTCCCTAAACCTCTCCACCTCTCTTTCCTCCTTTAAAACGCTCCTTAAAGCCGACTTCATTGACCAAGCTGCCCTAATATCTCCTTATATGTGGTTCGATGTCAAATGTTGTTTGATAATGCTCCTGTGAAGCGCCTTGGGACTTTTTACTACGGTAAAGGCGCTATATAAATGCAAGTTGTTGTTGTTGTTCCTAGAGATGCTTTTAATTTAATTTTTTTTTTTAATTTTCTACTTTTCCTTTCTGTCTCTTTTACCTCTCTCAATCCAATACTTCTTTCCCTCTCTTTCTGTATCTAATTTGACTCTTTTCCTTCTCTGTCATTCGCTCTGTTTCTTCCTCTATCTTTAAATTTCATTGGTTAAGGAGCTTAAGGCCTACTGGTCCCGTCATTCACCAAGGTCCCAGATTCCCTGTTGACCGTTATCAATTCACACTTCCAGCAATTTGCAGCGCAAAAATAATTGGAGCTGAATGGTGAGGAAAAAAATCCAACTCCTGCGCCAGCAAATTCTGGGCCAATAACTCGGTTTCTCTCTCCAAGGATACTGCCTGACCTGCTAAGTGTTTCCAGCATTTACTGTTTTTATTTAAGGGTCTATTAATGTCAGCTTTTTAAGTTTGTTTTATCTGGCAGATGTCCCTGCGATGGCTTGAAAGGATTCATTGGCATAAAAGCTTAATGCTGTGCTAATCGTCACAGTTACAGGAAGTCATGTCCCTGTTCAGTATGTTGATTGCAGCAGCCTGGAGCAGAAAGCACAGCACGGTGACAGCCGCTGTAGTGAAAGGGTGGCAATGAGGAAAGCTCTCTTCTGAGTTGTGCAGGTAGGTGTAGCTGGGTCTGTAAATGCAGGTCTTGGTGCAGACATAATAGGAGATTTTTCTGGCTCTGCACCCAGCTGGATTGGATCACCTGGGCACAGACCCAGGAAAAACTTCCCAACGCCTCAGGTGTTATTGCACCTGCAATTGCTGTACATTCACGAACTCATCTACCTCACGGAGCAAAAAGGAACCCCAAAGGAATTCCCATGCTGAGCACTTTGCAGCAGCCATCAGCAATACTGTTGGGAAATGCACCTAATAAACAAAGTTAATATGCAAAAATAGTGCTATCCACAGGTAAAGAAACTAAATGCAACTCAATATAAATGCTTTTCCCAAAGAAAATCCCCATATCTTTTAATTAAACTTTGGAAACTTTGAGACGTTAAACCGAGGCCCCATCTGCCCTCTCAGGTGGATGTAAAAGTTCCCTTGCTACTATTTCAAAGAGGCGCAGGGGAGTTTTCCCTGGTGTTCTGGCCAATATTTATCCCAGAACCAACATCACTAAAAGCAGATTATCTGGTATTTATCGCATTGCTGTTTGTGGGACATTGCTGTGCACAAATAGGCTGCCGCGTTTCCCAGATTACAACAGTGTCAACTCTTCAAAAGTACTTCATTGGCTGTAAAGCACTTTGAGATGTCCTGAGGTCATGAAAGGCGCTATATAAATGCAAGACTTTCTTTTCTGCTTATGTCTTTCTTTTCCTTCTTTCCTTTCAGGCGGGATATGGTAAGGGACATGGTGTGGAGTGGTAGGTGAAGGATCCACCAAGAGCTTCAGGCTACAGTTGAGGTAGGTGTTGCAGGGAAAATATGGCTCCCAGCAGTTCCCTTCTCATTCCCTCCCAAATCATTCTTGCTCTCTCCATCGCCTCGCTCCTGTCATGTCCTGTACCTCTCTACCTCCCCACTACCCAGTCCCCCTCCTAACACCAACTCACTCCCGTTACTGCCCGTATCATTCCACCCAATGTTTGTTGAAGTTGGAATTTATCCCACACAGAGGGGGACTACATAATTAATTCGTGACATTGCCAGTAATGAGTTGTTTCTTCCCCTCCAAATACAACAAAAAGCTTTACTCAATCAACAGCTAAAGGTTTGAATTAGAAGTCAATACAAATAGTTATTGTGCTGGCACAAACATCTATATGTGAATCCTGATAAACACAACAGGGCTGAAAATGTTCTGGCCACAGTTTAGGCAATTATGCCAAGATCACACCTACCAGTGACCTCCAGCACTGGCCTTACCAGAGCCTGCAGAGCCAGTGGGGAATATCTCATTTAAATGGTCCCAGTCACAGCTCACACCATTAGGGGAGCATCTCAGGTGCTCACATACCAAAAGAGGTCAGGAATCCCAGCAGTGAGAGAAGTCTAGGGGATGCTGCTGGGATCTCCCTCCCTCAGAAATGGTATCAAAATGGCCTACCTTATCCCTTTATAAAGGAGGGCCAAAAAAATGTTTTTTTAACAATTAAGATCTTTAAAGCCCCTGATAAGGAACCCCAGGTGAGCCACATATCCATGAATTAGCAGGCCTGTATGTTGCTTCTTACTAACGTACCATTCAAAAATGTTGTCCGAACCTGCTCCTAGGCCTAGAGTCTACACCCCTTTGCATCAGTGGCCTTTACTTGAGGCAGTTGGAGGCTCTAGCCCAAACACAGGCCATTGGAAACCCCAGGGTAAGTCTGGCAGCTAGCATATTCAGGCCCCAGCCTACTTTGAGGCCCTTCTGCCACACTCCTGCTGGAGTTACAGTGGGAGTGCACCAGGATGTTAGACCATTTTTGGCCCCCCAACTATTTTACCAAGCAATTCTGTAGAATCTATACACAACAATACCCGATAATGGTGTGTCAGTTTATACAGTGCTGCTCTGGACCCTCTTCTTCCCCATCCCCAGTATCTGACTGGAACAGCAACCCAGGAAAATGTTTTTTTTCCCCAATTTGGAGATATTGTTCCCCCTTTGCTTCCTCTCTTACTTCAGTTGCTATTGGCTATGTGTATATAAATAGACATAGATCATAATATCACACGGACAAGTTCGATACTGGAGCTTGTGTGTTCGCACAAGTAGACATTAGATAGCATAACATTTCAGTAACAGAAAGTCAGCTTGTCTCAGGGATATCTCTTAAGATTCCACAGACTGACAGATGCTCCCCAGTGTTGCCTCACAGCATGAGATCAAATAGTGGGTCAGGACTGACAAGAACACCATCACAAGCACTGAACTTGCAGATGCCAACTTGCTATCATTAAAAGAGCATCTGTTACCGAGGGATTTGGGCTGTGTCAAAATATATTAAATTTCATTCTGCAGGCTACAATTAGCAGCAGAGGAAAATCCACACAGTCTTTCCCACAGGGCAAATACTGTAGGTTTTGACTTTTATACGTTAATGAGTAGTGTCATCCATCTGTTGGCATTTGTTGGAGGGACGAAGAAGTTAGTTTGAATATGATCTGTAGCCAGATACAAGTCATAACAAATGCTTTGATCTGTCAATCATAATTGCCTAGAAAAGTTTGAATGATAATATTAATTACCAGTAATGGGCAGCCAATTAGCATACTGCATTAGAGTCAGCTGAACTGTGAAGATGCCTTACTACAGTTATATCAGTTCTTTGCCAAACTGTTAGATACTGAAATAAAGTATTGCATTCTCAAGGGCAGCAAAAATTGATACTATCCAACTATCGGCATTAGCATCACTACTCTTGTGTCTGATCATGTTGCATAATGACAGTGATGTGCACGACAGCAACCAGCCTTAAAGGGAAAATTAATGCAAAGCTATGTAAATCTGTCTATTTATTTTGGACAGCAAGGTTCAAATTCACCAGAAAATGGAGACTGACATCCCTTCTCCTTGGCAACAACAAAATGAATTTGACATTTCCAACATAATTGCTAGTTCTAGGAAATTGAAATACAACGTCAAACTCTGAGGTAGAACCATAGAATCATGGAATGGTTACAGCACAGCAGGAGGCCATTCGGCCTGTCGAGCCCGTGCTGACTCTCTGCAAGAGCACTTCTTCAGCTGTCCCACTCCCCCGCCCTTTCACTGTAGCCCTGCAATTTTTTTTCCTTCAGGTACTTATCCAATTCCCCTTTGAAAGTCATGATTGAATCTGCCTCCACCATCCTTTTAGGCAATGCATTCCAGATCCTAACCACTTGCTCCGTAAAAATGTTTTTCCTCGTGTTGCCTTTGGTTCTTCTGCCAAATACCTTAAATCTGTGTCCTCTGGTTCTCAACCCTTCCACCAATGGGTACAGTTTCTCTCTATCTACTCTGTCCAGACCCCTCATGATTTTGAACACCTCTATCAAATCTCCTCTCAATCTTCTCTGCTCTAAGGAGAACAACCCTAGGTTCTCCAGTCTATTGATGTAACTAAAGTCCCTCATCCCTGGAACCATTCTTGTAAATCTTTTCTGCACCCTCTCTAAGGCCTTTCCTAAAGTGTGGTGCCCAGAATTGGACACAATACTCCAGTTGAGGCCAAACCAGTGTTTTATAAAGGTTCATCATAACTTCCTTGCTTTTGTACTCTATGCCTCTATTTATGAAGCCCAGGATCCCGTATACTTTTTTAACTGCTTTCTCAACCTGCCCTGCCACCTTCAACGATTTGTGCACATATACCCCCAGGTCTCTCTGTCCATGCACCCCCCTTTAGAATTGTACCCTTTAGTTTATATTGCCACTCCTCTTTCTACCAAAATGTTTCACTTCGCACTTTTCTGCATTAAATTTTATCTGCCACGTGTCCACCCATTCCACCAGCCTGTCTATGTCCTCTTGAAGTCTATCACTATCCTCCTCATGGTTCACTATACTTCCAAATTTTGTGTCATCTGCAAATTTTGAAATTGTGCCCTGTACACCCAAGTCTAAGACATTAATATATATCAAGAAAAGCAGTGGTCCTAGTACCGACCCCTGGGGAACACCACTGTGTACCTTCCTCCACTCCGATAAACAACCGTTCAACACTACTCTCTGTTTCCTGTCACTTAGCCAATTTCATATCCATGCTGCTACAGTCCCTTTTATTCCATGGTCTTCAACTTTGCTGGCAAACCTATTATGTGGCACTCTATCAAATGCCTTTTGGAAGTCCATGTACACCACGTCAACTGTATGGCCCTCAACAACCCTTTCTGTCACCTCATCAAAAAACTCAATCACGTTAGTTAAACTTGGTGAAATAGGACAGCTGTTCATTCTCCAATATCAAAGGCTAATTAATTTATTTTAAACTGAAAATGCTTATACATTACAGGAAACCTACAGCACATAGAATAAGTAACACATAACCTATCTTAGCCACTGCATTGATGAAACGCTTTTCTGGTCAATGTCTTCTTCTTGGCTCTAATATTTCAACTCAGCATATTTATATTGGTCAAAACTTCATTTTTTAATGGGTTCAAGAGGCTCGTTAAGGTGCTCTATTGTGGTTGGTTAAAAGCCATTTGTTAAACTTGACAAATAGTGCACAGCATAGAGATGTTTAGAGCAAATGCCAGCATTCGCACCTCTTCATAATTTCCTAACAATTGACAACAAACAGTTCTGTTAGAGATACAGATTTAAAACATGAAATGACGTCTCCAATATCTATTGCAACGTGCACTTTCTGTTTAGTTTTTAAAGTTCTAAAAATGCAAACAAGATTGATAATGTGATTGTAATGTGATTATGCATTGTTTTTCTAAGCAAATGAGAGGACACTCCTGTGTTTATATAAATCTCATCTAATATTTTACATACACTTTATCAGATAATTGTGCCCTTTTAATACATTATTGCATAAATATCTGCTGAGCTCAGTTTCAGCACATCCTTCAAACACTATGGGCAGGATTTTAACTCAGGAGTCGGGACTACAACTTTCGGGGTTGTAGTCCCGCCTCCATCGAGATGTGGCCAATCCACGTGATTTTAACTTGATTGACCTTGTTGAGCCCACCCAGTGGGCTCAGCAGGCCAATTAAGGGCCACCCAGCAACAGGTGACGTCACAGACTGAAATTTCACCTGTCAAGACGTTTTGACAGATGAAATATCAGCGTTTCACAGCTGTTTGAAGCTGTCAAACACTGACAGTCTTACTTCTAACATGAATCCTTCTCCACAGACTCAGTTAGAAAGCTCTCCTGTACAGAAAGCTGCAGGCTGTCACTTTCGACAGTTCGCAGCCATTGTGCTTTCTGTGCCGGTGAGATGAGGGACTCCCAAGACCTAAAGGAAGGAAGGCTGAAAAGGTAAGAAAAGGTATGTAAAACTTCTTTAATCGCTTTAGACACACCAAACACACTTACCTTTGTACTCATGCACACATCACTCACCTGAACACTGACATCTCGACCCCTCAAGTCCTTCAACCCGATGGCCCGACTCCTCTAACTTGGCATGGTTTGGAGCCTTCGGGAATCCCACACTTCAACCTTAAAAATAGGGATTAGGCTAAAAACTGCCTGTTAACTACCCGTTAACAGGCAGTTAATTGGCACTAATCCCTTCCCGCCTCGGGTAGGCGGGTCCCAAGTGCAGGGCGGGTACCCCCCTCCTTTGAAACTGGCATGGAGGCGGGTTTGGGTGCGGGATGGGGTCGGGACCCCTGATTTCGGGATTTTAACCCCTCCACGCCTCTAATCCCGACTCCACACCCAATGAAAATCCTGCTCTATGATTGAGCACAAGAGTGGATGGCCTGACAAGGACCAGAACTTGGGGCATACTTTGCTCCAGCAGATTCCACCCTGTGGAAAGTGCTCAGTAAATTGTGGTTGGACAGAGTGACCAAGTCTTCTGCCTGCCATGTTCAAGGGGCTATGTCTGGGAGAGTTCCTCAACTACCCAGAAATTCCATCTTGTGCACCCGTACAAGGATTCAATTGAACTCTTGCCAGTTGGGAGCTGGTGTGCATTCCTTTGAAGCCCTTGTTAAGGCCCCAGGGCTTTCCGACATTAAGGTAATCAATCGATCCCAGATTCGGGACATGGCCTGCAACCATTGCTTTCAGCAGACAGGAATTCCACTCCACTGTACTTGTGCCAGTGGAGTGGGCCCGTCAGAATGATGGCCCCCATTCAATCAGATCAATTGTTTGTATATATGTGTACAGTGATTCTACAGTGGGCTCATATACTGTAGCGAGATCTTTTGCAAACAGATTTTACATGCATTATATTAAAAAAAACTTAGGGGGAGAAATTCGGTATTGCCCCGTTAGGGCGCAATTAGCGTCTGGGTGCAACGTTTAGCACCTGGCGCTAATTATCACCTCCGACTGCAAACTTGGCTTCTATCGCCCCTGGAGGTGATTGGAGCGCTAAATCAGGTGCTATACACCTCTCTTAAGGCGCTAACATTGAGGAGCAAGGCGCTAACGTCGAGGAGCAAGGCGCTACCTCAGAGCACTGGCGAAGCTCATGTGATGTCAGTCAGCAATGGAACACAGACACACTGGTGCCGGCCAGTTCTTAAAGGGGAGGGTCGATCTTGCTCTCCATCCACACCCTGCTCATTGCAACCTTGAATCTCAGCCTGGGGAGACATGTACATCAAATCTGCTAGAAATAACAATGGAGAGACCCAGGGAAAGAGCTCAAAGTGCAGCCCCCATAGTCTCTTCTAAATCAATGCTAGGAAGGTCAAATCAAAATGAACCTGCAAAGTGCTGCTTTGTACCCAAAAATCCTTCACACAGCGTTGAATCTCTCCAGAAGTCTCTCTCTCTCTCTCTCTCTCTCTCTCAGAATGCGTGGTGCAAAAATGTCACCGACAAAAAAAGGCAGGAAGCGGTTGCCTTTAAATAGCACTCCCCCACTCCCTTCCCGACTGCAAAACGCTCCCCTCAACCTGTCGTTGCTAGCGGCAGGCGGTAAGGCAGGGGGCGCCACTCAATATCCGGTCCGGGGCGTTGCACGCTCGACTGACGTCACGACCTGCGGGCGCAGGAGATCGTGGTGGTAGTGTTTAGCGCCGCTGCAAAATGTCTGATCAATTTCGCGAGTGGCGCAAATATCGCCGCGCCTGGGCACCAGTTGCTTTGCGCCCCATGAGCGTCCTCTTAGGGCACTAACGGGAGGCGTAAAGCAACCAAATTTTCCCCCCTTAATCTATTCATTTTCTTCCACCTTCTTCCAACTAAATTCAGTTTACAAAGTCATAAGCATTGCTAACTGTTGTCTGAACTGATGCCATCTGTTTCTAATGTGAATTGCTGTAACTTCAGACAAAAATGTAAAATGTCTTTAGATTTCAGATTTGGGCACGCTCAAAATGTGATATGCCCCACAAAAACTTGTGACACAATTGCTGTGAAAATGAAGACCACTGAAGCTTGCCATTAAAAGAGGAAGGAACAAACCAAGTAACTACAGCTGAACAGTTGCTCACATCCATCAAACAAATGAGCACCTCGAAATTATCAGCTAATTAGGGAAAATCAGCACGGTTTTGTAAAGGTAGGTAACGTCTAACTAGCTTAGTAGAGTTCTTTGACAGAATCACTGAGATGATGGATAAAGGAAAATCAAATATATACATGGATATTCAGAGGCTTTTGATAAGGTTCCACACAAGAGCTGCAATAGAGATGGATGGCATGGATAAAAAAATGTTTGAAGACAAGAGGCAGAGGGTTGCAATAAAAGGAACATTTTCAGATTGATGGGCAGTGACAAGAGGTGTTCTCCCGGGATTAATGCTGGGACCCAATTTTCATTCCACATATAAATAATCTAGATTTGGGAAGAGAGAGGATTCTATCCATCGCTGCAGATGACACTAAGCTAGGAAGTATAGTGAATTGTGAAGGAGAGTGCAGAAAATTGCTAAAGAAAACAGCAAGTGGGAGGGAAAATAGTAGATTCAGTTGAACATAATGGGCTCGATTTTAATAACGGAGGCAGGTTGAGGGCAGGCCCGCTGCTCGGCAGCTTTCGGACCCGCACCTGGCTGTCGCCTCCCAGCACTTCCGATTTTGGCTTCATTGGCCTCATTATGGCCGACGTGTGGGTCCCGCCAGGCAATTGCTTGGAGGATGTCAGTTTCTCGTGTCTGATGATGCGTTGTTTGTTTGATAATTTAAATTGGCCATGTCCCCTTTGCATACAAATGTCATTGGGATGGCTTAGTGCTTTATTATCTAGAAAGGGGAGTTGACAGCGTCTGTTCTGAGCAAAATTTAATGAATGATATTGCTGGTCATATTGTTCCAGAAAGAGATTCATGATTTTTTGATGTATGACTTTATTATCTGACTATGAAATGAAAAAGATGCCAGATGTGTTCCAAAGATTTGCTTAGTGATATTAATGCTTTTTTCGCTTAAAGGTGCAGGGAGCTGCAGGAACGGCAGCCCCAAAAACTAAGGCTGCACCCAGGTTCAATGAGGGTTCTCTCCATGCTCTTGTTAAGGGAGTTAGAGAACGTCAGGAGCTCCTTTTCCCTGGAAATGGAAAGAGGAGGCCTCCTCAGCAAATCAAGGCAGCTTGGCTGCAAATTGCTGAGGAGGTGAGCTTGAGATCTGTGTGCAGACGCACATGGGTTTAGTGTCGAAAAAGGTTTAATGATCAGCTGAGATCACCTAAAGTGTGGCCTCTGTGTTCTGGGAAAGGGAAGTTCAAGAGTGAGGGCTCAGGGTGATTTCCATGTAGAATGATGGTGGTGACTGACATGAATCTTGTCATTCATGTGGAAATGACTTATGAAATAATACTGGGCGACCTGCTGGTGGCGCTGTCCAGGGAGAGTATAAATACTCGGGCATGGGCCCAGCTTGCGCAGGACTTTCTTTAACAGGAACTAGCGAAGAACATAACTAGATCTCCATGTTGAAAAACAGTTGATTAAAGCCTTGTTTAATTCTTAGACCAAGCGCCTAGTATTTTTCTTACGTCAGTGATATTGATCTCAAACCACCATTTATTGGACAGATGATGCCTGAGACTGTCGGACTTATATTCATCTCCATGTGCCAGCCACCTGTGGTTGAAGCGTTAGCTTACGCAAATCTGGCATGGCTGAGTGCAACCTTTGCCTGATGGCCATCAATGTGGTCGCCTGCTGCTGGATTGGCCACATCCGGCCCTGCAAGGCATCACTCCCCGTCCTCCTACTCGTTCTCCTCCTCGTCCTCTTCCTCCAAGGAGGCTGTATGCTGAGCCACTTGTTCATCCAGCAGCACTAAGCCGCGCTGCTCTTCCTCCGAATCTGACGACCAGGATGAGAGGATGTAAATGGTTCCCACCCCGTTGTTATAGATTTCAGTTGAGGCTAGAAGCTTGCAAGCGCACACTCAAAGTGGCCTGAAATTATTCCAATCAGTTCAAACAGCAGATGTGTCAGCTTGACCAGTCACAAGGTCAGTAGATTTGCAAAATCTTATCCCAAACCTCAACAACAAAGTTGTTGCATTTGAATGCCAGCCACGTTACAGGAGCGCTTTTAAAGTGCTGCACCAATAATGACTACAGATCATGTCCTCCAGCAACTCGTCTCCTTGCAGCTGGACTGTTTCTGACAAGACGGGAAACAGAAGCCAGAGGCACGAAAATGGGAACCCTCGATCAAACTAGGATTATCAAGGCAGTTGACAGGCTCTTAACTGCCTTAACTACCTGTCCCACCGGTTGGAGTCGGGTCGGTTTGGGAGCGGATAAACAGACACTCAGGAAAATCGGGTGGGGGCGGGATGAAGGCGGGTTGGGTGTCTGAAGCCATTTTTCCCAACAGACCCGCCTCCAAACTCACCTTCTCAGGGCTTTTAAAATCGAGCCCAAAGTGTGAAACTCTACACTTTGAACATAAGGATGGCAGGTGAAATTGCAGTCTAAATGTGGAAGCACTGGATTGAGGTGGCAGAGGTTAGACATAGATAAACAAACAGATTTGAGGTCCAAGTCTATAAGCCATTAAAGGTTACCTTGGAGGTACAAAGTGCGATTTTAAAAGCTAATGGGATGCAGGGCTTCAACATGAGAGGTACGGAATATAAAGCAAGGAAATACTACAGCAATTATACAGACTACATGGTCAGACCTCATTTGGATTATTATTTTTAGGTTTGGGCATCCTATCTTACAAAGATATACTAGCATTGGAGAAAGTCCAGCAATGATTTACCTGGGATGAAGGGATTGAGCTATGATGACAGACTGAGTAAACGTGGGTTCTATTCCAAATAAATAAGAAGATTAAAGGATATACGATTGATATTTTAAAACAATGAAGGGAATCAAGAAGGTAGAAAGGAAACAGCTCTACCCTTCAGTAAGGGAATTCAAATTAATTTGGTTAAAAGTGAACCCAAGAAAAAAGAAATCTTCACACAAAAGGTTGCAAAAATATGGAAGGCCAAAGGTGCAGTATCAACTGAGGTACTTATTTGGAAAGTAAGGGTATTAGAGGAAGTGGAGAAATGGCAAAGTTGAGATTAAAAAGGTAACGGTGCTATAGCTAACACAATAGCAGAGAGGGCTTGATAGGGCCAAATTAACATCTCTTGTTCCTGTTTAGCCTAATAGCTGAGAGTTAATTCGCATAAAGCAATGGATGTTTACTCTATCGCAGTCCTGCAACAAAGTAGCTTACTTCCATTCTATAGGCAAGCACAAGAGTTCAACCTATGTGCAGTAACACTGAAGAGAACATGCATATTTTCATGCCCATGCACCGGTCACACACAAGTGGTATGTCTTTCAGCTTCATTAACGCACAATATCTAAATTTAGTTATACCATGCCATCATATTTTCAGCAACATTTAGTTATGACTGACTTACTTTTTACAGTCCTAAAGGCACAAGCACATGTTTGTATAATTTGGATGGAAATATTGCTATTTTAGATGAAAAATATGACCTTTAAAATTCACATTGACATTTGTAACCCAATAACACTGATTGCCCAACAACTCTTGCTCAGATTAATAATATCTGTAGGAATGAAAATGGATGATTGTCACCTGGAAATAGTTATCTGAAAATAGGCAGATGGGACCAACAGAAAGGTGGGGTGCAATCTAAATGGGTATGTAACTTTGACACACATGGGTCCCTGCAATTTGTAAGGCAAATAATGAAAAAAGTTAAAATTAAAAGAATTAGAAAATGGAAAATAAACATAAAAATATTACAGGTTATTTTGCGCTGTAGATACACAATTACTTATACTGAACAATGTACATTGAATTCATCTAAATGTATTTACAACTTTTTGAAAGGGTCCATATAGCCTTCTTTCCAATAATGGTGGGGGAATAATCTGAACATTGTCACTATGCCCCAACTTATTTTTCACAAATGATAGATGAGGGCATTGATTTAATTTGGTGCAGTATTTTCATAAAACCTTGGTACCTGTAGTGCCACCACATAATCATAAAACACAAATATGAACACATTCTCTGCCATATGTTAGAGATTTAATGCACAGAATTATAACGATTCCATGTTAGTGTGGACTCTTAAACCATCTGGATTATCACTGTGGCTTGGTGAGATGTAGGGATGTTTAACATGGACAGTCATTTGTCTTATCAAACTGAACGAGTCACATGACATCGCTAGAAGAGATATAATTTTCAGCTTCATCAACCCACAATAATTGCCTTAATGCAGATTTATGACAGTTATCAAGCACTCAGTTATATTTGGTTTAGAATGACTCATTGTTTGCAAGCCTAAAGACACAAGCATATACCACTGGAATGGAAATGTCATTCAGATGAAGGATACAATACTTTAATATTTACATTGACATTTGTAGCCCAAAGGCATTGTCGTATAAAGATGGGCACTGAAGTGATTTCTGAATTTATTTGATGTAAATTGGACCAATTAGGAATTACTCAGATAAAGAATTCTTCCTAAATTTGAATGACTGAATTTGGATGTGCTTGTCCCATGATTAACGAGACATTTTGCTATGTTGTGACACTTCAGCCTGGGCATAATGTTTTATTGTCAGTTGTGTACATAAAGTTAGAGCAATTCCATGTTTCTGATATAAAATCCAAAAGGGAGCCAGTGGCTGATCGGGATGCGGGGGTATATTTCTTCAATTTATTTTGATAGTTTAATTATTTTTCTTAATTTTTTATCCAAACAGATAAGTTACAGCCCATATTAGAGAGAACTGCATTTATAGACCATAGAATTAATTCAATTTTTTGGCTTTCACATTGATGTAAAGGGTAGAACCGAAGTGTAAAGCCTGATTTAGAAGAAACACTTCTGATCCCACCACCATGAACATGTCTTTATTGTAGTTAATGTAGCACTAAAATTTCAAAAACGACAGACCTCTTGAAGTAAATGGAGAGTGAACATTGATAGTTTACCACATAGGTGAGCTGATGTTTCACATTCAAACATTTCATAATCAAATGCAGCCTTGGGAGTGGTATCATGCTGCATCACATCTGGCTTCCAAATGCTTAATTACTTTGAGAACACAGAACTGGTAATTACTTACTTCCAAAGCACTATGTAAGACTCAAGTTAGGAACATGATGAAATACTCATCACTCGCCTGGATGGGTGCAGCTGCAACAACACTCAAGAAGCTCGGCACCATCCGAGACAGCGCAGTTCGCTTGATTGCCGCCTCGGTCACCAAACTCACCCCCTCCTTCACTGGTGTACTGTGGCTGCAGTGTATACAATCTAGGGTTACTTTGGCAGCTCTTCTCTCCCCTGCGACTGCTACTACCAAGAAGAACAAGAGCAACAATGTTGTGGCAACACCATCAACTCCAAGCTCCCCTCCACATCACACACCATCCTGACTTGGACATATATTGCCATTCATTCATCATCACTGGGTCAATATCCTAGAATTCCTTACCTTGCACCATTGCGGGAGCACCTTCATCATAACGACTGCAACAGTTCAAAGAGAAGGTCCACACCATTTTTTCAGGACAACTGGGGATGGGCAATAATTGAGGCATTGCCAGTGTTGTCCGCATCCCAAGAACAAATAAAAAATTAGCATCAATATTTTGACGGCTGGTTGTTAAACTCTAAATGATGATATTCCGAACAATGGGGATTTAGCAGGTTGCTGAGACATCCAACCTGGGGCATATGAATTGTTGGCTGAAAACCTGAAATCACACCATTCCTTTGTCTTTATTTTGGAATGCTCGATATTCCTATTACAAGTCTGATGTGCCATCGATAACTCAAAGACAAGGAGTTTAAGGATTCAACTAAAGGCTTTTAATCACTAAGAACTTTGCAGGTCTTTACACATCGGGATCGCCTGCTAGAATGACTCATACAGCTCTTGAGACCTTTATATGGCAAAAGACAGGGGCGTAGCCAATACACACAATAGGAAAAAGGGGGCAGTACACACACAATACAAAGCAGGTAAAACACAGGGGGTGATGAAGGCATATATTTCATCACATTCACCCCTTCTACAGATTTAGTCTGTCCGGGGGTGTGATAGTCCTTCCTGAACGTCACAACAGTACCTCGGGTTCCGACCGGGAGTCCGTGGTGCCCTCCTTGGCATACCCATGTGTTGGGGGTGTTGCAGGTACTTCTGGGGGTGGTAAGCCTGGGGGTGGTGGTGGTTCTTCTGTGGGTGGTAGTGATGGGTCGTTGTCGTCGCTTCCTGCCGAGGCGAGGTCCTTTATGGACACGGTGTCCTCACGCCCGTCGGCGTGCTTGACGTACGCATACTGTGGGTTTGCGTGGAGTAGGTGTACTGCCTCCACGAGTGGATCCGTTTTGTGGCCCCTCACATGCTTTCGTAATAGGACGGTCCCTGGGGTGGAGAGCCACGAGGGTAGGGACACTCCTGAGGTTGATTTGCGGGGAAAAACAAACATCTTCTCGTGAGGAGTGGCGTTAGTAGCAGTACACAGTAGCGACCTTATCGAGTGGAGCACGTCTGGGAGGACCTCTTGCCAGCGGGAGGTGGGAGGCCTTTAGACCTTAGTGCTAAGGTGACCGCCTTCCACACTGTCGTGTTCTCCCTCTCCACTTGCCCATTACCCCGGGGGTTATAACTAGTGGTCCGACTCGTGGCTATCCCCTTCGACAGCAGGTATTGGCGCAGTTCGTCGCTCATGAACGACGCCCCCCTGTCAGTGTGGATGTAGTTGGGCATGCCGAACGTGCAAAACAGGTTGCCGAGGCACTTGATGACCGTGGCACTGGTCATGTCTGGGCAGGGGTAGGTGAATGGGAAGCGGGAGTACTCATCCACAATGTTGAGAAAGTACACATTGCAGTCGGTGGAGGGGAGTGGTCCCTTGAAATCTAAGCTCAGGCGCTCGAATGGCCATGTAGCTTTGATCAGGTGGGCTCGGTCGGGCCTGAAAAAACGGGGCTTGCATTCCGCACAGGTGCGGCAGTCCCTGGTCATAGACCGGACCTCCTCGATAGAATAGGGCAGGTTACGGGATTTTATAAAGTGGAATAGCCGGGTGACCCCCGGGTGGCAGAGGCCATTGTGGAGGCCCTGTAGCCTGTCCCCCTGGATGCTGGCACACATCCCTCGTGATAGGGCGTCGGGGGATTCGTTGAGGGCCCCCGGCCTATATATTATGTCGTACTCAAATGTGGAGAGTTCGATCCGCCACCTGAGAATTTTGTCGTTCTTGATCTTCCCCCTCTGTTTGGTGTTAAACATGAAGGCTACCGACCGCTGGTCGGTAAGCAGGGTGAAGCGTTTGCCGGCTAGGTAGTGCCTCCAGTGCCGCACTGCCTCCACTATGGCCTGGGCCTCCTTCTCTACCAAGGAGTGCCTGATCTCGGGCCCTTGGAGGGTTCTTGAGAAAAAGGCTACGGGCCGCCCATCCTGGTTGAGGGTGGCTGCTAAGGCGAAGTCGGACGCATCGCTTTCGACCTGGAAAGGGATGTTTTCATCCACTGCCCGCAGTGCGGCCTTCTCAATGTCATGTTTAATGCTGTTGAAGGCGGCGTGGGCCTCGGCCGTGAGCGGGAAGGACGTTGATTTCAGGAGGGGACGGGCCTTGTCGGAATAATTGGGGACCCATTGGGCGTAATAGGAGAAGAGCCCCAGGCACCTTTTCAGGGCCTTGGGAGTGTTTGGTAGGGGTAGCTCCCGTAGGGGGCGCAATCGGTCGGGGTCCGGACCGATTTCCCCGTTTTCCACCACGCAGCCCAGGATACAGAGGCGCGTGGTGCTAAAGACACACTTATCCTCGTTGTAGGTGAGATTGAGTCTGAGGGCGGTTTTCAGAAATCTCGCGAGGTTCGAGTCGTGGCCTTGCTGGTCGTGGCCGCAGATGGTGATGTTGTCTAGGTATGGGTAGGTGGCTGTTAACTGGTTCTCATCGACCATGCGGTCCATCTCCCGCTGGAAGACCGAGACCCCATTCGTTACCCCAAAGGGGACTCTGAGGAAGTGGTAGAGGCGTCCGTTCGCCTCGAAGGCGGTGTATGGATGGTCCTCCGGCCTAATGGGGAGCTGGTGGTTTGACGATTTTAGGTCGATGGTGGAAAACACCCGGTATTGCGCGATTTGGTTAACCATATCCGCTATGCGGGGCAGAGGGTAGGCGTCTAGCTGGGTGTATAGATTAACCGTCTGGCTATAATCTATCACCATCCACTTCTTTTCGCTACCCTTAACTACTACTACCTGGGCGCGCCACGGGCTGGTACTGCATTCGATGATGCCCTCCCGCTTGAGTCTTTCTACCTCCGACGCAATGAACCATCTATCCTCCCAGCTGTACCGCCTACTCTTGGTCGCTATGGGTCGACAGTTGGGTGCGAGGTTGGCGAACAGAGAGGGGGGCTTGACCTTCAGGGTAGCCAGACCGCACACTGTGAGGGGCGGCTGGGACCCACCATAGGTAAGCGTGATACTTTGGTGGTGGCACTGGAAGTCCAGACCCAAGATCACGCTCACAGAGAGATCTGGCATTATCAATAGTTTAAAATCTCTGTAATCAGTGCCTTTTACCGATAGCATAACCGCGCAGAAACCTGTGATTTTTGAGGTATGAGTCTTATCAGCCATGGCGATTTTGCCCTGTGTGGGGACTATCGTTAGTGAAAGTAGTTTTACCAGGCTAGGTTGAATAAAGCTTTCGGTGCTCCCGCAGTCAATCAAGCATTTAACCTTGTTCCCGTTTACCTCTATGTCCATCATCGATTTAGACAACGGATGCGGCCTGGATTGATCCACTGTGATCGAGGCCACCAGTGGGTCCTGGAGGTCCGTGTAGTCGGGGCAAGATGGTGGACTCCATGAGGGTGGACAAGATGGCTTCCAAGATGGCCGCTCCCACGGCGCGCACGCGGCGGTGGTGGAGTTGGAGGCGGGGTTCCCTCTGCAGACTTTGCTGAAATGTCCTTTCTTCCCGCATTTAAAACAGGTGGTGCCCTGCGCTGGGCACAGATGCCTGGAGTGTTTGTCCTGGCCGCAGAAGTAGCATTTCGGGCCCCGATGCATCGCGGCAGTAGTGGGGCTCCTGGGTGGGGGCTGAGGCTCCGATGGTGCTGGGCTGGCCTGAGACCTGGGAGGTGAAGATGGCTTCCAAGATGGCAGCCCCCACGGCGCGCACGAGGCGGAGTGGGCCGCGTGGCCTGGGGAACAGGATTCAGAGTTCCTCTGGGCCATATCCAACGATCGCGCTATACCCATAGCCTGTTTTAAGTCCAGTCTCTCCTTTTCAAACAGCTTCTGCCGAATGTAATTTGAGCTGAGGCCCGCAATAAAGGAGTCTCGGATCAGCTCCTCCGTGTACACGGTGGCAGACACGGCCTTACAGTTACAGTCTCTGCCCAGTACTTTTAGGCTTAGCATAAAGTCCTCTAGTGACTCACCATGCCGCTGCGTGCGAGTAGTCAGAAGATGCCTGGCGTACACCTCGTTTATTGGCCGCACGTAGCGGGCCTTCAGAATGGTGCAGGCATCCCCGTAGCTGGTGGCGTCTTGGATGAGAGGGGAGACCCGATGGCTCACCCAGTTTCGCAGGATTCCCAGTTTCACGTCTCCGGTGGCGGCTGCTATGGTGGTGGATGAGTTTGCAATGAAAAATTCGAAGCATTGGAACCAGTGTCCGAACTGTGTGGCTGTGTCTGAGGCATGGGGGTCCAGATCCAAGCGCTCTGGTTTCAGGAGTCGATCCATCTTGTTGTTTTAGTGATTAAAATTGATGTGCCATCGATAACTCAAAGACAAGGAGTTTAAGGATTCAACTAAAGGCTTTTAATCACTAAGAACTTTGCAGGTCTTTACACATCGGGTTCGCCTGCTAGAATGACTCATACAGCTCTTGAGACCTTTATATGGCAAAAGACAGGGGCGTAGCCAATACACACAATAGGAAAAAGGGGGTGGTACACACACAATACAAAGCAGGTAAAACACAGGGGGTGATGAAGGCATATATTTCATCACAAAGTCCTTCCCTTGGGACTGCACCTTATCATGGTGATCCAATGACCCTGAGAGATATGCTGGCGGTAGTACAACTCCTGGTAGGATCACTCAAACTAGACAAGTCGAAAGGTAGGAGCCAGACTAAAGGTAGTTCAGCAGTCCTCCTGGTAGGGGGTTGTGAGTCTCGTTAACAACCTGTCCACATAAAAATGACCCAGAAGCAAGATGAGTCTGTTACAGACTTGCAAATATAAACATAAATTCAATCAGTCGGACGTAAGGCAAGATGATACTCTAATTGGAGTCAAATATCTTGCTCTGGACGGACAGCAGTGAAAGAAATGGGTTGCTACAAGAGACTAAGGGGGAAAATTGAGTCTCGCCCCCTTTAGGGCGCTAACTTCGCTGGGGCGCTACCGAAATTGAGTGGTAGTGCCGCAAGAGGGAAACGGGGCGCTACTGGAAGTACCCCGCCTCCCTCTTGGGGCGCTGCGAGGTAATATCGCGCCGCAGTATTGCAGGCCTTCCTCCCCTTCTTAAAGGGGAGGGGCCTTACGCAGCGCGACCCAGGGCCCAGCTGGGCCAGCGGAGATCGGAGTGCTGGCGAAAGAGTTGTCAGACCATTAAGAGCCTTTTTAAGCCTACCTTTCATAAAAACATAAGCAGGAGTAGGCCATACGGCCCCTCGAGCCTGCTCCGCCATTCAATAAGATCATGGCTGATCATCGACCTCAACTCCACTTTCCCACCCGATCTCCATATCCCTTGATTCCCCTAGAGTCCACAGATCTATCTGTCTCAGCCTTGAATATACTCAAAGACTCAGCATTCACAGCCCTCTGGGGCAGGGAATTCCAAAGATTCACAACCCTCTGAGTGAAGAAATTCCCCCTCATCTCAGTCTTAAATGGCCTACCCCTTATCCTGAGACTATGCCGCCTAGTTCTAGACACTCCAGCCAGAGGAAACAACCTCTCAGCATCTACCCTGTCAATCCCCTTCAGAATCTTATATGTTTCAATGAGATCACCCCTCACTCTTCTAAACTCCAGAGAGTATCGGCCCATTCTACACAATCTCTCATCATAGGACAGCCCTCTCATCCCAGGAATCAATCTAGTGAACCTTTGTTGCACCGCCTCCAAGGCAAGTATATCCTTCCTTAGATAAGGAGACCAAAACTGTGCACAGTTCTCCAGGTGTGGTCTCACCAAGGCCCAGTACAATTGCAGCAAGACTTCTTTACTCTTGTACTCCAATCCCCAATAAAGGTCAACATGCCATTTGCCTTCCTTATTGCTTGCTGTACCTGCATGCTAGCTTTCTGTGTTTCTTCCACGAGGACACCCAAATCTCTCTGAACACCAACAGTTGAAAGTTTCTCACCATTTAAAAAATATTCTGTTTCTCTATTCTTCCAACCAAAGTGAATAACCTCACATTTCCCTACATTACACTCCATCTGCCACCTTACTGCCCACTCACTTAGTCTATCTATGTCCCTTTGCAGACTCTTTGGGCAGGATTTTCACTGAGCAGTGGAGGCAGGATTGGAGGCGTGTGGGGGTTAAAATCCTGAAATTGGGGGACATGAACCCATCCCACCCCCAACCCACCTCCATGCCAGTTTCAAAGGAGGCGGGTACCCGACCTGTGCTGTGACCCGCCTCCCCGAGGCGGGAAGAGGATTAGTGCCAATTAACTGCCTGTTAACAGGTAGTTAACAGGCAGTTTTTAGCCTAATCCCTATTTTCATAGCTGAAGTGTGGGATTCCCGATGACTCCAAACCACGCCAAGTTAGCGAGGTGGGCCGTCGGGCTGATGGGCTTGGAGGGGTCGAGATGTCCGGTGTTCAGGTGAGTGATGGGTGCATGAGTGAAGAGGTAAGTGTGTTTGGTATGTTTAAAGTGTTTAAAGAAGTTCTACTTACCTTTACAGCCTTCCTTCCTTCAGGCCTCAAGAGTCCCTCATCTCACCAGCACAGAAAGCAGAATGGCCGCGATCTGTCAAAAATTGCAGCATTCAGCTTTCTGTTCCGGGGAGATCTCTAAATCATCCCGAGAGGAAGGAATTAACGTAGAGTACAGATTGTCAGTGTTTGGCAGCTTCAAACAGCTGTGAAACGCTGATATTTCATCTGTCAAAAGGTCTTGACAGATGAAATGTCAATCTGTGACGTCACCTGTTGCCGGGCGGCACTTAATTGGCCTGCTGAACCCACTGGGCGGGCTCAACAAGGTCAATCAAGTCAAAATCGTGTGGGTTGGCTAGAACTCGATGGAGGCAGGACTACAACCCCGAAAGTTGTAGTCCCGCCTCCTACCCGCCTCCTCAATGAAAATCCAGCCCCTTGTGTTCTCCTCATAGCTCACTGTCCCACCTAGCTTTGTTTCATCAGCAAACTTGGATACATTACACTCGGTCCCTTCATCTAGGTCATTAATATAGATTGTAAATAGCTGAGGCCCCAACACTGATCCTTGCGGCACCCCACTAGTTACAGCCTGCCAAACTGAAAAAGATCTGTTTATCCCTACTCTCTGTTTTCTGTCCGTTAACCAATTCTCTATCCATGCTACTATATTACCCTCAACTCCATGAGCCCTAATCTTGTGTAATAACCTTTTGTGTGGCACCTTTTCAAATTTCCCTGGCTGCCTACGGGATTCACGCAGCTCGAGAACCACATCTGTCAGCCTGAGCTGGGAGTTGAGTGGCCATTGCTCCAGCTGATTAGATGACAGCATGAAATGTACTATAAAACCTCCCACCGCACAGCTGATCACTTTCCTCAGGCAGAAGCTGTTGCTGGCTGCATTCCCAGCACACATTTAGCTTTCTACAGGCTACAAGTGTTTCCAGCAATGTTGCCATCCAGACTCACCTTATTGTTATAACCTATCACACCATTGACAGCTTGCTCCTCTGATCTCTACTTGACCTGCCATCTATTCCATCAGAAATAAAAACAGAAAATGCTGGAGAAACTCAGCAGGTCAGGCAGCATCTGTGAAGAGAGAAACAACGTTAACGTTTCAGGTCGATGACCTTTCATCAGAACTGGAAAAAAGCAGGAAATGGAACAGATTTTTAAGCAAGCGAAAAGGCTGGGAAAGGGGGGAGGGGATGACAGAACAAAAGGGAAGGTCTGTGATAGGATGGAAGGCGGAAGAGGTTAAGAGACATAAGAGATATTCAAGGCAAAAGGAGATGGTAATGGAACAGGTTAAGAAACAAAGGATGGCTCGAGATGAAGTGTAAATTGCACTGGCAGAATGAGAGACAGCTGCCATGTGGGAGAGAAGAAAAAAAGACACAGACAAAAAGTGCGGATAAAAAAAAAAATATATATATATATATATATATATATATATGATAGGGGCCGAGGTTATGATCTGAAATTGTTGAACTCTATGTTGAGTTCAGAAGGCTGTAAAGTGCCTAATCGAAAGATGAGGTGCTGTCCTCGAGCTTACGCTGAGCTTCCGTGGAACAATGCAAGAGGCCGAGGATGGTGAGGTCTGAGTGGGAATGGGGCAGTGAATTAAAATGACAGGCAACCGGAAGCTCGGGATCCCCCTTACAGAGGTGTGCCGCAAAGCGGTTACACAATCTGCGTTTGGTCTCCCCAATGTAGAGGAGACTACATCATGAGCAGCGAATACAGCATACTAAATTGTGAGAAGTACAAGTAAATCGCTGTTTCACCTGGAAGGGATGTTTGGGGCCCTGGACAGTGGGAAGGGGGAGGTATAAGGGCAGGTGTTGCATCTCCTGCGCTTGCACGGGAAGGTGCCAGGCGAAGGGGAAGGGGTGATAGCGGAGTGGATAAGGGTGTCGCGGAGGGAGCGGTCCCTACGGAATGCTGAAAGGGGAGGTGAGGGGAAGATGCGTTTGGTGGTGGGATCACGCTAGAGGTGGCGGAAATGGCAGAGGATGATCCGTTGAATGTGGAGGCTGGTGGTGTGAAAGGTAAGGACAAGGGGAACTCTGTCGTGGTTCTGGGAAGGAGGGGCAAGGGTGTGGGCAGAAGTGCGGGAGATAGAACAGACATGGTCGAGAGCAGTGTCAACCACAGTAGAGGGGAATCCTCAGTTGAGGAAAAAGGAAGACATGTCAGAAGCACTGGTATGGAAAGTAGCATCGTCAGAGCAGATGCGGCGGAGATGGAGAAACTGGGAGAATGGAATAGAGTCCTTACAGGAGGCGGGGTGGGAGGAAGTGTAGTCCAGGTAGCTGTGGGAGTCAGTGGGATTGCCGTGAATGTTTGTCAATAACCTATCCCCAGAGATGGAGACGGAGAAGTCGAGGAAGGGAAGGGAAGAGTTGAAGATGGACCATGCGAAGGTGAGGGAAGGGTGGAAATTGGAAGCAAAGTGAATGAAATTATCTAGTTCAGGGCGAGAGCAGGAAACAGCACCGATACAGTCATCAATGTACCGGAAAAAGAGGTGAGGGAGGGGACCTGAGTAGGACTAGAACAAAGAGTGTTCCACATATCCCACAAAAAGGCAGGCATAGCTGGGACCCATGCGGGTTCCCATAGCAACACCTCCAATTTGGAGGAAGTGAGTGGAGTCAAAGGAGAAGTTGTTCAATGTGAGAACAAGTTCAGCCAGGTGGAGGAGGGTGGTGGTGGATGGGGACTGGTTGGGCCTCTGTTCAAGGAAGAAGTGGGGCGCCCTCAGGCCATCCTGGTGGGGGATGGAGGTGTAGAGGGATTGTACATCCATAGTGAAAAGGAGGCGGTTGGGGCCGGGAAACTGGAAACTGTTGAAGTGGCGGGGGGCGTCGGAAGAGTCGCAGATGTAGGTGGGAAGAGACTAGACAAGGAGAGAAAAAATAGAGTCGAGATGGGAAGAGATAAGTTCCACGGGGCAAGAACAGGTTGAAACGATGGGTCTACCAGGGCAGTCCTGTTTGTGGATCTTGGGAAGGAGGTAGAAGCGGGCTGTGCGGTGTTGGGGAACTATGAGGTTGGCGGCCGTGGGGGGAAGATCTCCAGAGGAGATGAGGTCAGTGACAGTCTTGGAAATGGTAGCTTGATGTTCGGTGGTGGGGTCATGGTCCAGGCGGAGGTAGGAGGAGGTGTCGGAGAGTTGGCATTCAACTTCCGCTAGGTAGAGGTCGGTTCGCCAAACAACAACAGCACCACCCTTGTCAGCGAGTTTAATGACAATGTCAGGGTTGGATCTGAGAGAATGGAGTGCTGCAAGTTCAGAGGGAGGTAGGTTGGAGTGAGTGAGGGGAGCAGAGAAATGGAGACGGCCGATGTCACGGCGGTAGTTTGCAATGAAAAGATCTAGAGAGGGTAAGAGGCCAGAGGGAGGGGTCCAGGTGGAACGAGAATTCTGAAAGCGGGAGAAAGGGTCAGCCATGCGGGGGGGAGACTCCTGGCTAAAGAAGTGGGCACGGAGACGAAGGCAGCAGAAAAAGAGCTCAGCATTGTGCCGAGTTCGAAATTCATTGAGGTGGGGGCGTAAGGGGATGAAGCTCAGGCCTTTGCTAAGGACTGATTGTTCGGGGTCAGAGAGGGGAAGGTGAGAGGGGATAGTGAAAATGCGGCAGGGGGTGAGATTGGGAGAAGGGATGGGGTCAGAGGAAAGTGAAGGGGCGTTGGTGTCCAAGAGTTGTTGAAGCTTGCGATCCTTGACATCAGAAAGGAAGAAAAAATGTTCAGTTGCTTCACTTGCTTAAAAATCTGTTCCATTTCCTGCTTTTTTCCAGTTCTGATAAAAGGTCATCGACCTGAAACATTAACTCTGTTTCTCTCTTCACAGATGCTGCCTGACCTGCTGAGTTTCTTCAGCAGTTTCTGTTTTTCTTTCAGATTTCCAGCATCTGCAGTATATGGCAGATGCAATATAATGTGGATAAATGTGAGGTTATCCACTTTGGTGGCAAAAACAGGAAGGCAGATTATTATCTAAATGGCAATATATAGGGAGAAGGGGAAGTGCAACGAGACCTGGGGGTGCTTGTACACCACTCGCTGAAGGTAAGCATGCAGGTGCAGCAGGCGGTTAAGAAGGCAAATGGTATGTTGGCCTTCGTAGCGAGAGGGTTTGCGTACAGGAACAAGGATGTCTTGCTGCAGTTGTACAGGGCCTTGGTGAGACCACATCTTGAGCATTGTGTGCAGTTTTGGTCGCCTTATCTGAGGAAGGATGTTCTTGCTATGGAAGGAGTTCAGCGAAGATTCACCAGGCTGATACCTGGGATGGCAGGAATGACGTATGAGGAGAGATTGGGTCGATTGGGCTTGTACTCGCTGGAGTTTAGAAGAATGAGAGGGGATCTCATTGAAACTTATAAAATTCTGACAGGACTAGACAGACTAGATGCAGGAAGGATGTTCCCGATGGTCGGGGAGTCCAGAACCAGGGGACACCGTCTAAGGATAAAGAGTAGGTCATTTAGGACAGAAATGAGGAGGAATTTCTTCACCCAGAGAGTGGTGAACCTGTGGAACTCTCTACCACAGAAGGCGGTGGAGGCCAGTTCATTAAATATATTCAAGAAGGAGTTGGATATATTTCTTAAGGCTAAAGGGATCAAGGGGTATGGGGAGAAAGCAGGGACCGGGTACTGAATTTGCATGATCAGCCATGATCGCATTGAATGGCGGAGCAGGCTTGAGGGGCCGAATGGCCTACTCCTGCTCCTATCTTCTATGTTTCTATTCCATCAGCATGGGTGCCGTTTATATTGTCTCACCTTGGTCCTCAGAATCAGACCATGATGAGCCCCAACACCAGCAGCACCAGGCACACCAGCAGCACCAACAACAACACCACTAACATTTTCCTCAACCACCTGATGCTGCACAGGACAGAGGGCATCAGTGCAGGGCTGCACCGCACCAGAGGCGATGCCCCCAACACAGGGTATACAGGCAGAGGATGAGCTTCCTCAACATGACTGAGCAGCAGTGCCAAAGGAGGCTCAGGCTATCGCGCCAGGTCATCACAGACATTTGCACATTGCTGGAGCAAGACCTGCAGCTCAGAGGAGCGGGTGGCCACACCTTACCAATGGCTGTCAAAGTCACCAGTGCCCTCAACTTCTTCACCTTAGGCTCCTTCCAGGGATCTGCAGCGGACATTTGCAGCATTTTGCAATCGGCTGTCTACAGATACATCACACAGGTCACCGATGCCCTCTTTGACAAGTCAGCCAATTATATCAACTTTGCCACTGATGAAGCCAGTGTTACTGAGCGGTTGCTCGGCTTTGCCAGTCTGGCTGGCTTCCCACGGGTGCAGAACGTCATCAACTGCACACATGTGGCCATCAGGGCACTCCATCATTACCCAGGAGTCTTTGTCAACCGCAAGGGCTTCCACTCCCTGAATGTGCAGCTGGTCTGCAACTATAGGAAGATCATCAGGCATGTGTGTGCCAAATTCCCTGGCAGCTGCCATAACTCTTTCGTCCTGCGCCAGTCCACCCTCCCTCAGATAGCCTCATCATCTCCAGATTTAATTAACTTTACGCAGTACGCCCATACGGCTGCCACATGCTGCGCCAAATTGGCATCACCCCATAGCAGCACCATAAAGGATCCCTACCATAACCAAGCCATTCCTTTCACACTGGCCACCGTTGCTGGAGGTACCATTATGCCTCACTATTCACTGCAACTCACTAAGCCACTTCCAAAGGTGCCCACAAATGTGTTCAAGATGGGAAAGTGGTGAAAATAAAGATTTTAATGGTTAACGGAAACTTGCCATTAACATTGACTAAAACGCCCAAGTGGCTACCCTTGTGAATCTACTTGTGTGTCATCTTTCTCTTCCGCGTGCTTCTACGAGGTGCTACCCCTGTGGCTTCAGCAGAAGTAGAGGCAGCCTGCTCACTTCCCCGCTGCGACAGCTTAGACACTCTTGGCGGACGTCCTCTGGGTTTTGGAGCCTGTGATGGCCCCGCCAAAGTCTGCTCCTCCAGCGACTTTGCAGGGGCAGACTCGATCATCGCGATCCGAGGCTTTGACTGAGGGGGTAGCAATGGGGGAGAAGTTTAAGCACTTTGAGAGGAGCCCAAACTTCCCTCTCACCGTCATTCCTCTCATGGGCCACCCGCACTTCCCTGCTAGCAAGGAGCTGGAGAGCACCTTGCTGCACATCAGTGGGGCCATGAGGGCCCACGTCTATGCCAACATCCCTCCTCCACAGGTCTATGAGACCATTATGCACATGATGACCATTCAGTGGCCGATGACATTAGTCCCCATATGAGTGACTGATGTATGCCATGTAGCTGTATGATATGTAATTCTGTCACCAGGTTGCTGAGATGTCCCCCTCTCTCCGTCTCCCACCTCCAGCTGCTCGGTCACTCCTGATACTTCCAACACAGCCTCCTCTGCTGTTAGGAGGGTGGCAAATGATGGAGGCCCACCTCCAGTTCTCTCCCTCTCCCTCTTATTGTGGGCTCTCTTCTCCTGCAAGGAGGGAAAGAAGAGAAGGTTGAGTGAGAGTGATGGAATGAGGGTAAGGAATGGATGGGTTACATCTTTAGAGGGAGACTATGATGGATTGGGGTGGCAATACCAAGTGGCCACTTTGTGTGTTGTTAGTTGGTATGTTTGCACTAGGATGAGGGTGAGTGTGAGGGGTGGCTAGTCAGATGAGGATGTGATAATGAAGATAGACAGAGGGGGATGGATGGACGTACAAGGTATGTTGGTGTGAGTAATGATGTGCTGGAATAGGGTAGGGAAGGCAGAGTGATGGGGATGTGGTGAGAGGCACAGCAGGATGAAGTTGAGTATGGCTTTGTACTCACCTTTCCAGATCGAATGAGATCATTGAAACGTTTGTGGCACTGCACCCAGGTCCTCCTGACCACATCCCTGCTGTTCACCTCCTCTGCAATTTGGAGCCAGGCTCTCTTTGTCTCCTGGCGAGGTCTCTTCTGCCCTGCGTGCTGGGACTCCCTCCACAAACATATGGAGGGAGTCATCGTAGAACCTGGGTGCAGCCCTCTGCCTCTGTGCAGTCATCTCTCCAACTGTTTGGAGCAATGAAAACCTCCAGTGTGCTGCCTGTACACTCCGAGATGAACCTTCAAATGCAATGTGGCCACGACTCCTTTAAATATCCCGGCTGAAAACACGTTATGGATGTCATCCTTAGAACTGCACCATTTAATAGGGTAATAGATTGGAGAAAGCTGATTTTGAGGGGCTGAGAATAGAACTTGGGAAAATAAAATGGGCAACAATATTGGCAAGGAAAGAGGCATACATTAAGTACATGGGCAGCAAGGGTGAGCATGACAAGAGAATACAAAAAGATTAGGAGAGAAGTCAAAAAAACAATTAGGAAGGCAAAGAGGAACTATGAAATTAAATTATCAAGGAACATAAAACAAAATAGTAAAATATTTTACAGGCACGTAAATTAAAAAAGGTCGGGACAGGAATAGGGTCACTAAGGGATGGACAGGATAATACCACAGATAACAATAGAGAGATGGCAGAGATATAAAATAATTACTTTGCTTCAGTATTTATCAGGGAGATTGAACAGGTGGCGATAGCATCGGATTATGAGATTAGTAATGAGATAACTACATTTAAAATAAAACGAGGAGATGTAGTAACTAAACTAATGAAACTCAAAGAGGATAAGACCATTGGTCCAGACAGATTACATCCGTGCATTTTAAAAGAATCTAGGGAAGAGATAGCAGAGGCATTACTACACATATTTAGTAATTCATTAGAAAAAAGTGTAGTGCCAGAGGACTGGCAGATAGCTAACGTAATACTTATATCTAAGAAGGGAGATAGAATATGTCCAGGGAACTATAGACCAGTCAGTTTAACATCGGTGAAAGGAAAAATAATGGAATCCCTATTAAAGAAGAAAATGGAAGAACATCTGGAAACCACAAATATAATAATAAATAGTCAGCATGGATTTCAAAAGGGAAAGTCTTGCTTAACCAACCTAATCGAATTTTTTGAAGAGGTAACAGAGAGAGTAGACAAGGGTAATGCAGTAGATGTAATTTATCTAGATTTTCAAAAGGCCTTCGATAAGGTACCCCATAATAGACTAATGAATAAAGTCAGGGAATGCAGAGTCAGGGGACAAGTAGCAGAATGGATAGCTGGCTGGCTTCAAGACAGAAAGCAGAGAGTAGGGGCAAAGGGTAGCTATTCACAGTGGCAGAAGGTGGGAAGTGGTGTTCCACAAGGATCAGTGCTGGGACCACTGTTGTTCAGAATTTATATTAATGGTTTAGACTTTGGAATCAAAAACACAATTTCTAAATTTGTGGACAACACCAAATTGGGGGGGGGGGTGGTGGGTGGGTGATAGGTGATAGTCAATACTGAGGAGGACTACAACAAATTACAAGAAGACATTAATACATTTGCAGAATGGGCATACAATTGGCGAATTAAACTCAACACAGATAAATGTGAGGTATTACATTTTGGTAAGAAAAATGGGAAGGTTACTTGGAAAATAAGAATCTAAATGGGGTGGAGGAGCAAAGGGTTTTCGGAGTACAAATACACAAATCACTACAAGTAAAAGCAAACCAAGTGCTAGAGTTTATTTCTAGAGGGATAGAATTGAAAAGTAGTGAAGTTATGCTAAATTGGTATCGAACCTTGGTCAGGCCACACCTGGAGTACTGCGTACAATTCTGGTTGCCATATTACAAAAAGGATATAGAGGCACTGGAGAGGGTGCAGAGAAGATTTACAAGGATGATACCAGAAATGCGAGGGTATACCTATCAGGAAAGGATGAACAGGCTGAGTCTCTTTTCATGAGAAAAGAAAAGGCTGAGGGGTGACCTAATAGAGGTAATTAAAATCATGAAAGGTTTTGATAAAGTAGACACAAAGAAAGTATTTCCACTTGTGGGGGAGAGCAGGGCTGGAGGCCGTCAATATAGGATGGTCACCGGGAGGTAAGGTGGCGAGCTTGGAGGAAACTTCTTCGCCTGGAGAGTGGTGGGAGTGTGGGGCTCGCAACCACGGGGAGTGGTTGGGGCAAATAGTATAGATGCATTTAAGGGACAGTTAGATAAGCATATGAGGGAGAAGGGAATAGAGGGTTATGCTGATAGAGTTAGATGAGGAAAGACGGGAGGAGTTCGAGTGGAGCATAAACGCCGGCATGGACTGGTTGGGCCAAATGGCCTGTTTCTGAGCTGTCTATCCTATGTAATCCTATGTAATAGGGCCGGGTAATGCACAGGGCAGGCTTAATAGGCCCCATTATCACAAAGTCGATTTCTGCAGCGGGATGGAAGCAATAACGGGGTAGCAACCTGCCACACCCACCGCCCGCACCCGACCCGGCCAGGTACAGAAAATTCCGGCCATTGTGTCAGTGTGCCAAGCAACAAAAACCAGCAGATAAAGTAAGAACCTGCACCAGACACTCTCTAGAATGTCAGTGACCTTTCAGCGTTCATGCATGAGCCTTGACGATGAGGATCAGCATGCTATTTGAGCACATGAGACATTAGAGCCAAGTCAAGTCTTGTCCTCATCCAACATCCTCACATGCTTCCAGCAGAGGTTGCTACATAGCAATAAGAAGCAGGAACTCTAATAATTTTTCCCCTTCCAAAACAAGGGGCACGAACGTCAATTATGGAGCTCTACCATTGTCCCAGCTGAAATTACATAACTCACCACCGACTGCCAACCAAACCTTTGATCTGCATGGCACTTGCAGCAAATGTAACTGGAGCCTCAATTATCTCCTCCAGAAAGCAGCTGAACAAATAGCTGGTTGAGAATAGGAATGAAAGTTAACAGGTTAAGTATACACTAATATGAACAAATACTCCATGGGATTGATGGTTTTTAATTGCTGGGGCCAGCAGGAGGGGAAGCAGTTTGAGGGAACTGGAGGATATTATCTGTTGAGGGCAGCAGGCCAGTGTTGAACAGTAGAGAGGCAACGATGGATAGCATATTATGGTTGTGAATCAGAACTATTCTTTCCTTGAGGAGACCAAATAGGTGGGGTAGAACCCATGTTAGGGAACACTGTATAAGGTATGTGAAAGAAATGGGTTTGATAGATCAAATGACCTTTACTTATCCAATGCTTTCTTACCTATAATGCTCTCTGGTCATTTCAAATGATGTGTACTCTCCGTTCATGCAGGCTCACTGGGATATCACAGCACAATGGGAAAATTCTTTGGCAAAACTAATCAAATTCTGACGCACTGTCTTTTAAATGAGGTTGCATAGCTCAGCAAAAAAAAATACAAATTTTACGGCAAAAATGTCATTTTGATAAAGAATCTAATGCTTTAATGTTCCCATTGACATTTGTAACTGAGTGAGCAGGGATAAACTAGGAAATGTTAAAACATTTAAATTACTTTAAATGACGTGATAATTTTGGGCAAATTATTCTCTTTCAATTTTTAAGAATCAAAAAAACAAGAGCAATCATGTTATTTTACAATTTATCTTTCATTCTTTTTGTCCTATATTCTTTTATTCCTTAGCGGCAGTAAATCTACAAACTACGATAATTGGCAAAAGAACCAGCGGGGAGATGAGGAGAAATGTTTTTACACAGCGAGTTGTTATGATCTGGAATAAATTGCTTGAAAGAATGGAGGAAGCAGATTCAATAGTAACTTTAAAAAGGGAGTTAGATATATACTTGAAAAGGAAAAAATTGCAGGCTATGAGGAAAGAGCAGGGGAGTGGAAATAATTGGATAGCTCTTTCAAATGATGGGCTGAATGGCCTTTTTCTGTGTATGATTCTATGAACTCTTTAATGAAGGAGAAACTCCACAATGTTATATAGTTAACAAGGCATATGAGTCCAGATTTTGCAAAAATGGGTTTGAGCTGTACCATGATGCAGGTACACCTAAACCTGGAACACATGGGGTGGGCTACAACATATTTTACAACAATACCTCCTCCTAATTTGAAATGGCTACTGGCACAGGAAAAGCTTGAATAGAGAGCTGGCCCTGTAGTGCAGTTGGGTAGGGAGTGCAAAATCTGGTGAGGCTGTAATTATTAAAGCTCGTCATCAAAGAGGAAATGATGAGTATCAGGGGGAAAACACTCCACTGGCTGGAGTCACAGCTAGCACAAAGTAAGATGGTTGTGGTTGTTGGAGGCCAATCATCTCAGGCCCAGGACAATGCTACAAGAGTTCCTCAGGGCAATGTCCCAGGCTCAACCATCTTCATGCTTCATCAATGACCTTCCCTCCATCATAACGTCAGAAGTGGGGATGTTCGCTAATGATTGCAGTTTTCAGGTTCCATTTGCAACTCCTCAGATAATGAAGCAGTCCGTGCCACATGCAGCAAGACCTGAACAACATCCAGGCTTGGGCTGATAAGTGGTAGGTAACATTTGCACCACACAAGTGCCAGACAATGACCATCTCCAACAAGAGAGAGTCTAGCCACCACCCCTTGACATTCAACAGGATTACTGTAGTGTATGTGCTTTAAGTCAGAACTACTTTTTGCAGCTCCTGTATACTGTAGTACCGGCAGTGACCACACCGGTATATAAGCTGTGCGCATGCCTCTGTACCCCAGTCTAAAGATTACCCTCCTCCAGTAAAGACCTGTTATTTCTTTACGTACAGCATCCGTGTAATTATTTATCCACTGAACCACGGATCTAACAGTGGCGACGAGTGTTGATGCGAATCTACCTGCAACATAAAAAAAAAGTCGAGTCCAGGAACACGGGCGTCGACCGCGAGCAACCGCCCAGCAGTCAGGCAGAGATCCAACTTCGCTGGGGAGGCTGTGGAGAGCCGGGCTTGGTTCCCCAGCCACAATGAGCAGTAAGAGACCGACGACAGGTCCAGAGCAGACCCTTCCCGAGCAGCGGCGGCTGGAGCCGACCGACGGCAGAGAGAAGAGAGCAGGGCGCAGCCGGGGGTTGATCACCGAGCGGCGTCGAGGAAAAATACTGCAAACCGGAGAGAGGGTAAGAAACAGCTGGGTTCTAGACTGAGCGGCGTCGACAAATATCAAGAAAAGAACGCGCAGAGCACAGCCAGGGATCACGGGCTGATCAGGGTCCGCTGGGCGAAGCAAGGGGAGACGCCATTGAGCCGCGGAGAAGCAGGGAGAGCGCGGGAGACGCCATTGAGCCGCGGAGAAGCAGGAAGAGCGCGGGAGGCACCATTGAGCCGCAGAGAAGGAAGAGCGCGGGAGACGCCATTTTGTGAAGCCGCAGCGGAGAAGACGGGCGAGCGCGGGAAGGAAGGAAAGCGCGGGAAACGCAATTTTGTGCCAGCGGAGAAGCAGAGGAAGCGCGGGAGGCGCGATTGGGGATAGTTAACGCACAACCAAGGATGCCGAAGAGTGGCAGTATCTCTACGTTCGACAATGAAGTCGAAGATTGGGTGACATATGTGGAACGTATTGAGGTGTACTGCAGGGCGAATGAAGTGCCAGATGCTAATAAAGCACTGGTTCTGTTAAATTCCATGGGTGCAAAAACTTATGGGTTACTGCGAAATCTAATAACCCCAGAGAAGCCGGTAAACAAGAATTTTGAAAGCATAGTAGAAATCCTACAGGACCACTTAAACCCCACACCGCTGCTGATAGCAGAACGATTTAAGTTCCATAAAAGGAACCAACACAAAGACGAAAGCAATGCTGAGTACCTAACGGAACTGCGCAAGCTATCGAAATACTGCCAGTTTGGAGCGGGACTAGCAGACACGTTAAGGGACAAGTTTGTGTGTGGGCTACAAAGTGAAGGAACCCAGAAACAGCTTCTATCAGAAAAGGACCTTACGCTGGACAAAGCTTTCAGTATGGCAGTATCACACGAAGCAGCTGCAAGGGGCGCTGCAGAGATACAATGGAGACCGCAAGAATATGGCACCAGCGAAATGACCTATGGAACAGGGAAGTGCTATCGCTGCGGCAGAACAACACATGACCAGAAAGATTGTTGGTTCAAGGACCAAGTGTGCAGACAGTGTGGGAAAGCAGGACACATAGCAAGAGTCTGCAGGTCTGGAAAGAAAACCAACAGTAAGAAATCTCCACAGGAGAAGTACAAAAAGGTACACCAGGTGATGGACAGTGGTTCAGACAAACAGAAAAGTGACACAGACTCCGGAAGCAAGGAGCTGGGTTGTCTGAAACTACATAATGTAACCGAAATGGAGGATCACCAGACTATCTGGGTTACACTCAAGATAGACGGAGTCCAAGTGGAAATGGAATTGGACACAGGGTCAGCTCTAACAGTCATAAATCAAAGAGACTACAAGCGGCTATTTTCACACATACCCTTGAAAGCTACAGAGATTGTCTTGAAGACGTATACGGGGCAAAAAGTCTACCCCAAAGGAAAAATAAGGGTGAAAGTGACATATAAAGGTCAGGAAATACCTAAAATGGATATATATGTATTGCCAAATGGAGGACCACCACTGCTAGGACGTGAATGGATCCAGAAGATACATTTAGATTGGCATTCCATACAGACACTGAAGGTGGAGGCCAAAAAGGATGACGACGTCACACCTGGACGACTGTCAAAAATGCTAACTGACGCAAAAGAAGTGTTCCAGGAGGGACTAGGAACACTAAAAGGAATAACAGCAACAATTAAAATAGAGGATAATGCAAGCCCAAAGTTTCTGAAGGCCAGACCAGTGCCTTATGCGATCAGACCAGCAGTTGAAGCAGAGCTGGAAGGGTTGGAACATTCAGGAGTACTGTCCAAAGTGGACTGGAGCGAGTGGGCTACACCCATCATTCCTGTAATGAAGAGGTCGTTGAGTAATGCGCCTGGGGAACCAAAGAAGGTCCGCATCTGTGGGGATTTTAAGGTGACAGTGAACCCAGTCCTTCACACGGTGCAATATCTGCTTCCACGAATTGAGGATATTTTCGCCTCGCTATCTGGTGGTAAACGCTTCACCAAAATTGATCTAGCCCAGGCGTACTTGCAAGTGGAGGTAGAAGGAGCTTTGAAACATTACCTTACGATCAACACCCATAAAGGTCTCTATCAATACAACCGGCTGGTGTTTGGAGTAGCCTCGGCTCCGGCTATCTGGCAAAGGGCGATGGATCAGGTCCTGCAAGGGATTCCAGGGACCCAGTGTTATTTGGACGACATCTTGGTCACGGGCGAAAATGACGGTGATCACCTCGCTAACTTGGAGAAGGTGCTCGCCAGATTAAAGGAGTATGGGCTACGAGCTAATCGCCACAAGTGCGAGTTTTTCCAGAAACAGATATCGTATTGCGGCCACGTCATCGATGAAGAGGGGTTACATAAGTCCCCTGACAAGATTGAGGCAGTAGTCAAGGCTCCAGCACCGGAAAATGTGTCACAACTGAGGTCGTTCCTCGGGCTGGTAAACTATTACCACAAGTTCTTACCAAATTTGTCTACGGTATTACACCCGCTGAACACCCTACTGCAAACAGGGGTACCATGGAAGTGGGATGATGAACGTAGACGAGCTTTCCAGAAGTGTAAAGAATTGATCACATCAAAAGAGGTGTTGGCCCATTTCAACCCAGCACTACCAATTCGTTTGGCATGTGATGCATCACCCTTCGGCATTGGAGCGGTGCTGTCGCACAAATTCCCAGACGGGTTGGAGAGGCCAGTAGCCTTTGTGTCTCGGTCACTAACCTCAGCCGAGCGCAACTACGCCCAGATTGACAGGGAGGCCCTCAGCCTAGTGTGGGGAGTAAAAAAATTCAACCATTATCTACATGGGCAGAGGTTCACCTTGCTGACTGACCACCAACCACTTGTCTCCATCTTTAATCCTAAGAAGGGCGTGCCAGTAATGACTGCACAGCAGTTACAAAGATGGTCCCTGTTTCTAGGGGCGAATCAATATGAAATAGAATATAAAGGCACGAAACAGCATGGGAACGCTGATGGGCTATTGTGCCTGCCACTGCCTACGGTGGAGGAAGCACCAGCAGTGGACCCTATCGAGATATTTTATTCGTCGATAATTGAACGATTGCCAGTAACAAACGCGGATATAGAGTAGGAGACCCGCAATGATCCGACGCTGTCACGGGTATATGAATTGACGGTGAGGGGATGGCCAACACATGGCGACTCACTGTTGCCAGCATTCTCATCCAGAAGAGAACAGCTGTTAGTATGCCAGGGGACAGTGATGTGTGGATCCAGAGTGGTGATTCCACCCAAGTTAAGGGAGAGAGTGCTAAAGGAGCTACATGAAGGTCATCTGGGGGGAGTGAAAATGAAAAGCCTTGCTAGGGCTTATGTGTGGTGGCTGGGAATCGATCAGCAAATCGAAGACCTAACTAAGAGCTGCTTAGGATGCCAGAAGGTCCAAAATGCACCACCACATGCCCCTCTACACCCATGGGAGTGGCCCTCCTCTCCATGGCAACGGGTGCACATTGATTTCGCTGGTCCATTCATGGACTCAATGTTCTTAATAGCAGTGGATGCTCATTCAAAGTGGCTGGAGGTTATAAAGGTGTCTTCAACCACTACAGAGAAAACAATTGCAGTCCTACGGACCATATTTGCCAGAAACGGTTTGCCAGAGCAGATCTGCTCTGATAATGGACCAAAGTTTGTGTCCGACGAGTTCCAAAAATTCATGAAAAGGAATGGGGTAAGGCATTACACATCCGCCCCATATCATCCAGCCACCAATGGATTGGCTGAGAGGTTCGTACAAACCTTTAAGAAGGCGATAAAGGCCATGTGCGACGAGGAAATTCCACTACAGCATAAGATGGACAATTTCTTATTAGCCTACCGAAACGTGACACATGCTGTTACCAACCAGACCCCGGCCATGATGTTCTTTAACCGAAGGTTGAGATCTCATCTGGACTTGCTCAGACCAAATGTGCGAAGAAATGTTGAGGACAAACAATTCCAGCACATCAACGAGAAGCCGACAAGGAGCTTCAATGTAGGGCAACCAGTCTTGGCCCGTGACTATCGAACAGAGAAGTGGCAACCCGGAACGATATGTACAAGGCAGGGGCCATTAATGTACACAGTGGATGTCGGGGAGAACATTGTGAGACGCCACGTCGATCAGATCTTAGCGTCACAGGAAGGTGTCAACCCCATGTCTCGAGTACCTGGGGATGAACCCAACATACTTCATACAACATACGCATCTACTTCAGACCCAGTAGCAGTGGAACCCGATGAACTACCCGATGAAAAGGGGTCAGAATCACCTCTGCATCAAGAACAAGAACCTCCGGAAAGGCGCTATCCCGAAAGGGTCAGGAAGCCGCCCCAAAGACTGAATCTATAAATGGACTTTTGTTATTGAATGTACATGTAAAAATGTAATTGTTATTTGAACATTAAGGGGGTATTATTAATCTAAAAAGGGAGGAATTGTAGTGTATGTGCTTTAAGTCAGAACTACTTTTTACAGCTCCTGTATACTGTAGTACCGGCAGTGACCACACTGGTATATAAGCTGTGCGCATGCCTCTGTACCCCAGTCTAAAAATTACCCTCCTCCAGTAAAGACCTGTTATTTGTTTATGTACAGCATCCGTGTAATTATTTATCCACTGAACCACGGATCTAACAATTACCTTCGCCAAATCCCCCATCATCAACATCCTGGAGGCCACCATTGACCAGAAACTTAACTGGACCAGCCACATAAATACTGTGGCTACAAAAGCAGGACTCACCTCTTGACTCCCCAAAGTCTTTCCACAATCTACAAGGCACAAGTCACGAGTGTGATGGAATACTCTCCACTTGCCTGGATGAGTGCAACTCCAATAACACTCAAGAAGCTCCACACCATCCAGGACAAAGCAGCCTGCTTGGTTGGCACCCCATCTACAATCTTAAACATTCACTCTCTCCACCGCTGACGCGCTGTGGCTGCAGTGTGTACCATCTTCAAGATGCACTGCAGCAACTTCTTCAACAGCACCTCCCAAACCCGCGACCTCTACCACCTAGAAGGACAAGGGCAACAGGCACATGGGAACACCATCACCTGCAAGCTCCCCTCTAAGTCACACATTATCCTGACTTGGAAATATATCACTGATCCTTCATCGTCGCTGGGTCAAAATCCTGGAACTCCCCCCCTAACAGCACTGTGGGAGCACCTTCACCACACGGACTGCAGCGGTTCAAGAAGGTGGCTCACCACCACCTTCTCAAGGGCAATTAGGGATGGGCAATAAATGCTGTCCTTGCCAGCGACAACCACATCCCATGAATGAAAAATAAAATGAGGATGGTGGCCAAAACATGGGCTAATTGTTCACAATAGTACAGCAGAGTCATTTGGGAAACACTGCTCCTTTTTATGCTGAAAAGTTGGAAGTCCTGCTACCAGTGATACACCAAAAGAGAGCTGTCCTGTATGTGGGGCGGGGGTTGGGGGGTGGGGTGAAGGCCTCCCTCTAGTAAAGGCACAGGAACCAACTGAATAGATGATGACTAAATCAATACTTTCACTTTGGACCTTCTTACCTGGCTTCAAATGAGGCAACGGTAAGTGTGCTTATTTTTTGCGCAGGTTTCTTATGTTCTATCAACCATGGCATACACCTTAGTTGGGAATCCCCACACCTACAGGGAGATACATTTGATACACTATACACAACCATTGCTTTTTTGTACATACTCTTTCATTGTGCTAAAACTGCATGATACACTTTTCTTGAAGGCGGAGGCAGGTGGAATCTTTGTCGTGTGTTGGCCCCTTGCAGATACTCAGTTTGGGGCCCCTTTATTTAAGCGATACTAAATACTACCTACTTAATCTGGTGTCAAATCCGCATCAGCACCTGAGTAGAGAAAAGAATACTCTGAAAAGGTCTCCGCCTGAAACGTTAATCTGTCTCTTCAAATACTGACCGAGCCACTGCATAAATTCCAGAATTTGTTCTTTTAACTTTAAAGTGTTGAGTTCTAACAAGCCTGCATTTTTTTTAGTCTGATTCATTTTTCGAAACATTCCTTAAATTAATGGGGCCCGTGTGCTACCCAGGAACATGGGAAGGGGGAGGGAATTCCCAGCAGTATGGGAAAGGAAGAAGGGAAGGAATGTAATAAAGGAAGATAGGGAACTCCCCAACAAAATAGGAAGAAAGAAGAAAGCATGGGAGCGAGGAAGGTAGGTAGGAATGGAAAGGAGGGATGGATGGATGGTGTGGGATTTGGAGGATAGCTTGGTTATGATAGTGTTCCTACAACATTACTGCTCTTGTAGCAGAGGTAGCAGGGGAAATAGATGCTATTGAAGTAACCTTGGTAAGTTGCTGCAGTGTGTGAGTGGTGCTGTGGATGGATATTGAGTTCAGTGGTTCGGGGGCTGATCAAGAAAATGCTCTGTCCTGGATAGTGTTGGGCTTTTTGAGTGTTGTTGCAGCTGCGCCCACCCAGGTGAGTGGTGAATCCTTCATCAGACTTCTGATGTGTGCCTTGTAGATGGTGGAGAGGCTGTGAGAGGTTAGGAAGTGAGTCACTCATCACAGAGTATCAGTTTCTGCCTCGCTCTTATAGCTAATCCAATTACGTTTCTGGTCAATGGTGACCCCCCAGGATATTAATGGTGGGTGACTCAGTGATAGTGGTATGTTTGAAGGTCAAAGGGAAAATATTTAGGCTTTCTCTTGATTAAGATAGTCACTTGGCACTTATATGGTACGAAATGTACCTGCCACTTGTCAGCCAAGCTTGTATGTTATCCAAGTGCTGAAGTTGGCTGGCACAGGCTGCTTCATTATCTTAGGAGTTGTGAATGGAGTTCAACACTGTGAAATTGTCAGCTAACAAGTGCACACCTGACCTTATGATGAGGGAAGATCATTGATGAAGCAGCTGAGATGGCTGGGCCCAGAGTACTTCCCTGTGAAACTGCAGCAGCGATATTCTGAGGCTGCGATGATTGGCCTCCGACACCCACAACAATCATCCTTTGCATTGGGTATGACTTCAGCCACTGGAGGATTTTCACTTTGAACCCCTAGTGGCCTCGGTTTTGCTTGGGCTCCTTATTGACATACTCTGCTGAATGGTGCCTTGATGTGGAGAGCAGCTCTTTGCACTTCTCATCTGACATTCAGCTCTTGCATTTACATCTGGATCAAGGCTATGACGAGATCAGGAACTAATTTGTTCCAGCAGAACCAAACTGAGCATTGATAAGCAGGTTATTGGGGAGCAGATGTTGCATCATGATACTATTGATGACTTCTTCAATCACTTTACTGATGATTGGGAGAAGGCTGATAGGGTGGAAATTGGCTGGTTTCAATTTGTCCTGCTTTTTGTCAATTGGACAATCTTCCACACTGTTGGGTAGATGCCAGAGTCATAGTTGTAATGGAACAGCTGAGCTAGAGGAGCAGCTAATTCTGGTGCACATGAATGTTGTCAGGGCCCATAGACTTTGCTGTGTCCAGTACACTCAGCTGTTTCTTAATGTAATGTGGAGTGAACTGAATTGGCTGGACACTGGAGTCCATGATGGTAGGAACCTTGGGGGAGGAGAATGAGTAGGATCATCCACTCAGCACTTTTGCTGAAGATACTTACCTTGTCTCTTGCACACATGTGTTGGGTTCCAACAGTTGAGTTTAGGGATGTTCAGGGAACCTCTTCCTCCTGTTAGTAGCCTGGTTGTCCACCACCATTCTCAACTGGATGTGGTAATGATACAAAGCTTTGACCTGATCCGTTGACTGAGACCACTTAGCTCTGTCTGTAACCTGCTGCTTTTGGAATTCGGCATGCAGGTAGCCCTGTGTTGCAGCTTCACTAGATTGATACCTCATTCTAAGGTATCCCTAGTGCTATTCCTGGCAAGCTCTTCAATTCTCCCCATTGAACTGGGGTTGGTCTCCTGACTTGATGGTGATGGAGGGATTAAGGATGTGCAGGTCATAAAGCTACAGTTATGGTGGTATACAATTCTGCTGATGTTTATGGCCCACAGCATAGATGGCCAGTTTAGGGCTATTAGATCAGGCCTTAGAACGGCAGTAGTGCTATGCTACACAATGAAGGATATGCTCAATGTGGAGATGAGACTTAGCCTTCACAAGGACTGTGCAGTGGTCATTCTTACCCATGTTATCATATACAGATGTGTCTGTGATAGGTAAGTTGGTGAGGATGAGGTCAAGTAATTTACTTTTACGTTTCCTCAACATCTAACACGGGTCCAGTCTGGCAGCTATTTCATTCATGACTGAGCTAGCTTGGTCAGTAGTTAGAAAGAATTTAGCATGTATGGAAAAGGCAGAGCTAAAACTGTGGCATGGCTCTTGTGAAAATCACCATGCTTGTTACATTGTAATTCATACTTGCCAACATAAACAATAGTCTGGATTTTACTCTCAGCGGTGAACAAACTGTGCCAGTCATTCATTACACTTGCAGTTGCCCAGAGACTTTCTTGGGGATTTTGCACTGGAATTTACTGTAAATTAGAAAGCCAAAATGGCATGGCGCCCTCTACAGGGGACCGAGGACCTGTGTGAGTAGGTCAAGCAACTGTGTATCTCCTTAACCAATCAGATTCAAGAATCATTAATGAGCAGCGCAGAGTCTGAACCAGGAAGTGTCGGTTAGAATATTTAATTTAATATCAAATCCGGTACAGAAAAACAGAGGGAGACAGAAAGAAAGATGAAATTGAGAGAGTAAAGAGACAGAAAGAAATAAGTAAAAATTTATGTTTTATTTAAGTTTTTAAAAATCTCCAACAATAATTAAAATCTGAAGGAATGAGACTCCATGCTTGCAAAAGTTAATTTTCAGTGCCAGAGAGGTTGTTTGGTAGTAATTAAGCCTTTTTATACCGTTAAACATTTACTTACACTGACTTTACTTATTTACTTATACTAACTTAATAATGTCAGCGAGATGCAGCTTTTGAAGGAGCAGGGCAACTTGGACAGCAACTTTCGGATTTCCGCGTTTAACTGCGCATGCACAATTGCTGTCCAACTTACACTTAAATAACGATGAACGCTGTTAGCCTCACTGTTATTTCAACAGCAAAATCCAGCCCATTGACAACATACAGCCTTACAGGCAATAAAATGAGATGTGGTTTTTCACAGTTTAGCACTTCATTCTCTTCCCTAAATAATATTATTTTTAGTTATTGATTGATTTGTGGATTAGAAGTCATTTGGGAAGGTCATGGCTGGCGAGTGACAGCTGAGAATGGAACAGCTTGTGTAGTTTAACTTTTTAAAAATATAATTGCTTTTTGAGCCACAATTCATTTTTGCAGGAAGAGCATCATTATCCTTGCGTATTCTATTCTGCTGTGTTATTTTTACTCTATTCAAAGTGATCTTTACCAATTGATTTCAATGGGAGCAAACAACAGTAATGGTGGAGATGAAGCAGGTCATGTCATTTTGCTGCAGGTGACAAAGAAAGTGCTTTTGTAACTAATGCCTTTTTCATTTAATTTCTTTCCAATTTGTTTTTGATCATAAGGCAATGGTTGAGAATATTGGAAAATGGCATTATTTGCACTTTACATTTAGGGACAATAAAATACTTTTTACTTACAGTATAATTTTGATCAAGGGTAATGTGTTCTTAAAGATGTTTCAGTGAATAGAAAAAGAAATCTTCATAGAAATAACTAATACAAAGTTACTCTAGAAAGAGCTGGAACCATATTTTAATTTAGTCTTTGAACTTAAGAGGAGACATTCCACCAGTTGTTGATTAAAAAAAATATATTTTACACACTTACACATAAATCACCCCGAAATACTAAATAAGCAATCATAAAAATGCAATTCTACAAGTGTTTTGCCAAAGCCTCAAGCATTTCCTAATCATGTTATGTCAGCTTCTACTGTTAAATATACAGTAAAGTAAAAGTAAGCACCAAACCGAATCACAAAACCAACGTGATCGGAATTTGGTCCAATCAGAATCTGGGTCTGAATAACTTTATCCCTTTAAAACATGCCAGCAGACATTTTCCATATCCTGGCAGTTGAGTGGCAAGTAAATTGGCTTCTATAGTTGGAAACACTGTGCTTTTAATTGCTGTTAAGACGTGGAGAATCTAGTGAGGAGCAACTAATTTTTTTGAAACTTGGGAGTGACCTTCACTCATGTTTGGAGAGAGTATAGAAGAGATTTATAAGAATGGTTCCAGGGATGAGGGATTAGAATTATATGGATAGACTGGAGAAGCTGGGGTTTTTCTCCTTAGAGCAGAGAAGGCTAAGAGGAGATTTGATAAAGGTGTTCAAAATCATGAAGGGTTTAGAGAGAGTAAATAAAGAGAAACTGTTTCCAATGGCTGAAGGATCGATAACAGATTTAAGGTGATTGGCAAAAGAACCAGAAGCGACATGAGGAAAAACTTTTTTACACAATGAGTGGTTAGGATTTGGAACGCACTGCCTGATAGGCTGGTGGATATACATTCAATAGGAGGCTTCAAAAGGGAATTAGATAAATACTTGAAGGAGAAAAAATTGCAGGGATATGGGGAAAGAGTGTGGGAGTGGGACTGGATTCCTCTTTGAAAGAGCAAGCGCACGCTCGAATGGCTGAATGGCCTTCTGTGCTGTACTATACTATGATTCTATGTTCCTTAACATTCCTGTGAAGCGCCTTGGGACGTTTTATTACGTTAAAGGTGCTATATAATTATATAAGTTGCTGTTGTTGTCAAGGGAAGCACAAGCTGACTTGCAGTTATTGTTACTGGGCTTCATTTTATTGAGGATTATGGGGATTCCAAACAGTTTACATACATCCATCTGTAATAAGTGAAATTTCTTACTTACTATGATTTTACAGTCCATAATCTTATAACTGCAAATAATATTTGGATAATTTTGAATCTAAATGAGATTTAGCAACTGTAACTACCATATAAGCTCTTAGCAGTCTTAAATTATTTTCTTATTATTGCCTAAACCTCTCCGCCTCGCTACCTCTCTTTCCTCCTTTAAGACGCTCCTTAAAACCAACATCTTTGACCCAGCTTTTGGTCACCTGCCCTAATTTATCCTTATGTGGATCGGTATCAAATTTTTGTCTTAAAATACTCCTGTGCAATGCCTTGGGACTTTTTACTACGTTAAAGGCGCTATATAAATACAAGTTGTTGTTGTTATAAATATAAAGTAACTTTTTTTTGAAGTATTTGTACTACAGCATGAATTATACCTCGCTTGACCCCTCCACTGCCTCTGATTTGTCCGACATCCAGTGTTCGATGAGCAGACTCTTCTTCCAACAAACTCCGTTCCCCAGCCACCAACTCCATCCCTCTTCCCGGCCATTCTCTGAGGCTGAACCAGACCGTTCGCAACTATGGCGTACTATTTGACCACGAGATGAACTCCCGACCCCATATCCGTTCCATCACCAAGAGCGCCTACTTCCACCTCTAACTTTGCCTGTCTCCACCCCTGCCTTTGTTAATTCTTGACTCGACTATTCCGATGTTCTCCTGGCCAGCTTCCCACATTGCACCCTCCGTAAACTTGAGCTCCTCTAAAACTCGACTGCCCCGTGTCCTAATTCACACCAAGTCCTGTTCGACCATCACCCCTGTGTTCGCTGACCTATATTAGCTCTCAGTCTGGCATTGCCTCGATTTTAAAATTCTCACCCTTGCTTTCAAATCCCTCCATGGCCTCGCCCCTCCCTATCTCTGTAATCTCCTCCAGCACTACAACCCTCTAAGATATCTGCGCTCCTCTAATTCTGCCCTCTTGAGCATCCCTGATTATAATCGCTCAACCTTTGGTGGCCATGCCTTCTGTTGCCTCGGCCCTAAGCTCTGGAATTCCCTGCCTAAACCTCTCCGCCTTGCTACCTCTCTTTCCTCCTTTAAAACGCTCCTTAAAACCTACCTCTTTGACCAAGCTTTTGGTCACCTGCCCTAATTTATCCTTATGTGGCTTGGTGTCCAATTTTTTGTCTTATAATACTCCTGTGAAGTGCCTTGGGATGTTTTACTATGTTAAAAGCACTATATAAATACACGTTGTTGTTGTTTTGAAATAACCCCATCTCCAATCTCTTCCAGTATCGATTGTTAAAATCTGATCAGTGTTTCCCACAGGCAACTTCAGCGGAAGAAGTGAGAGCCTCCCCAACCTGGCAACCCCTCCTCCTACCATTGGGATTACCCACTCTGGTTGAACGTATCCCTGGAGCTTTCATCACAAGACCTCCTGCCTCCAGCTGCCCTGCCACAACGCTCCTGCCATCTATCGCCCAACAGGTCTGCCATCATAGTGGCAATTGGAGAGCGAAAAGACTCTTCAATACCCAATTGGATGATTTTTGACTGTTAGTTAAATAGCCTTTTTTTCCCCTATCTCCAATATTTTTACAACTAATACACAGAAGCGTTCAAAGAAAATGAAAAAAAAACCACTATTTCATGTCCCGATGATTTTTCGCCCGGGTTGTTCGCAGCAGTGTCCTGGAGACCGCAGGCCATTCCTGGAGGGTTGGTAACCCGAATTCCAATCAACCTCTCTGGCACTGAAAATTAACTATTACAAGTGTGGAGTCTCATTCCTTCAGGAATTAATTATTGTTGGAGATTTTTAAAATGTAAAATTTTAAAATTTGTTAATTTTTTTAAACTTTTCCTTTCTGTCCCTTTTTTCCTCTCTCTCTCTCTTAATCCAATATTTCTTTCCCTCTCTTTATTTCTCTTTCTGTACCTGATTTGACATTGAATTTACCCACTCTAATTGACACTTGCTTCTCAGTCCTTGCACTGTATATTTTACAAACCTTTAATCTGATTGGTTAAGGAGATAAACAGTTGGCTGCCCTGTTTGCTCAGGATTCCCTCACCTCTCAAATCCATGCCCATCTTTCCCACAACTTCCTGTTATCCACCAAACCCCTAATAATTTTGAATACTTCTATTATCAGCTCGCACTTTCGGCAACTTGCCACGCAAAAAATGTAAACACATAAACACGCCTAACTAATGGCAAGGTGCCTGTAGGATTCGCAAAATTGAACTTTATATTATAAAGGGTCGAATGGCAGAAGAGGCCATGATTTTAAAGACTGTCTTTAAAAGAAGCCTAGGAAAAAGGGGCATTCAAAATGGCCACCAGACCCCATGACCAACTTATTGGGACACTTTAAAATGGTTCCTGCAGTCCTCCGACAGCTTTGTGGATTCAGCCCACAGTAAGTTCTGGAAGCCGTTCCTGAGAGAACGAAACCAGACACCTGTTAGATCCATGTGTTAATGGAGACACGGAATGCAGGAGTTGATTTAACAAGTGTTTACTGAACAAAGTCTGGAGGTGAACTAACTACACAAGATGCTACACAGGCTTATATACCCGAGTGGTCACTACTGGTACTACAGTATACAGGGGCTTCAAAAACACAGTTCCTCTTAAAGGTACATACACTACAATTCCTCCCCTTTTAGATAAATAGTACATAACATTTTAAGTAATCATTAAATAACATTTTTACAAGAACAATAATATACACATTTGCTGAAGTTAATCAATTACAAATTCAGTCTCTCTGGAGGCTTCCTGACTCGGTCCGGATAACGCCTCGGTGGCATAGTAGGTTTCGGTGGTGTAGTAGGTTCTTTTGGCAAGGTCGATTCGGCTTCAATGCCAGTGTCGGGTTCATCTGGTTCCAGTATCACCGGATCGGAGGTAGATACTATGGGTATCTCTGCTTCATCACTGGGCGTATAGAGTTGTGGTGTAGGTTGTCCTTTTTCGGATGACTCTATGATCTGGTCAGCATGGCGCCTTATTATGCTTTCTCCAATGTCCACGGTATACATCAGCGGTCCTAGTCGTGTGAAAATAGTTCCAGGCTGCCATTTCTCGGTACGGTAGTCCCGGGCCAAAACTGGTTGACCTATCTGGAAGGTTCTAGTTGGCCTTTCATTCATGCTTTGAAATTGCCGGTTCTCTACGTCCCTTCTGACGTTTGGCTTGACCAAGTCCAGCCGGCATCTTAGTCTTCTATTGAAAAACATCATGGCGGGGGTTTGGTTTGTAACCACGTGTTGCATTCCTGTACGCAAACAAGAAGTTATCTACCTTATGTTGTAGATTTATGTCTTCATTACCCATGGCCTTTATGGCCTTCTTGAAGGTCTGGACAAACCTTTCAGCCAATCCATTGGTGGCGGGATGGTATGGGGCGGACGTGTAGTGCTTAACCCCATTGTTTTTTAAGAACTTCCTGAATTCTTCGGATACAAATTGCGGTCCATTATCAGAACAGATCTGTTCAGGCAGCCCATTTCTGGCGAATATGGTCCTTAATACTGTGATGGTTTTTTCCATGGTGGTGGAGGACATCTTTATTACCTCCGGCCACTTGGAGTGTGCATCCACCGTGATTAAGAATATTGAGTCCATAAATGGACCAGCAAAGTCGATGTGTACCCTTTGCCATGGAGATGAGGGCCACTCCCATGGATGTAGAGGGGCTTGTGGTGGGGCGTCTTGGACCTTCTGGCATCCTAGACAGCTCTTGGTCATTTCTTCGATGTCTCCATCGATACCTGGCCACCACACAAACGCTCTGGCTAAGTTCTTCATTTTCACTCCACCCAGATGCCCCTCGTGAAGCTCCTTTAGCACTCTATCCTTGAGTTTGGGTGGAATCACCACTCTGGATCCACACATCAAGGTTCCTCGGCACACTGACAGCTGTTCTCTTCTTTGCGAGAATGCTGGCAACAATGGTTCGCCATGTGCTTCACCGTTAAATCGTAGACTCGAGAGAGAGTCGGGTCATTTCGCGTTTCCTTTTCAATGGTAGAATTTGTCACCAGTAGACATTCCACTATGGTCGAGTGGAACATCTCCACTGGGTCCACTGTAGGCGCCTCTTCCACCGTTGGCAACGGTAGGCGCGATAACACGTCAGCATTCCCATGCTGTTTTGTTCCTTTGTATTCTATGTCATATTGGTGTGCCCCTAGGAAAAGGGACCACCTCTGTAGCCTTTGCGCTGTCATAATGGGAACGCCCTTTTTAGGGTTGAATATGGAGACGAGGGGTTGATGGTCAGTCAACAAGGTAAATTTTTGTCCGTGTAGGTAATGGTTGAATTTCTTCACCCCCCACACCAGGCTGAGTGCCTCCCTGTCGATTTGGGCATAGTTACGCTCAGCTGAGTTCAATGAGCGTGACGCAAAAGCTATCGGCCGTTCCGAGCCATCAGGGAATTTATGCGATAATACTGCTCCTACGCCGTAAGGGGATGCATCGCACGCCAGTCTGATTGGCAGTGATGGGTTGTAATGAGCCAATACTTCCCTGGACGTGATCAAGCCTTTGCATTTATGGAAGGCACGTTTACAGTCTTCGCTCCATTTCCAAACTACTCCCGTTTGTAGCAGTGCGTTAAGCGGGTGCAGAACCGTCGACAAGTTTGGTAAAAATTTATGATATTAATTTACTAATTCCAGGAACGACCTTAATTGTGAGACATTTTCAGGCGCTGGAGCCTTTACGACCGCTTCAATGTTTTCAGGTGACTTATGCAACCCTTCTTCGTTAATGATATGGCCACAATATGATATTTGTTTCTGGAAAAATTCGCACTGGGGCGATTTGCTCGTAGGCCCCGTTCTCTCAGCCTCGTGAGCACCTGCTCCAAGTTGGCAATGTGCTCGTTGTCGTTTTCTCCTGTTACAAGGATGTCGTCTAGGTAGCATTGAGTCCCCGGAATCCCTTGCAGGACTTGCTCCATAGCTCTTTGCCAGATAGCCAGAGCTGATGCCACTCCAAAAACCAGTCGATTGTACTGGTACAGGCCTTTGTGTGTGTTTATTGTGAGATACTTTTTAGAGGCCTCCTCAACCTCCATCTGTAGATATGCCTGTGCTAAGTCAAATTTGGTGAAACGTTTCCCTCCGGATAGTGAGGCAAAAATATCTTCTATCCTCGGAAGAGGATACTGTACCATGTGAAGAACCGGGTTTACAGTCACCTTGAAGTCCCCACAGATGCGAACTTTTCTCTGTTCTTCATATTTATCATTATTCAACGTTTCCTTCATGACCGGGACGATGGGTGTTGCCCATTCGCTCCAATCTACCTTGGATAACACGCCTGCTTTTTCCAAATTCTCCAGCTCTGCCTCAACGGCTGGACGAATTGCGTATGGTACCGGCCTTGCCTTAAAAAACTTGGGAATTGCCGCATCTTCCACTTTTATTGAGGCGGTGGCGCCTTTCAGGGTTCCTAGTTCCTGTTGAAACACTTCTATGGCGTTAGCCAAGATTTCCTTTAATCATCCAGGTATGACGTCATCATCATTTTTTTTCTTACTGGTCACCGTCAGTGCCTGAATGGAGTGCCAGTCTAAACGTATCTTTCTGATCCATTCACGTCCCAACAACGGTGGACCACCATCTTGCAGAACGTATAAATACAACTTCTGTATTTCCTTGCCGTTGTATACAACAGGCACCCTTATTTTCCCTCTGGGGTATACTTTCTGCCCCGTATATGTCTTCAAGATAATGGATGTGTCTTTCAAAGGTATATGCGGAAATAGCCGCTTGTAATCCCGTCGACTCATGACGGTCAGAGCTGATCCTGTATCTAGCTCCATTTTGACTGGGGACCCCGCTATCGTGAGGGTAACCCAAATGGTCTGGTAATCTTCTTTGGCAATTACATTATGTAATTTGAGACAGCTTAGTCTCTTGTTTCCGGAGTCGCTATCGCTCTTCTGGTCTTCGGAGCTACTGTCCGTCATCATTTGTACCTTTCTGTACTTTTCCTTATTGACCTTTTTACTGTCAGCGGATTTCTTTCCAGATCTGCATACACGTGCAATGTGTCCCATCTTTCCACATTGCCTGCATGCTTTGTCCTTGAACCAGCAGTCCTTCTGGTCATGGGTGGATCTGCCGCAGCGATAACATCTCTCGAAACCCCGTGTCATTTCATGGGTGCCGAAGTCCTGTGGCTTTTGCTGTATCTCTGCAGCTCCTCTTGCTGCTGCTTCGTATGATACAGCCACACTGAAAGCCTTGTCCAGTGTCAAATCTTTCTCAGAAAGTAGTCTTTTCTGTGTTCCTTCGCTTAGGAGACCGCAGACGAATTTGTCTCGTAGAGAATCTGCCAGTCCTGCCCCGAATTGGCAGTGCTTTGACAGCTTTCGTAATTCGGTGAGGTAATCAGCGTTACTTTCATTCTTGTGCTGATTCCTCCTGAAGAATTTGAATCGTTCCGCTATCAGCAGCGGTGTTGGGTTTAAGTGCTCTTGTAAGGTATCAACAATCTCCTTAAAATTCTTGTCCATCGGTTTGGCTGGAGTGATCAAGTTTCGTAACAGCCCGTATGTCCTTGCGCCCATCAGATTTAGAAGTACCGATGCCTTTTTATCATCCGCTACTTCATTCGCCTTGCAATATACCTCCACTCTTTCCACATATGTGGTCCAATCTTCTATATCACTATCGAAAGCAGTAATGTTGCCAGTCTTTGGCATCTTGAAAAACTAAAATGGCGCTTCCCGTGCTTTTCCTCCGTCCCCGATGGATCAAAATGGCACCTCCCGCACTTTTCTTTCTTCCCTGCCGAGTTGAGATGGCGCCTCCCGCGCTTTCCCGCCGCTGCCACCGCTGTTCTCCGCGATTCCCGTTGCGACCTGCAGTTTTTCGCGGTATTTCTATTTTTATTTTATTTTTTTATATATCGCTTCAATAGTTTCTCCGTTACTTGGAGAACCATTCCCGTCGTGGAGCGGAGCCTCTGGGACTTTCCCCTCCCTCTGCTCGGTCCGAACGCCGACCTGCTTTGCAGCACCGGACGCGCCCTGAGTGCTCCACCCTCTCTCTCTCTTTGCTTCTGCTTCCCGACTCGCTGCCCGGCCCCGTTGCAGAGCCACCCGATCGAGCTCTAGCCTGCCGCAGCCCAGGAAGGATCAATGCACTACCTGCCACCAGCCCGTTTAGCTGGGGAAACCACAAACTGGAGACCAAGCCTGGCCCTCGTTTTCGAGTTTCTTCGAGTTATTTATTTATTTTTATTTTTTTTCTTGCTTCTGGCTTCGACCTTCGTCTGAGGAATCGATCCCCTTGAGGTGCTGCCGAATTGCAGGCAAGTTCATTTCTAACTCGTCGCCACTGTTAGATCCGTGTGTTAATGGAGACACGGAATGCAGGAGTTGATTTAACACGTGTTTACTGAACAAAGTCTGGAGGTGAACTAACTACACAAGACGCTACACAGGTTTATATACCCGAGTGGTCACTACTGGTACTACAGTATACAGGGGCTTCAAAAACATAGTTCCCCTTAAATGTACATACACTACAACACCCACATATACATATAGATTGGATGCAGATCCAGTCAAGATCGGCCTGTAGATAAAGGCCATCTAAATGTTTACCCAGCCAAAAGGGAACAGTTTCATATTCATGAGAAGAGCATCAAGGACCTGTTAAGGACATCACCAGGACATTAAAAACAATGAAGGTCATTCCAGGCCACAGATGGCCCTTTACCGGCCATCCCAAAGTATTTTAAAATATAATAACTACCCCGCTGTGCGATAAGCCCGCCAAAAGTTAAACAAAGACTAACCTGATTTGGGCGGGAGAAAGAGGCTTCTCCTGAGAAGTATATCTGGGGAACCCGGGGGTTGAAACAAGACAGCCATCGTGGTGCTACCATCGTATTCGGTGGCATCATTGCTTGAAGAAGGGGAAGAAGACGGTTCGAGCCGGCCTCCCGCCCCGGGGTAAAACATCGGGAGATCATCGACCTACCCCGGGCCGTTTGACGAGCCCAAGGACCATAATCCTAAGAAACCTATATGAAAATGGTCAAACAGATGGTCGTCCTCCACACTGGTGTCCAGGCCCGCTAAGATCCAGCCTGCTCGTGACCTTCACATCGAGGAAGAAAGCAGTGTGGCACAGCCCGCAGCGCCCACCACGAGGAGACAGGATGCCTGAAGGGATCAAAACGCAGGCCTGTTTCAAAACCTTACACTTCCTAGTGGGATTGGTGAGCATGTTTCTGGCCCTTCATAATCAGATCTAGATAGGTTTAAGGGGATGGACATTTAAGGGTATAATTAACATGAGTTGTTGTCCCTCGATGTTCCGTGTGTTTCCCCATTTCATGATGATCTTTGTAGAGTATAATATGCCTGTATTTGCCTTAGTTAGTATTGTGTCATTATGATTTGTTTGTGTTTTTCCCTCCCATGTACCCTCTTATTTGCTTGCATTTGATTTGTTTTACATTATGCAATAAAATTTCATTTCGTTTCATCAAACTTGGTCTATAAGAGTTTTCTCTACATTGTAGTTCCCGCCCCAAAGTCCAGAGTACAGAATCTAAGGGGCGAGTGGGTCGAACCACTCACAGTTTTACTGTGCAAGAGAGAGAGGCCTCTAGAGAGAGAAACCTCTGCGATCTAAAACCCCTTACATGCCATTAGATTCCCCAATCCAGCAAAATGTGGGCCATTGTTTTTTTTTTACATTGACACATCATCCAGTAATTAGAAAAATGTGCACATGTAACAATGTTCATCAGGAAGTGAATCCTAACAAGGGCATAACTAGCATGCTATGAAAAATTATGCTTGAATCAAAATTTGTACAGTCTGTTTATTAACAAAAGAACCAATCTGTAAATTGGTAATTATCCAATGTACAACACATTCAGCTGAGGAGGATCAGGTGGCACACTGAATTAGCACACTATCCTTTCATTCTGGAATCTAGATTCAATTCCTGCACGGATGATTGGAACAAAGGTATTTTTTCTCTTGGCTGTAAGAGTGATGGGCAAAAATAATGCCCAGAAATTGACTTTAAAAGCCCCAAAGTGAGCTGAAACCTCACGAGCCCCGGTTTTCCAGTGGGGCATGCACTGGCATTTCTTTAAATGTTTGAATGCCGGCCGGCCCAAAACATTAACCTGTCTTTTCACTTTTCAGCTGCTGATGGACCTGTTGTATCGTTCTAGCAGTTTCTGTTTTCGGCAATGTTATTACGCTTGTAGTCATTGATTGTCATGAATAAAATGACATACTGCCCCCTGCAGTGATACATTGTCAGTGCAGCACACTAACAAGCTATTTCTATCTATAACCAGAACAATTAGTTATCTGTGGTTTAGACTGACCAAGACAACATATATCAGAAGAGCAGTGCATGCCAGTTCAGTGTGGTATTTTTACACAAGAACAATGGGACAGGAAATACAGTATCACCATCAAAATTTACCACCTTTTTAGACAGTCCCTCGGAACCGAGGATGACTTGCTTCCACACTAAAAATGAGTTCTCAGGTGACTGATGAGTCCAATGCGGGACCTACAGTCTCTGTCGCAGGTGGGGCAGACGCTGGTTGAAGGGGCGGGTGGGTGGGGTGCTTGGGTTGACGTACTCTCCTTCCACTGTTTGCGCTTGGCTTCCGGCGATGAGACTCGAGGTGTTCGGCGCCTTCCCGGATGCTTCTCCTCCACTTTGTGGGGTCTCGGGCCAGGGATTCCCAGGTGTCGGTGGGGATGTTGCACTTTTTCAAAATTTACAAGAAAGTGCAAAATTTACCAATACTTAATAGTTCAACGCAGTTTCAGACTTCAACGCTTTAGAAGTAACTTTATATTATCTTTCACATGTTGGATCAGCAACAGTATATTTGCATAACTTTTAACATAACTCACTTATAAAATTAAATACCGATGCATTGGTACCTGGTTTGTACCCGCAGGTGCCCTCTACTGCTGACCCCACCAGTGTATGCAAGGGTCAATGGAAAGGCATTTCACATTCATCGGCTTGGCAGGCTCCTGCACCACTATTGGTGCATCTCAGGTGCCCACACAGGCCAGAAACTCTGGCGCTTGCTGCTGTCTGGGAAGGTGCCCAGTTCTCTCATCCTCCCCCGGCCAAGACATTTTTTTTCTGTCCCTTCAGTCAACTGTGTAAGGGACTGATATAAAAATTTTAAAAAGTTCATATGATCTTTGGGGGTTCAGGTCACTCCCCTGGGCTACATAGCCCATTCAATGGGGCCTTGTGGTCTTCTCAAGGCTGATACACCTCATCCCACTGGACGACTGGCCTTCAACTTATGTCAGGAAGCATGAACCCCCACTGCAGGGAGGCCACACTCCCTCTGACACAGAGGGCTGGGGCAGAGTTATAGTGGGAGTGCGGCAGAAGGTCCATACAATTCCGGGGGCCCTGTTTCTCACATAAAACACACCTCGCCACCCGAGAAATAAGAGTTTACTTTCCTCAAATTTAAGAGTTACACAGAAAAACTGCAACAACAAAAAATCTACCAGCGTGTGATCTAACATGACTGACTGAATGTCATTTTCTTTAAATTGTAGAACCTCATTTCAACCATGACATATCAAAATAAAATGCACAAACACATGAAAATTTGTCACTGTAAAAGATATATTTTCCTCTGTGTATATTAAAGAGACATTATTTTTATTAAATTGTGGTGGTTTAGTGAAACTTTATACACAGGACAAATATACCTCAATGTAAATTAGACTTAGTTCTAGTAACCCATTATTATATGATCTGACCATTGAGTTATTGTTTTAACTTCAGATCTGTTTTGCAACATTTTTACAATTCTCCATTTTCATTTATTAATTTAATCCATCTGTCTCTTGTTTTCTCCGATTCCTTTATTAGTTTTGTTTCTACGCTTCAATTTTTTTAAAAATCCATGTTATATTATACATTTTGGTTTAGAAATTGAGTGTGACAATAATGAATGGGCTTTACTGTGCCATGAAAATGAAATTCAGTAACATTATGCATTCAAATTAGATTCCGATTGACTACAGGCTATCATACAATTTCGTATTTGTCCTTTTTGTAATCGATGTGTGACAAGATATCCTGGAAAATATATTAAGACTAATTATGGAAAGGTAATTCCCTCAATAACCCCCTCTATTTTCTTTCTGGTGCTTTTTCACAGTGAAGCATAAATGAATGACTGCTATGCCAGGATGTTTAGCAAGTCGCTTCATGACTTTTCAGTTCAAGTCTTGTTTCATTTGATTCATTTAACCAGAAAAAAGGGAAAACTTTCTTCCTACAAAATCATTAATCAATAATGCCTCTTTGAGATCATTTCTCCTTAATCATTAAAAATTAATTTACTAACCTGATTTCCTACTATAGCGCAGTTTCATCAAAACCCCGCAGATTTTTTTGCAGAACTTATGGGGGAAAAATTTGGTTGTTTTGCGCCTCCCGTTAGTGCCCTAGCGATGTTTGCACCGCTTGTGAAATTGACCAGACATTTTGTGGCAGCGCTAAACACTACTGCCATGACCTCCTGCGCCTGCAGATCGTGATGTCAGTCAAGCGCGCAACGCCCCGGTAGCACCTCAGACCGGATATTGAGTGGTGCCCCCTGCCTTTTCTCCTGCCGCTAGCAACGACAGGTTGAGGGGAACGTTTTGCAGTTGAGAAGGGACTGGGGGAGCGACATTTAAAGGCGGCCGCTTCCTGCCTTTTTTTGTCGGCGACATTTTTGTACCATGCATCCTGAGAGAGAGAGAGAGACTTCTGGAGAGATTCAACGCTGTGTAAAGGAGTTTTTGGTACTGAGCAGCACTTTACAGGTTAATTTTGATTTGACCTTCCTTACATCGATTTAGAAGAGACAATGGGGGCTGCACCCTGAGCTCTTTCCCTGGGTCTCTCCATTGTTCTTTCCAGCAGATTTGATGTACAGGTCTCTCCAGGCCGAGATTCAAGGCTGCAATGAGCAGGGTGTGGATGGAGAGCAAGATCAACCCTCCCCTTTAAGAACTGGCCGTGCCAGTGTGTCTGTGTTCCATTGCTGACTGACATCACAGGAGCTTCGCCAGCGGTCTGAGGTAGCACCTCGTTCCTCGGCGTTAGCACCTTACGAGAGGCGTGTAGTGCCCGATTTAGCGCTCCAATCACCTCCAGGGGCGATAGAAGCAAAGTTTGCAGTCGGAGGCGATAATTAGCGCCAGGCGCTAAACTTTGCGCCCGGCCGATAATTGCGCCCCAAACGGGACGATACTGAATTTCTCCCCCTTTAAAGACTTTTGGAAGAAGGCGTCTCTTTAAGCTTTATTTTAAATTCTGAACAATATTCAGCGAAACACCCCACTCCCATGCACATACTTCAAGCAAATAATTTTATTTTAATAGGTTTTTCCAGAGGATTAAAGTGATGAATTAAACCCTTGAATTATGGGTTACAGCTCATCCATGTTAACTATTGCAAGCACAGCCATGCTGCAGAATTGTTTACGAATTTGTAGATGTCCCCTGTGCAATAGCTGAACCTGCAGCATTTTTATTCAAAGCTTCGCATGTAAATTTTGGATCAATTTAACACACAACCAACCAACCAACCAGTTAGTGCTGTTTCTCGGGACTGATTTGAAAGAAAAACCACCAATAAACAAATGGTTGCACTAAATTGTAGTCATTCTTCAAAACAAGGAAAATAGATCACAAAAAAGTAGGTACTAACATACAAATGATTAGGTTTTGTTTAAATATGGGTCTGTTTATGCTCATATACAGACATTTAATTCTCCACTCACCCCATTACTCCGATTTTTCCCTCAGAGTTGCCATTAACCCTGCTCACCACCTCAGTCAAGCAGGTTGGTAGCCAAATACACAGCTCGGCCCTATCTGCCTAACAACACCACCAACAGTAATCACATATATTAGACCATGAAATTGCATTTTATTCAACAGTACCACATGATCTGCAGCAGCATTGTTTGAATATTTAAATGGTGATTTATACCGACCTGCCAGTGTCCTCACACAACATAGAAGCCATGTTTCTTGTTGACCTCTGGAGGTTTCGGTGGGACCTACTGGACTGTTAAATCTATAGCCGTTCTCAACTGTGTTTCATATTCCATGCACACTGGCACAGTTCTTTCACCATCCCAACACTTCTTGGGTGGGGGTGATCTTACCAGGGCCAGTGAGCTGAAGAATGGAAATATTACATTTTTTGCAATAAGTAGGCTCTGTAATTCTGGTTAAACAAGTTAATTCATGGTGACCGAGTATTAAATCCCAGCAAGAAAAGGGGGTAAAATATGTCAATTCAACTAATGCCACAAACTTTTTTTTTTATTCTGATGTATCATAACATATTAAACAGAATAAACCCTTCCATATTCTGAGAAGCATTTTTGCTGGAAGTATAATTTCTGTATAACCTTAATATAGTTTGAATCAAATGATAAAAGTTGTCATTTGATGTTTGAAAATTGCAACATTTAAATCCTACTACAATAAACCCTTTACTTTTATTAAAAGAAAATCTATGTTTTTACACCCAATATAAAATAGAAATTTCTCCACATCTAAAGTTGTTTCAATTCAATATGCAACAATGATGCGAACACTAGGGATCAACGCACTGCAGTATAACAATCTATCCACTCGTCCCACCACTGCCCCCACCCACCCCACACATCAAATTTGGCCTATCTGGCCCTGTTAAAAAGAAACCAAAATGAGATAACTGTTACATTTCCCCCAACCCCATCCCCATCTGTTCCTTGCTATGGCAAAGACCTTGACTAAGAAGTCAAACCTCCTAGGGATGGATGCTGAACTGATTTAGAAATGACAGTGACAGAAATTGTCCTATTTCTGTTGACATTGTAAAGTCCTGAATTGTGCCCTATTCTGGTTACTTTCAATCTATGTTGAACTGTCCCTCTAAAAATGGTAGTGCCACCATTGTGCAGATCCTACTATTCACCCACTCAGTTTATAGCATCAGTGACCTGCCATCTGTGACAACAAGGTGGGCGCGAATGTTTTCTTGCTTTATTTTTGTTACTTACATGGCAGCAAAGCAGTACAAGCATCCAGTCTCTAATGGTCTCGTCCTGAATATACAGAAAACTTTGGTTTATCCGGAGGTTAACTGTCCGGAATGCTCGAGTCACCGGCAAAATTCAGGAGTCGGTTCAGTAAGTTTTTTTTCTTTTCGTTGCTTTTTTTCCCCACTAGTCAGGCTCTGCAAGGTCTAGCTAAAGCTGTTGCTTAGCTACAGAGACGCTTGCAAGCTACGGCCAACTGTTTAGAAGCTGTTGCTAAGCAACAGGGTTTGTTGCTAGATACGGAGCTCGAAAGCTTCTGTATGTTTTAACATTAGCGCTGGTTTGTCCGGCAGTTTTGATGGGACGGCAACAGCTCGGTCCCGTCGGTGCTGGATGTCACAAAGTTTCCTGTGTATCGTTTTTTTTTAAGTTGGTCCACTGTGGCAGTGCATGACAATCCGGTGTGGGTGGGGCATAATCTATCTCTGGCAGTCTAATGAAGCAGCAGCTATAAGTTATCCCATGGCAATGTTGGTAAGGTGATCAGTTTTGGATGGCATCCACATTTGATCCCTGGTAATGTAGAGTTCAGTCTGTGTCTGTTTTAATAAAGATATTACGGGGAAAGGCAGCAGTTGTGTTTATGTACCCTGGCAACCTTAGGAGTTCCAAGCTCTTAGGAAGGAGATAGATTTCTAGACACAAAAGGCATCAAGGGGTATGGGAAGAGAGCGGGAATATGGTATTGAGATAGAGGATCAGCCATGATCATATTGAATGTCGGAGCAGGCTTAAAGGGCCAAATGGCCTACTCCTGCTCCTATTTTTCTGTTTCTATGTTTCTTAGTGGGTTAATGAGATTGGGATATGAATCTCAGTATCAATTTTACAAGCACCTGAACTGTACAACTCATGAATTTTAACTGAAAGTTAACTAGAAGTGACCAAATGACTCTATAGCAAGTGTTCTTCAGCAATAGAGGTTACCTGTCACTGAGGGTCAAGATTTGTCCCATTCAGCTCCAGATAACCCTGCAAACCAATATCCAAATGGGTAGGTAGTTCTAGCTGGAAAAGCAAGTGCTGCATTGTTGGAGATGCAGTCTTTCAGATCAGACATTAAACTAAGGCCCTGGCTGCATGTTCAGGTGGACATAAAAGATCTCAAGGCACTTTTTGAAGAAGAGCAGACAGGCCCAAATTGCCATGGTCCTGCTATCGGCCCCATTAGGCGCGTGCAGTATACGCTGCACCGGGATCGCGCTCCAATTTGGGAGCGATTCAATTTCTATGCCAGTATCGTTGCCACCCCCACTCCACCCCCCTACTCCAAATTCCATATCCTAGCCACCTTATCCATTCCCCTCCCTGGCCATCATCTCAGGCTGAATCAGACATCAGTGTCCTATTCAAGTTCAAGCTGAGGTTCTGATCCCTCCATAGACTTCAGCTTATCCAAATCTATTCTGCCCATATCCTATTCCACACCAAGTCTGGCTCACCCTTCACCCCCGTCTCCACTGAACTATAATTGCTCCCAGTCCGTCAATATCCCAACTTTAAAATTCTCCTGCTTCTGTTTAAATCCATCCATGGCCTCACCCCTCCCTATCTCTGTAACCTTCTCCAGTTCTACAATCCCCCCTCCCAGCTCTCTGTTCCTCCGACTCCAGTCTCTTGTACATCCCGCTCTCCCTTCAGCCACCTAGGACCCACATACAGGAATTCCCTCCATACCCGCCCCCACCCCCCTCATCCCCCACCTCCCTCTCCTCCTTTAAGAGTCTTCTTAAAACCCAATTCTTTGACTAGGTTGTTTGGTCACCCCTGCTAATACCTTCTTCTTTGGCTTGACATCAATCTTTGTTCTTATGCCTCTGTGAAGTGCCTTGGGATATCTTTGTACATTAAAGGCAGTGTTGCAAAATTTTGTCTTTGGCTCCGATAAACATTTTATTTTCCTGCCTGTATAAATCTGACTTTCTGTTTTTACTGTGAAAGAAGTCAAAGGGGAGTCGAAAAAAGAAGACTTAAGCACAGACGGGAGAGATGCAGAGTCCCCGTCACGGAAAAGGGACTGGATTATCAGGTACTCGTTTCATTTAATTGATACTATGCTGCAGGCAAAGATTAAAAATAGACATTTTAGTAGCAATAAAGCACAGCATTTTTAATAAAGCAAGCAATAATACAAAAGTGCTACTGTATTTCCAATTATACTATAAAATTACAATATTTCTAATAGCTATACACCAGCCTTTCTAATAATTCACTGCAATGAACAATGACTTAAAGGAAAGGGGTGTTAATAAAAAACCTTTTTTTAGTTTGGACAGAGAATTCGCCAAAAGAATAATGAGTCATTATGGTTTTCTTCGCAAATGGCACAATGATGCAGTTTGATGCAAGTTATATCATTGCCTTGTGTCCAGGCAAGGACATTTTTAAAGGTTTGTTAAACATGTGGCCATTAACACTTTAACAGTATTATTTTAGAATGTATTTAACATTTAAAAATAAATCAGCATGAAGTGACACAGCCCAGTGAGTTAGATTGGATATATTCTCCTCTTACCTCTGTGATTTGGGTTTGTATCCAGCCTGGATTTATTTACACAGGATAAGATAATTCTCTTTCTGATGAGTAAAAGGGACCAAAGTCAATGCATTTTTGATCACCTCAACCCTTTTACCTGGAAAGTCCTCATGACAAGCAGCTTATAAATTGGCACTAAATTGATAATTTCATTCTAATAGACTCAGAGATTGTCAGGATTGGGTAGTGGGGTAGTACCTTTCTTTAGAAGCTGTGTTTGCACATTGTTACAAGAGATTATTAATAGGAGCTTTACTCTGGCAGAGACCCCACCCCAAACAAGGCCCCGCTCCACACGGAAACTGGTGGAGAGGCTGGGACCTGGCAGATCCTGATCCAGACATAATTTCCAGTCTATCCGCCGCATTCCTGGTACTTATGGCAGGAGTGTGCTGGATGGGCTGCAGATTGTTGACCTCTCTGTAACAACCTGACCTTGGAGTGTTTAATAGTGACATTGGATGTTAAAAATAAGATGTTTCATTCCCCAGCACTTATTTCCCTCACATGGATCTTCAGAGAAATCCCCCCCAAAACTTAAAAAAACATGGAGCCCATGGAATAAGTAGAATATCACACTATTTAATGGCATCCAATCAGTTGTGTATTGGAGCATCATCACCACAATGATGGCAAAAGTTCAAGTAGATAGCCCACCACTACTTTCTCAGGACTAGGGATGGATAATAAACGTGGCCTTGCCACCATGCCAAGAACAAATTTTTTTTTAAAGACCATTTTGATTCTCTTGTACCCATAATAGGCTCTTTTCAACTTGTAAAGAAGCTGCAATTATACACTGACGTAATAAAGACTCACTACGCACTTGGTTGTACATAAAGCAAGGCTTTAATCGACTTGTAACAAAACATGGCGGTCTAGTTAGTAGCCACTAGCTTCCTGTTTCCAGACTGTCTCTGGCCAAACTGGGCCCACGCCCTAGTATTTATACTCCTCGGGCGGCGCCCTCAGCTGGCCGTTCAGTAGTACTTCCTAAGTTACTTCTTGTAGAAGTTGCGATTTATGACATACACCATACTAAGTACGGTATCCTAAATAAAAAGAAAGATGTGCATTTATATAGTGCCTTTCATGACCTCATGACATTCTAAAGCGCTTTACAGCCAATGAAGTACTTTTTTTTTTAAGTGTAGTGACTTGTGATTTAGGAAATGTGGCAGCCAATTTGCGAGCTTCCACAAAAAGCAATGTGATAATGACCAGTTATGGTCACATAAATTTTAAACATTGAGCTTTATGTAGAAAATTATTTTAAGTGAAATTCAAGATTAATTCTCATTTGCCATTGATTAAAGCAATCCCACATGAAATTTGTTCTCAACAACTTAAACCTCATCTTTTCCTGTAATAACAGAAATGTTAGCACAACACCCAGCTTCAGTTACTAGATGAAATAAAAATGCAACACGGTGGAATATTGTGAAAGCTCATTCAGAGCAAGAGAGGGAGCAGTGCAACATGTTAATATGCTCTCCTTTCTTCTCAGGGACCTCAGTTTGAATCCAACCCAAACTGATGGGCTGAAAGTCCATTCTGTGTAAAGTTCCTATATGAAATGAATGTTGACCCAGTTCATAGTATAAATAATGGCAGAGCATAAACTGCCCATAATTTAGCACAATTTGGTACTAAATTGGCAATCTTCGTTAGAACGGCCACAAGGATGGCTGTTGTGGGAATTAGAATAATCACAGAGGTGCAGTAAGGGCTGTTCTTCCAAGGATAGTGTTAAAGTGTATTTTGGGGGACAGACTGAGGGAGCTTTACTCCACATCTGGCCTGTGCTACACTTATACTGGCAGTGCTTAATGCTGAAACTTGACAAAACTGGAAAAAGTGTTCCATTTCCAAGCACTTGATGAGGCAATATTTCACAAAAATAAAAACAGCTGAAACTTTAACATTTTAAAGCTGCCACTTCATTTGCACAAAGTCCTCCCCAGACGTAGATGTTGCCCCTCAATCATTGGCAGATTGATCTTGCATCAGAAAGCCTCAAAATACAACAGGATTTCCAAGTGTCAAACCATGGTGTCGTATGGTCTCAGTCCTGTCAGAACTTTCTTTTATATAGGGTTACAGAAGCACTTAAAAATGGTTCTGTGGAACTTTGTAGGTGTTTTTAATTTCAATATTTAATACAGGTCCACAACCCCTTATCCGAAACCCTTGGGGCCAGATGTGTTTCGGATTTCAGAACGGTAACACCCTAGCGGGGGTCCATTCAATCAGCACACGGTCAAGATCTTCATTTTTTGCCCTATGCAATGTTTTCCTATTTTTCATTAGTTTATGGTCATCACTGTCAGTGTAAAACTTCAACAACTTGTCTTTCTGTTTCTTTAAGTCATATACGGTGGTAGTTCCCACACCTTATTCTTCAGTAAGACGCCGCACAGACACACCACGATCAAGCTTCTGCAATAACTCCACTTTCTGCGATATCGATAATGAGAGATGCTTCCTTATCTTCTTCTCACTGTTTTTTGCTCTATTTGACATTTTCACAGTGAAATTAAACTCAAAATCACAAAATAACAAAAAATATCAGAGAGCAGCAGACGTACTTGTGACTGATAGCAGCGCTGAGACACAACTGACGCCTCACACCTGCGTGAGTCAAGCATCGGCCGCGTCGGGTCATGTTTGGTGCCACTCGGGTCATGTTGTGCACACGAGTGACGCTCCACGAAAAAACTTTCGGTTTTCAGAGCTTTTCGAATTTCGGAATTGCAGATAAGGGATTGTGGACCTGTACTTCCACCAAAGTATCAGTATAGTAATAATTAACCATGTTTATTTAAAGATATTAAAGATGGTCTTTGTCAAAGAAACAATCTTGCCACTGACGATGAATGAACTGTAATGTAGCTCAGTATGCGGTGCAAGTATTACTCACACACTTTGTGAAAATTCAAATCATCTCATTTCAAAACATTTGCAGATCTTAGAAACCCTTGTACCCGTGTGAAATTATTCAGCTTCAATGTATGCGTACTGCCACATATGTGTGCTATTCACATCATTTCCATTAACAACAGGAAGAGTCAAAGCGGTTGGCAAGTTACAGAAATCAGCGTGCTGACACATGAACTTTAAAAAAAAAATGCAAGCAAAATTCCTTCTGACATTTACGCTGGCAACAAGAACACTTCATGAGGAGAATGTCATAAGAGCTTTCTAGCACAGCAACCATTTTAAGAGTAGCCCTATTTACTCCCTTCAGAACACTGCCTGGACTTTCCTCCTTATGGAGCAGGGGGAGGGGGTATTGTGATGGGGAGCTATTCTGCCAGCTCCTCGATATCTGCCGCCACTGCTGAGATTTTCCATTGGAAGTGACAATAGACATTGAAATGGCGGTGCATGTTTTTGGATAGGTGTATGCAAATATTAGGTTGGTACAAAAATGAAACGGCAGCCTTGCCTAATGCAATCAATTGCAACGTGGGATATTTTAAAACATTCTTCTTTCACCCGGCACCACCACGCATGCTATGCTGTGGCAGGAGCCGCAGCGGTTTTCCTCCGCCTCCAGGCATGCTCCCAACAGAGAATATTAATAGCGCTGGAAACTGGCCACGAATATTTTAATTAGCATGACCCCAAGAAATTCACTCGGATGAGAGTGAGGACACTTGGGCAAGCAGGATTCCCAACCGGATGCACATCTGGCGGAAACCCCACCAGCAAATTTTGAATTTTGATACCTTTTTGTTGTGTTTTTCAGTCCACTGACCACCCTTTAAAAATGCTTCTCCATATTGTTATTTTCATCCCAGTCAACCCTGTTTCTATTTCTCCTTTGGTCACCTAAAGCAAAAGGTAAGTAAATTGAAGGATCTCTTTGGCAGCTTGTGAAGGAGGTGAAAGGCAAAAGAGGTTTCTGACTGTTAAGTAACATTGGGGGAAAAATTGGGTTGGTTAGCACCTCCCATTAGCGCCTCTTGGGAACGCTAAGGACTTACCGCCCGAGCGCGGCAATTTTAGCGCCGCCCGCGAAATTGACCTGGCGCTTTGCGGTGGCGCTAAACACTACTGCCACGATCTCCTGCACCCGGAGATTGTGACATCATCCAAGTGTGCAACGCCCCGGACCAGAAATTGATTCTTGCCCCCTGCCTTAGCGCCTGCCGCTAGGATCGACAGGTAGAGGGTCATTTTGTAGTCGGCAAGGAGCTGGGAGAGTGCTATTTAAAGGTGTGCACTTCCTGCTTTTTCCTGTCGGCAACATATTTGGCATACGCAGGTTGAGAGAAGGAGAGAGGTGTCTGGAGGCATTTAACGCTGTCCTACAAGGAGTTTTGTTTCTGAGCAACACTTTTCAAGTTCCTATTTCTGTGAGCTTTATATTTACCACATTTACAAGATTAAATGGGGGCTGTACTAACTCGGGGCGTCATCCTCCAGCTTCACCTTCGGAGGCAGCAGAGGCACAGAGACAGAGTGACAAACGTGGCCAGAGGGGGGAGGGCCAACAGGCCTCTGCACAGGAGACCTTACCCTCCGAGGGTATTCCGAGAGCAATTCTCCTACATTCATTTGTCTGAGGAGCACTGTTTCAGAAGGCTGTGCTTCAGCAAGGAGGTGGTCACAGAGCTCTGCCACCTCCTGCAACCAGATCTGCAGCCTCAGCTCAGGACCAGGGTGTCTCTGTCGGTGGCAGTGGCTCTGAATTTCTATGCCAACGGCTCCTTCCAGGCTTCAACTGGGGACATAGTGAATATCTCCCAGTTCGCTGTCCATTGCTGCATCTGGGAGGTCACAAATGCTTTCTACAAAAGGAAAAGGGAGTACATCTATTTCCCCATGACCTGGGACAAACAGCGTGAACACGCATGTGGCTTTGGTAGGATAGCGGGCTGCCCCATGGTTCAGGGCTCCATTGACTGCACCCATGTGGCATTGCGGGCACCTCATGAAAATGCAGTGGTGTTCCGCAACTGCAAAGGCTACCACTCTCTCAATGTCCAGTTGGTGTGCGACCACAGACAGCGCATCCTCGCCATCAATGCCTGCTATCCTGGCAGCAGCCACGATGCATTTATCCTGCGCCAGACTGGCGTCCCAGACCTGTTCCAACCACCGCATCAACCTCATGGCTGGCTCCTTGGGGACAAGGGTTATCCACTCTGCACTGGTTGATGACACCACTCTGTAAACCCAACACTCCTGCTGAGCTCACATACAATGAAAGCCACAGAGCCACTAGGAACCTCATCAAACAGACTATCGGCATGCTGAAACAACGGTTCCAGTGTCTTGACCACTCTGGAGGAGCCCTGCAGTACTCTCCCAAGCGAGGCTCGCTTTTCATTGTTGTGTGCTGCATGCTTCACAACCTTGCAATTATGAGGACACAGCCATTCCCACCAGGGTATGGTGCACCAGCTCAGGAGGAGGAAGAGGGAAAGAAGGAGGAGAAGGAGTTGGAGGAGGAGGATGAAGAGGAGGATGAGCAGCACCAATGTGGGAGGGAGGCGCTCAATGTTGCCTCTGCAAGGGCCGTCCATGAATGCCTGATAAGACACCGCTTCTGATGAATGGCTTCTGGGATGAACAAGCACATCATCGCAAGCATCCCGTAGCCCCTATTGCTGGGCAAAGCTCCAATGAGTCAAATGAGCAAAGTTGTAAAGTTCCAATAACAAACGAACACAACAATTCATTAACTAACAAAACTCGTTCTTACCACATCGAGATAAGCGTAAACAGAGTGAACAATATATTAATATGAACATCAAACTTTGGCACAAACATTCCCCCCATTTATTGGAGAATTTTTACTTTTCGCCCTTCGAGGATGATCTCCATCCCCTGCGCACTTCGCCCCTTCCCACCCTACTGCTCCTCCGTAATGTGGCCTCAGTGGCTGCAGCAAGGCTGGCGGAAGGCTGCTGAATGTTGGATCCAGAGACTGCAGATGGCCTTGAAGGACGCCCTCGACCAGCTCTGGGCCTGGAGGGCCCGGCTGCAGACTGCACCAACTCTGCATGGACGGCAGCAGTCTGGGCTGGCTGGGTTACAGGCTGTGGCAAGTGCAATGGCGGAGTGGCAGTGGTGGGAGGAGGAATGCTGTCATCCTGAGAGGGGACAGCACCTTCCTGCTTGACCAACAAACTGTCACTCCCCAGGGCAGAACCACAGCATCCGGAGCAATCTGCTCGAGCACAGATAGCTGGCCTGCTGCGGCACCGTCAGATCCCCGGTGGACTGTGGTCGCCCCAGCGACGATGGCAGCAGTCAGCGCTTGCATGACATCAATCTGAGACTGCATCAGAGCAGTCTGACATTGGGTGGCACCAACCAATGACTCGATTCCAGCACTTAGCCATTGCATTGCCTCGGCCTGTGCTGCAATAGATCCTGCCACCTGACCCATTACACGCGGCATGGGGTCTGGGTCCCCACAGTGTCCCTGCAATTCAACCATCCTCAGCAATGAGGCAAGGATGGGTTCAAGGGTTTGCACACAGATGACAGCTGTGCTGGCGGTGGACTCCTCCTTACTCCTAGCCGTGCATCCATGCTCTCGGGCATCCTTGCCATTGCACTCATGAGCTCCGTATGCATGATCATAGCCTGTATTCATGGCCGCGATATCGATGTCCTCATCCAAGTCCTGTGCCACAGAACTCTTGCTCGTACTCACCCTCTGGGGAGATGGCCCCCGAGCTTCCCTTCCCCCATGGCATTGCTGCAGCCGCTGGGTCACGGAGCTTCACCCAGATCAGATGCAAACCCCCTGTTCCCCTCCAGTGAACGCGTGGCCCCAGTGTCGCAAGTGTCGCCCTTGGGAGATGCGGCGGTGAGGCTCCGGCTTCGTCTTCCTCCTCCTCCTCTGCCATGTCGCTGCCACTGGGAGGCTGAGGGACAGGCTGCTCAGCTGGTGGTTCACTATCTGAAAGCAGGTAGCTACAAGAATGGCTTTAGCGTGAGGGCAGGGGGGCAGGACGGGAGCAAGGACTGGAGACAGTATAGTTAGTTGGAAAGTGTAAAAGGCTGGTGTTGTGAGGGGGAGGTGGTATGAGAGAGGAGAGAAAGCTGATGAACATACCGTTGCTGTCCCCAACGGGGTCGACCTCTCCAGCGGCCACAGCGCCAACTACATGGCTGGCAATGAGTCTGTGGACTCTCTCCTCCAATTGTTTGAGGGGCTGCAGCTCCGCCTATCCTCCTCCCATCCGTTGTTGCTCCCTGCAATTATTTAAAAGCTTGGCCTGCAAGAAAAAGGACAGCGTGTGAGTGAGTGTATAGCCATGTGTTTGGCAGAAGTGCCTACCATAGTTGAATAACCGTTAACATAGAAACATAGAAGAAAGGAGGAGTAGGCCATTCGGCCCCTCAAGCCTGTCCCGCCATTTAATGAGATCATGGCTGATCATCCAAATTCAGTACCCTGTCCCTGCTTTCTCCCCATATCCCTTTAGCCTTAATATGTGCAAGGTGAGGGATGTGCATGTGACTTTTATGAGATGTGCATAGTTGTTGGGTGAATGTTGGGCATTTGTGTATTTACACCGTCTGTGCACAGAGTGAGGTTGAGATGGTGGGGTGTGGAGGTTTTGAAAAGCAGGTACTCACCCTGACCGTCCGAGTGAGGTCGTTGAACTTCTTACAGCACTGCATATGTGTCCTTTGGACCAGGCTCTGCGATGACACATGCTGGGCAACCTCCCGCCAGACCCTTATAAACTCGCGGGGCAATGGCCTCCCGCCAGTCTCTGGAAAGAGCACTGCCCGTCGCAACTACACAGCGCCAACCAGAGTCACCAATGCCTGGTAGCTAAACCGGCGATCTCTCTCCCTGGGCCTCTGATTATCCATCATAAATCTTGGATGAAAATTTTTAACTGCTTGCAGGCCAATGTCAAACGCAGCAATGATCAGGATGTGGCTGTGCAGCAAGATGGACCCTCCCCTTTAAGAACTGGACGGCGCTAGTCTGCCTGAGTACAAGGTAATTGACAGCGCCTGAGCTTCAGTAGCGCTCTGAGGTAGCGCCTCGTTCCCTGATGTTAGCGCCATAAGAGAGGTGTGTAGCACTTGATTTAGTGCTCCAACCACCTCCAGGGACGCTGGAGATGAATTTCACGATCAGCGGCGATAATTAGCGCCGGGCGCTAAAATTTGCGTCCGGCCGATATTAGCGCCCCAAAATGGGTGATACCCAATTTTTCCCCCATTAAATTAAAAATACCAAAGTACTTCATCGACCATTTCTGTGGAAGCCTGCCATTACCAATGGGCACTACAAAACAAATACTCAGCTTCGCGGGTTCTTTTTCAGAGGCCCAGTGTCGGGAGCAGCTGGTGAGTATTTATACTCAGTTTCGTGGGTTTCTTTTCAGAGGCCCAGTGTTGGGAGAAGCTGGTGTGTATTTATACTCAGTTTCATGGATTTTTTCAGAGGCTTACCAATCTCACAGACTGGCGGCGGCATTCCAGGCCACGTCACGATTCAAAAAGTGATGCGGGCAAGAGGAAGCAACTGATTGGGTGAGTACGGCCAGGTGAGTATTTATACTACTCTATAGTTTGACAGTTAAGGTTAATAGTGTATAAGGTTTAGAAGGTCTTAATTTTGTAGTTTATAGTTTCTAAGGTCTCTGTTGTGTAGCGGGGAGTGCTAGTAAACAAGGGCCCTTGATTAATTAATATTATTTAATTGTAGTGTAATTAGTGGTCTTTGATTTGATGTAATTTAATTTAAGTTAGTTAAAGGGTAAGTCATGGCAGCACAGCTCGGCCCCATGGCATGCTCCTCCTGCGCTATGTGGGAAATCAGGGACACTTCCTGTGTCCCTGATGACCATGTGTACGGGAAGTGTATCCAGATGCAGCTACTGGCAGACTACATTGCGGCGCTGGAGCTGCGAATAGATATACACTGGAGCATCCACGAAGCTGAGGAAGTCGTGGATAGCACGTTTAGTGAGTTGGTCACACCACAGGTAAAGGCTGCACAGGCAGGAAGGGAATGGGTGACCATCAGGCAGAGGAGTAGGTGCAGGCAGGTAGTGCAGGAGTCCCCTGTGGACATCCCTCTCTCAAACAGATATACCGCTTTGGATATTGTTGGGGGGGTGGCTTATCGGGGGAAGGCAGCAGCAGCCAAGTTCATGGCACTGTGGGTGGCTCTGTTGCATAGGACAGGAGGAAAAAGAGCAGGAGAGCTATAGTGATAGGGGATTCTATTGTAAGGGGAATAGATAGGTGTTTCTGCGGCCGCAAATGAGACTCCAGGATGGTATGTTGCCTCCCTGGTGCAAGGGTCAAGGATGTCTCAGAGCGGCTGCAGGGCATTCTGGAGGGGGAGGGTGAACAGCTAGTTGTCGTGGTGCATATAGGTACCAACGATATAGGTAAAAAATGGGATGTGGTCCTAAAAGCAGAATATAGGGAGTTAGGAGGTAAATTAAAAAATAGGACCTCAAGGTAGTAATCTCAGGATTGCTACCAGTGCCACATGCTAGTCAGTGTAGAAAAAGCAGGATATTTCAGATGAATACATGGCTAGTGAATGGTGCATGGGGGAGGGATTCAAATTCCTGGGACATTGGAACCGGTTCTGGGGGAGGTGGGACCAGTACAAAATGGACGGTTTGAACCTGGGCAGGACTAGGACTGATGTCCTAGAGGGAGTGTTTGCTAGTGCTGTTGGGGAGGGTTTAAACTAAAATGGCAGGGGGTTGGGAACCTGTGCAGGGAGACAGAGAAAAGGGAAACAAGGATAGAAGCAAAAGATAGGAAGGAGAAAAGCAAAAGTGGAAGGCAGAGAAATCAAGGGTGTAAATCAAACAGGTCCACAGTTAAAAATAATTCTAAAAGAACCAAGTGTTAAAAAAAGCAAGCCTGAAGGCTTTGTGTATTAATGCAAGGAGCATTCGTAATAAGGTGGATGAATTAGCTGCGCAAATAGATGTAAACAGATATGATATAATTGGGATTATGGAGACATGGCTCCAGGGTGACCAAGGCTGGGAAATCAACATCCAGGGGTATTCAATATTCAGGAAGGATGGGCAAAAATGAAAAGGAGGTGGTGTAGCATTGCTGGTTAAAGAGATTAACACAATAGTAAGGAAGGATATTAGCTCGGATGATGTGGAATCCCTATGGGTAGAGATGCAAAATACCAAGGGGCAGAAAACGTTAGTGGGAGTTGTATACAGACCCCCAAACAGTAGTGGTCAGGTTGGGGATGGCATTAAACAGGAAATTAGAGATGCGTGCAATAAGAGCACAGCAGTTATCATGGGTGACTTTAATCTGCATATAGATTGGGCTAACCAAATTAGTAACAATACTGTGGAGGATGAATTCCTAGAGTGTATACAGGATGGTTTCCTGGATCAATATGTTGAGGAACCAACTAGAGATCAGGCCATCTTAGACTGGGTATTATGTAATGAGAAAGGATTAATTAGCAATCTTTTTGTGTGAGATTCCTTGGGGAAGAGCGATCATAATATGATGGAATTCTCCATTAAGATGAAAAGTGACATAGTTGACTCAGAGACTAGGGTCCTGAATTTAAATAAAGGAAACTACGATGGTATGAGGCACGAGTTGGCTAGGATGGATTGGGGAACGTTACTTAAAGGGTTGACAGTGGATAGGCAATGGCAAACATTTAAAGATTGCATGGATGAACTATAGAATTTGTTCATCCCTGTCTGCCATAAAAATAAAACAGGAAAGGTGGCTCAACCGTGGCTAACAAGGGAAATTAGGGATAGATTAAGATCCAAGGAGCAGACATATAAATTGGCCAGAAAAAGCAGCAAATCTGAGGATTGGGAGCAGTTTAGGATTCAGCAAAGGAGGACAAAGGGGTTAATTAAGAAGGGCAAAATAGAGTATGAGAGTAAGCTTGTAGGGAACATAAAAACTGACTGTAAAAGCTTCTATAGATATGTGAAGAGGAAAAGATTATTGAAGTCAAGCGTAGGTCCCTTGCAGTCAGAATCAGGGGAATTTATAATGGGGAACAATGAAATGGCAGACCAATTAAATACATACTTTGGTTCTGTCTTCACAAAGGAGGACACAAATAACCTCCCAGAGAGGTCGGGGAACATAGAGTCTAATGAGAGGGAAGAACTGAATGAAATCAGTATTTGTAGGGAAATGGTGTTAGGGAAATTGACGGGATTGAAGGCCAATAAATCCCCAGGGCCTGATAATCTACATCCCAGGGTACTTAAGGAAGTGGCCCTAGAAATAGTAGATGCATTGCTGGTCATCTTCCAAAATTCTATAGACTCTGGAACAGTTCCCATGGATGGAGGGTAGCTAATGTTACCCCACTATTTAAAAAAGGTGGTAGAGAGAAAACTGACATCAGTAGTGGGGGAAATGCTAGTCTATTATAAAAGATGTAATAGCAGAGCACTTGGAAAACAGTGACAGGATCGGACAAAGTCAACATGGATTTACAAAAGTAAATCATGCTTGACAAATCTACTGGAATTTTTGAGGATGTAACTGGTAGAATTGATAAGGGAGAACCAGTGGATGTGGTGTATTTGGACTTTCAGAAGGCTTTCGACAAGGTCCCGCATAAGAGTTAAAGCACATGGGATTGGGGGTAAGGTAACTGATTTGGATAAAGAACTGATTGGCAGACAGGAAGCAAAGAGTTGGAATAAACGGGTCTTTTTCCGAGTGGCAGGCAGTGACGAGTAGGGTACCGCAGGGATCGGTGCTAGGATCCCAGCTATTCACAATATATATTAATGATTTAGACGAGGGAACTAGATGTAATATCTCCAAGTTTGCAGATGACACAAAGCTGGGTGGGTGAATGTGCTGTGAGGAGGATGCAGAGAAACTCCAGTATGATTTGTACAGGTTAGGTGATTGGGCAGATGCAGTATAATGTGGATAAATGTGAGGTTATCCACTTTGGTGGCAAAAACAGGAAGGCAGATTATTATCTGAACGGCAATAGATTGGGAAAAGGGGAGCTGCAACGAGACCTGGGTGTCCTTGTGCACCAGTCGCTGTAGGTAAGCATGCAGGTGCAGCAGGCGGTTAAGAAGGCAAATGGTATGTTGGCCTTCATAGCGAGAGGATTCGAGTACAAGAGCAGGGATGTCTTGCTGCAGTTGTACAGGGCCTTGGTGAGACCACACCTTGAGTATTGTGTGCAGTTTTGGTCGCCTTATCTGAGGAAGGATGTTCTTGCTATAGAGGGAGTGCAGCGAAGATTCACCAGACTAATACCTGGGATGGCAGGAATGATGTATGAGGAGAGATTGGGTCGATTAGGCTTATATTTGCTAGAGTTTAGAAGAATGAGAGGGGATCTCATTGAAACTTATAAAATTCTAACAGGACCAGACTGACCAGATGCAGGAAGGATGTTCCTGATGGCGGGTCAGTCCAGAGCCAGGGGAAACAGTCTAAGGATAAGGGGTAAGCCATTTCAGACTGAGATGAGGAGGAATTTCTTCACCCAGAGAGTGGTGAACCTGTGGAATTCTCTACCACAGAAGGCAGTTGAGGCCAAATCATTAAATATATTCAAGAAGGAGTTAGATATAGTTCTTAAGGCTAAAGGGATCAAGGGATATGGGGAGAAATCAGGGACAGGGTACTGAATTTGGATGATCAGCCATGATCTCATTGAATGGCGGAGCAGGCTTGAAGGGACGAATGGCCTACTCCTGCTCCTATCTTCTCTGTTTCTATGTTTCTATGAACTGTACATTGCAATTCACCCTCCATTTATTTATGATTCTCTGTTTACCATTTTGTTTTTTCAGTTCATCCCAGTCTGTTGGTTTAAAAAGGTATATGTGAGAATGCATCTCGAGTATTGTGTGCAGTTTTGGTCACCTTATCTGAGGAAGGATGTTCTTTAAACTCTGCAGATGCTGTGCATCCTCTTCCAGTTTCGGCCTCAATTTCCACCATCACCACTGTTACCCCATCTTGCCTTGGCTCACGCTACAGTGTCTCAAATGTTGTGAGTACCTTCAGCCACATTCTTTTACAGCAGACCCAGCTCTTTCCAACAGCTCCAGGGATAGATGAATCATTGTTCGGTCCATTAACCAGTGGCGATGGCGACACACCCCGGCTACTACCAGACAGTAAAGGCTGTTCCTCACTGCAGCTGGAACTATTTCAGAACCTATGAGTAGAAAAATGATGGCTATTACAGAGCACTCCATACGGAACAGTTAGCTTTAATGGTGGTAAAAGTGATGGAGTGCATCATTGTGAGCATCAATCATTATTAATTCACTCCTGATTAACATAATACATACACAGGAATGGTAAAACTGGTGTGGATGTACAGTGGAAAATGATACACTGGTGAAAGGCTAGGTATTGTCCTTGGAAAATCAATTCATACCAACATCACCCTGCAGGAAGCAAGCCCCAGCATGTCGATAAATAAAAGACCTTGCGTGTAATTTTTACCTTCACCGCCTGGATGGTAATCTGACAAAGTGGATCGCCTCCATCCATTGTAGAACATAGAAGATAGGAGCAGGAGTAGGCCATTTGGCCCCTCGAGCCTGCTCCGCCATTCAATGAGATCATGGCTGATCATTCAAATTCAGTACCCCGTTCCTGCCTTCTCCCCATATCCCTTGATCCCTTTAGCCTTAAGAAATATATCCAACTCCTTCTTGAATATATTTAATGAATTGGCCTCTACTGCCTTCTGTGGTAGAGAATTCCACAGGTTCACCACTCTCTGGGTGAAGATATTCCTCCTCATCTCTGTCCTAAATGGCTTACCCCTTATCTTTAGACTGTGACCCCTGGTTCTGGACTCCCCGACCATCGGGAACATCCTTCCTGCATCTAGTCTGTCCAGTCCTGTTAGAATTTTATAAATTTAAATGAGATCCCCTCTCATTCTTCTAAACTCCAGTGAGTATAAGCCCAATCGACCCAATCTCTCCTCATACGTCATTCCTGCCATCCCAGGTATCAGCCTGGTGAATCTTCGCTGCACTCCCTCCATGGCAAGAACATCCTTCCTCAGATAAGACGACCAAAACTGCACACAATACTCAAGATGTGTTCTCACCGAGGCCCTGTACAACTGCAGCAAGACATCCTTGTTCCTGTACTCAAACCCTCTCGCTATGAAGGCCAACATACCATTTACCTGCTTGATCTTCATCCCATTGATTTCAAAATCATATGGGTTCTACAATGGGCGGCCGATCTGCTCCACCAGATCACCGGCCAGGTGATGGAGGTGAAAATTAACCCCTTTGTGTCTGGCTCGAAGCAGTAAAAATGCAAACTTTCCTCAGCAAAAACTGACACATGGACAACACTCTTGAAATGCTGACTGTGATAAAAATAATAACTTCCGGGAAGTTATGTCATCACTTCCTGTGAACTGTGAACTGTGAACTATGAACTATGAACTGTGTACATACCTCACTTCCTGTCATGTGTCACTTCCTGTTGGACTGGTATAAATACTGGTCTGTTCAGTATTGTAAGAGGCTTCTACCAGAGGCATGGTAAAGACCTCTCTTGTATATAGTGTGTTTATAAGTTACTTAAAGCTTACTTTAAAGTTACTTGATGGTAAGCCTCCTTTTTCTTACATCACTGACTGTCTCTGCAAAATACTCAGGATGGGCATAGCACATGATGGGGAGTCCGTGAGAAGTTGAGTGAACCAGACATCATTTGGACGTTTAGTTTCGGCCAAGTTTAAATTTTCATAAACTGAGCAACGGTGCCCATGGAGCAGACTCCCGGGAGTTTCAGGCCCCATTTGCAGAATAATTAAAAAGACTGTTAACATTTCAGATATAGACCCTTTATCAGAACTGGATATTAATTTCATTGCCTCACTGAGATGACCTTTTATATCATTAAAAGATGTCCTGCTTTTCTATTAAGTATTTTGCAGTTCATTGAATCCATAAACATCCTCTTTAGGGGTATCCTAACTCATCGGTCGGAAAACTGACGGGATTGGGTGGAACATCAGTTGTACACCCCACGCAATGTTACTCTCCATTGACTTCAATTGACTTCACAGAGAAGGACAAGAGCAGCAAAGTCATGGGAACACCATCATCTCGAAGTTCCCCTCCAAGTCATACACAACTTGCCGTGGGCATATATCATCATTCCTCTGTTAGCATCGCTGGGTCAATATCATAGAATTCTCTCCTTAGCATCATTGTGGGAGCACCATCATCACAAGGACTGCAGCAGTTCAAAGCGGCGGCCCACCACCACCACCACTTGGCAACTAGAGATGGGCAACAAATGCAGCCTTGCGAGTGTCGTTCACACCCAGAGGACAAATTTTTAAAAACTGCAGAAAAATTAAGATCTTTCCGTAGCCTGAGAAAACGTAATGTACCCATTGAAAATAGACCATTTGATTTGAAGACATGAAGCTATTGTATGAGAAACAGCAATTATTTAAAAGCAGTGTTATTCACTAACTTTCTCTTGTCATGCAACATAAAGCAACAGGAACACAAGGCTGTGCCTGCAATTCCCCATTCAGTCAGCTCCTAATTTCAATCATGCCATGGTGTGTAATTGCCAAGCAAAGAACTTCCCAACAGAGGAACAGAAGTAGGCCATTCAGCCCCTCGAGCCTGTTCCACTATTCAATTAGATCATGGCTGTCTCTGTATCTTAACTCCAGTTACCTGCCTTGGTTCCATATCCCTCAATACCATTACCTAACAAAAATCTGTCAATCTAAAGATAAAATCAATGATTTGATTAAGTAGTTCTATTTTATTAAAGTCTTTTCACTTAATAAGAGCAATTACACACAATGGCATGATTGAAATCAGAAGCTGACTGAATGGGGAATTGCGGGCACAGCCTTGTGTTTTTGTTGCTTTGTGTTACATTTCTGAATGTCCCATGACAAGTGAAAATTAGTGAGTTGATAAGAGGACCCTGAGGCAATACTGCCTGCTAATAGCACTCTCTTGCAGAAAACAAGGAGACATAACATCTTACAGCTGGACAGGAAGTGAATGGGGCTGAGTTTTCCTGACCTTTGCCCCAGAGAATGTCCATTTCCCTGGCCAGAAAGATCAGGAAAGAGAGGCAGAGACCCATTTTGCTGGATCACTGCCCCTTTTACATTGCTCTGGATTCTCAAGGACTTCCTGAGGCGGGTGTGGGGCGGGGCAGAGCTAGGCCTACACCTACACCTACACCTGCAGTAGGTACTGTTCCATTGCAGCTATGTTAAATGAGGTGGGACGGTGCATTCCTGGCCTCGTACCTCATTTTCCTATGACGTTGCTGCTTATGTAGTCCACCCCAGCGCAGGATCATCCAGTGTAACATTGCTCTGAGGCCTGCCTTGGACTCCTGTTGGCCAGAGGGACAGCGCAAATCCCAAGGCCAGGCCAAATACAGAAAGGTATATCCCCAGGTGTTTACAGGCAATCAAGACCTTCTAGCTGCTGCTGAGCAGCATCCAGAAGGTTCTGATCTCGGAGGTCCAACAGATGGTTGCAGGCCTGTAGCTGATCATAATTTCCTGCTCTTTCTGTCTGTCTTAAGCTTTGCCTGGGGGCAGGCTTGTACTTAGGGTGCCCCCAGACCATGTCCAGGTACACTGCTTGTCCAGGGGTGGGGAAGGGGAAGGAAAACCTGCCTTCAATTCTTTTACAGATGATGGCATAGTGGGCTTCATTATGAGTATCACTGTTTTATAGGATTTTGGAATCATAAAATGTAGTCTAAAAGCTTGGCTAGAGTTTCCACTTTGGGTGCATTCATCGCTCCAGGTTCCTGGTACTACCAGGAACTAGGAGCTAAATGAAAGAACAGGACCTCAAGGGTTATAATCTCGATTATTACCTGAGCCATGTGAAAATTGGCGTAGGGATAAGCTGATTAGGGAAGTGAACATGTGGCTAAAGGAGTGGTGTGAGAAAGAGGGGTTCCATTTCATGGGGCACTGGCATCAGTATTGGGACAGGAGGGAATTGTACCGTTGGGATGGGCTCCACCTGAACCAGTCTGGCACCAGGGTCCTAGTGGAAAAGATAAATAGGGCAGTCACAAGGACTTTAAACTAGTAAATGGAGGGCAGGAGGTGAAGGGCTCAGGTGGAAATTGTAGTACAAATACTAGTTCAAAAACAAACAAAAGGGAATGTAGTGTATGTAACCTGTACCACCTTAAGAGGATACCTTAAGGTGATGGACTACTTTTTGATGGCTCCTGTACATTGTAGTACCGGTGGTGACCACACCGGTATATAAACCCTGTGGAGCAAAGTGTATCCCAATTCAGCCCTGACCCTCAATCACCTGTTTAATTACTTCTGTAGTCTGTGTCCTGTTATTCAGCATAACTACATTTGAAAACACAGACTCAACAGTGGCAACGAGTCTGATCTTACCTAGCGGCAGTTTTGCATCAAAGGAAGCTTCGTCCTCTGAAACGGGCGTCGAACAAGGACATCCACCCTCAACATCCTGCTGGGCACTGCATCGCACGGGAGGCCATTGGGAACCCGGGTTGGTTTCTGGCCACGAAGTCAAACATCAGTGAACATCCCTTCGACGACAGCGGCGGGTAAGCCCGATCGAGCGGCACGGGGGGGAAGTCGGCCGAGTTGTCAGTAAGAGAAGGGGAGGGAAAACGACGAAAAGGGCGGAGAACACGACCGCAGCCGGTGTCAGGGGCCGGGCTGCAATCGGGGCAGAGACGCGCAGCAGCCAGAAAAGCGTTAATGACCACAAGGACCGCGGGAGCGGCGGGGAACAAGAGCAGCAGCGTAGGGGAAAATAAAGGACCACTGGGAGGCGTGAATGGCAACAGCGCGGGAATCGCCATTCTGAGTCGGCGGGGGAAGAAGACAAGCGCGGGAAAAGCCGCCAAGCGCGGGAAAAGCCGCCATCTTGAAAAAAAAAAAAAAAAAAAATCATATCCGAAGGAAAGGAAACTCAACAAGGATGCCAAAAACGGGTAACATCACTGCTTTTGATAACGATGTGGAAGATTGGGCCACTTATGTGGAATGCATCGAAGTTTACTGTACAACGAATGAGGTACCGGAGGATAAGAAAGCACTAACCCTATTAAACTCGATGGGTGCGAAGACGTACGGGTTATTAAGGAACCTTGTAACACCAGACAAACCGGTAGGGAAGAGTTTCACGGATATTGTTACTATCCTGCAAGAGCATTTAAACCCCACGCCGCTGCTGATAGCGGAACGATTTAAATTCTACAAAAGAATTCAACTTAAAGAAGACAGCAACGCTGAATTCCTAACCGAACTACGCAAGTTATCAAAGTACTGCCAGTTCAGTATAGGACTAGCAGATGCACTGAGAGATAAGTTTGTGTGTGGGCTCCTAAGGGAAGGAACCCAGAAGCGACTGCTAGAGGAAAAGCACCTTACGCTGGACAAAGCTTTCAGCATTGCAGCATCGCACGAGGCAGCAGCACGAGGCGCTGCAGAGATACAGCAAAGGCCATTGGAATTCAGCACCAATGAAATGGCATTGGGTGCAGTAAAGTGCTATCGTTGCGGAAGGACAATGCATGACCAGAACCAGTGCTGGTTCAAAGATAAAGAATGCAGGCAATGTGGCAAACTTGGTCACATAGCGAGAGTATGCCGGTCAGGAAAGAAGACCAGCAGCAAAAAGTCGCCGCAGGAGAAGTACAAAAAAGTACACAAGGTGACAGAGAACAGTTCGGATGAACAGAAGATGGATTCAGACTCCAGCAGTAAGGAACTGGATTGTCTAAAAATACATAATGTGGGTAACACAGCAGACCACCAAACTATCTGGGTTATGCTTCGGATAGCAGGAGTCCAAGTGAAGATGGAATTGGACACTGGATCGGCATTAACGGTCATGAATAAGCAAGATTACAAAAGGTTATTCTCGCACATTCCCCTGAGGGATATGGAGATTGTATTGAAAATATACACAGGGCAAATAGTATACCCCAAAGGAAAGATAAAAGTAAATGTGGTCTACAATGGTAAAGAAAGTCAGAAAATGGACTTGTATGTGTTACCTGATGGAGGTCCGCCACTACTGGGAAGGGAATGGATCCGGAGAATAAATGTGGACTGGCATTCCATACAAGCACTGACTGTAGATGCCTGTAAGGAGGACGACGTCAAACCTAAACGACTGTCCAAAATATTAGACGATGCTAAGGAGGTGTTCCAACAGGGACTGGGAACACTGAAAGGAATTACGGCAAACATCAAGGTTGAAGAACATGCAAACCCAAAATTTTTCAAAGCCAGACCTTATGCAATACGACCTGCTGTGGAAGCAGAGCTGGAAGGGCTAGAACGTTCAGGGGTACTGTCCAAGGTGGACTGGAGCGAATGGGCCACACCCATTGTTCCTGTCAAGAAGCGTTCGTTGAGCAACAAGCCGGGGGAACCTGGGAAGGTTCGCATCTGTGGCGCTTTCAAGATCACTGTTAATCCGGTTCTTCACACGGTGCAATACCCGCTTCCGCGGATTGACGATATCTTCGCTTCGCTGTCTGGCGGGAAACACTTCACCAAGATAGACCTGGCGCAGGCGTACCTACAGATGGAAGTTGATGAAGCGTCACGCCAGTATCTCACGATCAACACACATAAGGGCTTATATCGGTATAATAGACTGGTTTTTGGAGTGGCATCAGCTCCAGCGATTTGGCAAAGGGCCATGGAGCAGGTATTGCAGGGAATCCCAGGCACACAATGCTACCTGGACGACATCCTGATTACAGGAGATAACGATAAGGATCACCTCGCGAATTTGGAGCAGGTGCTCATCAGATTGAAAGAATATGGGCTCAGAGTTAATCGCCAGAAATGTGAGTACTTTCAAAAGTGAATCTCGTACTGCAGCCACGTCATTGACCAGGAGGGGCTCCATAAGTCACCTGACAAGATCGAAGCTGTTGTGAAAGCTCCCGCTCCGGAAAATGTATCCCAGTTGAGGTCGTTCCTTGTGTTGGTTAACTATTACCACAAGTTTCTTCCAAATTTATCCACGGTGTTACACCCGCTAAACACTCTTTTGCAAATGGGAATACCATGGAAGTGGAGTGATGATTGTAAGCGGGCTTTTCAAAAGAGCAAGGCACTGATCACCTCTAAGGAAGTGTTGGCTCACTTTAACCCAACGCTGCCTATTCGCTTAGCTTGTGATGCTTCTCCATATGGTATTGGGGCAGTGCTCTCACATAAGTTTCCAGATGGCTCGGAAAGGCCAGTCGCGTTCGCATCCAGATCATTGACCTCCACTGAGCGCAACTATGCTCAGATAGATAGGGAGGCTCTCAGCCTCGTGTGGGGAGTTAAGAAATTTAACCATTACCTGCAAGGCCAAAAGTTTACGCTGCTGACAGATCACCAGCCGTTGGTTTCCATTTTCAACCCTAAGAAGGGTGGTCCGGTAATGACAGTGCAGAGGCTTCAGAGATGGTCCCTTTTCCTAGGGGCACATCAATATGATATTGAATTCAAAGGTACAAAGCAACATGGTAATGCTGATGGGCTGTCGCGCCTGCCATTACCTACAGCGGAAGAGGCACCGGCAGTTGACCCTGTCGAGATATTTCACTCGACCATCATCGAATGCTTACCAGTCACCAATGCGGGTATTGAGAGAGAGACCCGAAACGACCCAACACTGTCTCGGGTCTACGACTTGACAGTGAAGGGATGGCCAGCACATGGTGAACCACTGTTACCAGCATTCTCGGCCAGACGAGAACAGCTGTCCGTATGTCAAGGAACATTGATGTATGGAACAAGGGTGATTATTCCTCCTAAATTAAGGGAGAGAGTTCTGAAAGAATTGCACGAAGGTCATCTGGGGGGAGTCAAGATGAAAAGCCTTGCTAGGGCTTATGTGTGGTGGCCAGGTATCGACAAACAAATAGAGGATCTGACTAAAAGCTGCTCAGGGTGCTAAAAAGTTCAAAATGCACCTCCAATTGCACCGCTGCATCCGTGGGAATGGCCTTCAACCCCATGGCAACGTGTACATATCGACTTTGCAGGTCCATTCATGGATTCCATGTTTTTGATAGCAGTAGACGCACATTCTAAATGGCCAGAAGTGATTAAGATGGCGACCACTACCTCTGAGAAGACGATCGCAGTTCTAAGAACCATATTTGCAAGGAATGGGTTGCCGGAACAAATATGTTCAGACAACGGACCACAGTTCGTGTCAGAAGAATTCCAGAAATTCATGAAAAAGAATGGGGTGAAACACTATACATCTGCCCCATATCATCCGGCTACAAATGGGTTGGCCGAGAGATTTGAACAAACGTTCAAAAAGGCGATAAAGGCCATGAGCGAAGACCATATTCCACTACAACACAAGGTGGACAATTTCCTGATGGCGTATGAAAACGCCACGCATGCAGTGACAAATCAAAGCCCTGCCATAATGTTCTATAACAGAAGGTTGCAGTCCCGGTTGGATTTGTTAAAACCCAATGTGAGAAGGGAAGTCGAAAACAAGCAATTCCACCATGTAAATAACAATGCCACTCGTAGTTTCGAAATAGGATAACCAGTGTTGGCCAGGGACTATAGAGATGATAAATGGCAATTTGGAACAATTCGTGCCCAACAAGGACCCTTGATGTACACGGTAGACGTTGGAGAGAACGTAATGTGACGTCATGCTGACCAACTTCTGGAATCGAGAACAAGGGTCGACCCCACGTCTACGGCAGAGACACCAGTTGAAGAATTTATTGAGCCTGTAGCATCTACCTCAGACTCGAACGTACATGATGATGTTCAATCCATAGGAGATCAAATGGATGAGTCACCCCAGCAACGAGAACCAGAGACCCCTGAAAGGTGTTATCCGGCCCGGATCAGGAGGCCTCCTCAGAGACTGAATCTTTGAACAGTTTTGTGTGAAAATTGTATATATGTTATCCATGTAATGTTTAATTTGGGGGTGTACACTGTTAAGCTAAAAGGGGAGGAATTGTAGTGTATGTAACCTGTACCACCTTAAGAGGATACCTTAAGGTGATGGACTACTTTTTGATGGCTCCTGTACATTGTAGTACCGGTGGTGACCACACCGGTATATAAACCCTGCGGAGCAAAGTGTATCCCAGTTCTGCCCTGACCCTCAATCACCAAAGACCTGTTTAATTACTTCTGTAGTCTGTGTCCTGTTATTCAGCATAACTACATTTGAAAACACAGACTCAACAGGGAAGAGAGTCAGAAATTGCACTTTAGGCATTACATGTAAAGGGAAAACTAAAAGATGTGATGCGATTCTACCAGGAGAGAGAAATAAGAAATATGTGAGTAAAACATTAAGAGCTGAAGGACAGGTTATGGTGTGTGGTCCAAATAAGCATTCTTTATACAAACGCACAGAGTATCTATATATATAAATCGGTACTTCTGTCATTCTGTCTATCTGTCTGTCATCGCGTGTGCGTTGCGGGTATGCACTCGAAAGTTACAGGGCGTACCTACGCGCGCGTTACCTCCAAAGAAAGCTTACGCTTCCGAGACGGTTTTAAGCGTATTTACGTTTCGGCCGGGCTAAAATTGCGCCCGCGGTATCCCAAAAACCTTCAACATTCTGCTCATTAGCATCTCATTATCCGCTCATTAGCGACAGAGTGAGCTCGACCAATCGTACGCCGGGTTGTTGGCGTGTGCCGCCGGGCCAATCGGTGCGCGTGTGGCCGGGCTTTATCGTTCTGAACCGAGGTGAGTCGCCGCCATCTTGATTCCAAACTTTTCCTTTCTTTTTCCCGCTTTCTGCGTCTTAAAAAAAAAACGTTGCTTTTAAAACACATATTGTTTTTTAAAAAAATGATTTAGAAAGTAATTAACTTATCTAATCTCATTAATTTTCCTACCTTTCCCCGTTTTTCCAGGTAGGCCTAGAAGCCTCGGCGTCTCCTCCGCACCCACGCCCGAGCTAGGCACATCCCGGGCCCACCCGAAGGCTGGAGGGCCGAGCCTCAGCCCAGCGCCGCTAGGGTGCGCGCGCAGCAGGAGCTGAGACGTCTCTCTCTGCCGGGGCTTGCTGAGCGTCCAGCGTTCCCCTGGCAACGGGCGCAATCGGCGGTCTTCACCTCGGGGGGAGGGGGGGGCGGCCGCGACCCTCGGGGGGGGGGGGGGGGGCCGCGACCCTCGGGGGGCGCGACCCTCGGGGGGGGGGGGGGCGCGACCCTCGGGGGGGGGGGCGCGCGCGCGCAGCAGGAGCAGCTGAGACGCGGCGTCTCTCTCTCTCTGGCTTGGTCAGCGTCACGGTTGCCCTGGCAACCGGGCCCGCCGGCCGAGAGAGACGCCGCGTCTCAGCTCCTGCTGCGCGCGCAATCGGCGGTCTTCACCTCCGGGGGGTCGCGACCCTCGGGGGGGGTCGCGACCCTCGGGGGGGGGCGCCCGCCGCCCTCCCTCCCCTCCCTTCCCCCCCTCCCCCCCCTCCCCTCCCCTTCCCCCCGCCCTCCCTCCCCCCCCCCCCCCCGCCCTCCCTCCCTCCCCTCCGCCCTCCCTCCCCTCCGCCCTCCCTTCCCCTCCTCCCTCCCTTCCCCCCCTCCCTCCCTTCCCTTCCCCCCGCCTTCCCTTCCCCTCCCCCCCTTCCTTCCTTCCCCCCTCCCCCCCGCCCTCCCTTCCCCTCCCCCTCCCCCTCTTCCCCCCACCCCCTCTTCCACCCACCCCTCCCCTCCCTCTCTTCCCCCCAGTCGCTCTCTTCCCCCCAGTCGCGCTCTCTCTTCCCCCCAGTCGCTCTCTCTCTTCCCCCCAGTCGCTCTCTCTCTCTCTCTCTTCCAACAACAACATGCCCTCGAAAAAGCCTCGGCACCGCCGGGCACTTCAGCTAGTAAGGAATAAATTGAATGAACTGCAGGCGCAAATTCAAATTGGAGGGTATAACATTGTAGCCATTACTGAAATATGATTGCAAGATGGTCAGGACTGGGAACTAAATATACCAGGTTATAAGGTCTACAGGAAAGATAGGGAAAATGGCAGAGGGGGCGGAATAGCCTTAGTGATTAAGGATGAAATCACGTCAATGATAAGAGAGGATATAAAGAGAGGTAAGCAGGCAGTGGAGACTTTATGGGTAGAATTAAGAAATAGGAAAGGATTTAAGACTCCAGTAGGAGTTGTGTATAGGCCCCCTGGTAACAGCTGTGAAATGCTAGATTGTATAATTACCGAGATTAGACAAGCATGTAGTAAAGGCAGAGGGGTTTTAATGTGGGATTTTAACTTTCATATAGATTGGCATAAGCAGACAGAAAGCAGCCTGTCAGAAAGATAGTGAATTTCTTGTGTGTGTCCGGGATAGTTTTCGACAACAATATGTCCTAGAGGCAACAAGGGGGCATGCCACATTAGATTTAGTAATGAGTAATGAGCCAGGTTTAGTTAAAACCCTAACTGTGCGTGAACATTTATCCAATAGCAATCATAACATGATTGAGTTCAACATAATGTTTGAAAGGGAGAAACGCGAAACAGCTACTAAGATTCTGGATTTAGGTAAGGCTGACTTCAACGGGATGAGGCAGAGACTGTCCACAGTAAACTGGGAAAATCTGTTAATGGGTAAAATGACAGATGATCAGTGGGAGATGTTTAAAAAAGCATTTAATGTGATACAGAACCAGTTTATACCCCTGAGGGAGCAAGAGCTCTATTTGCCAACAAAAACCACCATGGACAACATAAAACTAAAAGAAAAAGCATATAAAAATGCAAAAAAATAGCACAGATCCTGGCAAATGGGAAAGATACAAAGAACAGCAAAGGGTCACAAAACAGATAGTAAGAGCTATAAAAAGGGAGTATGAAAAGGAACTTGCAAGTGATATCAAAATCAATACGAAGAATTTTTACAATTACATTAGGAAAAAGAGGTTAGTCAGGAACAATGTTGGCGGTGATATTGTCAATGATGATAAGGAAATGGCGGACATGTTGAAAAATTACTTTGCGTCAGTATTTACAGTAGAAGAGGATAGCATGCTGGAAATCCCAAGGAAACTAATGTTAAATTGGGGAGAGGGACTCAATAAAATTAACGCAAGTAAAATAACAGTAATTAAGAAAATAATGGCACTAAAGAGTGACAAATCCCCAGGACCAGATGGTTTCCATCCCAGGGTTTAAAGGACGTAGGTGAGCATGTTCTGGACATTTTACATGCAGATAGCACCCTCTGGTGGTAGCTATTGTATAGCAGTGATGTTCTGGATTGATGAACCATTTTATATGCAGATAGCACCCTCCGGTGGTGGTTATCGTGTTAGCAGTTTGTATGAAGCAGAGGTCATTTGACCTTTCTACCTTTCTTCCTGTGAGAGGTAATTTGACCTCTCTACCTTTCTTCCTGTGTGACCCAGGAAGTGAAATCCCAGGAAGTGGAATTCCAGGAAGAACCTGAACTGAGTAATGGAGAATTCCATGAGGGTTTCACAATCCAATGTAATCTGATTTCATATGTTAGGCCAGGTGCAATATCTGTGAGTATCTTTGTTTGTTAGCATAATAGCAATGTTGTCAGAGTAGTATTTTGATAACACTATGTTTATAAAAGGTAAATATTTGATAGTTACAGAAGTTAGTCCAAATGTTAGTTAGTTATACAATTAATCTATTCTACTGTTGTAAATATGTTTATATCTTATGTAATATCGAATGTATAGTACTCAGTTTATGTACAAAACATACTTTGTCTTTGTTTACAGTTTCACAAATTTGTTCAAGTAAAGCTTCAAAACAGCAAACGGCTTCACGAGGAATTACTTTGAATAAGTGTTTAACTTGCTGGATAACTAGATAGGAGCACGTCCAGTACAGAGCACATTGCAGATGCCCTAACTATAATCTTCCAAAGTTCTCTCGATTCAGGAACCGTTCCTTTAGATTGGAAAATTGTGCTGTCACTCTGTTATTTAAGAATGGCAAGAGAGGGAAACCAGGGAATTACAGACCATTTAGCCTGTTGTTGGGTAATTGCTTGTCTATAATTAAGGATAGGGTGACTGAACACCTTAAAAACTGTCAGTTGTTCAGAGAGAGCCAGCATGGATTTGTGAAAGGTAGGTCATGCCTGACAAACCAGATTGAATTTTTTGAAGAGGTGACTAAAGTAGTGGACAGGGGAATGTCTATGGATGTTATTTATACAGAAGGCATTTGATAAAGTCTCACATAAGAGACTGTTAGCTAAGGTAGAAGCCCACAGAATTGAGGGCAAATTATTGACCTGGTTAGGAATTGGCTAAGTGGCAGGAGACAGAGAGTAAGGCTAATGGGTAGGTACTCAAATTGGCAGGATGTGACTAGTGATGTCCCGCAGGGATCTGTGTTGGGGGCCTCAACTATTCACAGTATTTATTAACGACTTAGATGATGGCATAGAAAGCCACATATCCAAATATGCAGATGACACAAAGATAGGCGGCATTGTAGGCAGTGTAGATGAAAGCATAAAATTACAAAGGGATATTGATAGCTTAAGTGAATGGGCAACACTGTGGCAAATGGATTTCAATGTAAGCAAATGTGAGGTCATCCACTTTGGACCTAAAAAGGATAGAACAGGGTACATTATAAATGGTGAAAAGCTAAATGGTAAAAATGTGGATGTCCAAAGAGACTTGGGGGTCCAGGTACATAGATCATTAAAATGTCACGAACAGGTACAGAAAATAATCAAAAAGACTAATGGAATGCCGGCCTTTATATCTAGAGGAGCAGAACACAAGGGGGTAGAAGTTATGCTGCAGCTGTACAAAACCCTGGTTAGACCACACCTGGAGTACTGTGAGCAGTTCTGGGCACCTGAAGAAGAATATATCATCCTTGGAGGGAGTGCAGCATAAGATTACCAGAATGATACTCGGACTTCAAGGGTTAAGTTATGAGGAGAGATTACACAAATTAAGGTTGTGTTCCCTAGAATTTAGAAGGTTAAGGAGTGATTTGATCGAAGTTTTCAAGATATTAAGGGGAACAGATAGGGTAGAGAGAAACTATTTCCGCTGGTTGGGGATTCTAGGACTTAGGGGGCACAGTCTAAAAATTAGAGCCAGACCTTTCGGGAGTAAAATTAGGAAACAATTCTACACACAAAGGCCGTAATTTCCCCTACCTGGGCGGGGTGAAGGCGGGAAATGGCAGTGGTGGGTGACGAACCCGCTCCTGCAGCGATCCCAGCCAAAAATAAGATCTTACCATTAAGGGCCTTGTTAGGCCCGCCCTGCACGTTTCCCATTCCAATTAATGGGAGTGGGTCCGGTGATGTCATCACCACATGTGTGCGGTCAATCACTCCCTGCACCCGTGGGAAGACACCAGAGTGGCGAAGCCGATCGCCCGCTCAGTCACTCTGACTTGATGAGTGGTAAACTTTATATTGTTGCCCGACTTGTTAACCAGGGCATGTGATGCATCTGTGTGCGGCAGACTGGGAAATGCTGCTAATGTCTGCGGCAGATGCCTGGAAGGAGCCTGAGGCGAAGAAGTTGAGGTCAAAGGTGACTTTGACAACCACTGGTAATGGCTGTTCACCCCTTCCTCTGGGCTGCAGGTCTTCCTCCAGCAATGCGCAAAGGTCGGTGACCACCTGGTGCGATAGCCTGAGTCTCCTTCGGCACTGCTGCTCCGTCATGTTCAGGTAGCTCATCCTCTGCCTATAGACCCTGCGCTGGGGGTAATGCTTCCGGCACGATGCATCCCCGCGCTGATGCCCTCTGCCCTGTGCAGCATTGGTTGAGGAGAAGGTTGGCACTCTTGCTGCTGCTGCTGCTGCGGCTGGTTCTTCTGCTCCTGCGGCTGTTCCTCATCAGACTCGGTGGACCAAGATGAGTGAGCTTAAATCATGCCCATTTTGATTGTTGATGTGCCAGATCCAGTTGAGTTGACAAAAGCAAACTGTCACTGGTCAGAAATTTTCTTCAAAGGTTACAGTGAATATAGAGTTCGCTACAAACAATTCCAAAGTGTATGAGGGTGAAAAGACTCTTCCCTAACACTGAAGGCTGCAGCTTCTGACATTGGAAAGTGAACAGCTGTAAAATGGTAGCTTTTATACCACTTTTGCAGCTGTCACCTATTGCAAGCAATGGAGAGTCATTGAGAACCCAACTCCACTTACCTGCCGTGTTCCCCGAGACAAACTCGTCAAAAAGTTGGTAAAATTGTAAGTGCCTGCTTTTAATCCTCTTAAATAGCTTTAAACTACCTGTTAAGTACCTTAATTAACCGGCCCGCCGCTTGGTGTTGGGTCTACGATACCGATACACAGGCAGACCCAACAGTTGAGAAACTTACACAGAGGCAGGTTCAAAGTGGACTTCCACCCCGCTGTCAATCAGGACCATTTTGAAAACAGGCCCGCCTCCAAACCCACACTCGCAGGGCTGGGAAGATTCCGGCCCAACAGTGGTAGAAGTTTGGAACTCTCTTCCGCAAACAGCAGTTGATGCTGGATCAATTTTTAATTTTAATCTGAGATTGATAGCTTTTTGTTAACTAAAGGTATAAGGGATATGGGTCAATGACAGTTATATGCAGTTAGATCACAGATCAGCCATGATCTCATTGAATGGCAGAACAGGCTCAAGGGGCTCAATGGCCTACTCCTGTTCCTATTTCCCTAAATGTGCTAGTTTTCAGAAGTGTTGTTTTTCCTCAAGTTTCCGCTCAAACTCATTTGCATATTGCCGAATGTAAAATCTGCTATGAACCATTGGGCAGCTTTTTATTACCTAATTTTTTTAAGAAACTTTTTTGCTTTAAAAAATATTCCTTGATATATTTATGAGTGGTAACTTGGTGCAGTTTGATTAATACAGCTGAAAATGGGTTTATCACAAAAAAGAATTTTTAATCAGTGTCTAGTCCAGCACCTGCGAGTAACCTGATTTTAAATAACTGAAAATGACTTTAAAAATCTATAAAGAACCATTTGTTAATTACATTGGTGTACAGTACAGTAGTCAGTTTCTTTAGTAAATTAAAAATATATATATTCAAAAGCTTTTAGTGCCTGTTATTGTCCTTGTGCCTAAAAAAAAAAGCTTAATTTAAAGAGCCTCCTCGAAGGCCCGCAAATGGGTGCAATTAATGGAAACTCGCCATGGTGATTAATTCAATCTGGGGGCATGGCCAGTTTTGTGGGCGGGACCAGGTTCTAGCGCGATTTTTTTAAACTAGCGGAAAAGATCACGGAAACCCGATTTGCACGGGATGTAATTTTGAGCCTAAAATTCCGCCATCTTTTGTGTAGGTTTGGCCTATCTTGGTCTAATTACCTAGCAGAAACAATGGCCCCTTGTATTTAAGCTTTTTTTTCCTCATACAATTGATTGTCAACTTTATAACTAATATTGCAGTGAATAGAAACGGGTTTGTTCATGAAACATGTTTGATTATTAAGCATGATTTGAATCAGAGTTAATCTTTGCAACTTTTGTCTTCTTCATTAGATTTTGTGGATCAGTTTTAAGTTTTTGGAAAACATTGTTCAGTTTCACAACAAAATGGTTATACTACAAAGGAGGTCTGAGGCAAAAGGTTGATGGATGCGGCTGTATTATATCCATTCTAAGGTTGGACTGATACTGCAGAACACATCAATCACTTCATAGATTCGTTCATTAATGTAAACCATCAATGGACTTCAGGTAATCAATCACATGCCCAGATCGCAGCCCAGTTAAGCATGGAATGTAACCTTGCTTTTAATTGTTTCATTTAGATCATTTTTTAAAAGCTACACAAAAAAACACAATGATTTTGCATAATCATTTCTAAAGGTTATATCAGGCAGCACTTTGTTTATTTGTTCAGAATTATCATACTTACTAGAGCCAGAAAGAATGGTCTGAAATTGGGGAACGTTGGAAACCTGCCGGTAACATTGACGGGCAAGGATAACGGCTGAAGGCCAAGAGAGCGCAGGCAGTACCGACATTTTGGTACTGCATGGTGATTAACATCAGCGTGGCGGTGATTTTCTAGTGCAACACCCTCTTTGCAGTACTAATCTCAGAGGGAGGTCAAAGGTCGCTTCTGTCTCCCATTTGTAGGGGAACGGGGAAGAAAGGAGCAACCTGAACAGTTGCCGTATGTGCTCCAAAAATATCAGCTGCCACCTGATGTTTGCCAATTTTTTTATTTGTTTATGACATGAATGCAGCAATGGAGTTCACCCATTGATTGATTGGTTAAAACATATGGTCGATTCACATTGTATAATTCATGAAGGCTCAATAATTACATGAAATTCTCAGATAATACATATCATGGAACATTTAATGTGAGCTCATTACATATATTTCTCCATATAATAAATGAGTACCTGAAATGTCTACAATCCCTGTTATGTTGCAAAGACTGAGAGGTGCATGAAAAATACTTGTATAAGTATCTAATCTGGGAAGAGGTCTGGTAGAGTCTCATCATTCGGTTTAGTTATTCTTCTGGGCCTATCCATCTAAAATCCAACTATGAGTCTTGTCATATAATACAGTCTGAATCCAGCACCACAGGTCGCGAATGTATTTCGATCATGTTTGGTTTTCAGTTTAGGCAGATGGAATTATACTATTGATCTGCATCAATAAATGGAATTGTGGCGGAGCCACCAAAGGACGCAGAGCGGTTGTACATAATTCCTTTAACAGCAATGTAGTTACTGCCTGTGTCTGTACCTTTAATTACACTGTTTAACTGTACTATGTCTAGTTACCTTTACAGCGCGGTTTCAACGTGATGACGTCATGCCGTTAGTCACGTGATTCCCCAACGGCGGGAAGAACGTGATGACGTCATGACGTCAGCTTTCAGGCCAGAGGATCAGTCCTCGTGGAGCCTTCAAAGAGAGCAGACCTGTATTCGATGTATTCCAGCAGTTTCCAGTTAAAACCTGTATTGTTCCATTAAAGTTCACTATTTTGATTGCCTGAGTCGAACTCAGTCTTTTCGATAGGAACCTCCGTTCCTACATTGGTGACCCTGACTTTCGTGAACAGTTTTCGCGGAAGATCTCCAGCATGGACACAAACGCCGTGACTCTGAAACTGCCACAGTTCTGGGAGCAACAACCGGACGCCTGGTTTATCCAGGCTGAAGCCCAGTTCACCATCAGGAACATCGTCGCAGATCAGACCCGTTATTACAATGTGGTCTCTGTAAAGTCCGCGCCTCAATAATACACGGACTTCGGGAGAACAGTTTAACAGGTACTTTACTGAACAGGAGGGCAACGTCAGACTGAAATACAGATGCCTGCTAGGGCCTTTTATACAGGGGTGGTCACTGCCAGTACTGCAGTCTAAAACCAGTTATTCCCTTAAAAGGTACATACACAACAATTCCTCCCCTTTTAGATAAACAGTACATAACATTCATTAAACAACTAAATAATAACTAATTACAACTTTCTGGATATTATATACATCAACTGAAATAATCATTTATAAGTTCAGTCTTTGAGGAGGCTTCCTGATCCTGACTGGATAACGCCTTTCTCGAGTATCCTGTTCTTGCGGCGAAGCTGATTCTGGTTCATGGTCACTGGTTGGTTCGTCAGCTTCCAATACCACTGCTTCTGAGGTAGACGCAATCTATACTTCAGGTTGATTACCAGGTGCACCTTCTCGTGGCACGGGTTTGGCTTGTTCCTGTGACTCTAGAATCTGGTCAGCATGGCACCTCACAATGCTCTCTCCAACGTCCACTGTGTACATTAGTGGTCCCTGCTGTGTGCATATTGTTCCTGGCTGCCATTTTTCTGTTCGGTAGTCGCGGGCCAAGACTGGTTGCCCTACCTTGAAGCTCCGGGTTGGCTTCTCATTTATATGCTGGAATTGCTTATCCTCAACATCTCGTCTTATGTTTGGTTTGAGCAAATCCAGACGACATCTTAGCCTTCAGTTGAAGAACAGTACGGCTGGAGTTTGGTTGGTTACTGCATGTGTCGCATTCCAGTAAGCAAACAAGAAATTATCCACCTTGTGTTGTAGTGGTATGTCGTCATTATACATTGCCTTTATGGCCTTTTTAAAGGTCTGAACAAACCTCTCAGCCAATCCATTTGTGGCTGGATGATATGGGGCAGATGTGTAATGTTTCACCCCATTATTCTTCAGGAACCTCCGGAAATCCTCAGACACAAACTGTGGCCCATTGTCGGAGCAAATCTGTTCTGGCAAGCCATTCCTGGCGAAGATGGTCCTTAGGACTGCAATAGTTTTCTCCATGGTGGTGGAGGACATTTTAATGACCTCTGGCCATTTCGAATGGGTGTCCACAGCGATTAGAAACATTGAGTCCATAAATGGACCAACAAAATCAATGTGTACCCGTTGCCATGGAGATGAGGGCCACTCCCATGGATGTAGCGGGGGCCTGTGGTGGAGCGTTTTGGACCTTCTGGCATCCTGTGCATCTCTTGGTCATATCTTTGATTTTTTATCGATTCCCGGCCACCACACAAACACCCTGGCTAGGCTCTTCATTTTTACCCCTCCCAGATGACCCTCATGAAGCTCATTGAGCACTCTATCTCTCAACTTGGGTGGAATTACCACTCAGGATCCACACATCAAGGTTCCCCGGCACACTGACAGCTGTTCTCTCCTTGCCGAGAATGCTGGCAACAGTGAGTCGCCATGTGCTGGCCATCCCTTCACCGTCAAATCGTAGACCCGAGAGAGTGTTGGGTCATTTCGGGTTTCCTTCTCTATACTCGAGTTTGTAACAGGCAAACATTCGACTATGGTCACATGGAATATCTCAACAGGGTCCACTGCCGGTGTTTCTTCTACCGTAGGCAACGGTAGGCGCGACAGCCCATCAGCGTTTCCATGCTGTTTCGTACCCTTGTACTCTATGTCGTGCTGATGTGCCCCTAGAAAAAGTGACCATCTTTGCAGCCGTTGCGCCGTCATCACTGGAACGCCCTTCTTTGGGTTAAAAATGGAGACCAGGGGCTGATGATCAGTCAGTAGGGTGAATTTCTGCCCGTGCAGATAGTGATTGAACTTCTTCACCCCCCACACCAGGCTGAGCGCCTCCCTGTCAATCTGGGCGTAGTTACGCTCGGCTGAGGTTAGCGAGCGCGATGCAAAGGCTATTGGCCTCTCTGAACCATCACGGAATTTGTGTGACAGTACCGCTCCAATGCCGTAGGGTGACGCATCACATGCCAACTGAATCGGTAGTGTTGGGTTGTAGTGGGCCAATACTTCTTTTGAAGTGATTAGGCATTTACATTCCTGAAAGGCACGCTTACACTCATCACTCCATTTCCATGTCGCTCCAGTTTGCAGCAGGGCGTTCAGTGGGTGCAGAATTGTAGATAAATTCGGCAAGAACTTATGGTAGTAGTTCACCAACCCGAGGAACGACCTCAGTTGCGACACATTTTCCGGTGCTGGAGCCTTGACTACAGCCTCAATCTTGTCCGGCGACTTATGCAACCCTTCCTCATCAATCATGTGGCCACAATACGAGATTTGTCTCCTGAAGAACTCGCATTTGGGGCGGTTGGCTCGTAGCCCATATTCCTGTAATCTCGTGAGCACCTGCTCCAGGTTGGCAAGGTGGTCATTGTCATTTTCGCCCGGTAACCAGGATGTCGTCCAAATAACACTGGGTCCCCGGGATCCCTTGCAGGACTTGTTCCATTGCCCTCTGCCAAATAGCCAGGGCCGATGCTACCCCGAATACCAGTCGATTGTACTGGTTAATGCCTTTGTGAGTGTTTATCGTGAGGTATTTTCTAGATGCTTCTTCCACCTCCATTTGTAGATACGCTTGGGCCAGATCAATCTTTGTAAAACGTTTCCCTCCAGATAGTGAGGCGAAAATATCTTCTATCCGCGGAAGTGGATACTGTACTGTGTGCAGGACTGGGTTCACAGTCACCTTGAAGTCCCCACAGATGCGAACCTTCTATGGCTCCCCAGGCGTGCTGCTCAATGCTTTCTTCATTACAGGAACGATGGGTGTGGCCCATTCGCTCCAGTCCACCTTGGACAGCACACCCGAACGCTCCAGACTCTCCAGTTCTGCTTCAACGGCTGGGTGGATCGCAGATGGCACCGGTCTGGCCTTGAAAAATTTTGGGTTTGCGTTATCCTCAATCTTTATGGTTGCCTTTACTCCTTTTAGAGTCCCAAGTCATTGTTGGAAAACCTCTTCCGCGTCAGATAGAATTTGTGACAGACGTCCAGGTGCGACGTCATCATCCTTTTTGTCAGTCACAGTTAGCGCCAGAATGGAATGCCAATCCATTTGTATTTTTCGGATCCATTCATGTCCCAATAATGGTGGTCCTCCATCTCGTAGTATATACATATATAGTTTCTGTGTTTCCTTGCCGTTATATTTAACTGGCACCCTTATTTTTCCTCTGGGGTAGACCTTTTGCCCCGTGTATGTCTTCAATACAATGGACGTGTCCTTTAAGGGTATGTGTGAGAATAGCCGCTCATAGTCTTGTCGATTCATGACAGTTAGGGCTGATCCTGTGTCCAATTCCATCTTTACTGGGGACCCTGCTATCATGAGGGTGACCCAAATGGTTCGGTGATCTTCCCTTGCGATCACGTTGTGTAACTTTAGACAACTTAGTCTCCTGCTCCCGGAGTCCTTATCACTCTCCTGATCTTCCGAACTACTGTCTGTCAGTTTCTTTACTTTCCTGTACTGTTCCTTAGTTGTTCTTGTCGTGTTGGTTTTCTTTCCCGACCTGCAGACTCTTGCTATATGTCCCATTTTTCCGCATTGCCTGCATACTTTGTCCTTAAACCAGCAGTCCTTCTGCTCATGGGCTGTTCTGCCGCAGCGATAGCACTTTTCTGCTCCATACGCCATTTCGTTAGCGCTGTATTCTTGTGGTTTCTGTTGTATTTCCACAGCTCCCCGTGCTGCTGCTTTGTAGGATACTGCCACGCTGAAAGCCTGTTCTAGCTTCAGGTCCTTTTTTGAAAGTAGTCGTTTCTGGGTTCCTTCACTCTGGAGCCCACAGACAAACTTATCCCGTAAGGTGTCTGCCAGTCCTGCTCCGAACTGGCAGTGCTTCGATAACTTGCGTAGTTCTGTAAGATAGTCAGCATTGCTCTCATCTTTGTGCTGGTTTCTTTTATGGAACTTGAATCTTTCTGCTATCAGCAGCGGTGTAGGGTTTAGGTGTTCCTGTAAGGTATTAACAATCTCCTCAAAACTTTTCTCCATTGGTTTAGCTGGGGTAATTAAATTCCACAATAGGCCGTACGTACTCGCGCCCATCAAATTCAATAATACCGACGCCCTCTTTCCATCGGCCACCTCATTTACCTTGCAGTACACTTCAATTCTTTCCACATACGTGGTCCAGTCTTCTACCTCGTTGTCGAAAGCAGTGATACTGCCATTCTTCGGCATCATGGGTGATTTAAAATGGCGCCTCCCGCGCTTTTCCTTCTTCCCCAATGGGATAAAATGGCGCCTCCCGTGCTTTTCCTTCTTCCCCTTGCTGCCGCGCTGCTCCTAGCGTTCTATGGGGTAATGGCGGTGACCCACGGCTTCGGCGCGTCTCGCTTTCCTTCCCCCCCCCCCCGTTTATTTTCTCTCCGCTGCCCGGTTCTTGAGCACCGACCGCGCCCTGTGCGCTCCACCCTCTCTCTCTCGTTTTCTTTTCCTGGCGACGCTCCGCGGCCCGTTTTGTAGAGCCGCTCGGTCGAGCTTGAACCCGCCGCAGTCCGGAAGGGTCAGCGCACTACCTGCTACCAGCACGATTTGCTGGAACACCTTAACTGGGGAGCCAAGCACAGCTCTCCACGGTCTCTCCCGCAATTCTCCGAACACCGATGAATTCTTTGGGCGGTTGCCCGCGGTCGACGCCCGTTGCTCAGACTACGACCTCCAAGAAACCTCCTCTCAGGGCGAGATCCCCATGAGATGATGCCACACTGCAGGTGAGTTCGAACTTACTCGTCGCCACTGTAAAGTCCGCGCCTCAATAATACATGGACTTCGGGAGAACAGTTTAACAGGTACTTTACTGAACAGGAGGGCAACGTCAGACTGAAATACAGATGCCTGCTAGGGCCTTTTATACAGGGGTGGTCACTGCCGGTACTGCAGTCTAAAACCAGTTCTTCCCTTAAAGGTACATACACAACAGTCTCCGCCCTCAACAGCGCAACTGCCTCACGGATCATCAGCCTCCTCGGTAGTCCTCCTACTGATAGCAAGTATGATACGATAAAGGCGCGGTTGCTACAGGTCTTCGGGCTCTCGAAGTCAGACCGCGCTCGCTGGCTCATCACGATGCCTGGCCTCGGGGACTCCAAACCATCCGAGCTCATGAGCCAAATGCTCACGCTCTTGGGTGCCAAACTGGAATGCTTCCTCTTCCGGGAGCTTTTCCTCTACCAATGCCGGAGCAGGTACAGGCTGCCCGAGCCAGATCCGACATTACAGACTGCGCCGAGCTTGCTGCTGAAGCCGATAAGATTTTCACTGTAACCCAGCAGTGCTGCGTGGCCACGAGGTGCCCATCCCCCACAGACGCGGTTCCAGCTCCTCCTGCAGCTGGCTGGTGCTCCTACCACGCCCGTTTTGGCGCGAAAGCACGATGCTGCTGCTCCCCCTGCAGTTTTTCACCCCCCAAAAAAACAAAGCTCCTGCAGCGTTCCTGGTGAAGGAGGACCGGGTCTAACGGGCGCTCCGCGGTTGCGATGGCTGTCGGATCTACGGGGAAACTTCTTTATATCACCGATTCCCTATCGGGTCGACGTTTCCTTTGTGACCCCGGGGTGCAGTGTAGCATTCTACCTGCGTCGAAGCTCGATATGCAGTCTGGGAACCACGGTTTTTCCCTCGTAGTGGCTAATGGCGCAGCAATTTTAACTTTCCGAAAGCGGCGGGTCCAAGTCTGTTTCAGCGGTCAGCGCTTCTGTTGGAAATTCGTCATGGCCACAGTCTCACAGGCCATCCTAGGGGTGGATTTTCTGTGTGCCAACAGCCTCCTCGTCGATGTCCAGCACCGCCAGTTGATCAACGCGGCCACCTTCCACTCGATTCTGTGCTACCACGGTACCACCGTGGCACGCTCTATTGCCTGTGCTTTCCCTCCTCCGGATGACTTCACTCGACTCCTCGGAGAGTTTCCGGAGCTGACAAGGCCCACTTTCTCCTCCTCGGCCACAAAGCATGGTGTTGAACATCATATCACCACTACTGGCTCCCCGGTTTATGCGCGGGCTAGAAGGCTCGAACCCGGCAAGCTCGCGGCTACGAAAGCGGAATTCGACACGATGGAGCGGCTCGGGATCATTCGCCAATCCAATAGTCCCTGGTCTTCGCCTCTCCACATTGTTCCGAAACCAGGCAGCAGCTGGCGGCCATGCGGTGACTACCGACGCCTGAACGACGCCACCACTCCTGATCGGTACCCAATTCCGCATATTCAGGATTTCTCGGCCCATTTGGCGGGAAATTCTATCTTTTCTAAAGTCGACCTCGTCCGGGGGTATCACCAGGTTCCCGTGCACCCGCAAGACGTCCCGAAAACCGCAGTCATCACCCCTTCTGGCCTCTTTGAGTTCCTGCGGATGCCGTTTGGCTTGAAGAACGCGGCACAGGCGTTCCAGCGCTTAATGGACTCCGTGCTCCGAGACCTAAGCTTCATCTTCGTCTACCTTGACGACATTCTTATCGCCAGTGCCAGCAAGGAAGAGCACATCTCCCATTTGCGTACCCTCTTTACGTGCCTCAGCTAGCATGGTTTAATCATCAACCTGGCCAAGTGCCAGTTCGGCCTGCAGCAGATCGATTTCTTGGGACACCGCCTAACTTTGGACGGCGCCGTCCCCTTAATGACGAAGGTGGAAGCGGTTACCTCTTTCCCGCGCCCGCCAACCGTCAAGGCCTTGCAAGAGTTCCTGGGGATGGTCAACTTCTATCATCGTTTCGTCCCTAAGGCGGCTCAGCTTATGCAACCCTTGTAGGGGGCCCTCAAGGGCAAGTCCGGTAAGGATCCAATCAGCTGGACAGCAGAGATAGACCAGGCGTTCGTCAACACCAAGAGCGCTTTGGCCAATGCAACCATGTTGGCGCACCCAATTCCAGGTGCCACCATCGTCCTTACCACAGACGCGTCAGAATACGCCATCGGCGCAGTGCAAGAGCAGTGGGTCAACGGCACGTGGCAACCGCTGGTGTTTTTCAGCCGTCAACTACGGAAAAATGAAATAAAATACGGCACCTTCGATCGGGAGTTACTGGCCCTTTTCCTAGCCATTCGCCATTTCCGGTTCTTATTGGAAGGACGTCCCTTCACGGCTTTTGTCGACCACAAGCCTCTAACGTTCGCCATGGCCAAGACCGCCGAACCGTGGTCCGCTCGTCAACAACGTCACTTGACGTTTATTTCCAAATTTACCACGGGACATTCAACATGTGTCTGGTAAGGACAACCTGGTGGCGGATTGCCTCTCCCGTGCGATGGTCCACGCTGTTCAGCTGGGGATCGACTGCACCCTCATGGCTGCAGATCAGGCCTCGGACTCTGAGGTTCAATCATACAGGACCGTCCCCTCTAGTTTCCAAGCGACTGACGTCACTTTCCAGGCCACAGGCGCCACGCTCCTTTGCGACGTCTCCATGGGCGTTCCCCGACCTATCGTGCCGGTCGCATGGCGCCGGAAGGTGTTTGATGCCATACACGGGTTGTCGCACCCTGGGATGAAGGTTTCACAATGGCTTATGTCGGCGAAGCTCGTCTGGAAAGGTATGCACCTCGATGTCCATGACTGGGCTAATACCTGTATAGTCTGCCAGAAGGCCAAGGTCCAGCATCATGTTAAAGCTCCAGTGGCTACGTTCGCTGTTCCGGAGCGTCGTTTCGACCACGTGCACGTGGACCTTGTGGGGCCGCTTCCGCCTCCTCAGGGTTATACTCATCTCCTCACCATGGTGGACCGCACCACTAGGTGGCCAGAGGCAATTCCTTTGGTTTCCACCACTTCGGCAGACATCGCTAGAGCTTTCATCTCCTGTTGGGTTGCCCGTTTCGGGGTACCGGCGGACATCTCTTCCGACCATGGGCCACAATTTTCCTCGGAGCTTTGGAACGCTGTAGCTCAGGGGCTCGGTACCAAACTTCATCGCACCACCGCCTATCATCCACAGGCGAATGGCCTTTGCGAGCGTTTCCACAGGTCGCTTAAAGCCACCCTTCGGGCCAGTCTTCAAGGTGCAGGATGGGTGGACAGACTTCCATGGGTCCTTTTGGGTCTTCGTACGGCGCCCAAAGAAGACCTGCAATCGTCCTCAGCTGAACTCGTCTACGGCCAGCCTCTCCGAGTACTAGGGGATTTCCTCCCTTCTCCCACAGAGCCATGGTCCGCCTCCCAGTAACTCATTAGCCACCAGGAAGCGGCCAGATGCTTCGCTCCGGTGCCTACATCAAATCACGGCTTACAGAACTCCCACGTGCCAGCGGAACTGAAGAATGCTGAATATGTATTCATCCACCCGACGCTCACCGGGATCCGCTCAAGCCCCCTTACACTGGTCCTTTCCGCGTCATCGAACCAGGAGACAAATCCTTTTCGGTCGACATCGGAGGAAAGCCAGATCACATTTCGGTGGACCGATTGAAGCCAGCTCACCTGGACCTGGACCGCCCAGTCGTCGTCGCTCAACCGCTGAAACGTGGCCGACCGCCCGCAGCCGCCATGCCAGATCAACCAAAGCCACCCGCCAACTCGACCACGATCGCCGCGTCTGCTCAACCACAATCACCTGCCAGCTCGACCACCGGTCATCAACTTCCTCTGCCAGGTTATCGAAGTCGATCAGGCAGACTTGTCAGACCTCCCCCTCGTCTCACTTTTTCTGTTAAAGACAATTCTGGGGGGGCGCATGTGGCGGAGCCACCAAAGGACTCAGAGCAGTTGTACATAATTCCTTTAACAGCAATGTAGTTACTGCCTGTGTCTGTACCTTTAATTACACTGTTTAACTGTACAATGTCTAGTTACCTTTACAGCGCGGTTTCAACGTGATGGCGTCATGCCGTTAGTCACATGATTCCCCAATGGCGGGAAGAACGTGATGACGTCATGACGTCAGCTTTCAGACCAGAGGATCAGTCCTCGTGGAACCTTCAATGAGAGCAGACCTGTATTCGATGTATTCCAGCAGTTTCCAGTTTAAACCTGTTTTGTTCCATTAAAGTTCGTTATTTTGATTGCCCGAGTCGAACTCAGTCTTTTCGTTAGGAACCTCCGTTCCTACAGAATAACATTTAATTACCAAGAGTGGCATCAACGGAAGTGGATGTGAATTTCACTGTGAGTGTTATATTTTTTGCGGATGTTGAACAACAATTATTTTTTAGTTTCAGTTGTTGAGTCAAGTACTGATAGGACATGGGTGTGTTTTTGATGAGGGGTGAAATTATTTACTGACCCACAAACATTGCAGGCCTCCCGGAAAGCTGCCAGAAAATGCAACCCCAACACTAATTAACTTCTAAAGGAATGAGACTCCACACTTGTAAAATTAAATTTTCAGGGTCAGAGAGGTTGTTTGGCAGTAATTATCACAATTCATGCCGTTAAAACTTCACTTACTCCTGAATGCACCAGCCCTATCTTTTTCTGGCATGTTTAGTGGGTAACTACCCCAACTTCACGCTGTTGCATGGATTCCAATGCTGAGTCTATCGGCGAGGTGCTGGTATAGCGCAGCCTGTGGAGGAGCAGGGTAATGCGGACTGGAACCATTGGGTTCCACGTTTAACTGCGCATGTGCATACTCCGGAAGTTGCTGTCCGATTTACCCCATAATAACGGTAAGCGCTGACAGTTCACCATTATTATTAACACAAAATCCAGGCCAATATATTCACTGTTCTACTAATAATATCAGAACATTGGCCCTGAAATTAGGATCGGGGGCTTGCCGCGCTTGCAAGCCCCCGATCTGCACTCACCCTGCGCGCTGACATCTGAAGCCCGGGCCTGCTTGCATTTCCTGTCACAGGCCCGGTTCAGATGTCAGCGTGCAGTGCTTACCTGATCCAGCGGCGTAATTAGTGCGATGTGCCGGCTGGGATCAGGTGAGCACTGTACAACCAATCAGGGGAGGGGAAGGTTCATTCATGAGTTTGAGAGTAATAGCTGTCAAACTCATGAAAACTACGGGGGCCCAAAACACTATTTAAACTTTAAATAAAAATTTAAAAAACATCCCAATCATTAAATTAAGTATAAATAAGTTTAAAAAAATAATTTAAACAATAATTATTTTTTTTGAAAAAAATAAATTTTTAATAAAAAGGGTCTAAAACTAAACTTACCTTATTGTAGATTCTTTAAAATAATAAACCTGTGGGGAAAAAAAATTCTAAATTGCACTAAAACACCACTTACCTGTAAAAATAAATACTTACGTGTGCTTTTTACAAGCGTAAAGACCGGAGGCCTTTACACATGCGCAAATCCGCCAAAACAGAGGAAATCCAAGACGCACGCGCTGCCCCCTACAGCGCACGCGCTAGCCTCTTCACCTCTTGGGTTAGAGGAGAGGAAATGCCGGTTTTCAGCGCATGCGCTGTGCATGCTGAAAACCGGCATTTCCTTCAGCCAGACGCGTGAGTACCCCTTCCGTACTCACGCGTTTGGGGAGGAATTACTGCCCCATTATATTTGAGAGCCAGTACTCACCTGAAAATGCCTCTGTATCGATGCCCTGCTAGTGATAAAGTGGCACAGAGAAATATTTTCCAGCATATTTCTATGGAACTGCTAACTATGCACGAAGAGCATAATCCTACGTAACATTGTACATTATGTGTACTTTACAGCAAGCTAGCTATGCCAGCTCTATTATCAAATACTTATTTAAATTTTATCCATGTACTTGGGATAGTTGAGTAGCTGAGGGACTATTCACAGATGCAAATGTTATCTTGCTTGTCTTTAAACACTTTTTTTCAGTTCAGTTGTTTGTTCAGCATGGCATTCTTTTGTCTATTTTACAAAAACTATAGAGTAACAGCAATGCATTCCATTACGTGGTACTCAGCTTAAAAGCTTTTTGCTACAGTATCAGTGCTTTGGCCTATGACCTTGGCATTTATCCAGCATGGTTGGTTTTTTTATTACCTTATACACAACCATACAATGGAACCTGTCAGCCAAATACTGCAAAATTAGAATTTCTAGTTTGTGTCTACGAGCGCCACTTTATTTCCAACACATTTCAAGGTAATCAGTCATAACCATTTTGCAAAATATTGGATTAGAATTGTGCTCGATTCATAGAAAACCCTTCAGTCCTTCAAACAATTCAACTGCCTTCACATTATAAAGCATTGCTTCTATTCCATACTGCCACCGTCTCCATTTTAAACAGTATTTTATATGGTAAGCTTTGTTTTACACCAGTAATATTACTACACAGCATATATTAGTAAATTATCATTCTGTGGAATGTTTATTTCAGACATGTTGTATGACAAGTAACTTATGCCAGCAATAAAAAACATGACTGCTGGATCTCATCAGCAAGCAAACACAATTTTATTATTAAATTTCATCTCAGGCAATAAAATGATATTAAAATTGGAATTCTATCCAACGAATCAGAGGAAAACTAATACAATTTTATGGCAATAATTTCAACATCAGCTTTATTAATTGCCTGAGGTGTCGCTAATTTTTATAGTTCATAAAAGTGTAATACAGTCCTTCATCTACAGGATCTTCTTCAATTGGCTCCGCTTCACACAGCAGCTTTGTAACTTGCAGGCATATTCAGTTGACGTTAGAATATGAATTAGTTCCATCTCCCTTAATTTGAACCCCACAGATTCTTGGTATTTATCTGAGAGCTCCAGGCATTAGACTAACAAATTAATCATCCAATGTAACTCTAACTATCAAATTATTCAATGAAAGAACACGCTTCAAAAAAATACCATTGTTGTCACTGGACATATTAATCTTCAATTGATCAGTTTTAACTCTCCACGTGCTGACTTCCTGTTCGAAGTATGCTCAGTTCTAAATGAAATAATGATGATGTAACATTTTTCCTCATGGACAGTGGAAAACAGTGTTGACAAAATGACTCAAAATTAAGGAAGCATCACTGTCTCTGGAAGCAGTTTAAATCCACTAAAAACTACCAGTCAGGTAAAATAGTGGAAATTAAAAGACTAATGTGCTTCTGTTAGTGGAATTTTAGAGAGCTCATGAATATCCTTAAGGTGATTGACAAAAGAACCAAAGGCGACATAAGTATCTGAAGGGAAAAAAAATTGCAGGGCTACAGGGAAAGGGTGGGGGAGTGGGACTAGCTGAGAGCTGGCACGGGCTCAACGGGCCAAATGGCCGCCTTCAGTGCTGTAACCATTCTATGATCCTTCATCAACTGATTCTGACACATTTTTAACAAGAAGTGAAATATTGCAATTGTATTTCCCGTTTGTAGAGAAACATTTTGTCTTGTTGATCCATTGGACTGTAATACTGAATACTGGTGAGGGCAATGGCTCCTCTGGGGCGTACAGCCAGAGCCAACTCCATGGCACCATGGGTGGCTCAGCTGTACAGGGGGAGAGGAGGAAGATCGGGAAAGCAATAGTGATAGGAGATTCAATAGTTAGGGGAACAGACAGGCGTTTCCGCGGCCGCAGGCATGACTCCAGGATGGTATGTTGCCTCCCTGGTGCCAGGGTGAAGGATGTCACTGAGTGGCTGCAGAACATTCTGAGAGGGAGGGTGAACAGCCAGAGGTCGTGGTCCATATTGGTATCAACGATTTAGGTAGAAAGAGGGATGAGGTCCTGCAGGCAGATTTTAGGGAGCTAGGAAAGAGATTTAAAAGCAGGACCTCAAAGGTAGTAATCTCCGGATTTCTCCCAGTGCCACGTGCTAGTGAGTTTAGAAATAGGAGGATGGAGCAGATGAATGTGCGGCTGGTGAGATTTTGCAGGAGGGGAGCTTTAGATTCCTGGGACATTGGGACCGGTTCTGGGGGAGGTGGGACCTCAACAAAGCTGGGACCAATGTCATCGCGGGGGAGTTTGCTAGTGGTGTTGGGGAGAGTTTAAACTAATTTGACAGGGGGATGGCACCAGGATGTAGTATTAGAAAGGAGAAAAAAGGTGCACAAAGGAGTGGGGGATACAGGTAGCACTAGAGTAAGAGATAGTACGGTATTAGGTGGGGTCAGACTAAGAGAAAATACAAGGAGGTCAAGATAGACTTACAGTACATATAAGTAAACACACAAAGTGTGGTAAATAAGGTTGGTAAGCTGCAAGCGCAAATCGCTACATGGGAATATAATGTTGTGACGATACTGGAGACATGGCTCAAAAAAGGGCAGGATTGGGTATTAAATATTCCTGCATATAAGGTGTTCAGGAAAGATAGGGAAGGAAAGAAAGGAGGTAGGGTGGTAGTATGGATTAAGGAGAACATTACAGTGCTGGAGAGAGAGGATATCCTGGAGAGATCAAGGACAGAATCTATATGGCTAGAGTTAAGAAATAATAGAGATGCCATTACACTACTAGGCATAATCTATAGGCCACCTACTAGTGGGAAGGATATAGAGGAGCAAATTTGCAGGGAAATTACAGAGAAGTGCAAGAACTATAGAGTAGTGATAATGGGGGACTTCAACTATCCTAATATAGACTGGGATGATAATAGTGTAAAGGGCAGAGAGGGGGAAGAATTTCTGAAGTGTGTTCAGGAGAACTTTCTTGATCAGTATGTTTCCAGCCCAACAAGGAAGGAGGCATTGCTGGATTTGGTTCTGGGGAATGAAGTGGGTCAGGTGGATCAAGTTTCAGTAGGGAAACATTTAGGGAACAGTGATCATAATATCATAAGGTTTAGATTAGCTATGGAACAGGACATGGAGCAATCTAGAGTAAAAATACTTAATTGGAGAAGGGACAATTTTAGTGGGTTGAGAATGGACCTGGCCCGGGTAAAGTGGAATCAAAGATTGTCAGGCAAAACTGTAATTGAACAATAAGCTGTCTTTAAAGAGGAGATGGTTTGGGTACAGTCGCGGTACATTCCCTCGAGGGGGAAAGGTAAGGCATCCAAAGCCAGAGCTCCTTGGATGATGAAAGAGATAGAGAGTAACACAAAGCAGAAAAAAGGGGCATATGACAGATGTCAGGTTGAGAATACAAGTAAAAACTGGGCTGAACACAGAAAATTCAAAGGGGAAGTGAAAATGGAAAGTAGAGGGGTAAAGAGGGGGTATGCGAATAGACTGGCAGCTAACATAAAAGGGAATCCAAGTCTTCCACAGGCATATAAATAGTAAACGGGTAGAAAGAGGAGGGATGGAGCTGATTAGGGACCAAAAAGGAGACCTACGCATGGAAGCAGAGGGCATGGCTGAGGTACTAAATGAGTACTTTGCATGTCTTACCAAGGAAGAAGATGCTGCCAAAGTCACAGTGAAAGAGGAGGTACAGGAAACTCTTTTTTATCTGGCACCGACGGGACCGGCATGGTGCCAGTTTATCAAAAAGTCCGGATTACAGAGAGGTACAGTTTAAAAGGTACGAGAGCTCCGTACACAGCAACAAATCCAGGCTTCCCTGTTGCTTAGCAACAGGTGCAGGAACTCCAGCCGCAGACCAAGCATCCCTGTTGCTTAGCAACAAGGGCAGTAACCCCGGTTTCACAGCCACAGATCCAGGAACAGCCACTAATATGAAGTAAAACGTACCTGAACCTACTCCTGGTTAACAGAGATTTCCGGTTATTTAGGTGCCGGTAAATTGAGAGTTTCCTGTAGTTGAAATACTGGATGGGATAAAAACTGATAAAGAGGAGGTACTAGAAAGGCTGGCTGTACTTAAAGTAGATAAGTCACCAGGACCAGATGGGATGCATCCTAGGATAGAAATCACAGAGGTACTGGCCATAATCTTCCAATCCTCCTTGGATACGGGGGGTGCTGCCAGAGGACTGGAAAATTGCAAACGTAACACCCTTGTTCACAAAAGGATGCAAGGATAAACCCAGCAACTACAGGCCAGTCAGCTTAACCTCGGTGGTGGAGAAGCTTTTAGAAATTATAATTCGGGACAAAATTAAGAGTCACTCAGGCAAGTGTGGATTCATTAAAGAAAGCCAGTGTGGCGACACGCCACCATTGGACATAATCCGCTCACGGCGGCACGGACAGTTTAAGCAGACGCCCCCAGCCGGGGGCCCTTTCCTCCAGCAACTTGTTTCCCGCAGGGACAGGCTGCCGGGAGCACTTCCTGTCTGGGAAGTATTTAAGTGGATGTGCGGGCTTTTCCAGTTCCTCTTTGCCATGAGGTAGAATAAAAGCAGTTGTGTTTTACTAGTTCTGGTCTCGACTCCCACGTTTGCCGCGGTATCTCAACACTGGTGACCCCGACACTCAGGACGAATCCTAAGCTAGCATGGCGGATACAAACGCAGTCACGGTTAAATTACCGGACTTTTGGGAGAACCTGGCCGAAGCCTGGTTTGTTCAAGCTGAGTCCAGATTCCGGCTGAAACACATTACAGTCGACGCCACAAAGTACGACTACCTCGTCTCCTCTCTCACCTATGCCATAGTCCCCAAGGTTTGGGCAGCGCTGCAGAATCCACCACCGGACGGCAAGTACGAACATCTGAAGGCTGCGCTCCTTAAAAAATTTCAAACGTCCTCTTACCAGCGCCACTGCCAACTCCTTGACCTCCCCGGCCTTGGTGACGCTTCACCATCAGACCTGCTTTCCCACATGCTGTCCCTCTCGGACGACAAAAACCCCAGCGCCCTCTTTCGCGCGCTTTTCATTCGGCAGCTCCCCGCCAGCATCCGCCCACTCATTGTGGAGTCTGGCTCCACGGACCTGAATGACATAACCGAAAAGGCCGACCGGCTGCTTTCTGCACAGTCCGCTCGCGACGTCACGCCCGACCTCACGGCAACGACCACGCGGTCTTCCCGGCCCACTAGGCCCAACCGCCCTACCACTCCGGGTCACTGCTACTACCACACCCGTTTTGGCGCTAGGGCCCAACGCTGCACGCCACCATGTACTTTCAAACCCCCCCCCCGCACCGGCCCCCGCGATGGCCGCGGGGCAAAAGGGGCCTCTACTGTACATCACCGACGACAGAACCAACCGCCGATTTGTGTGTGACACAGGGGCCCAGTACAGCATCACCCCCGCCTCCGCCCTCGAAATCCAACACGGCACACGGGGTATCACGCTGGCCGCAGCCAATGGCTCTGACATCCGCACATATGGCACCCGCATGGTCACGCTCGACCTCGCGGGCCGCCGCTACCGCTGGGAGTTCCTCACAGCCAAGGTCCTCTGCCCACTCATCGGCGCAGACTTCCTACACGCCCACGGCCTCCTTGTCGACATTCCGAGGCACCGCCTCGTCGACATCAACACTATGGCCCCCATCCCCGGCGCATTTACCCCAGCCCGTTCGGCCGGCCTGATGACCTACTGCCTCGCCAGAGCCACGGACGACTACTCGGCACTCCTAGCCGAGTTTCCCGCCCTCACTAACCCGACCTTTTCGGCCAAAGCCGCCAAACACGGTGTGGAGCACTATATCCCCACCACCGGCCCCCCAGTTCCTGCCCACGCTCGCAGACTCAACCCAGCCAAGCTGGAAATTGCGCGGGCCGAGTTCACCACCATGGAACAACTCGGCATCATCCGCCGCTCCAGCAGCCCTTGGGCCTCGCTCCTCCACATCGCCCCCAAGCCCAGCGGAGGCTGGCGCCCTTGCGGGGACTACCGCTGCCTTAACGACGCCACCACCCCCAACCGATACCCGGTGCCACACATCCAGGACTTCTCAGCCCGACTGGCCGGACGAACCGTCTTTTCCAAAGTCGACCTGGTGCGCGGTTACCACCAAGTCCCCGTACACACCGCGGACATCCCCAAAACGGCCGTCATCACCCCATTCGGCCTGTTCGAGTTCCTGAGGATGCCCTTCGGCCTCAAGAATGCAGCCCAGGCTTTCCAGCGCCTTATGGACTCAGTCCTCCGGGACCTAAACTTCCTATTCGTCTATCTAGACGACATTCTCGTGGCCAGCTCCTCCAAACAGGAACACCTCGAACACCTTCGCATCTTGTTCGGGCGCCTAGCCCAACACGGGCTCATCCTCAGCCCGGCGAAGTGCCAATTCGGCCTAACCAAGATCGATTTTCTCAGTCACCACATCACCCCTGCTGGGGCCGTCCCCCTGCCCAACAAGGTGCAGGCCGTCCAGCAATTCTCCCGCCCCACAACCATCAAGGGCCTCCAGGAGTTCCTCGGGATGGTGAACTTCTACAACAGGTTCATCCCCAGAGCGGCAGCCCTCATGAAGCCCCTATACGACTCCCTCCGAGGTAAATCCGGCAAGATGGACGTAGCCTGGACCACTGACACGTCAGCCGCCTTCGACGCCACCAAAAACGCACTCGCCGACGCCACCCTGCTCACGCACCGATGCCCGGGTCGTACTCACCATCGACGCCTCCGACCACGCGGTCGGCGCCGTGTTCGAGCAGTGGGTCAATGGCGCGTGGCAGCCACTTGCCTTCTACAGTCGCCAACTGCGCCCCCCGGAGGTCAAATACTCCACTTTCGACCACGAGCTTCTCGCGCTCCACCTGTCGGTCCGCCATTTCAGGTTCCTCCTGGAAGGCCGCCCCTTCACTGCGTACGTGGACCACAAGCCGCTCACATACGCGATGGCCAAGCACACCGAACCCTGGTCCGCTAGGCAGCAACGCCAGCTCGTGGCCGTGTCAGAGTTTACTACGGACATCCAGCACGTCTCCGGTAGAGACAACGTTGTCGCCGACTGCCTTTCCCGTCCCGCCATCTGCGCGAATCACCTCGCGGTCGACTACGCGCAACTAGCAGTGGCCCAGCTCACGGACCCAGACCTCCTCTCGGCAGCTACCAGCCTGCCAGGGCTACGCCTAGTCAAGGTCGCGCACGGGCCCGAAGCCACGGCAGTCACTTGCGACGTCTCACTCGGCCAACCCAGGCCGGTCGTCCCTGCAACCTGGCGCCGCCGCATCTTCGACGCGCTCCACGGGCTCTCCCACCCGGGTTCCCGTACATCTGTCAAACTCCTCTCCCAGCGTTTCATCTGGCGCAGCCTCAGCAGAGATGTTTGGACTTGGGCCACCTCCTGCCTCGCCTGCCAATGGGCTAAGGTACAGCTGCACACAAAAGCACCCCTGGGAGACCTCGAGGTACCCAGCCGCCGCTTCGACCACGTACACGTCGACATCGTCGGTCCCCTGTCGCCATCGCAAGGCCAAACTTATCTCCTCACGATGGTCGACCGCTACAGACGCTGGCCTGAGGCAGTGCCGCTGACCTCCACCACCACAGCCGACATCGCCAGGGCGTTCGTTAACACCTGGGTTGCGAGGTTCGGCGTACCGGCCGACATAACCTCCGACAGAGGCGCCCAGTTCACCTCCGAACTCTGGACGGCCACAGCACGCAACCTCGGGGTGACGCTCCACCGTACCACGGCGTACCACCCGCAGGCCAACGGGCTTTGTGAACGCTTCCACAGGTCACTCAAGGCCTCACTCCGCGCCGGCCTGCAGGACAGTACCTGGACTGACCGCCTACCGTGGGTGCTACTAGGCCTACGCACCGCGGTCAAGGAAGACCTCCAGTCCTCGGCAGCGGAGTTAGTCTACGGACAACCGCTGCGCGTCCCAGGCGAATTCCTTCCGGAGGCTACCACGCCTTGGTCGGCCGAACAGCAGCGGCTCAACTCTTTCTCTTCCACTCAGCAGTTCGCCCCACTTCCAGTCAACCGACACGGCGAACTCGCACCTCACGTCCCGCCAAATTTACAGCAGGCGCGCTTCGTCTTCGTGCGACACGACGCGCACCGCGGGCCCCTGCGACCCCCGTACGATGGACAGTACGAGGTACTACAAACCGGGGACAAGGTCTTCAAGCTGCGACTCGGCGACAGGGTCGACACAGTCTCCATCGACCGGCTCAAACCAGCACACACAGAACCAGGGGAACAGGTCCCCGTGGCCCGGCCTCCAACTAGAGGCCGTCCCGCCAGCAAGCCAGCGGCGAACCGCCCGGCCCCACCAACTAGACCGGCGACCACTCAGAGCCGCTGCGGCAGAACCATCAGACCATCGTCACGACTCGTCCACTCCTCCTAAGCGGATTCTGGGGGGAGCTCTGTGGCGACACACCACCACTGGACATAATCCGCTCACGGCGGCACGGACAGTTTAAGCAGACGCCCCCAGCCGGGGGCCCTTTCCTCCAGCAACTTGTTTCCCGCAGGGACAGGCTGCCGGGAGCACTTCCTGTCTGGGAAGTATTTAAGTGGATGCGCGGGCTTTTCCAGTTCCTCTTTGCCATGAGGTAGAATAAAAGCAGTTGTGTTTTACTAGCTCTGGTCTCAACTCCCACGTTTGCCGCGGTATCTCAACACCAGCATGGATTTCTTAAAGGCAAATCATGTTTAATTAACTTGATTGAATTTTTTGATGAGGTAACAGAGAGGGTTGATGAGGGCAATGTGGTGTATATGGACTTCCAAAAGGCATTTGATAAAGTGCCACAGAAATTGAAACCCATGGAATAAAAAGGACAGTGGCAGCATGGATACAAAATTGGCTAAGTGACAGGAAACAGAGTAGTGGTGAACGGTTGTTTTTCGGATTGGAGAAAGGTACACAGTGGTGTTCCCCAAGGGTTGGTACTAGGACCACTGCTTTTCTTGATATATATTAATGATTCGGACTTAGGTGTACAGGGCACTATTTCAAAATTTGTGGATGACACAAAACTTGGAAGTATAGTGAACAGTGAGGAGGATAGGGATAGACTTCAAGAGAACATAGACAGGCTGGTAGAATGGGTGGACACATGGCAGATGAACTTTAACGCAGAAAAGTGCAAAGTGATACATTTTGGTAGAACGAGGAGAGGAAATATAAACTAAAGGGTACAATCATAAAGTGGGTGCATGAACAGAGAGACCTGGGAGTATATGTGCACAAATCGTTGAAATTGGCAGGGCAGGTTGAGAAAGTGGTTAAAAACGCATATGGGATCCTGGGCTTTATAAATAGAGGCATTAATGGACTCGATTTTGCCAGGCCCGAGGAGGCGGGATTGGAAGCGTGTGAGTTGTGAGCGTGAGGCCCGATCCCGCCTCCGAGCAATTTTCCCAAATGCGTGTTTTCTGACCCCCTTTCCATCCCGCCTCCAAGAGGCGGGATAGGCCCTTAACAACCACTTAATTGCCTCTATAATCCCATTTTGAGAGGCCTTTCTGATTTTTAGATATTCCCCCCATCCTACACGCCTCCTCTGGAACACACCAGGTAATGCTGGCGACCTCACAAGTGGATTGCTTACAGCTGCAGCTCCACCATTACAAAGGAGTTTTCACCAATGATCATTTGCAGGTGGCAGAACTTTGTTGTTTCAGGTCTGGGAGAACTTTTAGCAGGCATACTCAGTGTTGTGGAAGTTTGGAGCCTGACACCCATCTCCAGTGTGACCTCCTTGGAAACCCCTCTCCCCACCTTGACTAAGCGCTTCCTCAACTGAGGCATATACCAAAAGCATGGTGACCATTTAATTCCTTTTTTCCTGGACATCAGATTCGGATGCAGAGCAGCCACGGCAGCAGCAGAACCATGAGCAACAGCAGCGCCAAGCTGCTAGTCACCCACCTGAAGATGCACAGGCTAGAAGGCGCCAGCGCGCAACAACATTGCTGCCCGGGATGCAAGGGACGCACTCATCCTGGCCAGATTTGCTTAGCCTGCACAATCAAACACTTTAGTCTCGCTCCTTCTTACCAGAGCATCGACAATGGACAAGAACCTACGGAATCCTATCACTCTGACCACCATTCTGACAATCGCAAGGCGCCCTAAGCCCTCAATGTGAAAGTCCCATTTGCGAAATGACACAGGCCACAATTTCAACAGTTTGACATCAAAACACTTTATAATACATTCACAATGATGGATGGTCCAAAAACAAAACAACACAGCACCCATGTGACTACCCTTGTGACTACTTGTGCTTTTTCTTCCTCTTAAGCGTGCTCCTACGCTTCCCCTGTGGCTTCAGCAGATGTGGAGGCCCCTTGCTCACTCTCTTGCTGCTCCTGTCTCGACACCTTTGGCGGGCATCCTCTGGGGTGGCGGGCGTCCTCTGGGGTGGTGAACCTGTGCGGGCTCGCCAACAGTCTGCTGCTCCTGTGGCTGTGCAGGGGCTGAGACGCCCATCTTAATTGGGCGAGGACACTGGTGGGGCTCTGACCGAGGGCTTTGCTGTGGCATGGTCATGTGAGTGCTTGGAGAGGAGCCCCCACTTCCTTGTTCTCTGCCACCAACATCCCTCTCATGGGTCAGCCCCACCAGAGCTAGCAAGTGGCTTGATAGCATGTTGCTGCACTGCAGGGGAACCATGAGGACCCGTTTCTGCACTGGAAGTTCTACTCCAGAGGACTTGCATGAAGGTCTGGTTTGTTTGCTCAATAGCTGACAATCGCTCCTCAAGAGATGTAATTCTATTCTGAACAATAACCCTGGCAACTAAGCTCCTCCATGGACATAGCCATCCTCTCCTCTACAGTAGCCAGTCTTACCATGGAGGTAGCCATCCTTTCCACAGAGGTTGCCATCCTTTCCGCGGTGATGCGTTCATGCGCCAATACCTCCACAAAGACTCTGCTCATGTTCGCGATGGACTCCTCCATTTGCTCCACACTCGCAGCGACCCTGGAGACAAAACCTGCCAGAGGCTCCTGCACCTGTTCCTGGAGTTCCAGCACCGCTCGCCTTCTGGATGGACCCGGAGGCACAGGGTCAACATGCAGCGGAGCCGAGCTGGCAGAGTCCTGCACCCTCCGACGAGGACTCTCCACTGACGTCCCTGTCTCCACCATCTGCTGATGCTCACTTGTGAGCTGTGATACACCAGGTGACCACACTACTCTATCTTGCGAATGTCCCACCGAGGTGTGAGTGTCTGCGCTGGTGCTGGGTGCGCTGAATTCTGCTGATGCTGCGCCCTCAGAGGTTACAGCTTCCTCTGAGGAGTCTGGAGGGTCAGGCTGTTCCTCCTGGACAGTGGGGACGGGGGCTTTCGATGGTCCTGTGGGGGAGTAAGGAAAGAGTCAGAGATGTGAGGCCAAGGTTACATGCACATTGAATAGTGCAGATGATCATAAGTGAATCTGTTAGAGCATCAGAATCATTATCAGTGACTCATGCTATGTCAATGAGAGAGATTCCAAATTATTCTGTCACCAGCTTGCTGTGATGCGCCCGTCTGTCCGTCCCCCACTTGGGTACCCTCCTTGATCCCAGCAATTTCCAGGGCCACCTCCTCCCAGGGGGTGAGCTGGGCTACTGAGGGTAGCCCTCCTCCTGTCATGGCTCTTTCCCTCTTATTGTGGGCTCCCTTTTCCAGCAATGAAGGACACAAGTGGAGTTTGAGTGAGGATGAAGGAGTGAGTGTAGAGAATCCATAGCATAGATGCTTAGAAGGAGACAAAGGACCCTCCCTGTGTGTTGAAAGTTGTTGTTGTCATGGCATCACAGTGATAGGGAGTGTGAGGGCTGCATGGTCAAATAGTTATGTGAATCTGACCATAGAGAAAGAGGGAATGGGTAAGGGTGCAGGGACGTAAGTGTCAAGTGGCATGTGGCGAAGGAGGTTGGCAAAGCAGAGTGCTGGTGAGGAGAGGTGATGGGGATCAGATTGATGGTGATGGGAATGTCATACTCACTTTTCCTGTGCGGAGAATGTCATGAAACCTCTTCCTGCATTGCAGCCAGGTTCTGCGGCTCAGCGAGATGGAGTTGACCTCCTGGGCCATTTGGTGCCACACAGCTTTTTTCTACTGGGATGGCTTTTTTCTCCCTGAGGAAGGGAAGAGCACCTCCTTATTACAGCTGGCTCTGTGCACCAGAGCTTGGAGGGAGGGCTCATCAAACCGAGGAGCACACTTTTGCTTGATCGTTGACATTTTCCGCAATTCAACTCCTTCATATAAATTGCAGAGCCTTTGCAGTCTCCAGAAGAATCAAGGCTGCATGCAGGCCTTAAATCCAACAGCATTGATGATGTCATCGGAGGCGACTTTCTGTATGAAAAGACTCATTGGGCCATTAGTTCCCTCACGCAGGAAATCAATTGCCCAATTAGGGGAAAATCCCACTTTTTCAACACATCACTTAGGAGTCAGGGTCCTGACACGATTCCCACCTGACAAGCCCCAGCCCACCCACTCTGACAAAATCCAGCCCATAGAGTTCAAAAGCAAGGAAGTTTTGATGAACCTTTATAAAACACTGGTTCGGCCACAACTGGAACAATGGGCCGGATATTCCGATCCCTACTGGTGTGTGCGCGCTGTGTACCCACCCGTAGGGACATCGGAGATGCCGGTTTCAGGCATGCACCGTGCATGCGCTAGAAACCGGCATTTCCGATCTGTCAAGAAAGCTCGACAGATCCTCCGGCTGCCCTGGAGAAGGGCCTCTGCGGGCGGAGAGTTTCGCTTTTTGGAGACCCACCGCCAGCAGAAAACCCTTACAATTCTTATGCCTGGTAAAAGCAGGCACAAGGCCTGCTTTTACCAGGATAAGAGTTGAAAAAAGTAAAAAAAAAAATGTTTCACTTATTTATGATTTATCATTTAAAAATACTTTAAAAAAAAGGTACGTTTATTTTTAGCCCCGTAAAAAACTAATTTTTTTTTCCGAAAAATTAAATTTTTGTTCAAGTCATTTTAAAAATGTGATTTAAAAAAAAAATTATTTAAAGTTTTACTATGTTTTGGGGGTGATCTCCATTCATATATTTGACAGGCCTTCCTGTCAAATGTATGAAGGGAGATTCCCTTCTGTGATTGGTTCCCCATGGCCCACGTGATCCCAGGGACGCTGCGAACTACATGTGCCCCTGGGATACGTGGGCCCTGTGCACCTGCAGTTTGCAGAGGCCCAGCAACAGAACTCTGCGCCTCCCGGGAGCCCTCAGGCAAGGGCGCAGATTTTTCTAGATCGCAGTTGATGTGCCTCAATAATTCCGAGACTCGATGTTAGCGAAACAAAACAAGGCTTTTATTAACTTAGAAAGTAACACGTAAGAGAGAGAGGTATCTTCCTTCTGGAGACTGAGGCCAGACTGAGCTAGCTTACAAAAGGGGCCAGGTATGGGCGGAGCCCTACACACACAGCACATTCCAGCACATTCCAATAAACAATACAATGAGGACTGGGGGAAGGGAAATGACACTGAAACCGACCACAGTCACAGGCAGTGATGAATGGAATATTTCATCACAGCAGTCCTCCGCCCGCGGGAGGCCTGCGATCGGAATATCTGGGCCATTGTAACCAATTCTGCGTACAGCACTTTAGGAAGGATGTGAAAGCTTTAGAGAGGGTGCAGAAAAGATTTACAAGAATGGTTCCAGGGATGAGGGACTTCAGTTACATGGGGTAGGCCATTCGGCCCTTCGAGCCTGCTCCGCCATTCAATGAGACCATGGCTAATCATCCAAATTCAGTACCCTGTCCCTGCCTTCTCCCCATATCCCTTGATCCCTTTAGCCTTAAGAAATATATCCAACTCTTTCTTGAATATATTTAATGAACTGGCCTCCACCACCCTCTGTGGCAGAGAATTCCACAGGTTCACCACTCTCTGGGTGAAGAAATTCCTCATTTCAGTCCTAAATGGCTTACCCCTTATCCTTAGACTATGACCCCTGGTTCTGGACTCCCCGGCCATCAGAAACATCCTTCCTGCATCTAGTCTGTCCAGGCCTGACAACATTTTATAGGTTTCGATGAGATCCCCTCTCAATCTTCTAAACTCCAGTGAGTATAAGCCCAATCGACACAATCTCTCCTCATACGTCATTCCTGCCATCCCAGGTATCAGCCTGGTGAATCTTCGCTGCACTTCTTCCATGGCAAGAACATCCTTCCTCAGGTAAGGCGACCAAAACTGCACACAATACTCAAGGTGCGGTCTCACCAAGGCCCTGTACAACTGTAGCAAGACATCCTTGTTCCTGTACTCGAACCCTCTTGCTACGAAGGCCAACATACCATTTGCCTTCTTAACCGCCTGCTGCACCTGCATGCTTACCTTCAGCGACTGGTGCACAAGAACACCCAGGTCTCTCTGCACTTCCCCTTCTCCCAATCTATTGCCATTCAAATAATAATCTGCCTTCCTGTTTTTGCCACCAAAGTGGATAACCTCACATTTATCCACATTATAGTGCATTTGCCATGTTTCTGCCCACTCACCCAACCTGTCCAAATCATACTGGAGTTTCACGACATCCTCCTCACAGCTAACCCTCCCACCCAGCTTTGTGTCATCTGTAAATTTGGAGATATTACATCCAATTCCCTCGTCCAGATCATTAACATATATTGTGAACAGCTGGGGTCCTATGACCGATCCTTGCGGTACCCCACTAGTCACTGCCTGCCACTCGGAAAACGACCCGTTTATTCCAACTCTTTGCTTTCTGTCCGCCAACCAGTTCTCTATCCAAGTCAATACCTTGCCCCCAATCCCATGTGCCTTAATTTTGCACGCTAATCTCTTATACATAAGGTGTGGGACCTTATCAAAAGCCTTCTGAAAGTCCAAATACACCACATCCACTGGTTCTCCCTTATCTATTTTACCAGTTACATCCTCAAAAAATTCCAGTAGATGGGGTTGTTCTCCTTAAAGCAGAGAAGATTGAGAGGAGATTTGATAGAGGTGTTCAAAATCATGAGGGGTCTAGGCAGAGTTGATAGAGAGAAACTGTTCCCATTGGCGGAAGGGTCGAGAACCAGAGGACACAGATTTAAGGCGATTGGCAGAAGATCCAAAGGCGACATGAGGGAAAACTTTTTTATGCAGCGAGTGGTTATGATCTGGAATGCACTGCCTCAATCGTGGCTTTCAAAAGAGAATTGGATTAGTACCTGAAGGAAAAAAATTTGCAGGGCTACGGGGAAAGGGCGGTGGAGTGGGACTAGCTGAAGTGCTCTTGCAGAGAGCCGGCATGGGCTCAATGGGCCAAATGGCCTCCTACTGTGCTGTACCCATTCTATGATTGTAGGTAACAGAATATGATTAAAAGAGCTAAATATTCTTGAATTACATCAGCTTGTAGGGTCACAAAGATCTGTTCATGAAGTGAGGTAAAAATATTTCTTACCTGATAAGTACGCCAGTTGTCCTAATAGCAAATGCTATTCAAAAATATCACATTGGTTCAAGAAAGAAAGGGGATCACTTGCAGCTACATTGGATGATCAAAGTACTGTAAGTGTCAAATTATGGATAGCTATTTTTCATCTAATACTTACATTAACTGTAACAATACATTACATTACAGCATTATTACATACCAGCACAGAATAGCTGGATGAGGGTTTTTGTATACATTCCCTTACCTGATAAGTTCTCAAATTCAGATGATTTTAACCCGACTCGCTCAGCAGAAACCTGGCGGGTGGGCAGTTAAAATCACCCTGGCTCTTACCTGTCTGAAAACCGCCATGATCGCAACATCCGCAATTTTAACCTGCTCTCCTGAGCAGGCAGCAAGGACACACACCCGGAGCCAACAGGGTCTTTCTTTACATACGCATGCTGCGGCCTGATGTTGTCATTGAGACCCGACTGTTATTTTAACTCAGGCCTGAGCGAGGAATTCACCTGGAGTTAAAATCGGGGCCAATGGTTCTTGTGGGTAGCGAAACTAAAGCACTGGGAGAACAATCAATAGAACATAAGAAATAAGAGCAGGAGTAGGCCATTCAGCCCCTCGAACCTGCTCCGCCATTCAATAAGATCATGGCTGATCTTCTACCTCATCTCCACTTTCCTCATATCCCTTGATTCCCTTAATATCCAAAAATCTATCAATCTCTGTCTTAAATACTAGCTGGGGGTGCCCGGCGTTGCCAGGGCAATTTTGGGCCATGCGGTCTCCCTGCCTCTGTCTGTCCCCCCTCTCTCTCCCTCTCCCCGTCTCCCTGTGCTGTCCTCTCCCTCCCTCCCCTCTCCCTGCCTAGCGCCTGAGGCCCGGTGCCGTTGTGATACCGGCCGTGCGGGGCCTAGCGCTTCAGGGCCGAGACGGACCCGAGCTGAGATCCCCCGCGGATCACGTGGCTGACGGCCGGCCGCTGCCGCTCCCCCGACCGCTGTGTGTGTCGGCCGAGCGGTTGCGAGGCACGGCCCGAGTGAGCCCAACTTACCTGCCGCTCCGGCGGGGCGGGAGCGGGATCCACAATGTGGATGTTTCTTTTGCTGCTGCTGTCCTTGTGGGGATGGAAAAAATGGCGGCGAAGTTTAGGGAGACTGGAGGATTAGGACCCGCCCGTGACACACTGATTGGTCAACCATCAGGTGAGTGAACTGTAGGATTGGTCAAGCAGCATGTCACTCAACGCTAATGAGAGGTAGGATTGGTCAACTGCTAATGAGTGGATTTTTGAGGATTTTTGAACGTTTTTTGTATACTGTCCAATCAATTTTTGTCTGACGAAAAAGTAAATACGCATACGAGAGTCCCCTAATGATAAGCTTTCTTTCAATATAACATACGTGTAGGTACGCTCTATAACTTTTGATTGTATAGCCGGACAGAGAGAGAGACAGAGAGAGAGAGAGAGAGAGAGACAGACAGGGAGACAGACAGAGAGATAGACAGAGAGACGTACCGGTTTATATATATAGATACTCAATGACTGAGCCACCACAGCCCTCTGGGGTAGAGAATTCCAAAGATTCACCACCCTCTGAGTAAAGAAATTTCTCTTCACCTCAGTCCTAAATGGCCAACCCCTTATTCCGAGACTGTGACCCCTGCCAGGGGAAACATCCTCCCAGCATCTACCCTGTCAAGCCCTGTAAAAATGTTGTATCTTTCAATGAGATCACCTCTCATTCTTCTAAACTCTAGAAAATAGTCTACTCAATCTCTCCTCATAAGACAATCTCCACATCCCAGGAATCAGTCTGGTGAACTTTCGTTGCAACCCCTCTATGGCAAGTATATCCTTCCTTAGGTAAGGAGACCAAAACTGTACAGAGTACGACAGGTGTGGTCTCACCAGGGCCCTATATAATCTTTACTCAAATCCTATTGCAATAAAGGCCAACATATCATTTGCTTTCCTAATTGCTTGCTGTACCTGCATGTTAACTTTCAATGATTCGTGTACAAGGACACCCAGGTCCCACTGAACACCAACATTTCCCAATCTCTCACCATTTAAAAAATACTCTACTTTTCTATTTATCCTACAAAAGTGGATAACTTCACATTTCTCCACATTATATTCCATTTGCCATGTTCTTGCCCACTCACTTAGCCTGTCTATATCCTCTTAAAGGCTCTTTACATCCTCCTCACAACTTACATTCCCACCTAGCTTTGTATCATCAGCAAACTTGGATATATTACATTTGGTCCCCTCATCCAAATCATTGATCGATTGTGAATAGCTGAGGCCAAAGCACTGATCCTTGCGGTACTCCACTAGTTACAGCCTGCCAACCCGAAAATGACCCGTTTATGCCTACTCTCTGTTTTCTGTCCATTAACCAATCCTCAATCCATGCTAGTATATTACCCCCAATCCCTTGAGCCCTCATTTTGTTTAATAACCGCTTGTGTGGCAGCTTCCATACATTTCTCAGTGACCAGCTGATTATAGCAACAGAGGAGGAACCTGAAATCAAATTATCTGCCATCAGTCTTGGCACTCAACCAAACGAGGAAGGGGAAAATAAATAAATTGAAAAACAACAACTTCCATTAATATAGCACCTTTAATGTAGGTGAACGCCCCAAGGCACTTCACAGGAATGTAAACGAACAACAAATCTAGAAATTTGCAACAACCTTGGGCAAAGAGGTAGGTTTTAAGGAGGATCTTAAAGGAGGATAGGCAGAGAAGTTTTGAGAGAGAATGCCCGAGCTTAGGGCCTAGATAGCTGAAGACACGGCCACCAATGGTGAGGTGAAGGGATCGCAGGGGTGCACAAGAGGCCAGAATTGAAGGAATGCAGAGTTCTTGGAGGGTTGAAGGGCTGGAGGAGGTTACAGAAAAAGGGAGCGGTGAGGCCATGGAGAGATTTGAACATGAGAATGAGGAATTTCAAATTTGAGGCGTTGGTGGACTGGGAGCCAATGCAGATCAACGAGCTCAGGGGTGACGGGTGAGCGGGATTTGGTGCGGGTTAGAATGTGAGCAGCAGAGGTCTGGATGAGCTGAAGTTGTCCCAAAATGCTTTACAGCCAATTGAGTACTTTTGAAGTGTAGTCACTGTTATAATGTAGGAAACACGGCAGCCAATTTGTTTTCGTAATGTTGATTGAGAGATAAATATTGGCCAGGACACTGGGGAGAACTCCCCTTCTCTTCAAAATAGTGCGATGGGATGTTCCATTTCCATTTGAGAGAGCAGACGTGGCCCTCAGTTTAACATCTCATCCGAAAGACGGCACCTCCGACAGTGCAGCATTCCCTCAGTTTATGGACTGTGGAAGATGGGAGACCAGCCAGGATATCATTGGAATATTCAAGCCAGGAGGTAACAAAAGCATGGATAAGAGCTTCAACAGAAAAAAGAAAGACTTGCATCGAATGTCTCAAAGCGCTTTACAGCCAATGAAGTACATTTTATTTTTGAAGTGCAGTCACCGTCGTAATGTAGGAAACGCAGCAGCCAATTTGCGCACAGCAAGCTCCCACAAACAGCCAAATGATAATGACCAGATAATCTGTTTTTATTATGTTGATTGAGGAATAAGTATTGGACAGTACATCGGGGATAACTCTCCTGCTCTTCTTCAAAATAGTGCCATAGGATCTTTTACATCGACCTGAGAGAGCAGATGGGACCTCTTATCCGAAAGACAGCACCTTTGACATTGCAGTACTCCCTTGGCACTGCACAGGAGTGTCAGCCTAGAAATTTTTGTGCTCAAGTCTCTGGGGTGGGACTATGAACCCACAACCTTCTGACTGAGGGGCGAGGGTGCTACCAGCTGAGCCACAGCTAACACAAAATCTTTCATATTTTTGACAAACACATGTTAATTATATTGCCATTAATGCAGCATAAATCTATTAAGTGAAAACTTATTCACCATATGAAAATCATTAGCAATATCCATTTTATTTGTAATTCACTGAAGTCCAGTATTCACAAGAATATCCTGTTGGATGTCATATCACAATAAACATTTAAAGCAGTTTTATCAAGAACATTTTGTTTAAAAACGTTTTGAAGAGGGCAGAAGATTTTTTTTTCATGTAATAGGTTATTAAAAGATGGAATCTATTACCACAAGGAGCTTTTGAAGCTAAGTCATGAAATTTAAGAGGGAATTAAAAGTAACAAAGAAAAACATTAAAGGGTATGGGGAAAGAGCAGAGAAATGGTTATTGAATAGACATCTTCAATATAAAGCTACCACCAGCCCAGTGCGATGGGATGAATAGCCTTCATCTGTGCTGAAATTTCTATGACTATGAAAATAGTTAATTTAATTTTAAAAGATTACATTTCAGGCTACACAGAGGTGGGCAATTGTGCCTCTCTTAGAGTCCCATGCATTTTGAAGATGGATAAGTAGGATTCATTTATATGATGAGTGGCAATGAGTGCTATTTCCTGTTATGCTATTACAGGACTTATGATTAGAAATCTTGAAGCAAGACGATTTTTTTTGCTCTCAAAATGGATAAATCTTCATCACAATTCGTCGGGGGAAAAATTGGGTGGCGTCCCTTTTGGGGCTAATTTTAGCGCCCCGAAAAAGTTAGCGCCCCTCCGCCGTAAATTCAGTAGTAGCGCCTCAAGCAGGAGGTGGGGCGCTACTGGAAAGCTTGGGGCGCTACTACTCAATGTCGCAGCACCTACTGAATAACATGCACTGAATAAAATAGATCTCATGAATCATCCTTCCCCAAAAGCCTTGAAATGTACCATCACAGCTTGTATGCCTGACCAATTTACCAACAGTGTAGGATGCCCTTTTGGATCCATAGAAGTATTTACATTCACACTAAAGGTTTCAAAATGCAAAGGTGTTGACAAAAAACTGTTGGTACATCCATGGTTTAATCAGAATATGTGATGGTATTGAATAGAATACCAACTAAAATAACCAATGAAGAATTATACTCAGGACATGCTATCTAACCTAACAGATTTCCTTAGCCTGCTGGTAAACACGGAAATTCCTGCCTCCCTAGGCTGACCAAGGCATAAACATTTAAAAACAATCTTAAATTAAAAAACCCCAATTTGTCTGAACTTCCAAACAGGAATGCTGCTGGACAGAATAATACTAATGGTTCTGCACTCAACAGAATTTGCATATTAAACCACTGTTTATTCCATGGCAGCAGCCTTAGCCACCTATTAGTGAAGAACTTTGAACACAATGAACACATCAAGCAGGTAACCATCTGCATAGCATGTTTTTGAAATGGCCTTTTGCATACCAGACTGTAATATGTATATTCTATAGCCCGCAGATATAAATAACAGCAATTCATAGTTAAAATAGCCAGTTGCCTGTCCAAACACTGACATATATAACCTTAATTACTGTTTGACTGAAACTTTCCATTGGTCACACTCTTAAAGATCTGGGGAACCAAATTGGGCTCTGTAACGCCCATGTTTTGGGCATTACGAGGCCTCGTAAACTACAGAAATGGCATCCACAATGCGTCCGCGCACACTTCCAATGGAAAGCGCACCAGCGCCATCTTTGTAAAGGGGCTTGCGCGCGAATACCTAATGACTGCCGGCAGCAATCAGAGCAGACAAGCATGACAACAATCAGCAAGTAATGCAGATTTGACACCAGCGCTGCCATTTTGGATCTCCAGACCACGTCCTCTCTTAACCTTGCACAGCTGAACACGGCATTAAACGGCATGAAGGACCCCCCATCAGTACTATTTAAAGGGATCATCAACTACTTACAGGTTCGTTGCTGGATCATTCCTTCTAGCTGTTGCTGCAATTCTATGCATTTTGGGTGCTTTTCCATACTTGTTAAAAGTTTTAATAATCTACAGGGAGTGGTCTGGCTGGTGCTGAAGTACTTTCTTGGTGACATAAAGGGGGAAAAAATGAGTCGCGCCCCCTTTGGGGCGCTAACTTCACTACTTTTAGTGCCCTGAAAAAAATAGCATCCCCCCTGGCCAAAATTTACCGGTAGCGCCGCAAGAGGGAAGCGGGGCGCTACTGGAAGTGTCCCGCCTCCCTCTTGAGGCGCTGTGAGTGAATATCGCGGCATTACGTGCCGCATGTCCACGCACTGTGGCACGTTGCACCGTGGTACTGCAGGCCTTCCTCCCCTTCTTAAAGGGGAGGGACCTAGCGCAGCTGGGCCACCAGGGACCGGAGTGCCAGCAAAAGAGCCCGGCACGCAAGAGAAGTGCCGGGCTCAAGGAGTGCAGCCAGCACTCCATGATGGGGCTTCAGAGGAGGCTGGGGACGGCAGAGGGGGCAGGTGCCAGCAACAAAAATAGCTGCCCGGCACCTCCCCGTTAATTTGCGCTGCCCCAGCTGCAGGTTGGCCCCCCTGACCCATCAGACATAGCGTCCGGCGGTAAGTCAGGGGTCGCTACTGAAGATCGCGGCTGGGACATCATCGCCGGCGGCGCAGCGCCACAGGGTGCTAACCGCTACCGCCACCACTAACCGCCCGCTGAACTTCGCGGGAGGCGTTGCCGGTGCTGCGCCCAGGCGCTAGTTACTTTGCGCCCCGTTAACGCCCTCTTATGGCTAACGGGAGGCACAAAGCAACAGAATTTTTAGGCCAAAGGCTTTTGCACAACGATTACTTCCAGACATGGGTGGCCTAGTAGGGTTTACTCTTGGCATTCAGCATGACTGGGTGAATGAGCAGAGGCCAAGTTCCTAGAAGAGGAAGGTGGAGGAGGGGAAGAAGGGCTCTCAGCAGGAGGCCATATACACAGAGAGTGCTTAGGGAGCAATTCTCTGACCTAAACCTCAGTGACAGCCAATGCTTGAGACGTCTGCGCTTCACTGAAGAGCTTTCGACTGAAATCTGTCACAACTCCAACCTCAGAGCAGGGCAAGGATCACATTGCCTGTGGCTGTCAAGGTCATCGTGGCTCTGAACTTTTATGCATCTAGCTCCTTCCAGGCTGCTGCTGGAGATATGAGCAACATCTCTCAGTTTGCAGTACACTGCTGCATAAGGGAGGTCACTCAGGCTCTCCATGCAAAGAGAGATAACTTCATCTCATTCCTTCGTGCCAGAGACAAGCAGGCAGAGCTGTAATGTATGTACCTTTAAGGGGAGAACTACTTTTTACAGCTCCTGTATACTGTAGTACCGGCAGTGACCACACCTGTATATAAACCCTGAGTGGTGATGTGTACAGTTAGTTCTAGAGTAACCCTCATTCAGTAAACACCTGTTGTACCATTTCTCCTGCAGTCTGTGTCTTATTATACACAGACACAACATTGGCAACGAGCAGATTCGCACCTACCTGCAACGCTGCATCACCTCCCAGGGATTCGCTCCTGGAGAACAGTGGAAGGAGGTCGAGTCCAGAAGCACGGGCGTCGACCACGGGCAACCGCCCAGTCATCCAGCGGAGATTTGAGCATCGCAGGGGAGGCTGTCGAGAGCCAGGCTTGGCTTTCCAGTCACGGTGGTCCAGCAAAACGGGCTGGCAACAGGTACTGCGCAGACCCTTCCCAGACAGCGGCGACTAGAGCCGGCCGAGCGGCACAGAAAAAGGACGAGCAGCGTCGATGGGGGAGAGAGAGAGGGCAGAGCGCACAGGGCGCAGCCGGTGTTCAGGACTGAGCGGCGTCAACAGGGAGAGAGACGAGGGAGAGCAGAGCACAGCCGGTGTTCAAGGGCCGAGCAGCGTCAACGGGGGAGAGGCGCGCAGGAAAACGCGAGGCGCTGCCATTGCCACGAGGACCACAGAGAGCGGCATTGGCAGCAGCGCAGGAGCAGCGCACGAAACCCACAGGGCGTCGCCATTTGCCACGAGGACCGCCGAGAGCGGCGTTGGCAGCAGCGCGGGAGACGCCATTTTAAGCCGCAGCGGGGAAGAAAGGAAAGCGCGGGAGACGCCATTTTAAGCCGCAGCGGGGAAGAAAGGAAAGCGCGGGAGACGCCATTTTAAGCCAGTCTAACCACGCCCAAAAATGCCGAAGAGTGGCAGTATCACAGCGTTCGACAATGAAGTCAAAGATTGGACGACATATGTCGAATGCATAGAAGTATACTGCAAGGCGAATGAAGTGCCAGATAACAAGAAAGCGCTGGTATTGTTGAATTCAATGGGTGCAAAAATGTATGGCTTACTACGAAACCTAGTAACCCCAGAGAAGCCAGTAGAAAAGGATTTTGAAAACATAGTGTCAATCCTACAGGACCACTTAAACCCCACACCGCTGCTGATAGCAGAAAGATTTAAGTTTCTCAAAAGGAACCAGCATAAAGATGAAAGTAATGCTGAGTATTTAACGGAACTGCGCAAGCTATCGAAACACTGCCAGTTTGGAACGGGACTAGCAGATACTTTAAAGGACAAGTTTGTGTGTGGGCTTCAAAGTGAAGGAACCCAGAAACGGCTTCTATCAGAAAAGGATCTTACGCTGGACAAGGCTTTCAGCATTGCAGTATCACACGAAGCAGCAGCACGGGGCGCTGCAGAGATACAACGGAGACCGCAAGAATATGGCACAAATGAAATGTCATATGGAACAGTGAAGTGCTATCGCTGCAGCAGAACAACACACGACCATAATGATTGGTGGTTCAAGGACAAAGTGTGCAGACAGTGTGGAAAAGTAGGACACATAGCAAGAGTCTGCAGGTCGGGAAAGAAAACCAGCAGCAAGAAATCTCCACAGGAGAAGTACAAGAAGGTACATAAGGTGACGGAGAGTAGTTCAGATGAACAGAAGAGTGATACAGACTACGGAAGCAAGGAGCTGGGTTGTCTGAAACTACATAATGTGATCAAAACGGAGGATCACCAAACTATCTGGGTCAAGCTCAAGATAGCAGGAGTCCAAGTGAAAATGGAATTGGACACAGGATCAGCCCTACTAGTCATAAACCGAAGGGACTACAAGCGGCTATTCTCACATATACCCTTGAGAGATACAAAGATTGTCTTGAAGACGTACACGGGGCAAAAAGTCTACCCCAAAGGAAAAATAAGGGTGAACGTTATATATAACAGCAAGGAAACACAAAAAATGGACCTATATGTATTGCCAGATGGAGGACCACCACTACTAGGACGTGAATGGATCCGGAAGATACAGCTAGATTGGCATTCCATACAAGCACTGACTGTAGATGCCAAAAAGGATGACGACGTCACACCTGGACGACTGTCAAAAATGCTAACTGACGCACAAGTGTTCCAGCAGGGACTCGGAACACTAAAAGGCACAACAGCGATGATCAAAATAGAGGAAAATGCAAGCTCAAAGTTTTTTAAGGCAAGACAGGTACCTTATGCGATCCGCCCAGCCGTCGAAGCAGAGCTGGAAGGTTTGGAACGTTTAGGAGTACTGTCCAAAGTGGACTGGAGCGAGTGGGCTATACCCATCGTTCCTGTAATGAAGAGGTCGTTGAGTAATACGCCTGGGGAACCAAAGAAGGTTCGCATCTGTGGGGACTTTAAGGTGACAGTGAACCCACTCCTTCACACTGTACAATATCCGCTTCCGCGGATTGAAGATATTTTTGCCTCGCTATCGGGAGGGAAACGCTTCACTAAGATTGATTTGGCCCAGGCGTACCTGCAAATGGAGGTAGAAGAAGCCTCGAAACAGTACCTCACGATCAACACTCATAAAGGTCTCTACCAATACAACTGGCTGGTGTTCGGGGTAGCATCAGCTCCGGCTATTTGGCAAAGGGCAATGGAACAAGTCCTGCAAGGGATTCCAGGGACCCAGTGTTATTTGGACGACATCCTGGTCACGGGCGAAAATGACAGTGATCTCCTCGCCAACCTGGAGCAGGTGCTCACTAGATTGAAGGAATATGGGCTCCGAGCTAATCGCCACAAATGCGAGTTTTTCCAGAAGCAGATCTCGTATTGTGGCCACGTTATTGATAAAGAGGGGTTACATAAGTCCCCTGAAAAGATTGAGGCAGTAGTCAAGGCTCCAGCGCCGGAAAATGTGTCACAACTGAGATCGTTCCTCAGGCTGGTGAACTACTACCATAAGTTCTTGCCGAATTTGTCTACCGTACTACACCCACTGAACACCCTACTGCAAACGGGGGTACCATGGAAGTGGAGTGACGAATGTTAACAAGCTTTCCAGAAGAGCAAAGCATTGATCATATCAAAAGAGGTGTTGGCTCATTTCAACCCAGCACTACCAATTCGGTTGGCGTGTGATGCATCACCCTATGGCATTGGAGCGGTGCTGTCGCACAAATTCCCTGACGGCTCGGAGAAGCCAGTAACCTTTGCGTCTAGGTCACTCTCAGCCGAGCGTAACTACGCCCAGATTGACAGGGAGGCCCTCGGCCTAGTGTGGGGAGTGAAAAAATTCAATCACTATCTGCACGGGCAGAAGTTCACCTTGCTGACTGACCACCAACCACTTGTCTCCATCTTTAATCCAAAGAAGGGCGTTCCAGTGATGACCGTGCAACGGCTACAACGATGGTCCCTTTTTCTAGGGGCGCACCAATATGAAATTGAGTATAAGGGCACGAAACAGCATGGAAACGCTGATGGGCTATCACGCCTGCCACTGCCTACTGCGGAGGAAGCACCAGCAGTGGATCCTGTCGAAATATTTCATTCGACTATAATTGAATGCTTGCCAGTAACTAACGCTGGTATAGAGAAGGAGACCCAAAATGACCCGACACTGTCTTGGGTATATGATTTGACGGTGAAGGGATGGCCAGCACATGGCGACTCACTGTTGCCAGCATTCTCATCCAGAAGAGAACAGCTGTCAGTATGCCAGGGGACCTTGATGTGTGGATCCCGAGTGGTAATTCCACCCAAGTTAAGGGAGAGAGTGCTCAATGAGCTTCACGAAGGTCATCTGGGAGGGCTGAAAATGAAAAGCCTTGCTAGGGCTTATGTGTGGTGGCCGGGAATCGATCAGCAAATCGAGGACCTGACAAAGAGCTGCTCAGGATGCCAGAAGGTCCAAAATGCACCACCACATGCCCCTCTACACCCATGGGAGTGGCCCTCATCTCCATGGCAATGGGAGCATATTGATTTTGCTGGTCCATTCATGGACTCAATGTTTTTAATAGCCGTGGATGCGCACTCGAAATGGCCTGAGGTGATCAAAATGTCCTCCACCACCACGGAGAAAACTATTGCAGTCCTACGGACCATTTTTGCCAGGAACAGCTTGCCAGAGCAGATTTGCTTTGATAACGGACCACAATTTGTGTCCGAAGAGTTTCAAAGATTTATGAAAAGGAATGGGGTAAGGCATTACACATCCGCCCCGTATCATCCAGCCACAAATGGATTGGCTGAGAGGTTCGTACAAACCTTTAAAAAAGCAGTAAAGGCCATGTGCGATGACGACATTCCACTGCAGCATAAGGTGGACAATTTCCTGTTAGCCTACAGAAATGCGACACATGCAGTCGCCAACCAGGCCCCTGCCATGATGTTCTTTAACCGAAGGTTGAGATCTCGTCTGGATTTGCTCAGGCCAAATGTACAAAGAGATGTTGAGAGTAGGCAATTCCAGCACATCAATGAGAAGCCGACAAGGAGCTTCAATGTAGGGCAACCAGTCTTGGCCCGCGACTACCGAACAGAGAAATGGCAACCAGGAACGATATGCACACGGCAGGGGCCACTAATGTACACAGTGGATGTTGAGGAGAACATTGTGAGATGCTATGCTGACCAGGTCCTAGAGTCACAGGAACGAGTCAACCCCATGTCTCGCCCATATGTACCTGGTGATGAACACAACGTACAGGTAGCATCTACCCCAGAAACAGTAGCATCGGAAGCGGATGAACCAATCGACGACAGGGGGCCAGAATCGCCTCCGCACCAAGAGCAAGACACTCGGGAAAGGCGCTATCCAGAAAGGATCAGGAAGCCTCCCCAAAGACTGAATTTATAAATAGACTATTTTCAGCTAATGTTGCATGTTAAAAGTGTTAATTGTAATTAGTTTGATATTTAATTGTTAAATGAGTGTTATGGTACTGTTAATCTAAAAGGGGAGGAATTGTAATGTATGTACCTTTAAGGGAGATGACTACTTTTTACAGCTCCTGTATACTGTAGTACCGGCAGTGACCACACCTGTATATAAACCCTGAGTAATGATGTGTACAGTTAGTTCTAGAGCAACCCTCATTCAGTAAACACCTGTTGTACCGTTTCTCCTGCAGTCTGTGTCTTATTATACACGAGGGCCACTGGCTCGGCCATTTACCTGAACCGAAAGGGATTCCACTCCCTCAGTGTGCAGTTGGTGTGTGATCACAGGCAGCGCATCATGCAGGTCAATGCCCAGTATCCTGGCAGCAGTCACGATTCGGTCATTCTGCCAGCTGTATTTCAACCACCATGGCAAACCAAAGGGTGGCTACTGGGCAACAGGGGTTATACACTCATGACATAGCTCATGACTCTGGTCCGGAACTCATGCACACGTGCACAGCATGCATACAACGAGAGCCATGCTGCCACAAGGAATCTTACACAGCAGACTATTGCCGTCCTCAAGCAATGCTTCCACTGCCTGAACCGCTCTGGAGGAGCCCTGCAGTACTCAGCTGAGCGGGTCTGGAGATTTGTCATTGTCTGCTGCATGCTGCCCAACCCACGCCCATTGATTGCACTGCAGGCAGGATGCCAGCTTCATGCTGCCTGCTCATTTCCATGATTACTATGTGCAGCCAGGGATCCCCACGCTGTTCATTGGCTGCAAGCTTCAGCAGGGGGCCCAATATCATTAGTGCCGAGCATTACTTAAAGCTAGCCTGCACCTCTTAATGGGGAGGTGCATTGTGGCTGCTGGTGGTGCTGAGACCATTCTGAATATTGTGGAAGAATCAAAAATGGCTGCCCACATGAGAGAGTGAGCACCAAGATTTTCAGACACTGCGCTGGAGGTCTTGGTGGAAGAGATGGAAAAAGGGGAGATGTCCTGTATCCTCAGGGGGGGCCAGAGGCCCTCCAGAAACATGATCAGAAGGCAATGGCAAGAGATAGCGGCGGAGGTCAATGCCAGGAGTGTAGCCCCAATGACCTGGATGCTGTGCAGGAAGAAGTTTAATGATCTCACATGAGTTTTCAAGGTCAGTGAGTGCATCTTCAAATACTATATCCTACCAACTGCACCATTAGCCTCATCCACTACTCAATTCACTACACCCCATCACTTACCTACCAACCATCTCTACCAATCAGAACTCATTCCTAACATTCACATGCTTTACCTCATCCTCACACAATTAGCACTGTTGCAAGCCTTGTGCCCACATCTCAAAGCTTGCACACACTGCCAGCTAATAAACCATGACAGCCACATTTCCCAAACATATTGCACAACACTCACTGACACACTTCCCTCTTTCTTGTAGGAGGTGGTGGTGGTGCACAGCAGGAGGCAGCAGGAATTAATGGGAGGGGAGAGGTACGCCTGCATGTTTTAACCTGTAGAATTGCAGCAACAACCTGAAGAAATAATCCAGCTAATAATCTGTAAGTAGTTCATGATCCCTTTAAGCAGCACTGGCTGGGGGAGGGGGGGTGGTGTAGGTGTGGTCCGCAATGCCCTTTAACGTCGTGTTCAGCTGTGCGAGGTTAAGAAGAGGGCGTAGGCTGGAGCGTGAAGCTCCAAAATGGCAGCTCTGGTGCCAAATCAGCATTGCACTACATGCTGCTGTCGGTCGTTCACTGCTCCCGCGCAAACCTCTTTATAAATATGGTGTCCGCTGCACTTCCCGTCAAGTTGGCGCGCATCACGGATGCCATTTTGGTAGTTTAAGAGGCCTCGAAGCGCCCAAAATACATGTGCTACAGAGCCCAATTCCACCCCCGATATCTTTGATTGTTGAGGTTAAAATTTTCTGAGGTTAGGGATGAATTATGACAAGTCGTAAAAGAGTGGATCTCAGAAATGTTGCTGAGCTCTGCCATCCTTCATCTTAATGCACGCTTGAAATGACATTATTTCCCATAACAAATAATAACATAATACAGATTTCCCATGAATTTCTAAATAGGTAAACCAATCTTTCATTCAAACCTCTGTGTCTAGATTATAAATGCCAGTGCAGGAAACGTTGTGATATCCGGCACCGACGGGACCGAGCTGTTGCCGTCCCATCAAAACTGCGGTAATGTTAAAACATACGGAGCTTTTGAGCTCCGTATCTAGCAACAAACCCTGTTGTAACAGCTTCTAAACAGTCAGCCGTAGCTTGCAAGTGTCTCTGTAGCTAAGCAACAGCTTTAGCTAGACCTTGCAGAGCCTGACTGGTGGAAAAAAAAGCAACGAAAAGAAAAAAAAACTTACTGAACCGACTCCTGAATTTTGCCGGTGGATCGAGCATTCTGGACAGTTAACCTCCGGATAAACCAAAGTTTCCTGTATTTATCCTCATTCCAGAGGCACATCACCCTCATGCAGATATAATTAAAAATAAGAATGATCAAAGTATTTGGAAATTAAAAGAGAAAGAAATACAGACTTGCATTTATATAGCACCTTTCACGACCTCAGGATGTCCCAAAGTGCTTTACAGCCAATGAAGTACATTTTGAAGAGTAGTTACTGTTGCAATGCAGGAAACACAGCAGCCAATTGCGCACAGCAAGCTCCCTCAAACACCAGATAATCTGCTTTTGTTATGTTGATTGAGGGATAAATATTGGCCAGGACACCGGGGATAACTCCCCTGCTCTTCTTCGAAATAGTGCCATAGGATCTTTTACATCGACCTGAGAGAGCAGGTTTAACGTCTCATCTGAAAGACGCACCTCAGACAGTGCAGCACTCCCTCAGCACTGCACTGGAGTGTCAGCCTAGATTTTTGTGCTCAAGTCCCTGGAGTGGGACTTGAACCCACAACCTTCTGACTCAGAGGAGAGAGTGCTACCCACTGAGCCACAGCTGACGCCATAAAATATAAGAACTTGCTGTCCAGATCTGAACTGGCTGATCATCCATGACCAGCGTACTGGTGGGAGACAAAGTCCATTTAAGGCAGTCATGCACCATAGACATGCTTACATTTGTGGCCCTCTGCACTTTGTAGGAAGTGGCGCGCCCATTGTGTTTGGCTTTTATAATTGCGTAAATCATATCTGCCTGCCCCTTGCCTCAGCCGATCTGCTGTTGAAACCCTCCTCCATGCTTTTGTTAACCTCCCAACTGTTCCAATATTCTCCTGGCCAGCCTTCCATCTTCCACCCTCTGTATACTTCAGCTCATCCAAAGCTCTGCTGCCCGTATCCTGACTTGGGTCTGTTCCACTCAGGAATCTTCAACAGCACTCGTGGCTCCCGACAAAAGGTAAGTTCATTAATTAGTGGAGCCAGGAGGAGCGGGAGTATTCCTCCAACTCCACAGGAGTCATAGCCGGCCCCCACCTCCTCTGTAGCCTACTCCAAATCCCACCCCACCAGGACTTAGCTGAGGATCGCTGCCAGCAAGGCAGGAGGCCCAACATTGATCTCTTCGCTCAGGCGAGCTGCCCATGGAGGTTAATGAGTATGCTAACTTGACCCAAGGACCAACTTCCATCGATCAGAGGACCACTCGATTTGGACACGTAAAATCTAGTGGCTCATATTTTGCGGCCCCCTACCGGCGCGTACGAGGTGCATACGCACCCGTAAGGGCCACGCATGTTCCGGGTTTTCGCGCGCAAAGCGCAGGCATGAAATACCCGGAACTTGCAATCTGTCAAGAATATTGACAGATCCTCCGCACCCCCTAGAAAAGGGCCTCTGCGGGTGGAGAGTTGGGCTATTTGCCCAAATTCTGCCCAGCAAACGCTCGTGAAATTCTTACGCCTGGTAAAAGCAGCATAAGAGTTTAAAAAAACATAAAAATAAACATAAAAAACCTGTGCAATAAAAAGTGAGGTTATTTTTAGCCCCTTTAAAACAATTAAATTTATTTTTCAAAAAAAATACATTTTTGTTTTAAATATTTAATTCAATGGCATTTTAATTAATTTTAAATATGTAATTTTAAAAAAATTATTTGATGTCTAGGTGTATATTTTTGGGTATTCCCATTCATGCATGAAAGGGAATCCCCTTCTTTTATTGGTTGGGCTGGCCCACGTGATCTCGGGGACGCTTGCGAACCGCCTGCAGCCCTGGGATACGTGGGCCTCCACCCGCGAGTACCCAGAGAGCCCCAGGACCACGAGTCTCCGTACCCCCCGGGCCACCAGGTATGCAAGCATTTTATTTGTGGATCGGAGGCATTTCCCCGCCATTATATAGAGAAAAAGATTTGTATTTATATAGCGCCTTTCACAAGCTTAGGACATCCTAAAGCACTTTACAGGCAATAAAGTAATTTTGAAGTGTCATCACTGTTGTATTGTAGGAAATGCGGCAGCCAATTGGTGCACAGCAAGGTCCCATGAACTGCAATGTGATACTGACAAGATAATGGCCTAGAAATTCAGTTGTTTGTGCCAGCTGCTAGTGCCTTAGGAGGAGGAGAAGTGGGGCGCTAAGTGGCTAGCGCCCGGGCACGGTGCAATCTGCGCCTCTCGCGAAATTCAGTAACGATTTAGCGGTGGCGCAAAACCTTTGCGCGCACTCAGCTGCGCGCACAGATCCTGACGTCATTTCATGGTGCAACACCCTTTGTGCGCCCCGAACCGGAAATTCAGTGGCGCCAGCCTATTGTGCGTTTGGCGCCCCCAGCGACTGGTAAAGGGGAACGGTTCCCAGTCGCTGCGGGGCACGGGGGGCGCTAATTAAAGGGGACTCCTCCTGCAGTATAAATGTCAGCCATTTTGCTCCACTCCTTCTTTGTGAGAGACGGATATTTGGAGAGAGACAAAGGGAGAGAGCTTTCTGGTTTGACTCAACACTCGCTCAGGTACTTGTGGCTTAAGGCCAGAGCTTTGCACTTGGATTTAACTTTCAGTACCATAGCATTGATTCGATACATCTAATGGGGGCTGCAATGGGTGCAAACGTTGGCTTACTGCATTGCATTCAAAGGGCTCAGAGACGCCGTGAGAGAGTGCCAGTCATGGCCAGACAGAGAAGGGTCAACAGGCGTCGGCACAGGAGGCCTTACCCACCCAGGGTATACCGCCAGCAGTTCTCATATCTGAACATGTCTGAGGAGCAGTGTGTTCGGAGGCTGCAATTCAGAAGGGAGGTGGTCACAGAGATCTGCCACCTGCTTCAGAGAGATCTGCAGCCACAGCTGAGGAGCCGGACATCTCTGTCGGTGGCAGTGAAGGTGACGGTGGCTCTCAACTTCTATGCCACCGGCTCCTTCCAATCCACTACTGGGGACATTTCCAACATCTCCCAGTTCGTGGTACATTGCTGCATCCGCCAGGTGACCAATGCCCTTTTCAGAAGGAGACGTCAGTTCATCTCCTTCCCCATGACAGTGGACAAGCAGCAAGAGTGTGCAATGGGATTTGCAGCATTAGCGGGCTTCCCCATGGTGCAGGGTGCCATTGACTGCATGCATGTGGCTTTGCAGGCACCTCTAGAGAATGCCGAGGATTACCGCAACCGGAAGGGCTACCATTCGCTCAATGTGCAGTTGGTGTGTGACCACAGGCAGCTCATACTAGCTGTCAATGCCAGCTTTTCCAGGCAGCAGCCACGATGCCTTCATCCTGCGCCAGACTTCTGTGGTAGACATGTTTGAGGCCCAGCCTCCCCCACGAGAATGGCTTCTCGGGGACAAAGGCTATCCTTTGTGCACCTGGCTGATGACCCCGCTCCGTGCGCCCAGCACCCCTGCTGAAGAGCGATACAATGACAGCCATGAAGCAACCAGGAACATCATTGAGCACACAATCGGCGTGCTCAAGCAACGGTTCCGCTGTCTGGATTGTTCCGGGGGAGCCCTACAGTACTCGCCTGAGTGAGTCTCCCATTTCGTTGTCGTGTGCTGCATGCTGCACAACTTGGCTATCCGCAGGACTCAGCTACTGCCAGCAGACATTGGAGGACCACCAGAGGAGGAGGAGGAGGAGGAGCACCAGGACGGGAGGGAGGCACAAAGTGCAAGGGCCGTCCGTCGGCGACTTATTGCAACTCGGTTCTAGGCCCCCTCACAGGGAATGGCTTGCGCCAATGAAAGAAGATGAATGTAGCTGCTCCGCAAGCCCTCAGCCGATCAAGGCAACAAATACTTCCAAAAGCAAACATGGACAGTGCGATTAAAGAAAATTATTTACTCTGATAACTCTGTGCCCTTCCTGCATGACAAACTAATTCAGAGAAACCCCCCAACAAAAACACAACAGTCTCGGCCTTTATATTAAAAACAACTACACCAGTCTCAGCCTTTATATAAAAAACAAATACACCAGTCTCGGACTGTATATAAAAAACAAATACACCCGTCTCGGCCTTCATATAAAAAACAACACATTTGGCCACACCTTCTACTTTTTCCCCCGCGAGGGTGATCCGTCTTGCTTCCGTGACTGGCCCCTACCTGCCCTGCAGCTCCTCCTCAATGGGACCCCAGTGGCTGCAGCAAGGCTGGGGGAAGGCTGCTGAGGGTCAGATGGTGAGACGGCAGATGCCCTTGGGGGTCGGCCTGGACCAGCTCTGGGCCTGGAGAGGCCGGCTGCTGACTGCTCCAAATCTGCTTGGGCGGCAGCAGTCTGTCCGACGGGTGGTGGTAGCTACAGTGGAGGAGTGACAGTGTTGGCTGCAGGAATGCTGCCAACCTGACAGAGCACAGACACTCCCTGGTCGGCTGATTCACTGGCACTCGCACGGGCCAGCACTGCAGCATGCACAGCAATCTGCAGAAGCACAGACTGCTGGGCTGCTGCGGCGCGGTGAGTGCCCTGGCGATGCCTGGCCGATCCAGCGAGGGTGGCAGCAGTTAGTGCCCGTGTGGCCCTGGTCTGTGTCAGGATGACACCAGCCAGTGAATGCATGGCACGACTGAGCACTTGGCTGGAGGCCGCCTGTGCTGCCGCAAAGTCCTGTAGACTCCTGGCCTGTGCTGCACTGAATTCTTGCAGACTCCTGGCCTGTGCTGCCCCAAATTCCTGAACACTCCTTGCCAGTGACTCTATGGAGTAAGGCATCCTTGCCACTGCAGCCATGAGCTCAGTGTGCCTGCGCTCAGCCTGGGTGCCCATTTCCACAAGGAGCAGCACCTCCTCTGCGCTCACCGTAGCAGGACTGGAGGCCACACTCTCCCTCCGGGGAGAAGGCCGCCGAGCTTCCCCACCCCTCCCGCGTTGCTGCAGCCCGCTGGGCCCCGGAGCTTCACTCTCCTCCGATCCTTCCCCCCTGCTCCCCTTCAGGGAAGACGTGTCCCCATCATGGCCATGGGCTGCCTCGACTGAGGGTGTCCCTGATGGGCCGGCTTCCTCTTCCTCCTCCTCCATCTCTGACTCCGAGACAGTGCCAGCTTGAGGGGCCGCTTCCTCACCTGCGAGTCACCATCTGAAAGCAGGGAGGCACAAGAGTTGCTTTAGAGTGAGGACAGGTTGGTAGCGAGGGAGGCATGAGTGCTGCTATGCACTGCATTGGTTCGATAGTGGCAAAGGATGCTGGTGTGAGGCGCAAGTGGAAAGAGAGAAGTCAAAAAGGTGATGACCTTACCATTGGTGCCCAGAACAGGGTCGGCATCTCCAGTGGCGACGGGGCCAATCAGCCGGCCTGCCATGATCCGCTCCACTCGCTGCTCTAGGTCGCTGAGCTGTTTCAGGTCAGGACGGCCTCCCCCGGTCTGTCGCTGCTGTCTCCGGTTATGCGCCAGCTTGCCCTGCAAGAGAAAGGATGGCCTCTAAGTACAGTGTGAAGCCCTGATCTTACCTGCACTGCCTCCTATGGTGGAATAGCCCTGACAGTGTGAAGCCCTGATCTTGCCTGCACTGCCTCCCATGGTGGAATAGCCCTGACAGCTTATAAAGTCCTGAATGTGCAAGTGCTTTTCATGACAGGCCCATAGCTGCTGGATCAGGGCTGGGCATTAGGGCTTTCAGCTCCCTTTGGCCATAAAGTGAGGTGCACATGCAGGGATGAGGAGGATACTGGAAAGGGTACTCACCCTGACAACCCGAGTGAGGTCGTTGAATTTTTTCCGGCATTGGGTTGGAGTCCTGCCAACCACGCTGTTGGAGGTGACCCTGTTTGCCACCTCCCTCCAGGCTTTCCGATAATCGGAGGGCAGCGGCCTCCTGCCACCCTCAGGGAAGAGGACATGGCACCTGCGCTCCACTGCGCCAACCAGCATCCTCAGGTCACCCTCGCCGAAGTGCTGCGCTCTCTCCCTGGCCTTCTCCATTCTCCTGGGCATGGAGCAGTTCAAATAGCAGTGGTCAGGCCTTCCTTCAGGGCTGCAGTGTGCAGGGCGTGGCAGCCAAACAATTTCACCCTCCCCCTTTAAGAGTTGACCGGCGCCTGACTGTCTGCCTTCAATGAGCAACTCGCCGCACCTGCGCTGCACCCGCCCTCGGTGTTAGCGCCCCAGATCGCCGGCTTAGCGCCTAATGATAGTCGTGCATCGCCTGCTTTAGCGCAGCAGCAACCTCTTGGGGTGATGCAACTGAATATCGGTGAAGGTAGCACTAAGTTGCGCCAGGCGCAAAATTTAGTGAACGCCCGGCTGTAGCACCCCAAACGTGGCTATACTGAATTTCTAGGCTAATGTGTTGTTAGGTGTTGGTTGAGGGATTAAATATCGGTATGACACTCCCCTGCTGTTCTTCGAATAATACCATGGGATCTTTTCGTCCACCTGAGAGGCCAGATGGGGCCCTTAGTTTAACGGGTCATCTGAAAGATGGCACCTTGGATAGTGCAGTTCCCACTCAGTACTGCACTGGAGTGTCCCCCTAGATTTTGTGCTTAAGGGATTTGAACCCATGACCTCCAGACTCAGAGGCAAGAGTGCTACCCACGGAACCATAGCTGACACATTTTCGGATATATTTTTGATATATTTGTATATTCACAGCCCTAAATGGTTAGATCACACAATGCCGTTACAAATCTGCCTTTAGTTGAGAGGACTGCATGATATGAACCACACTCAATCCAAAATCAGCTAACTTAATCAGTAGATTTATATGGTGCATAATAAACTGATCCTTCTAACTTTACCTCTTCTGAGATGGATTTTTCACAACCGAGGAGGATTCCATTTAGTTGCACATATGAGTTAGTAAAATTCAACTTCTACAGGGAAGCAAACATGAATAATAGGCACAATCAGGACCTCTGTACAGGAGTCCAGTTCCCAAAGTTGCAATCACGATACTGTACAGATTTGCTATAACTGTGTGTGTGTGTTTGCTTTATTATATCATCACTGCCCTCAGGGCAACAATCAGAAAGCTCTGCCCTCCAGCTGAAGACCTTTCCAGTATCTAGAGAGTCTACCAAGACCATCCGATTATTAGATTGAGTGCACTGGAGAGTGTTAACGATGAGTGAGCACCACTGTTTGATAAAGCACATGTGCTGCAGTCTGATCTGCTTAGAAATGATTGATTCTGGTTGTCAAGCGATTGCTTTGGCTACAATTTCAACTTTGAAGTTTTGACGGAAATTAGGTCTATGAGGCACAGTTCTGTGGATTCTTATTGTAAGACAGATAGTGCCTTTTCTAAGAAAGTAAAGCAAATTTAAGGGCACAATGGCACATTTCCAGAAACAGCAAAGGTAATATGGATCAGGATATGTTTTCTCCTTAGACTCCCAGAAAGTCAAGGGGAATTGCGGTCTCCCTGGGCTAATTAAATGTGTAAAAATCCTGCATTGCGACACTGAAAACATTAAAACCAATTTCAAATAAAACTATAAATACTTCAATTCTGATGCCCTGACATTTCTTATTTTATTTTTCTTCTCTAATGTTCCTTATTCCCTTTGTTCCATTCAAAAGAAATTCCAACCAAAATACTTCATTATACTTACTTAGCTTTAATTTTCTGTTTCCTTTTCTTATACCTCCCTGCTCCATGTAACGTCAGCCTAACCTCAACATAAATCCAATTTTCCAGTGTCACAACACAGAATTAAAGTTCAGCTAAAAAGTAATACTGTAATAACAAAAAGAAACTTCAAATAAGCACTAGGAAAATACTGTGGATGCTGGAAATCTGAAACAACAGATATTTAAGCAAGTGTGGGGCAGGGAAAGTTACTTGCTTAAATATCTGTTACTTCTCCAACTTTTTCCTGTTCTGACGAAGGGTCATCGACCTGAAACGTTAAATCTGTTTCTCTCTCCACAGATGCTGCCTGACCTGCTGAGTGTTTCCAGCATTTTCTGTTGTTGTTTCAAATATGCACTAATGGGGAAGACAGAATACAACAAGGAAAACAGTTTTACATTCAGTCTCATTTATGAAATACAAATCTAAATTACCACTTCAATATGTACACACAATACAATTGGTTAGAATGGGCAAACACTTGTACACAACTTGACAGCTAAATCATTAAATACGGAAGAGTCCATTTGAAACTGTCTAACATTTCAATACATCATGCAGCTGCAGTTCCTTCTCACGCAAAGCCAGGTCATTGATCCACGTTTTGGTGCTGTGGACACTCCTTTGAGTGGCTAGGGAATGCAGCATGCAATCTGCTGCAAACAATTGTAAGGGAACAAAAATGACTTCTCAGAATTAAAAGTTAGAAGAAACTATAACTTCTTAGAATCACAATTAGTGGAAACTAGAAGGCTGATAAGTTTCTTATCCTTACTTAGGAATGTAGGACCTAGACAAAACAGGAACTGTAAAGCTAATGGCCCAGAAATTCGGGTCCCAACGCGTGAGTACGGACGGAGTACTCACGCGTGGACCCGATGGAAGTGCCGGAATCTTGCATGCACTACGCATGCGCGTAAGTGTAGGTCGGGGGCTTGCACCCGCGGGAAGCCCCCGACCCGAATTTCTGGGCCATTAAGCTGGTCTTCTGTCCTTGCTTAAGATAAGACAGGACATACAGATTCTCAAAGCATGATTCTGTAGACCAATCAATGAGCGTAGAAGGGGGGTGCACGCCTCAAGTTAGGGTATAATTGCTGTACGTATTTGATACTCGGTGGAAGAATCCTTTCTCTGGGATGAGACTGAGATTTTCCCCTTGCATATGCTTGAATAAAGATCGTGAAACTTATCCAAGGTGTCCGTCTGGTGAATTCGTGGTTGCTATAGGGCAAGTGTCGACCCCTTATCTCAGGGGGTCCGCTTGAGAGGAGGGAAGACTTCTCTTTTACCCCAACACAATTCATACACTTTGGCTCGTCAATACAACAACAGAGCAATTAATACACCTAAATCAATGTTTCAGCAGTATAAGAATATCAGCGTACATAAATGTGTGTGCCTAGTTGTATTATGCTCTACTGTTGTTTAGAGATAATGTAAACAAACCAGAAGAGCTATCAGAGTTATTCAATTTTTGCTCTGTGATCAACTCTTTCTTTCTGAAAAATGAACAAATCTGTCAGCCAGAACAGTGCATCTGTCACCTTCTGAACACAAATAAACATTACTGGGCCTTGATTGTTACCACTGTAATCTCCTTTAGGTGCCTGCAAAGAATGCAGCAGAAAACATTAACCATGTCATGAGCAACTGTTCTAGACAGAGATGGGAATGTTGAGACACCCTCCTTATCTGCGTCTAACATTTGGCCGATTTCTGCCATCACCCTTCAAATTTAGCTTAAACATTTTATGGCAGTGTTGGCAAAGGATAGCGTTCGTAGAATTATCTGTGCCTCAGATAATTCCATGAATTCCGTCCTTTGTCAACACTGCTATAAATATGGTCCTCTGCTTCCCTCTTATGTTTGCATTTCCATTTCTTCCGGCTCATCCACAGAGAACAAAGACTGTTGCTGTTGCAAGGAAAAATGCAGATAGGAACAATGGGGTATAAATTTGCTTTGGGCGGTAGTGCAAAATGGGCGATAGCAAGTTGACAGCCCGTGTTTTCAATGGAAAAGAAATTTGGGCTGATGCACAAAGGGCTGCCAATTAGTTGTCACCCATTTTGAGCTACAGCCCATGGCGAATTTATAGCCCAATGCTTTTGCTCCGGTAGTGGTAATAAAATATGGCTGGATTGTGACTTGCAGCCTGAGTGGCATTAGAAGTTTAACCTATCAAGAAACACAAACTAACTAAAGAACCACCCCTAATAATGAGGGTTTAAGTTCACTATTGGGAAACACTGGCCACCAGTGGGTTCAAGTCCCACTCCAGGGACTTGAGCACAAAAACCTAGATTGACACTCCAGTGCAGTATTGAGGGAGTGCTGCACTGTCGGAGGTGCCATCTTTCGGCTGAGATGTGAAACCGAGGCCCCGTCTGCTCTCTCAGGTGGACATTAAAGATCCCATGGCACTATTTCGAAGAACAGCAGTGCAGTTATCCTTGGTGTCCTGGCCAATATTTATCCCTCAATCAACATCACTAAAACAGATTATCTGCTCATTATCACTGTTCTGGACTTATTACATGCAGATAGCACCCTCTAGTGGTAGTTAGTGTATAGCAGTGTTAGTATACTGCAATAGGTCATTTGACCTTTCTTCCTGTTTGACCCCAGAAGTAGTATTCCAGAAAGAACCTACTGAGTAATGGAGAATCTTCCATGAGGGATTCTCAATCCTGTGTAATCTCATTTTATATGCTGGGCAGGACGCAATGTCTATGAGTATCTTTGTTTGTTAACATGATAGCAACTTTGTCAGTGTAGTATTTGACAATACTTTGTTTATAAGAAGTTATTAGTTGTTAGCTACAGAAGTCTAGCTCAAGTGCCATTTAGTTATACAATTAGTCTATTCTATTGTTATAAATATGTCTATATCTTATGTAACACCTAATGTATAGTACTCAGTTCTATGTACAAAACATACTTTGTCTTTGTTTACAGTTTCACAAATTTGTTCAAGTAAAGCTTCAAAACAGCAAACCCGCTTGTCGAAGAATTATTTGAATGAGTGTTTAGCTGGCTGGATAACTAGATAGGAGCACATCTAGCGAGACCAGTACAATCACATTGCTGTTTGTGGGAGTTTGCTGTGCACAAACCTACATGTTTCCTACATTACAACAGTGACTACACTTCAAAAGTACTTCATTGGCTGTAAAGCGCTTTGAGACGTCCGGTGGTCATGAAAGGCGTTATATAAATGCAAGTCTTTCTTTATATTAAGCAAATTTGCTTATTGTATTTGTTGCAACTAGAAATTTCAATCTCAGTGTAATTCTGATTCAGGGATAAAATATCTCTGCAAAATTCTTGATATGTTTATGATAATTCAACTGTACTTAAAAAGTTAAAGCTGTATTTGTCTGTAACTTTGTGAAGATATAAGCCAGAATAATTTATAAAAGCAATTATTTATTAAGGCTCGCAAGATCAGTGTGTTAAGGAGTCCTTTCTTACCCAGTATGTAAGAAATCACTGCTGGATCTAGTAATGGAAAATGAACCAGAGCAGATAAGTGAAGTAAGCACGGGGGAACATCTAGGCAATAGTGATCACAACATAATAAGGTTTAAAATAATGACTGAGAAAGACATAGGTAAGACAAAGATCAAAGTAATAGATTGGAAAAAAGCAAATTTTGAGATGAGATGAGAATGGAACTATGGAAAATAAACTGGAAAAACATTGACAGACAAAGAGATGGAACTGCAGTGGTAAATAATTTAAAAGGTGATCAAAAAGAAATAGTAAAGTAATCTACAGACACATGAATAACAAAAGAAAAATCAGGATCAGGAATGCACAACATAACCTCACAGGTAATGACAGCGAAATGACAGAAAAATTGAATAGCTACTTTGCCTCAGTATTTACCAGGGAGACTAACAGGGTGGACATGATACTAGAAGATGAGATCAAAAAAGATATAATAGCATTTATGATAGAAAGGCAGAGATAATTGATAAACTAATCAAACTTAGAGAGGATAAAACCCATGGTCCAGATGGATTGCATCCATGCACATTAAAAGAAGTGAGGAAAGAGATACCAGAGAGTCACTGTTACATATATATAAATAAAAGTTCATTAGAAGAATAATGCAAGAGGACTGACAGACAGCTATTGTGATTACTATATTTAAAAAGGGAGATAGAATATGCAGGGTTAGTTGTTCTGTTGCTTCCCTCCACCTTAAGGTTATGACGTTGGTCTGTCCATATACTTATTGGTCCGGCTATCAACATCACAACGGTGAGTATTTTGATCATCTTCCCTCTTTGGGGCTACTTAAAGATCAAAGGCAACATATGTTAATTACCAGTTCCATCTTTGCCTGTTACTGAATTATGCTGATTAATGTGGTACCATCTTGTGGCCTTTTCCTTTCCCTTCGCTGTGTACTGTACTAAACATATCGCTGTGATAGCTCTATCCACTATCAGAAATGGTCCTTTCTTTTTAGGTTCAAACTCGTTTCCCATAATTCAGAACCATAACTACATCTCCTATTTCTGCAGTATGACCACGGGATATCAACAAACTAGTCCAGGGAACTGTAGACCAGTTAGCTTAAAGTCGCTGGTAGGAAATATAATGGAATCTTTACTCAAAGATATAATAGAAACTATCTAGAACCAAAAATATTATAAAGTGCATCAGCACAGATTTCAAAAGGGAAGGTCATGCTTGTAGTGTATGTACCTTTAAGGGGAGTACTTTTTACAGCTCCTGTATACTGTAGTACCGGCAGTGACCACACCTGTATATAAACCCTGAGTAGGGATCTGTACGTTTCGTTTTAGAGTAACCCTCATCCAGTAAACACCTGTTGATTGTTCCCTGCAGTCTCGTGTCTAGTTATTGAAGGACACACAACATCAAGATACACGGATCTAACATTGGCGACGAGAAGATTCAAACCTACCTGCAACTCTGCATCACCTCCCAGAGATTCGCTCCTGGAGAAAAGTGAAAGAAGAAGGCCGAGTCTAGAAGCACGGGCGTCGACCATCCAGCAGAGACTTGAGCATCGCAGGGGAGGCTGTTGAGAGCTGGGCTTGGTTCTCCAGTCACGGTGGTCCAGCGAAATTGGCTGGCAACAGGTACGACGCAGACCCTTCCCGGACAGCGGCAGCTAGAGCCGACCGACGGCACAGAAAAAGGCCGAGCAGCGTCGACGGGAGAAGAGAGAGGGTAGAGTGCACAGGGTGCAGCTGGTGTTCAGGACCGAGTGGCATCGATGAGAGATAGAGGAAGAAAGGAAAACGCGCAGAGCACAGCCGGTGTTCAAGGGCTGAGCAGCGTCAGCGGGGAAGATAGGAAAGCGCGGGAGACGCCATTTTGAGCCACAGCGGAGAAGGGAGAGCGCGGGAAAACGCCATTTTGAGCTGCAGCGGAGAAGAAGGGAGAGCGCGGAAAAACGCCATTTTGAGCCAGTCTAACCACACCCAGGGATGCCGAAGAGTGGCAGTATCACAGCGTTCGACAATGAAGTCGAAGATTGGACGACATATGTCGAACGCATAGAAGTGTACTGCAAGGCGAATGAAGTGCCAGATGAGAGGAAAGCGCTGGTATTGTTGAATTCAATGGGTGCAAAAACATATGGCTTACTGCGAAACCTAGTAACCCCAGAGAAGCCAGTGGAAAAGGATTTTGGAAACATAGTGTCAATCCTACAGGACCACTTAAACCTCACACCGCTGCTGATAGCAGAAAGATTTAAGTTTCACAAAAGGAACCAGCATAAAGATGAAAGTAATGCTGAGTATTTAACGGAACTGCGCAAGCTATCGAAACACTGCCAGTTTGGAACGGGACTAGCAGATACTTTAAGGGACAAGTTTGTGTGTGGGCTTCAAAGTGAAGGAACCCAGAAACGGCTTTTATCTGAAAAGGATCTTACGCTGGACAAGGCTTTCAGCATGGCAGTATCACACGAAGCAGCTGCATGGGGCGCTGCAGAGATACAATGGAGACCGCAAGAATATGGCACAAATGAAATGTCATACGGAACAGTGAAGTGCGATCGCTGCGGCAGAACAACACACGACCATAATGATTGCTGGTTCAAGGACAAAGTGTGCAGACAGTGTGGAAAAGTAGGACACATAGCAAGAGTCTGCAGGTCGGGAAAGAAAACCAGCAGCAAGAAATCTCCACAGGAGAAGTACAAGAAGGTACATAAGGTGATGGAGAGTAGTTCAGACGAACAGAAAAGTGATACAGACTCCGGAAGCAAGGAGCTGGGTTGTCTGAAACTACATAAGATGATCAAAACGGAGGATCACCAAACTATCTGGGTCATGCTCAAGATAGACGGAGTCCAAGTGAAAATAGAATTGGACACAGGATCAGCCCTAACAGTCATAAACCGAAGGGACTACAAGCGGCTATTCTCACATATACCCTTGAGAGATACAGAGATTGTCTTGAAGACGTACACGGGGCAAAAAGTCTACCCCAAAGGAAAAATAAGGGTGAACGTTATATATAACGGCAAGGAAACACAAAAAATGGACCTATATGTATTGCCAGATGGAGGACCACCACTACTAGGATGTGAATGGATCTGGAAGATACAGCTAGATTGGCATTCCATACAAGCACTGACTGTAGATGCCAAAAAGGATGACGACGTCACACCTGGACGACTGTCAAAAATGCTAACTGACACACAAGAAGTGTTCCAGGAGGGACTCGGAACACTAAAAGGCATAACAGCGATGATCAAAATAGAGGAAAATGCAAGCCCAAAGTTTTTTTAAGGCCAGACCGGTGCCTTATGCGATCCGCCCAGCCGTCGAAGCAGAGCTGGAAGGTTTGGAACATTAAGGAGTACTGTCCAAAGTGGACTGGAGCGAGTGGGCTACCCCCATTGTTCCTGTAATGAAGAGGTCATGGAGTAATACGCCTGGGGAACCAAAGAAGGTTCACATCTGTGGGGACCTTAAGGTGACAGTGAACCCAGTCCTTCACACGGTACAATATCCGTTTCCGCGGATTGAAGATATTTTCACCTCGCTATCTGGAGGGAAACGCTTCACTAAGATTGATCTGGCCCAGGCGTACCTGCAAATGGAGGTAGAAGAAGCCTCGAAACAGTACCTCACGCTCAACACTCATAAAGGTCTCTACCAATACAACCGGCTGGTGTTCGGGGTAGCATCAGCTCCGGCTATTTGGCAAAGGGCAATGGATCAAGTCCTGCAAGGGATTCCAGGGACCCAGTGTTATTTGGATGACATCCTGGTCACGGTCGAAAATGACAGTGATCAACTTGCCAACCTGGAGCAGGTGCTCACTAGATTGAAGGAATATGGGCTCCGAGCAAATCACCAGAAATGCGAGTTTTTCCAGAAGCAGATCTCGTATTGTGGCCATGCTATTGATGAAGAGGGGTTACATAAGTCCCCTGAAAAGATTGAGGCAGTAGTCAAGGCTCCAGCACCGGAATATGTGTCACAACTGAGGTCGTTCCTCGGGCTGGTGAACTACTACCATAAGTTCTTGCCGAATTTGTCTACAGTACTACACCCACTGAACACCCTACTGCAAACGGGGGTACCATGGAAGTGGAATGATGAATGTAAACGAGCTTTCCAGAAGTGCAAAGAATTGATCACATCAAAAGAGGTGTTGGCTCATTTCAACCCAGCACTACCAATTCGGTTGGCGTGTGATGCATCACCCTATGGCATTGGAGTGGTGCTGTCGCACAAGTTCCCGGACGGCTCGGAGAGGCCGGTAGCCTTTGCGTCTCGGTCACTAACCTCAGCCGAGCGTAACTACGCCCAGATTGACAGGGAAGCCCTCAGCCTAGTGTGGGGAGTGAAAAAGTTCAACCACTATCTGCACGGGCAGAAGTTTACCTTGCTGACTGACCACCAACCACTTGTCTCCATCTTTAATCCAAAGAAGGGCGTTCCGGTGATGACTGCGCAACGGCTACAAAGATGGTCCCTTTTTCTAGGGGCGAACCAATATGAAATCGAGTATAAGGGCACGAAACAGCATGGAAACGCTGATGGGCTGTCACGCCTGCCACTGCCTACTGCGGAGGAAGCACCAACAGTGGACCCTGTCGCAATATTTAATTCGACTATAATTGAACGCTTGCCAGTAACTAACGCTGATATAGAGAAGGAGACCCAAAATGACCCGACACTGTTTCGGGTATATGACTTGACGGTGAAGGGATGGCCAACACATGGCGACTCACTGTTGCCAGCATTCTCATCCAGAAGAGAACAGCTGTCAGCATGCCAGGGGACCTTGATGTGTGGATCCCGAGTGGTAACTCCACCCAAGTTAAGGGAGAGAGTGCTCAATGAGCTTCACGAAGGCCATCTGGGAGGGGTGAAAATGAAAAGCCTTGCTAGGGCTTATGTGTGGTGGCCGGGGATCGATCAGCAAATCGAGGACCTGACAAAGAGCTGCTCAGGATGCCAGAAGGTCCAAAATGCACCACCACATGCCCCTCTACACCCATGGGAGTGGCCCTCATCTCCATGGCAACAGGTGCATATTGATTTTGCTGGTCCATTCATGGACTCAATGTTTTTAATAGCCGTGGATGCGCACTCGAAATGGCCTGAGGTGATCAAAATGTCGTCCACCACCACGGAGAAAACTATTGCAGTCCTACGGACCATATTTGCCAGGAACGGCTTGCCAGAGCAGATTTGCTCTGATAACAGACCACAGTTTGTGTCCGAAGAGTTTCAAAGATTCATGAAAAGGAATGGGGTAAGGCATTACACATCTGCCCCGTATCATCCAGCCACAAATGGATTGGCTGAGAGGTTCGTACAAACCTTTAAAAAGGCAGTAAGGGCCATGTGCGATGACGACATTCCACTGCAGCATAAGGTGGACAATTTCCTGTTAGCCTACAGAAATGCGACACATGCAGTCACCAACCAGACCCCGGCCATGATGTTCTTTAACCGAAGGTTGAGATCTCATCTGGATTTGCTCAGACCAAATGCACGAAGAGATGTTGAGAATAAGCAATTCCAGCACATCAATGAGAAGCCGACAAGGAGCTTCAATGTAGGGCAACCAGTCTTGGCCCGCGACGACCGAACAGAGAAATGGCAACCAGGAACGATATGCACACGGCAGGGGCCACTAATGTACACAGTGGATGTTGGGGAGAACATTGTGAGACGCCATGTTGACCAGATCCTAGAGTCACAGGAGCGAGTCAACCCCATGTCTCGCGTACCTGGTGATGAACCCGACGTACAGGTAGCATCTACCCCAGAAACAGTAGCATCGGAAGCTGATGAACCAACTGATGACAGGGGGCCTCCGCACCAAGAGCAAGACACTCAGGAAAGGCGCTATCCAGAAAGGATCAGGAAGCCGCCCCAAAGACTGAATTTATAAATGGACTATTTTCAGTTAATGTGCATGTTAAAAGTGTTAATTGTTAAATGAATGTTATGGTACTGTTAATCTAAAAGGGGAGGAATTGTAGTGTATGTACCTTTAAGGGGAGAACTACTTTTTACAGCTCCTGTATACTGTAGTACCGGCAGTGACCACACCTGTATATAAACCCTGAGTAGGGATCTGTACGTTTAGTTTTAGAGTAACCCTCATCCAGTCAACACCTGTTGATTGTTCCCTGCAGTCTCGTGTCTAGTCATTGAAGGACACACAACATCAAGATACACGGATCTAACAATGCTTAACCAACCTAAGTGAATTCTTTGAAGAAGTAACAAAGGGTAGATAAGGGTAATGTAGTACATGCAATGTATTTGGATTTTCATAAGGCCTTCAATAAGGTACAACATGTTAGACTCATGACTAAGGTGTGGAGTCAGGAGACAAGTAGCAGAATGGATAGCAAGCTGATTACCAAACAGAAAGTAGCGGATAAGTTACTCAGAATGACAAAAAGTGCGAAGTGGTGTTCCACGAAGATCGATGCTGGGACCACTGTTGTTCACCATTTACATAAACGATTTGGACTCGGGAATTGGAAATACAATTTCAAAATTTGCGGATGGCACTAATTCAGGGGAAATAGTTAATATTGAGGAAGAATGCAACAAAATTCAAGAAGACATTAATAAAGTTGCAGAATGGGCATATAATTGGCAAATGATTCTCAATATAGTTAAGTGTGAGGTGGTACATTTTGGTCGGAAGAATAAGGAGGCCACCTACTCCTTGAGAAATAAGGGTCTAAATGGGGTAGAGGAGCAAAGGGATCAAGAGGTACCGATACACCAATCACTAAAAGTAGCGACATGGGTTAATAAGGCTATAATAAAGCAAACAAAGCACTGGGGTTCATTTCTATAAAAGTAGAAACATTTTGTTAAACTTGTATAGAACCTTGGTTAGACCACACTGTGCTCAGTTCTGGTCTCAATATTATAAAAAGAATATTGAAGCACTGGAGAAGGTGCAAAAAATATTTACAAAGGTGATACCAGAACTGAGAGGTTATACAGGAACGGTAGCGTAATGGTAATGTCACTGGGCTAGTAATCCAGAGGCCTGGACTAATGAACCTGAGACGTGAGTTCAAATCCCACCACGGCAGTTGGGAAATTTAAATTCAGTTAATTAAATAAATCTGGAATAATTACTAGTATCAGCAATGGTAACCATGAAACTATCAGATTGTTGTAAAAACCCATCTAATGTCCTTTAGGAAAGGAAATCTGCCGTCCTTACCTGGTCTGGCCTATATGTGACTCCAGACCCACAGCAATGTGGTTGACTCTTAACTACCCTCTGAAATGGCCTAACAAGCCACTCAGTTGTAACAAACCACTAAGAAAAACAATAAAAAGAATGAAACTGGAGGGACCACCCGGCACCGGCTACGGACACGGCAACGGCACACCCAGCCCAGTTGACCCTACAAATTCCCAAAGACCCACCAACATCTGGGGACCTGTGCCAAAATTGGAAGAGCTGTCACACAGACTAGTCAAGCAACAGCCTGACCTAGTCATACTCACAGAATTATATCTTTCAGCCAATGTCCCAAACTCCTCCATCACCATCCCTGGGTATGTCCTGTCTACCAGCAGCACAGTTGGGAAGGAGTGGCCCTGGGAGTCCTCAACATTGATTCTGGACCCCATGAAGTCTCATGGCTTTATGGGCAAGGAAACCTCCTGCTGATTACCACCTACCGCCCTCCCTCTGCCATGTTGAACACCACTTGGAAGAAGCACTGAGAGTAGCAAGGGCACAGAATGTCCATCACCAAGAGAGGCTCGGTAGCACCACTACTGACTGAGCTGGCCGAGTCCTGAAGGACAGAACTGCCTGCAATAGGTGGTGAAAGAACCAACACGAGGGAAAAACCTACTTGACCTCGTCCTCACCAATCTACCTGTCACAGATGCATCTGTCCATGCCAGTGTTGGTAGCAGACAAAATCCTGTCTTCAAACTGAGGACATCCTCCATCGTATTGTGTGGCACTACCACCATGCTAAATGGGATAGATTCAGAACAGATCTAGCAGCTCAAAACTGGGCATCCATGAGATGCTGTGGGCCATCAGCAGCAGCAGAATTGTATTCCACCACAATCTGTAACCTCATGGCCTGGCATATCCCTCACTCTATGATTACCATCAAGCCAGGGGACCAACCCTGGTTCAATAAGGAGTGTAGAAGAGCATGCCAGGAGCAGCACCAGGCATATCTAGAAGTGTGGGGCCAACCTGGGGAAGCTGCAACACATGCATGCTAAAAAGCAGAAGCAACATGCTATCGACAGGGCTAAGCGATCCCACAATCAAAGAATCAGATCAAAGCTCTGCAGTCCTGTCACATCCAGTCGTGAATGGTGGTGGACCATTAAACAACTAATGGGAGGAGGAGGCTCCATGAATATCCCATTCCTCAATGATGGTGGAGCCCAGCACGTGAGTGCAAAAGACAAGGCTGAAGCGTTTGCAACCATCTTCAGCCAGAAGTGCCAAGTGGATGATCTATATCGGCCTCCTCCTGAGGCCCCCACCATCACAGAAGCCAGTCTTCAGCCAATTCGATTCACTCCCCGTGATATCAAGAAATGGCTGAGCGCACTGGATACAGCAAAGGCTATGGGCCCCGACAATATCCCGGCTATCGTGCTGAAGACTTGTGCTCCAGGACTAGCCGCACCTCTAGCCAAGCTGTTCCAGTACAGCTACAACACTGGCAGCTATCTGACAATGTGGAAAATTGCCCAGGTATGTCCTGTCCACAAAAAGCAGGACAAATCCAACCCGGATAATTACCGCCCCATCAGTCTGCTCTCAATCATCAGCAAAGTGATGGAAGGTGTCATGGAAGGTGTCATCGAAAATGCTATCAAGCGGCACTTACTCACCAATAACCTGCTCACTGATGCCAGTTTGGGTTCCGCCAAGACCACTCGGCTCCCGACCTCATTACAGCCTTGGTCCAAACATGGACAAAGGAGCTGAATTCCAGAGGTGAGATGAGAATGACTGCCCTTGACATCAAGGCAGCATTTGACTGAGTGTAGCATCAAGGAGCCCTCGTAAAACTGAAGTCAATGGGAATCGGAGGGAAAACGCTCCACTGGCTGGAGTCATACCTAGCACAAAGGAAGATGGTTGTGGTGGTTGAAGGTCAATCATCACAGCCCCAGGACATTGCTGCAGGAGTTCCTCATGGCAGTGTCCTAGACCCTACCATCTTCAGAGCTGCTTCATCAATGACCTTCCCTCCTATAGGACAGAAATAGGGATGTTCGCTGATGACTGCACAGTGTTCAGCGTCATTCACAATTCCTCAGATAATGAAGCAGTCCATGCCCGCATGTAACAAGACCTGGGTGACATTCAGGCTTGGCTGATAAGTGGCAGGTAACATTTGCACCACACAAGTGCCAGGCAATGACTATCTCCAACAAGCGAGAGTCTAACCACCTCCCCTTGACAATCAATGGTATTACCATTGCCGAATCCCCCCACCATCAACATCCTGGCGGTCACCATTGACTAGAAACTTAACTGGACCAGCCACATAAATATTGTGGCAACAAGAGCAGGTCAGAGGCTAGGTATTCTACGGTGAGTGTTTCACCTCCTGACTCCCCAAAGCCTTTCCACGATCTACAAGGCACAAGTCAGGAGTGTAATGGAATACTCTCCACTTGCCTGGATGAGTGCAGCTCCAACAACACTCAAGAAGCTTGACACCATCCAGGACAAAGCAGCCCGCTTGATTGGCACCCCATCCACCACCTTAAACATTCACTCCCTCCACCACCAGCATACCGTGGCTGCAGTGTGTACCATCTACAAGGTGCACTGCAGCAACTCGCCAAGGCTTCTTCGGCAGCACCTCCCAAACCTCTTCCACCTAGAAAGACAAGGGCAGCAGGTGCATGGGAATACCACCACCTCCAAGTTTCCCTCCAAGTCACACACCATCCTGACTTAAAAGTATATTGCCAATCCTTCATCGTCACTGGGTCAAAATCCTGGAACTCCCTCCCTAACAGCACTGTGGGAGTACCTTCACCACACAGACTGCAGTGGTTCAATAAGGTGGCTCACCACCACCACCTTCTCAAGGGCAATTAGAGATGGGCAATATGCGCTGGCTTTGCCAGCGACGCCCACATCCCATAAAACGAATTTAAAAAAATACTTATCAGGAATGATTGAACAGGCTGGGGCTTTCTTCTCTAGAAAAGGGAAGGCTGAGGGGTGACCTGATAGAGGTTTTTAAATTTATGAAAGGGTTTGATAGGGTAGACGTAGAGAAGATGTTTCCACTCATGAGGGAGACCAAAACTAGGGGCCATAAATATAAGATAGTCGCTAATAAATCCAATAGGGAATTCAGGAGAAACTTTACCCAAAGTGTGGTTTGAATGTGGAACTCATGAGTAGTTGAGATGAATAGCATGGATGCATTTAAAGGGAAGCGAGATAAACTCATGAGGAAGAAAGGAATAGAAGGGTACGCTGATAGGGTTAGATGAAGAGGGGTGGGAGGAGGCTCACGTGGAGCATAAACACCAGCCTGGACCAGTCAGGTGTAATGGCCTGTTTCTGTGCTGTACATTCTCTGTAATCATAGACAAAATGTGGATGTGAGGACTTTTAAACAATTTTTACAATTTTTTTTTTTTACAATTTAAATCGCTTTATTGGCATGATAAGTTACATCTTATGTTGCCAAAGCATCAAAATACATTTATGGTTCAGCACATAAACGCAGTTCTATTCATACAGTGTATAAACAGGTATATCCCTGAGTGTATAAATATACATTCGCATTGTTTATATATATTTTTTTCTTAGCTTACTGGTTGTCCCTCTGTTCATGGCAAGCTGCAACATAGTGCGCCGCCAGCGTTACACAGCTTCTCTCCTCTCCCAGTAGGAATGGGAGTTTTTGGTTGTCATTCAGATTTCTGAAATCAGGGCATATTTGTGAGAATTTTTGGTAGAAATTCTCCCTGATGCCCTGATATTTTCCACAAGCTGTGAGGAAGTGCATCTCTGTCTCCACCACTCCCTGACTGCAGTGAGAGCATATCCTGTCCTCTCTTGGCAGCCTGGTCTGCCTGTGTCTGCCTTTTTCGATCGCTAGGCTATGTTCGCTAAGTCTGTACCTTGTCAAGGTTCTTCTCAGTTTGTTATCCTTTACCATGGTCAGGTAATCAGCTATGTTGTATTGTCTGTTTAGGGCCAAGTAGCAATTGAGTTTGCTTTGGGTTTTTGTTGTTTCTGCCCAATATGTCAGATATTTTTCCTTTTGCTTAGCGACGATTGTGTTGGGTCGAATTCTTTGTGTTACCCTGTCACTGTCCTGGGGCTGGTTATTGTTAGTATTGTTAGTAGTTACTTCACTGAGTCCCAGGACTAGTTGACTGAGGGTATTCTTCTTTATGGTCAGCTCTTGGCATTTCAGGGCGTCGTAGTGATAGCATTGGGGATTGCTCATTTGTAGGTGATTCCAAAATTTGGTGGCTCTTTTTTGGATAGTGATTATTAATGGATATTGGCCTAGTTCCGCCCTGCATGCATTGTTTACTGTTTTCCTTTGAGTCCGGAGGATACTTTTACAGAATTCTGCATGTAGGATCTCAATTGGGTGTTTGTCCCATTTTGCAAATTCTTGTTGAGTTAGCGGTCCCCATACCTCACTGCCATAGAGTGCAATTGGTTCAATTACTGATTTGAAAATTTTGAGCCAAATGCTAATTGGGATTTCTATTTGGATTGATTTTTTGATGGCATAGAAAGCCCTTCTTGCTTTCTCTTTCAGTTCATTCACAGCCAGTTTGAAGTTTCCCGTAGAACTGATTTTTAAGCCCAAGTATGTGTAGTTAGTGGTTTGTTCAATTTTGGTTGTTCCTACTGTGAAATTTATTTTGGGTCCCTGATGTTTGGATCTTTGCTGGAACACAAGGACTTTGGTTTTTTGGGGATTTATTGTCAGGGCCCAAGTCTGGCAGTACGACTCCAGCAGGTCCAGGTTTTGCTGTAGCCCCTCTTTAGTAGGTGACAGCAGAACCAGGTCGTCTGCATAGAGGAGGAATTTAACCTTGGATTCATATAGGGTGAGGCCGGGTGCTGTAGATTGTTCAAGTAGTTTTGCCAATCCATTTATGTAAATATTAAAGAGTGTCGGTGAGATTGGCGAGCCCTGCGTCACCCCCCGCCCCTGTGGGAAGTATTTTGTTTGTTTGTCTCCAATTTTAACTGCACATTTGTTGTTTGTATACATTGATTTAATTACATCATATGTTTTCCCTCCTACCCCACTTTCGATAAGTTTCAGGAATAAACCGTCATGCCAGATGGAGTCGAAAGCCTTCTGGAAATCTACAAAGCATGCGTAGATTTTGCTTTTGTTATTGTGAACGTGTTTGTCAATTAGGGTCTGTAGGGTGAAGATATGATCGGATGTTCTATAGTTTGGCAGGAATCCAATTTGGCTTTTACTCAAGACATTGTGCTCCTCAAGGAAGTTTATAAGTCTTTTGTTTATGATGCTACAGAATACCTTCCCCAGGTTACTGTTTACACAGATGCCTCGATAGTTGTTTGGGTCGATTTTGTCCCCACTTTTGTATATGGGCGTTATGAGTCCTTTGTTCCAGATATCAGGGAAATAACCGACACTCAGAACCAAGTTGAAGAGTTTTAGGATAGCCAGTTTCATTTTGTTGTCTGTGTGTTTAATCATCTCGTTTAGTATGCCGTCTGTCCCGCAGGCTTTTCCTGGTCGCAGGTCCTTGAGTTTTTCAAGAAGTTCTTTTTCTGTTATTATGGCGTCCAGCGGGTTTTGGTTATCTTTTATGGCCATTTCTAGCTTTTCCAGTTTTTTGCATATTTGGTGTTGCTCTGGTCTTAGTGTTTTTTTCTGGTATAATTTTTCAAAGTGGTTTACCCATGTGTCCCCATTTTGAATGGCCAAATCGTCGTGTTGTTTTTTGTGTAGTGTTTTCAAGTTTTCCCAGAAACAATTGGAATCAATGGATTCCTCCATGGAGCTGAGTGTATTCTTAATATATTGCTCTTTTTTGGTTCTGAGTGTGTTTCTGTATTGTGTTAGTGTCTGACAATAAGTAAGGCGTAGTTCCTCGTTTTCTGGATGTCTGTGTTTTTGGTTTGATATTTTTCTAAGTTTTTTCCTCATGTTATGGCAATCTCGGTCAAACCATTTTTCATAGTTTTTTGTTTTGGGTTTGTTCTTGCGAGCTTTCAAGTTTGCATTTGTTGCCAAATTATCAAAAATATTGTTTAGTTTACTAACTGCCCGGTTTACGCCTTCTTTATTGTGAGTGTATATGTTATCCAGAAAGGTGTCTAAGAGAGCTTGAGTTGATGCATTGCTAATTGTTTTCTGGTATTTTTCCGTGTCGTTTTTGGCCCATCTGTACGATTTTTTGGTGTTGTACAGTTTACTGGGTTGTGTTTCTATGTTGTTTGTTTCTGTCTTTTTGAGGAACATAGTAATTTGACTGTGATCTGACAGTGTTGTTTGTGGTTTGACTGTGAATGCTCTGAAAGAGGATGGGTCTAAGTCTGTAATCATATAGTCTACTGTGCTGCAGCCAAGAGGTGAGCAATAGGTCGATCTTCCTAGGAGGTCTCCTATGAACCTACCATTGACAATGTACAGACCCAGGTTTCGACAGAGCTGTAGTAGCTGTTTTCCGTTGGTATTTGACTGCTTGTCGCAGTTATGCCTGTATGGAAGGGAAGGGATGTCAAAGTGGTTATTCCCGAAAACATAATTGTTTCCCTGATTATTGGTGAAGTCTGGTTCTTCGCCCGTTCTTGAATTGAGGTCCCCACAGATCAACACGTTCCCCTGGGCCTGGTATTGGATAATTTCCCCCTCCATGTTGGAGAAGGTGTCCTCTTTAAAGTACGGGGAATCGATTGGAGGGATATAAAGTGCGCAAATGTAAACATCTTGGGTGTTTGAGATAATCTCCCTCTCAAGTTTGAGCCACATATGGTTTTCGCCCTTTTTTATAAATTTGATGTAATTCTTAAGTTCTGTTTTAAACCAGATCAGTATGCCTCCGGAGTCTCTGCCTTGGGTTACACTTGGTAATTTATTGGAGGGCACCACCAGCTCAGTGTACCCTTGGGGACAGCCAGTGTGTCCTTTTCCTTTATACCAAGTTTCCTGTAAAATGATAATATCTAGGTCTTTAGTTTCATCTATGAACTCTGGGGTCCTACTTTTCACTTCTCGCAGTGAAGAGCGTAGACCTTGGATATTCCAGGTCGAAATATATAAGGATTTCATGTTAAGTTTGATCTTTTACTATGATAGGTTAAAGAGTGGTACGTGTTTGTCGTGTCTAAGTGTGGGAAAAAAAAAGATCACATCAGTTGTCTACAAAAGTTAATACAATTTGGTTACAGTTCTTTCTATTAATTAGTCCTTGATCCATAAGGCGGAAGTAGATGCTGCTGCACATCTGCTTATTGTCTCTTAATGGATTGTTTCTGTCTGAGGTATTGCGTACGTCCTGTGCATCTCTCCCTCTGTCTGGCTGGGAGCAGTCCTATTCCCCTGTGGGACAGGAGTGGTGCAGGTCTGACATTGTTGTTTTGCATGGGGATCCTCTCTGGTCTCGGTTGGTGTGTTGGTGGTCCTTGTAGTGTTCCTGATATGTACCCCGCTGATCTCTGGTGGTCGGGGGGGGGGTCCTCTTGGAGTCTGGGTATGGACCCGGTTAAAAGCGACGTCCTTCAGGGCTTTAGCAAGGATCGATATTCTTTGCCTTTGGATGTGGACGTGGTCGTAAAGACATTCCTCATCGAGGGTGGGGTGTTGGGCCAGGTGTACGTTGTGGTTTGATTCGCAGTCTCTTGCTATGCTGGCATTTATCTCATGAATTGTGTTGTTGTTGAAGTCTGTTCTCGGCAATATTGTGGAAACAGTGATTCTAGTGTTTGGAAATGTACTGCTTGCTTTCCTAATCATTGCTCTGAGCGATGTTGCTACTTCTTTCTGTTGGGTCTTTAGGTCATTTGTGCCCGTGTGTATTATTATGTGTTGGGGGGAGCCTAATCTGGCTTTGGTCAGCCATCCCATGGCTCTGTTTGTTGTTGGGCACCATTACTGTGATTATCCAAACCCTAAAAAAAACAGCTGCAAAGAATCATCATTAAATTATTAACCTAGTCATTCCTCTGATGATTTATGATAGCCAGGAGACCTTTATTCACAAAATGAGTGATTTAACTGGTCAATTATGAAGATTTTATTCAATTGTTTAAACATTGACCTCATGGACCTCACAGTGTCGAGGAGCTGTATAACCTCTCAGGAATTGCACTTCTACTCGTGTATTTCATTACATCTTGTGGGGTCCAATTTTTCCCACCAGTGCACTTGACCATGTCATTAGCACTTAGCATTGAAACAAAAATAACCAGAAATATATCAACTGTAGAAATAAATTAAAGGATATTAAAGTTAATTGATTTTAACGGTTCCGTTTTTTAAAAAAAAGCATGTTGTTGGTGACAGTATCTCTTTATCTAAATATTTAGATGTATTCATAAAATATTAAAATGGTTAAGATTTGCTTCAATGTGACATTTTGCAGGTTGATGGGAGCTGAAAGGGGAAAATATCATTATTGGTGATAATGCTGGAAACATTTGGTGACAATTTGGTTTCAGCCTCATTTGTACTCGAGAGACCGAGAAACTCATTCAGATATTTATTTGGAGTCGGGTAGAACCTTGAAGACAAACTGATGAGCAAAGTGGAAAAAACAAGTAGGCAAAAGGGAACTGAGAAAATTCAAAGATTGTTGCCCGGAGGTTATGAGCTAGAAATTCATCACGGGCGGTGGCGCAAAACGGGCAGTATCGGATTGGCCGCCCGTTATACGCAACGCCTGATATTCAGTTCCATTGCAGTCAATTAAATTAAGTATCAGGCACTGCGTGATTCCTGGGATGGCAGGACTGTCGTATGAGGAGAGATTGGGTTGACTAGGCCTGTATTCACTAGAGTTTAGAAGAATGAAAGGGGATCTCATTGAAACGTGTAAAATTCTAACAGGGCTAGACAGACTGGATGCAGGGAGGATGTTTCCCCTGGCTGGGGGGCCTAGAACGAGGGATCACAGTCTAAGGATATGGGGTAGGACATTTAGGACTGAGATGAGGAGAACTTTCTTCACTCAGAGGGTGGTCAACCTGTGGAATTCTCTATCACAGAAGGCTGTGGAGGCCAAGCCACTGAATATTAACATTGCCCAGAACTTTGGGTCCCCACGGGTGAATATGCGCTGGGTACTCACCCATAGGCCCAACGAAAGTGCCAGTTTCATGCATGCACTGCACATGCGCGGGAAACCGGAACTTCTGTTCCCTTAAAGGAAGGGGTTCACAGGTCAAACGCGTGCGCCGGAGAGGCAGCGCGTTCGCCTGGAACTTTCGTTTTTTTTGCAGGTTTCTCCAGGAGGGTAAGTCTCCAGGAGCTATGATTATAAAAAGCAGTCGCAAGGCCTGCTTTTAACAAGGTAAGTGGTGAATTAAGTAAAATTAAAACATTTTTTTCGCAGGTTTATTATTTTTAAATACTTTAAAGAAAGGTAAGTTTATTTTTAGCCCCGTTAGAAAGTGTAATTAATTTTTTCAAAAATTTAAATTATTGTTTAAAATAGTTATTTTATGTAATTTATAGTTATTTTAAAAATGTGATTTTTTAAAATTTATTTGAAGTTTTAGTGATGTTTTGGGGCTGAACTGTATTCATAAATTTGACAGGTCATCCCAGGGGACGCTTTGAACTAACTGCGCCCCTAGGATACGCAAGCACTGCGCGCCAGCAGTTGGAGCAGGCCCAGGATCGGAATCCCACGCGGACCCACAGCACAACGGCCGGCGCACTAGGTAAGTGCAGGTTGGAGGCTTGCACCCGCGGGAAGTCTCTGACCTGAATTTCTGGGCCATTAATATATTTAAGAAGGAGATAGATAGATTTCTAGATCAAAAGGCATCAAGGGGTATGGGGAGACAGCGGGAATATGGTATTGAGATAGATGATCAACCATGATCATATTGAATGGCGGAGCAGGCTCGAATGGCCTACTCCTACTCCTGCTCCTATGTTTCGATGTTTCGATGTATAACAGGCAACCGATCCATTACTGCCCATTTTGCTTCACCGCCCGAGATGAATTTCTATCCCTAGAAGTTCTAAAGTGCTGTGGCTTTCAAATCAGTACGAATGGCAACACGTTGAAAATTACTTCAGAGTCTCAGGGAAAAAAAAACCCTGAATCACAGCTACTGAACTTTCAAAATGTCATAATTGAAATTTTAATTACTTGCCAGAGCGTACCACTTTTAGCTATGTTGCGACTGCACATTCATCTTGATGAAAGAAATGTGAATTTCAAACAGGTTAAACCGAATAATAAATTTTCCTATGTCTGTTGTGTCTGTCAAGTCCGTCGTAAACTTTGTGAATATTTAGCCGTCAAATCTTAGTCCATATCGAGCTGTCAATCATTTTTCTTCTTGCTCGTCGTTTAATTTGCTTTATTTCTGTCCTTTCTAATGAGTTATTTTCCAGATTTGCTATGCACCAATCATATTATGCAAAACCTTTCTCCACAATTACATTCGACCTAAAAAAAAATTCTATCTAATCACATTCCAACAAAAAAATTCTGTGAGACACAGTTGCCATGGCAGTTCCTCATCCGCCCCATTACGTATTCCTAAGCCTAAAATGCATCACCTAATAAACACACAAAAGGTTCACAAAAAAGAAAATCACAAATCTACTCATAAACTCAGGTCCAACAACGTTCCCCCCTCCCCTTCTGTACAATTTACCCTCCCAGGCATTTGTGCATGCTGGATTTCATGAATACCATCGTCCCATAGTTGTATAGGCAGCTAAGTGAAACAACATATGGAAAATTTTGACTCAAGAATGGAAGGATTGTAAAGAATTGAGGTGTGAGGAGGGTGGAAAACTTGCCACAGCCCCTTAACCGGATGATGATTATATACAATTTTTGGAAAGAATTTGTAGGTGTTCTTTGTGGATTCTGATACTTAATCTGAATCTGTAAAATCTTCAAAAATTACATCAACAGAGTTGGATTTAAAGGAGAATAGGTTTCAAATTAAAGCAAGTTGGAGTTTAATGGGGTTGGGCTTTACATGGCAGGGAGTTAGAGAATAATAATGGTGAGGGCCTATCTATAGCAGCAAGCCAACAGGTGGAAGGATTTGATAAGCCATTGCTCTCATTACAGATTTTCAAGATCTTATTAAACAGCAAATCTCTAAGTATACAAAATGTAGTGATAAGACTCAGTTATGCTTCCTTGCAGATGCATTCAATAACCAATAATGCTTTGCAAAGATGGAGTTTACAATTATTTACAAACATATGAACAATGATGGACAGGTGAAAACCCTCTGGTCTGTCCAGCCTGTCTCTCACAATTGTGAAATTGCAATACCTTGTGTTTCATGCAAAATAAACACCCCCCACCCCACACAAAACCATGTGATCTCCTGAGAGAGGCGAAAAAACATAAAAACCTAGACCAATTTGGGGGGAAAAAATCTGGGAAATTCTTCTCCGACCCATCTAGGCGATCAAAACTAGTCCAGGATTTATTTAAGATAGAATGCTGTACAATAGATGCACTCTGATATGTAAAGGCCTCGTCAAACTCCATTTGGAGTATTGTGCACAGTTCTGGTCACAATGTTATAAAAAGGATATAGAGGCACTGGAGAGGGTGCAAAAAAGATTTACAAGGATGATACCAGAACTGCAAGGATGATACCAGAACAGGCTGGGTCTGTTTACTCTTGAAAGGAGAAGGCTGAGGGGTGACCTAATACAGGTCTTTAAAATTAAGAAAGGTTTTAATAGGGTAGATACAGAGAAAGTGTTTCCACTTGTGGGGAAGAGCAAAACTAGAGGCCATCAATATAAGATAGTCACCAAGAAATCAAACAGGAAATTCAGAAGAAACTTCTTTAGCCAGAGAGTGGTGACAATGTAGAACTCGCTACCACAGAGAGTAGTTGAGGCAAAACGTATAGATGCATTTAAGGGAAAGCTAGATAAGCATATGTGGGAGAAGGGACTAGAGGGTTATGCTGATAGAGTTAGATGAAGAAGGATGGGAGGGGCCTTGAGTGGAGCATAAACGATAGCATGGACTGTTTGGGCCAAATAACCTGTCTCTGCTGTATATTAGAATTATAGAATCATAGAATGGTTACAGCACAGCAGGAGGCCATTCGGCCCGTGCCGGCACTCTGCAAGAGCACTTCAGCTAGTCCCACTCCCCCACCCTTTATTTTTTTTATTTTACCACTCACTGCGTAAAAAAGTTTCCCCTCATTTCGCCTTTGGTTCTTTTGCCAATCACCTTAAATCTGTGTCCTCTGGTTCTCGACCCTTCCGCCAATGGGAACAGTTTCTCTCTATCTACTCTGTCTGGACTCCTCATGATTTTGAACACCTCTATCAAATCTCCTCTCAACTTTCTCTGCTCTAAGGAGAACAACCCCAGCTTCTCCAGTCTATCCACGTAACTGATGTCCCTCATCCCTGGAACCATTCTTGTAAATCTTTTCTGCACCCTCTCTAAAGGCCTTCACATCCTTCCTAAAGTGCGGTGCCCAGAATTGGACACAATACTTCAGTTGAGGCTGAACCAGTGTTTTATAAAGGTTCATCATAACTTCCTTGCTTTTGTACTCTATTTTTGAAGCTCAGTATCCCATATTCTATGTAATTCTATAAAAAATGTAACCTTCTCACTAAAGTACAAGTTTATTTTAGGGCAGAAAGGATCTGCTACAGCTGATACACTAAAGACCCATATTTTCCGATCGGAGGCTTCCTGCGTGCGGAGGCCTCTGATCTGGAAAAAATCTACGCCCTTACCCGAGGGCTCCAGAGGTCCGGCCATTTCCGCTCCTGTGCCTCTGCTCTATGAAATGCGCAGGGCCCAGGTATCCCAGGCGGTTCGCAAGCGTCCCTGGGATCACGTGGGCCATGGGGAACCAATGAAAGAAGGGAATCTCCCTTTGTACTTTTGACAGCTTAGATCACTCCAAAGACACATCAAAACATTAAATAATTTTTTTTTAATCATGTTTTTAAAATTAGTTCAAATTACATTAAATTAAATATTTTAAACAAAAATGTAATTTTTTGAAAAAAGTTAAAGTTTTTACAGGGCTAAAAATAAGCTTACCTTTTTTAAATGTATTTTTAAATTATAAATGAGTGAAAAACAGTTTTCTTTAAAACTTTTTTAAGACTCTTATGCTGGTAAAAGTAGGCCTTACACCTGCTTTTACCAGGCGTAAGATTTTTAAGTGATTTCAGCGGGTGGAGGTTCTGCAGAAAGCAGAACTCTCCACCCACAGAGGCCCTTCTCCAGGGCAGGCGGAGACCTGTCAAGAGGATTCTTGACAGATCGGAAATGCCGGTTTTCAGCACATGCGCTTTGCATGCCTGAAACCAGCACTTGCGAGGTCCCTACGGGTGTGTACACACCTCATACACACCTGTAGGCATCAGAAAATATGGGCCAATGGCTCAGAAATTCAGGTCGGGGGCTTCCCGCGGGTGCAAGCCCCCGGCCTGCACTTACCTTGCGCGCCGGCAGTTGAGCTCTGGGCTCCCGTGGAATTCCGCTCTGGGGCCTGCTCCAACTCCCGGCGCGCTGTGCTTGCGTGTCCCAGGGGCGTAGTTAGTGCGATGCGTCCCCTGGGATCACGTGAGCCATGGGCAGCCAATCAAAGGAGGGAAAAGCCCATTCATAAGATTGACAGGAAGACCTGTCTAAACTTATGAATATACGGGCCGCAAAATAACAGTAAACCTTCAAATAATTTTTTTTTTTAAATCACACTTTTTAAATAAACTATAAATTACATTAAATAACTATTTTAAACAATAATTTAAATTTTTGAAAAAAATAATTTTATAAAAAAAGGGGCTAAAAATAAACTTACCTTGCTTTAAAGTATTTAAAAATAATAAACCTGTGGAAAAAATGTTTTAATTTTAATTAATTGACCACTTACCTTTTAAAATGCAGGCCTTACGCCTGGTTTTTACATTTCTAAAATCTAAAGACTTACCCTCACGGAAAAACCTGTAAAAAAAAACGTAAGTTCAAAGTGCACGCTTTTGACCTCTGAACCCCTTCGTTCAGAGGAACGGAAGTGCCGGTTTCCCGCGCATGCGCAGTGCATGCAAGAAACCGGCACTTCCATCGGGTCCGCGCATGAGTACCCCGTGCGTACTCACATGTTGGGACCCGAATTTCTGGGCCATTGTCTCTTAAGCTATTTAAACCACACAATAAGAGAATCACACAAAATCTAAATAATATTACACCACTCCAAATTCACACAAATAACACAGAATAGTGCATCAACAAATTGGAAGATAATTTTATTACTGTTTTATTGCACGTGCAAAAACATTGTTTAGGGAAAATATAATCATGGGCTATTATGAAAAAATCTTTAATAACTGGCATCCTGACAATCCTGAGTTTCGAGATGCTTTTAAGTTTCACTACTGAACTCGGGTGTTGCACTATAAATTATTAATAATAATTGACTTTTATTTTCTTGGATTACGAGGACATAAAATGATCTAAGAAAGCTAACTGTGCGTTTTTAAACTTATTGAAAAGTTGTGGGTTAGAATGAGGCTGAAGATCGTAAATCTTTGCGGCCAGCTCAAATTTGCATAATGACATGCTGACTTTCCTCTAAGTAGATGGGCTTGAGAGGTTTTTGAGGGAGATATGTATCAATATCGTCATAACTGATTGAAACAATAATGATTAATAAGAAAATGAGAGTTACTGTATTAGGAAATACAGTATATGTTTGTTGTGTTCATGGCTTTAATGAGGTTTAGCACTGTGGAAACACAGTCATTTAAATTCTGAAAACAATCTGATAAATTGTTTGGGCTTTGGGCATATGGCGTGGCAACATTAAAACTGAAAATGCCAGGTGTATGATGTGGGTACTTAAAGATCCTTGTTGCTTAACCTTTGCAACAGTAATAGAACTTTAACAACTGGGAGTTTAAACCCAATCTTGGAGCAATCAATCACACCATGGCCATGCTACTGTACTTAAATCATTAGTTTTCAGTCTAAATGGCAATGGCGTGGAAACTGGCTTAAATGGAGGAAAATTGTGATCATCATTGATTTTAATGGGGGCGGAGCTATGATAATTACCTAGCTCTTTTCGGGGAGGGGAACGGTGGAGTTCTGCAACAGTCCCAGGAAAATATGGAGTGGCATAATTAACGGCATAAGTCACTTACTCGATAATTTCCTCCTGCTTTTGCGCTGTTGAAGGGTCCCTATGATGTAATGGTGCAAGGCCCCAGGAAGATTCAGGCCAACAGCTCCGGCCTCCCCTACAAAACAGTGGCGATGCCACATCTCCTTAATTTGTGCCAGCTTTTCATGCTGCGTGCATGCACGCTGATAAAGACGGACGCAGGGGGGCACTTGGTGACCATGTTAAACCACGTCTTCCTGTATCAGTCAGTTAACTAACACTGCCTTGTTAAATATTACATTCGATTCGAAGCGACAGTCTTCCCAAACCTTGTTTGATATTTTTTTTTGTAAACCAGCTGTTTCCATTCTGTGAATCTGATTTTGGAATATTAAGAGATCATAAGAACCATAGCATACAAAATACAAATCCCAGCACTCAAGTAAAAGTAGGGACACCAGCCTGCATATGATATTGACTTATTATGAACATACGAATTAGGGGCAGGAGTAGGCCACTCGGCCCCTCGAGCCTGCTCCACCATTCAATAAGATCATGGTTGATCTGATTACGCCACATTCCCGCCTACCCCCTTGTTTATCAAGAATCTATCTACCTCTACCTTAAAAATATTCAAAGACTCTGCTTCCACCACCCTCTGAGGAAGAGAGTTCCAAAGGCTCACGACCCTCTGAGAGGAAAGATTTCTCCTCATCTCTGTCTCAAATGGGCGACCCCTTATTTTTAAACAGTGACCCCTAGTTCTAGATTCTCCCACAAGAGGAAACATCCTCTCCACATCCACCCTGTCCAGACCCCTCAGGATCTTATATGTTTCAATCAAGTCACCTCTTACTCTTCTAAACTCCAGCGGATACAAGCCTAGCCTGTCCAACCTTTCCTCATAAGACAACCTGCCCATTCCAGGTATTAGCCTAGTCCATAAATACTCGGCTGATGCATAAGGTTACAAAATAAACCTTCTTTGTATGTGTGTGACTTAGCAAAAACATTCTTTCAAATATTGAGGTTGTTTTTTGTTTTATAAGGTTCGTTTTGGTTGCTATGTGACGTTCAACTTATTACATGGCATTGCAATTACCAAGCAATATTTTTGAGTATAATGTGAATTGATTACAACCCATGCATGCACTAACAAAAAAGTATTTTTTTAACTACATTAATGTTAAATAGGCGGCACATAATAGCAAGTGTCACAGCAATTATCAAATGTTATACAAATAATAGTGTGGACATGATTTTCTGTCTTTCACTAAAACAATGTCACTTCAAATGACAAGCCATTGACCTGAAATGTTAACTGTTTTTCTCTCTTCACGGATGCTGCCTAACCTGCTGAGTATTTCCAGCATTTTCTGTATACATTTCAGATTTCCAGCGTCCGCAGTATTTTGCTTTCACTTCAAATATACGGGATTTTGTTAATTGCCGTCGTTACTTTGCAGCTGATACTTCTTTCCATTCGCTGAAGCTGTGGCAAAAGAGTATTAAAGGACAACTTTGGTGTTACTTCATTTTGCTAACCCCATGTGCTGGAGCGGAGAGCCAGGCCAAAAAGAATGGTAAATAGAGAAAATCGATTTTAAAAACAATTTTTGAAAAATGATTTGCTGCTAGAGTCAAAAGGATTTCAGAATAAACTGGGGTGAAGTGATCGCATTATATATTTGAGGAAAGATTTCCTCTGTGCTCTGGATGCAAATCTGCTTTTTTAATAAATTTATTTACACTCCGAATGCACAGAGGAATTTTTCTCCTATGATCATTGACACCTCCTTAAATAAATATATTTTCCCCTGTATTTATATTTTTTTGTAATCGTTTTATACCGGTGACCTATTTGTTCAAGTCTTTCAGTTTCTTTAACCAGCCTAAAGCACACTCTAATAAATTGGCTGAATTCTGTAAAAATACAAGATGGTCATTGTGGGAAAGGGTGCTGCAGCTTGGGCTATTTATTTCTGGGTATTTCCAAAGTGCATAATGAACAATATTTTATTACAATCAAAAATTAAAACTTCTCCTTGATATAATGTGACTGCTTGAGTGTTGGATGCGATACTGAACCATTTTGAATGGCTTGATAAAAAATACATAAATAGGCTATATATAGTTGTCTGAAAGCTTATTACTCTACCTATTGGCATTATGTAAATATAGTTTTGTGTCTAAAGTACAGAGTGTAAAATAATTTTCCTGAAATGCCTCCCAGGCACACAGCTGTTATTTATTAGACATGGCACTTTATCAGTATTCAGATTCAGATCAGATTCATTTGCCATATGTAACAAGTACAATGGAATGCTTGTTCCCCGTAGGGACGCGTCAGCTATACATACAGCGTCACGTTCAGAGTCAATACAATGGCTTCCCGTGGCAGTGGGAGCACGATGTCCCTCAGCCGCTCTGTCCTCCTCTTCACCGCGGCCTCCTCCTCACTGTTGCCGGCTCCACGTGTATCTGTAATATATTCAGATGGTAACAGAGATTATAGATTGCCCCCTCAGCATGTCATCCTGTAAAACAAATCCAGCAATGTTTCAGAAGTTAACTAACCTGATAACAAGGACCTTACCCAAAATATACTTTAAATTTAACTATAAATCAGTAAATGTAATAAATCATTCATAGTGTTGAGATTAGCCAATTTGTTAATATTAGCTTATCTCTGGTCTTTCAAATAATCAGAATCGAGTGTAAACCAATATGGTGTGTATATTGCGTTTAATTAGAGTTTAAGATGGAATATAACACACTAGTTATACAGCAAAAATATCCAACCATGACAAGTAACTGGTACCCGTCAGTCCCGATCGAACAGCTGGCGGCGCGAACAGCTCTCCTTCTTGAGTCACGTATCTCTCTCTCTCTCTCGAACTAACCAAGAGTGCTAGACCGAAGTCAGCATGGTGTCCACCCTTGGGAGTTCTCACTCCACTGTCTGCACTAGGGGCTTTTCAGGTCTCTCTTTTATACCCTTTTTTAAGGGTGGACCTGGGATAGAATATTGACAAGACCATTTAACTTGTAAGAGTTCCTCTTAAACCAAGGGGGGGGGGTTTAAACTAACTTGGCAGGGGGATGGGATACAGAGTGGAGCTATAGTAGGGGGTGATTTACAGCCAAATACGGAGGAAAAAACAAGTCAGCTGGGAAGGCAGAGCAAATATGTGAAGGCAAAAGGGAATATGGCAAGGCTGGAAGGCATTTATTTTAATGCAAGGAATCTTGCAAATAAGGTGGATGAACTGAAGTTGTTGTTGAACACATAGGAGTACGATATTGTTGCTATCACGGAGACATGGTTGAGGGAGGGTCAGGACTGGCAGCTCAATATTCCGGGGTATAGAATCTTCAGGCGAGACAGAGGGGGGTGTAAAAGGGGAGGGGGTGTTGCAATATTAATTAAGGAGTCAATTACTGCTGTAAGGAGGGATGATATATTAGCGGGTTCCTCAAATGAGGCCATATGGGTAGAAAGTCCTACAAGAGAGGGGGCGGTACTGGACCTAATTCTAGGGAATGTAGCCAGGCAAGTGGTGGAAGTGTCAGTAGGAGAGCATTTTGGCGACAGTGACCATAATTCGGTGAGTTTTAAGGTGGTCATGGAAAAAGACAAAGACGGCCCGGAAATAAGGGTTCTAAATTGGGGGAAGGCCAATTTTAATATGATAAGGCAGGATCTGGCCAAAGTGGACTGGGAGCAGCTACTTATAGGAAAATCCACATCAAAGCAGTGGGAGACTTTCAGAAGGGAAATAGAGAGAGTACAACGCCAACATGTTCCCGTAAAGATCAAGGGTGGGACCAACAAGCAAAGGGAACCTTGGATGACAAGGGATATACAAAAATGCATTAGGAAAAAAAGGGGGGCTTTTGGCAGTTACTAAAGACGGAGGAAGCCCTAGGGGAGTATAAAAAGTGCAGGGGCATACTTAAAAAAGAAATTAGGAGAGCGAGGAGGGGCATGAAATAACACTGGTGAGCAAAATAAAGGAAAATCCTAAGATATTTTATAAGTATATTAAGGGCAAGAGGATAACCAGGGAAAGGGTAAGGCCCATTAGGGACCAAAGTGGCAATCTGTGTGTACAGCCAGATGATGTAGGTGGGGTTTTAAATGAATTTTTTGCATCTGTGTTCACTATGGAGAAAGACGATGTAGACATAGAAATCGGGCAAGGGGACTGTGATATACTTGAACATATTAGCATCGAGAGGGAGGAGGTACTAGCGGTATTAGCAGGCCAAAAAGTGGATAAATCCCCAGGCCCGGACGAGATGTATCCCAGGCTGCTGTGTGAGGCAGAGGAGGAGATTGCAGGGGCTCTGACACAAATTTTCAGAACCTCTCTGGCCACAGGGGATGTACCAGAGGACTGGAGAACAGCTAACATAGTACCATTATTCAAGAAGGGTAGCAGGGATAAACCAGGGAATTACAGGCCAGTGAGCCTAACATCTGTGGTAGGGAAATTATTGGAAAAAATTCTGAGGGACAAAATTAGTCTCCACTTGGAGAGGCAAGGATTAATCGGGGATAGTCAACATGGCTTTGTCAAGGGTAAATCATGTCTGACCAATCTGATTGAATTTTTCGAGGGGGTGACTAGGTGTGTGGATGAGGGAAATGCGGTGGATGTGGTATACATGGACTTCAGTAAGGCTTTTGACAAAGTCCCGCATAGGAGACTGGTCAAGAAGGTAAGAGCCCATGGGATCCAGGGTGCCTTGGCACATTGGATCCTAAATTGGCTGAGTGGCAGGAGGCAGAGGGTGATGGTCGAAAGTTGCTTTTGTGACTGGAAGTCTGTGTCCAGTGGGGTACCTCAGGGATCGGTGCTGGGTCCCTTGCTGTTTGTGATCTACATAAATGATTTGGATGAGAATGTAAAAGGTATGATCAGTAAGTTCGCAGATGACATGAAAATTGGTGGGGTGGTAAATTGCGAGGAGGAAAGCCTCAGGCTACAGGACGATATAAACGGGTTGGTCAGATGGGCGGAAAAGTGGCAAATGGAATTTAACCCTGAAAAGTGCGAGGTGATGCATTTTGGACGGACAAATAAGGCAAGGGAATACACAATGAGTGGTAGGACCCTAGGAAGTACAGAGGGTCAGAGGGACCTTGGTGTACATGTACATAGATCCCTGAAGGCAGCGGAACAGGTAGATAAGGTGGTTAAAAAGGCATATGGGATACTTGCCTTCATTAGCCGAGGCATAGAATATAAGAGCAGGGAGGTTATGATGGAGCTGTACAAAACGCTGGTAAGGCCACAGCTGGAGTACTGTGTGCAGTTCTCGTCGCCTCACTATAGGAAGGATGTGATTGCTTTGGAGAGGGTGCAGAGAAGATTCACCAGGATATTACCTGGGATGGAGCGCCTCAGCTATGAAGAAAGACTAAACAGGCTGGGGTTGTTTTCCTTGGAGCAAAGAAGGCTGAGGGGGGACCTGATTGAGGTGTACAAAATGATGAGCGGCATAGATAGGGTAGATAAAGAGGAACTTTTCCCCTTAGTAGGGGGGTCAATAACAAGGGGGCATAGATTCAAGGTAAGGGGCAGGAGGTTTAGAGGGGATTTGAGGAGGAACTTTTTCACCCAGAGGGTGGTTGGAGTTTGGAACTCACTGCCTGAAAGGGTGGTAGAGGCAGGAACCCTCACAACATTCAAGAAGCATTTGGATGAGCACTTGAAATGCCATTGCATACAAGGCTATGGACCAAATGCTGGAAAATGGGATTAGATTGGACAGGGCTTGATGGACGACGCAGACACGATGGGCCGAAGGGCCTCTTTCTGTGCTGTATAACTCTATGACTCTAAGGTGCCCAATGCTATGTCAAGTTCTTTGTCTAAACTTTCAGATAAAAGCCCTCTCCTAAGGGGTCTCATGCTTTTCCTTCACATGTCTTTCCTGTTTATACATTCTGAAGGCCCATCCATCTGAATTCCTCTTATCTCTCCTTCTTATCCTCCCAAGTTTGGAGTCGGACATGCCATTCTCGGTCTTCAGATGTTCATAGCTACTTGTTATCAGTTATTTATGTTCAAGCTGTTCATGCAGCTTAGCTGTGCAGAACTAACTATTTCATTCCATTATCAGGCTATTGTACCATGGAATGAATCATTAAATTCCCAAAGATATCCTTTATTCTATTCTCACACTGGTTAACTTATGCATTTTAAAGCAGCGTGTTAGAAACTAAAGATGCCTAAAAATTTATATGGTTATGCGATTAAAACTGTGATGCAAAAAATGCTGTGTTTAAATGGTTATGTTCGAATTGCAGAAGGAAAGTCTCCTTGGGACAGATAAATGCTTAGAAGTGCTAACGTTTTGGTTTCCTATGGAGGTACAATCTCCCTGTTGCTAAGCGATTATCTGTTGTTTTTAAGTCAAGACTTGAACCTTGTTTATGTATTTTATGTATAATGCTAAGGTAGGATTTGAAGTTAGTTTAACAGAACTGCTTGCGAAGATAATGGAAGGAAGTATGGGGAAGTTAATGTAAACATTTGCTACGTCACAAAGGAGGTAACACTCTGAAGCAAATAGGTTTCTAGTTGGGCCTCTTGAGATCAAAGAAGGATACGGATGAAAGAGATAAGACACGAATTCCACAGGAAGGAAACCCTGGAAAATTATCAGAGAAAGACATTTGGCCAAAATCGTAAGACATCTTTAGGGCGGATTGTGACACAAGAATCGAGACAAAGAACTAGCAGTCCCATTGGATATTAAGGTTTTTGGGGAATTCTATAGGACAAAGGTCTTGTCAATATCCAGGTTCAGGCCCACTCCTAAAAGTAGAATAAAAGTGACCTCCCAAAACCTTGTACTCACAGGCAGAAGAGAGAGCGAGCTTATTCTCACAGACGAAAGGAAGAAGAGAATTGCTCACGTGTGTCAACCGTCTGTCCGATCAGATCGGTATCAGCTTCTTGGTGTGGTCTCGCAGGGCCTTGGTGAGACCACACCTGGAGTGCTGTGTGCAGTTTTGGTCTCCTTACCTAAGAAAGGATATACTTGCCATAGAAGGAGTGCAGCGAAGGTTCACCAGATTGATTCCTGGGATGGCAGGACTGTCATATGAGGAGAGATTGGGTTGACTAGGCCTGTATTCACTAGAGTTTAGAAGAATGAGAGGGGATCTCATTGACATGTATAAAATTCTAACAGGGCTAGACAGACTGGATGCAGGGAGGATGTTTCCCCTGGCTGGGGGGGTCTAGAACAAGGGATCACAGTCTCAGGTTACAGGGTAGGACATTTAGGACTGATAGGAGGAGAAATTTCTTCACTCAGAGGGTGGTGAACCTGTGGAATTCTCTACCACAGAATGCTGCAGAGGCCAAGTCACTGAATATATTTAAGAAGTAGATAGATTTTGTGATGAAATAACTCTGTGTTCTGGCATTTGTATTGTTGCTGTTGTTGTTGTACTTGTAAATGTCTGGAATGTTCCACCGGTGTAACCACTAATGCTCCTCCCTAGCCTCTTCTGGAATGTTCTACCAAGGGCTGGGTCGGTGATGACTGTGTTAACTTGATGCCATGTTCTTACTTAATAAAAGCCTTTAGTTTTAAGCTTTAACCTCATGGATTCAGGCAGTTATTTGGCACATCAATTTTATTAAGTAACAACTTTTGGAAGATGGATCGATTTTTGAAACCAAAGCGTCTCGATATCGATCCCCATTTGGCAGACGCGTCGAAGAAATTTACGAATTGGCTTCGATGTTTTGAACACTTCATCGCATCGGTCGATTCGACGGTTAACAAGTTGGGTCTTCCAACCAACTTGGTAAGTCATCAAACTTACTCGATAATTGAAGATATTACTACATATGAAGAGGCCCTCGCAGCCCTTAAGGCCCAGTATCTTAAGTCGGTTAATGAAGTATACGCCAGGTATCTTTTGTCTACTTGCAGGCAATTACCCGAGGAATCTCTGGACAATTTCCTGCAGGACCTTAAGGCTTTGGCTAAGGATTGCAACTACAAGGCTGTCTCTGCCATAGTGTATCAGGAAGAAGCCATCCGTGATTCTTTCATATCTGGCCTCCGATCTAATTATATTAGACAGAGACTCCTTGAGAACGACTCATTAGTTTTTAAAATGGTCGTCGCTACTGCTCGATCGTTAAATGTAGCCCAGAAGAATTTAGAAGTGTATGCATCAGCCCATGTGTCTCTCTCAGCCTCGTGTGTTCCAAGTATGGAGGCATCCATAACACCAATGGAGCCTCCACTTAATCATCTTGTTGCAGCTGTACCCCATGGGTCCAAGTGTTATTTTTGTGGCCAATCTAAACACCCCAGGCAAAGATGCCCAGCCAGAGAGGCTACCTGTTTTAAATGTAAGAAACGGGGACATTTTAGTAAAGTGTGTAAGGGTAATCCTGTACCCGATGTCTTCTCTGCTGCCGCCCATCGTTTTACTCTAGCCTCGGCTACGGTTGACCAGACCATACCGTGTTCCTTGTCGAAATCTATGATGGACATCAAGATTAATGGTCGTCCTACTGGGTGTTTAATAGACTGTGGCGGTACTGAAAGTTTTATACACCTCAACCTTGTTAACTCCTGTTCATTGAAGGTGTATCCTACTCGAAGTGAAATTGTGATGGCGTCCAAGTCCCTTACTTCGGAGGTAACTGGATATTGTAAAGTCACATTGACCATTAAGGATACGGAGTATAAGGACTTTAAACTCCTCATATTACCTCAGTTGTGTGTGAACTTAATTTTAGGCTTGGACTTCCAGTGTCAGCATGAGAGCGTTACCCTTAAGTATGGTGGATCTCAGCCTCCACTCACAGTCTGCGGCCTTTCTACTTTAAAAGTAAGTCCGCCTTCTTTGTTCGCGAACCTTGCTCCTAATTGTAGACCTATAGCGACTAAGAGTCGACGGTATAGTTCAGAAGATAAAACATTTATAAAAGAGGAAGTGGAAAGGCTTCAGCGGGAGGGAATCATCGAACACAGTAATAGTCCGTGGCGTGCCCAGGTGGTGGTGGTTAAAACTAATGAAAAGAAAAGACTTGTGGTCGATTATAGCCAGACTATAAACTTGTATACCCAATTAGACGCCTATCCTTTGCCTCGTATTTCTGAGATGGTGAACCAGATAGCTCAGTACCGCGTGTTCTCCACCATTGATTTAAAGTCTGCCTACCATCAACTCCCCATTAAAATAAAAGACCGACCTTATACGGCCTTCGAAGCTAATGGGCGCCTGTACCAATTCCTTAGGGTGCCCTTTGGAGTGACGAATGGGGTATCCGTCTTCCAATGGGAGATGGATCGTATGGTGGATGAATACGCGTTGGAAGCAACATTCCCATACCTGGACAATGTTACTATCTGTGGGCGCGACCAACGGGAGCATGATCAAAATCTCGCGAAGTTCCTAGAGACTGCAAAGAGGTTAAACCTGACCTACAACGAAAACAAGTGTACCTTCAATACTACACATTTGTGTATTCTTGGTTGCGTTGTGGAGAATGGGGTAATCGGGCCAGATCCTGAAAGATTACGCCCACTTAAGGAATTACCTTTACCTCACACTGTAAAAGCTTTACGAAGGTGTCTGGGATTCTTCTCGTACTATGCCAATGGGTGGCTAACTACTCAGATAAATTCCGACCTCTTATTAAGTCGACGTCTTTTCCGCTATCGGCGGAAGCTCAGGAGGCTTTCTTTAATATCAAACAGGACATTGAGAAGGCAGTGGTATGTGCCGTGGATGAGAAGATCCCTTTTCAAGTGGAAAGTGATGCATCTGATTTTGCGCTGGCAGCAACTCTTAACCAAGTTGGTAGACCAGTAGCTTTCTTCTCTCGTACATTGCAAGGACCAGAAGTTCGACATTCTTCAGTGGAAAAGGAGGCACAGGCGATTATCGAAGCAGTCAGGTATTGGAGACATTATCTCACTGGCCAACGTTTTACGCTCATTACTGACCAGCGGTCCGTGGCCTTTATGTTCAACACTAAGCAGAGAGGCAAGATCAAAAATAATAAGATTTTAAGATGGCGAATAGAACTGTCAACATATGACTATGATATTCAGTACAGGCCTGGAGTTTTTAATGAGCCATCGGATGCTTTGTCACAAGGAGTATGTGCTAGTCTAGGTATAGATAAGCTTCAAAGTCTCCACGACGCACTCTGCCACCCTGGGGTTACCACTTCATTAAGTCCCACAATCTACCCTACTCTATTGAGGAGGTCCGGACAATGACCAGAACCTGTCGTGTTTGTGCTGAATGCAAACCCCGCTTCTATAAGCCGTCCGAGCCAGCTCATCTTATTAAAGCAACTCGACCATTTGAGCGTTTGAGTCTCGATTTTAAAGGTCCCCTTCCATCAAGCGACCGTAATGTCTATTTTCTTAATATTATAGACGAGTACTCTCAGTTCCCTTTTGTTATCCCCTGTCCGGATGTGACTAGTGCTGTTGTAATTAAATGCCACTGCCAACTGTTTTCCTTGTTTGGCATGCCTAACTATATACATAGTGATAGGGGTTCTTCCTTTATGAGCGAAGAATTGCGACAGTTTTTGCTATCGAAAGGGATTGCAACGAGTAGAACTACCAGCTCGTGATAATGGGCAGGTCGAGAAAGAAAATGCGACAGTGTGGAAGGCTATCATACTGTCTCTGAAGTCGCGAGGCCTGCCGACCTCTCGCTGGCAGGATGTCCTGCCAGACATGCTGCATTCCATAAGGTCTCTTTTGTGTACAGCGACGAATGCCACCCCTCATGAAAGGATGTTTAGTTTTCCAAGAAAAGCTACTAATGGAGTAATGTTACCCACATGGTTGACGACCACGGGCCCTGTGTTGTTGCGCAGACATGTGAGAGGCCACAAGACTGATCCACTGGTGGAGGAAGTACAACTCCTCCATGCTAATCCCCAGTATGCGTATATTCAATATTCAGATGGGCGAGAGGATACGGTCTCTATTAAAGATCTTGCACCTGCTGGAGCTCGAAAAAGAGTTCGACTCAGGAGTAGAGTTTTCAGTCGTGGTATTGGACCTTCAGAGACACAAACCCTCAGTGTGGAAAATACTGATGATTCTGGGAATTCGAATGAACCGGAGTTAGTACTCCGGGAGGAGCCTCAGCAAGAGTTACGTTGTTCCCAGAGGATTATCAGACCTCCTGACAGACTGAATCTATAGCAGGGGGTGAATGTGATGAAATAACTCTGTGTTCTGGCATTTGTATTGTTGTTGTTGTTGTTGTACTTGTAAATGTCTGGAATGTTCCACCGGTGTAACCATTAATGCTCCTCCCTAGCCTCTTCTGGAATGTTCTACCAAGGGCTGGGTCGGTGATGACTGTATTAACTTGATGCCATGTTCTTACTTAATAAAAGCCTTTAGTTTTAAGCTTTAACCTCATGGATTCAGGCAGTTATTTGGCACATCAGATTTCTAGACACAAAAGGCATCAAGGGTATGGGGAGAGAGCAGGAATATGGTATTGAGATAGAGGATCAGCCATGATTATATTGAATGGCGGGGCAGGCTCGAAGGGCTGAATGGCCTACGCATGCTCCTATTTTTCTATGTTCTATGTTTCTATGTTTGTCACAGTCAAATGTTTTTGCTGTATAACTAATGTGTTATATTCCATCTTAAACTCTGATTAAACACAATATACCCTCCCATATTGGTTTGCACTCGAACCTGATTATTTAAAGTGACCAGAGATAGCCGTAACTTAGCAATTTCTAATGAGCGTTGTTAACTTAGCATTATAATATGGTTATTAGCGGTAATGGAAGAAACATAGGCGTTAGGCCTTAGTTTGGTCAAGTTAAAGATGCATTAAACAATGTTGGAATCCTAACTTACAAACAGCAGATAACTAGCCTGGGAAGCAAGGTCATATGTGACCGCCACGGTGCAGAATGTTATAACATCCACAGGGAACCAAAAACATCAGCAAATTCTAAGCATCTATCCAGCTATTCTAATACTGGTCTGAAGAGACACTTTTGTCTCAAGTTCTAAAACAATCATCTAAACACCATATTATTCACATCGCAATTTCATTCGCATAACCATATACATTTTAGATACCCCTAATTTCTAACAATAGTATAGATTTAGACCCCTATTAGAGTATTATTTAGAAATTAATTCTTTATAATCCTATTGGATTTGATCAGGTATAACACAAATGATATGAAGCTACATAGATTTCTACTAATAGCCTGTACAATGCTACAGACTCTTTGAACATATATATATTAAAAAATATATATTTTCCTAAAAGTTTTAAATAATTAATTGAAAATTACATCAGTTAAAAGCTATATGAACATTTTGGGACTGGGTAGTATATATCTCCATAAGTTACAGTGTCAAAAAAAAATGAAAAAGTTAGACAAAATATTTTTGGCACGATTCCCTGATCTAGCATTCTCAATCAGAAGCAAAGCTCACAGAAATGGACCTTAGGAAATTAAGGATGTATAGCCTGTGGGGGGAAAATGTGGTTGCTATGCGCCTCCCATTAGCACCCTAAGAGGTAGATAGACAGATACAAAAGAGGGCGAGCATTCAGCCTGTCTTAGCTCATCCATCCAAACAAAAGGCCCAAACTCTCCCCACCACATCAACTAACTGGATATGAGCAATCGAAAAAGGGCAGCGTAGATTCACTCATGTGTTACCAAGAATGAGGGGTAGCAGTCGTGAAGAGAGATTTGAGTATTTAAGCACTTTTCATCAGACCTGAAAAACTTACGGTGCGACTTCATAGTGGTTTTTCAAGATTATGAAAGATAAGTTGTGAAAGATTGTTTCCACCTGTCAGTGAGGCAGACATGAATCAACACAAATTTAAGATTCTCAAAAAAATAATTGGAAGAGAAATCAGGAAAAAAAAAGTCTTTAGACATGGGACGGTTGGAATGTAAAATTCTCCAGCATGAACCCTTGTTGAAGCAGAACATTTAAGGAAGGTGCGGTTTGACCAGAGCACCATATAGTTTTAGTATAGCTTATGATTTATACTCAATTGACTGGTAATATAATGAAGCATTCAATTGCTGTCCCACTGCGGTTTGGCATAAAACTATCATTCCCAGATCCATCTCTGCTTCACCTTTATCTATTTATACATCATCCTTACAGTACTGCTGACATCCATTTTTCCTATCAAAGTTCAATACTTTCCACTTATCTGAATTTTACCTGCCATGGATCTGTCCAATTGATGATTTTATCAAAATCCTTTTGCAGGTTCCCTCCTGCCTCATCTGTCTTAAGTGCCCCTTTAAGTTTATCATCTGTGATGTTGACCAGTAAAAAATGTTAAGAACGTAGCATATTATACAATCCCTACACACTCAATGTTACTTCGAAACTCAGAAATACCAATAAATATTTACCAGTATCTTGCAGTGATGCCTGCCACCAACATGTATCTTTTACAATAGTTACATCAATGAAAAGTAACATTTGAAATAGTAATTATAAACTGAATGTTCTAATCTTCCATACAAATCCAGTTAAAATTTAAAAAAATTGGTGAATAGAAATATGCATAACCTGCTTGTAGAACTGGACCTGCAAAGTTTAATCAAAGTTTTAAAATAGATTCTAGTTCCTCTGTGCCACATAATGATAGCATCACAAAATTAATGTCATATAATCAGATTAGTAGCCATATATGTGTGCAAAGTCTTCCACACTTGTCCTCACTGTCTCAGTTTTTCTATTGGGTAAAATGCAGCCAATAAACTGGCAATCACCACACGAGCAACCCTGAACACCAGCCCTGCCGCAAGGAGTTCCAGCTCATATGATTTAACTTTGAACCAAATTTCTTTACATAGGCTTCTTATATAGTGGTGGGTTAAAGGATAGTTATATAGAGATTTAATTTTTTTTTCAAATAAATATCTTTTTGGGCCTCTGGAGGCTAATTTTAAACATAAATTGCTAAGTTACACTCCTCTCCATGCATTTCTTGTATTATAGAAATGAGCTGTGGGAAGACCACAACTTCAGACTCTCAGGGGGGAATTTCAACCTAAAAAATGGGTGGGTGGGGCATGGGGGTAGTTAGTATTAAAAACCAAAAGCCTGACCTGAACCTGCCTCCAACCCACCCACTTCCAGTTTTAATGGAAACAGGACGGGGGGAGCCAGGAGGCAGGCTGTCTATTTAAATATTATGAGGCTGGAAGCCTCTTCTTTAACCTCCATTTTGTCTTTAACCATAGCTGGTCGGGTTTCGCACACCTTGTGAAACCCACCTGCTACAGTAAGGTGAGGACTGCTGCATCTAGGAGGTAAGTGCCATTACACCCACCTCCTGGATCCAGGGTCCCTGTCTAACCCACCCCCAAGATTGGAGACCCCCCACAAGATAGCCGATCATGCCCCCCAGGCCGCCCCCACCTCCCGCCTCCCCCACTGTTCCTCCAGCATGCCCCATGCTGCTCCTCCAGCCCTGATCCTCTTTGGACTTGCCCCCCACCCCCCTGTGCTGCTCCTCCAGCCCTGATCCTCTTCGAACCCCCATCCCAAACTTCCTCCAGCCGCCCCCCCAGTCCCCCTTGATCTTCCCCCCGATCTTCTTGTCGCTCCCGGCCCCCTTGCGATCTTCTACCCGGCCCGGCCTGGCCCCCTTGCAATCTTCTTGCCACTCCCGGTCTCCTCGCAATCTTCTACCCAGCCCGGCCTGCCCCCCAACCCCACCCCAATCTTCTTCCCAGCCCAGTCCCCTCGCGATCTTCTATCCGGACCATCCCCCCATCTTCTTGCCGCTTCCAGCCCCCTCGCATTCTTCTACCTGACCCGGCCCAGCCCCCTCGTGATCTTCTACCTGGACAACGCCCCCAACCCCCCAACGATCTTCTACACCAGGCCTGGGCCCCTCATGATCTTCTAACTGGGCCTCCCCACCAGAGGCCTACCCGCCCGGAGCCAACCAGCCTGCTGCGGGCAGGAAACAGAAGCTTCCTATTCAAATCAGGCCCTGCCGTTAAAGTCGGCAGCGCCTGTGGGAAACCTGTTCTCCCGGGGTTCCAGTCCACCTTGGAGTCTCCCACCCCCTGCCCCCAACTACCTTCCCCACTAAAATTCAGCCCTCTGAAACAAAGGGAGAGAAAGAGAGAGCAAGACAGAGATGGCAAGGGGTGAGACAGGGAAAGCAAGGGGTGGCACAGAGAGCACAAGTGAAATGTCTTAAAAGTACCTGTTTACAAGTAGATGGACAATATCACAATAATAAAGCTACTCATTAAACATTTACATGAAAAGTGAAAATATAAAATAAATAGGCAGCCCACAGAGCCTTTCAATCCCATTAAGAATCCTTTGCAGGTATAGTTATGATAATGAAAGATTACCTGCATTTCTAGAATTTTTTATTTAATATTTTGTCAGTGTTAAATCCAAAAATTACACTGATATTATTGTATGAAGGCCAATTCCTCTCCATTTTAATAAAGACATTAAACCGATTCATTTACATGGGTTAACATTTCTTTCAAACATTGGACATAGAAATTAGAAATGAAAACATTTGGATAATAATATTGCACAGCATAATTTCCAGGCTTCATTCACCTGATGAAGCATTTGTAGTTTAAGAACTCTTAATTAAAATGTAGCAATCTAGTAAATCTAGCAGTAATTTAAAAAAAAATCAGACCATTAATCTGAGAGATATGAGATTAAGTCATTACTTAAATTTTGCCGTACTATTAATTTATGTTAATTGTAAGTCTTTGTAAATAGGATACTAATATCTTTGGTATTGACACTTTGACAATTGACTAGAAAACTAGATATTTCCAGTCCAAAGAATTTGATGATGCAGTTAGAATTTACCTTGTACAGAATAATATAAATCTTGGGGCTTCATTAGTTGAAAGCAAGCAGCTTGCAGCACCATTGGAGAAGTATAATAATTCTCATTGTATAATAATTGGGTTGAGGCAGATTTCAAATACATTAGGACTTTAATACTGAGAGTCAAACAGTATGAGCACTAGAAAAAATGAATGGTGACTGATTGGCACATTGCACTAGAAAACAGCTAGAGATTGAAGGAAATTGTGGCTTCTTCCCTCTGCTACTGAGGGTTGTAAGAGAAGAGTTTTCTTGTCAAAGTTTCTAACCCGTCCTCAGTTGACAGATATATATTCATAATTTCTCAATTCCACCAGTACAAAATGCATCATTGTACAGGTAGCGGATTGGATAAACGTACAGAGCGTGGAACAGGAAAATAAAATGGGCCTAATAAACCACAAGGTTCTGGTGGGAAACCCTTGGAAAACAACAGAGAACCAGTTGCGCTGGGTCTCTGCCGTTCCTGGGAATTCCCAAGGCTAGAATCTCCGCCTGTTCCTTACAGGGCAAATGTTGTCAGGGGGCAGAGACTCCCTACAGTGGGAGTGCCCACTAGCCTGGCTCATTTGGGACATGGCATACCTCTGGAGGTTGATATGCCAAGTGAGTTGAGGCATACCAGCCCCAGATGAGTGAAAGTGAGCCCCACCATTGGCCTGGACTCTCAATGAAAGTGCTTAATTTTTTTTTTTTTTTTTAATCGGACGGGGAGATAGCAGAGTTTGGGAAGGTGGGTTGCAAAAACCCTCCAATGTAAGGCAGGCAGCAGCTGGATTTTCCAGCCGCATGGAGCAGGTGGGCTCCGGAGATCTTCCCATAGTGGAGCTTGAGCACACTTGCCCTTTTGCACATTAGGTGCCCTCCCATTGACCCCACAAGCTCCAGTGAGGTCAGCACTGGAAGGTACCAGTAAGTAGTTACACCATAATCACATCCTGAGGACATTCAGAGCCAGTATCTCTGAGTAACACATTCCAAAAAAGAGAAGTGCAAAAAAGGGCAGCCATTCAACTCATCTAGCTCAATCTTCTGTAGAAAGCTACAGTGCATCACAGCCACTAACTGCATGTTGAACCACTCCCGAGCTTTTGCCTTCATCAGTCTAGCTGGACAATCATTCCAGGTATTAATCATTCTTTGTACTTGTGTGAAGAAGTACTTCCTGGCATCAATCTTGAACTAGCCTTGTACCTATGCCCCCTTGTCCTGCAATTATGGTTTAACTTGAAATAGTATTCTAATTTAACTTTTTTATATTAATATCTTGTACAGCTCTCTGTAGTTCTGACATTGTCCAGTAAGTTACAAGCCAAGTAGAAGCCTTTTATGATAACCAACTAAACATCACAAAAACAATCTTGTAATCAAGCAGCAGAATTTATTAATGGGAAAAATGGCAGATAGCAGGGGCTCATAAACATTTGTTGATCAATATTTGAGGTGAAGCTCCAGATAATACATGGACAGGTTAGTAAATCAAGGGTCACACACCATCCAGGGTAGAGGTTGCACATATCCCACAAAGAGAAGGAAAATATTTTTCAATACATTGCAATTCCTCAAAACTTTCTTTTTTTAACTCTATTGAAAGTCAGTAAAAATTATATCAATCCCAAAATGATGAACCTGCCCATAGACCACAAGCCATGTGTTAATCAGCACATGTCAAAAGAAATCATTGTTCTAATTTAAGGCAGAAGATTCCTGAAATTACACTCTGAGATGCCAGCATATGAATGATTAACCATTTTAGTGGAGTCATTAAACTATTTATTTGAAATTAATTAATGCCACCATTAAATAGCAGAGGAAAGAATTTCAGAAAAAGTACTAAGTATTCGTATGCTGGTATGTCACAGCATAATTTGAAGGTTAAAGCTTTTGGGGACATTTCAAAAGGGTTTTAGGTAAGCTTGGATCAAACCTCTATGGTTCTGGTTGCTGTGGCAATAGGACAGTCATGACTTTGAATCTCTGCTTTCTCTGTCTCACAGATTCACTTGCTTGTAATGTTCAGTGGCAATTGCTCTTAGGAGCTCTACAGCACAGTGTTGCAGTAAAAAACCTACCTCTCTGTAAGGCATCAGCAGCAATGAGACTCCCCTAGGTAGGTTTACATCTCTGACTGGCTCTTATTTGATGGAGGTGGTGCAATACCAAGAACAATGGGAGGAATTACAACAGACAAAAGTGGCGGAAACTCCATTTTAAATTGAGCAGGTTTGTACCAGATTTGCAATGTAGCCTATTCCTGAATGCTATTTTCTATGTGTATTTAATTATCCTAAAATACCTTAGTTTTCCCTATCTCTCTTTTTCGCTCAATCTATTCATTTGTTTCTAATATTGTTTTGATCTGTCTGATTCTCATAATTATTTTCCTTTTTTCTGATTTGCTGTCATATCTCCCTCTCACCTCTTTTATTTGTCTGATTACTCTCATTATGTTGTTACAATGATTGCAGTCCCCACCAGTACTGCAGTATTGTTTTACATAGATAGATTTGGACTGTTAGGAAGGTCTCCGATACTTATCCGTTTCATTCTTAAGCCTCCAGCATCCCACAATCCATTTTGAGATGAGACCCAGCTCACAAAAGTTGGCCCCGGACTGTCAGAAAAGCAGCACATTCAACCATTTTTCAACTGAGCCTCAGAAGTATAGAATTAGATGGTTTAGTCATAGATGTGACCAGGTCAACCTTATCCACTTACCTCTCCCTGTCCTGCCCCGCCCCTTGTTAAAGAGGAAGTGCAACCACCCCAAAGAATTACCTCAATGCCAGCCCTGGAAGCCTAGTTAGACACTGAAGGGATAATTTGTCAGCAATGTTCCAAAGGTTAAGTTTCTTAAATGAATATCAGTTTCCAAATCATAGCAGAATAAGACCACCAAATAACTAACCTCATTAAATAAGATAGAAGGATAGAGTGTTTTGGAATTCGAAGTTAGACTGGTGCAGGTAATAGGTGATCTACCAAGCTTTGGTTGAGGCACACAGAATATACAGCACAGAAACAGGCCATTCGGCCCAACTAGTCAGTGCTGGTGTTAATACTCGATACAAGTCTCCTTCCATTCCATCTGCCTTATCTCAGCCTTTCAACATATCTTTCTATTCTCTTTTCTTTCATGTACTCATCTAGTTTCCTTTTGAAAGTACGAAAGCATTTGCCTCAACCACTTCCTGTGGTAGCGAGTTCCACATTCTAACCACTCTCTGAGTAAAGACATCTCTCCTTATTTCCCTATTGGATTTATTAGTAACTACCTTGTATTTATGGCCCCTAGTTTTGGATTCTCCCACAAGTGGAAATATTCTCTCCATATCTACCCTATCCAATCCATTCATAATTTTAAAGACCTCTATCAGATCACCTCTAAGCCTTCTCTTTTCTAAAGATACAATCCCCAACCTGGTCAATCTTTCCCGATAGCTGTAATCTCTCAGTTCTGGCACCATTCTTGTCAATCTTTTTTGCACTTTCTCCAGTGCTTCTATGTCTTTTTTATAGTATGGCGATCAGTACTGTGCACAGTGCTCTAAGTGCGGCCTGACCAGGGTCCGATACAAGTTTAACATAACATCACTACATTTGAATTCTATACCCTTGGAAATAAATCCCAGTGCTTTGTTAGCATTTTTAATTGTGCTGCTTTTAATGATTTTTTCACCTGTATCCCTAGGCCACTTTGCTTTTCCACCCCATTCAGTTTTTTTAATTTTCCAAGCTGCAGGCGATGTTTCTATTTTTCCTACCAAAGTGCATCACTTTGCATTTATCTACATTAAAGTTCATTTGCCACTTAGCTGCCCAGTCTGCAAGTTTTCTAATGTCTTCTTGTATTATGTTGCATTCTTCCTCAGTGTTAGCTATACCCTCCAGTTTGGTGTCATCTTCAAATTTTGATACTGAGTTACTTGATCCTAAGTCCAAATCATTAATTTACATTATGAATAACAGCGGTCCCAACACTGATCCTTGTGGAACATTGCTTTCTACCTTCCTCCAATCTGAACGACCCTTTACGCCTCCTCTCTGCTTTCTATTTTTTAGCCAATTTGCTAGCCATTTATTTGCCTCCTGACTCCACATACCATAGCCTTTGTCATGAGCCTATCATATGGTACCTTATCGAAGGCCTTTTGAAAATCCAAGTATATGACATCTACTCCATTACTCTTATCTACGCTTTCCATTACCTCTTCAAATAATTCTATCAGGTTAGTTAAGCATGACTTAGCCTTTCAGAATCCATGCTGACTATTTTTTCTTATATTTTCTATCTCTAGATGCTCTTCTATCACTGTTACTATAGATTGCAGTATCTTTCCTATCACTGACATTAAGCTGACTGGTCTATAGTTCACAGGTTTTGTTTTATCTCCCTTTTTCTATATAGGAACAATATTAGCTGTCCACCAGCCCTCTGGCACTACCTCCTCTTCTATGGAACTTCTATATATTATATATATATATGGATAAAAGCCCAGGTCCGGATGGTATGCACATAAGGAAACTAGGGAGGAGATAGCAGAAGCACTAGTTTATAAACTAGTGCCTCTGCTATCTCCTCCCTAGCTTCCTTAATATGCATAGGTGCATACCATCCAGACCTGGGCTTTTATCCTCTTTTAGTTTTGCTAGTTTGTCAATTATTTTCTCACTTTCTATCCCAACTGTGTTAATATTCTTTTTAAGCTCATCCTCTAGTGAAGTGTCGATTTTGTTACCTTCTTTAGTAAAAACTGAGGCCAAGTAGTTATTCAATACTTCTGCCATTTCTCTGTTATTCCTTGTGAGTTTATCTTGTTAATCCTTTAATGGCCCTATTCCTACTTTAATTTTCCTTTTTTTACTTGTGTCTATAGAACACTTCATTCTTTCTTTTGATATTCCTTGATAATTTGATTTTGTAATTTCTCTTTGCCTTCCTGATGGTTTCTTTAACTTCTCTTCTAAGTTCCTTGTATTCCCTTTGGTCCTCTCCTTTAGTATCTAAGTACTTCTTATATGTCTTTTTATTTAAATTCAATTTTCCCTTTAGTTCTTTATTCATCAACGATGCCCCATAAGTAGCTTGCTTATTTTTGGATTTTAGTGGAATGCATTTCTCTTGAAAGCTATTAATTACCTTTTTAATGATTTCCCAATGTTTTTCTGTCTCTTTGTTTAAGATGTTCTGCCAGTTTACATTCTTCCACCCTCATTTCCTCATAATTTTCTCTTTTCCCATCTATTACCTTAGTCTTTGTCCGACTTATGTCACTCTCAATCCTAATCTTGAACCTTACTATGTTGTGATCACTACTACTTACTCTTACTTTTCCTATCTGTTCTGGTTCATTACCCATTACAAGATCCAGCAGCGATTCTTTTCTTGTTGGACTTCTTACATACTGAGTGAGAAAGGAATCCTGTATACACTATAAAAACTCGATTCCCTTATCTCCTTTTGCTACTTCTTCCAGTTTATTTGGGGGTAGTTGAAATCTCCCATGATTATTATTCTATGCTGCTCACCTCGTAGATTTGCCTAACTATTTCTTCCTCCAATTCCCTTCCACTATTTGGTGCTGTATAGTATACCCCTATTAGGGTGATGGGTCCATTGTCCTTTAACTTAATCCATATGGATTCTATATCTATCTTACTGCTAGTTACATCCTTTTTTACTACTGCCATTATGTTATCTTTAACCAGCAGAGCTACTCCACCTCCCCTCCTTCCTTCCCTTTCTACCTAAATGTGTTGTATCCTGTAATATTTAGTTGCCAATCCTTTCTCTATGTAGCCATGTTTCACTCTTCCCTACTATATCTGGATCCTCTACATATTTTCAGGGCTTTGAAGGCAAAACCCTGAATTGTGCCCACCTAATCCTTTCATATTTTTCAAAGTGCAACAACATTCAAATGTTTGACACGGCTCCAATGGTACAACAGTGCACTCCCATTTAGAAGGCATGGGCCTGAATCCCAATCAAGACCATTAATCAAACTCAGTTAAATTCTGAGTTTCACAAGGTGCCTCGTAGAGTTAGTCATATATAAGCAACATTCCATCTCGGAGAGGGCAAAAAGAGGGACATTTAGTGCATGCATGGAGTGCATTTAATCCTAGCAGATGATAAAAGTAGTGTTGTCAACAGTTATACAAAAGTCCTCATTTCAGAGCATCTTTTCCTCTTCATTCAAAAACATTACTGTGGTAGGAAGATAGTGCAGAGAAGATTCAAACAGATTTAAATGATAAATAGGCTGTTATCCTACTGTAAATATGGCAGGTAAGACTCAGAGACTTCAATAAATTTACCTTTGAAGTGTACCATTCAGGACCATCTTACTTAAAAATGCTTAAATACACAATTTCATATATAAAATGTAAATATAGGCAGTGGAGTGGGTTTACCTCAATTAATCCTGACATTCATTTTTCTTAAAACATAAATCTCATTCAGACCTCAGAAAGTAGAAAAAAATAATCAATTTTTCAGTACTGTCCCCCCTCACCCTGACCAGGACAAATACACAGATATACACAAAGTTAACAAAGCAATCACTGACCACTTCCTATTCTAATCATTATAGACAATTTCACTAGAAACATTGGGAAAGCCTTTAAACAAAGATGGGTAACTGTCACTGACTGTGTCCAAGATAGATTACTTCCACCAGCACAGTATATTGTTTTACAGTCTAGTAGACACACTAATTGTTTTCAGCAGGTTTAGTGGAATTCTATTACACTCGATAAGTCAGAACAGACAAAAAAGTTGCACCTGATCAGAGTTGTAGACTAACACTAACTTAGAATCAAACTGACATTTCTAATTTTTAACCTAACCCGCCAAGCAGCAAACTAACGGCCGCCTGTTTTGCACCCCACCTGGTTTTACTTTCTATTGAAGTCAACGGCTAATGAAATCGGGCGGATTGTAAAAAAGGCGGCTGTCCGATTTGCATAATAATTTGGATTCATTACGACAGTCATGAAAGTTTTTCAAGACTACAGAAGCAGATTAAAATCAAGGGAGAATGTGTGTCCGGTATGCTTTACCATGCATTAACATTGCTATGCACTCTGCAATTCAAGTACTTGCCAGCCACTGCAGGGAGTTAACATTAGGCAATAAGCCAGATTTCAGCTTCTTCAATCGCTCCAAAACTGCTAATGAAGGTTAAATGTAATACATCACTAGTCAACTTTCTAATAAATGATACTGGATGTTTAGCTGAAAACTGATTTATACTCGTGACTATACTTAGGTCAGAGTTACTACATAATAGGGATTGGAATGCTACTTTAGAATTGAATACTTGGATTAGGTATGCATTTATACAAACTCCACTGTGCACTAAAAATTATAAAGATTACCTGTGGTAAATGACAACTATTCTAATTATAAAGTCACTCTGCTTGGTTTTATATCTGTCTGGCTGTACAGCCCTAGCTGTAGTCCTGGAAATTGGATCCCTATGATCTGAGTGGCTGCAGCGGAGTGTCCCTTTAAATAGTTCTTGCGGTCAATCTGCCAGTCAGGTGTTAACTCAGCAAGTTGAAAGCTGGGTGGGAATTCTGACCCGCCTAGTTAAAATTACATTAGGATCCTAATGACCCCAATTTCCATGCATTCATGAGGCATCCACCTGCTTCTGGCGGAAGATGTCTCAGCCACCTAAATAAAGTCAGGAGTTAAAATAGCGACCAGCATGATTACAGCGGAACAAGGCGGTAAGTAAAATTGACCGATTGTAACATTCATCTGCCTGGTTCGCGCTGGGGATGGTGCGTTACATTCGACCCCAAGGTCTTTTTCTATACAACGTAGTTAGGAGAAAGCCTTCATAAACCCACACTACAAAGGCACCTAATGGTCAGTACTTGCAACTACATCATGATAGTTGATGTAGGTGAATTGAATGGGAAATGTTGACATTGCAATTTATAATGGCAAACGTTACCAGAAAAGCATGACCAAAAATTGTGACAAGAGGAATTAGATTTTGTGGACAAGAATGGTGTGTGCCACACAAGATTATAAATAATTTATTAGTCGATCTCTCATTATGTCGCACAAGGGTAATCAAGACCAATTAGAATTTTTGAGGCGAAGCAGAATTAGAGGGTGGGGAATAAATGTAGGGAAGAGGGGAGGGGGAGAAGGGGAAGGAGGAGGAAGCAAATAGAGAGGTACTGGCCAGCTTGGAGGAGGTGGTGTGGGAGGGGGGAGAGAGTTAAGGGCAAAATCTTCCTCTGCAGGGGAAAGAGAGGTGCAGGCCAAAATCTTGTTCAATGGTTACTTAACATTGGCCCAGAAATTTGGGTTGGGGGCTTCCCACGGGTGCAAGCCCCCGACCTGCACTTAACTACCACGCCGGCCTTTGAGCTGTGGGCCCACGTGGGATTCCGATCCTGGGCCTCCTCCAACTGCCGGCGCGCAGTGCTTGCGCAGTTAGTTCGATGTGGCCCCTGGGATCACGTGGGCCATGGAGAGCCAATGGTAGCAGGGAATGCTTCATTCATAAGTTTGACAGGAAGATCTGTCAAACCTATAAATACTATAAGCCCCAAAACATCACTAAATCTTCAAATAATTTTTTTTTTTTAAAAGCACATTTTTAAAATAAACTATAAATTACATGAAATAACTATTTTAAACAATAATTTAAATTTTTGGAAATAAGTTTTATTTTCTAACGGGGCTAAAAATAAACTTACCTTTCTTTAAAGTATTTAAAAATAATAAACCTGTGGAAAAAATGTTTTAATTTTAATTAATTCACCACTTACCTTGTAAAAAGCAGGCCTTGCGACTGCTTTTTACATGTCTAACTTCTGGAGACTTACCTTCCCGGGAAAACCTGCAAAAAAAAAACGTAAGTTCAATGCACACGCGCTGCCTCTCCCGCGCACGCGTTCCACCTCTTAACCCCTTCTTTCAGGGGAACGGAAGTGCCGGTTTCCCGCGCGGGCATGCACGAAACCGGCACTTCCATTGGGCTTATGGGTGAGTACCCCATGCGTACTCACCCGTGGAGACCCGAATTTCTGGGCCATTATGTTTTCAGTGCCACCTACTGGTGCAGTTCCTTTTACAATACAGAGAGGTAAATGCTATTGCATTAAACATTCAGTTAAAAGGTTTTTTTTTAAACCTTTGATGAACTTTACAGATAAATAGAAACAAGTCACTAAAAGTGCTCACTTCAAAAAAGAAAAGTCCCGTCTAACTGCACTCAGTGGCGGAGTGTTGGCTGTGTTTGAATTATCTGTTCCTTTCAATATCAATGGAGCATTGAAAAAAACGTCATCACCTCTGCTGTGTAATCCAGCGAATCAGATTGTGATTAATGGTGGCAGCCTCTGCTCCGCCCAACGTCTTTAGTTCAGTCACAAATATAATCAACCTTCCCTAGTGCAGTGTAGAAGTTATAAGCAAAGATTTTTGTACTGAGTGTTGTTAATAGTTTTATTATCTAATTACAAAAGAAGAAAAAGTTCCTTGCGAGTTGTGGGGGAAAAAAACTAAGGGTTTGTGGCCTTGGATTCAGGTCAATGCAATGACAGATCCTGTCATACGTTTTAAAACAAAGAAACAAAGTATTAAAAAAATATATAAAATTAAACAAAAGCAAATGACAAAAGAACCAATGAAAAGAAGCGCAGGTTAAAATCAAGATCTGAATTTCAATTCAGTCAGTGCAATATTTGTGGTCACATTGCAACTTTGAGTCTAATACCTCTTCACAGACTCTTGGTGAGTATTGATTAAATGTCATAATACACTGATGATGCCTTCCCCTGCATGAGTGACTATAGCAGGCAGCAGTTTTGTAGCTATGTAATAAAATCTATCTTCTCTGATGTATGGGAGTATAAAGGATCCCACTTGCAAATTGAATCACAGTAACTTAATTTGTGGCTGTGTGATGGAATGAGTTGCTGGGGCTCATGTTGTCTGGTTCCAGAGGGGAGGTTAGGACGCCTATTAATTTATCTTCATATATACAAGCTGTCAGAGCCAAGGCATTCCATGGAGGTTGACCTTCAGGTATTGTACAAGGTTTATTTCTTCAAAAGCAAACCTGCAATCAGTTAACAAGAGGTGATTGATGATTTAACAGAAACTAATCCACTAAATGACACCAGCACAAATAAGTCATAAGTAAAGATGAGAATTTGCATTAATTTGAACTTTGGTTTCAGCTCACCTTCTGTCCACTCTGAAACTACACTTTGAATCCAATGTCAGGAAAAAAAGGCTGCTGGATGAACAAAAAGAACCTTTCTGAACTGAAAGACAATTTATATTCCCCTCCCGTGGGCCAGAAGGAGATACAAGTCAAATCATTCCATGCATGAGAGCTGGGTTTTTATTTAATCCACTGACTGCTGTGAATGAGGGATGGAAAAGAAAAATAAAGTTTTATGGTAATACCCGTGATTGTTAGAATTTAGAAAACTGTCCAGATGGCCTGGTGGCATAATACATTGATGCAGCATTGTGCTGGACCAGAGTGATGGGGCACACACTCTCAGCAACAATGCGCCGTCCAGTGAGTTATCTGAATCATCACATCAGAGAGAAGGCCCAAACAGAAGAGACACACTTCCCCATGAGAAGGGAGGGAAAATGAGCCCACTCTCATGAAGTTTCTAACAGTCTGTCAGAGAGTGGTATTACCAAAGGGATAGAAATGACCATGTCCATTCTATTTCCCGCACTTCTGCTGTCACCCCTTCTCTTCCCTCCCACAACCACGATAGGGTTCCCCTTGTCCTCACCTTTCACCCCATCAGCCTCCACATTCAACAGATCATCCTCCGCCATCTCCAGCGTGATCCCACCACCAAACACATCTTCCCCTCACCTCCCCTTTCAGCATCCCTCCGCGACATCCTGGTCCACTCCTCTATCACCCCCAACACCACTTTCCCTTTGCCCGGCACTTTCCCGTGCAAGTGCAGGAGATGCAACACCTGCCTTTTTACCTCCTCCCTTCCCACTGTCCAGGGCCCCAAACACTCCTTCCAGGTGAAACAGCAATTTACTTGTACTTCTTGCAATTTAGTATACTGTATTTGCTGCTCACGATGCGGTCTCCTTGACATTGGGGAGACCAAACGCAGATTAGGTGACCGCTTTGCGGAACACCTCTGTTCAGTCTGTAAGGGTGACCCCGAGCTTCCAGTCGCCTGTCACTTTAATTCTCCGCTCCACTCCCACTCTGACATCTCCGTCCTTGGCCTCTTACACTGTTCCAATGAAGCTCAACGTAAGCTCGAGGAACAGCACCTCATCTTTCGATTAGGCACTTTACAGCCTTCTGGACTCAACATCGAGTTCAACAATTTCAGACCATAAACTCTGCTATCATTTTTTTGCTCTCTCTCACATGGCAGCTGTCGATCATTCTGACATTTACATTTCATCTAGACTCATCTTTTGTTTCTTAACTTGTCCCATTACCATCTCCTTTTGCCTTGCACCATCATCCCTTTTGTCTCAATCTCTCCTGCCTTCCATCCGATCACAGACCTTCCCATTTGTTCTTTCCTCCCCTCCCCCCGCCCCTACACTTGCTTAAAAACCTGTTACATCTCCAGCTTTTTCCAGTTCTGATGAAGGGTCATCGACCTGAAACGTTGGCCCAGTAATTCAGGTCCCAACGCATGAGTAAGCACCGTGTACTCACGCGTGGGCCCGATGGAAGTGCCGGTTTTCAGCATGCACAGTGCATGCGCGGAAAACCGGCATTTCCTTTCCTCTGAACCAAGGGGTTCAGAGGTGGAACACGTGCGCGCAGGAGTCTGCGCGTGCGCGCTGAAATTCCTTTTTTTTTTACAGGGTTGCCCGTGCGATAAGGCCTTCAGTTTTTACGTGAGAAAAAAGCAGACGTAAGTACTTAGTTTTAAAAGGTAAGTGGTCTATTAATTAAAGTTAGAACATTTTTTTCCACAGGTTTATTATTTTTAAAGAATTTACAGTAAGGTAAGTATTTTTAGACCCGATTTGTTAAAAAATTATTTTTTTCTAAAATGTGAATAATTGTTTAAATTAGTTTTTTACAGTTATTAATAGTTCATTTAATTAGTGGGATGGTTTTTAAACTTTTATTTGAAGTTTAAGTACTGTTTTGGGCGCCCGGAGTTTTCATGAGTTTGACAGTTCTTACGATCAAACTCATGAATGAACTTTTGCAACCTCCGATTGGTTGCACAATGTGCTCACGTGATCCCAGCCGGCTCATCGCACTAACTACGCCGCTGGGTCACGCAAGCACAGCGCGCCGGGAGCTGAACCGGGCCACTGACAGGAAATCCACGCAGGGCCAGGCTTCAACTGTCGGCGCGCTAGGTAAGCGTAGGTCGGGGGCTTGCACCCTCGGGAAGCCCCCGACACCAATTTCTGGGCCGTTAACTCTGTTTCTCTCTCTACAGATGCTGCCTGACCTGCTGAGTATTTCCAGCATTTTCTGTTTGTATTTCAGATTTCCAGCATCTGCAGTATTTTGCTTTTGTAATAGAAATAAGTTGGTTTCTCACACTCTCAGCTGTGAAATGCACAGGCTTGTAGAACACAAATACAACACTATTTCTAGTTAATGATTTTTGCGGCTATGTGGGACGAAATGAAATGCAGTCCTCTGAAGTTACCCAATGTATTTAATCATAATTGTTCAGTACCTGTTCAGGGTTAAAGATGCTGGATGAAGCAATTGATTCCTCCAAGCTAGTTTGCAATATTCAATTGATAGGTGGAGTTGGGGTCAGGCAGCTGAGTGAAGTATTTATCACAACAGAACTTTAGTGGTGTAATCGCTTACCTGAGCCCTGAGTGGACGGTTTCTGGCTAGGTAAATAACTGAAGATTATATTATATTGAAAGGGAAAGTTGATTTTATTTTGTGCAGTAGGTGACAGGGCGCAGCCAGACTCAACATTAAAAAGGAGAAATGTTTTACAAGTTTGGTCCGGCTCGTTGCTGGAAGTGTAGAGATTTGAAATTGTACTGAGGTGCCAATGGGAAAATAACACATTTTTCAAAGGCTAATACATCTTCCAACAACCTTGATTCAGCAAGTAATGGCTTACTCTGGATTTTAACTTCTGCACACAACAACATAGGCAACAGCACCTCTGGGGAAACAGTCCCACAGGGAAGGGGACCAGTGTGTGAAACTTTAGTGTTGGTATTTTATACAGACTTTAAATGGAATATTGAGGTGCAGTTGCAGCAGCTTCTGTGATTTGCCCATAAACATGAACATGGCAGAAACGACCAATGCATTATACTGCTCTGAACATAATCTTAAAATAGGACTGATGCTCTGGTAGCATCTGTCTGATGTGTGGAGGGTAGGCTCTGGCATGGATTAGGCCTTCTTCATGATGTACCCCAGTCTTAAACCCCCGCCCCCCCCTCAACATTTGAACTGTATTGAGTCCATGAGCAAGAGATGTGGTTTTCTTTGCAGCAGGCATAACAGAGCGACAAGGTCTCAGTGCTGGATCAATATAGACTTTAGAAAACATTGCGGTGAATTTTAACCACCAAAAACAGGTGGGGTTGGGGGAGATGCAAATATTTTTTAAATCTCAAACCCGACCACTTCCGGGTTTAACGCGGGAGGCGGGTTGACCATTTAAATATTACAATGAAGCTGGGAGCCTCACAGTTAACTTCCCTTACAGGTTTAACCCTGGTCAGCTCGGTTTCCCAGGCCTCGGGGAAAAGGTAAATGCCCTTAAAGCACCGCTTGTGGGCCAGGAGGAGCAGGAGTGCTTCCCCCGCCGCCCCCAAACTTACCTGCTTCCCTGGGATTGGACCTCTCCCCCCCCCCCACCCCCATCCAAAGACTCCATTCTGACCAGGAAACAGACCCCCCCCAGTGGGTCTGGGATAGATCCCCCTGGGGGATTCGACGCCCTGGATTGGGGATCAGAATCCCCCCCCCCCAACACTACGTTCCCACTGCTCCCGGAGTGCTCCCCGCTCGACTGGAAACCAAGCCTGTCAATCAGGCTGACATCCGGGCCGGGATCCTGTCATAAAAAAGATACACACACTGCGGAGTTAACTCCACAGCATGCGGGGACCAAAATTCCACTGCCACCTGTATCATTTGCATACTGAATTATCATTGGCCCGCAGGCATCTGTAAGGAATACCTATTATATTCACATGTAATCACATGCTGAGTTGTCATTGGCCTGCAGGCATCTGTAAGGACTGCTATTGTTTGGAAGACCCACAGGGTCCCGGCTCCATCTTGTCCACACGATGCTGTATTGATTGAGAAAGCTTACAGACCTGATGCTTCATTAAAAGAGTTTAAATTGTAATACTCCGTTGTCCTGCAAACTTTAGCAAAGTGGTTCCGTTTACCACATTTAGCACATTGCCTTCCTTTGACGGGGCAGTACTCCTTTTCTCCATGCCAGTTGTTTCCACAATATCCACAGTTATTGAAGCGTTTTATGTCTGTGTCGCCCATTTTTAGAACTCTCTCTGTTTTGAAACATGCTCTCTGGGCGGTGCTCTTTGGTGTGTGTCTATTAACTGCATGCACTGTCTGTTCACTCGAGCTGCTCGTGGCGCCGGTTATGGTTTTCAACTGTGCTTGGGCTATCTCGTGCGATCTAGCTATGTCCATAGCTTTGTCCAGCATTAGCCCGGGCCCAACATTCAAAAGTTTCTCTCTCACTTTAGCTGAATGTATTCCAAACACGATGCGGTCTCTCACCATCTCATCTTTATCTGCATATGCACAGTCTGTTACCAGCAGTTTTAACTCAGTCACAAACTGTTCACTGACTCACTAGCTCCTTATACTTTCTCCTGAAACTTGTACCTAGCGAATATCGCATTTGTCTTGGGCATCACATATGCTTCAAAATGGTCAAAATAACTTTTCAGTACCATTGCTTCATCCGCGGTGAGAGACCATGTGTTAAAAATGTCTCTCCCTTTTTCTCCGATCCACAGGAGTAGGTAGCTGCATCTTTCTTCCTCCCCTTTGCTTTTCAGTGGACCCAAGAACATTAACTCCACGTGCTGCTTGAACTTGCGCCATTCTCTATGTATTTCAAAGTACAGGTAGACTATCCTTTATCCGAAAACCTCGGGACCAGCCGAGTTTCGGATAAAGGAGAATTTCGGATTTAGGAAGGTGGGTCGGCGGGGGTTCGCGGGGGGGTCGGCGGGGGTCGTGCGCACGACTTACGCTGACGCTCAGCGTAAGTCAGTCGGGGTCGGCGGGGGTCGGGGCCGGCAGGGTCCGCGGGGGGGTCGGCGGTTGTCGGGGTCGGCGGTTGTCGGGGCCGGCGGGGTCCGTGGGGGGGTCGGCGGGGGGGGATCGGCGGTTGTCGGGGCCGGCGGGGTCCGCGGGGGGGGTCGGCGGTTGTCGGGGCCGGCGGGGTCCGCGGGGGGGGTCGGCGGGGGGGATCGGCGGTTGTCGGGGCCGGCGGGGTCCGCGGGGGGGTCGGGGCTGGCGGGGTCGGCAGTTGTCGGGGCCGGCGGGGTCCGCGGGGGGGTCGGGGCTGGCGGGGTCGGCAGTTGTCGGGGCCGGCGGGGTCCGCGGGGGGGATCGGCGGTTGTCGGGGCCGGCGGGGTCGGGGCCGGCGGGGGGGATCGGCGGTTGTCGGGGCCGGCGGGGTCCGCAGTTGTCGGGGCCGGCGGGGTCGGCAGTTGTCGGGGCCGGCGGGGTCCGCGGGGGGGTCGGCGGGGGGGGATCGGCGGTTGTCGGGGCCGGCGGGGTCGGGGCTGGCGGGGTCGGCGGTTGTCGGGGCCGGCGGGGGGGATCGGCGGCTGTCGGGGCCGGCGGGGTCCGTGGAGGGGTCGGCGGGGGGTCATGCGCACGACTTACCCTTTATCCGAACTTCCGAAACCGGAACCCTCTAAAAACCGAAGGTTTTTTCGTTCGTACGCACGACTTACGCTGAACGAAAAAACCTTCGGTTTTTAGAGGGTTTCGGTTTTCGGAAGTCCGGATAAAGGGTAGTCTACCTGTATAGTAATCTGGGATGTTATAATTAAGGTTATCCACCAGGTGGTGCTGTAGCTAGTGCTGCTGCTGTTAAGGTCAGCGGAGGTGGAATGAGAGGATGCAGGCCTGTATGTTTGTTACACAGTTGTTTAATAAAGTACACGGACTAATTCTAATATCTCCCCTCTTCGAGTTCCTTGTTTCCCTACATGGATTTATCACATTTGGTGATGAGGTAAAAGGACACTGAATAAAGAAGCGAAGTCTGCCAGGACTTTTAAAAAAAACAAACTCACGAGCTAAAGTTAGCTACCAATTGGACGAGAGCATGGCTGCCACGGTAGGAACGGTCTCCGCTTTTGATATTCAAGCACATACCTGGGAGGAATACTGTGAAGTGTTGGGTTATTTCTTCGAAGCAAATGAAATACATGATGCTTAGCTCAGTGGGAAGCCAAACCTACAGTTTGATGAAGAATCTGCTCAGTCCTGAAAAGCCTGGAGAAAAATCAATTGTTGAATTAGTGGCCTTGCTAAAAGAACATTTCAACCCTAAGCCTAGTGAGATTGTACAGTGGTTCAAGTTTAATTCAAGGAACAGAAAAGAGGAAGAGAGTGTAATGGACTATGTAGCGGTGTTGCGTAAATTAGCACAAGATTGCAATTATGGGAACAACCTGAAGGAAATGCTGAGAGATAGGCTAGTTTGCGGAATAATGGACGACCGAATGCAGCGTAGATTATTATCTGAGACTGGGCTTACTTATGAAAAAGCATTGGAACTTGCTCAAGCCATGGAGACAGCAAACCGAGATGTAAAAGAAATACAGGATTCAGACAGGGCTAATGCTAAGCAAGTTGCAGGTCAGGTTATTGTGCACAAGTTAAGTATGCGTCAGAAACCACAACGTGAGCATGTGAAGGCATGTTATAGATGCAAGGGCGATCACCTGGCGAGTGAATGCTGGTTTCTGGAGGAAAAGTGCCACAAGTGTGGGAAACAAGGACACATAAAACGAGCATGTAGGGCAAAATCACCTGTGGAGGAATCCAAACCAAAAGGGAGAGGAAAGCAAAACCAAGGAAGAGAAGTGAAAAAACATGGAGCACACCACATCAGCGGGGAAGCTGTGGAAGAAGAGGACATGTTCATAATGTATAGCATGTTCGAGAACATTCCAAAAGTAACTCCTATCACCTTGCAACTGACAGTAAATGACTCTAAGGTGAACTTTGAAGTTGATACAGGGTGCGGTGTAACCATAATGAACAGGGCAGAGTACTCAAAATTGTGGAACCGTGCAAAAGTTCCAGAGTTAAAGTCTTGCTCTCTGCATCTTAAAACATATACAGGTGAACGAGTAGCGACATTAGGTGCAGCTAATGTAACTGTGCAACACAGGGACACAGTGGAACAGCTACCTGTAGTTATAGTATCGGGTACTGGACTAAACCTGTTAGGTCGGGGCTGGATAAAAGAACTTAAATTAGACTGGGGAGCAGTAAATCAAATAGATGAGGGCAAACAGTTGACTTTGCAAGAAGTGTTAAGTGAACATGAGAATGTGTTCAAGGAGGAACGTGGCACATTTAATGGCCCCCCAGCTAAGATGTATGTAGACAAGGAGGCACCGCCAAGGTTTTTAAACAACGACCTGTGCCTTGTGCCATGAAACCAAAGGTAGAGGGTGAGCTTGACCATCTATTGAGAGAGAACATACTGGAGCCAGTGAAATTTTCAGAATGGGCAGCTCCCATAATACCTGTTTTAAAACCGGACAATTCGGTAAGCCTCTGTGGAGATTATAAATTGACAGTCAATTGGGTGTCCAAACTAAAGCAGTATCCTATTCCCAAAACAGAGGATCTCTTTGCAAACCTGGCTGGAGGAAAGAAATTCACAAAGTTGGATGTGAGTCATGCATACTTGCAGATTACACTGGATGACGAATCAAAGAAGTATGTCACCATAAATACACACAAGGGCTTGTTTACATATAACCGCTTACCGTTTGGTGTCTCATCTTGTCCAGCTATCTTCCAGAGGACAATTGAAGGTGTACTGCAAGGGATTCCACATGTTTCCATCTATCTGGATGACATTCTGGTGACGGGAAGAACCGACCAGGAGCATCTAAGCACTCAGAGAGGTACTACAGAGATTGGAGAGGGTAGGGTTATGGCTCAAGAGGAGTAAGTGCACTTTCCTGGGAATGAGGCAGTGTTCCTGGGACACAGAGTGGACGCCACCGGGCTCCATCCAATCAAGGAGAAGGTACAAGCACTGCAGGACACCCCTGCTCCTACCAATGTGGCTGAGTTAAAAGCTTACCTGGGACTGCTGAACTGTTATAACAGGTTTTTACCAAACTTGTCAACAGTGTTAGCACCTCTTCACAAACTACTGCGCAAGGAGACACAGTGGCAGTGGGGAGAAGAGCAGGGGGTTTCATTTGAACAGTCCAAGAAACTGATGCTGTCGTCGGATGTGCTGGTTCACTACAATGAAGAGGAAGACATCATTCTCTCTTGTGACGCTTCACCTTATGGGATGGGGGCAGTTCTTGCACACCGCATGAAAGATGGAACTGAAAGACCAATAGGGTTTATGTCCCGAACTCTAACACCAGCGGAAAAAAACTATTCCCAGTTAGACAAAGAGGGGTCAGCAGTAATGTTTGGGTTACAGAGGTTCCACAAGTACATATATGGCAGGAAGTTCACCATATGCACCAGTCATAAACCTCTTCTCTCTCTTTTCAATGAAATGAAAGCAGTTCCACAGATGGTGTCACCCCGGATCCAGAGGTGGGCAGTGACGTTGAGGGCATATGAGTATGTCATCGTCTACAAGGTGGGCAAGTACCATGGGAATGCAGATGCCTTGAGCCATTTTCCACTGCCAGGCACACCTATCCTTGCAGCTCCGGAGGACAGAGTTTTGATGTTGGAGGACACTGACACGGCACTTGTGACTGCAGAGCAAGTAAGAACATGGACAGGTAAAGATCCAGTACTGTCTAGAGTTCAAGAATATGTGGTGAGGGGATGGCCACAGCATCCGGAAGGGGCTGACTTCACACCCTAGTGTCAGGAAAACAGAGCTGAGTGTGCAGGATGGTTGCGTGTTGTGGGGAGCACGAGTGATTATTCCACAGCCAGCACGACAGTCTATCCTAGAGCAACTACATCAGTGTCTTCCTGGGGTCTCGCGTATGAAAGCCTTGGCTAGGAGTTACTTGTGGTGGCCAAAGCTAGATGAGGAGATAGAAAATCTAGTCAAGACATGCAGCACTTGTCAGGTACACAGGAAGGCACCAGCAGCGGCTCCTCTCCACCCCTGGGAGTGGCCGGATAAACCATGGAGAAGATTGCACTTAGATTATGCGGGTCCATTCATGGGGAGAATGTTCCTCTTAATCATTGATGCACATTCCAAATGGATGGATGTTTATCCTGTTAATTCTGCTTCCTCTACTACTACTATAGACTGCCTGCGTCAGAGCTTCAGTAATCAAGGGCTACCGGAGATCGTGGTAAGTGACAATGCCACTTGTTTTGTGAGTACAGAGACAAAAGAGTTCATGAGAAACAATGGCATAGTGCAGGTGACCTCGGCTCCATATCATCCATCCTCAAATGGACTTGCGGAGAGAACGGTACAAACATTTAAAGAGATGATAAAAAAAAGTGCAGAAGGGAGTTTAGCAGCCAAAGTGTCACGGGTTCTGTTCAGCTACAGAATAACACCTCAATCCACCACAGGACTCTCTCCTGCTGAGATGTTATTAGGTCATAAACTACGCTCCACTCTTGACCTTGTCCACCCAGACCTAAAAAGGAAAATGGAAAACAGACAAAACAAACAAAAAGAGAACCATGACAAAAGAACAAAGAGCCGAAGTTTTGGAGGAGATGTGGTCCTTACCAGGAATTTCAGTTATGGATCAAAGTGGATTCCTGGCATCATAGATTCAATGACAGGTCCAGTATCATACAAGGTCATGTTGGGAGATGGTAGGGTAGTACGCAGACATGTAGATCAGATACTTACCAGACAAGGGGAAATTGAAATTGAGGTTCCAGATGCAATGACTGAGGACAGGTTTGCCCCCAGTCCACCACCATGGACAGAGACAATTCCACAGGAACCCATTCGTCAAGATGGAACCATCGTTGTCGAGTCAGATACTCTGAGCAGTGCTCAGGAGCAGCTGGTGGCTTCACCACAAACAAGCAGGGACTTTACTGTTAGACATTCACAAAGGACTCGCAAGCCACCAGAGAGATTGGTACTGACCTGTTAGATTCGTCAATTATTAAACATAGTGATTGGAGACTTATGTGACCCTTAGGAATGGTTGGTTGTTAAGAAATTCATACTGAAATCTTAAGGGGGGAGGAATATAGTAATCTGGGATGTTATGATTAAGGTTATCCACCAGGTGGTGCTGTAGCTAGTGCTGCTACTGTTAAGGTCAGCGGAGGTGGAATGAGAGGATGCAGGCCTGTATGTTTGTTACGCAGTTGTTTAATAAAGTACACAGACTAATTCTAATATCTCGCCTCTTCGAGTTCCTTGTTTCCCTACATGGATTTATCACACAAAGATTCCCAATCCATTCGAGATAAGGGAGCTCTAACGATGTCCATTTCAAATCCCTGTTCTGACACCATGTCTTGTTTTGCACACTTTGTACAAAAATAATAAATTGCAGGACAACGAAGTATTACAATTTAAAATCTTTTAATGAAGCATCAGGTCTGTAAGCTTTCTCAATCAATACAGCACCGTGTGGACAAGATGGAGTCAGGACCCTGTGGGTCTTCCAAACAATAGCAGTCCTTACAGATGCCTGCAGGCCAATGACAACTCAGCATGTGATCACATGTGAATATAATAGGTATTCCTTACAGATGCCTGCGGGCCAATGATAATTCAGTATGCAAATGTTACACCACCCACCACCCCCCTGCCGGAAAACCCGCCCCTCTCAATATCGGGGGCATTATTGGTGAGAATGGTGATCAATAAGGCAGACAATTTGTATTATTCCACCAGCTTTTTGAGCCATCTTTAAGTGTAATTTCCAAGCCAAGAAGCTGAATGTTTGCAATTGAAGAGAGATTGCTACCAAATTCAAATATGGGGAACAGCATTGCAGTTAATGTTTCTCAAGAATATTGATTTGGATTCTTTTTAACTCTGAATATACCATTTACCTGTTCATTATCCAATTCTATCTATATCTGCCGGCAGTTATTTCCTTGCTACTTGTTTCTCATAGAGGAAGTTAACCATTTTGGACAGGGTGGCGTCATCAGCTAAAGAAAGCACCATATTTCATGACATCCACCAGGTCATTGGGGAAACTAAGAAACAAATGCTTCCCTGAGGAACTTCCATAGATTTTGTAACAAGATGAAGAACATCAATTTCTCATGACTTGAAGTTTGTCTCCTCTGAAGTGACATATTGAGTTCAACAATTTCCTACCTAGGCTGGCTTTTCACTGACACTATGAGCTAGATTTTCGGGGAGCCATGAGGCGGGGTTTCAGGCGTGTGGGGGGGAAAATCCCGACTTTGGGGGTCCCGACACCATCCCGCCCAAAACCCCGCCCCACGTAAGTTTCAGGGGCGACGGGTACCTGCCCCGCACTGGGACCCGCCAAAACCAGGCGGGAAGGGATTAGTGCCAATTAACTGCCTGTTAACAGGTAGTTAACAGGCAGTTTTTAGCCTAATCCCCATTTTGAGGGGTTTCGTGTGGGTTTCCCGATGGCTCCAAACCACGCCAGGTTAGAGCAGCGGGCCGTCAGGTTCAATGAGTTGGAGGGGTCGCGATGTCGGTGCTCAGGTGAGTGATGGGTGCATCAGTGTAAAGGTAAGTGTGTTTGGTGTGTCTAAAGTGTGTAAAGAACTTTTACTCACCTTTACTTACCTTAACAGCCTTTCTTCCTGTCGCCGTCGGGAGCGCAGCACTCAGCCGGAACTGAAAGCTGAACGGCTGCGATCTGTCAAAAGTGACAGCCTTCAGCTTTTAGTGCTGCTGAGATTTCTAAATGAGCCTGCGCAGAAGGACTCATCTTAGAAATCAGAGTGTCAGCGTTTGACAGCTTCAAACAGCTGTGAAACACGGATACTTCATCTGTCAGAACTCTTGACAGATGAAATGTCAGTCTGTGACGTCACCTGTTGCCGGGTGGCCCTTAATTGGCCTGCTGAGCGGGCTCAACAAGGTCAATCAAGGGAAAATCGCGCGGATTGGCCAGACGTCGAAGTAGGCGGGTCAGAAACCCGAAAGGGGAAGTCCCGCCTTCTTCCCGACAGGTTCGACAAAATCGACCCCTATGATACTATACCTTATCAAAACCTAAAGAAATGTAAAGAGTGACAGTTGTAACTGGGCATCAAGAGACTTAGGGCTAGAAATTCGGTATCACCCCAGATGGGGTGCTAACTTTTTAGAAGTTGGAAGATTAGCGGCATCAAGCTCGCTGCCCGCTAAATTCAGTATCAGCGCTCAAAGAATGCAGGGGAGTGCTAAATCAGGCACTAATGGCATAGGTGAGTGGCGTTAGACTCCACACGATAACGAATGTGAGGTGTTGTTTAACTGGGTGTGAGCATTGCTGAAGGCGCCTTCCAGCCATTAAAGGGAGGGTCACTGGAGTCTGCACACCAGCCCTCGATGATTCGGGGAGTGCAGAACGGCGATATGCTGTGGGATGAAATGCAAGAGCATTGATGGCCCACAACACTCCGGGGACTAAGCAGCTTTTATTTGGCTGCAGATACCTCCTGCGCTCTCTGGCACTCATAACTGACCTTTGGAACGGAAGTTCCTCGACAGCTGGGGTGCATCCCTTTAAGTAGCATCCCGCCAACCAGCTGGTTCACACCTCCGCTCCCAGGCACTGTCGGCATGAGGCGCGACTGAAGATTGCAGATTGGGTGCCCAGTAAGCGTTGCACACTCGCTGACGTCACGATCTGCATGGCGAAAGCTGCCGAGGCGCTAACTGTTATCGGCAGCGCTACGGAGCCAGCTACTGCCTGAGCCCTACCTGGGGACGGTAACATGCCGAATTTCTCCCCCTTAGTTTCCAGAGCACAAGACTGAAAATATCAGAAGCTGACAGATTTGCTCAGCATCCAAGCTGACCAGTGGACAACAGGTTGAAGTGATTCAGATATTGCAGCAGCTCTTTGTTCATGAACTTGACACAAATAGCAGATGGGGTAATGGTCTGTAGCTCCTGCCTTATGGAAAGCAGCAAACAATGTGCCGACCTAATCAGATCAACCAATACCAGCTGAAATGGGCAACTGAGAGCAGATAGTTCTTCAATTAGAGTTTTGAAATCCTGAGCAGAGGCCAGTAACTTTTGTGAGATTTTTTCTGATCGTAAATCAGCTGAGTGATTTATTGAAGGAAGGTGACCTCATCGAAATTCATCAGGGCAGATAATACAGGTCATCAATATGTAATAGGATACTATATAGAAAGTGAACTGCCTCTCCATTAACTTCTTAGATTAAAGCCATTTAGACAATTGTTTTCTAATACTGAAAATGCAGTTGATAATATGCGTCGAGATTTTAGATCATAGGAACGGAGCAGGAGTAGCCCATTCAGCCCCTCGAGTCTATTCCGCTATTCAATGAGATCATGGCTCTGTATCCTAACTTTGTCCACCTACCTTGGCTCCATATCCCTTAATACCCTTGGCTAGCAAAAATCTATCAATCTCAGATTTAAAATTATTACTTGAGCGAGCATCTACTGCTTTTTGTGGGAGAGAGTTCCACACTTCTACCACCCTTTGCATGAAGAAGTGGTTCCTAACTTCTCTCCTGAATGGCCTGGCTCTGATTTTAAGGTGATGTCCCCTTGCCCTAAACTCCCCCACCAGCAGAAAAATAATTCTCTCTATCTACCCTATCAATTCCTTTCAAAATCCTAAAAACCTCAATCAAATCACTCCTTAACCTTCTATATTCCAGGGAATACAAGCCTAGTTTATGTAATTTCGCCTCATAATCAAATCCTTGGAGCCCTGGTAACATTCTGTTGAATTTGTGCTGCACTCCTTCAGAGGTCAATATATCCTTTCTAAGGTGTGGTGCCCAGAACTGTACACAGAACTCCAGATGTGGTCATAAGAACATAAGAAATAGGAGCAGGAGTAGGCCATTCGGCCCTTCGAGCCTGCTCCACCATTCAATGAGATCATGGCTGATCTTCTGCCTCAACTCCATTCACCTGCCCTATTGCCATATCCCTTGATGCCCTTACTAGTCAAAATCTATTGACTTCTGTTTTGAATATACCCAATGACTGTGCGTCCACAGCCCTCTGGGGTAAAGAATTCCAAAGATTCACCACCCTGTGTGTGAAGAAATTTCTTCTCATCTCAGTCCTGAACTGCCTACCATTTATCTTGAGGCTGTGGCCCCTGGTTCTAGACTCCCCAGCCAAGGGAAACATTCTCCCAGCATCCATTCTATCAAGCCCTATAATCATTTTGTATGCTTCAATGAGATCCCCTCTCATTCTTCTGAATTCAAGAGAATACAGGCCTATTTTTCTCAATCTCTTCTCATACGATAGTCCCGCCATCCCAGGAATCAATCTCATGAACCTTCGTTGCACTCCCTCTATGGCAAGTATATCCTTCCTTAGGTAAGGAGACCAAAATTGTACACAGTACTCCAGGTGTGGTCTCACCAAGGCCCTATATAATTGGAGTAAGACTTCTTTACTCCTGTACTCAAATCCTCTTGTAATGAAGGCCAGCATACCATTTGCCTTCCTAATGGCTTGCTGCACCTGCACATTCACTTTCAGTGACTCATGTACAAGGACACCCAGGTCCCTTTGAGCATCTGCATTCCCCAATCTTTCACCACCAGGACCTTGTATAGCTGTAGCAAAACGTCCTCCCCTTTATATTCCAGCCCTCTAGTTATAAAGGCTAACATTCCATTAGCCTTTTTGATTATTTTTTGTACTTGACTGCTACATTTTAGTAATCTGTGTACATGCACCCCTAAATCTCTTTGGACCTCCACTGTTCTTAGCTTTTCACCATTTAAAAAAACTCAGATCTATTCTTTTTTGATCGAAAATGGATGACCTCACACTTATTGTGGTGTATGTAACCTGTTCCACCTTAAGAGAACTTAAGCCTGTTCCACCTTAAGAGATGTACTACTTTCTCTGGCTGCTGTATACGTAATACCGGTGGTGACCACCGGTATATAAGTACTGTGTAGTGATATTGTATTTAGTATAGTCCTGACCTCCAACTAGTAAAGACCTGTTGAACTTTATTCTTGTAGTCTGTGTCAGTAATTAATCTTAATACAACTGGAACACACAGACTTAACAGTGGCGACGAGTCCGATTCTTACCCTGCGGCAGTTTATATCCACGGCGGCTTTGTCCACAGAACGGGCGTCGAAGAGAGGCATCCACCCTCATCACCCTGCTGGAAGACACGTCGCGCGACAGGCATCGAGAACCCGGAGTGCAGAAGACATCCTGAACTCGAAGCGGCAGTCAGCTATCTTCTTTCTACCTCGGTGGTGGGTAAGCGAGCAGAAAGTCGGCCGCGTTGGCTGTACAGACAGGGGGGGGAGGAAGACGGAGGAATAAGGGCGGTGAGATCGATCGCGACCGGAGATAAGGGCCGGGCCGCATGGCGCAGCGCTGGGACATCGATCGCGGCTGGTGATAAGGGCCGGGCCGCTTTCGGGCCAAAAAGGCGCAGTGTCTGGGGCGACTGAAGGCGCGAGAGCCGCGGTGAAGGCGAACGCAGCCGGTGCTAATAACCGGGCTGCAAGAAGGGCTGCGAGGCGCGACATCGGGGAAGCGCGAATGCCCGAGGGAGCCGCGGTGAAGCGGAGACAGCGTCGGGGGAGTTACTAACCGCTGGGAAAGGGGAGCAGCAGCGGCACGCCAAACGCCATTGCAGCCAGTGGGTGAAGACCACCAAGCGCGGGAAAACCGCCATTTTGTAGGCGGAGGACGAAGACAAGAGCGGGAAGCCGCCATCTTGGGATAAAATAAATTGCAACGATGCCTAAACATGGGAACATTAATACATTTGATAGCGACATCGAAGATTGGGCCATGTATGTAGAACGCATACAAAATTATTGTAAAGCAAATAAAATCCCAGATGCAGAGAAAGCACTAACTTTATTAAACTTAATGGGTGCGAAGACATACGGACAATTGAAACACCTTTTATCACCAGATGAACCGGCGGATAAGACGTTCGAGGAGATTGTTACTGTCCTGAAAAATCATCTAAACCCCACGCCGCTGATGCTAGCGGAACGATTTAAATTTTACAGCAGAAGGCAGCTGAAGGATGAAAGCAATGCTGAATATTTAATGGAATTGCGTAAGTTAGCAAAGTACTGTCAGTTTGGAACGGGACTAGCAGAAGCGCTAAGAGATAAATTTGTGTGTGGATTATTAAAAGAAGATACACAAAAGCGACTGCTCGAGGAGAATGAACCGACGCTTGAGAAAGCGGTCACTATGGCAGCAGCACACGAAGCCGCAGTGAGAGGCACGGCAGTAATGCAGCTACGGTCACCGGAACTCAGTACAAATAAATTGGGTTTGAGTACTGTAAAATGTTATCGTTGTGGAAAGACAACACACGATCAGAACCAGTGTTGGTTTAAAAACCAAGAATGCAGAACGTGTGGCAGGCTTGGCCACATAGCTAAAGTATGCCGGTCAGGAAAGAAGACCAGCAACAAAAAGTCACCGCAAGGAAAATACATAAAGGTGCACAAGGTGACAAAGACCAGTTCGAACGAACAGAAGTCAGATTCAGACACTAGCAGTAATGAACTGGGTAGCTTAAGAGTACACAACGTTGGTAAGGATGCAGATCTCCAGACAATTTGGGCCACTCTTCAGATAGCAGGAGTCCAAGTAAAGATGGAATTGGACACTGGATCGGCATTGACGGTCATGAATAAGAAAGATTACAAAAGGTTATTCCAACATATTCCCCTACGGGATACGGAGATTATATTGAAAACATACACGGGGCAAAGAGTGTACCCCATCGGAAAGATAGAGGTAAAAGTGGTCCACAAGGGCGAAGAAAGCCAAGTAATGGACTTATATGTGCTACCTGAAGGAGGTCCACCACTACTGGGACGGGAGTGGATTAGAAAAATGAATATGGACTGGCACTCCTTAAAAGCACTAACGGTAGATTCCGGGGAAACAGATGTCAAACCTAAACGATTGTCCAAAATATTGGATGATGCTAAAGAGGTGTTCCAGCAAGGACTGGGAACACTGAAAGGAATTACGGCAAACATCAAGATTGATGAACATGCACAACCAAAATTTTTCAAAGCCAGACCGGTACCCTATGCAATACGACCTACTGTACAAGCGGAACTGGAAGCGCTAGAACGTTCAGGTGTACTGTCTAAGGTAGATTGGAGTGAGTGGGCTACGCCCATTGTTCCCGTTATGAAACGTCCTTCGAGCAACAAGCCAGGAGAACCAGGGAAGGTTCGCATCTGTGGAGATTTCAAGATCACCGTTAATCCGGTGCTTCACACGGTGCAGTATCCGCTTCTGCGGATTGAGGATATTTTTGCTTCGTTGTCTGGCGGGAAACACTTCACCAAGATAGACCTGGCGCAGGCGTACTTGCAGATGGAGGTTGAAGAAGGGTCACGCCAGTACCTCACGATCAACACGCATAGAGGTTTGTACCGGTATAATAGGCTGGTTTTTGGAGTGGCATTGGCTCCGGCAATTTGGCAGAGGGCCATGGAGCAGGTATTACAGGGAATTCCAGGCACACAGTGTTATCTGGACGATATTCTGATTACAGGTGATGGTGATGAAGAACACCTCGCAAACTTGGAACTGGTGCTCAACAGACTGAAAGAGTATGGACTTCGAGTTAATCGTCAGAAATGTGAGCTCTTTCAGAAGCGGATCTCGTACTGTGGTCATGTCATTGACCGGGAGGGGCTTCATAAGTCTCCTGACAAGCTAGAGGCAGTTGTAAAGGCTCCCGCTCCGGATAATGTCTCTCAGTTGAGGTCGTTTCTGGGATTGATTAACTATTACCATAAGTTTCTACCGAATCTATCCACGGTACTGCACCCGCTGAACGCTCTTTTACAGAAGGGGGTACCATGGGAATGGAGCGAAAACTGTAAGAAGGCATTTCGCAAAAGCAAAGAATTGATCACCTCAGAGGAAGTGTTAGCTCACTTCAACCCGACACTGCCTATTCGGTTGGCTTGTGATGCTTCTCCATATGGTATTGGGGCAGTACTCTCACACAAGTTGCCAAATGGCACGGAAAGGCCAGTCGCGTTTGCATCCAGATCATTGACCTCCGCTGAGCGCAACTATGCACAGATCGATAGGGAGGCTCTCAGCCTTGTATGGGGAGTGAAGAAGTTTAATCATTACCTGCAGGGCCAAAAATTCACACTTCTGACAGACCATCAGCCATTGGTATCCATTTTTAACCCCAAGAAGGGTGTTTCGGTGATGACAGCACAGCGACTCCAGAGATGGTCCCTTTTCCTAGGGGCACATCAATATCAAATAGAATTCAAAGGTACAAAGCAGCATGGCAATGCTGATGGGCTGTCGCGCCTGCCACTACCGGAAGCAGAAGAGACGACGAAAGTTGACCCTGTTGAGTTATTTCATTCGACCATCATCGAGTGTTTACCAGTCACCAATGCAAGTATTGAAAGAGAAACCAGGAACGACCCGACACTGTCCCGAGTTTACGAGGTGACAGTGAAGGGATGGCCAACACATGGTGATCCTCTGTTACCAGCATTCTCGGCAAGGCGAGACCAGCTGTCCGTCTGCCATGGTACTTTGATGTACGGGACAAGAGTGATTATTCCTCCCAAGTTACGGGAAAGAGTTCTAAAGGAACTGCATGAAGGTCATCTGGGGGGGAGTTAAGATGAAAAGTCTTGCTAGGGCTTATGTATGGTGGCCGGGCATTGACCAACAGATAGAGGAGTTGACAAAAAGCTGCGCTGGGTGCCAAAAAGTGCAAAATGCACCTCCGATCGCATCGCTACACCCATGGGAATGGCCTTTAACCCTCATGGCAACGTGTACATATTGACTTTGCTGGTCCATTCATGGACTCCATGTTCCTAATTGCGGTGGACGCACATTCCAAATGGCCAGAAGTGACCAAGATGAATACCACTACTTCAGAAAAGACAATTGCGGTGTTAAGAACAATATTCGCAAGGAACGGATTGCCAGAACAGATATGTTCGGACAACGGACCACAGTTCGTGTCGGAAGAATTCCAAAAATTCTTAAAGAAGAATGGGGTGAAACATTATACCTCTGCCCCATATCATCCGGCTACAAACGGGTTGGCCGAGAGATTTGTCCAAACATTCAAAAAGGCAATAAAGGCCATGAACGATGATCAGATTCCGTTACAACACAAGGTGGACAATTTCCTAATGGCATATCGAAACGCCACTCATGCAGTGACTAACCAAAGTCCTGCCATGATGTTTTATAACAGGAGGTTGCGGTCCAGGTTGGACTTGTTAAAACCAAATGTGCGGAGGGAAGTGGAAAACAAACAGTTCCGGCGTATTAATAACAAGTCCACTCGAAGTTTCAACGTAGGACAACCAGTGTTGGCAAGGGGCTATGGAAACGAAAAATGGCAGTCCGGAACAATTCGGGCCAGACAAGGACCTCTGATGTACACAGTAGATATTGGTAACAATGTGATAAGGCGTCATGCGGATCAACTGGTAGAATCAAGAGCAAGGGTCGAACCCATGGTTGCGACAGAGACAACTGTGGAAGACGTTAATGAACCTGAAGCATCTACCTCGGCAGGGACTGTACCTGATGATGACGTCCAATACATAGGAAACCAACAAGAAGATTCACCTCAGCAACAAGAATCAGAGACCACTGAAAGGCGTTATCCAAACCGAATCAGAAGGCCTCCTGAGAGACTGAACCTTTGAACTGTTTATAACTGAAGTTATATATGTATATATGTTATTATGTTATGTTAAATGGGGATATGACTGTTAAGCTAAAAAGGGAGGATTGTGGTGTATGTAACCTGTTCCACCTTAAGAGAACTTAAGCCTGTTCCACCTTAAGAGATGTACTACTTTCTCTGGCTGCTGTATACGTAATACCGGTGGTGGCCATCGGTATATAAGTACTGTGTAGTGATATTGTATTTAGTATAGTCCTGACCTCCAACTAGTAAAGACCTGTTGAACTTTATTCTTGTAGTCTGTGTCAGTAATTAATCTTAATACAACTGGAACACACAGACTTAACACTTATCTGCATTGAAATCCATCTGCCACAGTTTTGCCTACTCACTTAATCTATCAATATCTCTTTGTAATTTTATGCTCCCATCCACACTACCTATTATGCCAGCAATCTTTGTGTCATCGGCAAACTTATGTTATCTCAGTCATTAATAAATATAGTGAATAGTTGAGGCCCCAGCACCGATCCTTGTGGGACACCACTAGTCACTTCCTTCCAATTTGAGTACATAACCATTATCCCTATTCGGTCTTCTACCACATAACCAATCTCCCAACAAGGTCAATAATTTGCCTTCAATTCCATGAGCTTTAATTTTAACTAAGAGTCTTTTATGTGGAACCTTATCGAATGCCTTCTGGAAGTCCACATAAACCACATTCCCCTGTCTACTACTTTAGTTACTTACTCAAAAAATCAACTAGATCCATTAGACATGACCTATCCTTTACAAATTCATGTTGGCTCTCTGTAATCAGCTCAAATTTCAGCTCAATATTCTGATGAAATTCTTACTCATAATTTAGCAATGTATTACACAAAAGTAACCACAGTCATCAACTTTTTGGCTTTCTTAAAGGCTTATTAGACTTTTATAAACAAATATCATCTGTATTTCTATTTTAAAATTAGACCATTATAAGGAGAAAAACTTTATTTATTTTTTGTTTCTTTCTCCAAGGCATTGTTTGTCACTGTGCATTTTTCAATGCCTCATTTCAGTGGCCATTCTTCATGTTTGAGGCAAAACAATAAGGGGGAGAAATTCAGTATAGCCCCGTTTGGGGCGCTAACTTCGCCGGGGCGCTAAAAGTAGTGCCCCTGCGCCGGAAATTGGTCGGTTGCACCCCAAAGGGAAGCGGGGCACTACTGGAGGCGCCCCGCCTCCCTCTTGGGGCGCTGCGAGTGAATATCGTGGCGCTACGTGCCACAGCGCCACACGCTGCGGCACGTCGCGCCGTGGTATTGCAGGCCTTCCTCCCCTTCTTAAAGGGGAGGGGCCTTGTGCAGCACGATCTGTGGCCCAGCTGGGCCCCCGGGGATCAGGAGTGCAGGCAAAAGAGCCCGGCACCCAAGAGAAGTGCCGGGCTCTTGGAGCGCAGCCAGCACTCCGGTGGGGGGTGGGGGGGTTCTGGAGGCCGGGGACGGGAGCGCAGGCAGGTGCTGACATGCGGCCAACAACAAAAATGGCCACCCCGCACCTTGCCTTTAATTTGTGCCACCCCAGCCGCAGGTACGCCACCCTGACCCTGTCGGACATAGCGTCTGGCGGTAAATCAGGGGGCGCTCCCGAAGATCGCGGCTGGGGCATGAGCGGGGCGCTGCACACACCGATGATGTCATTGCCAGCAGCGCAGCGCTACCGGTTAGCGCCACCACTAATCTCCCGCTGAATTTGGCGGGAGGCGTGGGCAGTGCCACGCCCGGGCGCTAGTTGGTTTGCGCCCCACTTAGCGCCCTCTTAAGGCGCTAATGGGTGGCGCAACCAACTGAATTGTTCCCCCTAAATGTTAACAGGCTGTTCCAGTGCCTCATGTGAGTTGTGGGGGCGGCCATCTTTGATCAAGGCCACAGACGCCAGCAGTGCCTCATGTGAGTCGTGGGGGCGGCCATCTTTGATCAAGGCCACAGACGCCAGCAGTGCCTCATGTGAGTCGTGGGGGCAGCCATCTTCTCCGCATATCTGACATGGTCAACCAGATTGCACAGTACCGGGTATTCTCCACCATCGACCTTAAGTCGGCCTATCACCAACTCCCTATCCGCCCTGAGGACCGCCAGTATACCGCCTTCGAGGCGAATGGCCGCCTCTACCACTTCCTTAGGGTTCCCTTCGGCATCACCAACGGGGTTTCGGTCTTCCAAAGGGAGATGGACCGGATGGTTGACCAGAACGCGCTGCAGGCCACGTTTCCTTATCTAGATAACGTCACCATCTGCGGCCGCGACCAGCAGGACCACGATGTTAATCTGGAGAAATTCCTCCGTACGGCCCAACGGCTGAATCTCACTTACAATAAGGAGAAATGTATATTTAACACCTCGCGCCTTGCCATCCTCGGCTGCGTAGTAGAGAACGGAGTCATCGGCCCCGACCCCGAAAGAATGCGCCCCCTCATGGAGCTTCCCCTTCCCCACTGTCAAAAGGCACTGAAGAGAACCCTGGGGTTCTCGTTCACAACCGTTCACTATTGTTACACTGCTGTTATCACTGTTTACACTGTTGTTATCACTACACAAGGTTACCTCTTGCCACGCACGCTGTTATACCTGGGCTGACCTCAGCTGACTCCGCCCATGGCTCCGCCTGCTTGCCCAGGTATAAAGGTGATTGCTTGGCCAGTATTCTTCCTTGCTGGAACCGATCACCCACGAGGGTGGGCTTTGTTATTTAGCCAATAAAAACCTATAGTTACTGTCTTAACTCGTCGCTTTTCATGGAATGAATTGATAGGTATATCAATTTTATTGGCTAAATTTTGAAATGGATGGACAGCCCCAGCCAAACGACCAGCCAGACGGCCAGCTACAACAGCCACAGCCAAACGGCCAGCCAGACGGCCAGCTACAACAGCCCCAGCCAAACAGCCAGCTACAACAGCCTCAGCAACCGACCTGGCTGCGAGCCCTCCGACCGCCGTACCTGGATCTAAACCCACAGGCAGCGAATTCAGCCCTCGACTTCGATCACTGGCTGAGCTGTTTTGAATCCTACCTGGTAGCCTCCGGCGTGCCTTCGGAATCTAAACTATGAGTTCTGACCGCCCAGGTGAGCCCTAAAGTATTTGCACTCATCCGGGACCTTGCTACATACGAGGAGGCCCTCGACCAGCTAAAAGAGCAGTACCGGAGCCCAGTAAATACAATGTATGCCAGACACCTCCTAAGACCCCGCTCGCAACAGCCAGGAGAGTCTGTAGATGAATTTTTACGGGCGCTACAAACACTCGGCAGGGACTGTGACTTTAAAGCTGTAACGGCTGCACAACATGCTGAAGGAAATATCCGCGATGCCTTCGTGAAAGGCCTTCAGTCCGACTACTCACGGCAAAGACTGCTAGAATCAAAGGACCTCGACTTGAAAACAGCTGCAGCCCTCGCTCGCTCCCTGGAAGTGGCCCATCGGGACCTCGAGGCGTACTCCAGGTACAGTGCTGCGCGACCCTGGGACTCGGGCCCGACCCCGGCTGCAATACCCCTCGCACCGCCGCCCCTGGGGCCTACTACGGCGTCGGTGTCCCGGAATCAATCGGGACCGCCACCCCCGGGACCTGCTGCGGCAGCGGAGCCCCGCGATCGGGCCGCCAGCTGTTTTTTCTGTGGCCAGGCGAGACATCAAAGGGCATGCTGCCCTGCAAGGAACACGACCTGCTCCGGCTGCAAAAAGAAAGGCCACTTCGCAAACGCCTGCAGGGGGAAAGCCACAGATGCCAGCAGTGCCTCATGTGAGTTGTGGGGGCGGCCATCTTCTCCGCCATTTTGTCCAACTTCGTGGGGATCCGCGTCATGGGCGCCGCCATTTTGTTCACCGCACTCGGCCGCCATTTTGTCTCCAGACCCAACCACCGCCTCACCTGCAGACTACAGCAGCTCACTCAACCATACACTGGCCTCCGTCACGCTTGACCAAGCCCTCCCGCATCATCTGTCCAAGTCCATGATGGACATCGGAGTAAACGGCCACGCCACGACCTGCCTGTTCGACAGCGGAAGCACGGAGAGTTTTATTCACCCAGACACGGTGAGCTACTACTCTCTCACTGTCCGGCCAATGCGCCATCGGATCTCGATGGCGTCGAAGTCACATTCAACTGACGTCAGCGGCTACTGTGTGGTGACCCTGTCGGTTAGGGGCACGGAATATAAAAACTTTAAACTCCTCGTCCTGCCCCAGCTCTGCGCTGCCGTCCTACTAGGGCTGGATTTCCAATGCCACCTCCAAAGTGTCACTCTGGCATACGGTGGACCCCTCCCCCCACTCACAGTCTACAACCAGCAGGTTTTAAACCGCCCGCCGCATACCACCTGCGGCCTCTCCACTCTCAAAGTCCCGCCCCCCTCCTTGTTCGCTAACCTCACCCGCGACTGTAAACCCGTCGCTACCAAGAGCAGGCGGTACAGCGCCGGGGACAGAGCTTTTATTAGCACTGAGGTGCAGCGACTCCTGAAAGAGGGCGTCATCGAGGGGAGCACCAGCCCCTGGCGTGCCCAGGTCGTAGTCGTTAAGACCGGCAATAAACACCGCCTGGTCATCGACTACAGTCAAACCATAAACCGGTACACACAGCTGGACGCATACCCCCTTCCCCGCATATCTGATATGGTAAACCAGATTGCACATTACCGGGTATTCTCCACCATCGACCTTAAGTCGGCCTATCACCAACTCCCTATCCGCCCTGAGGACCACCAGTATACCGCCTTCGAGGCGAATGGCCGCCTCTACCACTTCCTTAGGGTTCCCTTCGGCGTCACCAACGGGGTTTCGGTCTTCCAAAGGGAGATGGACCGGATGGTTGACCAGAACGCGCTGCAGGCCACGTTTCCTTATCTAGATAACGTCACCATCTGCGGCCACGACCAACAGGACCATGATGTTAATCTGGAGAAATTCCTCCGTACGGCCCAACGGCTGAATCTCACTTACAATAAGGAGAAATGTATATTTAACACCTCGCGCCTTGCCATCCTCGGCTGCGTAGTAGAGAACGGAGTCATCGGCCCCGACCCCGAAAGAATGCGCCCCCTCATGGAGCTCCCCCTTCTCCACTGTCAAAAGGCACTGAAGAGAACCCTGGGGCTCTTCGCTTACTATGCCCAATGGGTGCCCAATTATGCGGACAAAGCCAGACCCCTCATGAAGTCAACCTCCTTCCCCCTGACACCAGAAGCATGCGCAGCCTTCTCCCTCATAAAAGGAGACATTGCGAAGGCCACAATGCACGCAGTGGATGAGTCCATCCCTTTCCAAGTGGAGAGCGATGCATCCGACTTCGCCCTAGCTGCAACCCTAAACCAGGCGGGGAGACCTGTAGCCTTCTTCTCAAGGACCCTCCAGGGCCCTGAGATCCGACACTCTTCTGTCGAGAAGGAGGCCCAGGCAATTGTGGAAGCGGTACGACGCTGGAGGCATTACCTGGCAGGCAAACGATTTACCCTCCTCACCGACCAGCGTTCGGTTGCGTTTATGTTTAATAACAAGCTGAGGGGCAAAATCAAGAACGACAAGATCTTGAGGTGGAGAATCGAGCTCTCCACCTACGAGTACGATATCTTGTACCGGCCTGGTAAACTCAACGAGCCCCCTGATGCTCTATCACGAGGTACCTGCGCCAACGCGCAAGTTGATAGACTGTGGACCCTCCACAACGACCTCTGCCACCCCGGGGTCACTAGACTTTACCACTTCATTAAGGCCCGCAACCTGCCCTACTCCATCGAGGAGGTCAGGACCATGACCAGGAACTGCCAAGTCTGTGCCGAATGCAAACCGCATTTCTATAGGCCGGACAGAGCAAGCCTGATCAAGGCCACCCGCCCCTTCGAGCGCTTGAGCATCGATTTTAAGGGGCCCCTCCCGTCCTCTGACCGTAATGTGTACTTCCTCAACATTATTGACGAGTACTCCCGTTTCCCCTTTGCCATCCCCTGCCCAGACATGACCAGCACCACGGTCATCAAATGCCTGAACGACCTCTTCGCCTTGTTCGGGTTCCCGAACTATATACATAGCGACCGGGGCTCATCCTTCATGAGCGAGGAACTTCGCCAGTTCCTGCTGGCGAGAGGTATTGCGGCGAGCAGGACCACCAGCTACAACCCCCGGGGGAACGGCCAGGTGGAAAGAGAGAACGCGACAGTTTGGAAGGCCGTCCTCTTAGCCCTAAAGTCTAAGGGCCTCCCAACCTCTCGCTGGCAGGAAGTCCTCCCGGCGGCAGGAAGTCCTCCCGGCAGCACTCCATTCCATCCGGTCACTGCTTTGTACTGCCATTAACGCCACCCCTCATGAGCAAATGTTCATTTTCCCCAGGAAGTCGACTACGGGAACCTCGCTACCAACATGGCTGACTTCTCTGGGGCCCGTCCTGCTGCGGAAGCACGTAAGGACCCATAAAATGGACCCCCTAGTCGAGAGGGTGAACCTCCTGCACGCCAACCCCCAGTACGCCTACGTGGCATACCAAGATGGGCAGGAGGACACAGTCTCCTTGCGAGACCTCGCACCCTCGGGCACCCCGGAGATACCACCGTTACCCCCCACCACTCCCCCAAATCCAGCTCCTGTAGGCGGCATGCCGGAACCCCAGGAGCCTCCGTCGGCCACGCAGACACCAGCATTAACATCGGATACTGCACCACCGCCGCCGCTGCTGCGCCGATCAGAAAGGCTTACGAGGCCTCCTGATAGACTGACATACACGAACTAGTAGTACACTTCAACCCGCCGGACTCAATTTTAAACAAGGGGTGAATGTGGTAAACCACTGTTATCGTTCACAACCGTTCACTATTGTTACACTGTTGTTATCACTGTTTACATTGTTGTTATCACTACACAAGGTTACCTCTTGCCACGCACGCTGTTATACCTGGGCTGACCTCAGCTGACTCCGCCCATGGCTCCGCCTGCTTGCCCAGGTATAAAGGTGATTGCTTGGCCAGTATTCTTCCTTGCTGGAACCGATCACCCACGAGGGTGGGCTTTGTTATTTAGCCAATAAAAACCTATAGTTACTATCTTAACTCGTTGCTTTTCATGGAATGAATTGATAGGTATATCACTGTTCAACTGTGGGAGGACATTCCAGCTGAGACCATTCCTAACTTTACCTGTCATCCCCACATGCATAGTTTCCAATTTGAGTTACTGGATTGCCATCAAAACTGGTTACCTTGGATGATTTTTCTCCTCCTAGGCTGGGATATGGAAGCCAATTGTAGGGATCCCACCCTTGTTTATTCACAATGAACATTTCTGTTTAAATATTGAGGGCAAATTGTATAACTGAGAATTGGTTCATTATTATTTCAACAGTGAATGTGCATTAGTTTCACTCCTACTCTACGGGGATGAAAAACTTCTTCAAACCAGTTCAAATCAATAGCATGTCATTCTATAGTGGACACTAGGTGGAGCTGTAGAGCTGTGTATAGCTGTATGTATAAGACTACACTACCCAGCTATATATTATATTAAGACTACATTACCCATGAGGCTAGGCTACCCACAAGGCAGCAGTCAAGATGGAAGCCTCTACAAGATGCTGTACAAGTCCACATGTGCTCAATAAAGTAACTAGCAAAAGCTAGCTGTGTTCATAATAAGAATGTCTATTTATTAATGAACATAACATGGTACCAGGGTGGTGAAGATCTGCTGAAAATTGTGAAAAGCGACATGGAGAATTTGAAGACACCAGAGCGTTTGAAACTCACAGAAAAAATCGACTATAATTGGCAGACTTTTAAACAGCAATTCAAACTCTACATTGCAGCCATCGGATTCGGTACAAAGCCAGACGCAAGGAAGATAGCGTTGCTGCTTACGGTTGCAGGCCCACAGGCGATAGAGTTTTTAATACATTTGTATTTTATCCAGCGGAGAACAGAGACAAATTAGATGATGTACTACAGAAATTTGATGCACATTGTTCTCCCAAAAAGAATGAGACGTATGAAAGATACATCTTCCGTTCTCGGACACAGCAACAAAATGAGACTTTTGATAGCTTTATAACTGATCTGAAACTGAAAGCACAGACATGTAATTTCTCTGAGCTCAAAGCATCCATGATTCGTGACCAGATTGTGTTTGGTATTCATGATAAAAAAAGTCAGGGAACGTCTGTTGAGAGAAACCGAACTAAATTTGGAAAATGCGGTGAAAATATGCCAAGCCAGTGAGCTAGCTCGAAAGCACGCGCAGACTTTGTGAAATCAATAATGATGCGATTGTAATGAGTGATAATGCTGCTGTCGGTGCTGTGTCCTATAAGGGGAAGAAACATGGGCAGAACAGAAATGAAAAGCAATCGGAGGATGAAATTTTTAAATTGTAAACGCTGTGGTTACAAACACCAGTTAAAACAATGCCCAGCGTTTGGAAAAATGTGCACAAAGTGTAATGGAAAGAATCACTTTGCCAAACAATGCTTTTCAAAAGTACAAACTAAGAAAGGGCAACGAGTTAATGTAATTGAGGACACTGATTTAAGTGAGACATTTTTTGTAGGAATGGTGTCATGTGACAATATCAAAAAGGATACAGAAAATGTGCAGCCCTCAGAAATGGACAATGCTGAACATAAAGTTAATGCAGTAAAAGAGGACAAATGGATGATCCCACTGCAGGTAAATGGAGCATTAGTTACCTTGAAACTAGACACTGGGGCAAAAGCAAACTTAATCAGTATGAGTGACATTAACAATATGAACGAAAAGCCCAAAATACAGAAAAAGTCAGTACTACTGAAGGACTATAATGGACAGAAAATAGATAGCTTAGGTGTATGCAGACTTAAAGTGACAGTCAAAGACAAAGTGCATCATCTCATGTTTTCTGTTGTGGCTGAAAGACTTGATTCACTACTGGGTGACAAAGCTTGTGAGGACTTAGAACTGGTCAAGAGAGTCTACCGTATAAACTGTGCCATAAGCAGACCAGATGACTCGATGGATTCTGTAGTGAATAATTTCCAGGATGTGTTCAAAGGATTTGGAGTTCTACCATTCACTTACAAGATCCAGCTAAAGCAGGATGCTCAGCCAGTGGTACATGCTCCACGAAGAGTTCCAGCACCCCTGCGTGACCGGCTCAAGAATGAACTAGACAGAATGACCACACTAGGAGTCATCAGTAAAGTCGAAGAGCCAACAGACTGGGTTAACTCCATGGTATGTGTAAAGAAAAAGAACAATGATCTAAGAATATGCATGGATCCAAAGGACATAACATAAAACGTGAACACTACCAGATTCCCAAGCGAGAAGAAATCACCAGTGAAATGTCAGGTGCCAGGTACTTTACAAAGCTCGATGCCTCACAAGGATTTTGGCAACTAAAACTGGATGAAGAGAGCACCAAATACTGTACCTTCAACACACCATTTGGCAGGTATTGTTTCCTCAGAATGCCTTTCGGGATAATATCTGCATCTGAAATCTTTCATAGAGCGATGGAACACATAATTGAAGGTCTGGAAGGAGTTCGGGTCTATGTTGATGACATCATCATCTGGGGCTCCACACTGAAAGAACACAATGAGAGACTGACTAAAGTGCTACAGAGCATACGCCGGAATGGACTGAAGCTCAACAAAGCCAAGTATCAGTTTGGCGTCCAGGAAGTCACTTTCCTAGGAGATAATCTATCTGGTAAAGGAATAGAGCCAGATATGGAAAAAGTAAACGCCATACTCAAAATGCCCCGACCCACTGACAAAAAAGGAGTGCTACGCATCATGGGGATGATAAACTTCATTGGAAAGTTCATTCCTAACTTGTCAGCCAAGACAACCTGTCTGCGAGACCTGCTACATAAAACAAATGAGTTCGCATGGACAGAAAGACATGAACAAGAGTGGATAAACCTCAAAGCAGTGCTGACAACCACACCTGTACTCACCTTCTTTGACCCAACAAAAAGAATCAAAGTGTCAATGGATGCATCAAAAGATGGCCTAGGTGCGGTCTTGCTACAAGCAGAGGGTGAAGATTGGAAGCCTGTTGCCTATGCCTCCAGGTCTATGACTGATACTGAGTGTCGATACGCCCAGATTGAAAAGGAATGTCTAGGCTTGGTAGTTGGACTAGAAAAGTTTCATGGCTACATATATGGACTTCCCACCTTCACAGTTGAGACAGACCACAGCCCTCTGGTTGCCATCATTAAAAAAAACCTGAATGAGATGTCTCCAAGGATTCAACGACTCATGATGAAGCTGCAAAGATATGACTTTGAACTGATCTACACACCAGGCAAATACATAGTGTTAGCAGATGCACTATCCCGAGCACCCACAATGAGTCATGTGAGCTCTACTGAAGAAGACGTGGATGTTCATGTGAGTATGGTCACTGCTGCGCTGCCCGTGTCAGACACAAAATCAAAGCAAATAGCAGAAGAAACAGTAAAAGATACAGTATTACAAACAGTAATAGAGAACATTCATCATGGTTGGCCAAAAGGTTCCTGTCCAAAATATTTTCACATAAGGTCAGAATTGAGTGTCGCAAGTGGACTATTACTAAAACAGAACAGAATAGTCATTCCACAGGCTCTACGTCAAGACATGCTCAAAAGGATTCATGAGGGACACCTCGGAATTGAAAAATGCAAAAGGAGAGCAAGAGACACTGTTTATTGGCCTGGCATAAATAAGGACATTGAGAACATGATAGGCAAATGTGAGACATGTCAGAAACACCAAAACAAACAAGCAAAGGAACCAATGATAGTAGCTGACATACCAACAGCAGCATGGCAAAAGGTTGGTATGGACCTTTTTCATTTAAATGGTAAAGACTATCTAATAGTGATTGACTACTATTCTAACTATCCTGAGATGGCGCTGCTCTCAAGCACCACAGCAAGCAGTGTCATAATGCATGTGAAATCCATCTTCGCCAGACATGGAATTCCCAGGATTGCAGTTAGCGACAATGGTCCGTGCTTCAACTGTAAGGAGTGGCAACAGTTTGCAGCACATTATGACTTTCAGCACATCACATCCAGTCCTTTGTATGCTCAGTCAAATGGTAAGGCAGAGAAAGGTGTTCAAGTTCTCAAGCAGCTACTGAAGAAAGCGACAGGAAGCAAGTCTGATCCTTATCTCGCCCTGCTGAGCTACCGAGCCTCACCTTTAGACTGTGGTTCTTCACCTGCTGAACTACTAATGGGTCGCAAGTTGCACACCACGCTACCCTGCTGTGCAAAAGAACAGCAAAGTGAGGAACTGAGACAGAGACTTCAACTGTTAAAGCTGAAACAGAAATCATACTATGACAAATCATCCAAAACTCTAAAACCATTGACAAAGGATGATGTTGTCAGGATTGAGGATCCAGATGCATGGAACAGGAAAGCTACAGTTCTTGAGGAAGTAAGGTCATACACTGTTAGAACTGAGGAAAGACAGATTCTCAGGAGGAACCGCCGTTCCCTCCTAAAAACACAAGAGACTATTCAAGACCAGATTGATGACAATGCCGCAACTGCATCTTGTCATTCACCGCCAGAACAATCTCATGAAGACACATCAGACTTACCCATGTTGAGAAGATCCACGTGTGAAAAGAGCCTGATAGACTTAATCTTCGAGTACAATGTAAAGCTTTGAAAATGTGTTGACTGTTTTGAAAATGTTTATGTTTATAGAGCACTAACAAAAGTGTTACTGATATTATCTTTATTGTTTTCTTGAAAGTTGATTGATATTGATTTTGTTAAACCTCAAAGAAAGGGGGATGTAGTGATCAATAGCATGTCATTCTATAGTGGACACTAGGTGGAGCCGTAGAGCTGTATATAGCTGTATGTATAAGACTACACTACCCAGCTATATATTATATTAAGACTACATTACCCATGAGGCTAGGCTACCCACAAGGCAGCAGTCAAGATGGAAGCCTGTACAAGTCCACATGTGCTCAATAAAGTAACTAGCAAAAGCTAGCTGTGTTCATAGTAAGAATGTCTATTTATTAATAAACATAACACCTCCAATGATTTTTTAAAAGGTGTTCTCTCCCAGTAGCTTTTAAACCTCAGATAGATGTCAGGCAAACCTAAGTTCTGATGTAGCAACAGGTAGGGTTCAAAAACAAAGATTGAGTGAGTCATGAGATGGAGTTCAAAAATCAATGGCTTGGTCAACTACACTCCATAGATATCAAGATGCACAAGGTAATGGTGGTTAGCTCTGCTTGATCGTGTACAGGATTCCTATCTACAGGTTACAAACCAGAAAAACTACACTGTCACCATTAGGGTCAGCTCTTTTCTTCTATCTACTAAAGTTCAGTGGGGAGAAGAATTAATATAGCAACTAAGTAAAATATGCCTCCAATTATACTAATTTTCCAATATAATAACAGATCTCGCATGGCATGCTTACGATTAATGATGTTATTACAAAAGGTGGGGTACTGGGGTGCAGAAATGGGGGAGGAGTTCACATCTTCACCAAAAGAGCTTGGAACAAGGTTTGTAAGCAATCTCGCTAAAGACAGCGAGGCTTTTTTGATTGGTTCCTAGAAATTAAATCATATTTCCTTCCCAACTGCAGGGAGGTAAATAAATAAATTTGTTCCATACTTTAGGGTCTGGCTTTTTATAGTGCATGCCAAGAAATATACAAACTGTTATTATAATGTTTTCTTACTTATATCTTTTCTTTGTGACTAAATATATTAGCAACAGCACTTTGTGTATTAAGCAAAACTTTTTGATAAAAATATTTTAAATTGAAGGATTTTATTCAGAACTTTCCTCTAAATAGTAGATATAATTGGTAAATGGATGTGGATAATGTTCTAACTGACTGCAGCACCCAGACCCCCACCCCACAACATTATTTAGTGTTCAAAAGGCAAAATACTGCAGATGCTGGAAATCTGAAATATAAATAGAAAATGCTGGAAACACTCAGCAGGTATGGCTGACCGGCTGAGTATTTCAAGCATTTTCTGCTTATATTATCTCATGTTCACTCTGTCCTATATCATGTTTTTGAAAAGTTAATTAAACATAGATTTAGGCAATTTTCAAATTATAGCTGTTAGCAAAGTTTCTTGTTCTCCAACTATTATCATCCTAATAATTAGGTCAAGAGATGGCAGCGATTTGGGAATAAGAGGCATTCAGATGAAGCTGCCACAGTTTTTCTTTGGAAACCCCGAAGGCTCAATTAAAAGGCCACTTCGTATAAATAAAGCAGAAAGAATTTATTTTTAAATTTCCTCAAAAGATGTCACGATTTGATATTAAACATTCGTTTTGAAACTCTCTGCACATCAATGAGGTTCTTGGGGGGAAAAAAACAAGCACACAATAAAATTGAACATATGCGCGGGGGTGGCTGTGTAAATGTGGGTGTGAAAATATTAAGAACATTGATTCCCAATTCACAGGTAAATTAGTGAGAGATCATGAGAATTTGTTCAGGGAAATGTTGGTTGAGCGTGAAGTGTTGTTTTCCCAGACCACATCCTTGCAACTTCTATTTCTGGTTTTCCAGAAATTACCTCAGGAAAATAAGTCCAGAGAATTTGATTCAGATAAAAATCTGAAGTATTCTTTATTTAGTCCTTTAGGAATGAAGACATTTTTAGTTTCTGTAAAACAAATGGGGACAGCAGTAATGGAGAGGAGGAGAGAAAAGACAATTAAAGGGAGCCAACAAATCGGTGCCATTTAATACAATATAGATTCTGAATAAGAAGCCATTAAGCCTTAGCTTAGACCACCTTCAGCTTCCCCGGCTTCCCCACCCTGTAAAAATAATAGAGGACTGTTTTTTTTCTGGCCCCACTCTGCCTCAGTGCTGGACAGGCACAACGCACCTTACTGATTGCCCAATAATGTTATCCCTTATTTTACAACAGTATTTAAAAGCCCTAACTGTATGGTTCTCCGCCAGTGACAATTCAGGGCACTTCAAATTTTGTGCAGCATTCTATGGTATTTCCACATCCTGCAACTGAACAATGTTGTTATTGCTATAAAAACTCACACATTATGCCCCAAAAGAATATGTCACACATTATTCTTACTGAACTGAATTGTGATCTTTCAACACCTACCCAGCACTTCCATGGCCCTTCACAACAAACACTGTTTGCATAAAGCAATACTAATAGGATCAATATTTATTTAGTGATATTTGCATGAATTAAGTTCCTTAATTCTGATCAGCATGCTTCTCCTTCAGCTCGTCTTACTACATAATGTCTCAGGATCTTTGAGTAGGAGAAGCAATTGTAGTGGCCAGCTGCCCTAGTGCATTGCAGCCCAGAGGGGATGGTGGAGGTGTTGACCCTCTGGTGGATGTGTGGACACCAGAGGAAGCTGCCTCATCTGCTCCTTCACCTTCCATGCCTCAGGTGCTGGACACATCAGTAATGAGCATGGAATCAGTCCATGTGGTATCTCCAATGTGGGTTAAGCCCACAGTCGTAGCTTTTTTCCAATTGACTATGTAGTCTAGTCAAATCTGGCAGTGACAGGCCCCTGCAACAGTGACAGGCACCTGTAAGTGCATGCCATGGTCTCAGTCACAGCATTCCCTTTTGTTCTTTCCTCCCTTCCCTGCTTTCCCTGCCCCTGCACTTGCTTAAAATCTGCTATATCTCTAACATATTCCAGTTCTGACGAAAGGTCATCAACCTGAAACGTTAACTCTGTTTTTCTCTCCACAGGTGCTGTCTGATCTGCTGAGTATTTTCAGCATTTTCTGTTTTTATTTCAGATTTCCAGCATCCGCAGTATTTATTTTATTTCTTACCTGGTTTAGGGCTCCTCTGAAGATGGCCACTCACTCCATGGTATTCTGCATTTGAGTAAACTGCTGCCTATAGTGATATTGGAGGTACTTCGCTACATATTTTCTTCCAGCTGCCACAGACTGCTCATGCCAAATGCAAATGATGTTGTGAAGGCCTTCTGATTATGCATCGTGCAGGCAGGGTAGGCAGGTTTTGCAAGGCAGGCCCAGTGGAGTACCAATCCCTTGCACATGCAGCAGAGAAACACAACAGGTTCTCGGCATACTGTTCCTCTTTTGCCATTTCCAGTTGCTCTTCACTTGAATCATCTGGTGCTCCTTTCTCCAACTGATAACCTACATTCCCTGGGGTAGTAGGATCTGTGCTAGTACTGTGAACAGGTGAAGGCCAGAATTTTCACAGGTAAAAACGGGTGGGTTGGAGGTGGGAGGGGAAGTGAAAGTTGTATAAATCTAAAACCCGACCCCAACCCACCCACTTTCACCCAGGCGGGACGGGGGGCGGGTAGCCAACCCGCTGCCAGTGGGCGGGTGGGCAATTTAAATATGATAATGAGGCCCTGAAGCCTCTACATTAACCAGCTGTGCAGTTTAACTGCAGGTGGCCGGGGATCCCGGGGCTCGGGATTCCCGGTAGCTGCAACGAGGCGGCCACAGCTTTGGGGAGCAATCCTTGTGGGCCGGGAGGAGCACGAGTGCTTCCTCCCAGCCCGACAAGCTCCCCCACCATCAGCCTGCACCCTCTCCCCGGGATTGGGGTTCTGACCACCACCCACCCCCACTCCCCACCCCCGGGATCAGAACCCCCCCCACAGGTTTGGAACTCCCCCCCCCCCCCCCAGGTTTGGAACTCCCCCCCCCCCCCCCAAGGATCGGGACTCAGCCCTGGGGTCGGGGATCAGAACCCCCCCCCCTCCCCCCACCGGGCTTGGATCTCCCCCGCCCCCCACCCCCAACCATCCTGGGACCGGCACCTACCTGGTCCTGCGACGACCTGGTCCGTGTTCCCGCCCGACTGGAAGCTAGTCTGACTTCCGGGTGGGGAACCTGCCCATTTCATCACGTGCATGTTGAAAACTCCACAGGGAAAATCTAGCCTGAAGTGTTTGCCTGCGATGTGCTGGGGCCAGTAGTGCCCTCATCATCTTGGGAAGAACCTACAGGAAGAATTACAGTGGATCTGCAATACATGGTCTACATAAGAAGGTAACAGCAAAAGACATTGGCCCAAAATTTGCAGTTGGAGGCCTCCGACCTGTAAAAAAAATCTACGAATTTACCTGGTGGCCCGGGACATACGGAGGCTTGCGATCCTGGGCCTCTCTGGGTACATGCGGGCAGAGGCCCAGGTATCCCAGGGAATCCCGCTTCACACTTTTGACAAGTCTCTACGCGCTGATCTGTCAAAAGTATGAATGGGGATCGCTTAAAAAACAGTTAAACATTAAATCAATTTTTTTAAATCACATATTTAAATTTTATTAAAATTACATTTCATTAAATATTTTAAGCAAAAATTAAATTTTTTGAAAAAAATAATTAAAGTTTTTTACGGGGCTAAAATTAAACTTACCTTTCTGAAAGTATTTTTAAATTATAAATGAGTGGAAATTAAAAAAAAATTTTTTTTAAACTCTTATGCTGGTAAAAGCAGGCCTTACTGCTTTTACCAGGCGTAAGATTTTTAAACGTTTTCAGCGGGCATAGGCTGTGCAGAATGTGCAACTCTCTGCCTGCGGAGGACCTTCTCCCGGGCAAGCAGATGATCTGTCAAGAGGATTCTTGACGGATCGGAAGTGCCGGGTTTTAGCGCATGCGCTTCGCACGCCTGAAACCGGCACTTGCGTGGCCCCTACGATTGCGTACGCACCTCGTACACACCGTGGTGGGCGGAATATCCGGCCCATTATGTTTTAACGGGGCTAAAAATAAACTTACCTTATTGGACAGGGTTTTCAATGTATAAATGAATGATAACATTTTATTTTTCTATTTTTTAAATCTCTTATGCTGGTAAAAGCAGGCCATACACCTGTAAACAAGAAGAGAGCGGTGGAGAGGCAAAGGGGATTAGGGAGGGAAATTCAGAGTGTAGGGACTAAGAAACTGAAAGCAGTTGCCAATGGTGGGGCAAAGGGATGGAAAAATGCACAAGAGGCCAGAGTCAGAGAAACAGAAACTTCATGGTGGGATTGTAGCACTGGAAAAGGAGGGGCAAGGCCATGGAGGGATTTAAATATAAAGGATAAAAAATTCAAAATTGAGTCATTGGCAAACATGAAGCCAATTAGCCAGTAAATGAATAAATGAACAGAAGCAATGACACATTGTAGTTTATAGTAGTTATACAAACTTGACTATCCCTCCTCAGAAGATAGAGAAATATCAAACATTTGTAGGGGTTTTTTGCACAGGCGTGTTTGGTCAGTCAGCTTTGCCTCTGACTACCTTCTTTGAGCGGTTCGAATCGCTTGCCCCCTGGGTTCTAGATACCGGACTTAGATATAGGCAGCGATACAGAGAAAACTTGAGTAGACAGGTGGTTGGATGCAAACAAAACCAAGATTTTATTGAAGAGGAAAAACTCGACACAATCTTATGGAAAATTATTAGTGTACACTTCTACAGGCAAAAATTACAAGAGAGTCATGATAATACTATACTTATACAGGGAATGGGGAACACACGGCACATCGAGGGAAAACAACTATCTTAACAATCCCCTTATCCTTATCCCACCCCCTATACCTAACTAGGTTAATCTATGAGGGGTCAGAATTCATGCTCACCAATAAAAGGGTTTGTTAGACTCAAAACAACGGTTGAGTTCGGGGTTCGCTCTTGGTGCTCTCTGGAGCCTGCCGTCGTCACGTGGGCTCAGGGTGCTGCAAGGGCGTTGTCCAGGTACGAGTATCCCAAAGTTACAGTCTCTGCTTGGGTACTTTACCTTACAGGGATGATTCTTCGCCGACAGTTTGAGTTTGCATGAAGATACTCGCAGGTCGGCTGACGCTGAAGGCCCGATAATTCGAAGCCTACCTCAGTTGGCCTTCCCCGGTGGTCTTCCCTCCTCCTCCTCCCCTCGTCGCGTCCCGCTTCGCCTGGCCTGAATTGCCGTGTTCGCCCGACCCGGTGTTGGGGCGAGTCCGGATGGAGTTGGAGAGGGCATGGGCAAAGGCCAGGGGGTAAGCGCGGGACGGGGGAAAGAGCGGCAGCCACGAGGGCGAGGGGCCGAAGGACTGGGGAGCGGCAATACCGACAGCAGCCGAGCAGCAGTCTTCTTCTTCTTCTTCTTCTTCCAACGACTACCCCCAATTGCTACCTGGGGGCCTTCAATTATACCTTCATTGAAAAACCTTATCTGCCTGCCAAATCAGGTTAGTTCTTTGTTTTATTTTTGGCGGGCTAGTTAAAATAATGGTAGCAATCTATACTGACGGGTTTTTAGATGGCCGGTAATTGCATCTACCGGCCCGATAATGGACTCGTATTGTCCTGAAAGTCCTTGATGGGCTTGTCCAGCCTCGATGGATGTGTTTAATCTGTTTCCGATTATGTATGCAGACTGTTTGATGGCTTTAACTGTAGGCCTCATTGAATTCAGATCTGCCTCTAATTCGGCCTAATACATAATTCACAGTTTGTCTGGGTCCCAAATCAGAGAGTTCTTTTCACAGGAAACCTGCAGCCTTAGTTTTGATTTACCTCAAACAGCCTGGGCTGCAGAATCCATTTTGGAGACCTGCAGGCTTTCTGCCACGAGGCACGGACGTCATCTTGGGTACCCTTTTTAATTTCAAAAGAAATGTCCACGCAGGGTCCCTTTTATCGATAATAACCTTCGGGGAAATGCACAAATTTTGCGAATCTTACACATTTAAGGTAATTTCTCACCTTCACTACTTAGGCGATAATGCCACATTTAGCATATCTGTCTGTACAGTCAATAGGTAAAGAACATACAACAGCAACCGTACAGGGCCAGGCATATCAGATTCTGCTCTGAACAGTGTAACTTGTCAGTAACCCAACACTTGCCGCAAAATTGGGAGGTGTAGCGCCGGCCATTAAGGCCGGTTCTGCTGAAAATAATGGCGACTGCCTCACCTCCACCTGCTTCCGGTGCAAAACGCGACGACCGCCATTTTGGGTAAGTTGGCACTGCTGCCATTGCCTGCACTCGCCGCCCACATTTAAATGATGCAGATCGTGATGTCAATTGGCGTGCAACACTTAAATTAATGCATGATCTGTGATTTTGGACGTCGCCACTCTTGATACCGCCCTCTCCAAACCACGCACGGAAGAAAGTGCGTGCAGCAGTGCTTCTTAAAAGGGACACAAACATTGTTTAGGTAAGTTTAGATTTTTGCTTTTGGACTTTATTTTACATTTTATTAGAGTAATGGCTTGGCGCAATACATTAAAAAAGTTGTTAAAGTGTGCCAGGAGTGCTGCTGGACATTTGCAAGGCTTTGGCTGTTAAAGGAAGGCCTCTGAGAACACCACTTGCTCCCAGTTCTGGGGGCTCTAGTTACAGTCCCCCTTGTGCTGCAACATCACACAGAGATGAAGCAGAGGCAGCAAATGGGACAAGCTGCTCACAGAGGAATGAGGAAACAGAAGAGGAGGAAGCACAAGAGGAAAAAGCAGAAGGAAGGTGGCAACTCAGACAGCCCCTTTCTGGCAGGGATATTCAGGATCAAATCATTCGCCTGCGGTGCCAGTGAACACAACCCCAATGCCCCTTTCAATTTGTCCCACACCTTACCTTCCCTCTGTTACTGACCATCACAGTGTCTTCTTGGCCACAATGCTGAAATAAAAGCCACCACAAAGCAAACTTTCCAATCCAACTTTATCTATATATGCATCCAATATTACATCAACAAATCAACTCATCACCCTTGTGCATTCCCTTAGTGAGCGCCTTATGTGTGCCTTTGTCTATCTTACTGATGTCATGCAATGCTACCCCAGTGGCTGGAGCATGGCTGGTGGAAGGCTGCTGACTTTCAGTGGGGGACACTGCAGATAGCCTTGTAGGACGACCTTGAAAAGCTGGTGGCTGGGAGTGTGAAATCGAGTGACTGTGTTTCTTTTTCACTCTCCTCTCCCTCTTCTTGGTCACCCACTGGCTGGGCAGGCTGAATTTCTTGGGTATCTGAAATGAGGAAGGCACAAGGGTAGGGTTGTGGTGAGGGGAGGGGAGTAAAGCAAGAGGTGCATGCTTATGCATGTGCAGCTTGTAAATCAGAAGATATTGTGGGATGAGGGGGAAGTGGGATGTGAGAAGGAGGATAATGTATGAGAATACCAGCATCTTGTATTCTTTCAGCCCTAGCGATGGCCAAGCACTCAGCCATGCCCCTGCCAAGAATGGCCAGCACTGTCTCCCCCAAGGGGATGAGGTGAAGCTAGGAATGTGAGGTGTGCCTCATGCTTGGTACAGATTGTTGGTAGGTGAGTCAGTTGGTGGTGGTTGTGGGGGGGTCATTGTGCATTGAGCAATGTGTGAGACTAGTGGTGCAGTTGGTAGGAGACAGCTTTTGATGATGCATTCACTGACATTGACCACTCACCTGAGGTCATGAAACTTCTTTGGGCACTGGAGCCAGGTGGTGGGGGTGACACTGCGGCAGAGACGGCCTCGGCGATCTTGTCCCACATCCTTCTTTCTGGAGGGCCTCCTGGCCCTCTGTTGGTAGAGGACCTCTCTTCCAGTGTTGACCACCTGCACAAAGCTGGAGTGCTGTGTTAGAAATGCTGGGTGCCTTTCTCTGGCCTGTTGAGCCATTTGAGTTAGTGCTGAAACACTTATAACATTTTTTACGTGCAGAAGGCAGTTCAGCTTTAAGAGCTACAGACTGCCGAGTTATGAAGTATTTTTAAATTTTTTTTGCAGAAGGCAGTTCAACTTTCAGAGTTGCAAACTACCTTATACTGAAGGATTTTTTTTTTTTTGCAGAAGGCAGTTCAGTTTTAAGGGCTAGAGACTGCCTTGAAAAGGAGCAGGCTAGCTTTAAGTAAAGCCAGCCTCGCTCCAGCAACGCGAACTTGGGCCTCCTGCTGAGTGTACAGTCTGTCAGCAGCGCATTAGTCACTAGGCTGTGCGCTACAATCATGGTAATTAGCACCAAATTGACATGCGGCCAGCGGTTTCTGAATGGGCGCGTGCGTATCTCACATCGCAGTGCCCACGCCCGTTTTCACGCCTTATCGAATTTCACCCCCACTAAATCTGCACTAGTGCTAAACAAATGTGCAACTGCTTTTTAAAAGAACTTTGCTGCACAAGGATCGGATTTCTATAACACTATCAATTGAAATTCTAAAATGGCTTCGGTCAACTCTGGCAAGCTGACCATATGGTTGTTATTTCATCACCTATACTCTACCTGCTGGACACTCCTATGTAACATGTTCAGGCAATCCCCAATACAGTATCGCCGGTATGCCCTTCCCCATAAACATGACGTGGAGGATTGCTTCCTTTGAACCTTTGTGGTGTTCTCAGTCTAAAACTAGTGGTCTTTTTTCTCCATAACAGTGTTTTCATGGTTAACCAAGATTCTGTGCGACATACAAAATCCTATACTTGTAAAAAATGTTAAGTTTAAACTTTTAATACAATGGCTCCAGTACCCCTTTAATTACTCCAGTATCAACTTCTAGTTCTTGCGATCCCCAGGATACTTTTTCATTAGCCTGGTTCATTAGTATTGTAGAAAGCATATACAGACCCTTAATTTTAATTTCGGTATATATTAAAATACTTTGCCAGGCCAAAAAGGTGTTTTTCCCCAAAGTGAATTAAAGTTGTAACATACAGTCTTTCACTGAGAAGTGGACATGGAATGTGCTTTGATGTGCTTTACTAAAAGGCAGCAAACTTGGTTCTGACTGCAGGGGGTGTAAGATTTGCAAAATTTCTGCATTTCCCCGAAGGCTGTTATTAATAAACGGGACCCTGCGTGGACATTTTAAATCAAAAAGGGTACCCAAGATGGCATCCGTGCCTCATGGCAGAAAGCCTGTGAGATTTTTAAATGGACTCTGCAACGCAGACAGCTTGTGGATCGAAACTAAAGCTGCAGTGTCTGTGAAGAGAGACTTTGTATTTTGAAACCAGACAGGACTCTGAATTATGCATTTGACCGAATTGGAGACAAATCTAAATTCAGTTTAGGCCTATAGTTAAGGCCATCAAGCAGTCTACATATATTATCGGAAACAGATTAACAGAGCCATCGAGGCTGGACAGGCCCATCAAGGAACTTTCATGACAATACAAGTCAATTATCGGGCCGGTAGATGTGATTACCGGCCATCTAAAAACAGTTAGTATGGATTGCTACCATTATTTAAAATAGCCCACCAAGATTAAGACAAAGAACTAACCTGATCTGGCGCGCAGACAAGGGTTTTCGAAAAAGGTATAATTGAAGGCCCCCGGGTAGCAATCGGGGTCTCGCTGTGTGCTGGTGCTGCTACTCTCTCTGCTCTTCGGCCCCTCGCCCTCGTGGCTGCTGCTCTTTCCCCGTCCCGCGCTTACCCCCTGGCCTTTGCCCGTGCCTTTTTCCCACTCCATCTGGAATCACCCCGGCACCAGGTCGGGCGGACACGGACAATTCAGGCCAGGCGAGATGGGACGCGAGGAGGGGAGGAGGGAAGGCCACCTGAGGAAGACCGGCTGAAGAAGACCAACTGAGGAGACGAACTGAGGGGAGGCTTTGAATTATCGGGCCTTCAGCCTCGGCCGACCTTCGAATATCTGTACACCAACTCAAACTGGCGGCTGGCGACGAAGAATCATCCCTGCAAGGTAAAGTACCCAAACAGAGACTTTGTCCTAGAAATTCAGTATAGCCACGTTTGGGGCGCTACAGCTGGGCGCTCGCTAAATTTTGCGCCCAGTGCAACTTAGCGCCACCTTCGCCGATATTCAGTTGCATCGCCCCAAGAGGTTGCTGCTGCGCTAAAGCAGGCAATGCACGACTATCATAAGGCGCTAAGCCAGCGAGCCGGGGCGCTACCACCGAGGGTGGGCGCAGCACAGGTGCAGCGAGTTGCTGATTGAAGGCAGTCACGCTGGCATCGGTCAGCTCTTAAAGGGGGAGGGTGGAGTTGTTTGGCTGCCACACCCTGCACACTGCAGCCCTGAATCAAGGCCTGAACATAGCTGCTTCAACAGGTCAACGCCCACGACTATGGAGAAGGCCAGGGAGCGAGCGCAGCACTTCAGCGAGGGTGCCCTGAAGGTACTGGCTGGCGCAGTGGAGTGCAGGTGCCTTGTCCTCTTCCCTGATAGTGGCAGGAGGCCGCTGCCCAACGAGTATCGAAAAGCCTGGAGGGAGGTGGCAAACAGGGTGGCCTCCAACAGCGTGGTTGGCAGGATTCCTGTGCAATGCAGAAAAAAGTTCAACAACCTCACTCGGGTTGTCAGGGTGAGTACCCTTTCCAGTATCCTCCTCATCCCCTCATGTGCACCTCACTTTATGGCCAAAGGGACCTGAAAGCCCTAATGCCCAGCCCTCATCCAGCAGCTATGGGACTGTCATGAAAATCACTTGCACATTCAGGACTTTACACACTGTCAGGGCTATTCCACCATGGGGGGCAGTGCAGGCAAGATGAGGGCTTCACACTGTCAGGGCTATTCCACCATGGGAGGCAGTGCAGGCAAGATGAGGGCTTCACACTGTCAGGGCTATTCCACCATGGGAGGCAGTGCAGGCAAGATCAGGGCTTGACACTGTACTTAGAGGCTGTGATAAAAATGATAACTTCCGGGAAGTTATGTCATCACTTCCTGTGAACTATGAACTATGAACTGTGTACATACCTCACTTCCTGTCATATGTCACTTCCTGTTGGACTGGTATAAATACTGGTCTGTTCAGTATTGTAAGAGGCTTCTACCAGAGGCATGGTAAAGACCTCTCTTGTGTATATAGTGTGTTTATAAGTTACTTAAAGCTTACTTTAAAGTTACTTGATGGTAAGTCTCCTTTTTCTTACATCAATTTAAGTAACTTAGTATTTACACTGACAAATACTCGACCTTCAGACAAACTCGGAAGTTAAGGATCCAGGGAACCACCCATCATGGAGAAAATCCTTAGACCTATTCGTCTGGACTTGGACCCGAATACTCCAGCAGCTGGCAGGGTATGGAAGCATTGGTATCGTACTTTTGAGAATTTTCTGGATGAATGTAAAGCGGATGCTCCTGTTAAATTGAAGATACTTGTCAATTATGTGACCCCAAAAGTGTTCGAATATGTTGATGACTGGGATAATTACGAAGAGGTGATTCGGGCACTTAAGAAACTGTATGCGAAGACCCCAAATGAGGTCTATGCTAGACATCTACTGGCCACAGCCCGACAAGGGCCAGGGGAATCAATTGACGAATTCCTGCAAGAACTTCGCAGGCTCAGCGTAGATTGTAACTTTCAGGCAGCCTCAGCTGAGCTGTACCGCCAAGAAATGATTCGTGATGCTTTCATCTGCGGGATTGCCTCTCCATTTATACGCCAGCGTCTACTAGAAAGTAAAACACTTGAGCTACAAAAAGCTTTTGACCTAGCTTGTTCACTGGATTTGGCAAAGAGAAATGCAGACCTCTATCAGCTGCCCAGATCTCGATCTGCTGCTGTAGCTGCAACCAGACAATTCAAGCGGTCTCAGGTGAACCCTATCATGGGGGAATCTAATTCTGATAATTCTGATGAAGAAGAGGAGGACGACCCCACTTTAGCAGCCTCTTGGCAATCTAGGAAGGAATGCTTCTTTTGTGGAGATGCTTTTCACCCTAGGAAAACCTGCCCTGCTCGCAATGCAATCTGCAGTTATTGCGGGAAAAAAGGACACTTTGCTAAAGTTTGCCTATCAAGGGCCTCTACGAGGGCCAATCCAGCTAAGGCCTACCGAACTGCCCCAATTAGGGCCTATCAAGATGCTCCAGCTAGGACCTATCAAGCTTCCTCTCGAGCTCTCTCCCGAAGAAGCACACCGAGAGTTTTAGCCACTCTCTGTGCAACGACACCAATTACAGCTGCTTGCCCACAGAACCTGTCTCAGGCAGCCACAAAAATTTCAATTAAAGGGCATACCTTAGATGCCTTAATTGACTCAGGAAGTACTGATAGTTTCATTAAGGAACAGATTGTTGCGAAATTGAAACTACATGTCTTCCCATCGGACCAGGCAATTGCGATGGCCCAGTCATCACTTAATACCAGAATCTCCGGCTTTTGTGTTGTTGATATGACACTTCATGGTCGTATGTATCCCTCCACCCGACTTTCGGTGCTCAAGGACTTATGTAGTGATCTCCTCTTAGGGCTGGACTTCCAAAAACAGCATAAGAAACTCACCATTGAGTTTGGTGGATCCAAACCCGGACTTACTATTTCTAATATACCATCTAAATTACCATTTTGTGCATTATCAGCAGCTTCACTTGATGAACCCTCATTATTTGCCAGTATTCCGCCTCAATGCCAACCGATAATAACGAAATCGCGGCGCTTTAATCAGGAAGACCAATCTTTTATTGCGGCTGAAATCTCTCGACTTCTAGCAGAGGATATCATTGAACCATGTTCGTCGCCCTGGCGGGCTCAAGTCGTCATTGTCAAGAACCCTCTAAAACCTCACAAACAGCGACTATGCATCGATTATTCGCAAACCATCAATCAATATACCGACTTGGACGCCTACCCATTGCCACGCATTGATGATATGGTTAATAAACTGGCCGAATACAAAGTGTTCTCAACTTACGATTTAAAAAGTGCCTATCATCAGTTACCCTTGAAGGTCTCAGATAAGCAGTACACAGCCTTTGAGGCTAATGGACGGCTGTACCAATTTCGTCGCCTCCCATTCGGGGTTACTAATGGAGTGGCTGTCTTTCAACGGGCAATGGATGGCCTGGTTAAGCAGGAAAACTTAAGGGACACTTTTCCCTATCTTGATAACATTACCATTGCAGGTCACGATCAACAGGAACACGACTCCAACCTCCAAAAATTTCGGGATGCCCTCCATCGCCGTAATTTGACCCTGAATGAATCCAAATCTGTTGAGTCGCAACCGACCATCAACATCCTTGGCTACTGCGTAGGCAATGGTATCATTAAGCCAGACCCAGAAAGACTTCGCCCGCTCCAAGAGCTCCCGTCACCTAAGAATCCGGCTTCTTTACGTCGGGCTCTCGGTCTGTTTGCATACTACGCTAAATGGATTCCTCATTTTTTGGACAAAATCCAACCCTTGCTGCATGCTAGATCATTTCCACTGGGAACAGCGGCTGTTGCAGCCTTTAACCTTCTCAAAAAACAGTTGGAGAAAGCGGCTCTTCACTCCATCGATGAGAATCTCCCTTTCGTGGTTGAATGTGATGCCTCGGAGGTGGCGATCTCGGCTACTCTGAATCAGGAAGGTCGTCCTGTAGCATTTATGTCCAGGACCTTACAAGGTGCCGAGCTACATTATCCTCCGGTTGAGAAAGAAGCCACAGCCATCATAGAGGCAGTACGGAAGTGGAACCATTTTCTAGCTCGCCAGCACTTTACATTGATCACGGACCAACGATCAGTCGCCTTCATGCTCGATAATCGAAAACGAACCAAAATTAAGAATAATAAAATACAACTTTGGAGGATGGAACTGGCCTCTTTTGGTTATACCATTCTCTATCGGCCTGGCAAGGAGAATGTGGCCCCGGACACCCTCACACGGGCATTCTGCTCCACTATGTCATCCTCCACTCTCATGGATGTCCACAATGGTTTGTGTCATCCTGGCGTTACGCGCATGCTACATTTCGTACGATCACGGAATCTCCCTTTTTCCACTGGAGATGTAAAGAAAATATGCTCAGAATGCCGGCTTTGTGCGGAATTAAAACCTCAGTTCTTCCGCCCCTCAGATGGTATACTCATACATGCAACCCAACCGATGCAACGACTTAGCATCGATTTTAAGGGCCCAGTGCCCTCTTCAACTCGGAACACATATTTGCTCACCATGATCGACGAATATTCACGTTTTCCGTTTGCCTTCCCCTGCTCCAATATGCTGGCGTCCACAGTAATCTGCTGCCTTGAGCAGGTATTTTCTCTCTGTGGCATGCCGGCTTATATTCACTCAGATCGGGGTCCATCCTTTATGTCAAGGGAACTCAAGGACTACCTCTCAGAACGGGGAATTGCTACAAGCAAAACAACACCATACCATCCCATCGGAAATGGGCAGGTAGAGAGGTATAACGGTATCATCTGGAATTCCGTACATCTCGCTTTAAGATCTCGGGGCCTACCAGACCAGCAATGGGAAACAGTGCTTCCGGATGCATTGCACTCTATACGGTCCCTGCTTTCTACAGCCACAAATACTACACCTCATGAGCGGTTCTTTGGATTCCAGCGTCGCTCATCTCATGGGACATCACTCCCGTCATGGCTAACTACTCCTGGACCTGTATTACTCCGAAGATACGTTCGGACGTCTAAAAATGACCCTCTTGTCGACGAGGTCGAACTAACCGATGCCAACCCCACCTATGCAAACATACGATATTCCGACGGCCGAGAATCTACCGTATCATTACGGGATCTGGCTCCCTGCCCACCAGGACCTAGTGGGACATCGGGTGATGGCATTTCACCAGGAAACTCTTGGGACCTATCGGGTACCCCTCTCCAGGATCCTGATTGGACACCAACTAGCTTGGTGCCGGTAGAACCCCGTGCTCAAGGTTGCGACCCTCCCAGTACCGCGCATGAAAGTACTGATCCGCCACAGACCAGCTCTGCACCTCCCTCTGAACAGAGGCAGTCCGACTTTGAACCTATTGGGGCTCGTACTCGAAGCCATGATCTCCCCGACCCTTCACAGGGCAATCCAGGCCACACAGACTCTGACCAATGGCCAACCGCATGTAAGCGGACCAGCGACCCTCTACGACGGGAATCCAAACGGGTGCGACTCTTCCTTGTTCGGCGGCTGCGGACCAAAAGGTAGACCACAGCCTCCTAATCCTGCAGGAGGGAAGAATGTGATAAAAATGATAACTTCCGGGAAGTTATGTCATCACTTCCTGTGAACTATGAACTATGAACTGTGTACATACCTCACTTCCTGTCATATGTCACTTCCTGTTGGACTGGTATAAATACTGGTCTGTTCAGTATTGTAAGAGGCTTCTACCAGAGGCATGGTAAAGACCTCTCTTGTGTATATAGTGTGTTTATAAGTTACTTAAAGCTTACTTTAAAGTTACTTGATGGTAAGTCTCCTTTTTCTTACATCAACGCCCTTGCAGCGCCCGGAGACCACGTGACGACGGCAGGCTCCAGAGAGCACCAAGAGCGAACCCCGAACCCAACCGCTGTTTTGAGTCTAACAAATCTTTTGATTGGTGAGCATGAAGTTCTGACCCCTCATAGCTTAATCTAGTTCGGTATAGGGGGTGGGATAAGGATAAAGAGATTGTTAAGATAGTTGTTTTACCTCGATGTGCCGTGTGTTCCCCATTCCCTGTATAAGTATATAATAGTTATTAGTCTGTGTGTTTTTTTTGCCTGTAGAAGTGTACACTGGTAATTTTTCCATAAGATTCTATCAAGTTTTTCCTCTTCAATAAAATCTTGGTTTTTGTTTACATCCAATCACCTGTCTACTTGAGTCTTTTCTGTATCGCCGCCTGTACCTAAGTCCGGTGTCTAGAACCCAGGGGCGTGGGAGCGATTCGAACCGCTCACAAAACAGTCAGGGGCATAACTGACTGGGCGTACGCACCACACGCCACCCCCTACAGGGGTAGTCATTGACAAGAGAGATAAACAAACCTACTTAGATTTTGCAGACATCATCTCTCTAATGGCTTTTGGTGGCTAAAGGGGAGAAGTCAAACCTCTGAAGTTTTGAAATGCAGAATACGACATAACACAAGAACGGTAACCAAGTGGTTTTCTGCTACTTTTGTAAACTTTGAGTGAATAAACAATTTTGGGCTTTGATAAAGGATAGCCACACAGGATGTGTGAGTGTGAATGCTGGACAGCTCAAATAGCTTGGGTCGAATATTAAAGGAACATTTCACCTTTCTGAATGATTGATTTACTGAAAAAAAAACAAGGAAAACTGTATAAAACCCAGTGCCGAATGATATCAGCATTGCAGTCGGAAGAAGGTGGTTTGGCCAGTCATCTCACCTACGAGGATCAGGCTGCAGTCGGAAGGAGGGGCCTGGCCAGTCTTTTCGCTTACGAGGACCTACAATCAACGCTGGGCTGATCATCTGCGGGTAGTTGTACATATGATTTCCTGTAACATTATTGGTGTACTGCACAAATAGTGGTTGGTGTTTTGAATCTGTCTTAGGAACAATAAAAAGTTAAAGACAGAACTGGTGTGTCTGTTGTAATTTCTCATAAGTCTTAAGTCTGAACTTTATAACCTGTTGGACGGGGCGAGGGGTAATTCCGCACATCCTACAGTATTTTCTGGTGGCAAGTGAGGTCTTGTTCAATTTAGTAACTGCCAGTCATCTCTTGCATCACTTTCTGTGTCCAATTTTCTAAAACCTACAGCTAGAATGGGATCAGGACAGTGTTTGGCAAACATCATTGCAATCTTAAATCTGAGTTTTCAATTTTCTCCACCCCAAGATTAAAAAAACATAATTCCATAGCTCCATAATTCTATTTAGTCTTAACCAATAATTGTAAAGTCCGCGCCTCAATAATACACGGACTTCGGGAGAACAGTTTAACAGGTACTTTACTGATAGGAGGGCAACGTCAGACTGAAATACAGAAGCCTGCTAGGGCCTTTTATACAGGGGTGGTCACTGCCGGTACTGCAGTCTAAAACCAGTTATTCCCTTAAAGGTACATACACAACAATTCCTCCCCTTTTAGATAAACAGTACATAACATTCATTTAACAACTAAATAATAACTAATTACAATTACAATTTTCTCGGTACTATATACATCAACTGAAATAATCATTTATAAGTTCAGTCTTTGAGGAGGCTTCCTGATCCTGACTGGATAGCGCCTTTCTCGAGTATCCTGTTCTTGCGGTGGAGTCGATTCTGGCTCATTGTCATTGGTTGGTTCGTCAGCTTCCAATACCACTGCTTCTGAGGTAGACGCAATCTGTACTTCGGGCTCATTACCAGGTGCACATGCTTGTGGTATAGGTTTGGCTTGTTCCTGTGACTCTAGAATCTGGTCAGCATGGCGTCTCACGATGCTCTCTCCAACGTCCACTGTGTACATTAGTGGTCCCTGCTGTGTGCATATCGTTCCTGGCTGCCATTTTTCTGTTCGGTAGTCGCGATCCAAGACTGGTTGCCCTATCTTGAAGCTTCTGGTTGGCTTCTCATTTATGTGCTGGAACTGCTTATCCTCAACATCTCGTCTTATGTTTGGTTTGAGCAAATCCAAGCGACATCTTAGCCTTCGGTTCAAAAACAGTACGGCTGGAGTTTGGTTGGTTACTGCATGTGCCGCATTCCAGTAAGCAAACAAGAAATTATCCACCTTGTGTTGTAGTGGTATGTCGTCATTATACATTGCCTTTATGGCCTTTTTAAAGGTCTGAACAAACCTCTCAGCCAATCCATTTGTGGCTGGATGATATGGGGCAGATGTGTAATGTTTCACCCCATTATTCTTCAGGAATCTCCGGAAATCCTCAGACACAAACTGTGACCCATTGTCGGAGCAAATCTGTTCTGGCAACCCATTCCTGGTGAAGATGGTCCTTAGGGCTGCAATAGTTTTCTCCGTGGTGGTGGAGGACATTTTAATGACCTCTGGCCATTTCGAATGGGCGTCCACAGCAATTAGAAACATTGAGTCCATAAATGGACCAGCAAAATCAATGTGTACCCGTTGCCATGGAGATGAGGGCCACTCCCATGGATGTAGCGGGGCCTGTGGTGGAGCGTTTTGGACCTTCTGGCATCCTGTGCATCTCTTGGTCATATCCTTGATTTCTTTATCGATTCCCGGCCACCACACAAACGTCCTGGCTAGGCTCTTCATTTTTACCCCTCCCAGATGAACCTCATGAAGCTCATTGAGCACTCTATCTCTCAACTTGGGTGGAATTACACTGACAGTTGTTCTCTCCTTGGCGAGAATGCTGGCAACAGTGAGTCGCCATATGTTGGCCATCCCTTCACTGTCAAATCATAGACCCGAGAGTGTGTCGGGTCATTTCGGGTTTCCTTCTCTATACTTGTGTTTGTAACAGGCAAACATTCGACTATAGTCACATGGAATATCTCAACAGGGTCCACTGCAGGTGCTTCCTCTACCGTAGGCAATGGTAGGCGCGACAGCCCATCAGCGTTTCCATGCTGTTTCGTACCCTTGTACTCTATGTTGTACTGATGTGCCCCAAGAAAAAGTGACCATCTTTGCAGCCGTTGCGCTGACATCACCGGAACGCACTTCTTTGGGTTAAAAATGGAGACCAGGGGCTGATGATCAGTCAGTAGGGTGAATTTCTGCCCGTGCAGATAGTGATTGAACTTCTTCACCCCCCACACCAGGCTGAGGGCCTCCCTGTCAATCTGGGCGTAGTTACGCTCGGCTGAGGTTAGCGAGCACGATGCAAAGGATATTGGCCTCTCTGAACCGTCACGGAATTTGTGTGACAGCACCGCTCCAATGCCGTAAGGTGACGCATCACATGCCAACCGAATCGGTAGTGTTGGGTTGTAGTGGGCCAATACTTCTTATGAAGTGATTAGGCATTTACATTCCTGAAAGGCACGCTTACACTCATCACTCCATTTCCATGTTACTCCAGTTTGTAGCAGGGCGTTCAGTGGGTGCAGAATTGTAGATAAATTCGGCAAGAAATTATGGTAGTAGTTCACCAACCCGAGGAACGACCTCAGTTGCGACACATTTTCCGGTGCTGGAGCCTTGACTACAGCCTCAATCTTGTCCGGCGACTTATGCAATCCCTCCTCATCAATCATGTGGCCACAATACGAGATTTGTCTCCTGAAGAACTAGCATTTGGGGCGGTTGGCTCGTAGCCCATATTCCTGTAATCTCGTGAGCACCTGCTCCAGGTTGGCAAGGTGTTCACTGTCATTTTCGCCCGTAACCAGGATGTCGTCCAAATAACACTGGGTCCCCAGGATCCCTTGCAGGACTTGTTCCATCGCCCTCTGCCAAATAGCCGGGGCTGATGCTACCCCGAATACCAGTCGATTGTACTGGTAAAGGCCTTTGTGAGTGTTTATCGTGGGGTATTTTCTAGATGCTTCTTCCACCTCCATTTGTAGATGCGCTTGGACCAGATCAATCTTTGTAAAACGTTTCCCTCCAGATAGTGAGGCGAAAATATCTTCTATCCGCGGAAGTGGATATTGTACTGTGTGCAGGACTGGGTTCACAGTCACCTTGAAGTCCCCACAGATGCGAACTTTCTTCGGCTCCCCAGGCGTGCTGCTCAATGCTTTCTTCATTACAGGAACGATGGGTGTGGCCCACTCGCTCCAGTCCACCTTGGACAGCACACCTGAACGTTCCAGACTCTCCAGTTCAGCTTCAACGGATGGGCGGATCGCGTATGGCACCGGTCTGGCCTTAAAAAAGTTTGGGTTTGCGTTCTCTTCAATCTTTATGGTTGCCTTTACTCCTTTTAGAGTCCCAAGTCCTTGTTGGAACACCTCTTCCACGTCAGATAGAATTTGTGACAGACGTCCAGGTGCGACGTCATCATCCTTTTTGTCAGTCACAGTTAGCGCCTGAATGGAATGCCAATCCAATTGTATTTTTCGGATCCATTCACGTCCCAATAATGGTGGTCCTCCATCTCGTAGTATATACATATATAGTTTCTGCGTTTCCTTGCCGTTATATTTAACTAGCACCCTTATTATTCCTCTGGGGTAAACCTTTTGCCCCGTGTATGTCTTCAATACAATGGACGTGTCCTTTAAGGGTATGTGTGAGAATAGCCGCTCATAGTCTCGTCGATTCATGACAGTTAGGGCTGATCCTGTGTCCAATTCCATCTTTACAGGGGACCCTGCTATCGTGAGGGTGACCCAAATGGTTCGGTGATCCTCCTTTGCGATCACGTTGTGTAACTTTAGACAACTTAGTCTCCTGCTCCCGGAGTCCTTATCACTCTCCTGATCTTCCGAACTACAGTCTGTCAATTTCTTTACTTTCCTGTACTGTTCTTTAGTATTTCTTGTCGTGCTGGTTTTCTTTCCCGACCTGCAGACTCTTGCTATATGTCCCATTTTTCCACATTGCCTGCATACTTTGTCCTTGAACCAGCAGTCCTTCTGCTCATGGGTTGTTCTGCTGCAGCGATAGCACTTTTCTGCTCCATATGCCATTTCGTTAGCGCTGTATTCTTGTGGTTTCTGTTGTATTTCCGCAGCTCCCTGTGCTGCTGCTTCGTAGGATACTGCCACGCTGAAAGCCTGTTCTAGCGTCAGGTCCTTTTTCGAAAGTAGTCGTTTCTGGGTTCCTTCACTCTGGAGCCTGCAGACAAACTTATCCCGTAAGGTGTCTGCCAGTCCTGCTCCGAACTGGCAGTGCTTCGATAACTTGCATAGTTCCGTAAGATAGTCAGCATTGCTCTCATCTTTGTGCTGGTTTCTTTTATGGAACTTGAATCTTTCTGCTATCAGCAGTGGTGTAGGGCTTAGGTGTTCCTGTAAGATATGAACAATCTCCTCAAAACTTTTCTCCATTGGTTTAGCTGGGGTAATTAAATTCCGCAATAGGCCATACGTACTCGCGCCCATCAGATTTAATAATACCGACGTCCTCTTTCCATCGGCCACCTCATTTGCCTTGCAGTACACTTCAATTCTTTCCACATACGTGGTCCAATCTTCTACCTCGTTGCCGAAAGCAGTGATACTGCCACTTTTTGGCCGCTTGGTGATTTAAAATGGTGCCTCCTGCGCTTTTGCTTCTTCCCCAATGGAATAAAATGGCGCCTCCCGCGCTTTTGCTTGTTCCCCAACGGGATAAAATGGCGCCTCCCGCGCTTTTGCTTCTTCCCCTTGCTGCCACACTGCTCCTAGCGTTCTACAGGGTAATGGCGGCGACCCGCGGCTTCGGCGCGTCTCGCTTTCCTTCCCCCCGTTTATTTTCTCTCCGCTGCCCGGTTCTTGAGCACCGACCACGACCTGTGCGCTCCACCCTCGCTCTCTCTTGTTTTCTTTTCCCGGCGACGCTTCGCAGCCCGTTTTGTAGAGCCGCTCGATCAAGCTCGAGCCCACCGCAGTCCGGAAGGGTCAGCGCACTACCTGCTACCAGCACGAATTGCTGGAACACCTTAACTGGGGAGCCAAGCACAGCTCTCCACAGTCTCTCCCGCAATTCTCCGAACACCGATGAATTCTTTGGGCGGTTGCCCGCGGTCGACGCCCGTTGCTCAGACTACGACCTCCAAGAAACCTCATCTCAGGGCGAGATCCCCATGAGATGATGCCACACTGCAGGTGAGTTCGAACTTACTCGTCGCCACTGTAAAGTCCGCGCCTCAATAATACACGGACTTCGGGAGAACAGTTTAACAGGTACTTTACTGAACAGGAGGGCAACATCAGACTGAAATACAGAAGCCTGCTAGGGCCTTTTATACAGGGGTGGTCACTGCCGGTACTGCAGTCTAAAACCAGTTATTCCCTTAAAGGTACATACACAACAATAATCAAAAAGGGTTTCTTTTTCCTGTGGTTATATAAATGTACACCATGACATAGAGTTGGAGATAATTTTACCAAAATGTCAAAAAATCAGCAAAAACCTCCTTTCTATACTACGATAGCAAAATACTGTGGATGCTGGAAATCCGAAATAACAACAGAAGACGCTGGAAAAAACTCAGCAGGCCAGGGCAACATCCGTGGAGAGAGAAATAGAGTCAACGTTTCAGGTCAAAACCCTCCTTTCTATACTGTTGTATTTTGTTTTAATGGTTTCAAAACCAAATTTGCTTACTGCTCTACCTCTCTCCAGAAGCTTCTTTGTAAGTTCTCCTGTCTGCTCTGAGATACTAAATCTTTTTTCCCCACAGAGAATTTCATAAAATCTCCTCCAATTCGTACACATTATTTTTATAAGTTCCATCTCCTTGGAATTACAGGGTTTCTTTTACATTTGATTTCATCACAATGTTTAAATTAGAGGGGTCAAAGCATATGATTTGAGGTCAGTCTCTATCACCTCCTACCAGGAAAGTGGGGTTGTTTCCGGGCTTACACTCTCAAGTTTCTCAATCCCACTAGACCCTTTATAGAGAAATAATGGAGCCACGAATATGTTAACCTTTTCCCTGATGACCTGAACCAGCATGCCGACAGAATCATCCCTGCTAGTCTCTTCTCCCAGGGGAGAAGCTAGCATACTCAACTGCTGGGGGCTGTGCTAGCTCTGCCCATAGATTCATCATTCTGCAAATCTTGTTATATTTTAACTACACATGCTAAAGGAGAGGGCACAATACTTTTTATTCCAATATTTATGGGGTTTTCCCCAGTTGTCAGTATCACCAGCTACAGGGTTCCACATCACTCTGTTTTGACTCGGCGTTGAACCACTAAAGCCATCCATTTCGCACAGACAGCCTCAATCTGTTATGAATTTATGTCGTCTTAATTGTACAAATGACAGTGAAAAGTGATTGTATGCAGATAGACCGAAACATAGTACATACACAAATTCATTATCTTTTTTCACTTCCAAAAGGCCCTCCATCCTCCTCCATGATCAGCAGCAGTCGATCCAGACAATTCCAGTCCCAGGAACAAATATATTTTATGGTGGGGCGGGGGGAAAGCCACTTCGACTTTCCACTTTGAATCTCACTGGTTCCAATGGATCTTCTGCGTTGTGTCTCTACATTCAGTTATGATTTTTTCTTTAAATACACCCATACGTCTCTCTCTCTCTCTCTCTCTTTCAGTCAGGCATGGACGTTGGCAACTTTTAAAAACGGTCCCAAAATTCCATGGGGCCTGCCCTAATCGAAAGCCAGAGATCCCACCCCAAATTGCAGGGATGGGCTCATTCACATGATTGGGGAAGGCTCAGCTGTGCCCATCTCAGTTCATCTGCCCGAAGGCAGAGTTGTCCACAGTCACTCTATCAGAGACATCAAAGAAAAAAGGGCAAAGAAGTCTTCAGCACCTGGAGAAACCATTCATTCTGCAGACTAAGGAAGTCAATTCATTCTAGAATTCATTTCCTTAGTCCAGTATAGGTTTGGGGTCTTGTTAATGGCCAGCGCCCAGCTGGCTCTCACTGACACAATCACATTTCCTCTTTTATTTAATTATGAGGGAGTAATGGGTGAAATTCCCGGGACCATCCAGGAATTACCCGACATACCCCCTTGATGTGGGGAGGAGGAAGATCTATCCATGGCCCCTCTGACTGGAATTTAAAAGATAATTGCAATTCCAGCTTAAATGGGTTCCATCCCAAATTTTTGACCCTCCAGGTGGAAATCTGGCTTTCCATCCTCGACAGCTCCAGGAATTTAAGAGCCAATAACTCTTACTCACTGCAGAAGTACTTCATCAAATTGCGCCATACTACAATGATCAAAAATCAAGCTATCTTGAAGCTAAGATACATTCTCGTCTGCATATTCAAACCACTTGTACATAACCAGGCAAACATACTGTCTCATTCATGACTCAGAACAATTGGCTGATCACACTTAGGCACCCATTAACAATATAAAATGTGACTATTATCTGATCTTTAGTTGAAACTGCCACAAGCAAATTCTTGCAATTGTGACGAAGACAGTAATTGAAATTTGATTTCCATCAGAGAGGGCTCATTATGAAATTTGACATCTTTAATCAAAGCCTCAGTATCACCTGTCACACCTGTCAGCTTTAGAAAGAATGTTAATTGACTGAATTGCAAATTGCGAACAAGTCCATGCATTCATATTGTGCTCTCATATTCACTTAGACCTGCATTGAGACTATCCAGAACCACAGCACTCTTTAGAATTTTTATATCTAAATTATTTCTAATAGTAGGCACAGCAGATACACTTGTCACTAAAGCAAAACTGGTTAAGAAATTATAGCAAACAAGATGAAAATTTAAACAAGCAACTTACGATCCTGTAAAGGATGGGGTTGGAATTTTTTTGAAAGCATCTAAACTGGTGAATCGTGTCAATTTTTAGTACCTTCCAGTAATACCACCTTCACCCACAATTGCTTGATACAAGCAGAGGGGAGGCTCATCTCATTTGTCTGGAATAGATTAAAACCAAGGTTCTGGGGATGAAACAATGGGATTAATTCGTAAATCTCTTACTTGGAGCAAAAGGCGAATGATGAGACACAGTGACAGATTAAAAATGGGAAACAGTACTGTTCATGGCACTCATTGTCCCGTTTCCACTTTCACTTCCATGGGAATGTTAGGGAACATAAACCCTGTAGTGTATGTACCTTTAAGAGAGAACTACTTTTACAGCTCCTGTATACTGTAGTACCGGCAGTGACCACACCTGTATATAAGCCTTGAGCAGGCATCTGTACTGTTAGTCTTTAGACTACACTCCTCCAGTAAACACCTGTTGATTGTTAATTTACAGCCTCCGTCTAGTTATTGAAGCACACCATACTTTAAGATTCACGGATTCAACAGTGGCGACGAGGTCGATTCGAATCTACTTGCAACTCTGCATTTCCTTCCAAGGATTCGCTCCGGGAGGACGGTGGAAGAAAGTCGAGGCCAGAAGCACGGGCGTCGACCACGAGCAACCGCCCAGTCATCCAGCAGAGAGTGAACATCGCAGGGGAGGCTGTTGAGAGCTGGGCTTGGTACTCCAGCCACGACGATCCAGCAACAGACTGGCAACAGGTACAGCGCAGACCCATCCTGGACAGCGGCGGCTGGAGCCGACCGACGGCACAGAAAAGGCCAAGCAGCGTCGACGGGGTAAGAGAGTGGGTAAAGCGCACAGGGCGCAGCCGGGGGTTGAAGACCGAGCGGCGTCGACGGAAAACAAAAAGAGAGAGAGAGGGTAAAGCACAGCCGGGGTTCAGGACCGAGCGGCAGCAACGAGAGAGGCGCACAGGAGAACGCGCAGAGCGCAGCCAGGGCTCAAGGGCTGAGCAGCGTCTGCGGGGAAAGAAAGGAAGCGCGGGAGACGCCATTTGAGCCGCGGAGAAGAAGGGAGAGCGCGGGAGACGCCATTTTTGAAGCCGCAGCGGAGAAGAAGGGCGAGCGCGGAAAGAAAGGAAAGCGCGGGAGACGCCATTTTGAGCCAGCGGAGAAGGAGGAAGAGCGCAGGAGACGCCATTTTAGACAGTTTAACCACACCCAGGGATGCCGAAGAGTGGCAGTGTCACTGCGTTCGACAATGAAGTCCAAGATTGGGTGACATATGTGGAACGCATTGAGGCGTACTGCAAGGCGAATGAAGTGCCAGATGCTAGGAAAGCACTGGTTTTGTTGAATTCCATGGGTGCAAAAATGTATGGCTTACTGCGAAACCTAATAACCCCAGAGAAGCCAGTGGATAAGGATTTGGAAAGCATAGTGGAAATCCTACAGGACCACTTAAATCCCACACTGCTGCTGATAGCAGAAAGATTTAAGTTCCACAAAAGGAACCAGCATAAAGATGAAAGTAATGCTGAGTATTTAACGGAACTGCGCAAGCTATCGAAACACTGCCAGTTTGGAATGGGACTAGCAGATACGTTAAGGGACAAGTTTGTGTGTGGGCTTCAAAGTGAAGGAACCCAGAAACGGCTTCTATCAGAAAAGGATCTTACGCTGGACAAGGCTTTCAGCATGGCAGTATCACACGAAGCAGCCGCACGGGGCGCTGCAGAGATACAACGGAGACTGCAAGAATATGGCACCAATGAAATGTCATATGGAGCAGTGAAGTGTTATCGCTGCGGCAGAACAACACACGACAGAAGGATTGTTGGTTCAAGGACCAAGTGTGCAGACAGTGTGGAAAAGCAGGACACATAGCAAGAGTCTGCAGGTCAGGGAAGAAAACCAGCAGCAAGAAATCTCCACAGGAGAAGTACAAAAAGGTACATAAGGTGATGGACAGTAGTTCAGACGAACAGAAAAGTGATACAGACTCCGGAAGCAAGGAGCTGGGTTGTCTGAAACTGCATAAGGTAATCAAAATGGGGGATCACCAGACTATCTGGGTCACGCTCAAGATAGACGGAGTCCAAGTGAAAATGGAATTGGACACAGGATCAGCCCTAACAGTCATAAACCGAAGGGACTACAAGCGGCTATTCTCACATATACCCTTGAAAGCTACAGAGATTGCCTTGAAGATGTACACGGGACAAAAAGTCTACCCCAAAGGGAAAATAAGGGTGAACGTGATATACAAAGGCCAGGAAATACCAAAAATGGACCTATATGTATTGCCAGATGGAGGACCACCACTACTAGGACGTGAATGGATCCGGAAGATGCAATTACATTGGCATTCCATACAGGCACTGAAAGTTGAGGCCAAAAAGGATGACGACATCACACCTGGACGACTGTCAAAAATGCTAACTGACGCACAAGAAGTGTTCCAGGAGGGACTCGGAACACTAAAAGGCATAACAGCGACGATTAAAATAGAGGAAAATGCAAGCCCAAAGTTTTTTTTAAGGCCAGACCGGTGCCTTATGCGATCCGACCAGCCATCGAAGCAGAGCTGGAAGGTTTGGAACGTTCAGGAGTACTGTCCAAAGTGGACTGGAGCGAGTGGGCTACACCCATCGTTCCTGTAATGAAGAGGTCGTTGAGTAATACGCCTGGGGAACCAAAGAAGGTCCGCATCTGTGGGGATTTTAAGGTGACAGTGAACCCAGTCCTTCACACGGTACAATATCCGCTTCCACGGATTGAGGATATTTTCGCCTCGCTATCTGGAGGTAAACGCTTCACTAAGATTGATCTGGCCCAGGCGTACCTGCAAATGGAGGTAGAAGACGACTCGAAACAATACCTCACGATCAACACTCATAAAGGTCTCTACCAATACAACCGGCTGGTGTTCGGGGTAGCATCGGCTCCGGCTATTTGGCAAAGGGCAATGGATCAAGTCCTGCAAGGGATTCCAGGGACCCAGTGTTATTTGGATGACATCCTGGTCACGGGCGAAAATGACAGTGATCACCTCGCCAACCTGGAGAAGGTGCTCACTAGATTAAAGGAATATGGGCTACGAGCTAATCGCCACAAGTGCGAGTTTTTCCAGAAGCAGATCTCGTATTGTGGCATGTTATTGATGAAGAGGGGTTACATAAGTCCCCTGAAAAGATTGAGGCAGTAGTCAAGGCTCCAGCACCGGAAAATGTGTCACAACTGATGTCGTTCCTCGGGCTGGTGAACTACTACCATAAGTTCTTACCAAATTTGTCTACAGTATTACACCCACTGAACACCCTACTGCAAACGGAGGTACCATGGAAGTGGAATGACGAATGTAAACGAGCTTTCCAGAAGTGCAAAGAATTGATCACATCAAAAGAGGTGTTGGCCCATTTCAACCCAGCACTACCAATTCGGTTGGCGTGTGATACATCACCCTATGGTATTGGAGCGGTGCTATCGCACAAATTCCCAGACGGGTTGGAGAGGCCAGTAGCCTTTGCGTCTCGGTCACTAACCTCAGCCGAGCGCAACTACGCCCAGATTGACAGGGAGGCCCTCAGCCTAGTATGGGGAGTAAAAAAATTCAACCACTATCTGCATGGGCAGAAGTTCACCTTGCTGACTGACCACCAACCACTTGTCTCCATCTTTAATCCAAAGAAGGGCGTTCCGGTGATGACTGCACAACGGCTACAAAGATGGTCCCTTTTTCTAGAGGCGAACCAATATGAAATAGAGTATAAGGGCACAAAACAGCATGGAAACGCTGATGGGCTATCACGCCTGCCACTGCCTACTGCGGAGGAAGCACCAGCAGTGGACCCTATCGAAATATTTTATTCATCGATAATTGAACGCTTGCCAGTAACTAACGCGGATATAGAGAAGGAGACCCGAAATGATCCGACACTGTCTCGGGTATATGATTTGACGGTGAAGGGATGGCCAACACATGGTGACTCACTGTTGCCAGCATTCTCATCCAGAAGAGAACAGCTGTCAGTATGCCAGGGGACAGTGATGTGTGGATCCCGAGTGGTAATTCCACCCAAGTTAAGGGAGAGAGTGCTCAATGAGCTTCACAAAGGCCATCTGGGAGGGGTGAAAATGAAAAGCCTTGCTAGGGCTTATGTGTGGTGGCCGGGGATCGATCAACAAATCGAGGACCTAACAAAGAGCTGCTCAGGATGCCAGAAGGTCCAAAATGCACCACATGCCCCTCTACACCCATGGGAGTGGCCCTCCTCTCCATGGCAACGGGTGCATATTGATTTTGCTGGTCCATTCATGGACTCAATGTTCTTAATAGCAGTGGATGCGCACTCGAAATGGCCTGAGGTGATCAAAATGTCCTCCACCACTACGGAGAAAACGATTGCAGTCCTACGGACCATATTTGCCAGGAACGGCTTGCCAGAGCAGATTTGCTCTGATAACGGACCACAGTTTGTGTCCGAAGAGTTTCGGAAATTTATCAGAAGGAATGGGGTAAGGCATTACACATCCGCCCCGTATCATCCAGCCACAAATGGATTGGCTGAGAGGTTCGTACAAACCTTTAAAAAGGAAGTAAGGGCCATGTGCAATGATGACATTCCACTACAGCATAAGTTGGACAATTTCCTGTTAGCCTACAGAAATGCGACACATGCAGTTACCAACCAGACCCCGGCCATGATGTTCTTTAACCGAAGGTTGAGATCTCGTCTGGATTTGCTCAGACCAAATGTGCGAAGAAATGTTGAGGATAAGCAATTCCAGCACATCAGTGAGAAGCCGACAAGGAGCTTCAATGTAGGACAACCAGTCTTGGCCCGCGACTACCGAACAGAGAAATGGCAACCCGGAACGATATGCACACGGCAGGGGCCACTAATGTACACAGTGGATGTCGGGGAGAACATTGTGAGACGCCATGTCGACCAGATCCTAACGTCACAGAACGAGTCAACCCCATGTCTCGCGTACCTGGGGATGAACCCGACATACCGGTAACATCTACCCCAGAAACAGTAGCAGCGGAAACTGATGAACTAACAGACGACAGGGGGCCAGAATCGCCACCGCACCAAGAACAAGACACTCAGGAAAGGCGCTATCCAGAAAGGATCAGGAAGCCGCCCCAAAGACTGAATCTATAAATGGACTATTTCAGTTAAATGTGCATGTTAAAGTGTTAACTGTTATTTGAATGTTGTGGGTACTGTTAATCTAAAAGGGGAGGAATTGTAGTGTATGTACCTTTAAGAGAGAACTACTTTTACAGCTCCTGTATACTGTAGTACCGGCAGTGACCACACCTGTATATAAGCCTTGAGCAGGCATCTGTACTGTTAGTCTTTAGACTACCCTCCTCCAGTAAACACCTGTTGATTGTTAATTTACAGCCTCCGTCTAGTTATTGAAGCACACCATACTTTAAGAGTCACGGATTCAACAAACCCCATACATGTCAATAGAATTTAGAGCCTACCAGTTTTTTTTTTACCATAGACATTTACATCACACTTATACACAGCTGCATTAACAATTATCTCACATCCTGGGGCAACACATTTTTTTTGTTTCTATATCCTTTTATTCATTCTCATTCTAAACAAAGTCTTTCCTTTCTCTAGTTTTTAATCATATTGCTCTTCTAATCTCTCCTTTCTTCCATCTGTTTTATTGCAACAAATGTCTATTGATATTTCAGCTACTGTTTCAAATAGATGCAGTGTCAGCCATATCTTAGTTAGTAGCACCCTCGCCTCGGAGTCAGAAGGTTGTGGGTTCAAAGTCCCACTCCAGAGACTTGAGCACAAAAAATCCAGGCTGACACTCCAGTGCTGAGGGAGTGCTGCACTGTCGGAGGTGCCGTCTTTTGGATTAGACGTTAAGCCGAGGCCCCGTCTGCTCTCTCAGGTGGAAATAACAGAACCTATGGCAATACTTCAAAGAAGAGCAGGCATCCTGGTGTCCTGGTCAATATTTACCCCTCAATCTACATCACAAAAAACAGATTATCTGGTCATTATTGCATTGCTGTTTGTGGGAGCTTGCTGTGCGCAAAATGGCTGCTGCGTTCCCTACATTACAACAATGACTACATTTCAAAAGTACTTCATTGGCTGTAAAGCACTCTGGGACATCCTGAGGTTGTGAAAAGCGCTATATAAACGCAAGTCTTTTTTTATACTTGTCTATCTTTCTATGTATTTATGAACAATCATATACCATTTTGATCAGTAAAGAAATCTAGGGATTATTATGGATACATCAATGAACCCAGTCACTTCAGGCATTCCTTTAGCAAAAAAAAGGCAAGTAAAGTAATAGGTTGTACAGTATTATTAGAGGGATGGATTATGTGGTGTATGTGCCTTTAAGAGCAATTGTGGTGTATGTGCCTTTAAGAGCCCCAGGTGTGCGTAATGCCGGTAATTGCCACTTGGGCTATATAAGCCTGTGTATTGTGTACATCCTTTAGAAACCCCCCCCAGACTTGCTTAGTAAATACCTATGAACCAACTCCTGTCTTCAGTGTCTTTATCTACACACGGACACTACAGATTACAAGTCAGAAGAGGTTGTGTTATTAGTGTGCAAGGTATTGGCCCGAGCACTCTGCACAAGTCTACTCATCTAATCACAGAAAGGGCATTACTGCCCTCGAGAGTACAGGCATAAGCAACAAAAGATGATTCTGGGTACGAGGAATTTAAATTAAAACAAAAGGTTAAGAAATGTTGGTTTCTGTCCTTTAGAAGGTGATCTAATTGGAGTTTCAAGAATTATGATGCAAATTGACCAAGCCGATCTAGCAAAATATTCACCATTGTGAAAGATTCAAATATCAAGAGACTCATGTCCAAATTAAACAGTTAGGAGTAAGGAGGTAAGTCAAGGGGAACATTTTTAATCAAAAAAGATGGTAGACTTGTAGATCAAGTTATCAGGAAAGGTCATTGAAACAAATATAAATGGGTGCAGAAAGCAATGAGAATTGTTTCTGCAGAGAGAATTGAGCGATTTATTCAACTTTATTGTGCCCAAATTTGACAGACTATGATCCTGCATTTACACCAAGATCGCACCTGTGGTGTCCTCCAGCACCGGGGGAAAGCATCTAATTAGTATGGACCCAAGGGCACCCGCAATACTATTGATGCCTGCCTGCCCCATGCTGCATAAGACATGATCTCTGACTGCTAATTCCAGGGGAGGGTATTACATGTAGATCAGCCCCAACCTGTCGCCTTTGTAAGGGCGCCACATTTTGCATGAGAAAATGATCTTGTGGAAGTCTTGTAAGGTTTTGGTTACTTACCATATCTGGAACTCACCTTGTTGGGGCCCAGTCTGTATGGTGCCTCCAATATTGGTGAAGCACAATCTCTTTCCAAATTATCACCCAGTCTGTCAAATCTAGCACTGGCAGACTCCCCCAACTGGTTGCCTAAAGACTGAATAGTAGCAGTCACACTGCTCATGATAGGACACAGTTTAGCACTTCTGCACCCACTCCTTGTCGACTTTTGCCATTGTATATTCCTATGTCCACATTTATAATGGAAACTGCCTACGTAAACATGTTGGGCAAGAAATTGGGCTCGGTAGTGCCCATTTTTTGAGCGCTACAAGTGCTGTTAGGGATCCAAAATGGCGTCTGTGGCGCATGCTCACACTTCTGACGCGAAGTGCGTTGCACATCCTCTTGGTAAATACTGTAATTTTTATTACAGAAAGTAGATTAATTGTCAATTTCAGAGTCCAATAATAATGCACTTACACAAACAAACAGCGTGCAGTAAATGCTTTAAAACCTTGAAGGACCTGTGTCTTTAAAAGTTTGCTCTCAGCATCAAACCTAAGTGAATGCCTCAGCTAGAAATCGTCAAGTAATGTAAACTGCAGAATCGTGGCCGAGTTGTATAAATTGTATATGATATATTATTTGGCATGTCTATTCCATTCCAGTTACCGTTTCTCATCCCTTTCAACAGATTGCAGGACACTCTGATTACATGCTCATGCTATTCAAATCAGAACTCAATCCCTTTAACTGGGATTTCTGCTGTAAATCAGCCCATACTGACAGGGGTGTTATCTATTTTTAAGGCAACTAATCCTGTCCTTAGCACGAAGGTTTTCAGAACATTTCTCCATACAGGCACTTTCTCCCCTTAGCATTCAAGGTTCTATTTTGGAACCTTTTTACATCACCAGTCATTTATTATCTTCCTGGAGACACAGTAGCGCCTGGTGCACACACACACACACAAAGCGAGCAAGGTGAGAGTTTAGACAGGGGTGTGACTTTCCCAAGATGGATTTTCAATTTCGAACGAATGGAGTAGGAATAATAAAAAAAAATCCAGCAGCACAGCTGGTGAACTCATATCTGTCTAAAAACCATTGACATCTGTATGGGTGGATAGCATGGGCATTGGGGAAGAGTGATAATACTGGGGAGGAAAGCTGCAGCAGTATGAGCTCAATTAGAGTTGTGGCAATAGCCTGGGGAAAGCATTCAGTGACTTTGGGAGCATAACTGAGGCATGGGGACAGGATAATACATGAGGAATGTGCTGCAAGGCACTACAACCTGGTCCAATTAGCACTAGGTGTAGCTATGGACTCCACAATTGTTCTTTTACTACAGTATTTTTCTTTAATCAGCAACACTGCAGCAATAAAACAGTGCACAGAAGTGTTATTGCAGTGCCCACACACTATTTTTCTTAGCTTTTCGATTATACATTTTTCACAAGCTTTTGGGGGATTGTGCATCTCTCCATCAAGGTGAGAAATAGAAAAAAAATTTCCATCAACAATAGAGCTGCAGTTTGCAGCTGAACTTCACAAATGCTTTCAATAACGGCTACTCACCAGAAAACAAGAATACAGAGTTGAACCCATGACTGAAGAAGGCACAAATAATCAAGATTTTTCTCGCAAATGGAATAAATCTTGTGCTTCTATTTTCTCTAAGCATCTCATTTAAGAACGAACAGAAAGCACTTGCATTTCTATAGATTCATTCATGACCTCAGAATATTCCCAAAGCGATTCCTAACCAATGAAATACTTTTTGAAGTGCAGTTGTTACAATGTAGGAAAATGCGGCAGCTAATTGGCGCACAGCAAGATCCCATACATACAACACGTTACTAATTAAAAAATTAAAATTTTAAAATCTAGCTTCAATAAAAATTCTGGCAAGTACAAGTGTGTTTTAGATGAGTAGATTTCTCAATGGGTTGTGCCGATAGCACAGGCACCGTTGCTAGGGTGATTGGGTCAGAAAATCAGATGTGACGGTCTTGCGCATGTATCTCACCTGAATCATAAGGAATGCTCAAATAAAGCATCCAAGTGCCTCATTAAAACCCTGAACTGAATTGAGATTTCCCATGCGTTTTGCCGATAAACTGCTTACAACCCTCTAGACCCATATAAATTAGGTGTGGGAAGGAACGGCTTGTTCTGACCTTTGAGAGTTGAGCCCAGATTTTCCAATATAGATGCAGTTTATACCCAAATGGTTATCTTGGTATCATGCATATCTCCAGGTGCAGATTTGAACAAGTGCAGGGACCAGGAGGTAGGAGCAGAAGATTGCATGTAGATGAGGAATGGGAACAAATAAGGGAGAGTGACACAAAAGGATGACAAAAATTCTGTAAGTCTTTTGAAAGCTGAAAAGGCATTGCAACCCATTAGCAGCTTTTGTCAAAGTTGAAACAGTAGAGTAAGAAATAAGGCAAAAATGAAGGGAGAGGAAAAGGAAGGTGCAGACATGAGCCTGCAAGCAAGTGACAGAGCAGCTCAACGCCCAACTCGGTTTTTGATGGTTGCTAAAATGGAGGTAGTGCTGCATGAGATGGTTGGTGAGGAGGCTGTGCCACTTCATGGCGTCACCTCCATAGGCCAGCATTGTGGCATGTTTGGAATGAGGTGAAGTCAAGTTTCAGGCCACAACTGACTTTTCTTGTCACTGAGTGTACCAGCCCTATGCTGCATGATAGCTGCAGCTGCCTTTGAAGCAGATGGCACAGCTTTACAGCTGAAAATTTGATAATCTGGACCCTGTGAAGAGTTTTCCATGGTCATTGCCAGGGTATCTTGGCACATTTGTTCAATCAAGGTATGCGAGCTGTGAACACCATGGTATGCCTTGCTTCGTGCAGTGCCACTGGAAGCATGACATACTGGTATTAGAGGGCTTCTAAGGAAACATCAAATATTACAATTAATCAGGCATTCACATACTTTAATGCTGCCTTTGACAAAAATGGAGCTGTTTCACCTTGTCCGGAACAGTAGCACCAGGGGACTTGGCCTGCATTTGAGGATAAATTTTAAACTAATCTACGGAAACCCGCTGTCAAAACGTGCACACTGGACTTTCCCGAAGTCAGGTCTGTCAGCGCTGAGCAGACCCAACAGGCAGCAGCGGGGGAGGCAATGCAAATCATTAGTGGCTTGTTTACAGCCACTTATCAATGTTGTTTCCCAGTTTTTTGGATTTGACAGGTCGCCCACCGGTTTCCCATTGTGTCTAGACCCTGTCTGTGAAGCTGAGATGAGCCATTTAATCAGCTGATGAGTTGACAGCTTCAAATGTCAAGTCAAAGCTCCCAGCTGATTGAGACATGTTCCCTTAACCATTAGCTTCTCTAAACTGCATTTCCACTACAGATTCAGGATGTGGCAAGTCTTTACAGAAGTCTCCATCCAGTCTGACCTCGTTACCTCTCCCACCATTGAAAGTTCGCTTCTATTGTCTCTACTTCACCTGCCATCTATTCCATCAGCATGGGTGCCCTTGAAACTCTCACACCTTGGTCCTCAGAATCCCACCCCAATCAGCCCGAACACCAGCAGCACCAACAACACCAACCTTCTCTGCAATCACCTGATGCTGCCCAGGGCACAGGGCATCAGCACCCAACCACATTGCTGCCCGGGAGGCCAAAGATGGCCTCACCATGGCCACATTTACTTCACTTGACGCTGTACATCCTGGCTGCCACATGATGGGCCAGGTTGGCGCCACCCCACATCAACACCATAAAGCATCCCTACAATGCCCAAGCCATTCCTTTCCAACTCATCACCATTGCGAGGGGTACCGGTATGTCTCACCATTCACTGCAACTCACTAAGCCACTTCCAAAGGTGCACACAAATCTGTCCAAGAGCGCAAAGTGTTAAAATAAAAATTTCAATGTTTGACAGCACATTAACAGAAACTATACATGAACATTGGCTAAAACACCCAAGTGCCTACCCTTTAGTTGGAATGATTGCACGAGGATGAGGGTGAGTGTGAGGGGTGGCTAGTGAGATGGGGATGGGATAATGAAGATAGAGAGGGATGGGTGAAGGTGCAAGGTAAGTTGGTGTGAGTAAGGATGTACAGGAGTAGGATAGGGAAGACAGGGTGATGGGGATGTGATGAGTGGCACAGCACGATGAGGTTGAGTGTGGTTTTCTGCTAACATTTCATGATCTACTGAGATCATTGAAAGGTTTGTGGGACTGCACCCAGGTCCTCCTGACCATATCCCTGCTTGTGTCCTCTTGTGCAATGTGTAAGCGGGCTGCGTTGGTGTCCTGGGGAGGTCTCTTCCACACAAGGGATGGGAAGAGGACCTCCCTGCATGCTGTAAGCATATGGAGGGAGTCATGGGAGAGCCTGGGTGCAGCCGTGCAGCTCTGTGCAGTGCTTGTCGGTGTTTGCAGTATCTCAATGCTGTAGAACACTCACAACGCAAATGACAAACTAAATTTGTGTATGGTCCCTTTAAGGAAACCGGCTGATGATGCGTCATAAATGACGTCATCAGACCCGCTTCCTTCAATTGGCCGGCAAATGCGCTGGGTGGGCTTAACAAGCCCAATCATCAGAAAGTCATTTTGGAGGCTGGGATGGAGCCAGCAGTGGGGCTGAGACGCGCCACCGAGGTAGTGTAAATCGCGGCCATTATTTCAGTGAGCGAGTGGGCAAGATATGGAACAGGCTCCCTAGGAATCATAGAATGGTTACAGCACAGCAGGAGGCCATTCTGCCCGTCAAGCCTGTGCCGGCTCTCTGCAAGAGCACTTTGTTGTGTATGTACCTTTAAGAGAAGAACTGATTCTATACTGCAGTACCGGCAGTGACCACCCCTGTATATAAAGCCATAGCAGGCTTCTGTACTTCAGTCTTAAGTTACCCTCTGTTCAGCTGCAAGTACGAGTAGAGGGAGCAGCCAGACTTTGGAGAGTGGATTAAAGTGGTGGTCCCCTGACCAGGAAGAGGAGGAGAACGTTGGACCACCACCACCAACTCCACCATCATTACATCAACTGAGGTGCCTGGAGAGAGAGGACAGAGGAGGAGAAGGAGAAAGGAGGCCTACATCAACATCAACCAGGGGAGAGGCCTTTCTATCACTGCCTCCCCAATTTGGCCTCCACTTCAGGAGAGGGAGAGAGGGGAGAGAAACCAACTGCTTGAAAGGAGGGAAGAAAACTTCATCCGGAACATCTACAGGTGGGTGTTATTTGGGGCACTCTCCCAAGACTTTGTATTTTAGGTGGGGGGAGAAAAGAAGAAGCAAGGCCGGATCATCAAGGGGTGTAGTGTGTGTGCTCTTGTTAAAAGCTAGGCCACACACACCACTAATTAGCATCCCTTCTATTGCCTGCCCTGGGAGAGCTTGGAGCTGCCCAAGGTGAAGTCCTTAATTTAATTTAATTACCTCGTTAAGACCTGTTGCAGGACTAAGCTTGGGCTTCTCCAGCTTTTCCAGGTGAAGACGTCTTCTCCCCCTGCCAGAAGACCACCATCACCAAAGACTTTTTCCATCGGAGAGTGCAACCCTGCCTACACCCACCCACCATCCTGAGTGGCAACACTGCCCTTTGCGGCCTCCCTCCTTCCCACCCCCCCCACCTCTCTCTCTCTCTCTCTCTTTGTCTCTCTCTGCCTGTCTTTCTAAGGCACCTTAGTTTCATCTATTTTATTAATTGCCAATTGAAGCAGAGGGGCGAGGGCTCCTCTCCCAATTTAAATCAATAAGGAGAGAGGTGTGTCCTCATTTTAATCAGCTCCCTCTGCTCAATAGAGGACAAAAAAATATATATATACACCGAGGCCATTAACACCTTCAGGCCTGTGACTTGGGGTGAGTGTAGCCCTTAAAAAAAGCACCCCAGAATGGCGACTGCATCTTCGCCGGTGGCGGGGCCAGCCGGGACCTATGCGAGAGTGGTAGCCACAGCCACAGCTGCTCCCGCTGTTCCTGCTGCCCCGTCACCTTTTCGATTAATAACAAAAAAGCTTGGGGTGAAGAGCTACACTCACCCCACTATGACCATCGAGGCCTGCGTCAAGGCCATGGCTGGGGTTGTCGGCCCCTCAGCCATCGTCGCGGCCTCGAAAATGTATGGGAAGGCTGTGTTCTTCCTGGGGTCGGAGCGGGCGGTGTCCCTGGCTGTCGCCAAGGGGCTCACCGTGGGCGGGACTTTCCTGCCGGTGGATCCTCTCGAGGCCACCGCGCAGAGGATCATTATTTCCAACGTCCCGCCCTATGTTCCTGGTGAGCTCCTCCTTCCCCATTTGCGACAACTTGGGGAGGTGAGGTCGGGGATCACGCCCATCCCGCTCGGCTTCCGGGAGGCCAGCCTTCGCCACGTCTTCTCCTTCCGGCGCCAGCTGTTTATCCAGCTGGCGCGGGAGGAGGACACTGAAGGGGCGTTCGTCGTCCTCCACGAGGGGACCGCCTACCGCGCATTTTGGACGTCGGACGGTGTGAGGTGCCATGCCTGCAGGGAGGTGGGGCACATCAGGAGGAACTGCCCTGCCTCCAAGGCCGCCGGACCGTCTCGTGCGGCCGAGGCTGGCGCCGCCGCCGCCGCCCTTCCCCCCGGATCTGCCCGCGCGTCAAGTACGTCTGATGCGCGGTTGACGTCGGGGGCCGATGCCACCAAGGCCTCCGGCGGGGGGGAGGGAGCGTGTCTGGCCGGAAAGAAGGCGCGGGGAAAAAAGAAGCACCTTAGGGCAGGTCCGCCCGTGGATGGTGAGCCCTTGCCCCTTGAGCCCCTTACACCCGCGCTCCTCGCGGAGTTGATCAGGGCAGATGTGAGCGGGAGGGGCCCCGTGCCCGAGCCTGTGGCCGCAACCGCCGCAGCGGTAATGCCAATACCTGCGGCCGGGCTCGGGCCCGAGGAACCCGACAAACCTGCTCCGCCGGAGGGAGTCGAGGAGGAGGCCTTTGCAGACATGGAGGTCTCCCTCGCTCCCTCCGTGCTAAAAAGAAGGCGCGACCCCCTGGATGAGGAGGAGGACCGGGAGGAGGAAGGTCCCTCCGAGCAGGGGGAGTCGTCGCCCGCCGCGGGTACTGCGCCCCCCCGCCCCCCCAGCGCTGTCGTCATCACCAGCGATCGGCAGGGGTCGCCTGTCCCTCGGGAGGCTGAGGCAGATGTGTCTGTCCAGCACGTGCCTCCCGGGGATGGGGATGAGACCCTGCCCGTGGGGGGGGTTGCGGAACAACCCGCGGCAGTAATTGAAGTTGACCTTTTATCGGTGTCGTTACCCCTCGCCGGGTCGGGCAGCCTGGGGGTTGGGTCGGGCGAGCTCGAGGATAATGAGCTCGCCCAATGCGACCTGGACGTCTCCCAGGGGATGCTCGTCCTGGTAGAGCTTTTAATTCAAAACCCCCCGTCCGCTGGGTCGGAGGTTGGTGGCGGGGAGGAGGATGGCCCCCTGGCTGCGTCTCTGGTGCCGGACGTACTGGAGGAGCTGGAAATTGTTCTCTCCCCGGTTTCTCCGGTCGTTCCGGCGTCTGAGGCGGAGGGGAGCTCTGAACCGCCGCCGTCTTCTGGCCCGGCACCCCTAGAGGAGCCCAGGGAGAAATCCTCTGCCGCCGATCCTGGGGGTGGGATCCGGGCGGAGGCGGGGCTGGCTGGCGCGGCCGAGTCGTTCGCTTCGCACTGCGCGGCGGACGGGTTGGCCGCTGGTGACGACCCCCTGGAGGAGGATGGGGACTCGGTGATGGGCACGGAGGACGATTCGGACTCCAGCGCCGACGTGGCGATGGATGACCTCGTGCCCCTTGCCGAGTCTCCCCTCATTTCCGTAAGGGAACTCCGGGATTTTATGGCCACGTGCCTGGGTCAGCGCAATAAGGTCCGGCTGGCCCTCGACAGGTGGTCGGAGCTGGCGCTGCTCATCGATTCCGTCCGCGCCGCCGTTAAGATCTTGGGCGCGGACGAGGGTGTGAACCCGCTCGAGCTGCGTCGGCTCACAACGTTTCTCACTGGGCTGCTGAGGAAGTGGCGGCGGACCAGCGGCTGCGCTTCCTCGCCCCGTTAGGTGTAGGTAGAGGTTGCACTATGCTTCTGACATGAAGATAACCATAGCCAGCCTCAACATCAACGGCAGCAGGGAGGCGCGCCGCAGATTCAATAACTTCTCGGTCCTTCGGGACGGGAAGTATGCGGTGTGCTTCCTGCAAGAAACCCACACCGTTCCGGGAGACGAAGCCACGTGGCTCCTGGAGTGGCAAGGAGGGGTCAGCATGAGTCACCTCTCCAACAATTCCAGCGGGGTGGCTATCTTGCTGGCCCCGCATTTTCAGCCGGAGATCTTGGGGGTCAAGGAGCACGTGCCGGGCCGCTTGCTCCATGTCACTGTTCGCCTGGGGGGCGTGCCGCTCCATCTAGTGAACGTGTACGCCCCTCAGACCAGTGCGCAGCAAGTGCGCTTCTTCGAAGAAGTGTCCGCTCTCTTGGGCTCCATCGACGTGGGCGAGTGCGTCATCCTCGGGGGGGATTTTAACTGCACCCTCGAGGCGAGGGACCGTTCGGGTCCCCCGCGAAGCCCGGCGGCGATGGAGAAGTTGAGGGACCTGGTTGGGTCCTTCGACTTGGTGGACGTCTGGCGAAATCTCCACCCCGACTCCAGCGCCTTCACTAGCGTGAGGTCTGGGGGAGGAAGGTCCAGAATCGACCGCCTCTACATTTCCCGGGCGTTCGTCTCCTGCGTTCCGGCAGCTTCCATGCGGCCGCTGCCGTGCACGGACCACCACCTGGTGTGGGCGGAGCTCGCTCCGCAGCGCGCGCGGGGGGGGTCCGTGTACTGGCATTTTAACAACCTGCTGCTGGAGGACGCACGGTTCCGGGATTCGTTTCGTCGATTCTGGGCCGACTGGAGAAGGAAGCAGGGGGGCTTCCCCTCCTTGAGGCTATGGTGGGATGTGGGCAAGGCTCACATCCGTCTCTTCTGTCAGGAGTACGCGAAGGGGTCGACCAAGAGGCGGGAGGCCCGGGTCGGGCGGTTGGAGAAGGAGGTGCTCGACCTGGAGTCCCGTCTCGGTCAGGTCGTCGAGGACCCGGCCCTGCGGAAGGTGTACGAAGAGAAGAAGGGCGCGCTGATGGACCTGCAGCTCGTCGGGTCCTGAGGCGCGTACGTGAGGTCGCGGATCCAGCTCCTGCGGGACCTGGACCGCGGCTCCCCCTTCTTCTACTCGCTGGAAAAAAGACGGGGGGTCCGTAAGCAGCTCTTGGGGCTGCTGGCCGACGACGGATCTCTGGTCTCGGATCCGGAGGGAATCAGCGCGGAGACCCGCGCCTATTACGGGGCTCTGTTCTCTCCGGATCCGTCCAGCGAGGATGCGCGCAGAGTTTTGTGGGAGGACCTGCCGAAGGTTGGCCCGGAGGGCGCCGAAAAATTGGACGCTCCGCTAAGTCTGGCGGAGCTGACCGGCGCCCTCCGCCAGCTCTCTAGGGGAAAGTCCCCGGGGCTGGACGGGCTGACCGTGGAGTTCCACAGGGCGTTCTGGGACGTCTTGGGGGGCGACTACGCGCGGGTCCTGGGGGAAAGTTTGGCGACCGGGGAGATGCCCCTCTCTTGGCGCAGGGCGGTCATTGTCCTGCTGCCTAAGAAGGGCGATCTCCGCCTCCTTAAGAACTGGCGCCCGGTCTCCCTCCTCAGCACGGACTATAAAATCTTTGCCAGGGCCATGTCTGCTCGCCTTGGCACCGTGCTGGCCCACATGATCCACCCCGACCAGTCCTACACGGTCCCGGGCCGGACCATCCACGATAACATCCATCTGGTCCGGGACCTGGTCCACCACTCCCAGAGGGCTGGTCTGTCGGTCGCCTTCCTTTCCCTGGATCAGGAGAAGGCGTTCGACAGGGTGGATCACGAGTATCTCTTCGGGACTCTGCGCGCATTCGGGTTCGGGACGCATTTCGTCGCCCGGATCCGACTTCTGTACGCCGCCGCGGAGTGTCTGATTAAAGTTAACGGGTCCTTGATGGCGCCCCTTCGCTTCGGGAGGGGGGTGCGTCAGGGATGCCCCATGTCCGGCCAGTTATATGCCATTTGCGTGGAGCCTTTCCTGCGCCTCTTGCGGAAGAGGTTGACGGGACTGGCTCTGCAAGGGCCGGGCGTGGAGGTGGTCCTCTCGGCTTACGCCGATGACGTGCTCCTCACGGTCACGGATCCCGCTGACTTGCGGAGGATGCGGGAATGCCAGCAGATTTACTCGGACGCATCCTCCGCCAAGATCAACTGGGAGAAATGTTCCGGACTCCTGGTGGGTCAGTGGCGGGTGGACTCCCTGCCGGAGGAGTTCAGGCCTTTCGCCTGGAGCACCACGCACCTCCTCTATTTGGGAGTCTACCTTAGCCCTGCCGAGGACGCTTGGCCGGCGAACTGGCAAGAGCTGGAGGCCAAAGTCACCGCTCGCCTAGGACGCTGGACAGGACTGCTCCGAGTGTTGTCCTACAGGGGTCGAGCGCTGGTCATAAACCAGCTGGTGGCCGCCATGTTGTGGTACCGGTTGGTCACTTTGATCCCTCCCCCTGCGTTTGTCGCCAAGATTCAGAAGAAGCTCATCGACTTCTTCTGGGACAAAAGGAAGCACTGGGTCTCTGCCGCGGTTCTGTGTCTCCCGCTTAGGGAGGGCGGTCAGGCGCTGGTGTGCCTTCGCACCCAGGCTGCGACTTTCCGTCTTCAGACGCTGCAGAGATACCTGTACGTCGAGAATCCTCCGAGATGGTGTGCGCTGGCGACGTTTTTCTTCCGCCAGCTGCATGGCCTCAATTACGACACGCAGCTCCTGTTTGCGAAAGTGGGCAGCAGGCGTGCCGGCCTGCGGGAGCTGCCTGTCTTCTACCAGGAACTACTATGGGTTTGGAACTACGTCGCTTCCAGGCGGAGCTCTCCCCCGTCAGGAGCGGCGGCTCTCCTTCGGGAACCGCTGCTCAGGAATCCGCACCTCCACGAACACGGGTTCGGGCAGCTGGCGGAGGGTAGGGCTGTGGCTGGCAAGGTGACCAGAGTCGGGGACCTGCTCGATGGCGGAGGAGCGGGCTGGATGGCGCCGGAGGAGCTGGCGCGGCGCCTGTCCTGGGCCAACGTCCGGCTCGCGGTCGAAACCATCGAATCGGTAAAAGCGGCACTGGGCCCCGACTCCACTAGGTGTATCGAGGCGGCTCAAGCACGTGGGGCGATCCCGTCCGAGCTTACCCCCGTTCGGACGGAATTCCTCATCGGCGCCCGGCCCCGAAACTCCCCTCGGGAACCGGCGCCTCACAACTTGAGCCGTCTCGAGGAAATACCCTCCGTGCCTTTTCATTCCGCGCGGAGGGGTTTCCTGTACGGGCTGCTCCTGCACACTCTCCACTTTGCCATCTTCGTCTACCGTCCGGACACGCCTTGGCGTGGCGTTTTGCCGACCGGCGGTAGCGGAGGTCCCCAATGGAGGGCTCTCTATGCGGGAGTCCTCCCTTGTTCCATCGGGGACTTGGCCTGGAGGGTGTTGCACGGAGCGGTCCCGTGCAATAAGGTTTTAAGTAGGTTCACGGACTCCCAGGCCGCCTGCATTTTTTGCGGCCTGGAGGAGTCCGTGTTTCACGTTTATATGGATTGTGAGAGGTTGCAGCCCCTCTTTCACTACTTGAAGGGGCTGCTCCTCGATTTTTGGTTGCACTTCAGTCCCACGCTCTTGATCTACGGTCACCCGGTGCGGAGGGGAGCGGACAGGTTGGAGGACCTCCTTGTGGGCCTGCTCCTGGGCCTGGCTAAAAGAGCCATCAATTGGTCCAGGCAGCGGGCGGTCGAGGGGGTCGTCCAGCCGGATTGCCTGCATCTCTTCCGCGGCCATGTTCGCGCCCGGGTGGCCCTGGAGATGGAGCACGCGGTGTCCGCCGGTGCGCTTGAGTATTTCCGCGACCGGTGGGCGCCGCGGGGACTGGAGTGCATCATCAACACAGATAACCAAATTTTAATTTGATTTGTTAAGCTTTAGTTGAACTTTTGTTTATTTACAGTCGAATTGGTTTTTTTTTGGGTCCAAATAAAAGAGTACCCTCTGTTCAGTAAATACCTGTTATTATTGTTCTCCTGCAGTCCGTGTATTATTTATATACTCGGACACTACATTGGCGACGAACAGGTTCAAACTCACCTGCAGTACTGCATCACCTCACGGGGATCTTTCCCTGCGAAGAAGCTTCTTGGAGGTCGAAGTCAGAACAACAGGCGTCAACCGCGGGCAACCGCCCAAGGATCCATCGGAGTTCGGAGAGTTGCAGGAGAGGCTGTGGAGAGCTGGGCTTGGCTCCCCAGTCAAGGTGTTCCAGCAAATCGTGCTGGTAGCAGGTAGTGCGCTGACCCTTCCGGACTGCAGCAGGCTCGAGCTCGATCGAGCGGCTCTGCAAAGGGGCCGTGCAGCGTCGTCGGGAGGAAAAGAGAGAGAGAGAGGGTGGAGCGCACAGGGTGCGGTCGGTGCTCAAGAACCGGGCAGCGTAGCGAAAATAAAACAAGGGGAAGGAAAAGTGAGACGCGCCGAAGCCGCGGGTCGCCATTACCCTGCAGAACGCTAGGAGCAGCGTGGCAGCAAGGGGAAGAAGGAAAAGCGCGGGAGGCGCTATTTTATTCCATTGGGGAAGAAGGAAAAGCGCGGGAGGCGCCATTTTAATCCATTGGTGAAGAAGAAAAAGCGCGGGAGGCGCCATTTTAAATCACCCAAGATGCCGAAAAGTGGCAGTATCACTGCTTTCGACAATGAGGTAGAAGACTGGACCACGTATGTGGAAAGATTTGAAGTGTACTGCGAGGCAAATGAGGTGGCTGATGGAAAGAAGGCGTCGGTGTTATTAAATTTGATGGGCGCGAGAACGTACGGCCTATTGCTAAACCAATGGAGAAAAGTTTTGAAGAGATTGTTACTATCTTACAGGAACACCTAAACCCTACACCGCTGCTGATAGCAGAAAGATTCAAGTTCCATAAAAAAAACCAGCACAAAGATGAGAGCAATGCTGACTATCTTACGGAACTACGCAAGTTATCGAAGCACTGCCAGTTCGGAGCAGGACTGGCAGACACCTTACGGGATAAGTTTGTCTGTGGGCTCCAGAGTGAAGGAACCCAGAAACGACTACTTTCGGAAAAGGACCTGACGCTAGAACAGGCTTTCAGTGTGGCAGTATCCTACGAAGCAGCAGCAGGGGGAGCTGCGGAAATACAACAGAAACCACAAGAATACAGCGCTAACGAAATGGCGTATGGAGCAGAAAAGTGCTATCGCTGCGGCAGAACAACCCATGATCAGAAGGACTGCTGGTTTAAGGACAAAGTATGCAGGCAATGTGGGAAAATGGGACACATAGCAAGAGTCTGTAGGTCGGGAAAGAAAACCAACACTACATGAACTACTAAGGAAAATTCCAAGAAAGTAAAGAAATTGACAGACAGTAGTTCAGAAGGTCAGGAGAGTGATAAGGACTCCGGGAGCAGGAGACTAAGTTGTCTAAAGTTACACAACGTGATCGCAAAGGAGGATCACCGAACCATTTGGGTCACCCTCATGATAGCAGGGTCCCCAGTAAAGATGGAATTGGACACAGGATCAGCCCTAACTGTCATGAATCGACGAGACTATGAGCGGCTATTCTCACACATACCCTTGAAGGACACGTCCATTGTATTGAAGACATACACGGGGCAAAAAGTCTACCCCAGAGGAAAAATAAGGGTGCCAGTTGAATACAACGGCAAGGAAACACAGAAACTGTACCTATGTATACTACCATTATTGGGACGTGAATGGATCCGAAAAATACAATTGGATTGGCATTCCATTCAGGCGCTAACTGTGACTGATAAAAAGGATGATGACGTCACACCTGGATGACTGTCAAAAATTCTAACTGACGCGAAAGAGGTGTTCCAACAAGGACTTGGGACTCTAAAAGGAGTAACGGCAACGATAAAAATCAAAGATAACGCAAACCCAAAATTTTTTAACGCCAGACCGGTACCTTACGCGATCCGCCCAGCCGTTGAAGCAGAGCTGGAGAGTCTGGAGTGTTCGGGTGTGCTGTCCAAGGTGGACTGGAGCGAGTGGGCCACACCCATCATTCCTGTAATGAAGAAATCATTGAGCAGCACGCCTGGGGAACCGAAGAAGGCTCGCATCTGTGGGGACTTCAAGGTAACTGTGAACCCAGTCCTGCACACAGTACAATATCCACTTCCACGTATAGAAGATATTTTCGCCTCACTATCTGGAGGGAAACACTTTGCAAAGATTGATCTGGCCCAAGCGTATCTACAAATGGAGGTGGAAGAAGCATCTAGGAAATACCTCACGATAAACACTCACAAAGGCCTTTACCAGTACAATCGACTGGTATTCGGGGTAGCATCAGCCCCGGCTATTTGGCAGAGGGCGATGGAACAAGTCCTGCAAGGGATCCCAGGGACCCAGTGTTATTTGGATGACATCCTGGTTACGGGCGAAAATGACAGTGAACACCTTGCCAACCTGGAGCAGGTGCTCACGAGATTACAGGAATATGGGCTACGAGCCAACCGCCCCAAATGCGAGTTCTTCAGGAGACAAATCTCGTATTGTGGCCACATGATTGATGAGGAAGGGTTGCATAAGTCGCCGGACAAGATTGAGGCTGTAGTCAAGGCTCCAGCACCAGAAAATGTGTCGCAACTGAGGTCGTTCCTCGGGTTGGTGAACTACTACCATAAGTTCTTGCCGAATTTATCTACAATTCTGCACCCACTGAACGCCCTACTGCAAACTGGAGTAACATGGAAATGGAGTGATGAGTGTAAGCGTGCCTTTCAGAAATGTAACTGCCTAATCACTTCAAAAGAAGTATTGGCCCACTACAATCCAACACTACCGATTCGGTTAGCATGTGATGCGTCTCCCTATGGCATTGGAGCGGTGCTGTCACACAAATTCCTTGACGGTTCAGAGAGGCCAATAGCCTTCGCGTAGCGCTCGTTAACCTCAGCCGAGCGTAACTATGCCCAGATTGACAGGGAGGCCCTCAGCCTGGTGTGGGGGGTGAAGAAGTTCAATCACTATCTGCACGGGCAGAAATTCACCCTGCTGGCTGATCATCAGCCCCTGGTCTCCATTTTTAACCCAAAGAAGGGCGTTCCGGTGATGACGGCGCAACGGCTGCAAAGATGGTCACTTTTTCTAGGGGCACATCAGTACGACATAGAGTACAAGGGTACGAAACAGCATGGAAACGCTGATGGGCTGTCGCGCCTACCGTTGCCTATGGTAGAGGAAGCACCTGCAGTGGACCCTGTTGAGATACTCCATGCGACTATAGTCAAATGTCTACCTGTTACAAACTCAAGTATAGAGAAGGAAACCCGAAATGACCCGACACTCTCTCGGGTCATTGATTTGACGGTGAAGGGATGGCCAGCACATGGTGACTCACTGTTGCCAGCATTCTCGCCAAGGAGAGAACAGCTGTCAGTGTGCCGGGGGACCTTGATGTGTGGATCCCGAGTGGTGATTCCACCCAAGTTGAGAGATAGAGTGCTCAATGAGCTTCATGAGGGTCATCTGGGAGCGGTAAAAATGAAGAGCCTAGCCAGGACGTTTGTGTGGTGGCCGGGAATCTATAAAGAAATTGAAGGATATGACCAAGAGATGCACAGGATGCCAGAAGGTCCAAAACGCTCCACCACAGGCCCCGCTACATCCATGGGAGTGGCCCTCATCTCCATGGCAACGGGTACACATTGATTTTGCTGGTCCATTTATGGACTCAATGTTCCTAATCGCTGCGGACGCCCATTCGAAATGGCCAGAGGTCATCAAAATGTCCTCCACCACCACGGAGAAAACTATTGCAGTCCTACGGACCATCTTCGCCAGGAATGGCTTGCCAGAACAGATTTGCTCCGACAATGGGCCACAGTTTGTGTCCGAGGATTTCTGGAGGTTTCTGAGGAATAATGGGGTGAAACATTACACATCTGCCCCATATCATCCAGCCACAAATGGATTGGCTGAGAGGTTTGTTCAGACCTTTAAAAAGGCAATAAAGGCAATGCATAATAACGACATACCACTACAACACAAGGTGGATAATTTGTTGTTTGCTTACCGGAATGCAACACATGCAGTCACCAACCAAGCTCCAGCCATAATATTCTTCAACCGAAGGCTAAGATGTCGCCTGGATTTGCTCAAACCAAACATAAGACGAGATGTTGAGGATAAGCAATTCCAGCACATAAATGAGAAGCCAACCAGGAGCTTCAAGATAGGGCAACCAGTCTTGGCCCGCGACTACCGAACAGAAAAATGGCAGCCAGGAACGATATGCACACAACAGGGACCACTAATGTACACAGTGGACGTTGGAGAGAGCATCGTGAGATGCCATGCTGACCAGATTCTAGAGTCACAGGAACAAGCCAAACCCATACCACGAGCAGGTGCACCTGGTAATCAACCCGAAGTACAGATTGCGTCTACCTCAGAAGCAGTGGTATTGGAAGCTGACGAACCAACCAATGACAATGAGCCAGAATCAACTCCGCCGCAAGAACAGGATACTCGAGAAAGGCGCTATCCAGTCAGGATCAGGAAGCCTCCTCAAAGACTGAACTTATGAATGATTATTTCAGTTGATGTATATAGTACAGAGAAAATTGTAATTGTAATTAGTTATTATTTAGTTGTAATGAGTGTTATGTACTGTTTATCTAAAAGGGGAGGAATTGTTGTGTATGTACCTTTAAGAGAAGAACTGATTCTATACTGCAGTACCGGCAGTGACCACCCCTGTATATAAAGCCATAGCAGGCTTCTGTACTTCAGTCTTAAGTAAATACCTGTTATTATTGTTCTCCTGCAGTCCGTGTATTATTTATACTCGGACACTACACACTTCAGCTAGTCCCACTCCCCCGCCCTTTCCCCGTAGCCCTGCAAATTTTGTTCCTTCAGGTTCTTGTCCAATTCCCTTTTGAAAGCCACGATTGACTCTGCCTTCACCACCCTTTCAGGCAGTGCATTCCAGATACTAACCACTCGCTGCGTAAAAAAGTTTTTCCTCATGTCGCCTTTGGTTCTTCTGCCAATTACCTTAAATCTTTGTCCTCTGGTTCGCAACCCTTCCGCCAACGGGAACAGTTTCTCTCTATGTACTCTGTCTAGACCCCTCATGATTTTGAACACCTCTATCAAATCTACTTTCAACTTTCTCTGCTCTAAGGAGAACACCCCCAGCTTCTCCAGTCTATCCACGTAACTGAAGTCCCTCATTCCTGGAACCATTCTTGCAAATCTTTTCTGCACCCTCTCTAATGCCTTCACATCCTTCCTAAAGTGTGGTGCCCAGAATTGGACACAATACTCCAATTGAGGTCGGGCCAGTGTTTTTTAAAGGTTCATCATAACTTCCTTGCTTTTGTACTCTATGGGGGCGATTTTCTGACGCTGGAGGAGGCGGGTTTGGAGTCGGGAAAGGCGGGAAAATTCGAATTACTGAGGTCGGGTCAGAAACCCGACTCCAACCTGCCTCCGTGGGATTTTGCCGGTGCCGGTTTTGGAGGTCAGGAAATGCTCTCGCCTCCAGCTGGCCATTGCGTTAATTAACGTCTGCAAATGCTTTTTAAGGGCCTCTCTAATCCTATTTTGAGAGGCCCTCGTGAATTTCCCATCATTTCAGCGTGCTTCACGTAACTTCTGAACAACGCCAGGTAAACCTGGCGGGTTGACTCGTGGGTGGCCTCTTCACTGCTGCAGGTCGAACAAGACCTCGTTCACTGCAGCAAGGATTACTTGCAGGTGCCAGACCTTGGCTTTAAAGGTCTCTGAGCAATTTTAGAAGACCTTCCAGAGTCGGAGGTGCTACAGCTTGACTCCATCAACTGTGGGACCTTCTGTGAAGACCCTCGCCCCACTTACAATGAGCGCTTCCCCAGAAGAGGCATCTGCAAGCAGAATGGGAAACATTCATTTCCTTTCAGCTTGGATCTCAGATGAGGACGAGGACCATCCAGGGCAGCAGCAGAACCAGGCAGCTCAGCAGCAACATCAGCTGCAGCCCCAACCTCCTGCTCAGCCACCTGATGTTGCACAGGGCAGAAGGCACCAGCGCATCGAGGCATCTCGCTGCAGGAGATACCCTCGACAGAGGGTTTACAGACAGAGGGTGAGCTACCTCAACATGAGTGAGCAGCAGTGCCAAAGGAGGTTGAGACTTTCGCGTGAGGTTGTCCGAGAGATCTGCGGCCTGCTGCAGCAAGACCTGGTGCCCAGAGGAACAGGTGGACACCCCTTACTAGTGGCTGTCAAAGTCACCACCGCACTCAACTTCTTTGCCTCAGGCTCCTTCCAGGGATCATCAGCAGACATCAGCAGCATCTCCCAGTCAGCTACCCACAGGTGCATCACCCAGGTTACCGATGCCCTTTTTGCTATGTCCCACAATTACATCCAGTTCAGAAGGGATCAAGCAAGTATAACCGCCCATTCGGTTGGATTCGCAAATATGGCAGGCATGCCAATGGTGCAGGGCGTCATAGACTGCACACATGTGGCCCTTAGGGCACCCCATCACAACCCAGCTATCTTTGTCAACCGAAAGGGCTTCCACTCCCTCCCTCAACGTACAGCTGGCACTCTAATGTTCCTCCGCTTTTCAATCCACTAAACCAACTGAATGGGTGGCTCCTTGGTGACAAAGGCTATCCCCTGAAGAAGTGGCTAATGATGCCAATCAGGAGGCCAGCTAATGTGGCAGAAGAGCGCTACAACGCCAGCCACACTTCGACCAGGTCCATCATAGAGCAGACCATTGGGTTGCTGAAGATGCGCTTCCGTTGCCTTGACTGATCAGTTGGAGCCCTGCAGTATATACCATACAGGGTCTCCAGAATGGTCGTGGTCTGCTGTACACTGCACAACATTGCACAGCGTCGTGGCTTGCAGCTTCCTGATGAGCAAGCGGCTCAGTTCCAGCCCTCCTCAGATGAGGATGAGGAGGAAGCTGAGGAGGAGGAGGAGGATGACCTGGAGGAGGAGGAGCAGGAGGAGGTCAAAGTGCCGGTGTTTGTACCAGCGGCAGTGGCAGCACGCGGGCAGTGGCTGCCAGGGATGCAAGGGATGAACTTATCATGGCCAGATTTGTATAGGTTGGCCAAGTTGGCACATGTCCTTCGCTCCATGCCAGGACTTCATTGACAATGGACATGACTCTCTGGCCTCCTTTCAGTCAGGCCACCAACCTGACAATGCAAGTGTGGCATTGCCCGCAATGTGGAGCTGCCTAAGGCTAAGTAACAGATGGCATAACGCCAACATTTTGGCATCAAATCATGTTAATGCTTTCCAACAAGGATGGCATTTCATCAATACACAGAAACAGTCTCCCAAACTACACACAGATCTGGCGCTTATATCCCTTGCCAGCTGTACCCACACAGCCTTGGTTCTTTGGCAGGCCTCTTCCTCCGAGATGAGTGGAAGAGCACCTCCATGCTAGCTCTCACCCCCTCAAACAACATTTGTAGCACCTCATCCGAGAGCCTCGGGTCGGCCCTTGCCTTGGAATTGGATATTCGTATCTCAAAAGATGTTGGAGGTGGTGCAGGAGAAGCAGAACTGCTGTGGAATGAGCCAAGGGAGCAAGAAGCCATAAAATCAGACTGGAAAAGTGCTGTCAACAGAGGCGAGTTTCAGTCCCAAAACACTAATTGAGCAAAGCACCCAACACCTCTGAAATCAAGTGGACAATCATGGGAAAAGCTCAATTTTTTGAAAACTATCAGTGGAGGTGAGTTTCTGACACAACCAAACCGAAACCCGCCTCCAGTGAGAAAATCGCCCCCTATGCCTCTATTTACGAAGCCCAGGATACCGTATGCTTTTTTAACTGCTTTCTCAACCTGCCCTGCCACCTTCAATGATTTGTGAACATATACTCCCAGGTCTGTCTCTCTGTTCATGCACCCCCTTTAGAATTGTATCCTTTAGTTTATATTGCTTCACCTCTTCCTACCAAAATGTATCACTTTGCACTTTTCTGCGTTAAATTTCATCTGCCACGTATCCTCACTGTTCACTATACTTCCACGTTTTGCGTCATCTACAAATTTTGAAATTGTGCCCTGTACACCCAAGTCCAAGTCCTTAATATATATCAAGAAAAGCTGTGGTCCTAGCACCGACCTCTGGGGAGCATCACTGTGTATCTTCCTCCAGTCCGAAAAACAACCATTCACCACTACTCTCTGTTTCCTGTCACTTAGCTAATTTCGTGTCCATGTTGCCACTGTCCCTTTTATTCCATGTGTTTCAACTTTGCTGGCAAGCCTATTATGTGTCACTTTATCAAACACCTTTTGGAAGTCCATATACACCACATCAACCGTATTGACCTCATCAACCCTCTGTTCCCTCATCAAAAAACTCAATCAAGTTAGTTAAACATGATTTGCCTTTAACAAATCCGTGCTGGCTTTCCTTAATTAATCCATCCTTGCCCAAGTGACTGTTGATTTTGTCCTGGATTATCGTTTCTAAAGGCTTCCCCACTACTGAGGTTAAACTGTAATTGCTGGGTTTATCCTTACACCCTTTTTTGAACAAGGGTGTAACATTTGCAATTCTCCAGTCCTCTGGCACCACCCCCATATCTAAGGAGGATTGGAAGATTATGGCCAGTACCTCCGCAATTTCCACCTTTACTTCCCTCAGCATCCTAGGATGCATCCCATCCAGTCCTGGTGACTTACCAACTTTAAGTACAGCCAGCCTTTCTTGTGCCTCCTCTTTATCAATTTTATCCCATCCAGTATCTCAACTACCTCCTCCATCACACATCTTCTTCCTGGGTAAAGACAGATGCAAAGTATTTATTTAGTATCAGCTATGTCCTCTGCCTCCATGCATAGGTCTCCTTTTTGGTCCATAATCGGCCCCACCCCTCCTCTTACTACCCATTTACTATTTATATGCTTATAGAAAACTTTCGGATTCCCTTTGATTTTAGCTGCCAATCTATTCTGAAGATTTGTCCCTCTTATTTTCTTTTTCACTTCCCCTCTGAACTTTCTATATTCAGCCTGGTTCTCACTTGTATTCTCAACCTGACATCTGTCATACACCCCTTTTTTCTGCTTCATCTAGGGAGCTCTGACTTTGGCTGCCCTACCTTTCCCCTTCCCAGTAATGTACCTCGACGGTACCCAAACCATCTCCTCTTTAAAGGCAGCCCATTGTCCGATTACAGTTTTGCCTGCCAATCTTTGATTCCAATTTACCCGGACCAGATCCATTCTCAACCCACTGAAATTGGCCTTCCTCCAATTAAGCATTTTTACTCTAGATTGCTCCCTGTCCTTTTCCATAGCTAATCTAAACCTTATGATACTATGATCACTGTTCCCTAAATGTTCCCCTGACATTTGCTCCACTTGACCCACCTCATTCCCCAGAACCAGATCCAGTAATGCCTCCTTCCTCATTAGGCCGGAAACGTACTGATCAAAAATTCTCTTGAGCACACTTCAGAAATTCAACCCCTTCTCTGCACTTTATGCTATTACTATCCCAATCTATATTAGGATAGTTGAAGTCTCCCATTATCACTACTCTATAGTTCTTGCACCTCTCTGTAATTTCCCTGCAAATTTGCTCCTCTATATCCTTCCCACTAGTAGGTGGCCTATAAAAGAAAGAGAGACTTGCATTTATATAGCACCTTTCCTCTCCACCGGATGTCTCAAAGCACTTTACAGCCAATGAAGTACTATTTGAAGTGGAGTCACTGTTGTAATGTGGGAAACGCGGCAGCCAATTTGCACACAGCAAGGTCCCACAAACAACAATGTGATGATCAGATAATCTGTTTTTGTTATGTTGGTTGAGGGATAAATATTGGCCAGGACACTGGGGCTAATCCTGCACTTCTTCGAAATAGTGCCATGGGATCTTTTACGTCCACCTGAGAGAGCAGACTGGGCCTCGGTTTAACGTCTCATCCAAAAGATGGCACCTCCGGCAGTGCCGCATTCCTTCAGCACGGCACTGGAGTGTCTGCCTAGCTTTATGTGCTCAAGTTCCTGGAGTGGGACTTGAACCCACAACCTTCTGACTCAGGCGAGTGTGCTACCAACTGAGCCAAAGCTGACACTGACAGAATGTAGTATATGCCTAGTAGTATAATGTCACCTCTATTATTTCTTAACTCTAATCAAATAGGAAGATGGTGAAAACATATAGTATTGATTCATTCAAATGAGAGAAAATAATATTTTGAGATACAGTAGAAAGTAATTTGAGTTATGACATTTAATAAAGTGTAGCACATTTGAAAGGAAGAGGACTTTGGACCTATGGTGCCTAGAGCTTTCCACGGCTGGGGATTTTCTCGCCTCATGTCTGGGTCTGTTGTAGACTAATTGATAGAGATTGATTGCTATAATTAGTCAACAACTCTACCATCATTGTATCATGCGACTACTAGATGGACCGTGGCCTTTTTTCATCCAGCAATTCCTATGTTAACATTATGGTACTGGCTTCTTCAATTCTGTCATGGTACTTAAGGGATTAAAACCAGCTTCCCTCATAGAAATATATCCATGCTGTGATCAAGAGGATTGTGCAGAATATTCACACATTTTATGGAACCTGGAGGGGTAAAGCTGTTATGGGGATTGGTATTCTTCCAACTTGGGTCCAAATAAAACTACATATATATCTCACATATATAGCATAACATTAATTATGCCATATGCAGGAAACACATTTATTAATTTCTTCCTTTTTTAAATTAACCACATGTACTGATCTATTTATTTTAGATACATTTGCCTAAAGAAGCATAACAGGGCTTCAGAATTTTGTAATTAACTAGTAGATATTCTGTGGCATTGCCTACAGACCTGGAGTGTGGTTTCTGATATTTTCACAATCCAGTTGCAGCCTGAACACGGCAGCAGTTTGCCCACCACTGCAATTCAGAGAATTTGCTAAGCAATACGTCACACAGTTGACACGAGGTGAAAATTATACAGTTTACTGATACTGAAAGATACAGGCCTCACAGATATAATATTTGTAATACAACTTAGCTACCCTTTCCAAAACTTGTTTAAAATGCAGAGAACCAAAACCCCTTATTCTGTTATTTATAGTTCTTTGCCTTACCTACTTTGATGGATGTCGAGGTAATTCTAGAACTTGAGCACATCATCCAGACTGACACTTCAATGCCATACCAAGAGAGTTCTGTTTTGTTGGAAGTGCTTTTGAGATGTTTAACTGAGGTTCCATCTATCTGTTTAATTAGATAGAAAAGATGTCATGGTGCTAGTCAAAGCAGGAAGTTCACCTGGTATTCTGGCCAACATTCTTCCCTGGACCAACACCACTAAAAACAGATTAACCGGTCAGTCATCTCATTTGCTGCTTGGGGAACCTGTGTGGAAATTGGCTGCTGCAATTGTCCACAAAACCGTGGCTACATTTCAAAGGGAATTCATTGGCTATAAATCACTGTGACATCCTGAGGACATGATACGGTGCTATATAAATGCTATTGTTTCTTTCTTTCATATGATGCTTTTTGCGGTTTCATTACCAAGACATTATTGGTATGGGCACCTACAATGCAGTACATTTTAGAGTAAAAACGTTTAGATATCCCGACCCTGAAACTCAGCAGGGCAGGTCTTCTGCCTGTCAACATCCAAGGACGCTGACCCCGTAAAAGATCCTGGGATCAGCTGCTTTGCATAATGTTTGGCAGGACAAAGTTGTGAGCCCTTCAGCAGGCAGCCAAAAACAGCACGGGAGGCCGAAAAATAAGAAAGGGGGCAGGGCAAGAGTGCAACCTGATCATTTGAAACAATGCATTTATTCTACTTCAGTCAACAGTCCTACCATTATTTCATAGAATTTCCACTCTAGATGGATAAATCCTGGGAAAGCCTCTCAGGCTGTGACATGGCTACAGAGTGCATGAAGTGCGGCAGAAAGAAAATATATTGAGGAACATCTGTAAAGGAATAAGCCATATTCAGAAAAATACATCATTCTATGAAAGAATTCTAGCCTTATTAAAACATGACAAACTAGGTCTGGAAATCTGGAAGCCTCAACAATCTAAAGCTGTAAACAGCATACAGGCTATTGAGATAAGATAAGTTGTTGACACTGAATCAATAGCCTTATTGAAACAGGAGGTTGGAGGCTCCTGAAGTCTGCAGCCTTGGAAAGAACACAATGGTCCACCCTGTTAAGGTGTCCTAAATTACACTTTGGAAAGAATCACATACGATTAAGAAACATATGCCTTCGTAAAAATGACATCAAATGAAACACAGGAGACACGATTCTGTGTTGCAACCAGCTGAGCTGACTTAAGAATTGCATAGATCACCCTGGTTGAGGTGTTTTAATTTATACATCATAAAAAGACACAAACAGAAGACCTTGGTAAGAATGACATCAAATAGATGCACCTGCTGGTTACACAGTTTTTTATGATAAACTTCAAACACCTAGGGTAGAGACATAATTCTTAATGCTACCAGCTGATCTAACTGTAAAAATAGCAGGGGTCAACAGAAAAATGACTAGAGATAATTAGCTTACATCAGCAGAAAACTTCAAAGGAAATACCACTGCAAAAGGGTATAAAAATTGAACTTTCAAATGGTATGAGAGGCTCGCTTGAAGGGGCAAAGCGATTCTTGGCTTCAGAGGCAGGCTCTGTAAGTCTACAACTCTTTGTATCTCGGGTATCAAAGATATTTGATTTTGGTGGATATTCTGAATAAGACTAAGAACTGTAAAACTGTAGAGAAGTTAAGATTTGAGAATAAGAATCTCTGATAAGATTGTAAGCTTTTTGTATTTGGAACTGTTAATGTTCCAATTGAAACACCCATTATATGTCGGTTCTTTAATAAATCAATATATTTTTAGAATTATCTCACATAATACTTTTGTATCAAACGCGCAAACTCAATCTCTGTACGCTCCTTGGTGAGGAGTTGCAGAATTCTGAGAGAGTTTTCCAGACCTCCTTAATATCTGGAAGGTTACAGTCTAGCTAAACTTATTAAAAGTGCTATCTGGAGGATGGTAACATCTTCAGGTTGTTCCTTTCCTTTAGGAAGAGATGGTCCGGACCTTTAGACCCAATTAACCGTCTTTAGGATTTGGCTACCTCAAACTTTAGTTGAAAGTGAACGTCTGGGGAATACGCCAGATGTGGGGTAGCCCTAAAGGGGCTAGGACTAGTAATAATCCTTTCACATCCCCCACAAGGATACAAATAGAACATAAAATAGGCATAGTGAATTAAAAATTCCACTGCCTGGTTAGAGCTTGGGGTTGTTTTGCTGTACTGCTCTGAAAGGTTTCCATAATCTTGTCTAATGTACAATTAATGTAGAGGAGACACCACAAGAAAACTTGGAAGCTTCCCCACCACAGCACAAATATTATTTTCATATTTAACTGATACACCAGTTGCAAATTACAGCATGACCTTGTAGCCCATCTCACTGCCATACATTCCAAAACCAAACTCATTTGCTAAAGGTGTTTTCAATAAGATAGTGCTCTTTTAAGTCAATTGTTGTGAACATGGTAATGGGAGCTTCACTTAGTTTCAGGCTTGTGTTATAATTGATTTGGAATGCTTCATGCTGTTGGAGGTGCCTATAATGGGAAAAAAAATGTTTCCTGAGCAGTAAAATTCCTCACCATAGTATTAAAAAAATATATAAACTGGAAGCATAAGGGTACATTTTACACGGTTGCACTCCTGGCACAGAGCTTTATTCAATAGGAATGTCGCTCGGGGAATCAGGTGTGGAGGTCAATGTGCGTGATTCGCAACCTCCCAATTTTCCACCGCAAAATACGGAGTCCAGTGAACCGAGCAAGCTGACCTCTGCAACTGATTCTTTGATCCGCACTTCTGGCGAGTAAGGTTCAATGCCAGATAAATTTACCCTTATCCTTTACATTTTTAAAGTAACTTAACATGGAGTTTGATCTAAAGTATTAACATGGCCACTACTGTATGCTGAAAGTAGGTTAAGTAATGCAAACAGAAGTATTTAATAATGCATTCTACTTCAGATGTTATTTACTGGAAAACGTGATACCCTTACTGATTATCCAGTAGCCAGTCTTGTTCAAGGTTACCAATCAAGATGTGCCTGACAATCAGGCACTAAAGCAAAAAGTTTGCCCTTGCTTTCCCACGGCATTTGGAAATTGGCAGAGTGGTCAGCTATATGATTATCATTCGATGTGACCATTGATTCAGAAGGTGAGGGTTGTTGGGTGAATACAATGAATGGCACTGAGTACATACATAAGGTTACCATTAACTCCATAAAAACATCTCTTTTATCTTGGAGCAGGAAGCTTCATCAACAGGAAACTGGGGATTTCATTCAGTCAGAGGACATCAAAAGGTGGCAGTCTTATTATTCCTGACACAGAACAGTACCAGAACAAAGAGCTCAACATCTGAGGACAGAGATTTTCTTAATCAGCCAGAATTTCCTCTAATATATTAAACTGCAGTTTGGCAAAGCAAAGCATCTAAAGTTATTGAAACTCAAAGCAAATAACAGACAGCACTCAATTTTGGTAGTGTGTATTAGTAGAACGTAAAGGGAAAACACAGAATTAACTGGAAAATGTCCTGGAAAGGGTAGGAATGCTTACAATTGGCAGAATATCTTAAAAAGAAATGCATTAAAAATTGTAAGAAAAATTCATTTATGACATGAAACAAACATAATCTGATGCACGATTAAGTGAAAGTACAAAGATGAACTTCCTCCCTTGTGATATCATACACTGAATGACTTGACCTCACCTTCACCTCAAATCCAGGTGAAAATATCCATTCAAGCATTCGCAAATTTCTTTGACAGTACATTGGGAAAATAAATTGTTATATGTCTTTTCTCCCTTTCACTCGCACTCTCCTTTGATGTCCAGATCAATATACATAGTATGGCAGTTAATAATTAATAAAACGTTTTTCTCCCTTGACTCAGTAGATACACAGGGCTGGATTTTAATTCAGGGGCGGGCTGGGGTCGTGTAATCCGCATTTCGTGTCATCCACCCAAATCTAAATCGATGTGGGAGATTGATGCAATTTTAACTTAATTGGCCAATGTGTGGGAACCCATGGCAAATGAGTTTTTCCAGTCTGAAAGTCGCCTCTGATGACGTCATCATTGTTGCTGCATTTAAGGTCTGCAACAAGCCTTGGTTCTTCTACAGACTGCCAATATTTTGGCCTTTCATGCTACAGGGACCTGGAGGCAGAATGACCAGCGAGAGACCTAGGTCTGCTCCCAGGTGTAATGACGTTGCCTTGCAGGCTTTAGTTGAAGGAGCAAGAGCTGATAAAGAGGTGCTCTTCCCTTCTTCAGGGAGGAAGAAGCCTCCCCAGCAGACCAAGGCTGTGTGGATCCAGGTGGCAGAGGAGGTCAACTCATTATCAGTAACCCGCAGAACCTGGATTCAGTGCAGGAAGAGATTTCATGACCTTCTGCGCACTGGAAAAGTGAGTATGAATTTCCCATCACCCTCAATCTGATCCCCATTGACTTTCCTCACCAGCACTCAGCTTTAGCAATCTCTTCTTCCACATCCCACTTGACACTGACATCTATGCACCCTTACCCATTCCCTCTCTCTCTATGGTGACATTCACCTAACTATTCGACTATGCAGCCCTCACACTCCCCATCACTGTGCTGCTATGAAAACAACTGACAACCCACAGGGAGGACCCTTGGTCTGGCCACCTCACTCCATCTTTGTCTCCTTCTAAGTATCTATGCTATGGAATCTCTACACTCACTCTTTCATTCTCACTCAAACTCCACTTGTCTCCCTCATTACAGGAAAAGAAAGTTCACAATAACCGAGAAAGAGTGAGGACAGGAGGAGGGCCACCCTCAGTAGCCCACCTCACCCCCTGGGAGGAGGCGGTCCTGGAGATCGTAGGAGTGGAGGACGATGCACAACTGGGGGATGGACAGAGGGGTGCATCATAGCAAGCTGGTAACAGAATAGTTTTCCATCTCTCTCATTGACATTGCATGAGTCGCTGATAATGATTCTGAAGCTCTAACAGATGGACTTATGATCATCTGCAATATGCAATGTGCATGTAACCTTGGCATCACATCTCTGACTCTTTCCTTTACTCCCCCACAGGACCATCGCAAGCACCCATCCCCACTAGCCAGGAGGAAGAGCATGAGCTTCAAGACTCCTCAGAGGAAGCTGCAACCTCTGAGGGCGCAGCATCAGCAGAATTCAGCGCACCCAGCACCAGTGCAGACACACTCACCTCGGTGGGCCCTGCGGGACATAGAGTAGTGTTGTCACCTGGTGTATCACAGCTCACAAGTGAGCATCAGCAGATTGTAGAGACAGGGACAGCAGTGGAGAGTCCTAGGACTCTGCCAGCTCGGCTCAGCTGCATGTCAACCCTCTGCCTCTGGGTCTGGGTCCATCCATAAGATCAGCAGTGCTGGAACTCCAGGAACAGATGCAGGAGTCTCTGGCAGGTTTTGTCTCTAGGGTCGCTGCGAGTGTGGTGCGAATGGAGGAGTCCATAGCGACCATGAGCAGAGCCTTTGTGGAGTCATTGGCGCATGAACGCATCACCATGGAAAGGATGGCAACCTCCATGGAGGTGATAAGTCGCCAGAGTGCAGAAAACATGATGAGTGTTCAAAATAGAATGACATCTCTGGAGGAGCGATAGTCATCTATTGAACAGAGAAACCAAACCTTCATGGAAGTCCTTCCGAGTAGGAGTGCCAGTGCAGATACAGGTCCCCATGGCCCCCCTGATGTGCAGCAAGGTGCTCTCAAGCCACTTGCAAGCGCTGAGGGGGACATGGCCCATGAGAGGGAAGTTGGTAGCAGACATCAAGGAAGTGGGGTCTCCTCTCCAAGCGCTCACACTTTTATGCCACTGCCGAGCCCTCGGTCAGAGCCCCACCAGAGTCCACATCCAACTGAGATCGGCGTCTCAACCCCTGCACAGCCACAGGAGCAGCAGACTGCTGCCGAGCCCACACAGGTTGGCAACCCCAGAGGACGCCGGCCAAAGGTGTCGAGACAGGAGCAGCAGGAAAGTGAGCAAGGGGCCTCCACATCTGCTGAAGCCACAGGGGAAGCACCACATAGGAGCACACGTAAGCGAAAGGTACTGCACAAACAGTCACAAGGGTAGTCACTTGGGTGAAATTATGTTTTCTGTGAAAAAGCCATCAGATGAATAATGCAAATAAAAAATCTGATGGCTACTGATGTAGTTGTGGCGTGTGTCATTTCGCGAATGGGGCTTTCACATTGAGGGCTTAGGATTACTTGCAATTGTCAGTATGGTGGTCAAATTGCTAGGAATCCACTGGTCCTTGGCCATTGTCGACGCTCAGGTAAGAAGCTGCGAGGCAAAAGTGCTTGATTGGCTAGGCTAAGCAAATCTGGCCAAGATGAGTGCATTCCTTGCATCCCAGGCACCAATGTTCTCGCATACTGCTGCCGCTGGTTGATGAGCCTCTGCAAGATGTTCGTTTTCGCTCTCCTCCTCCTCATCTGAGGAGGATATGTGACGAGCCACTTGGTCCTCAGGAATCTGCAATCCACGATGCTGTGCCATATTGTGAAGTGCACAGCAAACCACGATGATTCTGGAGACCCTGGCTGCTGAGTACTGCAGTGCTCCACCTGATCTATCCAGGCACCTGAAGCGCATCTTCAGCAAACCGATGGTTTGCTCGATTATGGCTCTGGTGGACATATGGCTGGAGTCGTAGCTCTCCTCAGCTTCGTTGGATGGTCTCCTCAACGGCGTCATTAGCCACGTCTTCAGGGGATAGCCTTCGTCTCCAAGTAGCCATCCGTTAAGTTGGTCTGGTGGATTGAATAGCGGAGGCACACTAGACTGGCACAGTATGAAGGAGTCATGGCAACTGCCAGGGTACTTGGCACAAACATGCAAAATTTTCTTCTTGTGGTCACACACCAGCTGAATGTTAAGGGAGTGGAAGCCCTTGCGGTTGACAAAAATACCTGGATTGCGATGGGGTGCCTTAAAGGCCACATGTGTGCAGTCAACGACGCCCTGCACCCTTGGAAAGCCTGCCAGATTAGCTAATCCAACCACACGCGCCGTAACACTTGCTTGATCCTTGGAGAAATGGATATGATTTTGCGCAACGGCAAAGAGGGCATCGGTTACCTGCATGATGCAAGTGTGTGCGGCCGCCTGGGAGATGCCGCTGATGTCTGCTGCTGATCCCTGGAATGAGCCTGAGGCAAAAAAGTTGAGTGCGGTGGTGACTTTGACGGCCACTGGTAAGGGTTGTCCACCTGGTCCTCTGGCCTGCAGGTCTTGTTGCAGCATTACGCAGATGTCACCCACTACCTCTCGCGAAAGTCGGAACCACCTTTGGCACTGCTGCTCAGACATGTTGTGGTAGCTGACCCTGTGTCTGTAGGCCCTGTTTGGGGGGTATCTCCTGCGCCGACGGGCTTCCATGCCCCTTCTGGCCTGTGCAGCTTTAGGTGGGTGAGCAGCAGCTTGGTGCTGCTGCTGTTGGTCCTGGTTCTGCTGGTGCCGCGGCTGGTCTTCGTCCTCATCTAATGTCCAGAAGGGAAGGAAATAAATGGCTCCCATGCTTTTGGTATATGCCTCAGTTGAGGAAGTGCTCAGTGAAGGTGGCGAGAGGGGTTTCCCAGGAGGTCACACAGGAGATGGGTGTCAGGCTCCAAACTTCCACAGCTGTGGTTATGCCTTCTAAAAGTTCCCCCAGACCTGAGACTACAAAGTCCTGCCACCTGCAAATGATGGCTGATCAAATCTCCTCTTTAATGGTTGAGCTGCAGCTGATAGTCAGCAATCCAATTGTGCTCCCGCCAGGTTTCACCGTCGTGTTTCAGAACAGGCATGTTTCACGTGGGAAAAGGGTTAAAATTGCAAAGGCCTTTCAAAATGGCATTATAGAGGCAATTTAGTGCTTGTTAAGGGCCTTAACGGCCTATCCCGCCTCTTGGAGACGGGACGGAGACGGGACCATTAGACACGAATTAATGAAAATCGCTTGGCGGCGGGATGGAGGCGGGGATGGGCCCGCCTGCCAGTTTTTGCAATTTTAACCCCCCACACGCCTCCAATCCCGCCTCCACGGCCCAATGAAAATCCTGCCCACAATATCTGGTCAGCAAAACTCTTAATTTCTGTCATTAAGTCTCTTTCCAAAGGCCACTCTTGAAATCCTGGTGATTGAAAGCATATGAGGAAAGGAGGCAGAATGTAGAGCAGAAGCCAGCGGCCTGCCCTAAGTTCAGAGTTAGTAGCACACTTTCCCTGTTACACTGTCACACATGGACATATACTCAAGCACATCACCAAGACACACACCATTTGTGCTATTTAAAGGGGTGCTTTCAAACCAGAATTCTAATGTATTAACATTTCAACATCTTTTGTTTGTACAAGAGTCCCCCAAGAACTGGTCAGAGCTTCCAGTGGCACAGAAGAAGATAGCAGCTCACAGCATCCAGCACCACTTACTCCACCTGTTGCAAGTACCGGCAGAGATACACACAAGTGGGCAGCAACATATCATGGTAAGAGTGGAGGAACAGGAACCTGCTGGCTCGAGGACTAGAATGTGTCCTTTCTCAGGTGGAAAAGAGCTGAGATTCAGACTTCATAAAAATTTGCACAATAATTACCCTTCAGTCATTTGGGTCTGCCCAAAGAACCCTGCAAGGTCTGTTGGCATCTAAGAGTTTACCACTTGCATCTGTGCAGCCCTGAATGATGGTTATCAGAAAAAACATACCAAACACATACATTCACCAATTTTAGGGTATTACATTTTATGGCACTTTATATCAACTTTATCCAGGGAGTGTATGTTTAGTGGTGCAAAAAACATGTTAGTAGATAAAAAGGAAAGGAAAGAAAGTAGCTGGCTTTGTGCACAGAGCCATTATTGAACTGGGTGGGTGAAGCACAAGTGAAGATCTCTGAGAGCCTTGTGCGCTACTCTTGCTGCTTGGAAAGATGTTTCAGCAGGTCATTGTCAGTGTCCTACTTTGCCTTTCAATGTGGCTGCCCTTCTTAGTCAGCTGCCCCATAATTAGGCCTCTCTAGCTGGCAAAAGTAATGTAGTGTGCAGCATAAAGCAATGACCTTGGCAGGGCTGCACTGCAATACACCCGCTGATCTGGCCAGACATCAGACGTGCTGCTTAAGGAGGCCCATTATTATGCTTAGTAACAATGTTAGTGGCTGCATAGGTCTGGCGTTCCTGGCTGTTGCAAGAATATCATGAGGCAGGACTGAACACCTTTGTCTTTCACAAGCCTTCCTTACAGTCTGACTTCTACTAAATAAGCTAGGCACAAGAGACTGCCTTAAATTAAAGGAATGCTGACTGTTGCCTTTGAAGCTGGTATTGACCTGCATCATCCTGCATTGTTCACGGAGTACCTCGACATTGATGGAGTGGAACCGCTTTCAGTTCATGAGCACCAAGGCATTGTGTGTAGCAGTCCAGAGGGGCACATAGGTCCCATCAATAATGTCCTCGGCTTTGGGAATCTTGCAAAGCAGAAACATTGTAGTGCCTTCTCATTCTTCTGTTGTTTTTCCAAGGGGAAAGTGATGAAGGTGTTTTCCTTGATGAATAACATATCAGTGACCTGTTTGAAGCATCTGTACATTGTAGATTGACTGATGCTGCATGTCTCCCGAGATAGCTTGGAAGGAGCTGGAAGCATATAAATTCAGTGCTGTGGTCGCTTTCACAGCCATTGCATTGATATTTATGTTGTCAACAGTGTCTGAATGTCAGACTCCAGCAGATGGTCCATCTCTGTGACTGCCTCCCTGGCGAAGGGGAGGCAGCAAAGGGAGTTCTCCTTGGATATTCCTAAGTAAATGTGACTGGGATTGTACAAACAGCTGCGTGGGTGGGTGCTGGGGGTTCTGCCTCTGGTGCAAAGGAACCTGCCTAGCATCTGTCCTTTCATCCTCTTCTTCTGCCTTCAAAAAACTTAAATAAGAGCATTAAACTTAATACACATTTCATGAATTTCGATTACAGTAATGAAATATGCAGCATTTCAGCTTGACGTATTCAGCTACTGAAAGGTCAGAATATGATTTCCCATTTTATAAGAGCAAGCTGAGCGCACAGGAAAATCAGGAAATTGCTACATCAGGTAAATCCTGATAGGAAATGGGGCTTTAATGAAGCTCTTACACATTTTGTCCAAGAATATTTTAGGCTTCCCTAAAACGTTGGCCAGAAGATTGCACGCGGCATGAATCAAGTGAGGATCCAGCACAGAGATCCCTGCTTGATATACCAGTCCTTGCATGCCAATTCCATGCTGGCACCACAGATCTTGCCACCTGAAAACTTTTGTCACCATGAAGCTCCTGTTGCTGGATGCAATTTTGAGCAGGACTAGAATCAGGAGTGCAAAACAACAAACGGCAGAAAGACTGTGGAAAAAAGTTTTTATTAATTGTCTGATTCTTGCACAATTTTCATAAAAGTTTATATGCATCATCTCAATGACTTTTGCGTACAACTATGCACATCTTTGTATCTACAGGAAGGTTATGAGCAACAAGAATAGTAGGAGCTTAGTCCACATATCAAATACATGCGAACAAGGAACACAACTTATCCTTGACCTAAGGCTCAGTGACACTGTACATGGTCAACATCACCCCTTCATCAGGCACCATACCCCACCCTTCAAAACTGCTGTTGTACCCCCACTTCAAAAAGCCCTGAAAAACACTTTAGTTCGCTCTACCATAAACCTCAAATTTTCCTTTCTTCTCTAAGGTCCTTGAACAGGTCATGCCCAATCAAATCCATGCTTATATTTCCCATCACTTTCTGTTCAAATGCCTTCAGTTCCGTTTCCACCTGCCCACAGCGCTGAGCCTGCCCTGGTCAAAGTCATCAATGATATTCATTGCCACTGCAACCACTATGAGTGATCCATTCTTGTTATCCTTGAACTCGCTGCAGAGGTTGACAGTCGATTACTCCATTCTCCTCCACCATCTCTTCTCTGGCCCTTCTCCATAGCACCATTTTTGCTTTGCTCCACTCCTACCCATCCCAACATAGCCAGCATATCTCTTGCAATGGCTTCTCTCTCACCTGTGGGTGCCCCAAGGTTCTCTCCTGGGTCCACTCCTATTCCTTGTCTACATGCTGCCCCTCGATGACATCATTCATGGGGAAGTATCAGTTTTCTCATGTATGCTGATGACACCCAGTTCTACCGCTCTGCTGCCACCCTCAACTCTATGATCGCTACTGTACTATCTGACTGCTTGTCAACTTATACATAAGCTGTAACTTTCTCCTTCTTAGATAGTTAAAACCATTCTGCTTAGCTCCCACCAACTATCCTCTGATTCCATACCCTCCTTGCCTGCATACTTAAAGAAAGAAAGACTTGCATTTATATAGCGCCTTTCATGACCACCGGACGTCCCAAGGCACTTTACAGCCAATTAAGTATTTTTGAAGTGGAGTCACTGTTGTAATGTGGGAAATGTGGCAGCTAATTTGTGCACAAACAGCAATGTGATAATGACCAGATAATCTGTTTTTGTTATGTTGGTTGAGGGATAACTATTGGCCAGGACACCAGGGATAACTTCCCTGCTCTTCTTCAAAATAGTGCCATGGGATCTTTTATATCCACTTGAGAGAGCAGACATGGCTTTGGTTTAACGTCTCATCTGAAAGACAGCACCTCCGACAGTGCAGCACTCCCTCAGCACTGCACTGGAGTGTCTGCCTAGCTTTATGTGCTCACGTCCCTGGAGTGGGACTTGAACCCACAACCTTCTGACTCAGAGGCGAGAGTGCTACCAACTGAGCTACAGCTGACACTGGAGATTGAACCTGATGATATGTAACCTGAGCTGAGCTTCAAATCATATATTGTATCTAACACCAAGTCCACCTATTCCTATCTCTGCTCTCTTACCTTATATCCACTGGAGCCTCATTCACAGTTTCATCACCACCAGGCTTGACTTCTAGAACACTCTCTTTGCTAGCCTTCCTAATCCACTCTAAATAAACTCTTATTAATTTGAAATTCCTGCACCTAATCCCTCACTAAGCCCTTAACCCCATCACTCCTATCCTTGCCAACCTCAATTGGCTGCCTGTTCCCAATACATTGATTTCCAAAATCTTTGACCTTATTTACAAATCCTTTCATGGCAACCTCACCGAGCCCTAAGTGTCTGTGCACACCCTCCACTCTTCTGACTCAGTTCTTCTTTCCATCAATTCTTCCAACTTGCTACCTCTCTCCCCGCCTTAAAACCACCTCATAACATATCTCTTTGACCACGCCTTTGGACATGTTCCCTAGTTCTATTACTGCTCAGCAGCTATGTTTGCTTCGGTAAAGTACTTTGGGATTATGCTAACACCATTATATAAATGCAAATTGTTGTTGAACTTTTGTACTTCAATACTTCTTAAGCAATTTGTTATCCAGGATTCTATATTTTATCTTGTTATATAAAATTGTAGCTGGAATAAAATGGCCAAATCTAAATTGGTTTCTGTGACCTGCTAGCTGAAAAGGGTTGCTATTGTTTTTCTATGTATGACTTTACATCCCTCCATCTGATGTCACTACAATGCTAAATTGCTGAGGAATTTGCTCCTGGTTGTGAAAACTTTGAGTTGCCCAGGAGCACTTTGAAGTAAAGCTAATCAAATTATAGATCCTTTACAAAACAATAGATGGCCTAATTTGTAGTTTCCAATCAGGCACATATGGTCACTTAGGACCAACCAATTTCTATTGCCTAACAAAGATTAGAAGATGCAAAGCTCACCCAGAAGATAGAAATAATTAATAGGGATCACCAGGGATCAATTGTCTGTCCTCCCAGTCCATTGCAGGTGCAACTGTTTTTTGAACAGTTGAAAGATTAAAAATAAACATGCTTCCAATTTCTCATCAGTCCCCCACCATCTGTTTGTAAACAACCAAGCCAGTGTCAGTTGTGGCGATCCCACCAGGGCATCATGTTGCCGTGACTACACAGCTTTGCTTCATAGATATAGAAATGGTTTTAGTCAGGTAACCTAGAGACTGCCCTTATACCATTGAAATCTATCTTCCTTGACAGTTCAGTGACCAGAAGCTGCTCAAATCTGGGGAGAAAGATGACAAGATTTCCAAGTTCCTTAGTTCAGTTCATGCAGTTAAATTGCAGATACAGGCTGTTAGTGGCGTAGGGCTCCAGGAGTGCAAAGGTATGCGTTTGCATAAAATGCACCTCAAAAAGATTTTGGTTTGAAAGCAACAGTTTGTTTCTTTACAATTTTACTTATTAATAAATACAAATTGACATCTTTAGCCTGAGCTAACTGATCTGTGAGGCATTTTTCACCAAATCTGAATCGCACAGTTGATAAGATTTTATTATTTACAGTCCCTATCCCAATAGTAGAAGGGTTCATTGTGGCAACACATTTGCCCATTGCTCCATTACATTTCAGATCTGTTTTTGACTTAAAGTAGCATTAGGGACTTCAGTACAGCTTTACAGGGTTCAGTTCCTTTCATTGCAAATTTAACCCCTAACATTAAGTTAATTTGTGAACTAAACACTTTTGCAGATATTTTGCACGTAAGTCAAGTTTTGGCTCATAGGAAGTATAGACTTCCCTTGGAATTTTGTTTGCCTGTGGTCCTTTTGCAAAGAGCATGAATAAAGGGTATGGGAAGCATCTCAATTTGATAATCTACATCTGGTTTTGGTGCACTTACATTCTTAAGCTACAGGCATTCAAAATGGCCAATTGTATGATTACTGCTTAACCATTCTTACTATAAAAAGGATGCACATCTAATATATCATACATACTAACCTAGATAACTAGCAACACCTGACTAACAGCTTCAGAAAATCTGATATGGCCCCAACAAATCTGATAAGTCAAGAACAGCTCTGAACATAGGATTCATGACACGTGAAGATAAGGAGTTAAATGAAAGTACAGTGGGAGCTGGGCCTTTCCTAATTTAAGCCATAGCTATATTCAACATTCCATTGATTTTATTACAGAGGACAAAACTTAAAGGACACAAAATCACAGTTTTCATCGGTGATGGATTTAGAAGTTACCAAAGTGGAATATGAGTAATGAAGGCTTGACGCATATTTTCTGGGAAAAATAGCCCTCAGAAAATTAGGAGTTTTGACACTTCATTTGGTGCTTTTTTTGGCATTTTGGAGCCTAATTCTGTCTTTCAAATAAAAAATAATTTATCCTGAAAAGGTTACAGATATTTTAAGTATAAAAATAAAAGTAGCTATAGCGACTTCAGTACAGATTTACAGGGTTCAGTTCCTTTCATTGCAAATCTAACCCGACATTATGTTAATTTGTGAACTGAAATCTTTTACAATTCGCACCTACAATAATCCTAACTGGCGGTGCATTCTACATTGTTCAGACAACACTGGTTAACGATTGCATTTATATCTGTCCAACCTCATAGCACCCCACATAGGCAGATGAGATATTAGCAAGATTGAAGATATGCTGACCTAACTATTTCATATGCGTTAGCCTATTTTGTTACTTGGTGTATTTTATAGGCCACCAAATAGTGGGAAGGAGATAGAAGAACAAATTTACAAAGACATTACTGAAAGGTGCAAGAACTTTCAAATAGTGCTAATGGGAGACTTTAACTACTCCAATATTGAATGGGGCAGTGATTGTGTTAAGGGCAGAGAAGGGGAGGAATTTCTAAAGTTTGTTCAGGAGAATTTTCTTGATCAGAATGTTTCCTGCCTAACGAGGAAGGAGGCATTGCTGGATCTAATCCTGGGGAATGAATTGGGTCTCAAGTGGAGAATGTCACAGTCAGGAGGCATCTCAGGAATAGTGTTCATAAGGTTTAGATTAATTATGGAGAAGGACAAGCAGCAATCTAGAATAAAAATACATAACTGGAGGAAGGCTAATTTCAGTGAATTGAGGAGGGATCTGACCCAGGCAAACTGGAGTCAAAGACTGACAGACAGAAATGCAATGGGCAGCCTTTAAAGAGGAGATGGTTTGGGTACAGTCTAGGTGCATTCCCACAAGGGGAAAAGGGAGGGCAACCAAAGCCAGAGCTCATTGAATGACAAAGGAGTTAGAGAGTAGGATGAAGCAAAAAAAGGGGCGTATGACAGATGACAGCTTGATAATACAAGGGAGAATCAAGCTGAATATAAAAACTACAGAGGAGAATTAAAAAAGGAAATAAGAGGGGCTAAGAAACAGTATGAGAATAGATTGGTGGCTAACATAAAATGGAATCCAAAGGTCTTCTATAGGCATATTAACAGTAAAAGGGTTGTCAGAGGAGCGGTGGGCCGATTAGGGACCAAAATGGAGATCTATTGGTGGAGGCAGAAGACATGGCTGAGGTACTAAATGAGTTCTTTGCATCAGTGTTTACCAAGGAAGAGGACTTTGCCAAAGCTATGGTAAATGAGGAGATTGCTGGGATACTGGATGAGATAGAAATAGATAAACAGAAATTACTAGAAAGGTTGGCGGTACTTAAAGTGGATAATTCACCCGGTCCGGATGGGATGCATCCTAGGTTGTTGAGGGAAATAAGGGTAGAAATTGTGGAGGTGCTGGCCACAATCTTCCAGTACTCCTTAGATACAGGGGTGGTGCCAAAAGACTGGAGGATTGCAAATGTTACATCCTTGTTCAAAAAAGGGAAGAATAAACCTGGCAATTACAGGCCAGTCAGTTTAATGTCGGTGGTAGGGAAGCCTTTCGAAACAATAATCCATTAGAAAATTAACAGCCACTTTCACAAGCATGGACTAATAAAGGAGAGCCAGCATGGATTTGTTAAGGGCAAATCGCGTTTGACTAACTTGATTGAGTTTTTTGATGAGGTAACAGAGAGGGTAGATGAGGGCAGTGCAGTTGCTGTTGTGTATATGGACTTTCAAAAGGGGTTTGATAAAGTACCACACATTAGGCTTGTTAGCAAAATTGAAGCCCATGGGATAAAAGGGGCAGTAGCAGCATGGATGCAAAATTGGCTAGGGATAGAAAACAGAGAGTTGTGGTGAGTAGCTGTTCTTCGGCCTGGAGGGAGGTATACAATGGTGTTCCCCAAGGTTCAGTACTAGGACCACTGCTGTTTTTGATATACATTAATGACTTGGACTTGGGAGTACAGGGCACAATATCGAAATTTGCAGATGATACAACAGTTAGAAGTATAGTAAACAGTGAGGAAGCTAGTAATAGACTTCGAGGATGTAGACAAGCTGGTGGAATGGGTGGACACATGGCAGATGAAATTCAATGCAGGAAAGTGTAAAGTGATACATTTTGGTAGGAAGAATGAGGAGAGACAATACATGCTAAATGGTATAATTTTAAAGGGGATGCAAGAAGACAGAGACCTGGGGGAGTTTGTGCACAAATCTTTGAAGGTGGCAGGACAGGTTAACAATGCAGTTAATAAAGCGTATGGGATCCTGGGCTTTAAAAAAGCCAGGAAGTTGTGCTAAACCGATATAAAACACTAGTTCGGCCTCCGCTGGAGTATTGTATCCAATTCTGGGCACCACACTTTAGGAAGGACATGAAAGCTTTGGAGAGGGTACAGAAGAGATTCACAAGAATGGCTCCAGGGATGAGGAATTACAGTTACGTGGATAGACTGGAGAAGCTGGGGTTGTTCTCCGGAGAGCAGAGAAGGCTAAGAGGAGATTTGATAGAGGTGTTTAAAATCATGAAGGGTTTAGAGAGACTAAATAAAGAGAAACTGGTTACAATGGCTGAAAGACCGATAACCAGAGGGCACAGATTTAAAGTGATTGGCAAAAGAACTAGAGATGATCTGAGGAAAAATCTTTTTACGCAACGAGTGGTTAGGATTTGGAATGCACTGCCTGATAGGGTGGTGGCTAGATTCAATAGTAGCCTTCAAAAGGGAATTGAATAAATACTTGAAGGAGAAAAAATTGCAGGGATATGGGGAAAGAGCGGGGGAGTGGGACTAACTGGGTTGCTTTGTGAAAGAGGCGGCGCAGACTCGATGGGCTGAATGGCGTCCTTCCATACTGTACTATTCTATAATTCTATTATTCTTTGATTGGTCATTGCATTGTTATCTCTAAGTCAGAAGGTTGAGGGTTCAAGGCCCACTCTAGAGACTGGAGCATATAATCTACTTCAGTGTAGTACTGACAGAGCACTGCACTGAGAGGTGCTGTCTTTCGAATGAGATGCTTGGATTCCAGCTATCCTCAGAGGTGAATGTAAAAGATCCCGAGACGCTATTTGAAGATGACATGGGGAATTTTAACGCTGTGCTGGTCAATATTTATCCCTCCCAACACCACAAAAGAAAATTGTCATTTGTCTTACTGCTGGTTCTGGGACCTTGCGGTGCGCAAATTGACTACCACATTTAGCTACATTACAACAATGTCTATACTTCAAAAGTATTTTATTGGCTGTGAAGCATTTTGGGCACTATATAAATGCAAGATGTTTCTTTCTTATACTTTTTAAGTAGTTTCAGGAGTGATAAAGAGATCCAATATCTCTGAAGCAAATCCTTAGAACGGAGTTCTCCTGAAACGTTAGCCTTTCTTTTTCTCTTTCAGATGGTGATCAAACTGCTGTTCATTTCAAAATTGTTGTTTTTGAAACATTAAAATATAACAGGATAAATTACTGGTGCCAATAGCAGCAAACAAATTCTTAATATGTTCATATGACATTCATCTCTCCGCTATTTTAATGGAGTTGCTAACCCTTTAAACTAAACTGGCTAACCTTCAAACAGTTTTATCTTGAGCCTATATTGCGTTTTTGGCCCTGTCAGAAAGGTTAGCTTCTTGTACTGGAAACAGAAATCATTTTGCACTGCAACTGTTAAAAAAAAACTGAACAACACAAAATCACGATTTGCAGGAACATGCATGGAGAGCTGAATTTTGAGTACTCCAATGGACCTGTCTATGCCTCCAGTCTGGAGTGTGCAATCTACTATTACCGATTATTAATATCACTCCTCGCATTTTCCTGTAGATGTTGACCACTCGAATACGGAACATTGTATGCTGTGTCCCTGGTAACAAAGGGACTGCCACTGCGAACGTGAAAAGAAACTGAAAATAGCTTTGAAAGTTACACAACAGAAGCAGACACTGCGCTCACAATAACAAACCAACAGTCCACCTCACACATCATGATAGTATGTGATGAGAGCTGGTAATGGAGTGAGGTGGGAATAGTATTTCAAAAATGGGAATTTGGCTAAAGTGAGAATTTAAAGCAGAGGTGGAAGGAGGAGTAGGGTAGTTTAATTGAAATTAGAAATAGATGAAGAATACAAATGTAAAACTTGTATAACTTAACTAATGTTTATTGGAAGAATGGCAGCACAGGAAGGAACAGTGATACATGCTTCCTGCAGGAAGTTTCAAGTAGCAAACATCAACTCAGACAAACACAACTGCAGGTAGTGCCTCCAAATGAAATTACTTGAGCTCAAGATCTTAGACCTTGTTGGAGTTAGTCAATTCAACACATCAGGGATGGACAGAGATTTATGCACCAAGTGTTTCAGAGGGTAGTAACTCCAATGAGAGACAGTGAGCTGGTAGTAGTAGAGGAAAGAGTGGTGACTATCCACAGGTCAGGGAAAGCGAGGAGGAGCAGGCTATAGCAGGAACATCCAGAGAAAATTATCCTCTCCAACAACTTTGAAACACTTTCTTCCTGTGGGAAAGATGAGGACTCTGGGCAGGACCATCCAATGGATTACAACGGGCACCAAAAAAATGAGACATTGCAAGAAGGAAAGATTAGCAATTAGGAATACAACATTAATAGGTGACTTGGTAGTTAGAGGGGTGCTATTTTTGCAGTGCAGACTGATAGTCCCAGTTGCTTTGTTACCTCCCAGGTGCCAGGGAAGGAACATTTTTGAAAGACTGGAAAATATTTTGGAAGAGGGGTGGGTGGGAGGGAGAGCAGTCAGTCATCATGGTCCATCTGGGAGACAAAGTTAGCAGAATGGAAGTCATTCCAAAAGGATTTAGGAGGTTAGGAAGCATGTCTAGCAGCAGGAATGTCAGGGTGATAATCTTCAGATTACCCCCAGCCATGTGCTAGAACAGGGAATGATAGGAAGATTAGAGAGCTCCACGTTTCCCTACATTACAACAGTGACTACACTTCAAAAAAACTTCATTGCTGTAAAGCACTTTGGGACAACCTGAGGTTGTGAAATGTGCCATATAAATTAGACAGATTCATACAAAATGTGCTGTTCACATCCACTTTTCTGATGTCCGTTCAGTAGCCGATTTGGACAGGTCTAGGGAATACACAAAGAGCACAAAATTGCATACAAGTGAAATTTAAAGGAATTGAGACAATTAAAAGGGGAACGTCACAACAGAGGGACAAATATTCTGAAAGCCTTTCGAAAGCCTCCACCGATTAACAGCTTTTGCCAAGCTGAAAGGGTAAGGGACTCAGATGAAAGAGACAAAAATTATTTGAAAGGGAACTGAAGGTGCATGCATGAGTCTGTAAGCAAGTGATAGAGCAGTTCGGCACTGGATACCCGTTTCATGGATGCTGAAGTAGAGGTAGTACTGTGGCTTTAAGGTTTGTAGTCACAAAGATGGTGGTCTTCTATGCCACTGAACAACACCATCTCCTTTGGTCAGCATCGCAGGATGCCAGAATGTTGGTGGCCACAGTTGACCGTTACAGTCACTGCATGAGCCAGCCCTATGTTGCATGGTAGCTGATGGCATAGCATCGCATCTGCCTCTCTGCCGACGTGAAGCCCGAGAAGACAGGTCCTGATGGTCACTGCCCAGTAGATGTGCTAACCTGCAGTAGTGGTTGGTGACATCTTTGTGCTGATTCATGCCCATCCGGGTATGCCTTCTTTACAAAGTGGCCACTGAAACATGACACATTTTGACTAGGTAGCTGCCTCAAAGTCATCCAACAGAGTGGTTGGTCAGGCATTCACACACCTTAGCAATCTCATCAAGTCTGCTGACCCAGCTTCCTTTAGGAACAGCAGAATCACCATCAAAATGTGTCCAAAGCACGGTCTGGTTATCTCTGTCTGCAGATGTGGGTGTGTGGAACAGATGGATGGGCACAAAGCATTTCTAGTGCAGCCTGACATCCCTCTATAGGCTCTACTCTTCTTTCAAACATGACTTTGAATTTAAGTTTGTCTACACCAGAACAGTGGGCCACAATTTTGGAGTTTTTGTGCTTAATACTCTCTGGGACAAAAGCATCATTGGTCACTCCTGTAAGAACTCAAATCCCCTACAATCCAGGGTGCATCTTTTAATACCCAATATCTAGTTAAATGATAACATTCTCCTTGGAGAAGAGAATTGACAGAGATGTTTAAAATCATGAAGGGTTTAGATAGAGTTTCCAATGACTGAAGGGTCAATAACCAGAGGGCACAGATTTAAGGTGATTGGCAAAAGCACCAAATCAAATCAAATCAAATCAAATCAACTTTTATTGTCATTGTTAGTGCACAAGTGCAGTACAACGAAATGTAGGCTTGCGGCTCCCGAGAGTGTACAATTTGGATTAGGACACTTAAACATTTCAACATACATATGACCATAATAAAGTGCATTGGCAGATGTGCAGGCTTTAGTGTTTATTTGTGGAGTTCAGTAGGATGACAGCCCTGGGAAAGAAGCTGTTCCTAAATCTGGTCCTAAACCAGAGGCGACATGAGGGAAACTTTCCGGTTAGGATTTGGAATGCACTGCCTGATAGGGTGGTGGATACAGATACAATAGTAGCCTTCAAAAGGGAATTGGATAAAGACTTAAAGGAGAAAAAATTGCAGGGATATGGGGAAAGAGCGGGGGAGTGGGACTAACTGGATTGCTCTTTGAAAGGGCCGGAGCAGACTCGATGGGCTGAATGGCCGCCCTCTGTGCTGTCCTATTCTATGTTTCTATGATAACATGACCCAGAGATCATAATAGTGAACCCTTGCTCCATATACCAGCTATTGAAATATCGCACATGCCGCCCTGTATATTCTTCTCTGTCAAAGGTGGACTAAAAAGCACTCTATCGAAACAACCACAGCTTCAACCCAACAACTTGTTTATTTTACATAAAATACACGAATGAACAGTGCACAGGATTCACAATAAGAACAATCAATTTTCTTACACTCCTTAGTTATCAAAAACAATGGCCCAGAACTTGGTGTCGGGGGTTTGCCGCGCGTGCAAGCCCCCGATGTGCACTTACCCAGCGCGCCGACATCTGAAACCTGGCCCGCAGTGGATTTCCTGTCAGTGGCCCGGTTCTGATGTCGGCGCGCTGTGCTAACCTGACCCAGCGGCGTAGTTAGTGCAATGTGCCGGCTGGGATCAGGTGAGCACTGTTCAGCCAATCAGGGGAGGGGAAACTTCATTCATAAGTTTGAGAGCAAGAACTGTCAAACTCATGAAAAGTACTGCACCCCAAAACACTACTTAAACTTTAAATAAAATTTTAAAAAACATCCCAATCATTAAATTAAGTATAAATAAGTTTAAAAAAATAATTTAAACAATAATTTTTTTTTTGAAAAAAATAAATTTTTAATAAAAAGGGTCTAAAACTAAACTTACCTTATTGTAGGTTCTTTAAAATAATAAACCTGTGGGAAAAAAAATCTAAATTGCACTAAAATACCACTTACCTGTAAAAATAAATACTTACGTGTGCTTTTTACAAGCGTAAAGACCGGAGGCCTTTACACATGCGCAAATCCCCCAAAACAGAGGAAATCCAAGCCGCACGCGCTGCCCCCTACAGTGCACGCGCTAGCCTCTGCACCTCTTGGGTTAGAGGAGAGGAAATGCCGGTTTTCAGCGCATGCACTGTGCATGCTGAAAACCGGCATTTCCTCCGGCCAGACGCGTGAGTACCCCTTCCGTACTCACGCGTTTGGGGAGGAATTACTGCCCCAATAAAGATGCTACTTACTAACACTTTGAACATTAGCCTACATTCTCCAGCTAAGCTACTGAAGCTAGCTGGCCTGAAGATAATAGATAGCATCTTACTGATGTTGTGAGCCCACAGCTCACCCATGCCTGCAAGAGAAAGAGGAACAGGCAGATTTCTCTGGCCCCTGCTTTAAGTCCATGAAATGAGGGGGCCCAGCCCATCAACATGCCAATCAAAGTCACTACCCATTGGTATCTGAGCATGAGTCTCGCAAATGTCTACTTTAACTAAATGTCTAGCTGTGCCAATGAAATGGAACAACAATCAGCCCCTTAAATGTTGCTAAGTGTGCTCTACTCACAATAGTAAAATTGTACACAATGATTTCCCCTTACTTTTGAATAAGTAATTAACACTTCAAATCATCAAAATAACCAGCACAGGCTGCTGGCTTAAGGTTGAGGGAAACATATGCTGAATTCATCATTATAGAAATATTATAAGTTAAAAAAGCCAATGCAGGCAACATAGGCAAAACCCAAATTTGTCACAGGTGTGTAGGACTGACACGCCCCCAAATGAATACTTAAATGAAATGCCCGCATACACTTTGTGAGGTAAACACTTTTCCATCGCTCGCAAATCGCAAAAGTGGCAGATTTCGAGTGGAAAAGTGACCACTTTCGACTGCCTAAATACTGTCTGAAAATCATCTAGCATTCATAGGAAATTGAAGGTTCAAATAACACCTGTCAATGCATTTACATTGTGGCGTGATGTAATTAAATCTTCACACAGGGAAACCTTCTATTCTCGTTCCCAACTGGACTGATTGATTGATAGTGACAAGCTCCAAATTCAGTGAAGAAAAGTGACTTCTCTTGTGAAATGCTAACAAAGTGACACATGGGGTGAAATGAGAACAAGGTGTTACATGGGATGAAGCTTTAAATTGTTACTGTTTGGCATACGGTATAGAGTTGTACCAATAGCTGCAATTAGAAGAATTTTACAAACTAATCCAAATTGGCCCAATACAGGTCAGTTCAGGTATTCAGTAGAGACTTATCCCTCGGAATCAGCATTATGAAGACCTTTAATTTCTAAAGATACAATAAAAATTGTAAAACACTTTTAATTTAAAAAAAACTGCAGTTGTATTCCTTTACTAAGTCTGCATGATGAAAATTAGCCTGTAACCATATACAATGAAAATGCATCACAGGATATTCCCTCTCCCCCTCTTACACTAGTTAACTGTCAAACTGTCACCTTGTGAATCTCACCTTGGACAATCTAGGAACACGGAGCCTTCCTCGTTGGTAGGACAGACATGATGATATGTAGCTTGAGGTTATCTTATGAAAGAAAAACTTCCATATAAAACAGGCAATGCTAGGCAGTCTTTTAGAAATCATTTCCTTTGGCCTATTCTGTCTCCTATCTGCAGTGCCACCCTCTTTCTTCTCCACTCCAGCTCAGTAGCTTCCCTCCAGATACCTTCTACTCTCAGAGACACTTCTTCCTTCCTAATCACACACCTCAGTTTTCCTGTAAATATTTATATACCTAGTCACCGACAGTCTTTTGCTGAAGGAATGCACAAATACTGCTTTCCAAACTTTTCCTTAAGCTACTCGAGAGCTGTTTGTTAGGATACATTTGAGATTATGCATATTGACACAATTTCCCTCCCTATTCATACGACATTAACAGACAGCAGTGTACCTGACTTTAGTGATAGGGAACAGATAGTTTTGGGGATACATGAACTTTCCCATGATACTTATTTTAACAGCAGTTTGTGTTTACTTGTTGGCTCCCTATTGGAGTAGAGTGAACCTGATATTATTGCTCATTAAAATGTGCTATTTATTTCATTCCAATAACCCCTTCTCGAAAGGATATTCCTGTTAAAAATTAAAAAGTGTTTGGACAAATCAATGCATGATGACCAGACCGCAATAGCAGTTTCCAAGCCATTATTTTTCTTCCTTTTCTAATCCATTAATTTTGTATGTTCACTAGCTAATGTCAAGTTTAATCACATGCCCACCACTGGTGATGTTGTTAGTGACCTACTACATATACCACCACAAAAGGCTGCCTTCATTGAGAGGTATGTGCTGTGGCACAGCAGCCCCACTTGCTTTGTACCAGCAATGAAAAATGCCACATCAAAACAAAACTGTTTACATCACAAGCCCATTAAAAAATAATTGGGTAATTTTAGTACCAACATATACTTGGAAAACCTCAAAGCAGTTAGACTATTTAAATGTGTTGTGTTAATAGGAATTGTTCCTCAGCACATACTGACGCACACCAAATCATTTTAGTGAAAAACCTCCATTACCATAAAGTTCACTACAAATTACTTTGATTTTTGAAGGAGTTTTTTTTTTCCCCAAAGTAAAGAAGTAAAAGTATCTTATTTTCCATGAGCTCCTTTGCTCCCATAGCAGGCCTTGTGAGGTAAATTTTCATCTTCAAGGGTGATAATCTGGTGGAGTGGAATGGGGTGAAAATCAGGTGGCTTTGACTAACGGGTCGACAATCCTCTCCACCAGATTACCGCCCATGTGATGGAGGTGGAAACTTACCCTAATGTCTCTTAAACTGGCTGCCACTCCATGTTTAGTCAACAGGAACTTCTGCGCGAAGGGACTGATACGGACAGTTTTTGTCTTAGCCTTTATGTGGAGCTTTCTGCTCCATTTCTTTTTCTGTATAATGGCCCCATGTTGACAGGAATCCCTCAATAAGGACAGGCGACTTGACTAAGCTTGGGATTTGAACCCACATTATTGGGAGTTCAGTATTCTATTACTAAAGTTATAGGCCTGGAGATTCCACGAGGTTGCGTTGGTTTTTTTCAATGCAATTTGCCCAAAATCAGGCAAACCAGCACAAAAGATCGAAGAATTACAAGCACAAATTACACCCAGCGCAAATCGAGTTACCACCAACTTTTGCTCTGGCATTAAAAAAAAAAAATCGAATTAATCACCATGGCGAGTTTACGCTAATTGTGCCCGTTTGCAGGTCTTCAAAGATGCTCCTAAAATTAAGCTGCTTTTTTTTTTTTTTTTTAGGTGCAAGGACACTAATAGGCACATTTAAAAAGCTTTTAAATATTAAAAAATATTTAATTTACTAAGAACTAACTAGTGTTCAACATTGAAACTAATGAATGGTTCTGTATAGTTTTGTAAAGTCATTTTCAGTAATTTAAAATCAGGTTACTCACAGGTGGTGGGCTAGACACTTATGCTTATTTTGTGAGATAAACCCATTTTCAGCTGTATTAATAAAACTGCACCAGGTTAACACTTTTATATGCATATAAAGGAATATTGTTTAATGCAAAATGTTTTTTCTTAAATTATGTTTTAAAACGCTGGTTCGTGAAAGATTTTATGTTTGGAGATATGCAAATGAGTTTGAGCCAAATCTTGAGCAAAAGAAAATCACTTCTGAAAACGAGCGCAATTTTGAGCACAATCTGGGCCCGGGGTGCCGATTGCGCCCAAAGTGGAAACTCAACCCAAACGTTTAGTATGTTATATCTCTCATTAGAAAGTTGTTATTAAAACCGATTATGCAAATAGAAACTTTAAAAAAGATAATGGCCCGTATTTTCCGATCCCTACGGGTGTGTACGAGCTGTGTACACACCCGTAAGGACCTCACAAGTGCATGCGCTGAAAACCAGCACTTCCGATCTGTCAAGAATCCTCTTGACAGATCGGACGCCTGCTCGGGAGAAGGGCCTCTGCGGGTGGAGAGTTCCGCTTTCTGCAGAACCTCCGCCCGCTGAAATCCCTTAAAAATCTTATGCCTGCTTTTACCAGCATAAGAGTTTAAATAAGTAAAAAAATAATTATTTTCACTCGTTTATAATGTAATAAAAATACTTTTAATAAAAGTAAGTTGATTTTTAGCCCCGTAAAAAATTACATTTTTTTCCCAAAAAATTACATTTTTGTTTAAAATATTTAGTTTAATGTAATTTTAACTAATTTTAAAAACGTGATAAAAAAATGTATTTAATGTTTTAGTGTCTTTTTTCAGTGATCCCCATTCATACTTTTGACAGTTCTATCTGTCAAAAGTATGAAGGAGGATTCCCTTCTCCCATTGGCTCGCCTGGCCCCCGTGATCCCAGGGATGCTTTGCCTGCGCCCCTTGGATACCTGGGCCTTTGCGCGCGTGCACCAGGAGAGGCCCAGGATCACACGCAGGATGCCTCCTATCGGAAATTACGGGCCAGAAATGTAAGTAATCAATTATCCAGAATATTAGCAGACAAGTCATAAATGAGTGCGTGTGTTTAATCACCAGTGTTGTTGCATGGAGACCCTTGAACACGAATACAGATCTGCTTGTGGAAAAATAACTACAGCTGATACCAAGAAGGATCTGCTGCCTTCCATCAGCACCATTAAGGGCAAACCACCCGTGTGGTTTGTCTTTCTCATATACTGTGAATTTACTGGAGCAATCCTCTCGACACCTGCTTATTGTGCCAAGGTTGCACAGCTGCCCTTCCTAATCAGTTCTTTTTGTCTTCTTCAATCAAATCTTCCTAGTCACAAATTAGCTACTTTTTCTTTCGAAAAATCCAATTAAAGATGTTTTTTTTCAAATGGAAATTTCCTCCGAGTCCCCCGAGGAAGCCTGCCTTGTTTTCATCTTGTTTTTTAATACCTGCTCATGGTATTGCACTCTGTGATAGCATCGATTGGCTTGTGCTCCATTCATTTGAATTACAAGTTCGACATATTTATCATCTTTTGCTCCAACAAACTATTTTTGAGCGAACGTAGTAATTTATCTACTTATTGGTGCTATCTTCCACTTTCTTTTATATCATTTAGTGTCTTGACATTTTTTCTGAATGACAATATTCTGCTGAATTTGAATGGAAACAGTCCAACTCTGGATTATTTCTACATTCAGCCCTTTGAGACAATGGATAAACTGTAAATACTCTTTCTGGACTTTCTTGTCTATAGCAGTCACTGAAGTGGAATTTATTTAATCCATTCCCTTTTTTTGTTACCATATTCTTCCCTTCCTACCTCATAGCTTTGATAATTGGGAGACTGGGTCAATGCCAGGAGAGAGAGACACTGTAATTTGCAACTTTCCCATCCTTTCTGTATTTGTCTTGCTAGTTTGTTCCAACATTGTACTGAAGGGATAATTACAGTCCTAGCCCTTTTGGGCTATCCCAGATCAGGCGTATTCCCCAGACGTTCACCCTCTACTTAAGTTAGAGATAGCCGAATTCCAGAAGACGCTTAAATGGGTCTAAAGGTTCAGGCTATCTCTCCCTAAAGGAAAGGAATGACTAAAGATGTTACCGTCCTCCGGATAGTACTTTTAATAAGTTGAACTAGACTGTAACCATCCGGATATTATGAGGGTCCGGAATGCCCCCCAGAATTCTGCAACTCCTTACAAAAGAGTGTACAGAATTGTGGGTTCACGAGTTTATACAGAATTACTCTGAGACAATTCCAAAAATATATCGTTTTATTTAGGAGCCGACATTCAGTTAACATCTGTTGAATCAGTCGCAAAATTAACAATTCAAAATACAATTAGCTTACATTTCTTATTTCTCAGAGATCCTTATTCTCAAATCTTTACTTTGTTACATTTCTTACTTATTTCTAAATCCAGAACATCCACCAAAATCAATCACTTTGACTTCCCGAGACTCACAGTTAAAGACTTACAGAGATGCCTCTGAAGAGTTGAGAAATGCTTTGCCCGTTCAGCGAGTTCTGATTTTCTGCTGAAAAGGTCTCATTTTTATACCATTTTGGCAGTGGTTTCTTCTTTGATGTTCTCTGCTGATGTTAGCTAATTGTCTTTATTGATACCTCTTTCGAATGCTTTCTATCTTACTATCAATTCAACTATTGCATGCATAATTATTTCTCTACCTTTAGGTGTTCCAAAAACCATCATAAAAACAATGACAGCAATGGTTTCTGTTTGATGTCATTCTTACAAAATGCTTTCCATTTAATTCTTAATATTGGCTTTACTGGTTTTTTGCAGACATTGTGACTCTCCTTACTGCTCCAAGTTCAATACAAACACAATGCAATTGCTTGGTGCATCTATTGGTCATATTTTCAAAGCCTTCTTGTTGGTATATTTACAATATGTAAATCAAAACCACTGTGTGTTTACTTGTTTTCTAGCTATCTCAATTGGTTGCATATTTAATCTTATGGTTCCTGTCTCCGAAGTTTAACATAAAACTATTTGACCAGCAGGTGTTTCTTTACTTGATGTCATGTTTTCAAAGGCACTTGCCTCTTTTAATGTTTATATTTCTATTTCACGTGTTAGCTCTTAACACTTTAAACTGGGTCTTCTCATTGCGTTACCTCCAAACTCTAGACCTTTTGGAAGCACCAATGGTTTGCTTCAATCTTTCATTGTTTTAGTATATTTAACTAATTCCCATTTCAAAGCTTGTTTACAACTTTGTTATCAACTGATCTTTATCTCAGAAACCTGTATTTCTGTTTGCAGCCTATGTCTCCAAGACTTTACATTTTTAAACTCAGTATATCATGTATTAATATTAGAAATCTGTTCATGGTATCGTGTATTTCTCTGAATCATGGCTATTCCTTCACAGTACCCTGCACCTAATGACTTGGGTTGAAACTGTTACATGGGAGTCCAGGGTGTGGGCAAGTGTGAAATGCACTCGCTGGTCTAAGTTTGAGGCCCAGGGTATTCTAACTCCCAATTCGCAGCTGCATGTTACCGGTCAGCCGTCCAGCTAAAAGGTGACAGATGGAATTCAATGTCAGTAAGTCTAAGGAAATGCATTTTGGTGAAATAAAGAACAGCAATAATTACACTTTGAATAGCAGTAGGTGTGATGCTGTAGAAGAGCAGAGGGACTTGGAGGTACAGGTTCACAGAACATTAAAGACAGCGAGACAGGTTGATATGGCTGTAATGGAATTCTAGAGGTATACAATATAAATGCCAAGAGGTAATGATGAGGCTACATAAAATCCTAGTAAGACCTCAGTTAGAGTACTGTGTGCAGTACCGGGCTCCAGGCAATAGGAAGGATAGTGAGGCTTTAGAGAGGTACAATGCAGATTCAAAAGGATGGTGCCTGGTGCGAGGAAATACAAATACAAAGAAAGACTGGAAAGATTTCATTAGAATAACACAGATTGTGGGGCAATATAATAGAACGAGGTAGAGAGAAGCAGTTTCTAGTAGTTGCGGGGTCAAGGATGAGAGGCTATAAATATAAGATTAAGTGCAAGAGGTTTAGGATGAGTCCAGGAGAAACTTGTTCACACAGGGTTGTGAGGCTGTGGAATTCACTTCTAGAGTTATTGGCAATTGGAAACAATGTCAACATTCAAGATTAGATTGGGTACGTGGATGAAGGAAAAGGGGTTGAAGGGATATTGGAGCAGACTGGGTAAATGTGATTAGAATTATTTGCCCACATGGAGCGTAAACTGTGACATGGTCTGATTGGGCCGAATGGCCTGTTTCCGTGTTGTAACTTCTATGTATTTCTATGTATGCAAAGTACATTGCTCAGATGTGTCAAAAATGTAGTTACCAACTGATTCAGACCAAACAGCAATCCATATAAAAACCTCGGGACGACACAATTTACAAAATAAGCAAAGTACAGAATGAAGAAAGCTGATTCAGTCATTCAAGCCTTCACCTTCCAACAAGGCACATTTAATATCAATTATGGATTTTCCATAAATTATTTAATCTTCTGAGCAAAGTGAAGAAACAGATTTCTGTGAATTTTTGTCCTTACCCCAAACTAATCGAGTGAAAACTCCAGGATATCAATGTAATACTGCAAAATAAAGCCGCTTAATGATTTCTATCTGGCCTCGACGAGCCAAGTGTACATGGTCTCCTTTAGACAGATTGAAGAAGTACATGTGAGAGGCACAGATATTCAATTCCGGTCACAACCTGAATTATCCTGGGAATTATCTACCCTGGGAATTATTGTTACACAATCATGCGAGTAGATATAATCCAGTGCGAGTCAACTTCCATAACAGTAAGATGTTCAGATCATATGAGGAGCACTGAACATGAGAAGGTGTCTAGGGCAGACTTTTATTTGTAACAGTATGCAAGAGAAATGTAAATCTTATGATGGATTTTGAAATGGAAAGTGTTTTAGCTAATTGCTGAAATAATCTGAAGAGGATGGCAGAAGACTAGGTGGTGCAGATGGTTCATATACTACCCTGGGACAGGGGTTCAAATCCAGCACAGACTGCTGGAATTAGAGTCTCAAATCAGTTCTGAACAGGCACAAGTTACAGGAGAAAAGTGCCCATTAATTGACATCATCTTTCACAGGCCATAAGGATGGCTGCTATGGAAATCAGAAAAGTTTTCACTACTTCAAGTTGTGACTGCTCTTCTGAGTTTTGGGTAACGCACATTGGTGGGGAGGAGGAGAGGGAGCACGACCCTACATCTGGCCATACTGTATAATCTGGAAGTGCTTGGTGTAGACACTGGATACCAAAAGTGGAAAGGTTTTTCTGTCCTAGTACTGACATTTCTCAGCTTGGTAATAGAATTCACACAAAACAAGAGAGAAGAATGGCAGGAGATGGAAGACATCATGTTATTACTGAAATTGGCAATGGGATTAATTAGATGGAGGGAATCAATTACTTGGTATTATTTGACTTGATGGTCAGAAACACATAGATCCCCACTGAAAGAATATAAGGTTTGAGAAAGCAAATAAGAAAGCAATCCAAATGTAGTGAAAATAGAAAACACACACAAGGATTTATAAAAAAAACAGAAAATATGCAGATGCACATTGGAAAGTTTACTCAAAATTGTTAAATATTGCAAAAATGTGAAATTAGGAATGCAAATCAGTAAGAATTTGTTACAAATGAGGTAAATTAATTGTTATAATAATTATTGATATACTAGGCATTAAAAGCCTTATAACTCAAATCACTATGTTAAAAATTTATATACAGTAATGACCATTTGAATGCCCCAAAAAAGGAAAGAAAATATTTTTAAAATAACTACAGCAGCTGTGTTTATTTTCTCCACATTAAAAATTTCTCTGCACAAATGTAATATATAACAAGAATGTGTGAAATATATTGTAGCAATTTAAAAATGATTAATGTAGATTCAAATCAATATATGCTATGATAGGCAGACAGGAAAGTGGGCAGACAAAGTAACAAGTGATTAAATTTAAGTAAGCAAACTTTCCACTTTTATTGTTAGAACCTAAATGAATTTGAATTTAATGGTGCAGCAATCAAATCTGGTTCCTTATTTACTAATTTCAGAAAAGAACTCCAAAACTATTAGGAAATAAGTTATGCAATTCAGTGAAAATCTGATTGGGGCTGAAATGACCTATTGTCATAATTTTTATTCGAGTGATGTTTCAAATTATTGAGGTGAAAATAGCATTACTGGACATGGGAAACTAGAATAAAACAGATGACATAAAGTTGGCATAATATACAATGTAAAGTTTCTGTAACATCATCAACTGTAGGCAGACATTATACTTTATATGTAATAACTGTTTTCATTTTTTAACACAACTATGCAGTTGCCTCTAACCCACCCTCCTGATGCTGCTGTGTCCCAATGCTTTGGTGGATGTCACCAGATAATGTACCATAAACATAGTCTCCACTCACTGGAACTTTAAAATGTTTTAAATAGCAGCCTAGATATCTCTAAGCATATGGGAACAGCTAAAATTCATGAAAGTTGAGTTATAAAGTGACCTGTTAAGTATTGGCTTCCAAAGTTACCTGGAGCCGAAGGAAGAAAATCCCAGCTTCCAGTGTAGGTCTATGTCTCCAAGTTTCACTCATGAACTAGACTGGTTGGTTAATTATCATCATTGCACTGGAGTACTACAGACATGCCTGACTCAGATATCAGATTACTGTATGCCACGGAAAGTTGACTCGGTAGGTAGGAAAGTAAATTGTGAAGAGGACATAATGAGGCTACAAAGGGATATAGATAGGTTAAGTGAGTGGGCAAAGATCTGGCAAATGGAGTATAATGTGCGAAAATGTGAAATTGTCCATTTTGGCAGGAAGAATAAAAAAGCATATTATCGAAATGGTGAGAGATTGCAGAGCTCTGAGATGCAGAGGGATTTGGGTGTCCTAGTGCATGAATCACCAAAGGTTAGTACGCAGGTAGAGCAAGTAATTAGGAAAGCTAATAGAATGTTATTGTTTATTGCGAGGGGAATTGAATACAAAAGTAGGGAGGTTATGCTTCAGTTATACAGGGCATTGGTGAAACCACATCTGGAGTACTGCGTACAGTATTGGTCTCCTTATTTAAGGAAGGATGTAAATGCGTTGGAAGCAGTTCAGAGAAGGTTTACTAGACTAATACCTGGAATGGGCGGGTTGACTTATGAGGAAAGGTTGGACAGGCTAGGCTTGTATCCGCTGGCGTTTACAAGAGTAAGAGGTGATTTGATTGAAACATAAGATCCTGAGGGGTCTTGATGGGGTGGATGTGGAGAGGATGTTTCCTCTTGTGGGAGAATCTAGAACTAGGGATCACTGTTTAAAAATAAGGGGTTGCCCATTTAAGACAGAGATGAGGAGAAATTTTTTCTCAGAGGGTCGTGAGTCTTTGGAACTCACTTTCTCAGAGGGTGGTGGAAGCAGAGTCTTTGAATATTTTTAAGGCAGAGGTAGATAGATCCTTGATAAGCAAGGGGGTGAAAGGTTATCAGGGGTAGGCAGGAATGTGGAGTAATCAGATCAGTCATGATCTTATTGAATGGCGGAGCAGGCTCAAGGGGCAGGAGTGGCCTACTCCTACTTCGCATGTTGGTTCCAATCTCCCAGTGTCAGATATGCCCTCTGGGAGCCAATTCAGTCCCAAAGAATCCCCGCTTACCCCCCATTGCTCCTGGAGGGGTAGCCCCCAGTTAGTTCATAGATAACTGACAAGTATGAGTTTTAGCCCTTGTTCAAAAGACAGCAGATAAATGTCTCAAATCCACCCTTCTTAGTGGGTACAATTGCTTGAACAGTGAAATGCCATTTTATTAACAGGTAGCTTTACTTCTTTGGTATCTAGGTTATAACTGATTAGTTCACTATGTATCAGTACTGTCTATACTAGTACATTTATTCATCAACCTGCTAGCATAACATTGGATAAAAGGCAATTTTCTGAAGTATATAAGCTATTTTTCTTCAGTTTCCAATATATTTGTCATGGGTACATGCTAATGAGGGCCTCATATAAAGCTTCCTGGAGTGAAGTACCACAGTAGTAATTACCTCTTTAGGTTGGCTTGAAGAACTTTGAAGAATAGCATTTACATTGGCTGACTATTATCTATTGTTAACAAATAATGAAGTAATAACTGAACAATATTTGAAATTAACATTTGTAAAGGCAAGAATTGGAGAATTAATCATCTTCTTCTTCTTAGGCAGTCCCTCGGAACCGAGGATGACTTGCTTCCACATTAAAAATGAGTTCTCAGGTTACTGATGAGTACAATGCAGGACCTACAGTCTCTGTCACAGGTGGGGTAGACGGTGGTTGAAGGGGCGGGTGGGTGGGGTACTTGGGTTGACGTGCGCTCCTTGCGCTGCTTGCACATGGCTTCCGCTTGCTCCCGGCGAAGAGACTCGAGGTATTCGGCACTTTCCCGGATGCTTCTCCTCCACTTTGTGCGGTCTTGGGCCAGGGACTCCCAGGTGTCGGTGGGGATGTTGCACTTTTTCTAAGGAGGCTTTGAGGGTGTCCTTGAAGCATTTCCTCTGCCCACCTGGGGCTCTCTTGCCGTGTCGGAGCTCCGAGTAGAGCGCTTGTTTTGGGAGTCTCGTATCGGGCATGCAGACGATGTGACCTGTCCATCGGAGCTGATCGAGCGTGGTCAAAGCTTCGTTGCTGGGGATGTTGGCCTGAGCGAGAACACCGACGTTGGTGCGCCTATCCTGCCAATGGATTTGCAGGATCTTGCGGAGGCAGTGTTGGTGGTACCTCTCCAGTGCTTTGAGGTGCCTGCTGTACATGGTCCATGTTTCTGAGGCATACAGGAGGGCGGGTATTGCTACTGCTCTGTAGACCATGAGCTTGGTGCCGGGTTTGAGGTTCTGGTTTTCAAACACTCTCTTCCTCAGGTGACCGAAGGCTGCATGGCACACTGAAGGCAGTGTTGGACTTTGTCATCAACATCTGCCTTTGTAGATAGTAGGCTCCCGAGGTATGGAAAGTGGTCTACGTTGCCCAAGGCCTTGTCATGGATTTTGATAATCGGGAGGCAGTACTGTGTGGCGGGGGCAGGTTGGTAGCGGACCTTTGTCTTACGGATGTTTAGTGTAAGTCCCATGATCTCGTACGCTCGGTGAAGGTGTTAACGATGGTTTGGAGTTCAACCTCCGAGTGTGCGCGGACGCAAGCGTCGTCTGCATACTGTAATTCGATGACAGAAGAAGGGATGGCCTTGGATCTGGACTGGAGGCGACGGTGGTTGAACAGTTTCCTGTTTGTTCTGTAAATTAGCTCCACTCCAGCGGGGAGCTTACTGAGGGTGAAATGGAGCATTGCCGCAAGGAAGATCGAGAAGAGCATTGGTGCGATGACATAGCCTTGCTTGACACCGGTCGGTATATGAATTGGGTCTGTGGTGGAACCATTGGTCAGGATCACGGCTTGCATGTCGTCGTGAAGCAGGCGGAGGATGGTGTCAAACTTTTGAGGGTAGCCGAATTTGAGGAGGACACTCCATAATCCCTCATGGTTGACAGTGTCAAAGGCCTTTGAGAGGTGAAAGAAGGCCATGTACAGCGGTTGGTGCTGTTCCCTGCATTTCTCTTGTAATTAGCACGCGGTGAAGATCATGTCCATTGTGCCCCTTAGTGGGCGGAATCCACATTGCGACTCTGGGAGGAGCTCTTCAGCCACTGGGAGAAGGCGATTGAGGAGGATTCTTGCGATGACTTTCCCTGCAGGGAAACTCCTCTGTAATTGCCGCAATCAGACTTGTCACCTTTCTTGAAGATGGTCACAATTACGGCATCTCTGAGATCCCCTGGCATGTTCTCCTCCTTCCAAATAAGAGAAATGAGTCCATGAATTCACACCAGTAGTGCTTCTCCAACATGCTTTAGTGCCTTGGCATCGCCGACCTAAGTGAGACCCGGCGGGCAGGGGAAGGCCAGCTCAACGAGCAAGGCGGTGGCTACACCTTCCTTTGGAAAGGCAAACCTGAAGAACGCTGCCTCCATGGTGTAGACTTCGCCATAAAAAATGAACTAGTTGGGCGTCTCAGAGACTCTCCTAGTGGTATAAACGAGCGCCTCATGACTCTTCGGCTCACCCTAGCTCGGAACCAGTGTGCTACGGTCATCAGTGCGTACGCCCCAACACTAGAAGCCACAGCCTCGAACAATCCCTGTCCCGAGTCCCAACGGGCGACAAGCTGATCCTCCTTGGCAACTTTAATGCCAGAGTTGCAAAAGACACAGACCTCTGGGGAGGTGTGATCGGCAGAGATGAGGTAGGGAAAGCCAACTCCAACGGTACCCACCTCCTGATGAAATGCTTAGAACATGGCCTTGTCATAACCAACACCTTGTTCCGGCAGAGAGACAAGTGCAAGGCTTCATGGCAGCACCCTCGCTCCAAGCACTGGCATCTGCTGGACTACGTCATCGTCCCGAGCGAGGGACTGCAAGGACATCCGCATCACCCGCGCCATGACATGAGCTGACGACTGCTGGACAGACCACCGCCTAATCCGCTCTGTCATCTCCATCAATGTAGCCCCAAAACAACGGCAGCAACGGAAACAATGCTGCAGGAAAATCAACGCTGGAGCACTCAAAGATCCTGCTAAGAAAGCCCTATTCAGTCTGCGCCTCACAAACAACCTGACGACTGCCAGTGATGCAGAGACACAGAGGGCTGGATTTTCATTCAGGGGGCGTGATGGAGGCGGGACTACAACTTTTGGGGTTGTTGTCCCGCCTCCATCGAGATGTGGCCAATCCACGCGATTTTAACTTGATTGACCGTGTTGAGCCCGCTCAGTGGGCTCAGCAGGCCAATTAAGGGCCACCCGGCAACAGGTGATGTCACAGACTGAAATTTCATCTGTCAAGAGGTTTTGACAGATGAAATATCAGTGTTTGAAAGCTCTTTGAAGCTGTCAAACACTGACAGTCTTACTTCTAACATGAGTCCTTCTCCACAGACTCAGTTGGAAATCTCTCCTGCACAGAAAGCTGAAGGCTGTCACTTTTGACAGTTCGCAGCCATTCTGCTTTCTTTGCCGGAGATGAGGGACTCCCGAGACCTAAAGGAAGGAAGGCTGTAAAGGTAAGAAAAGGTAATTTAAACTTCTTTAAACACTTTAGACACACCAAATACACTTACCTTTGCACTCATGCACACATCACTCACCTGAACACCGACATCTTGAACCCTCCAAGTCCTTCAACCTGACGGCCCGCCTCCTCTAACTTGGCGTGGTTTGGAGCCATCGGGAATCCCACACTTCAACCTTAAAAATAGGGATTAGGCTAAAAACTGCCTGTTAACTACCTGTTAACAGGCAGTTAACTGGCACTAATCCCCTTCCCGCCTCGGGGTGGAGGGTCCCAGTGCGGGGCGGGTACCCGCTTCCTTTGAAACTGGCATGGAGGCGGGTTGGGGGCGGGATGGTGTCGGGACCCCCGATTTGGGGATTTCAACCCCCCACGCCTCCAATCCCGCCTCCACGGCCCAATGAAAATCCTGGCCAGAATGTGCACAGCGCCTGGTCTGCACTCAAGGCCTCCATAATCAGCACCTGTGAAGAGACGCTCGGTCACTCGACCAGGAAACACCAAGACTGGCTCGACGAGCGCGCCCAGGAGATCCAGGAGCTAATAAGCTGCAAGCGCAAGGCATTCCTGATCTGGAAACAGCAACACAACTCGAGAGCAAGAAAGCAGTGAATTAATCAGGTGTTTAATGCTCCAGTTATACTGTCCTAAAGTGCACAATAAGAACAGGCAGTCACAGTCTTCCTGTTTCCATCACTGTTAGCTGAAATAAAGGAGCAGTTAGTTCCATACACGCATGGAGGGCTGCTTACTGACACCTGGTGAAATTCCTAATCCTAAAAAACACCTGAAAGGATTTCAGGCCCTCTTCAATTCTTAGAAATTGTAAGATGATGCCAAGGGCTGAGATTTTTTTTGAAATGTAAATATCAAAAGACTCACTGTGAAAATGCTTGTCCGACATCGTTGTGGTTGAGTCACAATTTCCTCCAGCTCAACATCGGAAGATTAACTATATTGGGGCAGATTTTGCTGCAGCGAGACATCTAACAGCATCTGCCGTTAGTTAAACTTGGCCCTGCACTCTTCAACAACTTATATTTATATAGCACCTTTAATGTAATAAAACATCCCAAGTTGCTTCACAGGAGGATTATTATCAAAATAAAATTGGATGCCAAGCTATATAAGATGATAGGGCAGCTGACAAAAAGCTTGGTCAAAGAGGTAGGTTTTAAAAAGAGTCTTAAAGGAAGAAAGAGAAGTGGAGAGCCGGAGAGATTTTAGGGAGGGAATTCCAGAGTTTAGGACCTAGGCAGCTGGAGGCACAACCGCCAATGGTGGAGCATTTAAAATCAGGGATGTTCAAAACCCCAGAATAAGTGGAGCACAGAGGTCTCGGGGGATTATAGGGCTGGAGGACATTACAGAGATAAGGAGGGGCGAGGCCATGGAGGGATTTGAAAACAAGGATGAGAATTTTTAAACGAGGCAGTGCTTAATTGGGAGCTAATGTAGAGGTCAACAAGCACAGGGGAGATGGATGAGCGGAACTTGGGGTGAGTTAGCACATGGGCAGCAGAATTTTGGATGACCTCAAGTTTATGGAGGGTAGAACTAGGGAGGCCAGCCAGGAGTGCATTGGAATAGTAAAGTCTAGAGGTGATAAAGGCATGGATGAGGGTTTCAGCAGCAGATAAGTTGAGGTAAGGGTGGAGACTGGCGATATTACGAAGGTGAAAATGAGCAGTCTTAGTGATAGAACAGATGAGGTAGGAAGCTCAATGTCATCAAATATGACACCAAGGTTGCGAACAGACTTGGTCAGTCTTAGACAGTTGCTGGGGAGAGAGATTGAATCAGCGGAAAGGGAATGGAGTTTGTGGCGTGAACCGAAGACAATGACTTCAGTCTTCCTGATATTTAATTGGAGGAAATTTCGGACAAACAGTCTGGTGGCATAGAGATGGTGGAGGGTCCTAGAGAGGTGGAGGAGAGGTAGAGCTGGGTATCATCAGCGTACATGTGAAAACTCGCGTGTTGCTGGATGATGTCACCAAGGGGTAGCATATAGATGAGAAATAGAAGGGGGCCAAGGTTAGATCCTTGGGGGACACCAGAAGTGACAGTGCGGGATCAGGAAGAGAAGCCATTGCAAGTGATTTCTATGGTTACGGTTGGAAAAATCGGAATTAAGCCAGCCAAGTGCAGTCCCATCCAGCTTGACGACGGTATAACTTCAGCTCAAAACATTTTTGCCCACTGAGTTGCTGAAAGCACGAGCTGATAATGTCGCAGCGAGGGAAACAGGGCATCTGTGTAAGGATTACGGGGGCTTCTTTTAAACTGGTTTAAAGCAATTTTCCTGGTCTTGCAGCCTTTGCCTGCACATCAGACCAATTCCAATAAAACCAATTTTAAAACAGCGGTTTCTAATCGCTACCCCTCCTTTAGTTCTGAGTGGAGGAACTTATAATTAATGATATTAAAACGGAACACGTGGTTTGGATGAGAGAAAAAAATCAAGCTTTATTAACTAAAAGAAACTACAATCACAATACCAAACTATCCCACACGAACACAGTAAAATTGTAAAACTATATATCAAGGGGGTACACACGGCAAAAATGAGGGATACAATGGCTACAATGTATTTAAACAATCTTAGCAATTCCCTTAAATCACCATCCCCCCTTAACTCCTGCTAGGTTGCCTTGTGTGGAGTCAGAAACTCTGCTGACATGTGGTCCAGCGAAGAGAGAGAGAGAGAGAGAGAGAGAGAGCTCACCTATCGTCCCAGGAAGACAAGAGCCAAGAGTCAAGAGAGCGAGCTGGCTGCTCAGCCCTTTTTTTATACCTGGTGAGCCCCTCACATCCTGCCTTGCAAGGGCTGTGTGCAAAATTAACCCCAAAGCTGTGATAGGCTAACTCAAAGTGGTTAGATTGAGTTAATGTGGTTTTCAGAGCTCCCTTTGCTGAAACAAAAGGGAGATACATCTGCTCTATTGTCCAGTACTGGGTGATTTAAAATCCTTTCAAATGTTAACGCTTCCCATTTAAGATACAAAAAGTCACTTCTGCAGTTTAGATGTCCTTTGGATCCACTCGACATACAAACAAATGCTAATAGCATTCAATTGCTTTGTAAACAAAGCATTGTCCTTTGTCTTCATTGAACCTTACTTCCAGACACAGAAAGCTGCATTCCAAACCTCTTTTGTCATTCGGCCATGTGGTGTGACAGCCATTTTATCCCTGGAAATTTAAAAAGCACATCGCTCAGGGATCCTTTAATCAAAAAAATGAATCTTCAGAACTGTAGATTATTGCGAATTCTTACATCTGGGACCTGAGCGAACAGTGCAATCAACAGGGTATCTCCTTAACCAATCAAATTGAAGGACTGAGAAATAAACAACGGAAGGACTGAGAAGGAAGTGTAAATTAGAGTGGGTGAATTCAACATCAAATCAGGTGCAGAAAGAGAAATAAAGAGAGGGAAAGAAAGATTGGATTAAGAGAGAGAGAGGCAGAAAATAAAAGTAAAAAAAATGTATCATTTGACATTTTAAAAATCTTCAACAATTAATACCTGAAGGAATGAGACGCCTCACTTTTAATAGTTAATTTTCAGCGCCAAAGGTTGATTGGCAGTAATTAACAATTATCACATCATTAATAGGTACTACTAATGACAAGACGTAACTTTCCGTGGCGGGTTTAGTTCGTATCTAACGTGCAAATACACCAACTTCACGTCATTCAATGCATTTCAAGGGTGAGGCAGACAGTGAAATGCCATTTTTGCAAAGCTAACGGTGGAGCAGTGCAACTCGGACAGCAACTTTTGGATATTGGCCTTTAACTGCACATCTGCTCCTCATCTGAAGTACCATTTACCGATAAATAACGGCGAGTGGCATTAGCCTCACAGTTATTTATACTGCAAAATTCTGCCCAAGGTCACAGGAGTTCTCAAGGTCCCAGGGGGACTAGAGGCAGTGGGGCTGCTGTTGCACGAGTACGAGCTTTTCCAATCAGAGGGCGAGTTAAACCTGACTGTAAAACAGAGGCTGGAATTTTGTGACTGGAATTGTAAAGAGGTGGTGGGAACTGTTGCTTGAACTGCCCAAAATAGTCGGTGCACTTAATATAGATTAAGTGGCATCTTTGTAAATGACGCCTATAGCAATGGCAAATATTGCCAATTCTTGGCGGCTGTCCGGGATAAGCGGGGACCGTGTAAGCGGTGGGGACTGCATATGAATGCAAGTTATTGTTGTTGTAAATACACTGCCATACAGATCATAAATGTGCCAAAGCTGCACTGTTGCAGGTACAATTGGCTTCAGTTATTCTGGACTAGAGAGGCAAAAATCATTTAGGGTTTCAGTTTCTGATCAATACGCTTGTGTGAACATCAACTGACGCCAGGATTAGGATCTGGTGTGATGTCGCAGACAGATGAAAAGCCTGGCAGCATTCATGAGGAACAGCCAAAGGGCTGTGGATGTCCACGGAATCGAACCTAGCTCAAATCACAACCTTAAGCAGAGGAGGCGAGAAAAATAAACATTCTAATTGACTGTAGTAGTGCACATTGCTGAGGATACTGAAACAAAAACAACTTGTATTTATATAGTGCCTTTAACATAGTAAAACGTCTCAAGGCGCTTCACAGGAGCAATAATCAAACAACATTTGACACCGAGCCATATAGGAGATATTAAGACAGGTGACCAAAAGCTTGGTCAAAGAGGTTGGTTTTAAGGAGCATCTTAAAAAGGAGGAGAGGTAGAGAGTTTTAGGGAGGGAATTCCAGAGCTTCGGGTCGAGGCAGCTGAAAGCTCGACCACCAATGGTGGAGAGAAGAAATTTGGGGATGCACAAGGGACCTTAACTGGAAGAGCAGAGATCTTGGAGGGTTGTAGGCAATGTTCTGCTTAAGCTGCACGGCTGCACAGTGCTCCAGGGGGAACGCGCAGCTGGTGAGCTGGCTTCTAATTTGAAAAAAAAACGCATATGCCTGTTATTTTGAATGAGCCGCGCAGCCTGTTAAAGGGGCCGCATGGCCCCCAAAAAATTACAGGGAACATTGGTTGTAGTGCTGGAGGAGTGTAAGAAACATTCAATCCTAAAGAAAGCTGCAAGTTATAAGGTGTTTAATGATTCCGTAGGAAATGGATCTGCTGATCCACTGACTGATCACCCAGAAAGAATTCCAATCACATCAGATAAGAACAGAGAGGCCTTAGGTTAACACAAGTACAAGCAGGCCTCAGAAACAGACATTGCAAGACTGATAAAGGAGACAGCAGGGAACCAGCCAGCTGAATAAGCAAAACATTCTTAACCATAATAAAACATTTAACACTAAAGATAAGAAATAACTGAACTCCAGCTCAGGAAATAAGATGGTCAGGGGGTACCTTTGCGCTGGTAATAAAAGTCATGAGGTGGATGAAAAATGATGGACATCTGTGATTCCAGCCCACCGAAATAAGATATAGAAATGGGCAAGAGAGAGAAACTAACTGTTAGAGGAAGGGTCAGAGTGGATGAAATGTTAGCTTCAGCTTAACACTCTGATTAGGCTCGACCTCTGAGGTGAATCCCATGCTGGCTGACAGCCTAACACCTCCAACAGCTCGAGGAGCGACCCAACAGAAGTGACTGTTGTTGCAGACAAAGATATCCATCAACATTCATTGACGTCCGTCTGGTCATTTCGTTCCATCTGTTCCGTCGCGGGGCAGTAGATGGCTCTCATCTGTCATGGGTTGTATATCTACTACATCTATTTCAATTGCACGTAGTATCTCATTATGCTTAAGCTGTAGCGCTCTAATAAAAAGCCTTACAACTCCTAAGACCCTTTGGGTAATGTGTGTGTGACCTGTGAGCCAAATCTTACAAGAGGTTATAGAGATAGGGAGCGGCGAGGCCATGGAGGGATTTGAAAACATGGATGAGAATTTTAAAATCGAGGTGTTGCCGGACCGGGAGCCAGTGTAGGTCAGTGAGCACAGGGGTGATGGGTGAACGGGACTTGGTGCGAGTCAGGCTATGGGCAGCAGAAATAGCTCTCCCTCCATCATGCTCTGCAGCAATTCCACATTGGCAGTGTTATGCTGCGGGCCTCGAGTTGGAGTTACGTGAAAGGCTCCTGCACTCAAACACAAGCACTTTCATCAGCTCTTTTTATATCGTTTTTCATACCATCCTGCATAACCGCATGGGGCAACTTGAGCTGAAAGACATTGGTCATCACAGCCAGGCTAAGGCACACCTATAGTAAGTAGTATATTAATTCTGCCAACCATTAGCTTTTTAAAGTGGCAGTCAGCATTTCAACCCCATTTGTCAGCATGTCAGTGTTTTAAAAGGAAAATCAGTTGTTTGATTGGATTAAAGAAAGACTTGAATTTATATAGCGCCTTTCACGACCACCAGACGTCTCAAAGCACTTTACAGCCAATGAAGTACTTTTGAAGTGTAGTCACTGTTGTAATGTGGGAAACGTGGCAGCCAAAATTGCGCACAGCAAGCTCCCATAAACAGCAATGTGATACTGACCAGATCATCTGTTTTTGTTATGTTGATTGAGGGATAAATATTGGCCAGCACACCGGGGACAACTCCCCTGCTCTTCTTCGAAATAGTGCACATGGGATCTTTTACGTCCACCTGAGTGAGCAGACGGGGCCTCAGTTTAACGCCTCATCCGAGGTTGTCAGTATCAACCACTCAGATCATTTGTAAAATGGGACTGAAGTCAGTCACAAAGTTCAGTCACAACCAATCAGATCGGTTGAATAGTGAGACGGGAAGCAATCAGACAATACTTACACCCATGGTTTGCTGAGGCAGAAAAATGTTACAAGTATTGGCTTCTGAGAGTCACAATTACATGTGTTTATTTAGTGTTTGTCCCCAAAGAAGTTATATGTGGCAAATGAGATGCAGCTCCTTAAAATGTTTTTATTTTGCTCAAAGGAACTTTGAGGCATGCCTAACTATTGTCATGTGAAGATTATTTTTGAACGTGCTGGTACCTCCCAAATCTGCGCCCATCTTTCCCATGTTCAAATCTCCCCAATCAGGTTTCCGACCCTGCCACATCACTGAAATGGCCCTAATCAAACTCACCTCTGTGACGGTGGTGCACTATCCCTATGGTGCGTCTTTCTTGATCTTTCAGCAGCACTTGACACAGTCACTGTAACATCCTCCTCCAATGCCTCTCCTCCATGGTTTAGCTCAGTGGGAGTGCCCTTGGTCATTTTCACTCGTAGCTAGAGTTTCCAATCGTAGCTAGACCATCTTGGTTTCTCTTCCTGCCCTTGTACCATCACCTCTGGAGTCCCCTAAGGTCACTCTTCGCCCCCATCCACATGTTGCCCCATAGCGGCAGCATCCAAATGTATGGGGTCAGTTTCCACATGTACACCGCCGACACCCAGCTCTACCCCACCACCACCACCTCTGTATTGTCAGATTTCTTGTCCAACATCTCGTTCTGAACAAGCCACAATTTCCTCCAGTTAAACACTGGCTAGAGCAAAGCTATTGGGCTGGATTTTGTCAATGGGGATGTGATGGAGGCGGGACTCCCACTTTTTGGGTTGTAGTCCCGCCTCCATCGGCTTGTGGCCAACCCACGCTATCTTCCCTTGATTGACCTTGTTAAGCCCGCCCAGCGGGCTCAGCAGGCCAATTAAGGGACACCTGGTTACTGGTGACATCAGCGATTGACATTCCATCTGTCAAGAGCTTTTGACAGATGAAAAATCAGCGTTTGACAGCTCTGTGAAGCTGTCAAACACTGACAATCTGTCTTCTAACTCGAGTCCTTCTACTTAGACTCAGTTAGAGAGCTCTCCAGATCAGAAAGCAGAGGCTGCAGCTTTTGACAGTTCAGCGGCCATTCTGCTTTCTGTGTCGGTGAACTGAAGGACTCCCGAGAACTGAAGGAAGGAAGCCTGCAGGAGAAAGTAAAGGTAAATACAACTTATTAAAACACTTTACACTTACCTCACACACTTACCTCTGCACACATGCACCCATCACTCACCTGCACAACGGACATCTCGACCCCTCCAACCCCTTCAGACCAACGGTCCGCCTCGCTAACTTGTCGTGGTTCGGAGCCGTCGGGAAGCCCACACTTCAGGGCTAAAAACAGGCAGTTAATTGGCACTAATCCCCTTCCCGCCTCGGGGAGGCGGCTCCCAGCACAGGTCGGATACCCACCTCCTGGGACATTGGCACGGAGGCGGGTTGGGGGCGGGATGGGTTCCTGCCCCCCGATTCTGCATTTTTCCCACCACTCCCGCCTCCAAAGGGCTTGGAAATTCGAGCCCATTGTCTTCGGTCCCCACCACAAACTCCGTAACCTTGCCCCACTGAATCAGATTGTTCACAAGCTCGACCTCCTATTTGACCCCAAGCTGAGCCTCCAATCCCCAATGCCTCAAATTTAAATTTCTTATCCTAGTGTTTAAATCCCTTCAATGCCTCACCCCGCCACATCTGTAACCTCCTCCAGCCCTACAGCTCTCCAAGAACGCTGCGCTCCTCCAACTCTGGTCTCTTATACATCTCCTACTTCCTTCGCCCCACCATTGCTGGCCAGGCCTTCAGCTATCTAGGCCCTACACTTTGGAATTGCCTCCCTAAACCCATCTGCTTCCCCTCCTCCCTCTCCTCCTGTAAGACCCTCCTCAAAACTCACCTCTTTGACCAAGCTTTTAGTCACCTCTCCTAATATCAACTTTTAATAGGGAGTGACAGGCAAGTGTCCTAGTCGAACTCAGCTACACGAGTCATAGACCTATATTCAGAGTTGTTTTTGAGCCATTTTTTGTTTGGGCGCTGTGTCAATTTTTTTTGAATCTGGTCAACTTTTGCTAGCTTACTGGTTTGGCACATATTGTATATTCCTAGCTATAGACGCCCCATACTCATACTGCTTTATAAACAACCATAAAATAAAAGTCAGCATGCATTTATGAGTGTGTCAAATTACAGTAATCCATTTTAAATTGATAAGACAACCTTTCTTATTAATGGCATTTGGAAAATCTGAAATCACTATTTGTATGGACAGTCTACATCTCCAAATGTACAAAAAAAAGTGTGTGATGATATCAGCATCTCAACATGGATTACACCTACTGTCAGATCATTTTAGCAATGATAAAGAGGGCATTGTCCTTAGAGAATGTATTAATTAATCAACATGGTTGCAAGAAGCTATTACCAGTCAATTACAGCCCACTGTTAGCAATAAAGAGAGTCAATTAGGAGTCACATAAAGTAATTGCATTTGTTCCAACTGGATGAGTTTTTTTATTTAAATTGTAATTAACTTGGGGTAGGATTTTGCAGTTTACGATCAGCAGTCAAGCTCAGACAAGGGAAGAATGGCCATGCTTTGCACAGAATAGGAAAATAAAGGTTGATTTACCCAAGAGTAATGGCGTTGATGTGTGAGGTGTAAGAACTTGGCAAGTGTCAGGTTCATTACTAAGTAAGTTGCCATTCCCAGTCCACATTCATTAAAATACATCTCCACTTCTGGTTGGGCATGTTTTCAATGGATCTAGTGCCCTTCCACGTACAAACCATCTGAAAAATTAAGTGAAGCAAATTTATTTTCTGTGGGGAATCTATGACAGTAAAGTAGATTTACTCAAGAGAAATGTCACTGATGTGTCTGGAGTGTGGACTTGGCAGGCCTATGTCACAGGATTGAACGTTTCAAGTCTACAGCTATTAAAGTAAATTATTCCAGTCCCAAATGCCTTTATTGTTTAATTGTTCCCATTTGCACACACAATTACATTGTGAAGAGTAAATATATATATGTCTTTTGATTTGCAGAATGTATTGTGACACTGCATTGAATTAAGGCTAGGTAAAGTTAGACCAGTACAATCTGGCTACCCAAGTTTGAGAACATGATTGTTTACTACACTTCCAACTTTCGTGAAACCAATGAGGAGTATAGTAACAGACTTCAGGAGGACATAGACAAACATGGTCAGACACATGGCAGATGAAATTTAACAGAGAAGTGTGAAGTGATACATTTTGGTAGGAAGGAGGCAATATGAACTAAATGCGACAATTTTAAAGGGGGTGCATGGTACACAAATCTTTGAAGGTGGCCGGACAAGTTGAGAAGGCTGTTAAAAAAGCATATGGGATCCTAGGCTTTATTAATAGAGGAATAGAATACAAAAGCAAGGAAATTATGGTCAACCTTTATAAAACACTGGTTAGGCCCCAGCTGGAGTAGTGTGTTCAATTCTGGGCACCACACTTTAGGATGGATGTCAAGGCCTTTGAGAGGGTGCAGAAGAAATTTACTAGAATGGTACCAGGGATGAGGGACTTCAGTTATGTGGAGAGACTGGAGAAGCTGGGATTGTTCTCCTTAGAGCATAGAAAGTTAAGAGGAGATTTGATAGAGGTGTTCAAAATCATGAATGGCTTTGACAGAGTAAATAAGGAGAAACTGTTTCCAGTGGTCGAAGGATCGGTAACCAGAAGACACAGATTTAAGGTGATTGGCAAAAGAACCAGAGGTGACATGAGGAAATATTTTTTTACGCAGCGAGTTGCTGTGATCTGGAATGCACTGCCTGAGGTGGTGTTGGAAGCAGATTCAATAGTAACTTTCATGAGAGAATTAGATAAATACTTGAAAGGAAAATATTTACAGGGCTATGGGGAAAGAACAGGCGGGTGGGATTAATTGGATAGCTCTAACAAAGAGCCGGCACAGGCACGATGGGCTGTATCATTCTATGATTCTATGAATAATTAGATTGATTCCTGGGATGAGAGGGCTGTTCTATAAGGAGAGATCGAGTAGAATGGGCCTATATTCCCTGGAGTTTAGAAGAATGGGAGGTGATCGCATTGAAACTTGACAGGGTAGATGCGGAGAGGCTGTTTCCCCTGGCTGGAGAGTCTAGAACTAGGGGTCATAGTCTCAGGATAAGGGGTCGACCATTTAGGACTGAGATGAGAAATTTCTTCACTCGGGTGTGAATCTTTGGAATTCTCAGAGGGCTGTGGATGCTCAGTCGATGAGTATATTCAAGACAGATCGATAGATTTTTGGGCACTAAGGAAATCAAGAGATATGGGGATAGGGCATGAAAGTCAAGTTGATGTAGAAGTTCAGCCATGATCTTACTGAATGGCGGAGCAGGCTCGATGAGCCGTATGGCCTACTCCTGCTCTTATTTCTTATGTTCTTATTAACATTATATTATGCCTTCTCAACAGGGTAGTTACACATGGAAATAAGGGTACATTTACACTTCAACGTAGCATTGGTCCAAAGCAGATGCATTATCGTAGTGCAAATGCATCGAAAAACTCTTGTCTATATACTGCCTAGAGGTCTTAATTTCCATTTTTCAGCATTAAAGATTTTTGAAGTTCATTGGCGTGATCTTGCCAACCCTGGGGAGGCAGGACTGCCGGAAAAATGGCAGAATCTGGGGGCGGGTGCCCATCCCGCACCCAACCCACTCCGTGCCATCTTCCCAGGAGCCGGGTAGCTGACCCGCACCGGGTTCCGTCTCCTCGAGGCGGGAAGGGGATTACAGCCACTTAACTGCCTGTTAACAGGTAGTTAACAAGCAGTTAAGAGGATTATCCACATTTTTCCAACAGAGGCACAGCTTCCCGACATCGGGAAATCTCGCCAGGGTCACTGAGGCGAGCAGTGGGTCTGCAGGGGTCGGAGGGGTGCAAAAGTGCGCTGTGAAGGTAAGTGATGGATGCAAGTGTGGAGAGGTGAGTATGTGAGGTGAGTGAAAAGTGATACAAAATGTTTACTTAATTTGTTTCTGCCTGCAGGCTTCAACAGTTGGGGATGCAGAGTCTTGCATCTCACCAGCAGAGATGACAGATGGCTGCTGCATTCTCCGATGCAACAACCATCTAATTTCTGCTAAAGAGGTTTGATGAGTCTTGAATACAAGGACTCATCAAACAACATAGAATGTCAATGTTTGACAGCTTCACCGAGCTGTCAAACGATGACAATTCATCTGTTAAAAATCTTTGACAGATGAAACGTCATACGCTGATGTTCTCTGTAACTGGCGTCCCCTTAATTGGCCTGCGAAGCCCGCTGGGTGGGCATAACAAGGCCAATCAAGGGAAAATAGCGTGAGTTGGCCACAAGTTGATGGAGGCGGGACAACGACCCGACAAGCAGCAGTCCCGCCTCCAACGTGCCCCCATTGGCAAAATTGCCCCCCCCCCATGTCTTTTTATTCAGCTAGTTAGCATTTTGACTTTTCTAGGAAACAAATAGGGCTGGAGAGTACAAGACATAGAAATAAAAAGAATCCGACATAGGTAAAGCCCCAGACCGAACTTTGACCATAGATGTGGCATAAATGCATGTCAAGGACCATTAGATGCATTATGAAAGCTTATGATATCTCATTTAGGGTTTAGCTTTTGCTTACAGAAGCCACTCAAACCCTGTCAAGATTTTAATTTATAGTGAGAGAGCTCTGTGATCATTTCTAAATCATATATTGCTCTCTTTTATTAGATACTAGCTGGAGTGCCTGGCGGTGCCGAGGCTTTTTCGAGGGCATGTTGTTGTTGGAAGAGAGAGAGAGAGCGACTGGGGGGGGGCGAGAGAGAGCGACGGGGGGGGGGGGGGAAGAGGAGGGGGGGGAAGAGGAGGGGGGGAGGGGGAGGGGGGAAGGGGGAAGAAGAGGGGGGGAGAAGAAGAGGGGGGGAAGAGGGGGGGAAGAGGAGGAGGGGAGGGGGAAGAGGAGGGGGGGAAGGGGAGGGGGGAGGGGGGGAAGAGGAGGGGGAGGGGGGGGAAGAAGAGGGGGGAGGGGGGGAAGAGGAGGGGGGAGGGGAGGGGGAAGAAGAGGGAGGGGAAGAAGAGGGGGAAGAAGAGGGGGGGAAGAGGGGGGGAAGAGGGGGGGGAGAAGAGGGGGGGAAGAGGGGGGGAGAAGAGGGGGGAGAAGAGGGGGGAGAAGAGGGGGAAGAAGAGGGGGAAGAAGAGGGGGAAGAAGAGGGGGAAGAAGAGGGGGAAGAAGAGGGGGGGAAGAAGAGGGGGGAAGAAGAGGGAGGGGAAGAAGAGGGAGGGGAAGAAGGGGGAGGGGAAGAAGGGGGAGGGGAAGAAGGGGGGGAAGGGGAGGGGAGGGGGGGAGAAGGGGAGGGGGGGAAGGGGAGGGGAGGGGGGAAGGGGAGGGGGAGGAAGGGGAGGGGGAGGAAGGGGAGGGGAGAGGGGAGGAAGGGGAGGGGGGAAGGGGAGGGGAGGGGGGGGAAGGTGGAGAGCCCCTGAGCCCCCTGATCTCCGCCCCCCCCATCACCCGAGCCCCGCCCCCCCTGAATCTCCTGAGCCCCGCCCCCCCAGGATCTCCGGAGCCCCCCCCCCCCCCCCAATCTCCCGAGGCTCGCCCCCCCCCCCCCGCAGGCTCGCACCCCCCCGCCCCCCAACCAAGCACCGAACTCCGGAGGCCCGATCTCCCGAGCACCGGCCCCCCGCCCTCCCGAGCTGGCTTCAAGTCCGCCGATTGCGGCTGTGAGAGATGGCCGGCGGGCCCGGTTGCCGGGGTAACCCTTCCCGCTCTCCAAGCCCTGCCCGAGATCCGCACTCCCGAGAGCCCCGCCCCCCCGCCCGAGCCGAGCGGGGAACAGAGAGAGACGCCGCGTCTCAGCTGCTCCTGCTGCGCACTCACCCTGACCCTCGTGGCTGACGCCGTTGCCCCGGTTAACGTGACACCCGGGGGGGGGGGGGTGCCCGAGCCGAGCGGGGAACAGAGAGAGACGCCGCGTCTCAGCTGCTCCTGCTGCGCGCGCACCCTGACCCGCGTGACCCTCGTGGCTGACGCCGTTGCCCTGGGTAAGGTGACACCCGGGGGGGCGGGAGGTGAGGAGCTTTGCAGAAGCCGTGGGACAATTACCTAGCTCGGGCCTGGCTGGGCAAGAAAGGCCATGGCTTTGAGGCCTAACAAAAACGGGGAAAGGTAGGAAAAAGAATCTTCAGGTTAGAGAAAATATTTACAAATGAATGAAGTTTTTTTTAAAACAATTTAATAAAAGCAATTTTATTTTGCTGGAAATGTATATTTGAAAAGAAAGACGCAGAAAGCAGGAAAAAGAATGGAAGCAAGATGGCGGCTACTCTTCTCGATTCAGAACGATAAGGCCCGCCCACACACGCACCGACCGATTGGTCGACCGTCAGGTCACCAAAGCGTAGGATTGGTCAATCGTCCCGTCACTCGACCGTAGGAGGGCCCGGCTGCACGCGCCAGGAACCTGGCGTACAATTGGTCGACCTCGAGGTCACTCTGTCGCTAATGAGCGGATAATGAGATGCTAATGAGCGGAATTTTGAAGGTTCTTCGGATACCACGGGCGCAATTTTTGTCCGGCCGAAACGTAAATACGCTTACCATCGTTTTGGAATGGTGAGCTTTCTTTCAACGTAACGCACGCGTAGGTGCGCTCTGTAACTTTCGAGCACATAGCCGGACAGACGCACACCCGAGGACAGACAGAAGGACAGACAGACAGACAGACAGACAGAACCGCTTTATATATATAGATTTAAGTTCAGCATAAGAATATATATGAAATATTAAAAGTACCACAAAATTAATTTTGAAGGGTTTCTATGGTAACCAGTTGAACCAGTGGATTTCAAATGTACCAAAAGACTCCTTACTTTTCATAACTGCAAATAATATATTATTGACTAGCTGAAGTGCCCGGCGGTGCCGAGGGTCTTTTGAGGGCATGTTGTTGTTGGAAGAGAGAGAGAGCGACTGGGGGGAAGAGAGAGAGCGACTGGGGGGGAAGAGAGGAGAGCGACTGGGGGGAAGAGAAGAGCGCGACTGGGGGGAAGAGAGCGACTGAGGGGAAGAGAGAGAGCGACTGGGGGAAGAGAGAGAGCGACTGGGGGGGAAGAGAGAGAGCGACTGGGGGGAAGAGAGAGAGCGACTGGGGGGGAAGAGAGAGAGCGACTGGGGGGGAAGAGAGAGAGCGACTGGGGGGGAAGAGAGAGAGCGACTGGGGGGGAAGAGAGAGCGACTGGGGGGAAAGAGAGAGCGACTGTGGGGAAGAGAGAGAGTGACTGGGGGGAAGCGAGCGAGCGACTGGGGGGAAGAGAGCGACTGGGGGGGAAGAGAGAGAGCGACTGGGGGGGAAGAGAGAGAGCGACTGGGGGGGAAGAGAGAGAGCGACTGGGGGGAAGAGAGAGAGCGACTGGGGGGAAGAGAGAGAGCGACTGGGGGGAAGAGAGAGAGCGACTGGGGGGGAAGAGAGAGAGCGACTGGGGGGGGAAGAGAGAGAGCGACTGGGGGGGAAGAGAGAGAGCGACTGGGGGGGAAGAGAGAGAGCGACTGGGGGGGAAGAGAGAGAGCGACTGGGGGGGAAGAGAGAGAGCGACTGGGGGGAAGCGAGAGTGTGACTGGGGGGGAAGAGAGCGACTGTGGGGAAGAGAGAGAGTGACTAGGGGGAAGCGAGCGAGCGAGCGACTGGGGGGAAGAGAGAGCGCGACGGGGGGGAAGAGAGAGCGCGACTGGGGGGAAGAGAGAGAGCGACTGGGGGGAAGAGAGAGAGCGACTGGGGGAAGAGAGGGAGGGGAGGGGAGGGGGAGGGGGTGGGGAGGGGGGTGAGGGGAGGGGGGGGAGGGGCAGGGAGGGCGGGCGGTGGGGGGGGGAACGGAGGGTGGGGGAGAAGGGAGGGGGGAAGGGAGGGCGGGGGGGAAAAGGGGGGGGGAAGGGGAGGGCGGGGGGTGAGGGAGGGCGGTGGGCCCCCCCCGAGGGTCGCGGCCCCCCCCCCCCGAGGGCCGCGGCCCCCCGCCCGAGGGTCGCGCCCCCCCCCCGAGGGTCGCGGGCCCCCCCCCGAGTGTCGCGGCCCCCCCCCCCCGAGGGTCGCGGCCGCCCCCCCCCCGAGGGTCGCGGCCCCCCCCCCCAAGGGTCGCGGCCCCCCCCCCCCCGAGGTGAAGACCGCCGATTGCGCGCCGCAGCAGGAGCTGAGACGCGGCGTCTCTCTCTGGCTCGGCCGGCGGGCCCGGTTGCCAGGGTAACCGTGACGCTGACCAAGCCCCGCCCCCCCGGCCGAGCCAGAGAGAGAGAGACGCCGCGTCTCAGCTGCTCCTGCTGCGCGCGTGGCCCCCTCCGAGGGTCGCGGCCCCTCCCGAAGCTCGCGGCCCCCCCCCCCCGAGGGTCGTGGCACCCCCCCCCCGAGGCTCGCGGCCTCCACCCCCCAAAGTGAAGACCGCCGGTTGCGGCTGTGCGAGACGGCTGGCGGGCCCGGTTGCCAGGGTAACGCTGGACGCTCAGCAAGCCCCGGCAGAGAGAGACGTCTCAGCTCCTGCTGCGCGCGCACCCTAGCGGCGCTGGGCTGAGGCTCGGCCCTCCAGCCTTCGAGTGGGGCCGGGAGGTGCCTAGCTCGGGCGTGGGTGCGGAGGAGACGCCGAGGCTTCTAGGCCTACCTGGAAAAATGGGGAAAGGTAGGAAAATTAATGAGATTAGATAAGTTAATTACTTTCTAAATCATTTTTTTAAAAAACAATATGTGTTTTAAAAGCAACGTTTTTTTTTAAGACGCAGAAAGCGGGAAAAAGAAAGGAAAAGTTTGGAATCAAGATGGCGGCGACTCACCTCGGTTCAGAACGATAAAGCCCGGCCACACGCGCACCGATTGGCCTGGCGGCACACGCCAGCAACCCGGCGTACGATTGGTCGAGCTCGAGGTCACTCTGTCGCTAATGAGCGGATAATGAGATGCTAATGAGCGGAATGTTGAAGGTTTTTGGGATACCGCGGGCGCAATTTTAGCCCGGCCGAAACGTAAATACGCTTAAAACCGTCTCGGAAGCGTAAGCTTTCTTTGGAGGTAACGCGCGCGTAGGTACGCCCTGTAACTTTCGAGTGCATACCTGCAACGCACACGCGATGACAGACAGATAGACAGAATGACAGAAGTACCGATTTATATACATAGATAGATATAAATGGTTTAAATTCATTTCAGAAGCTTGTGTCTGTTAAGAAGCTATTGGCTGCATTTAGAACAAGTTCATTGCTATTTTATTTCTTTATTTTTATGTTACATTTTTGTGAATTTTGTTAATGAAGCGCTGAGGAAAGGAACAATTTCTCGTTCCAACATCCAATGTCAGCATCAAACATTCTTAAATTAGATAAAGCACAGTTATATGTAGAGAAACACTTTGGTAGCTTCTGACTATCACTACTGGGTGGTAAACAAGGTGGTGCAGATCAGCCTCCCATTATACACCCGCCCGACTTTCCCCATTATACACCCACCCGACTTGCCCCATTATACACCCCGGACTTTCCCCATTATACACCCCGGACTATCCCCAGTATACACTCGCCCGACTTTCCCCATTATACACCCCGGACTATCCCCATTATACACTCGCCCGACTTTCCCCATTATACACCCTGGACTTTCCCCATTATACACCCCGGACTATCCCCATTATACACTCGCTCGACTTTCCCCATTATACACCTGCTCGACTTTCCCCATTATACACCCCGGACTATCCCCATTGTACACCCTGGTCTATCCCCATTATACACCCCGGACTATCCCCATTATACACTCGCTCGACTTTCCCCATTATACACTCGCTCAACTTTCCCCATTATACACTCGCTCGACTTTCCCCATTATACACTCGCTCGACTTTCCCCATTATACACTCGCTCGACTTTCCCCATTATACACTCGCTCGACTTTCCCCATTAGACACCCCGGACTTTCCCCATTAGACACCCCAGACTATCCCCATTATACACTCGCTCGACTTTCCCCATTATACAACCCGGACTTTCCCCATTATACACCCCGGACTTTCCCCATTATACACCCCGGACTATCCCCATTATACCCTCGCCCGACTTTCCCCATTATACACCCCAGACTTTCCCCATTATACACCCGCCCGATTTTCCCCATTATACACCCGCCCGACTTTCCCCATTATACACCCCGGACTTTCCCCATTATACACCCGCCCGACTTTCCCCATTATACACCCGCCCGACTTTCCCCATTATACACCCGCCCGACTTTCCCCATTATACACCCCGCCCGACTTTCCCCATTATACACCCGCCCGACTTTCCCCATTATACACCCGCCCGACTTTCCCCATTATACACCCGCCCAACTTTCCCCATTATACACCCGCCCGACTTTTCCCATTATACACCCCAGACTTTCCCCATTATACACCCGCCCGATTTTCCCCATTATACACCCTGCCCGACTTTCCTTCCCACTGGTGGCCAATCCGCAATGTAGTGTCAAACTGGGGATAGTTTTGTGCTGTGGCTCCATGCACACTAAGAACTAGATTGAAATAGTCCAAACACCCTTCACATAAGAGCCCTACATCTGGCTGACAGGGCAGACTTTTATCCAATCAAAGTGAGCTAGGAGCTAGATCCAGGCTCCAATGGTGAAATGCCAATCCATTTTGTTATCCTGGCCCCTATTTTTTTTATATATATATAAAACTCCTGAGAGATCACATGTTCAATTTCTACCACCAACTGATCAATATTATATAACATCTGTAAAAATAATTTATTTTATGATTAACATCTGGAAATTAATAAGGGAAATATTCAGTTGATTTTATTACAATATTCTCCCACAGCAATTCATCTTTTACTGCACCATACTAAACTTTACTTAGTCTAGCCTGGAGAGAGAAACATATGTTTGAATCCTATGGGAAATACAAGAATATGATAATTCCTCTTGAATTGGGAATATAAAGTTACAATGCTTGTGACACAGGATAAGACTTAGACTTTAAGCTGCTAGGGTGGTTTGCATATTAAGATTTTATGGAATCAAACAGGATTAGAGAGAATAAATAAACAAATAAATAATAGGGTTTGAATGAGAAGTCAAAGACTCCCAGTCAAAATCCAAAAAAAGTAATTGTCCAGATAATTAACTTCCTTGAACATGAACCCATAAGCTGACCTGATATATAAACTGCAACACTAGGAGGCATTTAAACTAAAAATGCTCAGTTACCAGTTAATAATGGGTAGAAATCAATTAGCTGCTTGTTGCGCAGGGTCAACAAGCCTTGGATTCATTCAGACTTCTTTGTGGTTCTCTTGTAACCAGTGGTGACCTCAAAACTTGCATGATTTGCTTAAGTTCAGCCACTGGGAAGGCCTCTTCCCAGTGCCAGGCTTTAGTAAATCTGAGGGGTTAACTTTGGAGCTGCTACTGGTAGCTTGAGACCTGCATGTCGGGAGCTGGCCGCGCTATCGTGACATTTTAACTCAAAATAAAGGTAACTTAAATAATGACACTGGATCTTACAAGATTTATTTATATAAAAGAGAGAAAAAGCACCCTGAAATGCTTCAAAGGTGAATGGAAAATGAGCCAATGAAGGAGATATTAGGAGGGGGTGACCAAAAGCTTGATCAGAGAGATTGGTTTTAAGGAGGGTACTAAAGGCGGCGATGGAAGTAGACAGAGGTATTTAAGGAAGGAATTCTAGAGTGTGGGACCTAGGAAGTTAAAGGCATGGCTGCAATGGTAGGGTGAGGTGAAGGGTCATGTACATGAGGCTAGAGGAATGGAGTGTCCGGGGGACTTTGCAGGGCTGGAGCAGGTTATGTAGATCGGGAAGGGTAAGGCCATTTAAGGATTTAAACACAGGGATGAGAATTTAAAATTTGAAACATGAAGAAACTAGGAGCCAACGTAGGTCAGCGGGGATGGGTATGATGGGAAAACAAATGGGCAGCAAGAGTTTTGGATAAGCTGAAGTTTATGGCAGGTGGAGGGCGAGAGGTTGGCCAACTGGCTAGGGTATCATTTGGAGGCAACAAAGGCATGAATGAGGAATTCAGCAGCAGATGGGCTGAGGTGGGGATGGAGGCAGGCAATGCTTCAGTGGTAGAAACGTGATTTCAAACTGCTGTGAGATGACCAGCTGTACTAGATCTCGCACCTCACAACTTTAGTGCACTCAGCAGTCTCCTGAATCTTTGTCTTGCTGCACACCAAAGTGTGTTTCACATTGATACAATAGCAGCAGTACAACTGCACTCCAAACTGTCAACAAAAGCACTCCAAATGCTATGGAGCAATTTCATCTAAACTAAGAACCATAGGTAACTGCCACCATTTTGAGACACATCATCACTATCAGGATGCATATCATTCCCACCACAAGGCTACCAGGAATAGCATACCTGTAATAAAATAGATTTTTCTTTGTTGCAAGAGCTGCTAACTTACCACTATGATGATAATCACATTTCCATTAGAAAAGGAGTAAGGGTGATGTGCACAGTGAGGTCTGCCGTTACAACATATCCAATGCATTTAAGGCAGGTCAGTGGTTAGAGACAGAAATGAATAACGAGTACAATAACATGCTAATCTAGCACAGTTTCTAACAGCAAAAATACAAACTGCATTAACCCTTGATCAGAGCCAATTCTGATCTATAATTGTACATTTTTCTGACAAAAATCTTTCACTCCTGCCATCAATTCCCATCAAAACAGAACAAAAGCTGGTTTTATTCCTACCACTGGTAGCACCACTACAAGAGGGAAATGTATAATGTATATTTAACCATTCCCATTTCAACTGATAACACCGCTTCCCTACTTGCTGAGACACTAGAGACAAGAATTTTAGATGTGTGACTAGCTCTATGGTTAATGCTAATCTCAAATTCACAAAATTGCTCAGAATAATTCCCTTCCTACAGCAAACTCCAGACCAGTTTCAGTAGAGTGTTTGCTACATTGTGGTATACATGTTTTGTTAATACTGTATGATGCTCTGTGAATGTTTATCTATTGCAGGAATCCAAAGTGGAGAAATTTGGTGCTGTAGCAAATAAAGTGGGTCCTTATTAGCAGACTATCTGGTAAAGATTTCACAAGATAGGTTTTAATGAAGGTCCTTCTGTCCATGTCATGTCATCCTTCCAGAATACCAATTTTCTTAATGGAGTCCATGTTGTGGACTCAACCAACTTTTTTTGCAACCTGCACCAGATATTTATCACCCTTCTCCCACCTATGCTAAATTTGTTTTTCACAACACTAAATCTGTGCCCTCTTCTCTGCTGCTCCAGCGTATCTGAAAGTATTATTTCAGGTTTAATTTTTCTATTCTATTAAGTATTTTAAATTAGTCTCTCTCTTTAAAGTCCCTTTTGAGACATGTCTTTCAAGCTGAAGAGACCTTCCTCATAAATCCAACACCAGGGATCAATCAGCCTTGCTGTTCCCCTCTGCACTTCTAGGGCTAGAAATTTATTATAGCTAAGGAATTTAGGCCTAGAAATTCGGTGGAGGTCCAAACGGGGCGCCAAGCTCGCCTGGGCGCCGGAATTACCGCTGCGATCGGAGCCGTTGCGCCCGCCGGAAATTCAGCTTGAGCGCCCCAAGAGGGACGCGGGGCGCTGCTCGAGGCGCCCCGCGTCCCTCTTGGGGCGCTGAAACGGAATATCGCAGCGCAACGTGCACAGCGCGCTGCGGTACTGCAGGCCTTCCTCCCCTTCTTAAGGGGGAAGGGCCTGCACCAGCGCGATGACCGATCGTGAGTGCCGGCAAAAGAGCCCGGCACCGAGGAGAAGTGCCGGGCTCTCGGGACACAGCCGGCACTGCCCGGGGGGGGGGGGGGGGGGGGGGGGGGGATCAGGAGGCCGGAGGTGCTGGCAGGCGGCCACCGAAAAAATGGCTGCCCCGCACCTCCACCTTAATTTGCGCCACTACCGCCACAGGTAGGCCCCGTGAACCGGGCGCGATTTGCGAACGGTGTTACAGAGGCGGGCGCTACCAAATATCGCGATCGGGGCGGTGCGCACACCGATGACGTCAACGGTGGCGGCGCAGCGTTACAGGCTAATGCCGCCATTAGCGCCCCGCTAAATATCGCGGGAGGCGTGGCCAGTGGCACTAAAGCCACTGAGTGCCCTCTTTAGGCGCTAACTGGTGGCGCAGCCCACCGAATTTCTAGACCTTAGTGTTTTAATTTAATTTAATCTAAGCAGTGGTTAGACTAAAAATGGTGAATTAGCGCTAGGTAAAAATCGTCTAGACTGCATGCAAAATTCGTCCTCACTCCTCATTAAAATGATTGGAGCTATAAATCTAGTCTAAAAATCCAAGCTCATTGGCGCTACACCGAAAAGATGGACCAATATCGGGTGCAGTCTAAACGCAAGTAATGATTGCCACTGGCTTTTTTCACTGCTTAAAGGGGAGGTCCTTTGATGCTGCAGCATCTCATTCTCAGCATTGTTGGGTGTACAGCTGCCTCAACAACCATAAGAAGACAGACAAAAATAAGCACTTATTTACGAATGCTGATGGCAGATCGCCACCCCAGGGAGAGCGCCCGGGGGTTTTCCAAGGAAGCATTGGTTTTAGCGGTGGAGAGAAGGCGGCAGTCCTGTGCCAACTGGCAGAAGGCCCTTGCCACAAGTCTGCTGGAGTATGTGGAGGGAGGTGGCACGTCACAGGCAGCACTGTGGTCCCCAAGTCCCACACCCAGTGCAGGAGGAAGTTTAATGAGCTCACATGGATGGTCAGGGTGAGTGACAGCTTCAACAAATGCTACATACCACTATCTGTACAAGCTTCACACACGGCTCAACGTACCACACCCCCAGCACTCACCCACCAACAATCTCTACCTAGCAACACTCACACCCACATCTCGCACCTTGCACACAATGACAGCTATTCAACTATGATAGGCACAAGGGTCATTAGTTATTAGAATTCAGGTGATATGTTTATAGATAAATTTATTAATGGTGTTTAGAATATTTTGTGGTCTCTCATTTCACTTTGTGCTCAGGAGGACACTGTGATATGCCATGAGACAGGGATTGTATGATGGGGATGTGGTGAGCTACGGGGATCTGAGTCTGATGAGTCGGTCACGGACAGCCTGTCCAGAAGGCCGATTGTCTCACTGCCTCTGCCCTCCCTCCTGTTCCTCCTCTTCTGCTTCATCCTTCTCCCCTCTGCCTTGTCCTCCTCACCCTGGTCCTGAGGTAATGCAGCCACCATGACTGTGAGGAAGTGTTGTGAGCAGAAGCCTTTAACAAATAATGAGTGACTTCTACACTTGAATAAATACTCCCCGTCACTAAAAAATCTTGAAATAACTAGAGAGCTGTTTCAGTTGCAGAAAGTAGCAAACAGGCACTGAAACGGCAAAAGTCTGTCAGGTACAGTTGATTGGGGATGGTGCCTTTAAATAACGCTGCTGCAGTCTGCTCTCCGCTTGTAGACACCAGCTCTCCCTGTCGTTGTTCTGTGCTGCCGTTAAGGTAAGTAGCTAAATCCAATGTTGGAGATTGGGCGTCCAGTGAGCGCTGCACACTCACTGACGTCATGATCTCCATGATGGCGAGCTCCCTGGCGCTAAGGTTTACTGGTAGCGCTACTGACACCACATATGGCATGCGGCGCTATAACCAGCGTCAGCTGTCGTTACAGCTGTCAACTGCATTTCAGCACCATTTTTTGGCGCTTGAACCACACAAATTCCACCCCCCCCCCCCAGTGTCTGGATAGCCCTATCATGTCATGGTGATCAGAACTGTATGCAATACTCTAGATTTGACCTGATCAAGGCCCTGTACAGCTTCAACATGACTTCTGGGAATTTGAACTGATTTGGCAATATAACCTAGCATCCTGTTTGTCACCTAACACTGTTTGAATATGTCAAATGACACGTTAACTATATCTCCTAGAGGGATCATTCAATTTCCCCTTTGATAAGTTCTATCTCATGCACAGAGTATACATGCATCATATTCATACTTCCACTATACAAATTTCATTTGGCAATACTGAACTTAACTTGGTACTGAGCAGCCCAGATGCAACACTGTCGAACACATTATAAGATCTTAGATGCCTCCTCTAACTCCACAATCCCAAGCTTGGTGCCATTAGTAAGTTTAGTTACCTTGCATTATGACTATGATCCTAGCTCATTTATGTATACAAGGAACAGGAATGCTTATAATCCAATTTCTGGCAACATTCTGATACATCAGAACTGAATATTAAAATGAATTTGATGTACTGTATAATGTATGAGTGTGAGTGAGAGAGACAGACAGAGAGAAGAATGAGAATATAGTTCTTCATTCCTTCTATATGCCACTGTGGGACCAAATCCAAGTTGGATCATGTCACTGTACCTGGACTTATTTTCTTCCAATGGCTATTTTCTTGCTGGTATTTGGATTAATAGTTGACCATTAAATAGTAGTTAAATATGTTTCATATTAATCTCCTGGCAAAACTAGCATGGTAAAATTGGATTAGAATGTGTGTAACAAAATAGGAGAGGGCAAGTGTATAAAAAAGTTTTTAATCAATAATGTTAAACTATAGATGCTTACCTGTAACACAATTTTTGAAAATTACCAAAATGGCAAAAGATAGATAGATCTTATTGATGGCTTTGTTCGCATCTTTGGTATCTTTCCAGCCAATGGATTTTGTATTTTCAATTGAAAACATTTGTAGTTACATATCATCTTTCATATCATCACCCTGCACTGATAATTGCCTGGTGGTTCTTCAATTATAATCTGAACTTCACTTTCTCAAATGGTACTGGAAATGGTTGGGGGGGGGGGGGGGGTGGGGGAAGACTGATGAGCTTTGTTTCAAGTCAAAAGATAGGTATTGGTGGGCAACTTTTGAAGTGAAAGCTGGAGAATAGTGACAAGTAGACCAGATTTAAAGGTCTTAGAAAGGTGATAAAGCCTCAGTCATTCATAATGAGGAAGCCAGGCTGGTGGTACAGCAGCAGTGATGATACCCTGAAAAAAGGTATGTTGATATGGATCAAAGTCTTCAGTTCCAGTGGCACGCTAATCAGTGGAGCCTTTGTACAAGCTTGTGCATTGATATATTAGGTTAACGTTCCTTAGTGTATGACTGAACGTTTGAAATGCAGCTGTGTTCTGCAAACTCAGAAATCAGTCAAACTCATTGTGTAATAAATATTGTTCTTGAGTTCTGTATGATATTGAGCAAACACATTTAGTTTGATGTAGTTGGCACTGTTACCAATGCTGTCAATTTTCTGCATCCAGATCACTATCTCAATGCTGTTGATATCTGTAGTACAATGTTTTCATCAGTGTATTCTTTGAGTCAGTCCTGGGAGTCATATCACTGAAGGTGCTTCTTTCCCTTAGCGGAAAATGCTCTGGTAGTGCTGCATTAGCTGGAGCACTGGGTCTTAAGATCCATCATTTGGGAAGTGAGGGCTTCCCTCTACCTAGTGAGTCTTTGCTTTCTTGGACATGGCGAAGAACGCCTGAAGATTGAGCACATTTTGAAGCAGTGGAGGGAAGGACATCTTTAAACCTTTCACAGGCCTGCAGTGAACCTGATGAAGCTCTGATTGCTGTTGGCAGAAACAAGATGGAATTATTAAATATTGGGTGCTTGTTTGAACCAAGGCCATGAGATGAACTAGTTACAATTCAACGTTAAAGTGTTTTCTCTACTAAAAAATAAGAGGGTAAAAAGGCTAATTTCTAGTGTCAGGTTACGAGGAAGGTTAAAAAAAACTTGCACTCTTCAGTCCTCAAAAGAACCATCTGGGATGGGTCCTTAGAAAAAAATATAAAGTACCAACTGGAATAGAAAAGGTAAATCCTGAGCACTATTTCAGGTTAAACAGGAAAAAGGGACGAAGTTAAGACCAATAATATGCAGTTTCAAGACTGATGTCAGGAAGAACTTTTTCAAACAAAGAGGGAGTCATATCTAGAATGGACTTTGGGGTAGGGTAGCATAGGAAAAATCTCTGGCATCATTAAAGAGGCAGTTTAATACTGTGATGTGGGGATATAGTTTTTACAGAACAATGAGCTAGATGAGATGAATAGCCTTCCACATCTGTACTTGTTTTTGTTAGAAGAAAATTTGGTCAGCAGACTTCGATTTACATATTCATGTGACTATCCACTATTGTGGAAAGGGGGGAGCGGACGTTTGGAACTCAAAGGCAGGTCATGACTGCCTTAAATATCTTTAAGGCTCCTTCCTACCACACTGATAACCTGGAGCTGACATGGAGATAACTTGCTTGTGGAATGAAATGCAATTGAATGAAGAATTATGTGACAGTGAGGGAGCAATAAACAGCAAGTCAAATTCAATCATCCTGCACTCCCAATTCAGAGAGTGAGGGTTGCAGACAGGGCTACAACATTCGCAGAGTCACGTTCTCTGAGTATAGCTCCCCACTGGGGGGGTGCAGGATCACTGAATTTACCCTAGTGTGTGATATCAAGTAATATCATAGTGAACAGCAAGTATTAAATCCTGATATTTTCTTAAAAAAATGTTGTTTGTCAGGAAAAAATGGGGAAACATTTTCTTTGTAGCTATTTATAGCAAAATCATGAATCTGTATTTTATAAACTGGTTTCAAATTCTGTTACATATGTTGCACAGAGGAAATCGTAAATATCTGTGAAATTGTCTCATTGCACTGGCCATCATGGTTAGTCAAAGAAAAATGATGAAGTAGGAGCGGCATTCACTTTGAATGTGCAATTGTGATTAGAGTTAGTGACCAGAATCATTTTATCCTGTGATCTAACCATGGGTTTATGTTGACAATATCAGTTTCATGCTTTTATTGCTCAGTCTTCAGTTCAAGCCTCTGAAAATGAACAACCGTGGGTGAACATTACTGAAGTGCAGATGCACAATGAGCTGTACAGATGAAATAATAATCAAAGACAACTGACTGATGTGGAGCAGGAATTTAATTTTTTAAAGCCTCATAATAGCACTGACTACAGAAGCATTAAAAAAAATACCATGGTTTAAAATTTTTTGGCATATTTCAGAGACAGTATCATCCAAAGGGCTTATATATTAATCTCTTCACTGCTGTACGAATGTGCTTGCTATATCACATGGTTCTACAGTCGTTTGTTAAACTACTTTAACAAAACTGGAACATCTTGTATTATGTAATCTCCAAAACAGGACTATAACAGCTACTGCACAATGCACAAAAAAAAACATTCATCTTTTGGACCTATTGCACACAGAAGTGACAACAAATCGTGCCTTTTTGATAGCTCATTATGTTAAAACATCACACAGTGAAAAGGTGGAAAGTCACAGTTATAATTCACTTACATCCAAAAGGTCTAAAGAAACTGTTGATATACCATGCAACATCTCTCTGGTTTCTGATGGTGCAGCTGTAAGCATTCCAGAGTCATAGACACAGTGCTAATATTTACAATTCCAGATGCCATACAGTTGTGGCCAAACACTATCACACCTGTACAGTTCAGAAAAGTTAGCAAGGGTGCACAAGTTCACTTGTTCGACATGTTGGTTCTACTCACATTTTCATCACGTGAATAGCAACTCTTTAGTATATAAAAGCTAAAATAGCACTTGTTTTCTCTGCTTCCTGATGAGGGTTCCAGCTTCACCCAACAACATATGGAGAACCAACACATATATGGTCAAAACAGTCCCATTATTTTCACTGGAGTGAAAGCATTTGCACCATTATATCAGTGTGTTCATTTGCCAATTAAAAAAAATGTTTAAAGCTTCCTTGCACCATATAACCATTTCCTAGGTAAGATGGTAGCCAGCCAATCTGTTCCCACATGTTAGCCAATACATTCTGCAACCAACCACCAAGAGTAGCTTGGATTGACTTGTCTTTCAATTTGGGCCTTCCTTTTGGTGGTAAATCACCTCTAAGATCAGCAGCAACTGGGATAAGCCAGGGAAGCTACATTATATATGAAGGGGGGGGGAACTATATACTTAATTTAATCAAAGAAAGTAATTGTGCTTTGATTCATGTGCTTGACTTTTACTAGAATGCAACCATTTGCAAGAGAATATAAAAATGGAAGCAGAACCAGGTGTTAGGACTGTAAATACATTGGTGAATTTACACACCTACCTAATTGTCCAGAAAACAATCTGCACATTCACTCTTACTTTTAGAAAGCAGGAAATTAAAGCACAGTTTTTGCTTGAAATTCAATGTGAAAATTACCATTTACATTATTTTAAATTTCCAGAGTGACACATACACAGACACACCAAAAACTACAGCAGAGTAGTTTTCAATAATTTGCCCTTTACATAAAAAGGAAAACACAATTGAAAGAAATCTGGCATTTTCAGACAATAAACTAAAAAGCAAAGGATGAAATTACTGACAGTTATAAAGATGTAATAATGTCCGTTTATGGACCTCCAAACCTACATGATTTATCTACCTCTTCTCTGCAGTTACTCAGTGAAAATGCCTCTGGATAACAGCTTCCAAAGAACCACACCACCCAATGACATTCAGTGCAGAAGTAAACAACTGCTACTTTTTCCTGGCATGACCAAAAATGATCAAAGGTTATAAATTAAATACAATAAAGCTGACCCAGGAGTCTAACAGTAGACAGACTCGCAACCTTGGAATTACTAGATCAAGTTCCAAGCATGAGTCCCAAGAATGTGCCCTTTGGCCAGGCTTCTATTAAGGGCTGGTTTGTGGCAGATGGTACCCAGCCTGGCTGTCAGAATAATGATATATCCTGCTTTATCCTGCAGGAGACACGGCTCCTATCAGTAGAGTGTAAGTAGCGGTGGTTCCTGAACATAGGAACACAGGAAAAGGAGTAGGCCATTTAACCTGTTGAGCCTGGTCTGCCATTCTATTAGGTCATGGCTGATCTGTACCTCAACTCCATTTATCTGCTTTCTCTCCATATTCCTTGATATCCTTACCTATAAGAATAGGAATAGGCCATTCAGCCCCTCTAGCTTGTTCTGCTCTTCTGTTAGATTGTTCCTGATCTGAAACTCAGCTCCATTTCCCCACCTTTTCTCCATATCCCTTGGGAATGCTTGGAAACAATAGGCAATCTGAGAATGATATCAGTCATTGCTGGCTGCAGGGTATCACCAAGCTGCTTTTCCAGCCAGCTTAATTGGAATAAATTCTCTGCACCACTTCTGTAAAATGAGAGCCTCAAACCAGTAAGGTGAGCACAAGAGGGAAAAGGAACAAAAATCAGAGATTTCACCCTGTCCTCATATTTGTTGGCCATCAACAGAAAAATCTGCTTCTCAGGTCTCAGATATATATTTAAAAATATATATATATATATTTTAGTTACATGAAAAAATTCTTAAACACTGGAATCCGTACCAAAGATATTAGCTCTTTCAGCAGGCAAAAGAGGTGTATTAAGAGTCAAAAGAAAATTCATCAACCCCTTTCCAAAGCAATTTCAAACATAAATATCGCAATGTTTTCTCAACATTACATAAACAGGTCAAAAGGCACACAAATCAAAAGGAAATACCTGAGAAACATATTTTAATCTTGAATGGCTTCAGTACAGTTTGAAATCTACATTATTGGCAATACAGTTGGCCTTTTAAACACAGCATTAGTGCTCATAATAACACAGATCTTAAAAAAAGTTATAAAGATAGTTAGATTTTTTCAAATTTCCCAAATTCTACATTAAAAAATGAATCATTTTATTGCTTATAAAAAATGATAATTAGTAGAAATGAAAAGTATTTTTAAATGATCGTACCTCACTGAAACAGTTAAAGTTTACAACAAATAAAACACAGCAACTTTCAAATAAAGTTTGAGGGAAAATAATGTTTTTAAAAGAGTCACAATTAAAAATATTGTGAATTTATCATTTACCGCAAGGAATTGGATGCCAGTTACGCTTAAGAATGAGGAAAATTTAACCAGTCTCCTTTATGCACACTAAACCCAAATGCTTAAGCCAATTTTCTAAGTGTAAGCTCACAGTAGTTCAAATTAAGGACATATACATTGTAACTATTATACAGAAACACACTATATAATGCCTTTTAAATCCTTTTCTATTAAGAATTATGTATAACCTAGTATCAAAGATTTAGCAAGGCTCCATGAAGAGCACACTGAGGGCACTCAGTCTACCTCCAATTTAGTATATTACAATAGCTTAAGAAAAGCTTCAAGTAATTAGAAACTACTTTCACAGTAGTTGAAACATTTGCTGTCTCAGTCGATAGAGCGGATGTCCACCTGACCTGAAAGACTGCAAGGAGTTTAAATTCGCTCTCAATATTTTTGCTAATCACTTATCGTCTGTAGTGATTGGGTGCATCTGCAAACATGTACTTAAGCCTGTACGCTTCTGCTAGGAGAAGGCCAACTTCTTCGTTACCCCAGTGGATTGTAGGTAGGTTCTGCAACAACATCAGTAGACCCTTTAAAATGAAGAACAACAGATTTCAGTTTGGTATATACACAATCATACTAAATATCTACCATCAAGACAAACGCAAAGTCTAAGATTATTGATTCAGAACCCAAGAATACTAATAAAAGAATGCTTATCCTACAGGATACTAAATGTGCTTTCCAAAAATATCCACATCTATAATACACACCCCTTGTGACTTAATTGATAAAGTAATATGTAGAAATAGACTGTGATATTATGGGGCATAGCAGAAGATGAGACTTGCTATTCAGGAGTCCCACAGCATCTCAACAATAGTTATATTATTTTGCAGAAATTAAGAAAGAATGCAACAGATGCATGACAGAAATAAAATTCAATACCACCAATCACTAAAGATAAGGCCCACATAATGCCAGCCAGAATGATGACGATTGCATGCTTTGCTTTTGCACTGAATTGCTCCACAATCCTAAATGTTATCCAAAGTATCTACATGTATGCTCATCAGCATCAACCAGTCAACCGATCACCCCATTTTATACTTTGGAACTATTAGTTAGCAAAGTCTGGAAGTAGACATTTTGGGGTTGATTTCAACTGGGGACCTGTTTGGGATGGGCAGGGCGGGGCAGAGGGAAACATCCACAGAGAGCTAGGTGTGAGATCAATTAAGAAAATGAAACTGGATGAATTGCAGAAACAGTTCACAGAATCTGCACTCAGTTACGTTGAAAAAAGCATCCTTAAACTGCTTAAAAATCAGGTTAACCAATTTTTTCCACAAGTCCTCTCCCTGGCAGTCAAAGGCCTTTAAAGCAAATTTATGAGAAAATCATTCAAGGTGGACATTCAGAAAGACACGATTGTGATAGTAAAGTTTATAAACAGACAAATCTCAGGCTTGCTTTTCTGTGTTTCCTGGTGAATCAGTTTCAGTCTCAGTTTTAATTAGGAATCACTGACTCGCCATGGAAAACGTTGACGAGTAAGAGTAAGTACCACGTAAATGGGATCAACAGCAGTTCAATTATTCCATTTAGAAATTAAATTGCTGATTACTTAAGTGGCATATTTCGGCAGTGTGTCAGCACTAGAATGAGGATCTACTGAGGTATCAAATGTAGGCAAATTTATGAGGAATATATTGTATAATGGATTAACATTCTGCCTTTGAGATCGGGCCTCAAACCCTGTCCAGAGTAATAGAATGACTTTCTTGCCAGCTCCAAAGGTCGTGTGTGATATGAGCTTGGTCAATCTCAAACCAATTTCTAGTGGTCATGGGCTCTCAATGCATAAACGGACCACAATTGGTCTGGTGCTAACCCACTGCACCAGCTAGCCCTCAGCATTGGTGCTTAGATTAATTTGAAATGTAATCATGGAAATATTAAAGCACTTTGGGAATGAGCAGTGTAAATGTTTTCCTGAAATGAAACTATCAATATTATTTTTTTCCTTAAGTGTAGCACTTTCTCTAAGTCCTACTCTACTGTTTTGGCTAAATAGTGCAACATTCCATTTGCTGTGTTGACTGCTGTTCCAGAGTGATTAGACATGTTAAAAAATTAGTTTATTAAAACTCTTAAATCTCTTTCAACTTTATCCTCAGTTATTTTGATGCCAATAATGGAATAACTTACATCATCCTTTTTTAATTCCTACGTGCAGTATTTTACACTTTGATCTGCCATTGTTCTTGCTATCTAATATACTTTAACTCATTTTGTAGATCCCGAGCCGCCTTCTCAGATTCAATTGCACCACCTGCTTTTCTATCATCTATGCGTTTTACATGTTTATACTGAGCCTCTGAATGCAAATCCTTACTATAATGTAAATTAGAAATAGTGGGGTTCCCAACACCTATCCCTGGAGCACTTCCCTGTACTCCAACTTAATTCATGCAACAAATACACACTACTCCCTACCCTTTGGCCCATTTCTTGACCCTGGAATTGCGATGTCTGACGGCGTACTCTCAGATTACGCCATCATAATCCCTTTGAAATGCCCCGCGAGAGCCGGAATTCTGCATGCGGGAAATCCGGAACTTGCGGCCGGTCAACGTATGCAAGTCTTCATTATTATTGGAGGACCGGGCCCACTTGATCCCAGGTACACTTCCGAACCGCCTGTGTCCCCGGGAGCCATGGGCCATTTCACTGTCCTCCGCCTCGAGACCCGAGACCGGCAACTCCTTGCAGCCTGGATGCCAGCAGGTAATTTCGTAAATGTTTCACGGGTTGGAGGCGCACTCCGGAGGTACGCTGCTGACTGCAATTTTTAGGCCCTTATATATTCCAAAGTTTCAGCCTAAATCTGCAACCATTTAAGCTTAACCAGTAGCCTTTCATGCACACGTTTGTCAAATGCTTTTTGGACACCAAGGTGCACCATGTCATAAGGCTTTCCACAGCCCTATTAGGATGTTACTTACACAAAAAAATCATGAAGATTGATCATGCAGGGTTTTCCTTTTCTGAATCCACATTGGCTGCTGTTTATAAGACTATTAGCATGCAGGTAATCCGAGTTTACTCCAGATAATCAGTTCAATTATTTTACCTGATATTAAAATAAGATTAGTGGGTCAGAAAGGCAGCTGTTCCCTGGCAAGAAATTTACTCCCAAGATGACCTTGCAAGTTTTTCCAGGAAGTAGCTTACTCATACAGACCAGGAAGGGCCCAAATTTGATTTCTGATCTGTGCTGGAAACAGCCGAGGCGGTAGTAGGGATACTATAATTAGCCATCACAACTTGGGTTGAAGAGGGTAAATTGGTCAGCGCTCCAACTCCTGATTGATAGCCAATGAGTCTAGTTGGAAAGTATGCGTGCCTGTAGAGATCAGATAAGACGAGAGGAGACTTGGCCGTCATCGACAAATTGCTCACTGAGACCCACTGTGAAGGATCACACCTAAGGAATCACCACCAAAGACGATAACTGATACTGTGATCACTTTGCCCATTTTTAAAGGTACTGGAGGGTCACCAGTGCCCAGTGAACTCTACCCCAGCAGGAATCAATGGGGTGGATTTTCATGATTGTCCGCCAGTTGTAGAAACCACTCTATTTTCATGGAAATGAAAATTAGGTGGTTTCTATAATTGGGTGGCCGAGCAGCAATGCCAGTTTTACGCCCGGCCAGTAAGTTGAAAATCTTACCAATGCCTTCAGGAGAGGAAGAGGGAAAGAAGTGATCAGGGTGAAAAAAATAAAAAAAATAATGTAACCTATAAGAAATACTCAACATCTGTAAAATAAAAGTACAAATCTAAAAGTGAGCTGAAGGCAGTAATTACATTTCAGAGTTCAGAACTACCAACTGAACTCCTCGATTGAATGACTCCATGATAATTCACTTCGAGCATCTATGATTCTGTATCTGTAACCTCACATCTACCTGCTTCAGTAAGAAGCTTAAAGTAAAATATGGAGTATATCAACTGTAATAACATTCATTCAAAGCAATAATAATAAGGTTATATAAAAATGAATGGAATGGCAAAGGAAAATGCGTGTTTAGGGTATTAAAAAGATGGCCCTCATTTCTGTCACTGTATCTTGCTGTCTGTCACAATCACCGACAATTCAATTCTTGAAGCATTGACAAAAATGGTTCCTGAAATTGAAACTCACAGAATATATTATATATGCCCAGAAAATAACAATTGTCAATTAGATTAGCAATACATCCTTATGGTTCCCATACGAAAGCAGTGATTTTAACCAAGAGGTTCTTTTGATTTGAGAATCTTTATATCTAAAATTACCATCCTGATTAGATATGCACACTTACCAGCACAAGAAACAAATATAGTCAGTGTCTGAATATCTGTGACTTTTGTTATTTGTGAATTGGCATGGGAAAGAACCACTTTGTTACATGTAATTACGCAGGAATTATTTTAACTAAGCAATAATGTCACTGAGCTGTAGTTCCGCAGGCTCGTTAACTTGTATATGTCAAGAATGGAATGAAAAATTATACTCAGTCACAAAAGTAATTTCTGAATGCTATTTTGGGCAAAAAAAAGGTATACTCTGTTAAAATGGTTTGTGCACAGTCTGAAAAGTTTAAAATTGGTGTTGGATGTAAACTCCGGAAAATGTACCAAGGCTATAAAAATAACACTTATATTTTAACAAAATATAACAGGTAGTACTCCAAGAATTTATTTAGGTGCAGTAGCATTTTTATGCAGTCAATCTAGAAAATGCACACACCACTGACCATAGAAAAGCACATGCACATTCAGAATAAAATAAGTTCCAACAGTTACACACAGTTCCAATACATATTGATTTAACAACGAAGAACAATGTGTTTTGTTGTTTGTCCTAGTAAACAGTACATCCCATAAGCCTCCAGGAGGAAATTATTAGTGAATCATGCAGATTTGCAATTACAAGTATGATGAACACGATATTTTACTGTCAGCATCGGCTTGCATCATAGGTCAAGTAATAGGTAAGATGGTGTAACATTTGAGAAAAATTAATCTGTTAATGTCGAAACAATGACTGGCTTCTTTCTGGTGTCATAATGAATCTGTCAAGCACTGAAGACACTGTTTGGACTCATTGGAGAACTTGATATTATTTGGGATTTGACTTGTAGGCCTGAAATTTCCACTGCAATGGTTTTGCTGCCGAAGGTGGGTTAGGGTGGGGCTTGCGCTTGCCACACTCATCCCGACCAATTTTCCTGGGTTGCGGATTGTTAGCTGTGCAGACGGGTTCCCAGCAGGGTCTCTGCCAGCCAGAAGTAACCCATCACCGCAAGGGAAGAAGATGTGGTAGTGCTGCAGCGGGACACCTCTCTCCTGGTGGTCTCTGGGGTCGGCAGCAGTAGCAGTGGCAGGTAGGGAAATCTTACAGGTACCTTGGCTCCATTGGGGCGATAAAGGGTGTTTAGCCTCCTTCCCTACTGGTTGGGGGGGGGGGGGGGGGGGGGGGGGAGGGGCGCGGTGAGGAAATTGAGGGCATTACTGGTAGGAATAGGGATGCGGTAGTAAGCCCAATTTCCCACCACTACATTGCCTGACATTAGGCAGCGTAGCAGAGGAAATCAAGCCCCTTAAGTCCAAAGTGTGGTCCTCACAAAGCTGAGTTGAAAGATCTGATCTGGACGACAGGAGTTGAGACTCCCAACATGTGGAGCTGTCAGTTAGTTATAAAGATTGTCATGGTTTACAGTTATTACATTAGGGAACCATGGAAGATTAGATAGTTTCCTGTTGCGATTTTAAAAATCGAACTGGACATTTGGAGAGCATCTAGTGAGAAGATTCCATTAGTTTCCTTTTGTTATCGGGAGCTCCTGTTGAGAATACATCAATTTGTTTTTCTTACAGGGAGTGCCTCATGAGATTACTTTGATGGGATTTTCTTATGGAAAACTCCTGTTGAGAATGTGTTTAGTTGTTCTGTTCATTAGTTTATCAGTTTAACCAGTTGCCCTATACAGTATATGTTTATGTAATGCTTTATCATCAAGGTAATTCAGAGTTAGTGCCTGTGATCTACATTTTAATTATCCCTGTCCAGTGAAAGGCTAACTCTGTGTTGTGTAATTAGGAACAATATCTGAACAAAACATGATCTGGCCAAATTTGGGTTAATTCCCAATTTCCCATTTCTGGTTCAAATCAATCAATCTCATTTTGTTATTAAATACTGGCAATATACAAATGCAAAAAAAAACTTTTTATGTACATGTGCACCGAATTGCCATAACCCATTATTTGTTTCACTACTTTACTAGCAAGTGATAGGTAAATAATTACTGCCTGTAGCAAAGGTCACTATGACAAAGTTAGCTGCATGTTCTTGTTTCTATTTTTTGGGAGTACGGTCGATTACCTGTATTGGTAGGGAACATCCAATTCCTGGAGGTCTACTTGGAGGGAGTCTGGATTTAATATATGTCCCTATACCCAGTATAGTGGGTGATATTTGTATTAGCATGTTATAAGTTATTGAATTTGGTGAAAATGCGGGGAGGGGGAAATTGCTAAAAGTAAACACCAAAACCCAAAAATAAACACTGAAAACCTTAGGGAATCTAATCTTCCATGGTTTCTCTAATGTGATAACTGTAAGCCATAACATTTTTAATAATGATCTGACAGCTCCACAGTGAAGTGACAGGGTTTCTAAGCCAGGTTTTTAGCTGAACAGAGAATGTGACACAGTCTGGACAAAAGGCAATGTTAATAACTACATTCTATAATATCCTGTTAACTGCCATATTTTAACAATTCATATTTACTTTCCTAACACCAACATTTGTGATCTTATCCCAATGGACTGATAACAAATACAGCATGGAGATCTGCGTGATTGGACTTTTCTTTCTATATGTGAGATGACAGTAGAGTCATAATAGACAAATCTACAATTCAGTTACAGTCACTCTCATAAGACGGAATAATGATTTCAGGCAGACTTCCATAACGTGTTACTTGTTGTTGTATACGCTTTTTAAACAACAGCATTTAATTTAAAAGATGTGAAGCGGACAATAATGTCAGAACCCAAAGCTTAATTCGAGTGCCTGTGGCTCATGGATTTTTATGAATGAGTTGACAGCAGTATTTGTTTTTGCTGACTTATGCTCTGGAAACCCACCTCAGAATTGAAGGGTCCAGAATTGATTTGTCAGGTCATATTACTGCTGATTGGTGCAGACTATTTAACACATGAATAATCTTTTTTTTTTATAAATGGGAATTGTTCAGTAAGGCAAGTGTTAAAATTAGATTATCTTCTTAGCACAGGTACAACCATTGGATGGGGAAGGAGGTACAACCAATGATAAATAGCAGAAAACATGGCAGAAATTGGTTATGGCCAGTTTTTGGACCTGACCAGGAGGCCCAAGGTTCGCCTGAAATTGGGCAATTTAGAAACATTCTTCTGGACGTTGAACAAGGAAACATAAGAGAGTGATTGCAACTGCTATGAGCTCAGCTTGTGGCTCCGAAATGTATAAGCTGATCCAGTCAAGGAAGTCTACAACAATTTGCATTTATATAGTGCCTTTAACTTAGTAAAATGTCCCAAGGCCATTTTCTTGTATCCCTCGCCATCCAAAACCCCTTCCAAACCTACTTCCCTCTTGGGCCTCATTTGCTTAATTTAGGTGAGCACCGGCGCCTGTTGTGCCTCCCGAGGCAGGTCACCGACTGCTGTATCCAATTTTGGACAGCTTGGCTCACTGACAGTGGTCCTCAGATAAATCCTGGGGGGTGGGGGGCAGGGTTGCCAACCTTCCTGGATTGCTCAGGAGTCTCCTGGAATGAGGTATGGATCTCCCGGGCGCTGTTGCTAGTAGCCCGGGAGATCTTTGCACTTTAAATTTCTCGCCGCAGTGGTGGCCCCCCAGCTCCATGACGTCATTGGCTGTGGAGAGTCGGCTACCCCTTAGAGGTGACCAGAAACAGGACTATCTGGTGGAGGGAGAGAGATGCAAGTTGAGTCAAAAGGGAAGGTTGGCGGGGGGGCGGTGGGGGTGAAAAAAAAGAGGGAGAAAGACGGAGTGGGGAGGGGTACAGGGCTACAGTTAACAGGGACTAGGAGGCAGGGGAAGAGTGACAGTGGACTGGTGGTCCGAGGAGAGGGAGATTGGGGGTCAGGGATTCAGAGTTGTCACCTTCACACAGAATCTGAGTCTAAACCAGAGTCCAAGGAGATAGGGAGCAAGTTGGGGTCAGTTAAAAGTGGCATCGATTGGGAAGCGGTGAATATCAGTGGGTTACAGGATTACTACTAGTTATAGGTTGGGTGATTGGGCAGAAGCATGGCAGATGCAATATAACGTGGATAAATGTGAGGTTATCTACTTTGGTGGCAAAAACAGGAAGGCAGATTATTATCTGAATGGCAATAGATTGGGAGAAGGGGAAGTGCAACGAGACCTGGGTGTCCTTGTGCACCAGTCGCTGAAGGTAAGCATGCAGATGCAGCAGGCAGTTAAGAAGGCAAATGGTATGTTGGCCTTCGTAGCGAGAGGGTTTGAGTACAGGAACAAGGATGTCTTGCTGCAGTTGTACAGGGCCTTGGTGAGACCACATCTTGAGTATTGTGTGCAGTTCTGGTCGCCTTATCTGAGGAAGGATGTTCTTGCCATGGAAGGAGTTCAGCGAAGATTCACCAGGCTGATACCTGGGATGGCAGGAATGACGTATGAGGAGAGATTCAGTCGATTGGGCTTGTACTCGCTAGAGTTTAGAAGAATGAGAGGGGATCGCATTGAAACTTATAAAATTCTGACAGGACTGGACAGACTAGATGCAGGAAGGATGTTCCTGATGGTCAGGGAGTCCAGAACATGGGGTCACAGTCTAAGGATAAGGGGTAGGCCATTTAGGACAGAAATGAGGAGGAATTTCTTCACCCAGAGAGTGGTGAACCTGTGGAATTCTCTACCACAGAAGGCAGTAGAGGCCAATTCATTAAATATATTCAAGTAGGAGTTGGATATATTCCTTAAGGCTAAAGGGATCAAGGGGTATGGGGAGAAAGCAGGGACCGGGTGCTGAATTTGGATGATCAGCCATGATCGCATTGAATGGTGGAGCAGCAGGCTCGAGGGGCCGAATGGCCTACTCCTGCTCCTATCTTCTATGTTATAGGTTGGATATCGGGGGTTATACCTATTACTACCAATTACATATAGGCTATCAGTGAGTTATTGTATTACTGTTGGTTATGACGGGAATTTGAACTTTACTGGTACTATTGTCAGTTATTGGTGCAATGAAAATGAGTTAATATTGGTTACTGGTGGAATCAAAGATTCTCCCATCTCTGGTTTCTCCCCGTGAATCCCTCCTCTGCCCTCGCTTTTTCCTCTTCCTCAGTTTCCCATCTTTACATGCTTGCAGGTGGCATCCTGGTTCTTGGAACTTTGTGCACAACAGCTGCTGGCGCTAAAAACCACGGGCAAAGATACTCAACTACAGGGATCCAACCTTTGTAAAGTACATACAATAAGCTTTGGAGATGCCACTGACCACAGGTCACCTGATCAAATCTCCAGGAATAACTCCAACCAGAGCTGGGAACCCGAGAAGGAGAACAGGTGGAGGGGCTGGAGGACCATCCGTGTTCCACGGGAACGTTTAAAAAAAAAAATTACCTTTTGTTGGGTGCCGCTGCTGCTGCAGCCACTGAAGAATCCTGAGTGGAGCAGGCACGGAGCAACCCAAATTAGGAGAAGAATCTTAAAACAGGTGTTCGGCCTCTCATTATATAGGTAAGCTGCCTAACGCCTATTTTAGGTGGCCCAAATATGGCCAAAACTAATATCGGGTTGGTCGTCTTTCAGGCGTTCTTGGGGCACAGGACGTTGGTTCCCAAAATTGGCCCTCACTGCGACCATTTTGTGCTCGTAAATGGCCGCAACGAGGTCCAATTTCCATCCCAACCATCTTTGGAAAATATTATTTAAATAAATTTATTTAAATTATCTAAATTGCTTTCCAACAGCAGTACAAAATAGCTGCAGGGTTAACTAACTGATTACCAACCAAAGGAAAAATCTACTTCATGGCATTGATATAATGTAATGCTGCTGGGATTTGATGCTCTTTCATGATAGTTGTTTTTGACAACAAATTCAACTATACATGACTACTCTATTGACCTGCAAAGGTTTCCTTCTAAATCATGTGGCAATATGTTAAATCATTGGTGATACGATGACAATACAAGGCTTGTAACCCAACATACAAAGCAGATTTAGAATTTTCTATTAAATGTCATCAATAATTGACAATACAAGTCTCACGATTGGGGCTTTCAACAGAATGAGGGAACACTCTTAAATTTCCAATAGTAGTGTCCCAAAGTGCATTTAGTTTATGTGAAAGTGGCTGGGTTTCTCAGCTGAGCTTTTCATGCAAATCTCTCCTTATTCTACACTCGGGCAGACTGGCTCTGCGAAAGGGTTCGAGATTCTCACGGAGAAAAGGGAGGTGCTGATAATACAACACTCATGGTGGCAGTTGGGAAGCCTCCCAATTCCCATATGGCCAGTTTGCCCGTCTACACTTCCTGAAATTTGTATTGTGGGCCATTAAGATACTTATGTTGGGTCCCTCAAATGGCCCATAAATCAATATTTTTTTGAAAGGATAAGCCTACTATTAAATTTTCTAAAACAATTAGAGTAATGAAAATTTGAAAGGCTGAAAATTACACCAGCACTACGAACAGCAGAGGCAGTTTGTGAATAGCTATCCTTTCAGCCTGGGCGTGAAAAGGTGTGGCGCTCAGTTCAGTGGCAGGTGCCTTTTCTGTTCCTTAGCTCACATTGTCCAACATACCCCTGCCCTGTGTTTGCGGGTGAAGGAAGGGTGGTCTTACCACAGTTTTTTTTTAATTTATGGGATGTGGGCGTCGCTGGAAAGGCCAGCATTTGTTGCCCATCCCTAATTGCCCTTGAGAGTATGACAGTACCGAAACAGCTCACATCAAAATCACAAATGACATCCTATGTCACTATAACCATGGGAAACTATACCTCCTCGACTTGTCTGCAGTCTTTGATACGGTTGACCACACCATTCTCCTCCTAAGCTTCTCCTCCGTCGTCCAGCTGGGTGGGGCTGCACTCGCCTGGTTCCATTCTTATCTCTCCAGTCGTAGCCAGAGAATCACCTGCAATGGCTTGTCTTCCTGCTCCGTTACCTCTCGTTCTACCCAAGGATCTATCCTTGGCCCCCTCCTATTTCTCATCTACCTGTTGCGCCTCAGCGACATCATCTGAAAACACGTCAGGTTCCACATGTACGTCGACAATACTCAGCTCTAACTCCCCATCATCTCTCTCAACCCCTCCACTGTCTCTAAATTGTCACACTGCTCGTACTATATCCAGTACTGGATGAGCAGAAATTTCCTCCAACTAAATATTGGGAAGACCGAAGCCATTGTCTTCGGTCCCCCCCCCCCCACAAACTTCATTCCTTAGCCACCGACTCCATCCCTCTCCCTAGCAACCGTCTGAGGCTAAACCAGACTGTTCACAATCTTGGTGTTGTATTTGACCCTGAGATGATCTTCCAACCACATATCTACGTCATCACTAAGACCGCCTATTTCTACCTCTGTAACATCGCCCGACTCTGCCCCCGCCTCAGCTCATCTGCTGCTGAAATGCTCATCCATGCCTTTGTTACCACTAAACTTGACTATTCCAAAGCACTCCTGGCTGGCCTCCCATCTTCCACCCACCATAAACTTAGCTCATTCAAAACTCTGTCGCCCATGTCCTGACTCGCACCAGGTCCCATTCGCCCAACACCCCTGTGCTCACTGAACTATATTGGCTCCCGGTTAAGGAACGCCTCGATTTTAAAATTCTCATCCTTGTTTTCAAATCCCTTCATGGCCTCACCCCTCCCCATTTCTGTAACCTCCTCCAGCCCTACAACCCTCCGAGATAGCTGCATTCCTCCAATTCTGGCCTCTTGCGCATCCTTTAATCGCTCCACCATTGGCAGCCATGCCTTCAGCTGTCGAGGTCCTAAGCTCTGGAATTCCCTCCTTAAATCTCCCCAGTTCTCTTTCTTCCTTTAAGATTCCTTAAAACCTCTCATCTGCCCTAATATCTCCTTATGTGGCTCGGTGTCAATATTTGTTTGATAAGGCTCCTGTGAAGTGCCTTGGGACATTTTATTACATTAAAAGCATTATACAGGAGACTTTGGTTTATCCAGAGGTTGTATGTCCAGAAACCTCGATCTACCGGCAGAAATCAGGAGCCGTTTTGTTAGTTTTTTTTTTACTTCTCGTAGGTTTTTTTTCTTCTCGTGGCTTTTTTTTCCAACAGTCAGGCTCTGGAAAGTCTCTCTGAAGCTGTTGCTAAGCTACAGAGATGCTTCCAAGGTACAAGCCGACTGTTTAGAAGCTGTTGCTAAGCAACAGTGTTTGTTGTCAGATACGGAGATGAAAACCTCCGAATGCTTCAACATTAACGCTGGTATGTCCGGCAGTTTTGATAGATCGGCAACAGCTCGGTCCCGTCGGTGCCGGATATAACAAAGTTTCGTGTATAAATGCAAGTTGTTGTTGTCTTCTAGATTATGGCATTCTATAGAGTGTAGGAAGCTGGACCTAAGATTGCTCTGTGGACTTGAGTCCTGTTGTCTTGCAGAATAGATCCTCAGTACACACTAATTAATTAATGATCTTTGTATCTCTGACTCAAGAATAGCTTATTACTTTGGTTTGCTGTTATTCTTGAACATTACCAAATTTGTTATGTACTGTTGTTATTTGCAGGTTAACCTCAATTCTGCTGAAGAAAAACCATGGGGCCGGAACTTGCTGTCAAAAGAACAGCAAGGGTAATGGCGCTCACCGTTATTTATGGGTAAATGGTACGGCAACTTCAGGCGAGGAGCAGATGCGCAGTTAAATGTGAATATACAAAGGTTGCCATCAGAGATGCGTCGCTCCACTGTTAGCTTCACGAAAACGGGATCTCGCCCTTAGCCTCCCTGTTATTTCTAGGAACTTGCTGTATTTGCCCATTAAACCCGCCACAAAAAGGTATGTCTTGTCATCACAAGCTTAAGCACAATTTTAACAACGTGATAAGTGCTAATGACTACCAAGCAACCTTTCTGGCACTGAAAATTTACTACTACAGGTAGACTATCCTTTATCCGAAAACCTCGGGACCAGCCGAGTTTCGGATAAAGGAGAATTTCGGATTTCGGAAGGTGGGTCGGCGGGGGTCCGCGGGGGGTCGTGCGCACGACTTACGCTGACGCTCAGCGTAAGTCAGTCGGGGTCGGCGGTTGTCGGGGCTGGCGGGGTCGGCGGTTGTCGGGGCCGGCGGGGTGGGCGGTTGTCGGGGTCGGCGGTTGTCGGGGCTGGCGGGGTCGGCGGTTGTCGGGGCTGGCGGGGGGTCGTGCGCACGACTTACCCTTTATCCGAACTTCCGAAACCGGAACCCTCTAAAAACCGAAGGTTTTTTCGTTCGTACGCACGACTTACGCTGAACGAAAAAACCTTCGGTTTTTAGAGGGTTTCGGTTTTCGGAAGTCCGGATAAAGGGTAGTCTACCTGTATAAGCGTGGAGTATCATTCTCTCAGGTTTTGAATTTTTCGGGGAGATTTTTAAAATGTCAAATTTAAAATTTAATTGATTTTTTTCTTAAATTTTCTTTGTCTCTTTTATTCTTTTTCTCTTAATCCAATCTTTCTTTCCCTCAGTTTATTTCTCTTTCTGTACCTGATTTGACATTGAATTCACCCATTCTCATTCACTCTCCTTCTCAGTTCTTCCTGTGTTTATTTCCCAATCTTTAAATCTGATTTGTTGGTTGCCCTGTTCACTCAGTGCCCAGATGCTCTGATTCCCTCACTGCACCGTTATCAGCTTGCACTTTCAGCAACGTAGTGAGCAAACGTTTTTTGAGCTGAAGGGTGCAGAGGCAAGTCTAAAGAACGGCAGATGTCATTAGATGCCCTGCCATGGCAAATTCTGGCCCCATACATTTTCATGTTCAGCATCAGTGCTCAACATTAATAAATGGCTGCAAAATGCTTCTAACATATATCAAATAACCAAATGATTGTTTTTTTTCCTTTGAATAGTGCCTGGGGAATTTTACACCCAGCTGAGGTGGCTGTTTGGACTTGATTTCATGTGAAAGACTGCACCTCCCACGACACAGCACTCCCTTCATGCTGTACTGAAGGGTCAGCCCAGATTATGTGTTCCAAGTTTACAACGGAACTTGAACCCATAACATTCTGCCTTTCAAGGGACAGTGCTACCAATAGAGCCAAGCTAGACAAACGTTTAAAATATAAAGTAAATTGTTAATTAGCAAATGATAAATAAAGAGTATTTTCAATGAAACGGAGAAAATGTCCATTCCCATTTAGATTAAAACAACACAATATCCATGTGCATTGTAAGGTCCAAAATACTGGAAATTCCACCAAATAAAAGGTCAAAAATCAACATTCACCGGTGGTCTCATTGCCCCTTGACCCACAGAAAGTAAGTCATGTGCCTTCAATGCTTGTAGCCCCCTCAGACTTTCAAGTACTTAGAGTCATACAATCTTACAGCACAGGAGGCCATTCAGCCCATCGTGCCTGGACTGGCTCTTTGAAAGAGTTATCCAATTAGTCCCAGTCCCCTGCTCTTTACCCCTAGCCCTGTAATTTTTTTTCAAGTATATATCCAATTCCCTGTTGAAAGTTATTACTGAATCTGCTTCCATCACTCTTTCAGGCCGTGCATTTTAGATCATAACAACTCGCTGTGTAAAAACAAATCTCCTCAAATCACCTCTGCTTCCTTTGCCAATTACCTTAAATCTGTGCCTTCTGGTTACTTATCAGGAGAAATTTTACAAATTCATGTTCCCATTCCCAACATGACTGGGCCACAGCTCGGAGTGCTGCATTCTTTGGGCATGCTGCTCCTCTTCAACACCAGGGCAGAGAGGTGGCCAGGAAAATCAGCCCTGCATTACTTGTATATTGGAACTAGGCAGGAAGTAAAAGAGAGGGCTTTATTGTTCCAATCACAAATACAGGGGAGAGTTCTACCCATTCATTGGTGCATGCGGTTAATTTATTCCAAGGTACCCAGCATGTTAAAAGAATGGGAACTGTTTCAAGCAAATAAAATAGCAACATGCTACAATGAGGAAACCCATGGACTGAGGGACAGGATCAGTCTCTGATGTCGGGATTGTGTGTGTATACATTGGGACATTTCATTCTCACATTTTGAAGATCTACCAATAATTACAATTTGTACAATTTGCTGTTTTATGTCCACCCCTCCTGTCCCTGGGTTGTTACAGTATTCAATGTTAAATCAAATGGCATAATCTCTGTTATGACATGGGTTGTTGTGTGCCCATGTTTCCTGCCAGCTGTTTGTGGCAGTGTAAAGTGGATAGGGGTTAAGACATAAACCCAAGATACAGAATATACTGACAAGGCAAAAATTGCAACCCTTGGCAGCCATATCATATTGTGCATTGGTTTGGTCCGAATATAGATTCTACTGTACCACAGGCATTCAAAATATTCATGCCAAAATATGTAAAAATTACATTACAGGACAGATATTTCCAGTAAAATGCCCCCAAATGAGATGTTTCATGTGACTCAAAATTAATTTTAAGTACATTATAAATCTGATCTCATGTAACCTTTCACAGGTTAGAATGTAGAAGCAACATTTCTAGCATTTGGCAATATGGGGGAATAATAAGGGCCCTTCAATCACGTACGATAGTCTCATAATATAGAATGGGTCTGATGCTATTTGTAATTGACAGAAATAAATGATTTTATAATTCCCAAGCAACACAATTGTGGAACGAAGGGAGGCGAGAAATACTGGGGTGGTTGCAGGGCTGATTCCCACTGTTTTTATTTGTGAACTGACAGGAAGTAAATTCTGAAGTGATTTAAGCTGCTTCATGATGTCATGAGGAAGTTGCTTTGACATCAGAGCAGTTTGTTGTAACATCAAAGAATGTCCTGTTTTTATTGTGTAAAATGGAAACTCCGAGTTTTGTTACCCATAAAGACAGAGGAGAACACGCGATGGCCGATTTCCCTCTGTGGTTCCCCCAAGTGTATCCATTTCTCTGGCACAAAACAGGAAAATTAGGCACAGACCAGTTACATGAAGTCTTTGCCCCAATTGTGCTTTTATCCTAGTCCCCCTCACTAATGATGGCTCCCAATTCCCCAACACCTCAAATTTAAAATTCTCATCCTCATGTTTACATCACTTCATTGCGTTGCCCCCCCCCCCCCCCAAATCTCGGCAACCTCCTCCAGCCCTGCAACCATCCCAGTATTTCTCGCCTCCCTTCGTCCCACCATTGGCAGCCGTGCCATAAGTAGTTTAGGCCCTATGCTCTGGAATTCCCCCTCTATACCTCTCTGCCTCTTCACGTCCCCAGTCTCCTTAAAACGTACCTCTGACCAAGATGTTTGGTCAGCCCTCCCAATATCTCCTCCTTTAGATCGGCATCCAGTTTTGTCTGATTTCACTTCTATGAAGCGCCTTGGGGCATTTTTCTATGTTAAAGGCGCTATATAAATGCAAGTTGTTGCTACATATTTAGTGATTTAATGGCACTGATGAACATCGAAGTTGCCATATATCAGTAATATTACCACTCAGCTGTCCAAAACAATGAGGGTTCTGGTAACAAAGCTCTTTCTAGGTTGCTTAATTATAAAACAATGCCATGTCACACTCTCCTTTGAATCTTAAGAAAATATTGTTCTGCAATCACAACACAATATTTGTGTCAGTCTTCAATCAATTGGCATTTTCATTACATTAAAACTACAGTACACGTTTTGAAGTTAAACAACGGATAGAGTGTTTACATTGCTGTCATTGGACTGAGATTTCAGCTGACATCCATAAATCATTTGAGCTTTGCTGTCAAAGTTAGTGATGCCACCCAAACTCCGTACAGTCTTAAATTAGACATCCTCGCCCACAATTCATACGGAACTGACTGCAAACTTGTATGCCTTTATTTACTGCTAGCTGGGGGAGCCCGGCGTTGCCAGGGCTGTTTTGGGCCGGGATGTTTAAATTGAGTCCCAGGCTTTCGGCCGTCTCTCTGTCCCTCTGTGAATCTGCTGCCGGGCAACATTTCTAGCTTTTAATACCTTCAAAGATGAAAGTTAAAGTACTTATAAAACATTTTTGGTAAATCTTATGTTATTTTTAAAAGAGAGACTAACTGTTTTGGGCCGGGCGGTTTAAATCGAGTCCCAGGCTTTCGGCCCTGTCTCTCTGTGAATCTGCTGCCGGGCAACATTTCAACTTTTTAATACCTTCAAAGATGAAAGTGAAAGTACTTATGAAACATTTTTGGTAAATCTTATGTTATTTTTTAAAAGAGATACTAACTTTTTCGAAGCTGGATTAGCAGATTTTGAGCTGGAAGTAGTTGAAGTAATGGCTGCCCAATGCCGGAGTTCAAAATCATTAGTCCCGCCCACAGATGCAACGATTGGCCAACCATCAGGTGACTGAGCTGTAGGGTTGGTCAATCATCAGGTCACAGGATTGGTCAACCTTGACGTCACTCAATGCTAATTAGCAGATAATGAGTGGAATTTTGAAGGTTTTTTGTACATTGTCTGACCGAAAAGTAAATACGCTTATGACCGTTCTGGAATCGTAAGCTTTCTTTTAATGTAACGCACGTGTAGGTATGCTGTATAACTTTACAGTGTATAGCCGGACAGACACACCGAAGGACGGACAGACAGACCCTTTTATATATATATATATAGATGAAACCTTGCTTAAAAATGTGTTTCTAGTTGTAAAAATCAATCTCTACTACATGTAGTCAGATTAACTTCCAGACTTTTGTTTGCAGTAACTCGTGTTTGTCAGGCGTATGTGAGGTAATAAAAGGCTCTTGCGCTGATTAATGTTGAATCATTTAATCAACGTACAGGAGCCATTTATTAATGCCAACACTTGACAAATAGAGGTTATTGCTACAAGTTTGTATTTCACGAAAAATATCAATTTTAAAATGACTGAAGAGCTGAACAAGTTCAAAATGAAAGTCTTGTGACAGTGATCATGATGTCCTAATCGGATGGTGGTTGTGTGCATGTATGAACTTCAAGATTAATAGAGTAATTAAGTCATGATGATTAGATCTTATGAAAATTTCCTTTCATATTAGAAATTTTGAAGACATTTAATTATTGGCAGATACTGTGCATTAATTACCATTCAAATGGCTCTGTGACAAACCCAAAACTAAATTATAAGTCTTCTTGGACAACAGTCTGGGCTGCAACAAACACTGAGGATAGGTAGGCCAACTGAAGCAGTACACTAATAGCCTGAGAGTCTCAATTCCCTGGAATAGTACAAGTAGTGTCTACTATTATTAGTTGATTTCGTCTCTCTAGTGTTTGGACTTTAGAAGTGAAATAGGCACCTTGAATGGTCCTATATGTTGTCACTGCGTTGGTGTTCTCACTGTGAAATACGATTTATCTTGCGTCCTTCAATGAATTTGTTAAGAGCTTTAACAACACAGGGAGAAATTCAAAAATTCAAAAGAACAGGAAATGTTTCCTCTGAAAATACTGAACAGTGTACAAGGGATTTCAATTAAACTGCTGTTTGTGAAGAAAGAAAGAAAGGAAAGAAGTAAAAAAGGAAAGAAGTAAAAAAGAAGAAAAAGGTAGGAAGAATTTGCATTTCTATAGCACCTTTCACAACCTCAGGACATTCCAAAGCACTTTACAGCCAATAAAGTACTTTTGAAGTGTAGTCACGGTTATAATGTAGGGAAACATGGCAGCCAATTTGTGCACAGCAAGCTCCCACAAATAGTAAGGAGATAAATTATTACAATCTGTTTCAGTGATGTTGGTTGAGGGATGAATATTGCCCAGGACACTGGAAGAATTTCCCTGCTGTTCTTTTATGACCACTTAAGAGGGCAGACAGGGCCTCATCTCATCAGTACTGCACTAAAGTGTCTGGAGTGGGGCTTGAACCCGTAATTTTCTGATTCAAAGGTGAGACTGTTACCACTAAGCCAAGGCTGGTACCTAAATCACTTCTGGATTAGCTGCTTTAAGCAGGTATTTATTGGTTGTAAGTGGAACTTTGATCACAGTATTCTCACATAATTTTATGTAGGTTGTTAACAGTCAAAAGATAGGCAATTTAACATATGTTACATATATAGTCGTGCTTGTACAGACATTAATTACTTACTTGAAAATCATCTTCTTCCAAAATTTCCTTTCTCCATTTAATGAGGAAAGCAGCACAGACATACAAGTGGAAATGAGAAAATCCCTCTGGCTCTGACTGCAAAAGAATATCAACAGGAGTTACTTCAGAGTCGAGACTGCCCAGTGGTATAAATCACTAAGTTCAATCTACTGTGGGAGGCGAGTGAACACAAGTGTAAAACACCACCCCAGTTTATCAGATGGACATATGGCAGACACTTGGTATTATTCAACATGGTAGATTGATGCTCTAAATCTTACAAAGAATTTTAGAACAGCTTCTAATTCTTAAAACAATTTTTTAAATTAAGAACTATAGGTTTTTTTTGCTGCACTTAAAGATTGGTTGATATCATGAAGGATAACATTGTGATTTGTGGCAATCGCAACAGGCCATTTGTTGAAATATCGCTTCCATATATCTCTTTCTTAATGCAGTTTTGGTTAAAAATAATTATGGCCAACTGTTCCAATTGTTCAGCGAGTTTATTCAGGGAGCAGCCGAAGCTTACAGATCAGGAAGGTTCCGGGTTTCAATTGATTAGCTGATCTCAGCTGGGTGGTAGCAGAGATGCTACAATTGGTCTTAGCGCCCCAGGAATAGGGAGGGGAAAAAGTAGCCAACATTGCCACTGCTGATGACTGTCCAGTGACCCCAGCTAGAAGTGCACATAATTAGACGAGGATAGAATCAGGCTGTGATTCCTTTGCAATTGATTGGTCTGCCATCACTTACCATCATATGCGCATAAACATAGAAACATAAAAGATAGGAGAGTAGGCCATTCGGCCCCTCAAACCTATTCCGCCATTTAATGAGATCATGGCTGATCATCCAAATTCAGTACCCTGTCCCTGCTTTCTCCCCATATCCCTTTAGCCTTAAGAAATATATCTAACTCCTTCTTGAATATATTTAATGAATTGGCCTCAACTGCCTTGTGTGGTAGAGAATTCCACAGGTTCACCACTCTCTGGGTGAAGAAATTCCTCCTCATCTCAGTCCTAAATGGCTTATCCTTAGACTGTGACCCCTGGTACTGGACTCCCCCACCATTGGGAACATCCTTCCTGCATCGAGTCTGTCTAGTCCTGTTAGAATTTTATAAGTTTCAATGAGATCCTCTCATTCTTCTAAACTCTGGCGAATATAAGCCTAATCGACCCAATCTCTCCTCACACGTCATTCTTGCCAGTCTGGTGCTGGTCACTTGGACATATTGGCGAGCGATACCCACCTGTGGAACCATACGCAACAAGAGTATGGGAGGAGAGAAAATGGTCATGAAGAAACAAATCTATGACTAACCTTATGCACAATCTTCAGTAGAGCCCACACAATTTGACAAGTGTGAAATTACTATCGCTTGTTGCATGAACTAGAATTAATTCCCAGTTAATAAACTGAGCTGGACAGAACTTTTGAGTTTGTGTTTGTAGGTTCTTTACTCAGAGTATTACAAATAGTTGGGATGTAGAGCTCTCTACATGTCTTATAGCTCACATGCCTGTCTCACATAAAGGAATGGATGAACAATAGCACATATCTTTATCTTGCAGTTCTCGCTTGCTAATACACTTTGTGATGTATAACTGCTGGTTAGAGAGAGCCTTGAAGCAGACATGCCCCCATGCGACATTGTGAAGCTCCACTCCAGTGACATTACGAAAGGAGATGGTGGCTTGTCGACAGCACTCATGATTCATTAGGCCATTGAAATGGAACTTCACATCAACATGTGGGAAAACTCAAACACAAACACAAAATACTTGCTTTCATGCGATCTCTAACCAGCACTTTTAAAGCATGAAACATGTAACAAGAAGTGACAGAGACACTGAAATGTGTACAGATAACCTCTCTGTATGTAGCAATTCAGAGGACCACTCGTCCTTCATAACAGAATGTCCTTTACCGCTTTCCTACACAAATATCAGGTTTTTAGTTTTCATTTAAAAATCAACACCATGAAGGGTTTTGATAGTGTAAATAAGGAGAAACTTTCCATTGACCGAAGGGTCGATAAACAAAGGACACAGATTTAAGGTAATTGGCAAGAGGAGTATTTTTTTTTTTTTTTTTTTAAACACAGCGAGTTATGATGATCTGGAATGCACTGCCTGAAAAGGGTGATGGAAGCAGATTCAATAGCAGCTTTCACAGATTACCCAACTAAAATCTATTGATTTCAAGTCTTGAAAATTTCAATTGACCCAGCATCCACAGCCTTTTGGGGGAGCGAGTTCCAGATTTCCACTACTCTGTGTGAAAAAGTGCTTTCTGATTTCACTCCTAAATGGCTGAGCAGTAATTTTAAGATTATGCCCTCTTGTTCTGGATTCCCCACCACAGGAAATAGTTTCTCTGTATCTACACTAGCATAATCCCATTATCATTTTAAGCACCTCAATTAGATTAGCCCTTAACCTTCTAAACTCAAGGGAATACAAGCTAAGTTTATGAAGTACATGAAGCATAAATTTAACCTTTAAGCTCTGGTATCATTCTGGTGAATTTGCACTGTACTCCTTCCAAGGCCAAGATATCTTTCCTGTGATTTGGTGCCCAAAACTGAACACAGTACTCCAGATGGAATCTGACCACAGCTCTGTACAACTGAAGCATCACTTCCTCACTTTTGAATTCTACCCTATGAGATAAAGGTTAACATTCTAGTAACCTTTTTGATCGCATTTCATATCTGTGCACTAGCTTTTAGTGATTTGTATACATGGACAACTAAACCCCTTTGCTCCTCCACATCTCCTGGTCTCTCACTATTAAAACATTATTCTGATTTTTTTTCTCGGTTCCAAGATGGATGTCCATGGCATTCTTCATATTTTTGTTTCGTCAATTGCAAAGAACTTTCAACTTTGCATCAGGGCAAAGTACAGTTTTATTATGCTATTAAAATACGCCACCTTTAAATTTTGACTCAACACAGTGCTATTGAGACCAATACTTATTCTGAAAACCTGGGAACTCATACTGCAGTATCTGTTACATTGTTATATAGTATCACATCGTTAAATGGAACTACTTTGGTATGGTGTAGTTATATTGCTATGTGGCACACTGTGCACGGGCAGTGCACAGTGCAGCGTCGGACATCTTGTATCACTCCGCACCATGCGGCAGCACAGAAATACAGCTGAGTAAAAGCACTAACTAAAAATGAACTAAAGTGTCTAATATATATAGTATAAGAACACAAGGAGACACAACATGGTGGCAGCAGTATAAGTGAGTACAAAATTGTGCTATACGAACTACGAATAAGACGAAGTGTGATTTTATGCGGTGATTGAGAGTGAATCGTACGGGAAACTAAAATGACGGCACTGACTGTGCAAATGCAACCCCTCATGAACTGGGAAGCCGACGATATAGTAGAAGCATTCCGCAAGTTCAAACAGAAATGTGAGCTTACATTCAAAAGCTTCCTGAAGGGTGCTACCAACGAGGAAAAGGTTAGTTACATTCTGTTGTGGACAGAAGAAAAAGGTCTAGATTTGTATAATAGCTGGAGTTTGACTGAAGAGGAAAAGGAAAACCCTGCGACAATTTTTGATAAATTCAGCAACCATCTAGAGCCTAAATCCAATCACCGTATACACAGGTACAAATTCCAGAGTCTAAGACAGGAACCCGGTGAAACAGCTGACAATTTCCTGACAAGGCTGAGAAATGAAGCCAGCAAGTGTAAATTTAAGGAAATGGAGGAAAGGCTTGTGGACCAGCTAATATGGGGGTCAGCGCATGTAGAGGTACAAAAAGCCCGGATAGGAAAAGAAAAGCTCGGAATAACAGAGGCTATAGATACTGCGAGAGCTCATGAAGCCCTGAAGCAGCAAATGAAAACGCTGATTTCTCAAACGGCTGACATGCGGACAGCTTCTGAGACGGACAACAGAGTGGATGCAGTGAGAGAAAAATACAACACACAAAGACATGCACACGACAATGGGGGAAACATGTGCAGAAATTGTGGAAGACCGCACGATTACACAGACAAGAGGAAATGTCAGCATATGGAACAAGCTGCAATGCATGTGGCAAACTAAACCACTGGGAAAAGAGGTGTAGAATGAAGAAAGAAGGAACATACGTCAAAAACAAAGGCGGACAGCAGAACCAGAGAAAGAAACACAATATCCATGCCATGGATGATGATGATGGTCACGACAATGCACTAAACATCGAAACCATAAAGATACAGCTTCATGAGATGTCCAGAGCGGAAAATACTCCGAGGAGAGAATTGCACACCATCCTCCAAATCAAAAAAAAGGTCAAAGGTCGGCCCACAACCATCAACTTAAAGTTGAAGCTGGACACAGGGGCTCAGAGCAACATTCTCCCATTGAGACTGTACCAGCATATCTTTCCCGAAAACCTGAGAGAAGATGGCTGCCCGAAAAATGGTTGTTTAAAGGCAAGTAATGTCACGCTGACAGCATACGGGGGGGGAGTGAGATTAAACAACTCGGAATAACCTTTATCAAAGGGACACATAAAAGAAAGAACATCAACTGCATGTTCTATGTCACCGACACTGAGGGGCCAGCGATCCTGGGATTAAACAGCAGCGAGAAGTTGAGATTGATCTCAGTGCATCACGAGCCGACGGAAACGCCACTGAAGATAGACAGCAACACCCCACTGGAGAACCGCCCACAAAGCAAGAGTAAAAAAGACTTGATAGACATGTATCCGGAATGTTTCGATGACAGTGGGATGTTTCAGAGATTTCCAATACCACATCACCATCGATGCAGAGGTAAAGCCCGTTATCCATGCTCCACGAAAAGTACCCATCGAGCTGAAGACAAAGCTTGAAAGAGAGCTAAAGGAGATGGAAGAAAAGGGAGTGCTCGTAAAGGTCACTGAACCCAGAGACTGGGTAAACTCAATTGTGGTACGAGAAAAGCCAAACGGGCATCTCAGAATATGTTTGGACCCCAAAGATCTAAACCAGGTGATAAAGAGGGACCACTATCCCACCCCAAGGCTAGAGGAGATTACGCCATCACTGGCAGGAGCCAAGGTTCTCTCAAAACTAGATGCCAGAAATGGATATTGGAACGTGAAGTTGGATGAGGAATCAACAACACTGACAACATTCAACACACCATTTGGGCGTTACAAATTCCTGTGGCTACCATTCGGGCTAAAGGTCAGTCAAGATATCTTTCAACAGAAAATAGACGAGACATACAGAGGCTGTGAAGGAGCTATAGGAATAGCTGATGATATTCAGATCTATGGAGCAGATGAAAGACATGCACCTACATGAGGCCATGGAGTGTAGCAGGAAGGCTGGCATCAAGTTAAATGCAGATAAGTGCATAGTTAAAGTCAAGGAATGCCAATTCTTCGGTATGATTAATACACCAGAGGGAGTCAAGCCAAATCCAGAGAAGATTGCGGTGATTGCTGAAATGAAACCACCCAAAGACAAGAAAGTGCTGAGGAGTTACCTCGGCTTGGTCCAATACATGAGTTCTTTCATCCCACACATGTCGGAACATACAACAAATCTCAGAGAGCTATTGAAAGAAGACGCTGAATACCAGTGGTCGGAATCACACGAAAGGAATTTCAAACAACTTAAAGAACTGTTGTGCAAAGAAACAAGTCTGTCATATTATGACAGAAGAAAACCAGTCACTCTGCAAGTAGACACTTCTACCAGAGGACTAGGGGCAGCTCTGGTGCAGGAAGGAAAGCCGATAGCTTTCGCATCAAAGGCCTTGACGTCAGCCGAGATGAGATACGCCAACATAGAAAGAGAACTATTAGCAGTAGTGTACGGATGCGAGAAATTCCATACATACCTATATGGCAGGCGATTTACAATAGAGAGTGACCATCGTCCACTAGAACAGATCTATAAGAAGAATCTGTTCAAAGCACCTGCAAGACTGCAAAGACTACTTCTAAGGATCCAAAGTTATGACATCACGCTTAAATATAAGCCAGGAAAGGAAATGGTGCTAGCAGATGCGTTGTCTCGATTGTCACCATATGAGAAACACGAGGTGGAGGGCCTAACAGTAAAAATCCACCACCTAGTGAATGTTACCCCTACAAAGCTCAGTCAAATCAGAGATGAGACTAACAAAGATGAGGAGTTGCAACTACTCACACAACAAGTAATACAGGGGTGGCCGGAGAGAATCCAGCAGGTACAGGCGACAATTCGTCAATACTGGACGATTAAAGACGATATTGCAGTAGAAGACGGTATTCTCCTTGCTGGATCGAGGATCATCATGCCAAAGACGATGCAGACACAACTTCTCCATCTCATACATGAAGGCCACATGGGAATGGAAAAATGCAAGCTGAGAGCCAGATCAGCTGTATACTGGATAGGAGTGTACAAAAATATCGAACAGATGGTCTCTGCATGTGGTATATGCCAGAAATACAGAAATGCACAACAGAAAGAGGAGATGATACCTAGTGAAATACCGTCAAGACCATAGCACACTGTTGGGGCAGATCTCTTCATGTGCAATCAAGAATGGTATCTCATAGTGGCAGATTACTATTCCAAGTTTCCTTTTGTGAGAAGGATGAAAGACTTGAAAGCCACAACTACCACCAGGATTTCAAAGAGCTTGTTTGCTGAACAAGGAATCCCAGAAAAGGTAATCTGTGACAATGGAACCCAGTTCACATCGAGTGAATTCCGAGCTCTGGCAGAAAAGTATGGGTTCAAAATAGTAACCTCATCCCCACATTTCCCAAGGGGACACGGGTTCATCGAAAAACAGATCCAGACTGTCAAGAGAACTCTCATCAAAAGTAGTGAGATGGGGGAAGACCAAGACCTTGCCCTCCTATCACTCAGATCAACACCACTGAAAGCAGACATGAAATCACCTGCGGAATTGCTGAATGGGAGGAAGTTTAAGACTACACTACCAGCAAAAATACATCCTCCCCAGGACTAGGAGGACTTCAGACAAAAGCTGGCAGAAGCACAAATCGTAGGAAGCAAACATTTCGATAAACATGCAAAGACGCTACCAGAATTGCTGAATGGACAATCAGTGCATGTGCAAGACCCGGTGTTGAAAACCTGGAATCCAGCCAAGGTCATTGGAAAAGCTGATACTCCAAGATCCTACTTCGTAGAGACTGAACCTGGTAACCAATACAGACGGAACAGAGTCCACATCAGACCTTCACCTGAACTGGATAAGCAGCAGACAACATCAGCAACATTGACAACACCAGCTACCACAAGCAGTACAACACCAGAAACAAGCGCTACAAATCAACTCCAACTCCCAAGGCGACAGCAACAACGACGAGAGCGGAACACACCAAAACACCGCAGAGAGGAATGGTCACCACCAAATCCACAAGATGGAGGGACAACATCCAACCACCTGAGCGATATCGCGATTAAAAAAAAAAACTCACAATTCTTTGTAGTTGATAATAGTTTAGATATAATATGTTAATTTAAATTGTTAAATTTCATGTTTTAGTTTTTTGAGAAAGAGGGATGTTACATTGTTATAGTATCACATCGTTAAATGGAACTACTTTGGTATGGAACTACATTGGTATGGTGTAGTTATATTGCTATGTGGCACACTGTGCACGGGCAGTGCACAGTGCAGCGTCGGACATCGTGTATCACTCCGCACCATGCGGCAGCACAGAAACAAAGCAGAAATACAGCTGAGTAAAAGCACTAACTAAAAATGAACTAAAGTGTCTGTAATATATATATATATATAGTATATAAGAACACATGGAGACAACAGTATCTTCAAGCAGATACAAGTTGAAAAACAGATCTGCATCATAAACTTCTTTTAAAACAAAAGTATAAAATGTGTTACATACATCACCTGACTTGTCATTTCAATTGCAGGAAAATTGACTGTTTGCACGATTGCAACTTAATTGTAAAACTGTTCTGTCCTAAATTTATCAGTAGATTGCTCAGAGACTACAATGGAACAGCTTATAGTGAACTCAGAATTAGCGAAAATCCACTTAGAATGGAAGGATTGCATCAGCCCAATTCACTAACCATGTAACTGAATGGAATAGCACGCCTATGGTAATTAAATTGCAAGCTGCTTATGAGGAGAATTAGAGTGCTAATGTTCCACTGCTTCATTCCATAAGGGGCCTCTCAGAATGCATCTCGCAGATCAATAGAAACCAGTGCCTCCAGCATGAAAACGATTGATTTTTGCAAATTAATTCCTAGAATTAGTTTATTCATATTTGAGGCTCTAGCTCTGTATCTCTCTGGCTAGCTTCACACTTTTTTTTGTAAATTTGAATTTTCTTTTTTCAGTCTTTTTCATTCATTCTCCTTTTTCCATCAATTTTGTCCTTCTCATTTTAAAGGTGTTAACTCTCTGCTGGGTTCGAGAGGGTGACTGGTGCTGGTTCCCTTAGAATGATTGTCAGTGGGCTATTTCACTACAGTGGCATCACAGCTGAGCAAGGTCCTGTCCTTATCAGACATCCACAGTCACACTATAATTTGCTCTTTCGGCAGGTAGCAATTTAATTACCACAGCCAAGTTTTCTATTCTGTTACATGGTAAGTGAATTGGACAATTTCAATGTTTCCACCACCTACTCCAGCATGAGATACTCAAATAGTGATTTGGCTTTGTTCAGGGATGCTCAGCATCCCTATCACTGCACTGACTCAGTTAACAGTACGGACCGAGGCTCAAATCTAGGACCTTCCCGATATGAATGGTTAAGGCAGTGCATAGCTGAACCAGCTAAGCTGCCAGGGGAGCTTGATAAATGCTTTAAATTTGACTTTTGCAACACTTTCTCTAATTTGCTTTAACCTTGAGTTCCCTTGGATAATAGGTTGATGCAGCGCAGCTTGCATGGTTATTTCTAATTAATAGTAATAAATAAAATATGCTACTGAGGGGAGAGAGGTGTTGGCGTGGTTAGGCAGGAGAAATTCAACAACTTTGCTACAATCTTATTGAATGCATTCTCCCCAGAGCTTTCAACAAAGGGCAGATGTTCAATATTATACTATATAATACTATTGTCAAGTGGAGCTTAAACAAAAATATACTTCAACTCTTCAATCGTTGGCAGGAAAATTAAAGCAGAAATCTCTGAGAAGCTTCTTATCATTACGAATTAGTAATTTCCTTGTACTTCAAAGATATGTTTAATGAGCATTGAGCCTGTGTGCCCTTCACTCAGAATATTTGGAACAACTAGGGATATGAATGCAACATGATTCCAGAAAGTGACACTGTACATAGTAAATATCTGAAGTACATTGTTGAAACTTTGAAATATGACAGGAGAGCAAGGATGAAAAATGTTAGTTATAAGACGAGACTTGAGATACTGGGAATATATCCACTGGATCAGAGAAGGCTAAGAGGAAATTCAATTGAGGTTTTTAAGATTTTGAAGTGTTTTGAAAGGATGAATTGGGAAAGACTATTTCCTTGGATTGTGGAGTCAAGAGAGTGAGGAGTGAGGTTAGAAGAAATTTCTTTACACAGAGTTGTTAGGGCGTGGAATGCTTTTCCGCAGGAAGTTATTGAGGCAGAGATCGTTGCATCTTTTAAGGGAAGAGTGGATAAATATTTGAAGCAGAGAAAGACACAGGGCTATAGGGATAGAGTGGGGCAGTGTGATTAGTTTTGGATTTCTCTTGCAAAGAGCTAGCACAGAAACGATGGACTGTAAACCCACATGGTACTATGTAGGCATAAACTCTTCTAAAAAGTCAGAAAAGTTTTACCAAATGTTGTAATGCCAACCATTGTTTTTGTGCCAGTTTTCAAAATAGCTTATATTTAAAAGCACTTGGAGCTACTTACAAAATGCAATAAAAATTTAAACTTCTCCAAACTCCCCTTGAAGAAGTAACTTTGTGCTGTCTTTAGATTCAATGGGAATACATCTGCAGTATGTACCAAGTGACTGGTGTAAATCACCAATACAATGGATAAACTAAAGGCACTTTTGCACTGCAGTTCTGATACTGGATCAGTGGTGCAGCAACCCAAGGCCAGTTTGGCTTGTTTATTTTTCAATACTTTCCCCGTCAGATGCCAGGCAGGAGACTTGACAAATTTGGCGGCAACTCACAAAATCCATGAGAAAATTAATCTCCACTGCTGTCAGAACAAGGTAAATCGGCAGTTTTATATTTCCTAGTTCAGCCGATGACAGGAGAATAATGTGCCTGCCATCGTTTCACTTTTATTGCATAAAAGCAACTCTGCTGATTCAAAAAGAAAATGAAGGCACAAAAGAAGTGGGGGAAGGAGAGATTCTGATTACCTGCAAGATCGAAAGAATTACATCGGTAACTATCTATCCAGATGAGTGTGTAAGATTAGTTAGCAGCCGGGAGTGGTGAAAAAATTTAATTAAACCACAGCAGTCAGAAATGAACAGGTAGGAAAATAGGGAGCACTTATATATAAACTTCCAATTTATTTATGTTAGTGTTATTTTTCTTTTCTTTAAGAACAGGGGCCCTGAATTTGCAGTCGGTATGACGGCGGACTCTGAGTACGTAGTCATACCGCCTTTGAAACTGACCACAAGTTTGAGCACATGCGCGGAATCCCGAACTTGCGACACATGGGCGTCGCTGCATTTTTCACCTCTTCATACATGCTGGCGAAAAGTTGGGCTAATTGCCCACCTACTGTGAGGTAATTACACTGAAAATGTTTAAGTCTTGTGCAAACAGGCGCAGGAAGCCTGTTGCACAGCTAAAGGGGACCGGGTGAGAAAATTGCAACAACAAAAAATGCTATAATGGGAGATTTGGTTTAATGATGATCATAATGAAAGGTTTGTGAGCACACTGAATAAAGCATTAAATGAGTGGCTGGCAACTTTTTTTTAATGAAAAGTTAATAATCAGAGTGTAAAGTAATGAGACTTGTATTGCTAGTTTGAGTTAGAAGAGGTTTGTAACAACTGATGGTTGTGAATTTTGAATAAACATATTTTATTCTAATGTGAGATTTACAATAATAGATTGTTACCATGAGAAGATTGCAGTTACAGAATTTATTATAATGGCAGCCTTTTAATGTTAGATTTTTTTTACAATGCATAGTTTGCGACAATGAATTTTTACATAACAAATAGTTTGTAATAACAGAGTTTATGATGATGAGTAGTCTGCACTGATTGTTATAATGAGAAGTTTGTAATAGCAAAAATTGGCACAATGAAAGTTTTGCATTACTTTGTTTTAAAAGTAATAAACATTTGTTGTTATGAGAGAACAATAGAGTCATGATGAATTAAATAGAAACTGAAATCTATATATCTGTGTAAAGGAGAGACAAAGAAAGGTCCCCGGTATTCCCGTTGAGTTTACCCAGAATTTCATTTTGGGAGTATTGGATTGGCAATTGGCTAAGAGTCAGCAAGTAAACGAACTACCGCCCCACGTGATCCCAGGTTTGCGCATACACAACGATGCGCTCCTGGGCTCTGTGGGGGAGTACGCTACGCAGAATTCTGCAGCGTTTGAAAGGAGGTTCTCGCAGGGAGGATTGCACGAGATACTTGCGGATTTCCTTAGTGTCGGCGGTGTACTCCTTGGCTACACCGCCGACCACAAATTCAGGCACAGGATGTTTTGATGACTTTTATCACCATGACTCCACTCCAATTAAAGCTTTCGATAACATGCAGCAAATCTATTAATTCTGCTGGTTTGCTACACAGCTCTAATCTGAATAGAGCAAAAAAAGTGTAGAAACAAGCAGCATTCCCAAACATTCGCAGAGACTTAATAAGTGGCAGCAAAAATCTTAACATTTTAGTTCTCCTGTTAAGACATCAATTTCCCTTTAACAGAAAGCAAATGAAACCAAGTGATTTTTAAAAAAGTTAACAGGTTTATCCCTCTATCTGAACACATTAGTTTCCAGTCAGAAGGTTACAGAAATGACAAGAGTATGTTATAGATTTAAGGCTGGAGGTTTTCAAAGGCTGCTCAGTGCCAAAAGTGGAGAGCCAAAAGGAACATGAACACTAATATATGCTCACTATGGCATCTCAGTACATGAACACTAATATATGCTCACTATGGAATCTCAGTCCATGAACACTAATATATGCTCACTATTGAATCTCAGTCCATGAACACTAATATATGCTCACAATTGAATCTCAGTCCATGAACACTAACATATGCTCACAATTGAATCTCAGTCCATGAACATTAATATATGCTCACTATTGAATCTCAGTCCATGAACATTAATATATGCTCACTATTGAATCTCAGTCCATGAACACTAATATATGCTCACTATGGCATCTCAGTCCATGAACATTAATATATGCTCACTATTGAATCTCAGTCCATGAACACTAATATATGCTCACTATGGAAGCTCAGTCCATGAACACGAATATATGCTCACTATGGAATCTCAGTCCATGAACACTAATATATGCTCACTATTGAATCTCAGTCCATGAACACTAATATATGCTCACTATGGCATCTCAGTCCATGAACACTAATATATGCTCACTATGGAATCTCAGTCCATGAACACTAATATATGCTCACTATGGAATCTCAGACCATGAACACTAATATATGCTCACTATTGAATCTCAGTCCATGAACATTAATATATGCTCACTATGGAATCTCAGTCCATGAACACTAATATATGCTCACTATTGAATCTCAGTCCATGAACACGAATATATGCTCACTATGGAATCTCAGTCCATGAACACGAATATATGCTCACTATGGAATCTCAGTCCATGAACACGAATATATGCTCACTATTGAATCTCAGTCCATGAACACTAATATATGCTCACAATTGAATCTCAGTCCATGAACACTAATATATGCTAACTATGGAATCTCAGTCCATGAACACTAATATATGCTCACTATGGAATCTCAGTCCATGAACACTAATATATGCTCACTATGGAATCTCAGTCCATGAACATTAATATATGCTCACAATTGAATCTCAGTCCATGAACACTAATATATGCTCACTATGGAATCTCAGTACATGAACACTTATATATGCTCACGATTGAATCTCAGTCCATGAACACTAATATATGCTCACTATGGAATCTCAGTACATGAACACTAATATATGCTCACAATTGAATCTCAGTCCATGAACACTAATATATGCTCACAATGGAATCTCAGTCCATGAACACGAATATATGCTCACTATGGAATCTCAGTCCATGAACACGAATATATGCTCACCATTGAATCTCAGTCCATGAACATTAATATATGCTCACTATTGAATCTCAGTACATGAACACGAATATATGCTCACTATGGAATCTCAGTCCATGAACATTAATATATGCTCACTATTGAATCTCAGTACATGAACATTAATATATGCTCATTATTGAATCTCAGTCCATGAACACTAATATATGCTCACTATTGAATCTCAGTCCATGAACACTAATATATGCTCACTATGGAATCTCAGTCCATGAACACTAATATATGCTCACTATGGAATCTCAGTCCATGAACATTAATATATGCTCACTATAGAATCTCAGTCCATGAACACTAATATATGCTCACTATGGAATCTCAGTCCATGAACACTAATATATGCTCACTATGGCATCTCAGTCCATGAACACTAATATATGCTCACTATGGAATCTCAGTACATGAACACGAATATATGCTCACTATGGAATCTCAGTCCATGAACACGAATATATGCTCACTATGGAATCTCAGTCCATGAACACTAATATATGCTCACTATGGAATCTCAGTACATGAACACTAATATATGCTCACTATGGAATCTCAGTCCATGAACACGAATATATGCTCACTATGGAATCTCAGTCCATGAACACTAATATATGCTCACTATTGAATCTCAGTCCATGAACACTAATATATGCTCACTATTGAATCTCAGTCCATGAACACTAATATATGCTCACTATTGTATCTCAGTCCATGAACACTAATATATGCTCACAATTGAATCTCAGTCCATGAACACTAATATATGCTAACTATGGAATCTCAGTCCATGAACACTAATATATGCTCACAATTGAAACTCAGTCCATGAACATTAATATATGCTCACTATTGAATCTCAGTCCATGAACATTAATATATGCTCACTATTGAATCTCAGTCCATGAACACTAATATATGCTCACTATGGCATCTCAGTCCATGAACATTAATATATGCTCACTATGGCATCTCAGTACATGAACATTAATATATGCCCACTATTGAATCTCAGTCCATGAACACTAATATATGCTCACTATGGAAGCTCAGTCCATGAACACGAATATATGCTCACTATGGAATCTCAGTCCATGAACATTAATATATGCTCACAATTGAATCTCAGTCCATGAACACTAATATATGCTCACTATGGAATCTCAGTACATGAACACGAATATATGCTCACTATGGAATCTCAGTCCATGAACACGAATATATGCTCACTATGGAATCTCAGTCCATGAACATTAATATATGCTCATTATTGAATCTCAGTCCATGAACACTAATATATGCTCACTATTGAATCTCAGTCCATGAACACTAATATATGCTCACTATGGAATCTCAGTCCATGAACACTAATATATGCTCACTATGGAATCTCAGTCCATGAACATTAATATATGCTCACTATAGAATCTCAGTCCATGAACACTAATATATGCTCACTATGGAATCTCAGTCCATGAACACGAATATATGCTCACTATGGAATCTCAGTCCATGAACACTAATATATGCTCACTATGGAATCTCAGTCCATGAACATTAATATATGCTCATTATTGAATCTCAGTCCATGAACACTAATATATGCTCACTATTGAATCTCAGTCCATGAACACTAATATATGCTCACTATGGAATCTCAGTCCATGAACACTAATATATGCTCACTATGGAATCTCAGTCCATGAACACTAATATATGCTCACTATGGAATCTCAGTCCATGAACACGAATATATGCTCACTATGGAATCTCAGTCCATGAACACTAATATATGCTCACTATGGAATCTCAGTACATGAACACTAATATATGCTCACTATGGAATCTCAGTCCATGAACACTAATATATGCTCACTATTGAATCTCAGTCCATGAACACTAATATATGCTCACTATTGAATCTCAGTCCATGAACACTAATATATGCTCACTATTGTATCTCAGTCCATGAACACTAATATATGCTCACAATTGAATCTCAGTCCATGAACACTAATATATGCTCACTATGGAATCTCAGTCCATGAACATTAATATATGCTCACTATTGAATCTCAGTCCATGAACACTAATATATGCTCACTATGGAATCTCAGTCCATGAACACTAATATATGCTCACTATGGAATCTCAATACATGAACACTAATATATACTCACTATTGAATCTCAGTCCATGAACACTAATATATGCTCACTATGGAATCTCAGTCCATGAACACTAATATATGCTCACTATGGAATCTCAGTATTACTGAGCTACTGACATATCAACGAGATTGTTATCAATGTGATATGCAGGCACAAAGGACAGGCCAAGAAGACTGAATTATTAGTAGTTCTTGGATAACCTTTAATTTTTTAAAAACTGAAAGAGACAGGCGAGCAAGAAATCATTATTCACAATAGCACAAAGGTGTGTGCATGAGTACAATCAAATTAGTTTGGGGACTGCCAATTCCTGATTGAATTGCCAACAAGTCAACATAATTATAGAATGAAGAAGAATATCCAATGGCCTTCAGAGTAAGACAACTGAAAGTGTGATATATTGTTTAAATTTAGGAATCTATTTGAGGACAAGGTTGAAAGAAGTCAAACAGAAAGAAAGCACAAACAACTTGCATTTAGCACCTTGCACATTCCCAGGATATCCCAAAGTGCTTCACAGCCAATAAATAGCTTTTGAAGTGTAGTTACTGTTGTTTTGTAGATTTCACAAATAACAAATGAGATGACTGAACGATTAATCTGCTTTGGCAGTATTGGTTGAGTGATAAATGTTGGCTAGGACACCTAGAGAAGTCTGTGTTCTCCACCCTAAAAAGGTGGGGTCTTTTATGTCCACCTGAACAGACAATTGGGGCCTTGCTGGCTTTCAGCTGAAACGTTTAACCATCTCCAGCAATGCAACATTCCCTCAGTACTGCATTGAAAGGTCAGCCTAAATTATGTGCTCAAATCCCAGTGTGAGTCTTGAATAAAGCACCTTCAGACTTAAGAGGTTGAACAAAGCTGGAAATAAAGTGCAAAATGATTAAAAAAGCCACCTGGGTTATTGGATCAAGAAGGATTTGCAAGATGTATGGAAAGATATGCTGACCCACCACATAGAATGAGCCAATTGTCATCGCTCTTCCCCAAAATATATATATATTACTTGACATAAATATTAGATAGATTTATAACAACCAATGAAGACAAAGACCATGGGCTGAAAAGTCACCCGAGAAGCAAACGAGCTTTTGATCAAACAGCAGCAGCACAAGTAAACCCATTTCTATGCGGATAAAAACTCTTCTGAAGAAAATGTCAAGGAATCACTCACAAAGAAGGAACAGTTGTGACATCAATGTTAGCTTAAAATGCTTGAACATTTGGAAGTCATGAAAAATATACAAAAAGAATGAAAGTGCAGTCTGTATTAATGATCATCTCACCACGGGGTTCTGGATCTCTGTCGTAATGACAAGGCTATTGGTTATCCTTACTAGTACCATGTAATACTTGGTACAGGAGACTTTGGTTTATCCGGAGGTTATATGTCCGGAATACTCGATCTAACGGCAAAAATCAGGAGCCGTTTTCTATAAGTTTTTTTTCGTTCTCGTTGCTTTTTTTCCCCCCAGTCAGGCACCGCAAGGTCTGTAGCTATAGCAACAGCTTCAGCTAGAGACGCTTGCAGCTGCAGCCGACTGTTTTGAAGCTGTAGGGTTTGTTGATTCACACGGAGCTTTTCAGTTCCGTATCTCTCAACATTAACGCTGGTATGTCCGGCACTTTTGATGGTACGGCACCAGCTCGGTCCCGTCAGTGCCGGATATCAGAAAGTTTCCTGTAATGTATTGAACAATGCCATTTGTGAAGTTGAAGTAAATACACAGGAGAAAATGCACATTGAAGTTTGCTGTTCTTAGATCCCTGAAGGTCGTGGCAGACACAGGATTCATGAATTACATCAATATAAGAACTTTGAAGAGCACCTCTCAACAAATATTTCAAAAGGAGAAACACAAATGTACTTTGACACTAGTTAGGATCAGGTCATTCACCCTGCCTTCAAAATATTAAGAAAATTCTAAGTAACACTAGACCTAAGTTTTGCATCTCAGGATTGGTATCATTATAATGGCATCAGAATAAAGGAAAATATAGTTCATAACACATATTAGAACTCTGAATATATTTTTAAGCTATTTGAATGGAAACAGTTACAGGAAACTTTGGTTTATCCAGAGGTTATATGTCCGGAATACTCGATCTAACGGCAAAAATCAGGAGCCGTTTTCTATATGTTTTTTTTAGTTCTTGTTGCTTTTTCTTCCCCAGTCAAGCACTGCAAGGTCTGTAGCTATAGCAACAGCTTCAGCTACAGACGCTTGCAGCTGCAGCTGACTGTTTTGAAGCTGTTGCTAAGCAACAGGGTTTGTTGATTCACACAGAGCTTCTCAATTCTGTATGTTTAAATATTAACTCTGGTATGTCCGGCACCTTTGATGTTACGGCACCAGCTCGGTCCCGTCAGTGCCGGCTATCAGAAAGTTTCCTGTATTGAGAATTAATGATTCAAATTGCATAAACTTATGAAAATTGAAGAATGCACCAAATAATCAAATAAATAGCAAGGATGACCCAATATCAATAATATATTATTAATGAACCTACCTTACCAGCTTACTCAAGCAGAACAGTTATTGATGTTCTGGTAATGAAATGCAGCTTTCCTACATATGCAGTTCAACAAAGCATAACTCGGGTATCAGACAATTCATTTGCTTCATAGGGACAGGAATAGTCCATTTAGCCCCGCGTGCCTGTTCCGCCATTCAATTAGATCATGAATGACATGCATCTCGACTCCATCTACCTGCCTTAGCTCCGTAACACTTAATAACCTTGCCTAGCAAAAATCAATCAATCTCAGTTTTGAATTTTTCAACTGACCTAGCCTCAATAGCTTTTTAGGGGCGAGTTCACCACACTTTTCATTGTGTTATATAAATGTTTATTTTAGCTTAGCAGCTAAAAATATTGGATTAATTTCTACTTAATTAATCTTAATGGCCCAGAACTTCGGGTCTCCACGGGTGAGTATGCACCCGTAGGCCCAATGGAAGTGCCGGTTTCCTGCATGCACCGCCAATGCGCGGGAAACCAGCACTTCCGTTCCCCTGAAAGAAGGGGTTCAGAATTCGAACGCGTACGCAGGAGAGGCTGCGCGTGCACATCGAACTTAGTTTTTAGTTTTTTTTTAAAAAACAGGTTTTCCCGGGAGGGTAAGTATCCAGAAGTTACACATTTAAAAAGCAGGCGTAAGGCCTGCTTTTTACAAGGTAAGTGGTGAATTAATTAAAATGAAAACATTTTTTCCGCAGGTTTATTATTTTTAAATACTTTAAAGCAAGGTAAGTTTACTTTTAGCCTCCTTAGAAAATAAAATTATTTTTTTCAAAAACTTAAATTATTGTTTAAAATAGTTATTTCATGTAATTTATAGTTTATTTAAAAAATATTTAAAAAAAAAATTTATTTGAAGATTTAGTGATGTTTTGGGGCCCATAGTATTTATAAGTTGTGACAGGTCTTCCTGTCAAACTTATGAATGGGCATTCCCTGCTCCGATTGGCTCTCCATGGCCCACGTGATCCCAAGGGACGCTTCGAACTAACTGCGCCCCTGGGATACGCAAGCACTGAGCGCCGGCAGTTGGAGCAGGCCCAGGATCGGAATTCCACGGGGGTCCACAACTCAACGGCCGGCGCGCAAGGTAAGTGCAGGTTGGAGGCTGGAAGCCCCCGACCCGAACTTCTGGGCCGATATTTTCAAGCAATTGAGACAACTGGTTTGTGCAGTGGGTTTGGAGACCTGGGTTTGAATGTGGTGGAATGATTGTTGCTCTCCATGGCTGTAAGCAACCCTATGTGAAATGAGAAATAACAGAAAATGCTGGAAAAACTCAGCAGCTGTCTTGACAAAGAGTTTGACTCGAAACGTTGACTATTTCTCTTTCCACGGATGTTGCCTGGCCTGCTGAGTTTTTCCAGCATTTTCTGTTGTTATTTCAGATTTCCAGCAGCCGCAGTATTTTGCTATCGTACTATGTGAAATGAGATTGGGCAATCTCCACTCAGTTCCTAGTGAAGCACTGACAGACAATCCATTTGTCTTTTGTGTTGCTCTGAAGGTTACATCCATCTAAAAAATGGTTTCATGAAACTTTACAAAAAGTAATTAAAAGAAAAGGCCAATTTACTTTCAGACCTTAATTTCGGCCATGAAATCTCATGTAGTTATGCAGAGTAGGCCATAATTGAAAAGGGATAGTTTAACTCTAGGTCAGACTTGGAATTAGTGATCTGAAAGATGGCTAATAATTAAATCAATGTCCAAAATGAATAGTACACACAAGTGTTCAGCCTCAGAACATGGGTACAGTGGAGAACAGTGGCATATAAATTCGTCTCGAGTGGTAGTGCAAAATGGACAATAGCAAACTTTGCATACCATCTGATTTAGCTTCCAATGGCTATTTCCTGAAAAAGGTACTTAGGTCTCCACAGCATTAAAACAAAATGGCACTTCAAGGGCAGCTTGCAATCCAGCAGCCGCTGGAGCCCACCATTCCAGCCCCCCAACTCCTGTGGTGCTCACATTAAGTCACATGCTACATCTTCTGGGATGTTATTATTCACCCCATTATGCCTAATATTTTACCTGTTCTTACTCAGCTGTGTTTCTCCTATTCTCTCTTGTTCCTTATTCTCCCTCTTCCTTTTTATATTTTTAGCTTAATTTTTTTCCCTACTTATTGTAACTTTTTTTTGCTATTTATTTCAACTTTAAAATCTTTCACTTACCTTTCTTCTTTTGCCCTCCTACTCATTTTAGAGGCAGCAGCAACATATTCTTTTTATATGTAACAGCTTTTTATTGCTGAATACCGGGTTCAAAGACCAGATATTGAACCAATATTTTGTATCAGTCTTTACAGTAGAGGACACTAAGAATATCCCAACGCTGGACAAACAGGGGGCAATGGGGGGGAGGAGCTAAACATGATCAAAATCACTAAGGAAGTGGTACTCGGTAAAATAATGGGAGTCAAGGCGGATAAATCACCTGGACCTGATGGCTTACATCCTAGGGTCTTGAGGGAAGTGGCGGTAGGGATTGTGGATGCATTGGTAATAATTTTCCAAAACTCCCTGGACTCAGCAAAGGTCCCGGCAGACTGGAAAACTGCTAATGTAACACCCTTATTTAAAAAGGGCAGTAGACAGAAGGCTGGAAACTATAGACCGGTTAGCCTAACATCTGTGGCAGGTAAAATTTTGGAGTCCATTATTAAGGAGACAGTAACAGGACATTTGGATAATCATAATTTAATAGGACAAAGTCAGCATGGTTTTATGAAGGGGAAGTCATGTTTGACAAATTTGCTGGAGTTCTTTGAGGAAGTAACATACAGGGTGGATAAAGGGGAACCAGTGGACGTAGTGTATTTAGACTTCCAAAAGGCATTTGACAAGGTGCCACACAAAAGATTATTGCTTAAGATAAAAAATCACAGGATTGGGGGTAATATTCTGGCATGGATAGAGGATTGGCTATCTAACAGAAGGCAGAGAGTTGGGATAAATGGTTCATTCTCAGACTGGCAATCAGTAACTAGTGGTGTTCCGCAGGGGTCAGTGCTGGGTCCCCAACTCTTTACAATCTATATTAACGATTTGGAGGAGGGGACCGAGTGTAACATATCAAAGTTTGCAGATGATACTAAGATGGGAGGGAAAGTAGTGAGTGAGGAGGACATAAAAAACCTGCAAGGGGACATAGACAGGCTAAGTAAGTGGGCAGAGATTTGGCAGATGGAATACAATACTGGAAAGTGTGAGGTTATGCTCTTTGGCAGGAAAAATCGTAGAGCAAGTTATTATCTTAATGGCAAGAAACTGGAAAGTACTGAAGTACAAAAGGATCTGGGGGTCCTGGTGCACGAAACTCAAAAGGTTAGTATGCAGGTGCAGCAAGTGATTAAGAAGGCCAATGGAATGTTGGCTTTCATTGCTAGGGGGATAGAATATAAAAATAGGGAGGTATTGCTTCAGTTGTACAAGGTATTGGTGAGACTGCACCTGGAATACTGCATACAGTTTTGGTGTCCATATTTCAGAAAATAAATACTTGCTCTCGAGTCAGTACAAAGAAGGTTCACTCGGTTAATCCCGGGGATGAGGGGATGGACATATGAGGAGAGGTTGAGTAGATTGGGACTCTACTCATTGGAGTTCAGAAGAATGAGAGGCGATCTTATTGAAACATATAAGATTGTGAAGGGGTTGGATCGGATGGATGCGGGGAGGATGTTCCCGATGATGGGTGAAACTAGAACTAGGGGGCATAGTCTTAGAATAAGGGGCTGCTCTTTCAAAACTGAGATGAGGAGGAACTACTTCACTCAGAGGGTGGTAGGGCCATGGAATATGCTGACCCAAAAAGCTGTAGAAGCTACATCATTACATAAATTTAAAACAGAAATAGACAGTTTCCTAGAAGTAAAGGGAATTAAGGGTTACGGGGAGCGGGCAGGAATTTGGACATGAGTCTAGGTTCGGATCGGACATGGCCCTGTGGGTAGCGGAGCAGGCCCAGGGGCCGTGTAGCCTGATCCTGCTCCTATTTCGTGTGTCTAATTCTGTTAGATTCAGGAGATGGTTCTGTGATAGTAGATTGGCGGTTAGGATCAGATCAGCCATGATCTTATTGAATGGCGGAGCAGGCTCAAGGGGCCGATTGGCCTACTCCTGCTCCTGTTTCTTATGTTCTTTCTTATGAAACACACAGATTGTCGCTACTGCCGCGGTCACATCACATCCCGTCAGTGGTGCAGGACTAATGCCACACGTTTAAATTGGGTTTTAAGAAAAGGCACAACAAAGCCAATCCACTTACTTCCACCTGACCTACACTAACACATGTAGGTTGATCCTCTCGATCACTCTTCACCACAGGCAGTGGCTGTATTTCTGGCTTAAATACTTCTAACAAATCATGTATGCGTTATTGAAAATAACAGTAGATGGATTTGCCACATGACAACAGAAAAATCTGGGCCCATGTTTCTTAGTTTACAATTTAATTAAACTATATACTAATGAAAATCTATTGGATTAATGTGTTTCTTGAAAAGGAAATGTTATGAATCTTATGATCCACGAAGAAAGACTCATGAAATAACACTGGACGGCCAGCCGGTGGCACCGTACAAGGAGTATAAATACTCGAGCGTGGGCCCAGCTTACCCAGGACATTTTGTAAACAGGAACTAGTGAAAGATAACTAGACCTCCATGTTTTGAAACAAGTTGATTAAAGCCTTGCGTTATACTTAAACCAAGTGCATAGTGAGTTTTATTACGTCAGGATTCATCATCTCAAAGGACTGTATAGTGTTGGGGCCCTCAAGCCAGATCAAACCCGAGTTACATACATTGACAATAGTGGGTTACTGTTATAACACTGACATAGCACTGGGCACTTGGAGAAAGAGTCTTATAGAATGTCAGCAGTTGCCAGTATTCTAACTTATAATGATAGTATATATGGTTTAACCCACTCATACAGTATTTAAATATAAATAAAGTAAGAATCTAATACAAGAAGCCTTCACATTTAATTTTTGGATGGTAGATGTAAGTTCAGAGCTGCATGGCACTTACAGTATACTCTAGAACTGACAAAAACACAGGATAGCAAAAAGGCCCAGAGTGCCTGAATTATTCCTCCCACTGAAAATCTCTGTACCTGCAGTCTCTCGGGTATTTTTTTCTTTTTTTTGTGATGTGCACAGCAGAATGCAAAATACCCTGACTGCAAGCCATGAAATCAGTCACGACTGGAAAGGACAGGATTATATTTGATTGGATTGCCTCTATTTTGGTAACTGGTCTAAAAACCCAAACAGCAGAACTAATAATCTGAATATATCTTACCATATTAAGGACTGAAGGGGGCTGCAGCATGAAGCATACATCACAAAGCCACAATCTGTAGTCCAGAAAATACCATAATGGAAAGAGTTTTCAAGATGGGAAGTCTTTGACTCAGTAGTATAAACTAAGTTCACTGCAATGAATTTTTCATGTGAAAAATGCTGAACAAATTTGTCCTTGAGTGCAGAGAAACAGAATGTGGAAAGCTGGTTATTCTCTGTTATGTATAAATAACACTAGGAGGAATTGTCTACTATAAAGTTTAAACAGAACAAGAGAAAGTAAAAGCAAAAGTGGCAGAGGGCCTCTGTTACATCAGTTTTCCAAAGAAATAAATGAAAAATATATAAAATTCAATGATTGATTCTATTAGTGATCTTCTGGCAGCTCAGAGGCAAGGACACCTCAGCCTCTTTTCCTTTCTATTCCCCCAATCCAGATATCTCAAAAGTTTTCATGAAATGCAATAAGCTTGACTGCATGCAGGACTTTCTTGGTCGTTAAAATCCAAAAGAAGATGGACAGCTTTAAGACCGATAGAAGTGCAATCAAACAAGGTGCAGTGGCTGAATGACACAGATTAGAAACCACTCATGCTATCAGCACCACTCTACTCTGCTCACCATGAATGTTTACTCCTGCAGTAATGGGTTGCTGAAATGTGTTATCTGATCAAACCCAAACAGATAAACTGAGATAGAACAACCTCTCTTTACTTGACTGATTTTCTTTTTATTCTTTATATTTTATTTTTCTGCACAGCAATGCAAAATGATTGACAAAGACAGCCAATTTTATGGTTGCACGTCATTGGATTCAGCTTACAACAAGCAAAAGCATCCCTCATTCAAATTAGCGGCTTCAACGAAACCGAGACCTTGGTTCCAAAATTGTGGTCAGTCAGGCTTGCTTCAATTCCAAGGTTCCATTGTAGTATTAAGTTCTCCCAAAAAAAGAGTATGACAGAGATTCACGGTGAAATCTGCTATTTGGCAGAATAAACTGCATTTCCTTGCATTTTGGTTAGAGCCCTGAAATGTTAATTTATCCTTTTTCCTTGCTTCACAAATGCTGCATGACCTGCTGAGTGTTTCCAGCATTTGCTGTCATTATTTTAGATTTCCAGCATTTTGATTAGATTCATGTTTTCATTTTGTATTGATTTTGTATTGCTGGAAACTTCAGAAATGTTGAGCTAATTGGGTTAATTTGGTTTGTAAACTACTTACTGGGTTTATTGGCACCAGTGTCAACTGGAACCAGCAAGAACGCAACTCCAGAGGTTGGTTTACTTTATGCTAGCTCGGATTTGGTACCACTTATTCATATAGATTACACAGCAGAACATAGGGTTGCATTTTGTAATGAATTCAATCTCCACAGGCCAATATAATTGTGACTGCAAATTTTTGAGGGCTGATATTTCTGATCCTTGCACAGGGATTGCCTAATTCCCTATGCAAAAAGGCCAGGAAAATGGGGTGTTAAACCGTTTCACTAGATCTCTGTGTCTTTCACACTGCCCTGGGATTTCCAGGGCTTTTCTGGGCTGTGGGCAGATGAGGAGGGATAGAGCCAGGCTTGTGCATGGAGTAGGAACAAGCCTGTCACAGTTTTTCAAATGAAGCTGGAGGGAGTGTTCCGATCCTCCTGCCTTATTTTCTGACAGAAACACTTGTCAGGTGCCCCTGGTTGGAGGGCCTGTGGTTTAATTGGTATCTTCTGGCAGGTGATCTGCACCAGCAGGCCCCAGTTTTCAAGGCTCGAGACGCAGCGGCAGTCATATGAGGATGTTCTGCTGCTCCTGGGTCTGAACAAGAGCAGTACAGTTTGTGTGCTGGGTGATTGGGCAGAAAAATCTTCCCTTTGCTTATCTAAACAGATATGAACATTTTGCTCTTTCATCTTAGTAGCCCTAAACTTTTCTTTGTTTCGTTTTTAAAATTGCTAGTTGAAAAGTAGGCTCCAAAGTACTGCATTGAGAGAGAACTGGGAAAACTTTTATGGAAAATACAATGTTCTGCCCCTTGAAGTATACATAATCTAAAGAGAAATGGCTTAATCTGCAACAATTGCCTGGCAACATTTTAAAATTAAAATAAATGTTCTCCAATTTCATTCGGCAGCCAATGGAACTGTCCCCTTTCACGTTTGCCAGAGTGACTAACGAATATATAAATAATGTAATATATTCATGATCACTTTTTGTGAACCAATTTTTAAAATTACTCTTAGCAAATTGTTGCCTGTTAATATTCATTTTTAACCGGTCAAAGATGACAGGAAGTTAATACTTTTTAATTAGACAGATATATTTTCTAACAATTTAGCTGAGATAGCCCTTGGGTTTTAAAAGACAGTTTATACCGAAACAATTTTTAGTCCAATAAATCACTATTACATCCTATTTTTGATGCTGAAATTAATACAGTGAGTGACGATGTTTTTAGTGACTTATAATGAAAATTAAAAAACTAATTTAAATTACTGCATGCATCATATATATGATTTAATCTATTTACATATTAAAGCAACCCTGAACATTGGAATAGGAATATGTTAACTGAAGCAATCCACCAAGTCTCTATAGCCTACATAACATTAACTATGCACTGGTGATCAGATAGTCAGAAGAATATTTATCAGAATACATGATATTTGTGGAACTACATAGTGACCTGCCAAGAATTTTTCTTTCTTTCTTTCTTTCCCTAAAATTTTCCTCATCCCTCCATTTTGATACCACTCCTGAGGTGCAAAAATTGGCTCAGTCTTTATAGGATGGAGAATAAAGATACACACAGAGCAGAAAGGAGAGAGGTGAAACAGGAAGATCAAGGGGGCGAAGGCATGGTTGAAGTGAAGGGGTTTTTGGAGGCTTCTGAAAGAAGGAAAGGTGGTGGTGTTTAGGGAGGGAGAGCAGAACCATAATAACAGCTGACGACGGTGAAGCAGAGGAAGCAGTACATGTTGGAATAAATGGCTGGATGAGATCTCTGAGGTAGGCCATGGAAAGATTTGATGATGAGAATGAGGATCTTGAGATCAATTTGTCGGTGAATGGGAAGCTAATGGGGCTTGGCAAGAACAGGTTAAGATAGGCATGTGGGTGAGGACATGGGTCAGGCATTCTGAATGAGTTGCAGTTAGTGGAGGGTGGAAGCAGGCAGACCAGTGAGAAGAGCATTGGAGAAATCACGCCTCAAAAGGGATGGATTAGGTATTTGACTCACCCACAGCCACAATGTGACTTATCCATATTTGGAAATTGGAAACTTGGATCAAATAACTAGAGTACAGGTCAGTTTAGATATGTTTGGGAAATAGGCCAGTGTATGGCAGATGTCCTTCAATGTCGATAGATACAGTGTTTTATATATTTGGGTCCCAGATACGCCAGGTAAGTGTATGCAATATAGGGTTACCTATTAAATGTTGCAAAGCCGGAGGGGGACCCAGAGGACATAGTGGATAAATCATTGCATGTTCACAAGCAGTGTGATGAGCTTGTCGGGAAGGAAAATAGGGTTTTAGGTTATATTGCTAGGACAGTACAAAATAAAAATACTATACTTAGGCTGTATAAGGCCTTGGTATGGCTGCATTTGGAGTACTGTGCCCAATTTTGGTCGCTACACATGGCAGGGGATATTAAGGCTTTGGAGAAAGTATAAAGCAGGGTGACCAAAATAATTACCAAAATAATACCCAGTTTTGTGGCTCTTAGCTATTGGGATAGGCTGAAGAAGTTGGGTCTTTTTCCATCCGAGAAACACAGGCTGTGGGGATATGGTTAAGGTTTATAAATAATGAAAGGAATAGATTCTTTCCAGCTAGACAATTTATTTAAGATGGACAGGGATGGGAGAACTAAGGGACAGAAGTATAAATGTTAGATGCTGGAAATTATTTATTTTCAGAGAATCATCACCTTCTGGAACAGATTGCTGAAGCATGCTTTAGGTGTGGATTATTTGAAGTCCTACAAGGAGCTGAATAGGTTCCTGAGAGAGCAAGGCACTTCAAGTTATAAAAGGTAGTTGGCAGTAGGCAGACTCATGAGTTACTTTGGTCTCCCGAGTGGGGGAAAGGAGGTCATGGTGGAATTTTCTAAATTGGCATGGTTTCTTTTGCCTCCCCCAGCTGAATGCATGTCTGTAGGGAGTGGGTCAATGGCGTATGAGGCTACACTCAATGGGGCAGGTTTATTAACCAGGTTCTTATTTGTATGTTCATATTTACAGTACATTTCAAATAAGAGTATTAGTTTTAAAATTGCTTCCAGTACAAAATATTAACAGTAAATTCCTCTAATAGCTATTATAGTTCATGGTACTATCTGTTTCAATTATCTGGAATTTTCTCTTTCCAGTCATGTAATGTTGCTCCTTTTCCTCTTACTCTTGTATATTTTTCTTTTCATGAACTATCTCTTTCCTTTCCAGTATAATTGTGTGCTCCTATCTTACGGCTTTACAGTTTTGACTTATTTTTCGACTCTTAGGGGTTCCACACAAGAGATTATTAGCAACCTTGAAGATAACTGTGTGATATGGGTCGGTAATTGTTTGGGAGGTAGGGAGACAGAGAGTAGAGATAAAAGGAACGTCCTCTGATTAGCAGGATGTGACAAGTGGTGTTCCCCAGGGCACTTTAACTTTTATCCATATATATATATCAATGATGATTCGGATGAAGGGATAGAGAGTTGTATATCCAAGTTTACAGATGACACTAAGTTAGGAGCCATAGTAAGTTGTGTGCATGGGACAGGAAGCTCGACACCATCCAGGACAAAGCAGCCCGTTTGATCGGCACCCCATCCACCACATTAAACATCCACTCCCTCCACCACCGGCGTACTGTGGCTGCAGTGTGTACCATCTACAAGATGCACTGCAGCAACTCGCCAAGGCTTCTTCGGCAGCACCTCTCAAACCCGCAACCTCTTCCACTTAGAAGGACAAGGGCAGCAGGCACATGGGAACACCACCACCTCCAAGTTTCCCTCCAAGTCACACACCATCCGGACTTAGAAGTATATCGCCGATCCTTCATCGTTGCTGGGTCAAAATCTTGGAACTCCCTACTTAACAGTACTGTGGGAGTACCTTCACCACACGGACTGCAGCGGTTCAAGGCTGCGGTTCACCACCACCTTCTCAAGGGCAACTAGGGATGGCCAATAAATGCTGGCCTTGCCAGCGACGCCCAGATCCCATAAGCGAATAAAAAAGAGACGGACTAAGTGAGTGAACAAAACCGTGGCAGATAGCGTTCAACCTGGGGAAATGTGAGGTCATCCACTTTTGATCTGAGAACGACAACTCAAAATATTTTCATAATGGTGAAAGACTAGGAGCTGTGGAGGAGAAACTAGATTTAAGAGTCCATGTACACAATCACTAAAGGCTAGTGCACAGATACAAAATGCGATCAAAAAGGTTAATAGAATGTTGCCCTTTATTTCAAGAGGTTAAAATTCAAAAGTGAGGAAGTGATAGTTCGGTTGTCCAGAGCCTTGATGAGGTCCCATATGGAGAACTGTATTCAGTTTTGGGCACCATTTCACAGGAAAGATATCTTAGCCTTGGAAGGGGTACAGCGCAGATTCACCAGAATGATACCAGGGCATAAAGGGTTAAATTATGACGACAGGTCGCATAAACTTAGCTTGTATTCCCTCGAGTTTAGAAGGTTAAGGGCTGATCTAACTGAGGTGCTTAAAATGATAAAGGGTTTCGATAGGATGGATACAGAGAAACTATTTGCTCTGGCGGAGGAATCCAGAACAAGAGGACATAACCTTAAAATTAGAGCTAGGCCATTAAAGATTGAAAACAGGAAGCACTTTTTCCACACAATGGGTATTGGAAATCTGGAACTCGTTCCCCCAAAAGGCTGTGGCTGTTGGATCAATTGCAATTTTCAAGACTGAGATTGATAGGTTTTTGTTTGGCAAGGGTATCAAGGGATATGGAACAAAAGCAGATAAATGGAGTTGGGGTACAGATCAGTCATGATCTAATTGAATAGTGGAACAGGTTTGAGTGGCTGAATGTCCTCCTCCTGTTCCTAGTTTCCCATTATATATTCAACTCAAGGGTGAAACTTACAATGTAAAGCCCTCACATCAGAAATTTCCATTCAAATATGTACATTTTTCAACTGTAAAAACAGGAACATAACAGAGCAGACCTCCATGTATGTCAGTCATCCTAGAGGGTTGCTGTTCAAATACACTGTGAAGAGGTTTAATCCTCATTCTTTTTACAACCAAATTGCAAAATGCAAGTAGAATACTCAAACCTACAGAACTATAAAAGACAGGGTGACTTCCAAGTTATCTGTGGTATGTTTTATTGATTTGCATGAAATTTAAGTAGCTTGCTCTTTTTAAAAGTGTAAATCAATCCCATTCCAATTAGATTTCATTAAGATATCAGCCTTTGAATTTCTTACAGTGCAATTCCAATGGCAATGTCCAGGAAAATGTGAGTGAGGTTAAGCAGAAATGCAAAACAGATTTTTTTTAGGTTTTTGATTAAATGCTGCTTGCAAGTTTTGAAAAATTTAAAGGAAAGATATGCAGATAGGCTTGCGACAGAAGACAAACAGCTAGCTAAATAAATAACAAAATAGCTCTATTAAATATTTCAATAACTACAAATGGATTCTTGGATTGAGCTCCAGAGCCTTCAGTCTCGGATATAAACAGGACCCAAAACACCTGATAATACTACACCTGGCCCTGTAGTCAGAGAAGTAACCTTCCAGAAACTATTATTTCTGACATTCAACTGATTCACTCCCTCTGCTTTCTTTGATTGTGTTGCTGCAAAGGGAATTTTGTGCTGCAGACTACTGCACTGGGACCACGAATAAAACTAGTGGAAACTATTTTTAGTTATGATTATTCAAGGCCATTGGTGAATAGTGACCTATCACTAGTCTCCAGGCTGAATTTCAATATTTCAATCTAATATCTGTTTTTGTTGGAGTTTCAGATGAGGCACTTACATTTCAAATGTATAAAATTCTTGCTTTTTTTGGGGGGGGGGGGGGCGCGGGCAGAGGGGAAGATGACTCACAATTGAAATGAAAAAAAGAAATGATAATTATTCTGAAAACCAAAAGCAAGTTGATGCGCTATCAATTACTCATAAAAGACTGAGAGTTAAGAGAGTAACTAAAGGCTTTTATTAACAAAAGAATGAAGGTCTGCCTCGAGTGGTCGACCGGTCCAGAAATACAAAGGGCTGGGGAGCAGTCACCTTTATACTAGGACTTGTGGGAGGAGTCAGCCGAGGCATGTACACAGTGGAATACAAACAGTGGTTTACCACATTCACCCCTTGTTTAAAATTGAGTCCGGCGGGGTGAAGTGTATTAAAAGTTAGTGTATTGGAGTCTCTCCGGAGGTCTTGTCTGCCGCTGTGATCGGCGTGGCGACGGCAGGGGTAGTGGAGCTTCCGGCGTCGAGTCCTGCGTAGGCTGTGGCACAGGCGTGTCGTCCTCATAGATGTCGAGCGGGTCGCGGGGCCCAGGCCTGCCGTCTGCTGGGGCTGGATATCGGATCGTTTGGGGGGGGGGGGGGGGGGGGTGGTAGTGAGTAGTGGGTTACTGCGGCCCCCGAGGGTGCAAGGTCTCTTATGGAGACTGTGTCCTCCCGCCCGTCCGGGTATGCAATGTAAGCATACTGGGGGTTGGCGTGGAGGAGGTCGACCCTCTCGACCAGGGGGTCCGTTTTATGGGTCCTCACGTGTCTTCTCAGTAGGACCGGCCCTGGGGACGTCAGCCATGGCGGTAGCGATGTCCCTGATGTGGACTTCCTTGGGAAGACAAACATTTTCTCATGAGGGGTGGCGTTAGTGGCAGTGCAGAGCAGTGACCGAATAGAGTGGAGCGCATCCTGCCAGCGGGAGGTTGGAAGGCCCCTAGACTTTAAGGCTAGCAGGGCGGCCTTCCAAACTGTCGCATTTTCTCTTTCCACCTGTCCGTTCCCCCGGGGGTTGTAACTGGTGGTCCTGCTTGTGGCAATACCCCTAGTTAGCAGGTACTGACGGAGTTCGTCGCTCATAAACGATGAGCTCCGGTCGCTATGGATATAGCTGGGGAAACCGAACAGGGTGAAGAGGTCGTTCAGACATTTAATGACCGTGGCACTGGTCATGTCCGGGCAGGGGATGGCGAACGGGAAATGGGAGTACTCATCAATAATACTGAGGAAGTACACATTGCGGTCGGAGGAGGGGAGAGGCCCTTTAAAATCAACGCTCAGGCGCTCGAAGGGGCGAGTGGCTTTTATCAGGTGGGCCCTGTCTGGTCTATAAAAGTGCGGTTTGCACTCAGCGCAGACTTGGCAGTTCCTGGTCATGGTCCTGACCTCCTCAATAGAGTAAGGCAGGTTGCGGGCCTTGATGAAGTGGAAGAACCTGGTGACCCCCGGGTGGCAGAGGTCATTGTGGAGGGCCCGCAGTCTATCGATCTGCGCGCTGGCGCAGGTGCCACGCGATAGCGCATCCGGGGGTTCATTGAGCTTCCCGGGCCGGTACAAGATCTCGTAATTGTAGGTGGAAAGTTCGATTCTCCACCTCAAGATCTTGTCATTTTTGATTTTGCCCCTCTGCTTGTTGTTAAACATGAAAGCAACTGAACGCTGGTCAGTGAGCAGGGTAAATCGTTTTCCGGCCAGGTAGTGCCTCCAATGACGCACAGCCTCCACAATCGCCTGGGCCTCCTTCTCAACAGCGGAGTGTCTGGTCTCCGGGCCTTGGAGGGTTCGTGAAAAGAAGGCCACGGGTCTCCCCGCCTGATTGAGGGTAGCGGCCAGGGCAAAGTCGGACGCGTCGCTTTCCACCTGGAAGGGGATGGATTCGTCCACTGCGTGCATGGTGGCTTTGGCAATGTCCTCCTTGATACGGTGGAAGGCTAAGCGGGCCTCTGCCGTCAAGGGAAAAGAGGTGGACTTGATCAGCGGACGGGCCTTGTCCGCATAGTAGGGGACCCACTGGGCGTAATAGGAGAAAAACCCTAGGCACCTCTTCAGGGCCTTGAGGCAGTGGGGCAGTGGGAGTTCCATCAGGGGACACATCCGGTCGGGGTCAGGGCCGATGACTCAGTGTTCCACAACACAGCCAAGGATGGCGAGGCGGTTTGTGCGGAATATGCACTTCTCCTTGTTATATGTCAGGTTCAGGAGTTGGGCGGTGCGGAGGAATTTTTCGAGGTTTGCGTCATGGTCCTGCAAGTCACGGCCGCAGATGGTCACATTGTCCAGATATGGGAAAGTGGCCTGCAACGCATTTTGATCTACCATCCGGTCCATCTCCCTTTGGAAGACGGAGACCCCGTTGGTGATGCCAAAGGGAACCCTAAGGAAGTGATAGAGGCGGCCGTTTGCCTCAAAGGCGGTATACTGGCGGTCCTCAGGGCGGATAGGGAGCTGGTGGTACGCTGATTTCAGGTCAATGGTCGAGAAGACGCGGTACTGCGCGATCTGGTTGACCATATCAGCTATGCGGGGGAGTGGGTCGGCGTCCAGCAGGGTGTAGCGATTTATTGTCTGGCTGTAGTCGATGACCAGGCGCTGCTTCTCGCCGGTCTTAACGACCACAACCTGGGCTCGCCAGGGGCTGGTGCTGCCCTCAATAATCCCTTCCTTCAGGAGCCGCTCCACTTCGGTTTTAATGAAAACCCTATCCCCGGCACTGTATCGCCTGCTCTTTGTGGCGATGGGCTTACAGTCGGGGGTGAGGTTAGCAAACAGTGGGGGGGGGGGGGGGGGGGGGGGGTGACTGAGTGTGGAGAGGTTGCACCTGGTGCGCGGCGGGCAATTTGGAAGCTGCTGGCTGCGGACTGTGAGTGGGGGCAGGGGTCCACCGTACGCCATCGTAACACTTTTAAGGTGGCACTGAAAATCTAACCCCAGCAGGACGGCAGCGCAGAGGTCGGGCAGGACCAGAAGTTTAAAATGATCGTACACAGTCCCGTCTACTACGAGTGTCACCACGCAGTAGCCGCCGATGTCCGCCGACTGGGACTCGGAGGCCATAGAAATCCGCTGGTGCGCAGGCAGGACTGGGAGAGAGCAACGCCGCACCGTGTCGGGGTGGATGAAGCTCTCCGTGCTCCCAGAGTCAAAAAGGCAGATTGTATCGTGACCATTTACCTTAATGTCCATTGTGGAACTGGCCAGCTGGTGCGGTCTCGCTTGGTCCAGTGTAACGGATGCCAGCGTAGGGGTCGGTGTGTCGCTGCGGGTATCAGATGAGGCGGTGTTGGGGGCCTGCTGCGTTCCGGCTGTCGTCCAAGATGGCGGCGTCCATGATCCCCATGTGGCTGGAGGCGTCCAAAATGGCTGCTGTACCGGTGGTTCGCACATGGCCGGGGAGGTCCAAGATGACGGCCCGCATGGCCCACACGCGGCGCTGCTGGGGTTCGGGGTGGCTTTGGCCCTGCAGGCACTAGCGTAGTGTCCCTTCTTCCCGCAGCCCGAGCAGATCGCGTTTTTCGCCGGGCAGCACGCTCTGGGGTGTTTTGCCTGGCCACAGAAGTAGCATTTCTGGCCTTGGGGCACTGCTGTCTGGCCTTGGGACACTGCTGCGGTAGTTGGGCCGTTGCTGGGGTGTGGCTGGGGTGGCACGGCGCTATGAGGCGGTCCTACCGTGTCCCAGGCTGTCATTCCCCGCGGCGTCCACGGTGCAGAGTAGGCGGCATCCATGCCCCGGTAGGCTGCATCCAATGATAGTGCGAGTTCAGAGGCTTTGTTGAGGTCGAGGTCACTCTGCTCCAACAGTCGCTGTCGGGTGTAATTGGATCTGTGGCCCGCTACAAAAGCGTCCCGGATAAGTTCCTCTGTGTACACGGCGGCCTTTACATCCTTACAACCACAGGCCCGGCCAAGCACAGACAGTGCCTGAAGGTATTCCACGGTCGATTCCCCAGGTTGTTGTTTACGACTCCCCAGAAGGTGCCTGGCGTACACTTCGTTCACTGGGCGCGTGTACTGGTCCTTGAGGAGCTTGATAGCGTCCGCGTACGAGGTCGCGTCTTGGATGACCGAGTACACTCGGTTCACTTTGGAGGTCAGGACATCCAGTTTGTCCTCGTCCGATTTGATTGCTGCGGAGGCGGTCAGGAATTTTTCGAAACACTTAAGCCAGTGAGTAAACTTGGTGGATGAGTCCGCCTCCCGATGATCTAAGTCCAGGCATGCTGGTGTGAGGATCTTCTCCATTATAAAAATTTTGTTAATAAAATTGATGCGCTATCAATTACTCATAAAAGACTGAGAGTTAAGAGAGTAACTAAAGGCTTTTATTAACAAAAGAATGAAGGTCTGCCTCGAGTGGTCGACCGGTCCAGAAGTACAAAGGGCTGGGGAGCAGTCACCTTTATACTGGGACTTGTGGGAGGAGTCAGCCGAGGCATGTCCAGGCATGTACACAGTGGAATACAAACAGTGGTTTACCACACAAGTGTTGAGAATGCATACCTGTCATGAGACTGTAGAACCTATCTGCTGCAGCCACTTGGCAATCTGTTTATGCACCAACATCCGAGTCAAGCAATCCATGATCTGAGCAAAACTGTAATTACCTTCTGACCACAACATCCTTTGAATGTAACATTAATCAAATTTTTATGATCTGGAGTGTGAAATGTATATTTAATACAAGATGATTTGAATATATAAATATACATGGCACGTTTTCACGTGCAACATCCCTGGTTTATATTTCTACATAATTGGCCTTCATTTTGACATTCTGAGTTAATTTCATTTGAATGTGTAAATACAAGTAGGGTAACAGGTTACATTTTACAGGAAAAAAAAGTCACCCTTGAATGTGGTCTGCTGATGTCTGTAATTTTAATGCGGATCAGCTGCTTTGAGCTTGTATGAAATGCAAAGTCAGTTTTATTAGAATGATTTGCTTATGCAAACAGAACTAATTTCCCATTTGCAATTCATCCAAACCTCCTGCAGAATAGTGAATGGCAAGGGATGCATCATTAGGTTGGGGGCTACATGCTTAAGTGACATAGCAAAGTGGCCATCCACCTTGAATACCAACAACAAGCTATGAAGTAATTATAGAGAAACATTCAGAAACTATTAAGTCAACAGGTTTATATTCAGATATCAATGGCTATTTTGAAAAGATAAATCCCTTTCACAGCATTAGTACAATTGGAAGAGGAAGAATACATCTTAGTTCACTATATCTATGAAAGATAAAAACTAATGGAGAGGGGAACAATGGATGTCATATCTATCCTGAAAATAAATTAGGACCAAAATGTAACAGAAGGAGAATAAATGTCTTAAAGCAAGGAACATTTTGAGAATCTGGTACAGGAAACCATCACAACAAGCAAAAAAGTATTCTTACACAAATATCAACGTTACCAGAGCTTGAAACGTACAAGTCGATGGGGGAGGAGAGAAATTCAGGCCCGTTTAGAAGAAATGGAAGTAATAAATGAAAAGTAATATAGGCTGATGAATGAAGGCAGGATCTAATAATATTTACTGTTTTTTCTGCAAGTAACAGAGTTAGCAGATGAAGGAACCACAGTTGATATATTATGCTGCAGCATTCTATAATATATTGGTTTACAGAAGGCATTTTATATTCTTCACAAAAGATGTAATATAGATGGGACCAAGGGTACAGTTTCTAATTAGATAGAGAAAATGCTTGACAACAGAAAGAGTGGCCATCTACCAGAATTATTAAAGTTAGGCAACAGTGACTGGTGGAGCCTCACAGGATTCAGTGACTTGAGCCTCTGCTTTTCATAATATTTATTAATGTTTTGACATGAGAATTATGAGCAGAATATGTAAGCTTGCTGAAAATAGTGTTAAATTATGGGAGAACTCAAGATATGGTGATGTCATATACTATTCAAATTGATTTAGAGAACTTGAACCATGTGGGAAACGTTTAATTGATATTATAGGCACTTAAAGCAATACTCACTGTTCCACAGTGGTACATTTTTTTTTAAATGCCTGCAGCAAGAACAAAAAAGTTGTACGCATTTGAGACCAATAGCACAAAAAGTCAAATAAAGCCAGTTTTTTCAATTATATATCTGCTGTGAAAGGTGTCGTCCCAAAGTCACTTAGAAATTCCAGTACAATACCAGAAAAAATGTGCAACAAGTTTATTTCAAATCTCATCAATATTTATTTATTCAGCAACACAAAGCCCATCAATCGATAAAAAATCGAATTCTGAAGAGTTTAGCTTATTCCAATTGAAGGGAACTGATTTCCTGAATGAGGAAAGTAAGTTGGGAATAATCGTACTAAATGAGTAGAAAAGTGTGAACATCTCATCTAGCCATTATGCAGTCTATTCCCTTTAAGAGCAGCAAAATTTAATGGTCAATGTCAGAAGGCTTTGGCCATTAAAATGTAGCTAAGTTATATCTGGTATGCGAAACTTGATTAATTGATCAGTACTCAAACATGTGCATGATTTGTAACTGTGACTAAAGTCTTAGTTACATTTACACTAAAAAGATAAAACATAAATTTGAGTAAGTTATTAGCCAAGCCTAGAATTTCTCAGCAAACATCTTCAGCACTTAACACTGTCTTATTTAATCCAGCTTGAGAGATGAACAATGTTGTAAATGGCATTTAACTTACTGACACACGAAATTGATATCCCAGTGATATGATATGATGCACAGGAGTTATTAGGGTCAAGTTTCCAATGCAGTATGTCATGGGTTCCTGTCATGTGTCTGATATTTACTCCACCTTATAGATAGTCTATTACCTTCCAGAATCTCATAAGGTGGGACCTTTGGCATTATTAGGCCATTTATTAGATAGTATTTTATCAAAGATTGTTAGGCTAGGCCAAAGCCAATCCTATGTCTCTCATCTTCTGATCAGTCATTACTGACGCATCTCCCTATAAATCATATTAAGCAATCGTGTGAAAATGAACAGCAAGCTGGCAAAACTAAGGTACAATAATGGAAGTGAACATTTGCAATACTTTGAAAATCTATATTGTGAATAGAATACAATTAAGGATGAAATGTTGGATAAAGTTTGTATAACTGAAATGGAGTCCTCTTAAAATTACCTCCAAAGATTACCTTAGCTTTATTTCAACCCTCTAAGCAACACATCTACTGATACAACAGAATAAAGTAGCTGCAGGATAGCATTAACCTAAATGTAGGTGTCCAGAGCTATTCTGGTCTTTGTAATTAATTTTTCATAATCTATCAGTTTTCTTACCATTTTGCTACTGATTAAAAAATTAAAAGGGAGTCATTTTCTGGTTCATCAATAGTAAGAGATGACAATGCTGGGAATGGAGTGCTTTTTGCATCAGTATATAGCACTCCCAGGTTGGATGTAGTGCAGATTATATCTCAGTTGAAAAATTGAATTCAATAGATCCGACAATATTTGGACTGACACCAGAAAAATGAAAATGAAAGCTGCTAGATTGTTGTAATAACAAAACTGGTTCTCTAATGTGCTTCAGGGAAGGGAACTTGCCACCCCTACCCAGTTTGGCCTACATGTGACTACAACCCTACACTACGTAAATGACTCTTACTGCCATTGAGGCAACTAGGGATGGATAATAAATGCTGCCTTGTCAGTGACGCCCACATCCCAATAACAAAGAAAAAAATCCAGACTAATGCTTCTTCTACATTGTGGCTTTAACCATAAATAAAGAATAACCCCTACTGCAACAGTGTGACACTTCCATTTCCCAAATTAGTCATCCTATGGCTGCTGAGCAAGATTCTTATAGCCAGCAGAAGGAAGACTTTTATGTGATCAGTTAGATTCAAACCCAGACCCAAGAGGTATGGCAATATTTTCTACAATTATGGGTTCAAACCTCAGTCTGAGACTTGCGCACATAACCTAGGCTGACAATTCAGTGCAGTAGTGAGAGAGTGTTGCTTTGGTGGAGGTGCCATCTTTCAGATGAGACATTAAACTGAGGCTCAGATTGCCTGTTCAAGTAAAGACACCATGATACTTTTCAAAGACGAGCAGAGAGTTGCCCTGTGTCCTGGCCAACATGCACCCTCAACCAGCGCCACCAAATAGATAAATTCGCCATTCATCTCATTGCTGTTCATGGGACCTTGCTGTATGCAAATTAGCTCCCATGTCTGACTACAAAACAACAATGACAATTCAAAAAGTAGTTAATTGGTTGTGAAGCTCCTTGGGACATACTGAGGTTGTGAAGAGCACTATATAAGTACAAGTTCTGTATCATTCTGCTTGCCAGGTTGTGGATTTGGTAAAATAAAAATAAATCAAAGATCTACTTTTGAATAATATTTTAAATCTATTAAAGTACTAAATGTGAAAAATTAATTTTCAGAAATATTCGACCCTAATTATTTCTTAAGCAAATTTATTTTCTGTAAGTATTTTTTCTCCTTTTTACTACCAAACTGTTTGCCAAGTGATGTATTTAACAGCCTTGCCTACATTCACAAATAGGCCACCATCAAGGGAGGGGCAGAAAAATACCAAAATTATTTCCTAAAAGGAGATTGAGGACAAAAAAGACAATTTAATGGGTAAGCTACCTCATGCACTTCCTCGTTAACCTCTAACCACAGATAGTGCAGCAGCAATGGCACCACGTTGCCTATCTGTTCTCTGTTTAAGAGTGGTGAAGGCATTCTATTACAGATTTCACTGTACTCAATGAGCTGTTCACTGAGAAATTACTCCAGCCACAACAGTGAAGCTCAGCGTAAGCTCGAGGAACAGCACCTCATCTTCCGATTAGGCACTTTACAGCCTTCCGGACTCAATATCGAGTTCAACAATTTCAGATCATAACCTCGGCCCCCATTACATTTTTACTTATTTTTTATCCACACCTTTGTTTTGGCCCTTTCCCCCCCTTTTTTTTCTTCTTTTTTCTCTCCCCCACATGGCAGCTGTCTCCCATTCTGCCAGCGCATTTCACACCTAATCTAGAGCCATCTTTTGTCTCCACTTGTCCTATCACCATCTCGTCTCGTTTTGAATACCTCTTAATGGGCCAGAAATTCCAGGCCAGAAGCGTGAGTACGGTCGGGTTACTCACGCATCTGGCCGTTGGAAATGCCGGCGTTCAGCAGGAACAGCGCATGCGGGGAACGCCGGCATTTCCAGACCCGAGGTCTATTCACAGCGCGTGCGACTGCACAAGCAGTGCTTGCGCAGTGAACTTTGTAGATTTCACTGATGGATTCAGTGAGGGTAAGTCCCTAGAACTTGCACTTGAAAAAACCAAGTGTAAAGTTGTTCATTGGCTGGGGAAGGAGGTATATTTTATGGAGGAGCTTATGAAATGCAATATTTAGGTTTGGGAAAGGGAGGGAAGTTATTTTAAGAAATTTCAACTAAGTTTTAAACTTTAATTTTTTTTTTTTTTTTAAAACGGGTTTTCAGAACGGTAGGTAGAAGGAGCAATTGTGGCTGTGTGAATGGAATGTGAGAATGAGTTATGTATGTATGTCCACATATATTCCTTTACGTATATGTATGTATGTTTTATATTCCTTTACTAATGTGTATGAATGTATATTTTTAATTATGATTTTCCAATAAGTTACTTTCTCTGAAAGTCATAATTAAATAATACATTCATACACATAAGTAAAGGAATATATACATAACACGCAAAGGAATATATACAGACATACATACTTTCAGAAGCTCCACGATAAGAAATATCTTCCTCCGCAGCCTCTGGAGCAACTGTACCCATGCTTTTTTCATGTGTAAGTTGTAATGACTGGACCTCACTGAAAGCATTAATGAAAGCGGCGAATTATACTGCGCACGCGCTGCCTGTGCAGTCGCACGCGTTCTGCCTCTGAACCCCTTCGTTCAGAGGACAGGAAATGCCGGTTTTCCCCACATGCACTGTGCATGCTGAAAACCGGCATTTCATCCGGCCAGATGCGTAAGTACCCCGACCATACTAGCGCATTTGGAAGGGAATTACTGGGCCAACATTTTACATGTCAATAAAATAAAAAATTTAACAATTGCACAACTTGCCCCCTCGCATCTGCGACTGAGGGTCCAAGGAGGTGCATTGCGCAAGAGGTCATCATCGTACGTATCCTCACACTGTTCCCTTTGGGGAATTGTATGAAGTGGTGGAAGGATTTATGGCCGTGATTAACGCTCATTCCGTGACCGTAACCATCTTTGAACCAGCCATTAGGGTGGTTAGTCCTATGGCGGGCGGGTTTTACGGGCTCCCACAGCCCATCTGAGGGGGGGGGGGGGCCACCAACACCCACGGACGCAAGCATCCCGCTGGATGTCCACCCAGAATTTAAAGTTGGAGCTCCGACTCCACTTGCCGGGACTGTCTGGAGTGGGGTTCAAAACCCTACTCCTTCTGGCCCAGCGGCGGGGATGCTTACTGCTACGCAAAAGGCCCACTCCGCACAAAAGGTAACACCCATACGTTTCCTGCGCCTTTTCCCTCCCCGTGACTGGAGCCCTATGCTGCCATTTCACGTTGCTAATTGGATTGGGCCTTTGTCATAGCGGTAGGATCCCCGCCGCTGGGCCAGATCAGGGTAGGGTTTCGAACCCCGCTCCAGACAGTCCCGGCAAGTGGAGTTGGAGCTAAATTCTGGGTTGACATCCAGTGGGATATTTGCGTCCGTGGGTGTGGGTGGCCCCCCCTCCTTGTATAGCTTGTGAGAGCCCGTAAAACCCTCCCGCCATAGGACTAACCGCCCTAATGGCTGGTTCAAAGATGGTTACGGTCACGGAATGAGCGTTAATCACGGCCATAAATCCTTCCACCACTTCATACAGTTCCCCAAAGGGAACAGTGTGAAGACACGTATGACGACGACATTGCTAAATAAATAAATGGAATTAAAAAAATTCTTTTAGTGCTTTTAAAAGTCTTTAAATTGCTTTAATTCTCTTTAAAACTACTTCAGATTACTCAAAATAATGTAAACATTTTAAAAAGTTTATAAAAGTTACCAAAATCTTCAAAAAACTTCCAAAAACCTATTTAAACTGCTGCTTTGCATGTAAAAATCCTTAGCAGCTTGACAGAAACATTGGGGGCGTGTCCAGTGAAACTGAGACCTCAAGGGGCGTGTCTCACTTACACTGCACGCTCCTGGCTTCGCGCTGGCTGCACTCCTGGGTGGCGTGACGTCATACGCTGCCCGGGAATGTGCTTTCTATTTCTGCAAGTTCAGGCGTCCCAGAAGCTGATCGGCACGAGCGCGGGGTAAGTGCAAATACGGGGCTTGCACGCGCTGCAAGCCCCGTTCTGGAATTTCTGGGCCAATGTCTCTTCACTTCTCTTTTGTTCTCTCACAGCCTGGCCTCTTAATCTATTTCATTTCCTGTGCTTTTCCAGTCTTGACAAAGGGTTTGCCCCGAAACGTCAACTCTATTTTCTCTCCACGGATGTTGCCTGGCCTGCTGAGTTTTTCAAGCATTTTCTGTTGTTATTTCGGATTTCCAGCACCTGCAGTATTTTGCTATCGTACTAGTGATAAAATGGTCGTAGGAGGACAAGAGCCAAGATTAATTGTTGTACATTGACATAATCCTTGTACATAATTTATTGGTGCAATTGATATTCGTGATTATTATTCACTGTGCTTAATTGTTGAGGGGTGTTCCAGGTACAATTAAAGTAAAAGGTCATGGCATTTTCCTTGATTTAAATCTTGTTTGGTACCAAAGCACCCACCCAAGGGCACTGTTCTGGTGCTGTAATCCAAACTGTTCCCTCTTTCTGTACACTCCATGCTATATTCACAGTGAAAAACATGAAAATCTTGTGTGTTAAATCCCAATTTCACTTTCATACCAACTTCACTGCCACGTGATACTTGAGAGCAACCAAATATCAGATCAGTTTTGTTGCAATGAAATAAAAGAGAAATCAATTTCTATCATCCAGTATTGTGTAAATACACTAAGGTCTGTACTTGGACAGGAAGGAGAACATTTAAACTACATAAGCATACAGTTTCCTTACTTAAGGCAAATTGTTTACCGAATGTGTAATCTTATATCGCCTTTACTCCTTTAAGTCAGGCTTTCCACTACAACTTTGAAAATGTATATGTAAATCAGTCATTTATTTAAGCTTCGAATAGTATTAGTAAACAGAACTAGGAAAACAAACTAGAAAAATTTATTTCTCTTTCATACATTCCTGCAAATAAACTAGCAATACTGTAATTTATGCTTCGATACAAGATGCTACCCACCATATTTTGATGCCTTAACCTGGAATTTTAAAATCTCTGCTTCCACTCGCTCTATTTCTGTAGTTATTTTTAAACTCTATTTCAATTTCTCTGTGTGATGCATAATTTCCCATCAAGCAAACATGAGTCAGTCTCCTGCTAGCAATGCTGCTCTCGAGTACAATATACGGGAACGGTCCAGGCTGATGTTTGCATAATTGTCCCTTACCTCTTCTGGGGACGTGTCCAATACCCACTTACACATAGCTAAGATCAGGAACTCACTGTGAGCAATCAAGCATATGAAGGTTCATCCTATTATTGCTTGGTGTGCTATATTAGTAAATAAAACTGAGGCACAAATAACTTACAGGAAACTTTCGATTTACCGGCACCTAAATAACCGGAAATCTCGGTTAACCGGCAAAATTCAGGAGTAGGTTCAGGTAACTTTTATTACTCCATTTGTTGCTGTGCAAGGGTGTGGCTGCAGCTGTTGCTAAGCTGCAGAGACACTTGCAACTTGTGGCCATTGTTCTGAAGCAACAGGGTTTGTTGCTTTATACGGAGCTCTCGGCTCCGTATCTTTTACTATAGCGTTCGGTTATCCGGAATTTTTGATGAACCGGCACCACGTCGGTCCCGTCCGTGCCGGATAAAAAAAAGTTTCCTGTACTTGGTACAGTAATGTGCTATGCCACCAGATTGCTGGAATGTACTATACAAATGGTGAACATGGTATATTGAACAACAAACCACTGTTATTTGCACTGCATAATCCAGAGTCTACAGTACTTCATATAATCTCAACAGTACAGTTTCATCTTCATTCACTTATCCAGGTTTTCAAACAAACAAGTGTTTCAAATCAACTCCACTGAAATTTGTTAGCTCCATTAGGTTCAGGTTCCACTTGCTCCTTTTCATCACATATACAAGTTAATGCAAGATGGACTCAGTGCAATGTGGCCAGAAGGAACTATCACTGAAGCATTTCTAAATGTATGTTCGGCACATCCTTCCAGCTGTCTGCAGCAAGGACTTTAATCTAGTGTTCAGGAGAGCAGCTGCTGAGCAGGTTCTTTAGTCAAACCTGTGGCACTAATAGTATTCATTAGTCTATTCCAACACCAGTCTCAGATGTGTTCCAGCTCTGTAGCTTCAATCAGCACTAAAACACTTACTCTGTATCACATCACTGTGGGTACAAATGTAATACATTTCACAAGGCTGTAAGGAGGGGGAGAGGTGGAAAGAACAACACTATGATAATGCAACAAGCATATCAGCTTTACCATGCTTTGCATTCAGGCTTCAAAAGTTTTTTAAACCTGTATGGTAATGCCACTGATGGCACCATCAATGTTAGCAGCAGTGTAATAATGTAAACGCGGCTGAAGTAACAGCTACAAGATGCACTGCAGCAACTCGCCAAGGCTTCTTCGAGGACCTCCCAAAAATGCGACCTCTACCACCTAGAAGAACAAGGGCAGCAGACACATGGGAAAACCACCACCTCCAAGTCACACTTGGAAATATATCACTGTTTCCTTCATCGTCGCTGGGTCAAAATCCTGGAACTCCCTACTTAACAGTACTTGTAGGAGTACCTTCACCACACGGGCTACAGCAGTTCAAAAAGATGACTCACCACCACCTTCTCAAGGGCGATTAGAAATGGGCAATAAATGCTAGCCTCGTCAGCGACGCCCACATCCTGTAAATGAATAAATTAAAAAATGGCACTGCTGCTTGCAGAAGCACTTGCAGAAACTACCTCTTTTGGTATTGCCCACGATATCTGGAGGAAACACCTCATTTACTTTACTGGACTGCCACCCACATTAGCAGCAGCACACTAAACATTCATGTCTAAACACAAGTGAACTTGCTGTTATAAGTGAAGTTTGCCATGGGGGAGGGTTTTCTGGCTGCTAGCAATCTGAATAGCTCTGCTCACACAGGCCAGCAAAATAACGTTGTATTCACTGCACTATATGGATTTTATCCATGCACTGGGGAATATATACTGGGCAGATTTCACCTCTGGGGCCTTTGTGACAATGACAAATGTCCTTGAAGATGAATATAAAGCATGTTCCACGTAGCTGAATCATGCCCACTAACTGAACTATCTGGTGGCCTGCAGGCTTTGCATACTGGTGATGACAATGCTCTAAGATGGCTGGAATTATATGCTGAGTCTACATACAAGTCAGATACACAGTCACAATCCGAGATTTAAAAACAACTTCACATTCACAAGGTGGCAATATAAACATGGTGGTTCCTCGGCTGGTATTGTTAGAAGGAAGCATAACATAGGATGAAGACTTGCTTTGATTATACCTCTGAAGTGCCTTGGGATTTTTTTTGTGTAAAAGTTTCTATATAAATGCAAGTTGTTACTGAGATGCATAAAAACTATGTAGTGGAAAAGACTGACAAGAGGAGGCAGTGATTGGGTTACATTAACAAGATGCTGTAGAATAGGCAAGAATAACAGCAGAGTAATAGACTTCAAGCACTGTATCACAAAGGCGTCACTCCAAAAGAAATAGGAAAAAATAAGACTTATAGGCCTAGAAATTCGGTTGTTAGCGCCTAAAGAGACCGAGAATTGGGACCTTACCTAATGTTGGGGCGGGCGCAATGAAGATAGCGACAACTCCCATATTGACTATACATTTAACGCCTGCGCTAAGTGTTTGCGCGCGCCCACGAGCGCAAGCAGATCATGACATCATTTCATTGTGCAACGCCTTTTAGGGGCACCTGAGTGGATATTGGGTGGCGCCCGGAGCCTTTACGCCTAGCGCTATTAGTGACAGTTCGAAGGAGCGTTAGCAGGCCCTTCTCGAAGTCGGGGGGCGCTATTTAAAGGGGACAGCTCTAGTACAGAAGCTTCAGCCACTTGGCCTGTTCATTGCGATCGTTGGTGGAGAGAGTTGGTGAGCTACTGTGGAGCAGAGTTTTTGGAATTTAGCATGAGAGTACTTGGGACCCTCAAACCTGTCCGGAGCAGTTGGCGCACTAGACCTAACAGCCTTTTGACCAACTGGCATCGGAATGGGAGATGCTTTGGAGGGAAACGGCCTCATGGCCGAACACTATGAAGGGGCAGAGAGACGGCGGGAGGGCCGGGATTGGCCAGAAGGAGGAGGGGCAATGGAGGTCGGCCAATCCGAGGGTATGCTGCGAGGGTCTTTAGGTAGCAGGTGTCATACCTTGACATGTCGGAGGAGCAGTGTGTGCGAAGGCTCCGATTCGGGATGGACGTTGTTACTGAGCTGTGGCACCTGCTTGCTGAGGATCTGCAGCCGCGTCTACGGTGCATGACCTCTCTTCTCGGTGGCCGCTAAACTGACTGTTGGCCTCAATTTTTATGGCAACGGATCCTTTCAGTGAGCCATTGGGGACATCGCGAATATCTCTCAGGTTGCAGTCCACTGCTGCATCCGGCAAGTTACAGCTGCCCTTTATAGGCGAAGGCGTCAATTCATCACCTTCCCTCTGACCCTGGAGAAGCAGGCGGAGGAGGAGGAGGAGGAGCATGCGGACGAGGAGGAGGAGGAGGAAGATGGACGGGCTTCTGAAAGTGGAAGGGCCATCCGTCACAGGCTCACGAGGACTCGTATCGAGGCCCCTCTGGCTGAATGAGGAGTGTCTTAACTGCTGCGCACTTTGGATGTTTGAAAGCCTCTGAAGGCCAGCATCACTGTAATTAGTCACGTACACCATAGCACATTTAAACTTCTCTTTATTGTCACAAAAGTCTTTCATTGCAGCAAAACAACGTCATGTCAACAGAAACCATAACTAACAAAATAACAGTTAACTCTTCGGCAAAGCCGCAAAACTAAACAAACTATTTCCAACAATTCCAACAGGCGAGGGTCTCCTTGATTTAGGCCAAAGAAACGTCTCAGCACCTCCCTCTACTGCTGGCCCCTTGATGGAGAACGACTTCTCTTTCGCGCTCGGCCCCTTCCCTCCCTGCTGCTCCTACGTAATTGAACCCCAGTGGCGGGGTGAAGGCTGGGGGACGCCTGCTGACTGTCTGGAAGCGCAGAAGCCCCTGAGGGACGCCCTGGCCGACCTCTGGGCTTGGAGGGTGCGGACGCAAGATGCTTGATCTGAGCATGGCTGGAAGCAGTGTGCCCTGCAGGTGGTGGCAGCTGCACTGCAGACGTGCCAGCGCTGGCATGTGGAATGGTCACCTGCCAAGAGAGGACACCTGCACCATTGTCGGACGACACACTGGCTCTCTGAGGGGACCGGCTCGGCTCATCCGCCACAATCGCATGCTCCACTGATTCCTGGCCTTGTATGGGACTGGAAGGGCCCGGGGTGATCCTAGCTGATGCAGATAGGGTGGCTGCAGTGAGAGTTCGCGTTGCCTCAATCTGGGTGTGGACGAGGCCGGCAAGTGACTGCGTGGCAGCAGTGAGGACCTGTGAGCCAGGTGCCAATGCTTCGGAGAAGCCCTGGACAGTTCTTTCCATTGCTTTGGACAAGGCCGGTGCTGACCGCTCCACTGCCTCGGACAAGCCCTGGACAGACCTTTCCAGGGATTGTCTGAAGCCATGAACAGTCCTTTCCATAGCGGCCTCGAAGCCCTGGACAGTCCTCTCCATTGTTGGGCCAAAGTCCTCGACAGACCTCTCCATTGTTGCCCCAAAGCCCTGGACAGTCCTCTCCATTGTTGGCCCGAAACCCTCGACAGACCTCTCCATTGTTGCCCCGAAGCCCTGGAGAGTCCTGTCCATTGTTGCCCCGAAGCCCTGTCCATTGTTGCCCCGAAGCCCTGGAGAGTCCTCTCCATTGTTGCCCCGAAGTCCAACACACTCTTTGCCAGTGTATCTATTGACTGAGGCATCCTCCCCACTGCAGCCATCAGCTCAGTGTGCCTGAGCCGGGCCTGGGTGCTCATTTCAGCCAGGCGACGCACCTCCTCTGCACTCTGTGCAGCAGTCATCACTACCTGCCTTGCCCTCCGGGGAGACGGTGGCCGAACTTGCCTACCCCCCTTGCGTTGCTGCATGCTGCTTGTTCCGGCAACTGCCTGACCATCAGAGCACCCCCCCCTCCCCTCCAGGGAACTAGTATCCCCAGTCTGTACATGTGTATGCTCCCCTGAGATTGGAACGGATGGTCCGGCTTCCTCCTGATCCTCGCCTCCGGAGGCACTGGCACTGGCAGCTTCAGGGCGTGGAGCCCCAGTTGGTGATGCATCATCTGAAAGCAGGGAGGTGGAAGAGTGGCTTTAGCAAAAGGACAGGTTGGAGGAAACGCATGGCAGATTGCGGCACAGTGAGGAAGCATGCTGGCGGGGGGACCAAGTGGAAGGAGACAGCTGCAAAAGGTGAGAGCCTTACCCTCGCTGTCGAGAATGGGGTCGGCAGCTGCAGTGGTAACAGGACCAGACAGACGTCCTCCAAGAATCTGGTGCACTCTCTCCTCGAGATCCGTGAGAGTGACCACTTGTGGAGGTCCGCCACCGGTTCGACGCTGCTCCTTTTGCATCGTCGCCAGCTTGGACTGCAGGGGAAAGAAGGGGAAGTTCTGTAACATGATGCCTTGAGAGATCATCTCATGCCCCCCATGGTGCAAGAGCCCTTACATGAGGCCTTGAGAGATCATCTCATGCCTCCCATGGTGCAAGGGCCCTTACATGTGGCCTTGAGAGATCATCTCATGCCCCCCATGGTGCAAGGGCCCTTACATGTGGCCTTGAGTGAAATGTCCATGTGTGTGCCAAGAAAGGGCCATGGGTGCTTGCTGACAGATGGCCATTGGGGCATCATGGCAACAGGGTCCTCGAAGTTAGGTGCAGATGGAGGGAATCAGAAGTTTGCATAACCAACACTCACCCTAACGACCCGAGTGAGGTCGTTGAATTTCTTCCTGCACTGAACAGGGGTCCTGGTCGCCATGCTGTTGGAGTTGACCCTCTGAGAAACCTCCCTCCAAGATCGCCGGTAAGTCTTTTGATTCGGCCTCTTGCCATTGTCAGGAGACAGAACATCTTGACAGCGCTTAACTGCAGACACCAACTGGTCCAGAGCCTCAGTGCTGAAGCGCTCTGCTCTCTGTCTCACCTTCTCCATCCTCACCAAGTTTATTGCGCCAGAGAAGGGCGAGCGCCGATTCGGAGGCCTACAGGGCATTGAGTGTAGCAGCTCAGGCTGACTTACCCACCCCTTTAAGAGCCGGCCGGCGCCTGGAAGTCTCGTGGTTTCCAGTAATTGAGATCACCTGCGCTGCACCCGTCCGCGCCGATATTGGGTAGCGCCTGAACTTTTGCGCCTTAGGAGCCCCGTGCAACGTCTGAGTTCGCGCCTCAATTCCCTTTGGGGGTGATGCGACCCAATATCTCGCCAGGCAGCGATAAGTTTCGTCTGGCTATAAACTTTGCGCAGCGCCAGTTCTAACGCCTCAAGCGGGGCTATACCCAATTTCTAGGCCATAGTAGCTTAGAAAAGGAAAAATCTTTGTGGTGAGAAAGAGGCCAATAAGTGAGGTGAGGTGGAAACAAAGTGAGAACTGTACTTACAAAAAGGAAATTTAGCTAGAGTGGGAATTAGGAACAGCAGAGGAAGGAGTAGAATAGTTTAATTGGAATTGAAGGATCATCAAGAATATAAAATTAAAACTTAACTTACATTTATAGTAAGAATAGGAGCACAGGAAGGGACAATGATGTGCAATAGCTGAAGGATGTTGCAGTTTTGAGTAGCAGACGTTGGCTCAGATGTTCACATCTACAGAAAGTGTCTCCAGCTTCCATTATTTCAGCTCAAAATCTCAGAGATGGAGACAATCTGACCTGTGAGGAAGAGAGGTTTTTGGAGGAAAAGTTTCAGAAGGTAGTCACCCTGCTGAGAGCCAAGGAGCTAGCAGTGGTAGAAGCAGGAGTGGTGACTATCCATAGGCTAGAGAAAGTCAAGAGCGACAGGTTAGAGCAGGAATGCCTAGAGCAAACTATCCTCTACAACAAGTTTGCAGCAATTCAGTTAGTAATGTAGTAGCATTAGGAGATTTAATAATTATAGGGATAGACACTGGGCTAGAAATTCATTATAGCCCAGGAATGGGCGGTATCTTTAGAAAAGTTTGAGAACTAGCGCCAAGCATTAATGCTTTAGACTGCACGCAAAATTCATTCTCACTGCTCAAAGAAATGATTGGGGTGCTAAATGAAGTCTTAAAGGCCTAGCTCAGTGGCGTTACATTCAAAGGGTGGACCAATATCTAGTCTAATCTCAACTCATCATTGCCACAGGCTTTTCCCAGTACTTAAAGGGGAGGTTCATTGATACTGCAGCACCTCATTCTCAGCAATGCTGGCTATGCAGCTGCCTCAGCAAGAAGCACAAGAAGGAGGAGCCGGAGGACTGAAGCAGGTGTGCTCATGGCAGATCCACCTCAGTCAGGTGGTCAGGGTGATTGAATGCTTCAACAAATTGTACATACCACCATCTGTACCACAAGCTTCACACAATGCCCAAAGCACCACACCCCCAGTGCTTACACACCAACAATCTCTACCTACCAACACTCACTCCCACATCTTACACCTTGCACACAATGACAGCTATTCAACTATGGCAGGCACAAAGGTTATTAGTTATTAGAATGAATGTGATGTGTGTGATATGTTTATGCATAAATTTATTAATGGAGTTTGCAATATTTTGTGGTCTCTCTCATTTCACCTTTGCGCCCAGGAGGACGCTGTGATATGGCATGACACAGGGATGATATGATGGGCATGTGGTCAACAAAAGGAATCCGGGGGTTTAAGTCATCCTGGTGTGAGGCTGGAGGTCTGTTTGGAGGAGGTGACAGAGTTCTGTGACCACCACCTTGGTGATGCGGAGCTGTCTAATACACAGCTCCTCGCTTAATTGAAGGTAGGAGAGGTGCTGTCGGAATACCCATGGAGGGTAAGGCCGCTTGGTGAGACCCCTGATGTCACTCCTCATCCCTCTGAGCATATGTTCCCGTATTTCTGGCTGCCTATGCTCCCTCCACCGTAGATCCTGGAGGGCGGGGCTGACTGCCAGTGCAGCCCCGATTAATGTTGCAAGTGTAGCAGTTTGAATCTTTGAACAATAAATGTAGCCACTTTGCACTTGTCAGAAGACTGCTGATAAAAAGGATGCTTGAAATTACTAATACAAACTCATCCACTGGGTGAAACTGACAAGAAACCACTGAAACTAACTTGCCCTGACAGCTGCGAGTGATTAATGCTGATGCCTTTAAATAACGTCGTTGGAGCCAGCTTCCTCCAGCTGTGCACCAGCTCTCTGGCTGGTCGAGGCGCAAAGGTAAGTGGCGACAATGAATTTTCCAGATCCGGCGCTCGTCATGGTCTGCCTAGTGTTGAAGTCCCCGACGGTACCTCGTTCTGGCGACGCAACAAGATGGGGGCCGGATTTGCCTCACCCTGGCTCTACTGCATCAGCGGCCCGTTACCGCCCTCTGCAGACGCTAACCTAATGAATTTTTCCCCCACTATCTTTTGCTGTCCAGACCGAGGGACCTGGATAATTTGTTGCCTCCCAGGTGTTGGGATAAGGGGCTTATGTAAAACTGCTTTTACCAGGCATGAGAATTTCACAGGCATTCAGCGGGTGGAAACTGGGCAAATAGCGCAACTCTCCAGCCGCAGAGGCCCATCTCCCGAGGATGCGGAGGATCTGTCAAGAGGATTCTTCACAGATCGCAAGTTCTGGGTTTTCCCACATGCGCTTCACATACCTAATCCCGGAACTTGCGTGGCCCCTATGGGCGCATGCACACCTCCTACGCACCCGTGGGGGTCGCAAAATACGGCCCAATATGATAAAGTTTGAGGTGCAAAGAGAAAGTTAGTACAAAAACAAGGGCACCAGATTGGGTCAGATTTTAGAAAGAATGAGGAGTAGTAAGCTATTTGAGGTGAGGTGGAAAGAAAATTTGGCACACAGGACTATAGATCAACATCTTTAAAACAGTGCTCGGGGGCAGTGAGCTGAGTGGGGAGGGCGGAAAATCACCTGGCTCCTATGCAAATCAAAAAGGCTAATGGAATAACAACAGAAAATGCTGGAAATACTCAGCAGGCCAGGCAGCATCCGTGGAGAGAGAAACAGAGTTAACGCTTCAGGTCTGGGCTAATGGAATGTTGTCTTTATCTCAAGGTGGCTGGAATACAAAGGGAAGGAGGAAATGCTTCAGTTGTTTCAAGCCTTGGTCAGATTCACCAAAATGATACCAGGATTTAAAGGGTTAAATTACGAGGGCAGGCTACATAAACTTGCCTTGTATTCCTGTGAGTTTAGAAGGTTGAGGGCTGACCTAATCGAAGTGTTTAAAATGATAAAGGGATTTGGTCGAGTAGATAAACTATTTCGTCTGCTGGGGGAATCCACAAGGGGGCACAATCTTAAAAAAAAAAATTCTCACAAAAGGCCATGGATGCTGGGTCCACTGAAAAATTTAAGATCGAGATTGATAGATTTTTGTTAGCTAAAGGTATCAAGGGATATGGATTAAAGTCGGGTAAATGGAGTTGAGGTTCATATCAGCCATGATCTGATTGAATGGTGGAAATAACTCTCAACACTGAATGGCCTACTCCTATGAGCCAGTCAATTGTCAGAGCCAGGAGGGGGCATGCACAGAGGCTGGAGAAGCATTCCAGTTCTTCCTGGTCCCACAAAACTAAAAATTACAAATTTCTAGGACCATTATTTCAGTAGTCCCCAGCGGCCCCTTTAAGAACCACTGGCTAGGCTGCTCAACGCCGATACAAATGGGTTGAGCATCGAGAGTGCATGCTCTGTCCATTTGTACCTCAAAATTGCAATTGGGGTCTTGGTGCATCATAAGATTTGTGTAGTACAAGTGCCCTACCCGCCTGAAATAGGCAGGCATTCCAGCCACGCGTCTCAGGATTCTACCCAAGATGACAGCAGTTGGAGCGCCAGTGTAAATGAGGTGAAAGTGATCCATTGCCATTTTCAGGCTGCTAGTTCCCAGTTTATACCGGGTGAAGGGAGTTAACATCGGCCACCAGATGCGCTAGTCTAGTGCTTTTTTCATTTTTAGGCAGGAGTACACCATCCACGCACCGCTGCCCCAGAAATGTGGGTCACGATCTGCCATTGAGAAAAGAGAACTGGTTTTATAGCTATGTAAACATGGGGAGCCAGTGCATAGATAGCACACTCTTCCACAATGTGAATAGCAATAATGCTAAATGTGAATCACCTTACAAGCGTAGGAACTTGGTAAGAAAAGGTTAGAATACTACAGATGCAAACAGATGTTTTTATCTTGGGTAACAGGATCAGCTATTAGTGTGTCACAATGATCAGCTGTAGCTGCATGCCATGTTACAGTTGATCATCCTGGTGCACAACTTAGAGAAACAGTGTTAGAAACAAACTTAGCGGGAACTGCATTACAAAAATACCTGAGTATCAGATGCAGCATCAGTTCCAAAGTCGCAGATAGTAACGATAGTATAATTGTGCGTCTTAGAACAGATAACAGCTGCTACTCAACGCTGAAAGTTAAATATGTGAAGCTGTTCTTCTAAGTTGCCATGTTACCAGTGCCTTTCTACTGAGTTGCCATTCATATTCACAGCGAATGCCACTGTGAAAGATAAATAGGGCAGCTGTTTAGAACAGGCAAAACACCCATGTGAAAAAACCACTCTGTGACAAGTGGTTCACATTGTAACTAGAATATTAAATAATAAAGATAAGGAAGAAACCAAATATTAATTCAAAATAAACCAAGAATGTAGATTCAGAGGACATAAATAGAAATTAACATAAAGTAAATTTAAAACAGTAATAAGGAGAATTTATTTACTCAAACAGCAATAAATAAGGCTATAAATTTGTCTTGGTAAATTTTCAGGAAAATGGCTTAGTCAAGGTAAAACAATGAAAAGTCATGGAAATTGTAGTAAAAGTCATGAATATGGTTAGTGGTAACCAAACCATCTTTAATTTTACTATATTTTATCCATCATCCTTTACTTTTGCTTCTCTTTCCTCCTTCACTTCCACTTCTCTTATTCTCTTCTTACATTTCTGTTTCTATTTCTCCTTTCATCTCCATTTCCTCCTTCATTTCTGCTTTTTTCTCTCTCTCTCTCCCTACTCCATTATTTCCATTTTTAGAATCATATAATTTTACGGCACTATTTAGTGCCATTCCCCTGCCCTCACCTCATAAACCATTATATTTTTTTCTCTCTTCTCCTTTTCTGTTTTACTCTCTCTCTCTTCTGTTCCATTATTTCTGTTTGTCTTTATTCTTGCTTCATTATTTGTTACTCTCTCTATGCTCCTTTATGTTTTTTGAAAGAACCCAAAGAGCAGGCAATCAGAAGAGGGGGAATTGGCAGTGAAACCTAAAAAGAAAAAAGAGTTTCTTAATTCCCTCATCCACACAAAACACAGCAAATAAGTCTTCCTGCATAAAATAACCTCTAACTGTTTCATATACAATTTTAAGGGGAAAAAAGGTCCCTGGAATAAATCAGAAGTGATTTGACAAGATGCTCAGCAGATTGACATGATCTCAAGCCAATCAGAAGGAAGCTTTATAAGGCCACCAACCCACACCCCTCCCAAATATTAAAATCATGATCTGTGATGAGCATAAAGGTACAGCCTTGACGATAAATATTTTGAATGATCTGTTAGGCAGGATAGCAGAGACTAAAACATTTGGGATGTTCAAAATTCGTATGAATATAGAAGAATTAGGGTATTAGGGGAATAAGTTGGATGGGTTATGTGGTGTATGTAACCTGTACCACCTTAAGAGAACTACCTTAAGAGGATGGACTACTTTCTCTTGCTACTGTATATTGTAGTACCGGTGGTGACCACACCGGTATATAAGCTCTGTGTAGTAATTTGTAAAGCAGTTCAGCCCTGACTTTCAAGTAGTAAAGACCTGTTTAAGTTTTTCCTGTTGTCTGTGTCCAGTTATTTAAAATAAGTATACCTGGAACACACAGACTCAACAGTGGCGACGAGTCGATCTTACCCAGCGGCAATTGCATCCAAGGCAGCTTCGTCCCCAGAACGGGCGTCGAGAAGAGGCATCCGCCCTCATCATCCTGCTGAGCACCGCATTCGCACGGGAGGCATCGAGAACCCGGGTTGAAATTGCTGACCACGAAGTCCACCATCAGCGACAGGCAGTGATCATCCTTCTTCCACGGCGGTGGGTAAGCCGATCTAGCGACACGGGCAGAAAGTCGGCCGCGTTGTCAGTGGAGAAGGGGGGAGAGACCGGAGGAAAAAGGGCGGAGAACTCGACCGCAGCCGGTGTAAAGGGCCAGGCTGCAATCGGAATAGACGCACAGCAAGAAAGGAAGCGCTAATACCCACGAGGACAGCGGGGAGTAAAAGCAGCTGCGTCGGGGGAAATTAAGGACCGCTGGGAGGCGAGAACGGCAACAGCGCGGTAATCACCATTGTAGCCAGCGGGGGAAGAAGCCAAGCGCGGGAAGCCGCCATTTTAGTCGGCGCAGGAAGAAGACAAGCGTGGGAAAAGCCGCAAAGCGCGGGAAGCCGCCATTTTGGAAAAAAATAAAATACTTAAAGAAACTTACAAGGATGCCTAAAAACGGTAACATCACTGCTTTTGATAGCGATGTCGAAGATTGGGCCACTTATGTGGAGCGTATTGAAGTTTATTGTACAGCAAATGAGATACCGGCTGAAAAGAAAGCACTAACCCTATTAAACTCGATGGGTGCGAAGACGTACGGGTTATTAAGGCACCTTGCAACACCAGATAAACCGGCGGATAAGACTTTCGCGAATATTGTTACTATCCTGCAAGAGCATTTAAACCACACGCCGCTGCTGATAGCGGAACGATTTAAATTTTACAGAAGAACACAGCTGAAAGAGGAAAGCAACGCTGAATTCTTAATTGAACTGCGCAAGCTATCAAAGTACTGTCAGTTTGGTACAGGACTAGCAGATGCTCTGAGAGATAAGTTCGTGTGTGGACTATTAAAAGAAGGAACTCAGAAGCGACTGCTAGAGGAAAAGGACCTTACGCTAGATAAAGCTGTCACCATTGCAGCATCGCACGAGGCGGCAGCACGAGGCACCGCGGAAATGCAGCTAAGGCCATCGGAACTCAGCACCAATGAAATGGCATTGGGTGCAGTAAAGTGCTATCGTTGCGGAAGGACAACGCACGATCAGAACCAGTGCTGGTTCAAAGATAAAGAATGCAGAAAATGTGGCATACTCGGTCACATAGCAAAAGTATGCCGGTCAGGAAAGAAGACCAGCAACAAAAAGTCACCACAGAAGAAGTACAAAAAAGTACACAAGGTGACAGAGAACAGTTCGGATGAACAGAAGACGGATTCAGACTCCAGCAGTAAGGAACTGGGTTGTCTAAGAATACATAATGTGGGTAACACAGCAGACCACCAAACTATTTGGGTTACACTCCAGATAGCAGGAGTCCAAGTGAAGATGGAATTGGACATGGGATCGGCATTGACGGTCATGAATAAGCAAGATTACAAAAGGTTATTCTCACACATTCCCCTAAGGGATACGGAGATTGTATTAAAAACATACACGGGGCAAAGAGTGTACCCCATCGGAAAGATAAAAGTAAAGGTGGTCCACAAGGGTAAAGAAAGCAAAGGAATGGACTTGTATGTGTTACCTGAGGGAGGTCCACCACTACTGGGACGGGAATGGATCAGGAGAATAAATATGGACTGGCATTCCTTAAAAGCACTAACTGTAGATTCCGGTAAAAAGGACGATGTCAAACCTAAACGACTGTCCAGAATATTGGACGATGCTAAGGAGGTGTTCCAACAGGGACTGGGAACACTGAAAGGAATTACGGCAAACATCAAGGTTGAAGAACATGCAAACCCGAAATTTTTCAAAGCCAGACCGGTACCTTATGCGATACGACCTGCTGTGGAAGCTGAGCTGGAAGGGCTAGAACGTTCAGGAGTACTGTCAAAAGTGGACTGGAGCGAATGGGCCACGCCCATTATTCCCGTCATGAAGCGTTCATTGAGCAACAAGCCGGGGGAACCGGGGAAGGTTCGCATCTGTGGCGATTTCAAGATCACTGTTAATCCGGTTCTTCACACGGTGCAATATCCGCTTCCGCGGATTGAGGATATCTTCGCTTCGTTGTCTGGCGGGAAACACTTCACCAAGATAGACCTGGCGCAGGCGTACTTACAGATGGAAGTTGATGAAGCGTCACGCCAGTATCTCACGATCAACACGCATAAGGGCTTATATCGGTATAATAGACTGGTTTTTGGAGTGGCATCGGCTCCAGCGATTTGGCAAAGAGCCATGGAGCAGGTATTACAGGGAATTCCTGGCACACAATGCTATCTGGACGACATTCTTATTACAGGATAGAATGATGAGGAACACCTTGCTAATTTGGAACAGGTGCTCACCAGATTGAAAGAGTATGGACTTCGAGTTAATCGCCAGAAATGTGAGTTCTTTCAGAAGCGAATCTCGTACTGTGGTCACGTCATTGACCAGGAGGGGCTTCACAAGTCACCTGACAAGATCGAAGCTGTTGTGAAGGCTCCCGCTCCGGAAAATGTATCCCAGTTGAGGTCGTTCCTGGGGTTGATTAACTATTACCATAAGTTTCTGCCAAATTTATCCACGGTGCTACACCCGCTGAACGCTCTTTTACAAAAGGGAGTGCCATGGAAGTGGAGCGAGGACTGTAAGCGGGCTTTTCACAAAAGCAAGGCATTGATCACCTCTAAGGAAGTGTTGGCTCACTTTAACCCAACGCTGCCTATTCGTTTAGCTTGTGATGCTTCCCCATATGGTATTGGGGCAGTGCTATCACATAAGTTGCCAAATGGCTTAGAAAGACCAGTCGCGTTCGCATCCAGATCATTGACCTCCACTGAGCGCAACTATGCTCAGATAGATAGAGAGGCTCTCAGCCTCGTGTGGGGAGTAAAAAAATTTAATCATTACCTGCAAGGCCAAAAGTTTACGCTGCTGACAGACCACCAGCCGTTGGTTTCCATTTTTAACCCTAAGAAGGGTGTTTCGGTGATGACAGCGCAGAGGCTCCAGAAATAGTCCCTTTTCCTAGGGGCACATCAATATGAGATCGAATTCAAAGGTACAAAGCAACATGGTAATGCTGACGGGCTGTCGCGCCTGCCACTACCTACGGCGGAAGAGGCACCGACAGTTGACCCTGTTGAGTTATTTCACTCGACCATCATCGAATGTTTGCCAGTCACCAATGCGAGTATTGAGAGAGAGACCAGGAATGACCCGACACTGTCTCGGGTCTACGAATTGACAGTGAAGGGATGGCCAGCACATGGCGAACCACTGTTACCGGCATTCTCAGCCAGACGAGAACAGCTGTCCGTTTGTCAAGGAGCATTGATGTATGGAACAAGGGTGATTATTCCTCCTAAATTAAGGGAGAGAGTTCTAAAGGAACTGCATGAAGGTCATCTGGGGGGAGTCAAGATGAAAAGCCTTGCTAGGGCTTATGTGTGGTGGCCAGGTATCGACAAACAAATAGAGGATCTGACTAAAAGCTGCTCAGGGTGCCAAAAAGTTCAAAATGCACCTCCAATTGCACCGCTGCATCCATGGGAATGGCCTTCAACCCCATGGCAGCATGTACATATCGACTTTGCAGGTCCATTCATGGATTCCATGTTTTTGATAGCGGTAGACGCACATTCTAAATGGCCAGAAGTGATTAAGATGGCGACCACTACCTCGGAAAAGACGATCGCAGTTCTGAGAACCATATTTGCAAGAAATGGATTGCCAGAACAGATATGTTCAGACAACGGACCGCAGTTCGTGTCAAAAGAATTCCAGAAATTCATGAAAAAGAATGGGGTGAAACACTATACATCTGCCCCATATCATCCGGCTACAAATGGGTTGGCCGAGAGATTTGTACAAACGTTCAAAAAGGCGATAAAGGCCATGAGCGAAGACCATATTCCACTACAACACAAGGTGGACAATTTCCTAATGGCATATCGAAACGCCACACATGCAGTGACAAATCAAAGTCCTGCCATGATGTTTTATAACAGGAGGTTGCGGTCCAGGTTGGATTTGTTAAAACCAAATGTGCGTAGGGAAGTCGAAAACAAACAGTTCCAGCATGTAAATAACAAGACCACTCGGAGTTTCGAAATAGGACAACCAGTGTTAGCCCGGGACTATAAGAATGAGAAATGGCAATCTGGAACAATTCGTGCCAGACAAGGACCCCTGATGTGCACGGTAGAGATTGGTGAAAACGTAATACGACGTCATGCTGACCAACTTGTAGAATCGAGAACAAGGGTCGAACCCATGGCTACGGCAGAGACAGCAGTGGAAGAAATTATTGAACCTGTAGCATCTACCTCAAACGCGAACGTACATGAGGATGTTCAATCCATAAGAGATCAATTAGAGGAGTCACCCCAGCAACCAGAATCAGAGACCCCTGAAAGGCGTTATCCAACTCGGATCAGGAGGCCTCCTCAGAGACTGAATCTTTGAACAGTTGCATGAAAGTTGTATATATGTTATCCATGTTATGTTTAAATTGGGGTGTACACTGTTAAGCTAAAAAGGGAGGAATTGTGGTGTATGTAACTTGTACCACCTTAAGAGAACTACCTTAAGATGGACTACTTTCTCTTGCTACTGTATATTGTAGTACCGGTGGTGACCACACCGGTATATAAGCTCTGTGTAGTAATTTGTAAAGCAGTTCAGCCCTGACCTTCAAGTAGTAAAGACCTGTTTAAGTTTTTCCTGTTGTCTGTGTCCAGTTATTTAAAATAAGTATACCTGGAACACAGGCTCAACAGGTTAAATAGCCTTTTCCCATCCCTGAGTTTTCCTATATGCTCAACTGCAGCGTCGGAATCAAAACTTGTATTGCAGAACTGCTTTAGGAAGTAGTTCCACAATATAAACATTCCATGAGGTGGTCCTTAGCAATGTTCAACCGAGAGCTGGTACACCATCTGATCTTGTCACATCTGAAGGACATTGGACTGGATGTAAATGCGCAGACATTCTGGGTGCAGGAACAGGGGGCGGGGGGAGGCGGTGGTGCGGGGATGCCTGGAGATACGTGCAACGCATCTGTTGGTGGCTTTTTAATGCAGCCACTTCATTAACATCTGATTCCTGGGTTTACCGTCCAATTAGCATCAGCAGGTGTGATGACGACCTGCGTGACGCGATCTCAAATCCAGTATTGAAAGGGACTCTCCAAACATGCAAGTTGAAGCTGTTGGAAGTGGTCATGGAGAGAGAAAGTAGTGTTGGAATGGAGTCGATTCGGGCAACGGCTGCACTCCGCTTCACCAACGCCTCCCTGGATGTGTTGTTGGGGGCTGTGAGGACCGGAGGGAGATACTGTTTCCCACTAAAGGGAGGAAAAAGCCTGCTGCTGCCACACTCCTAGATCCAATGCAGGAAGCACTTCAATGACCTATGCTGGGCAGGGAAGGTGAGAGCAATGGCATATTGCCCTACATCCTGATGGGTGTATCACCCCAACCTCCTCACTCTGCCTTCTCAAGCCAACTCCAGCACAACACTCTTCACACCAACGTACCTTGTAGGGGCATCCATCCTCCTTCTGTCTATACGCTTCCTCACATCCCCATCTATCCATCCACCACTGACACTCACTGTTATCCTTATGCAATGTCATGCCTATTCCTCCTAGTCACTTTCAACAAATGCTCTCCATCCATTGGGTGAACAAATGTCATAGGTTTCTTCTTTGCCTTCTTGCAGAACAGCAGGGAGAGGCAAAGAATCAGGGGTGGCCCTCCACACATCTCACAATTAACAGCTACAGAGGAGGCGGCGCTGGAGATCAGCAGAGTCTCAGCGTGCCTGGCCGTCGGAGATGGCAAGATGGGGGCCTGCCAGCTACCTGGTGACACAATTAAATATCAGACAGCCACATGGCATACAACACTCAGTCATGCTGACTTGATGTCAACAGTAAGTGAATTATGATCATGTGCATAGTGATAACTTCAAACATTCTAACCTTGACCAGACTCATTTATGTCTTTTATCTCCCACAGGGCCTTCACACATCCATCAGGAGGTGGTCGAGGTCGGCCACGACGATGACTTTCCAGAGGAGCTCACTCACTCGAGGGTGCAGCGTAACAGGACTTATGCAGACCAAGCACCAGTGCAGATACTCTCACTTAGATTGGCAGTAGTTAGAGAGATAGTTGGGTTTTCACATGGTGACTCATACTTCACAAGTGAGCAAGAGCAGATGGTGGAGTCAGGCACAGCAGTGGAGAATCCGCACTGGAGAGTGCAGGACTCTCCCAAGTTCTGCTCATCTGGACACAGATGCTGTATCCCAAGGGCCGTCGATGCTTACTGAGCAGCAGCATGAATGTGTGATGTACTGACAGGTGTTCTAGCTGCACTGTGCATGATTGCAGAGAGATTGGAGGAGTCTGCCTCAAGCATGAGTGGCATGCTGTCACAGGCCATTGCGATGATGTCTTCTTCCATGGATAGAATGGCCAACTGCATGGAGCATCAAACGCGGTAATTGAACGAGTGCATGCAGGCCTTCAACAATGGCTTGCACACTCTGGATGCCACCTTAAATAGGATGAATGATACCCCAGCCTTGGCCTTTCAGAGTCCCACTGATCTGCAGCAAAGTGTTCTCCAGCACAGTGCTAGCAGGGAAGTGTGGCTGGGATGGGATGAGATGATGGCGATAAGGTACGTGGAATCGGGGACTCCGCTTAAAGTGCTTCCACTTCTCACCTGTTGGCCCCCTCCCCCTCAGTCAGTTACCCACATGCTGCCTCGTGCCCCGATTGCAGAGTATGCTCCCGCACAGGTGCAGGTGGAGTAGTCTTTTGCGGGACCCTCACTTGCTCCAAAACCCAGAAGACATTGGCCAAGAGCAACTCAACAGAGCAGGAATCCAAGCAGCCTGATTCTACCTCTTCTGAAGCCACAGGGGTTGCACCACGTATAAGTGCTAGGAAAAGGAAGAATAAAGATTTGTAGTTGCACAAGGGTATGCACATGGGTGTGTTAGACATTGTTAAGTTTCTGTTGTGTATTTGAAGCACATAAATATTATTCTTTTGCACCACTTTCCCACTCTTGGTTACTGGCTGGCAAGTGGCCTTTTCACGTTTTAATTGGGTATCGCTCGTCTCTGAGCAGCCAGCCGTTAACTCTGCTTCCAGGTGCGATGACGTCAGGGAGAGTGGACTGCTGCAGCTGCCTGGGAATCTTGCACACACCTGCATACAGATCTTTTAGTAGTTGCACATCAGCTGCACATTAATGGAGTAGAAGCCCTTGCGGTGATCTATGGGTGCCTTAATTGCCACATGTGCAATCGATGACGCCCTGCACCTGTGGGAAGCCAGCCAGTGCCGCAAATCCGAGCGTCCACTCATTCTGACTGGCGTCATCACAGGTAAAGTTGACATAATTGGCGGCCCTGACAAGCAAGCCATCAGTCACCTGTCTGATGTATTTGTATGCCGCCGACTGCGAGATCCTACAAATGTCTCTGACATGAGCCCTGGAAGGATCTGCAGGCAAAGAAGTTGAGGGCGGTGGTGACTTTGACAGCCACTGGTAAAACGTGGCCTCCAGGTCCAGCTGGCAGCAGATGTCTGCCCCCACCTCACGCGACACCCTGAGCCTCTGTTCAGACATGTCCAGAAAGCTTATCCTCTGCCTGGAGACCGTGTGCCAGGTATGGCCTCCTGCGAGTTGCACCTCTCTGCTGCTCCCCTGTCTCCTCTGGAGCTACAGGTCTGTGAGCAGCAGGCTATTGCTGGTGCTGCTGCTCAGCATTTTGGTCCTCATCTGAGGTCCAATCCAAGGCAGTGTAAGCTGATCTGATCAATCAGAGCTCCAAAGTGTAGATCAGACTGCCAAACCTCCAAAGTGTGTAAGGTAACCTCTCAGCACAAGTATTGTGAACAAACCCTTTCCCACAAGCAGGTAGGAAAACAGCCGAGTACCGAGTACTTATTGGCAGTTTCCCCTGACATGGCTTCAACCCCCTCAATTGCCAGTGTACGTGTCTTGCTTTCACTGGCGAGTTCCAGGAAGCCCTGCAAACCCATGGACCCAAAGTTAAAGTTGAAAACCCATGTCAGTATCACTCTAATTGAGCAATTAACAAAAGTTAACCCGAGGGAGTTGCTCGCATATAGCCGAACATGCTGCAGTGAAATGCGGAAGTCGGCGGGTTGGAGCCGGCTTCCTGACACGCTGACAATTTCGCTGGTTTTAACCACCTACCCGCTCCCAAACCCATGCGCTCCTGCAGATTAAAAAACAGCCTATAGTGTACTGTGGTCATGTTGCAAATACACAATTACTGCTAAAAATCGCTTAGATATGAAAGATATATTTATCATGTTAACTTTTTAGTGTATATGAATTTCTTTTTCCATCAAATAGTGGTAAGAAATATTACTTTCATACTCTGCTATAATAGTGATTGCTCAATAGGGTGTCATGTCAGGAACTAATTTTCACTATTTCCTGCTGATTGAGATTCCTACCAGCACATAAGGCTCCACACCAACAACATGGACTCAAAATTACAACCTGCATTTATATATGCCTTTAATAATATAAAGGCATAATCAGACAAAAATGGATGTCGAGCCAAAGCTTGGTCAGAGAGGTGGGTTTTAAAGGAGGTGGAGCGGTTTAGGGATGGAATTGCAGAGTATCGGGCCTAGACAACTGAAAGCACAGCTGCCAATGGTAGTGTGAAGCGCAAGAGGCCATAGTCGGAGGAATACTGAGTTTTAGAGAGGAGGTTGAATGGCTGGAGGACGATGTAGAGATAGGGAGGGGCAAAGCCATGAAGGAAGTTAAACACAATGATGAAAATGTTAAATGTGAGGCTTTGAGGAACCAGGAGCCAATGAAGGTCAATTGAGAGAGAGGCGGACAGTACCTGAAGAGAGAGAGAACCATTCATAATTATCCTAATGAGTTTACAAGGTCAATAACTAAACTGTACAGAGTCAGGAAGATCTCATTCTATCGCTTATCTCATCCAGCACCAATGGAACTGCACTGCAGCAAGCACTTTAAGAGAAGAAAATTAGGGGGGAAAAAAATGATTCACCTTTATTTCTGATAGATTTACATCAACATCGCTGGCAAAAATGCCATTAAAAGATTATTCCTGCGCAAAAACAAAGGGCTGTGACGTGCCTGAACGACTATCGACCTGTCGCACTCACACCCATCATAATGAAGTGTTGAGAGAGACTGGTCTTAGCCCACATCAAAGCCAGTGTTCCTGCCTCCCTTGACCAACACCAGTTTGCCTATCGTGCAAACAGATCAGCGGAGGATGCAATCACAACTGCTCTACACGCGGCACTGAATCACCTAGATGGTAAGGAGACCTACATCAGAATGCTGTTTATAGACTACAGCTCAGCATTCAACACTATCGTCCCCAACAAGCTGGCCACCAAACTCTTGGCCTGAACACTTCCCTCTGCAACTGGACCCTGGACTTCCTAACAAACAGACCCCAGTCTGTCAAATTAGGTAACCACACCTCCCCCCCGCCTGACCCTGAACACAGGGGCCCCACAAGATGTGTGCTGAGCCCCCTCCTCTACTCCCTCTTCACCCACGACTGTGTGGCTGCTAATGGTTCCAACACCATCAAGTTTGCGGATGACACCACGGTCGTAGGCCAGATCACCAACAACGATGAGTCAGCCTACAGGGAGGAGGTCCAGCATCTCGTGAAGTGGTGCGCCGATAACAACCTGGCCCTTAACACCAAGAAAACAAAATAAATCATTGTGGACTTCAGGAAGTCCAAAGGCGGAAGTCACACCCCCATCCACATCAATGGGGCTGTGGTGGAAAGGGTGGACAGCTTTAAGTTCCTCGGAGTCCACATCACGGAAGACCTCTCCTGGTCCCTCAACACCTCCTCTCTGGTGAAGAAGGCCCAGCAGCGCCTATATTTCTTAAGGAGGCTGAAGGGATGTGGTCTGTCACCCCTGATCCTCTCTAACTTTTACCGCTGCACTATAGAGAGCATCCTGACAAACTGTATCACAGTATGGTATGGCAGCTGTAGCTACTGTGACTGTAAAGCCCTGCAGCGGGTAGTCAAAACTGCCCAACGCATTACCGGCACCCGGCTACCGACCATAGAGCACATATACCAGAAACGCTGTCTACGGAGGTCACGGTCCATCATCAAAGACCCTACCCACCCCAGCCACAGTCTGTTCGCCCTCCTACCATCTGGGAGACGCTACAGATGCATTCGCACCCGTACGACCAGATTTAGGAACAGCTTCTTTCCCAGGGCTGTCATCCTACTGAACTCCACAAATAAACTCTAAAGCCTGCACATCTGCCAATGCACTTTATTATGGTCATATTTATGTTAATATACTACAAGCCAAATGTATGTTGAATGTTTAAATGTCTTAATCCAAATGTACACTCTCGGGAGCCGCAAGCCTACATTTCGTTGTACTGCACTTGTGCACTAACAATGACAATAAAAGTTGATTTGATTTCATTTGATTTGATATAACTTTCAATTATAGAACTGCCCTTATTTTTCCTGTTCATCTATCATTAGCTAGCTAGTACTTATCAGGTTCCACAGGAGAAGTGACTGATCTCTGCTGTTCAAGCTTCCAGCTCTGGCTAATTGCGGTTTATCTAACATTGACTTGAAAACAAAGATCCTATGAAAGGTGCAAAACTTCCAATCACAAATTATACTGGTCCTGAATTGACTTGTACAAGAGGTCGAATTAATTCAATCAAAATTTTCAAGTGCCAGTTAATATTTAAAATAAATTCACGATGTAATTAGCTGTTTTTAAATAGGTCAAATGGCATTTTGTTGCTTTGGGTTCTGGGTGCCTAACAGAGGTGTGAATTTATTAATTAATTTGACATGCATGCATGTAGGTGCTAACTTATAGTGGGGTATGGCTCTGGGGAGCAGGAATTATTTTGTACCTTAACCAAAGAGGAAATTTTCACGTGTGATTCTAGACTAGGGCTCCCAATTATATTCAGACAAGATCCACATAGCTCATTCATCAATCTTACCAAAATCTGAATGAGAGACTCACTCAAATATGTGTCGTTACTGTACATTTTCTCGTTAACCCCTTCCCCTGCTTTTTTCTTTCTCCAAAATACCGGTGCTGCCTGCACTCTTTTTGCGGGCAGCCGTTAACCTTGGCCCGCGAAGGAAATCACCCTTTTTTAGGCTTAATCGAATTTCTAGGCCATTAAATTAGCAACCCTTCACATAGTGATAACTATTTACCATCTGCTGACCAAGTGCTTTATATTACAAGTAAATCCTATACTGGCAGTTGCAAAGGTAATTCTCTTCAAGGTGTTAACCAATAGCCCTGTGTTACTAAAATAATAAACTTTACTAGAGAGATCAACTTTTACTAATGGCAGCCTAATTTTGTTTTAAAGCTAAGAGTAAAGACTTCGGGTTTCTATTACACAAGCAAAACTTCCGGAAACAAATCACATTACAAAACTGAAAATAATGAGCCAGAATTTACTGTCAAAATAACGGTGAGGCTAACGGCACTCACTGTTATTTATGTGCAAATCACACAGCAACTTCAGGTGAGGGCAGATGCGTGGGTAAATGCGAGAATCCATACGCTGCTGTCCAAGATGCGCCACTCCGTCGCAAGTTTTGCGAAAACAGCATCTTGCCGTCATGTCAAATGCACTGAACGGCGTGAAGTTCCTTGCACGGTAGATACAAACTAAACGCGCCACAGAAAGTTAGAGCTTGTCTATTTCAGTTTAAGTACCCTTTTTAACTGTATGATATGTTGGAATTTACTGAATAAACGACCTCTCTGGCACTGAAAATTCACTATTACAAGTGAGGAGTCTATTTCCTTCAGCTTTTAATTGTTGTTACAGATCAAAAAAAAATCAATTTTTTTCTTTGTCTCATTTTCTCTCTCTCTTAATTTGATCTTCCTTTCCCTCTTTTTATTTTGCTTTCTGTACCTGATTTGACATTGAATCACTATTCTAACTTCTACTTTCTGGTTAAGACACTGCACTGTTCATTTCACAATACTTCACTCCGATTGGTTAAGGAGATACACAGTTGCTTTCCCTGTTCACACAGATCACAGATGTCCTGTAGATCTCCCACTTACAGCAACTTCCAGTGCCGTCTCCTGGAAATTAAATGGGCAAGGGCAAGTCTAATTGCTAGTTATAGTAAATTCTGGCCCCGTATCTCCTTTACACTAGCTGAGTTGAAATTGTCTGCTCAATCATGGAAAAATCATTCCATCCATGACGTCGTAACTGAGAAACTAAAAATACATGGATGTTATTTGAACTTGAAGTGCTTCAACACTGAATTTCAATTAACTGGCAGAAAATGTTAATCAAGCAATAAATTCCATTATGAGGTAGTATATGAGGCAATAAAAGCTGACGATGCAAGATATACAGTAGTGGGAGGCTTTTATGCCAAGTACTCTACTTTATAATGGAATTTATTACTTTTACAGCATTCATTTTATAAAAGGGAGCAAGAAATACTGTCTTGGTGAACAAATGAAGGTAAGGGGAAAGAAAAGTTGTTGTGGTGATTACTCTGTGTAATGGATTCTGGAATCTTACAATATTTTATGATCATAAAGGAAGATTAATTTTTACCCCATGGGAACTATTAAGGCATTGCAGCCACTTAACCAATCACAACATTGAAATGGTATTCTGTGGATATACACAATGAGAAACTGGATTTTTGAGTTAAGTCAGGACTATCTCTTGTAGGCCTTTTGCACTAGTGCCAGTATGGGAGCTAATTAGTACTTGGGAGTGTGTAGTACAATCCATACATTTGCCATCCCTAAACTCCTCCGCCCCTCCATGTCCCTCCCCTTCTTTAATAGCCTCCTTAAAACCCACCTCTTATTGACCAAGCATTTGCTTACCCTGCGTAATATCTGCTTCTTTGGCTCGCTGTTCATTTTTTGATTACTTATGATGCGCTTTGGGACATCTTTCTTCATTAAAAGGTGTTGTATGAGTGAAACTTGTTGTTTTAAAGATAAATGGAAAAAAAGGGAAGCACAAGCTACCAGAATTGCTCTACACATTTACAAAGTTGATAGTATGAGTAATATATAAAAGAACATCAAGAAGAACATTTTAGAAGTGGCCTGATTTACACATTCAGAATGCCACTGCCTGTGCCTGAAGAATTAGCATTCTGGCTCCACTGCTAAATTTAGTAACTACAACCAATTACATTTACATGGCACCTTTAATGTAATCCTAAAGCACTTTACAAAGCTTGCTGATTGTACACGATATAGCAGAGGTTCCAAAACTTTTTTTGCTGAGCCCTCCCTTCGGAGATTCATGCCCATTCTCAACCCCCTCTTTTTAAGCAATAGTGGGGGTGATATTAGTAATCAGCAGCAGCACAAAATGGGCGATAGCAAATTGGCACCGTGCAAAATTTTCTTTTCCACTGAAGTCAATTGGGCGCGATATAATACAGGTTTGTCGGAATTGCTAGATTCCTAACCAAAGGACTGAGATCGAGTCAGTCTGTCAACCAAACTAAGTTTAATACTGTTTTGCAGGAATGGCAATCAAAACGCAGGAGAACTAACTAACAGGTCTATGCTCAATGCTGGCTCCACGAGGACTGAGGGAAAACGCTCCTCAGTCCGACGTCATCACGTTTCCCGCCGTTGGGAACGTCACGTGACCCACGTGGTGACGTCATCGCGTTCGGTTTTACAGAGACCGCGCTATTTACATGCAGTAAAACGAATACAGGTACAGATTCATTCTGTTACAGATAATTATGTACATCGATATAAGAGTCCCTTGGTGGCTCTGCCACAGGTTGCTAATTTGCTATGAGCCTGTTTTGCGCTACTGGCAAAGACCAATTTCACCCCCACCCCGCTCCTATAATGTTGCATAGAACAAGAGGATTTTATTTTCTTGGCTGATGTAACATATTGTTTAAGATAGAAAGCAACATAAATAGCTTCAGTTGTATAATATCAGTACTATACAACTGAATAGACTTGAATATAGAACACCACTCGATGATTTACCCCTATCTCAGTGAGTAAGATAAGCCCGTTTGCCAGCGCACAATCCGTGGAATCTCACTTTGATTTTGGTGAATTTAAAACCAGTCTCTACACTCAAACTGCTTCCATACAGGTTTTTGATGTAAATAAGTGAATAAAATCCCACTTCACACAGATACATTGAGGAAAAGTGGAAAAATATTTCAATGTCTTTTTGAGACAACTCAGGGAACTCTTTTTAAATTTGAATTGAAAGCTAGAACTGATCAAGAGGCGTGACTCTCAATACAACGTCACCAGCATTATCTATCAAACTCTATTAGACTCACTGCAATATTGGCCTTTGCTACAAAGTCCTCTGAAAACAGATTTCAAGGGAACACACAACAAATGGTAGGACACTGAAGTGCAGAAGATCAGAGGGACCTTGAAGTGCATGTCCACAGATCCCTGAAGGTAGCAGGACAGGTAGATAAGGTGGTTAAGAAGGCATACGGGATTATTTTCCTTTATTAGCCGAGGCATAGAATATAAGAGCAGGGGGATTATGCTTGAACTGTATAAAACACAAGTGAGGCCGCAGCTAGAATACTGCGTGCAGTTCTGGTCACCACATTACAGGAAGGATGTGATTGCACTAGAGAGGGTGCGGAGGAGATTTATGAGGATGTTGCTGGGGAATTTTAGCTATGAGGAAAGTTTGGATAGGCTGGGGTTGCTTTCTTTGGAACAGAGGAGGCTGAGGGGAGACTTAATTGAGGTGTATAAAATTATGAGGGGCCTAGATAGAGTGGATAGAAAGGACCTATTTCCCTTAGCAAAGGGGTCAATAACCAGGGGGCATAGATTTAAAGTAATTGGTAGGAGGTTTAATGGGGATTTGAGAAGAATTTTTTTCACCCAGAGGGTGGTGGGGGTCTGGAACTCACTGCCTGAAAGGGTGGTAGAGGCAGAAACCCTCATCACATTTAAAAAGTACTTTGATATGCACTTGAAGTGCTGTAACCTACAAGGATACGGACTAAGTGCTGGAAAGTGGGATTAGGCTGGATAGCTCTGTTGACCGGCAGACAAAATGGGCCGAATGGCCTCCTTCTGTGCTGTAAATTTCTATGATTCTATGAACCCAGGCAACAACAACAGCAGTAACGTAGTAAAATGTCCTAAGATGCTTCACAGGAGTGTTATCAAAGAAAATTTGACACCAAGCCACATAAGCAGATATTAGGGCAGATAACCAAAAGCTTGGGCAAAGAGGTAGGTTTTAAGGAGCACCTTAAAGGAGGAGAGAGAGGTAGAAAGGCAAAGAGGTTTAAGTAGGGAATTCGAGAGCTTAGGGCCAAGGCAGGTGAAGGCACGGCGGACAATATTGGAGTGATTAAAATCGGGGATGCGCAACAGGTCAGAATTGGAGCACAGATATCTTGGAGGTTATAAGAGGTTACAGAGATAGGGAGGGGCGAGGCCATGGAGAGATTATGAAACAAGGATGCAAATTTTAAAATCGAGGCATTGCTTAACCGGAAACCAGTGTAGGTTATAAGAACATAAGAAATAGGAGTAGGAATAGGCCACTTAGCCCCTCGAGCCTGCTCCACCATTCAAGATCATGGCTGATCTTGAGCTCAAAGCCACTTCCCTGCCCGCTCCCCATAACCCATCACTCCCTTATCTTGCAAAAATGTGTCTATCTCCACCTTAAATGTATTTAATGACCCAGCCTCCACAGCTCTCTGGGGCAGAGAATTCCACAGATTTACGACCCGCCGAGAAGAAATAATTCCTCCTCATATCAGTTCTAAAAAGGCGACCCTTTATTCTGGAACTGTGCCCCCAAGTTCTAGATTTCTCCACGAGGGGAAACATCCTCTCTGCGTCTACCTTGTCGAGCCTCCTCAGTATCTTACATGTTTCAATAAGATCACCTCTCATTCTTCTAAATTCCAATGAGTATAGGCCCAGTCTGCGCAACCTTTCCTCATAAGTCAACCCCCTCACCTCTGGAATTAATCTAGTGAATCGCCTCTGAACTACCTCCAATGCAAGTATATCCTTCCTTAAATAAGGAGACCAAAACTGTACGCAGTACTCAAGGTGTGGTCTCACCAATACCCTGTACAGTTGCAGCAAGACTGCCCTGCTTTTATACTCCATTCCCTTGCAATAAAGGCCAACATTCCATTTGTCTTTTTGATTACTTGCTGTACCTGCATGCTAACTTTGTGTGTTTCATGCACAAGGACCCCCAGGTCCCTCTGAACTGTAGCATTTTGTAATCTCTCTCCATTTAAATAATTGTCAACGAGCATAGGTGTGATGGCAAAATCCTGCAATTCATTTGCTTCTAGGACTGACATTTCACAGTCCATAATAACAGAAGGCAATGTCAGGAGCAAAGTTACAATGCCTTGCAGCACATAGCTGCTCCATAACAAATGTTTCTGGCAATGCTCTGTACTTTTTTGTGCATGATGCAAATGCTACAGTTCATATCTTGCAAAGAAAGGTCGAGTTCATTGGGCCTGTCAAATACATCGAACGAATAGTCCAGTAAAACCTGGAAGCGATGGTTGACAAAATGGTTGTGAATTAGTGAGTCAGAGTTAATCAATATCATGAGGTCCTCTTCCCTGAATTCGAAGATTCTTACCAAACATTTACCACAAGACAGCCATCGAACTCTTTATTACCTTCATCTGTTATTTCAGTTGAAAGAGCTTTCGTTTGAAAACATTTTCTAATTCATCTTTGAGGGCAGGATGTTTGGTCTCCAAGTGCGGTTTTAGTTCACTTGGTTTCATGCTATCCTGAGCAAGAACTTCATCACAAACAAGACATCGGTCAACAATCTTTGTCATAACGAGTAAATGTGAATCCCAAGTCCAACTATAGAGGATCATATTTCCTTTTTTTTTTGCTCGACTGTACTTGTTCCTTCCACCGGATTAACATCCTCAACTTTACGCTTCAAAGAACACTCCATTCCCTCACATTTATTGAACACCAAACACCACATCAGTTATATAGCACGTGGGAGCTAGGACGTGCTTGGGTGTTTGGAACCCCATTAATTTAAAATGACAGATTACTAGATATTAATTTAGGCAAGGATCATCTGAATCCAAGTCATTGATGTAAATTTGAAACAGTCATGGTCCCAATACTGAGCTATGGAGTACTCCACTCAGTACTTCCTCCCACCCTGCCATAACTCAAGTAAAAAGATTTACTGTTTTCCATCCTTCAACTAGTTTTGTATCCACTCCCAAGATTTACCCTGAATTCTCATAGCTTTGAGTTTAACTACAGCTGTAATAGTCTTTCTTTTCAAATGACTATTTGGAAGTCTGGATACGCCATATGTCGAGCTTTCCACAGACCACGTGGGTTGTCACTTCTTCAAAGAAGTCGAAGAGGATGGGCAGACAGGATCTTCCCCTTATGAATCCATGCTGACTTTTGTTTATTAAGTTATTATTGTACAGATAATCCTCAAGTTTACTCCTGATCACCAATTCCATTATTTTGCACAGAATGGAGGGCTAATGGTCTTGATGCTGTCTGTGTCTTTTTTGTCATCCTCTTGGAAAATGGGCACCACATTAGCTTCATGTATCGACAAGTGTGCAGTGACTCCCTCACAATGACTTTCAGTGCATTAGAAATCTTATCCTAGAATGCTGAGAAAGAAGGACAAGCACTTTGCGACAGATCAGCTCAGGGCATTACACTAACAATGGGCTACTGAATCTAATCAAAGAAAAATATCAGGGCTCGAGTCACAAGTCACGTATACCAAGTCACATGTAACTTACAGTAAAACTAGCTTGTTGCTTGGCAATTCACAACTCTGTTCTACATGAAAATGTGGGTAACAGCTATCAAGTTTTACACAAGTAACTTACTTGCATTGTAAGTATTGCTTATATATGTCACTTATGTGCAACAGTGTGGCCAACAGACAGTAAAGACCAAGGCCTGAATTTTCACCTAAAACAGGTGGATTTGGAGCGTGGGGGCAATTAAAGTGTTAAAAATGGAAATCCTGGCCTGATCCCGCCTCATAGCTGCCCACTTCCGGTTTTGCCATAGGCGGGACAGGAGGCGGATGACCAACCTGCTCCCAGGGGGAGTTACCTCAATTTAAATATTGTAATGGAAGCCTCTTTTTTCCCCTCCATTTTGTGTTTACTAATTCATGAAACCCGGTATTGAGAGAGAGGCGGGCACTGTTGCATCCAGGAGGCAAGTGGCTTTATACCTACCTCCTGGACCCAGGGTCTCTACCTAACACCTGCCCCCCAACAAGGCCTCCGATGATCCCCCACCAGGCCTGCTCCTCTTCCACCCTCCCCAACGATGAGGAGGAGGCCAGCCCTGATCCTCCGGTGGTCGGCCTCGATCCTATCTCCCCACCCCACCCCCCACGCCGATCTCTGGTCAACCCCCACAACCCCGATCCCTGGCCGACAACACCCCCAGTTTCCCGCCCGCCTCGGAGGCCCCCCCGCCCCCAACCCACCTCTCGAGAAAATTTGGGCCTGCTGATTGCTCTCCTCCCTCCCGATTTACAACCCCCGCCGATGTTCTCCCCTCCCCCCCCATCCGATCCTCCCCCCACAAGATCCCTGGCTGATCATCTCCCCACAAACCCCCACCCCCCGATTCCCGACCCCACCTCCCTCGGTCCCTCCCCCGGACCAGCCCCTTGCTTCTGAGGCCTCTCAATCTGGCTGGCTGCAGGTGGGAATCCGAGGCCTCACATTCAAATCAGGCCCTGCCATTAAAGTCGGCAGGACCTGCGGGAAACCCGACCTCCGGGGTTTCCTGCCCGCCTCGGAGGCACCCCGCCCCCAACCCGCCCCTCGAGAAAATTCCGGCCTAAGTGAATTCCCTGAAAGTGCAATCGTTAGGACTGAAATTAAACTGACATGGACACCCTGTAAACCAGTGTATAACAGAAACTGGATCAAAAATGCATGAAAAGAATATAAGCCGACAGTCCAAAAATGGAGAAATGGGAAAATGTAGTCAAACTCACTGGATTCGAGAAATCAATGCATGCAGGGCAAAACAAAACAGGAGCGAATCTAGGTACATCTTTGTATATTAATATAGTAAAATCAAATCAATAATTATTATTGATCTTTATCATTAATCTTTATTATTAAACAATCTATACTAGATTAAAAGCTTCAGAGAAAATGTCAATTGTGATTGATACATTAGTAATATTGTAAAAACGTGATAATACAGGAAACTTTCTGATATCCGGCACCGATGGGACCGAGCTGGTGCCGTAACATCAAAAGTGCCGGACATACCAGAGTTAATGTTTAAGCATACGGAACTGAAAAGCTCCGTGTGAATCAACAAACCCTGTTGCTTAGCAACAGCTTCAAAACAGTCGGCTGCAGCTGCAAGCGTCTGTAGCTGAAGCTGTTGCTATAGCTACAGACCTTGCAGTGCTTGACTGGGGAAAAAAAAAGCAACGAGAACTAAAAAACATATAGAAAACAGCTCCTGATTTTTGCCGTTAGATCGAGTTTCTGGACATATAACCTCCGGATAAACCAAAGTTTCCTATATTTGGAACTCAGCAGCTTCTAATGCCTTGCTGGCACCCAGTAACGGGGTGGCACACTGGAGATCGGTAAATGGAGCCAGAAGCCCAAAGTGGGAGAATTCAGAGCAACATTCAAAAATTCTAAATTCTGGAACTTCAAATCAGTTGCTAGCAGGAAATAGTGAGGAGGCACAGCAGGGAACAGAGAAAGAGTCAAAGGGGGCCAGCGGCCCCTTAATTCTGTGGCATGAGAATGTCGATGTTGCACTGTCTAGCTAGGGTTTGGGGACTTCCCAAGCTCAGTATTAAATATTTTTTAAATCCTGTATAAAAACCATTCTAAACTGGAGACTTACATTTAGAAAAATTGTGCAATTAAAAGTAGCTTCTATGCCGAAATTCCTCAGGGGTTCTGACGGTCTCCTGCTGTAACTCTGGCAGGAAACCAGTGGAAACTGGAAACCCTGAAAAATCAGCAGAGACCCAGCACGACCTCTTTGCCTTAAAAGGGGCATAACTGCTGCCTACTTCTTGCCAGGCAAATAACGACAAGGAGGCAGATCTAGAAGCAGGGGCTCACTATGCCAGGAGTCCCAACTGCTTTGGCTCAGTCAAGGCCCAGTACATCAATGGAGGCCAATAGACACAGTGATGGGAGGTGTACTGGTCCCCACTTAGGTGGATGTACGCCTCATCGGTGAGGTACAAATACTTTGTAGGTCCAAGCCAGGCAAGTCCCACAGAACGATGTAAATAATTGAATATTTTACTTTTCCTTATTCCGTATTTAGAATGTGTAGGTGGATTTTTTTAAAATCTTAAGTGATTACTTTTATTTATTTTGCTTTAATGAGGATGTCTATTACACAAAATCGGGCTCATGCGGGATGCTTTAACACTCTCCATGATGGCATTAATGGCCTCTCCTCGCTTTCTGGAGAGGAGTGGCTTCCATTTGGAAACTTCACTAAAAAAAGTATAATATTAAATATAATCATGTCACTCTACATCCTTGACTTACTGGAACAAAAAATGTAACATATTGTAGGAATGTCTAATTCCTATCAAAAGACTGAGGTCGACTCAGGCGATCAATCAAAAGATGTTTAATGTAAAACTAACTGAGTTTAACAAACAAAAGCACGAGAACTACGAATACAGGTCTAGTCAGTTCGGAGGCTCCAGGAGGACTGCTTGGTCGGTCCCGTGGCCGGCGTCATGACGTCATCACGTTTTTCCCGCCGTTGGGGGATCACGTGATGAACGGCGTGACGTCATCGCGTTTGCCCGCGCTCTTAAAGGGACCGCGCTCTGTACATGCAAACAGTATATACAAAGATACAGATTCAGGCTGTAGCTAACACATTGTTAAAGGGAATTATATACAGTTGATCCGAGTCCCTTAGTGGCTCTGCCACAATATTATAGTTTTGGGAGACTGACCTGGATGGATATCATCATACACATACACAAAAATTGGAGACACCTAAATGATCGAAAGTAATCAAACTGCTCCCCTCACCCTACCTGCAATGTGCTGGTTCCTGTGTAATTTCCAATTTCCTCCCCTTTCCCTGCCTCTGTACTTGCTTAAAACCTGTTACATCTTTAACGTTTGCCAGTTCTGATGAATAATTCATCGACCTGACCTGAAATGTTAACTCTGTTTCTCTCTCCATAGATGATGCCTGACCTGCTGAGTATTTCCAGCATTTTCTGTTTGTATTTCAGATTTCCAGCACTACCAGTATTTTGTTTTTGTTCCAATTAAACTGTTGGTTCATAAGACCTCAAATCATAATGCAGAAACATGCAAGGATCTTAGCTTCACTGAATACAACCAATTTGACCATGAAGTTTCTAATACCATTGAAAATACATTTCTAGAGATAACTCAATGTGCATTAGGCAGTGTTAAAAGATTAGCTTCCTGTAACTCAGGCAGCAAGTGCACACTGCCAGTGGGACTGATTGCATCCTATTCGGTGGAATTATAACAGCACTGCGTTTTGTGGAACATGTAAACAGGTCAATCATTCTGCTGAGCATTGGAAATAGTTTCTAGACAAGCAGTAAGAAATGGAAATTGAATTATTGCTTTCTGACAATTGCAACTTATTTCAAATTATATTGGGTTTTCTTTCTATACTTTCACACAAATGGGCTTTTGAAGCAGTTGCAAACCATTAAATATTGGTAAAATAGGAAAACCAATATGTTATACTGAGGCATTCAACATAAATGTTGACACTGTCTCCAATGACACACCCTGATGGCTGTGTTGGTTAATTAATCTTTATTCTGCACTATGACTAGACTAAGCCCCATTTCCACTTGTAATCTTTGAATAAGCCCTTTAAGTTAATAAATTATGAAATCTGAAACATGGTCATTAAAAATATAAGTCTTTTTGTGTAACAGATAGGACAATAGGCTATATAGAAAAAGGATGAGAGGACATTGAGACAATATTTTCTTCATGATTTCAACAGTTAATTATTAGAAATTGATTCAACTCCAAATCTAGACTTTAGAATTAAATTTTGGACTGCTTAATCTTCAACAGTGGGTCTGTGACCTTCAAACCATATCATTTTTATACTTAAGCTTGCATTCTTTCAATTTGATAACACTATTATTAATAATTTAATTGCTCCCTTATACCCACTTTGTGTGTTCAGTAGTTCTGAAATGTGAATATTAGTTAAACCTAATTCACATTTAAGCTATATACTCTTTGAACTCGCAGAATAAAAGCAATTCATTAGCATGAAAATTCAGGTTTGGTGAAGCATTGTTTTCAAAGAATATGATATCCTTTGGGATATACAGGAATCCAATTAATAAATAGGAAAGGAACTAAGGGTAGTATTTACACTCAAATCAAATTAAAAAATGAACGCATTAAATTGCTGAAATGAAAACTGCACGCACAAAATAATTGCAAGTATACTGGGATAAAGGTGTAGATTATACTGCTTTATTGTAACTATGCATCAAACTCATTTGATTTAAAATTATATTCAACTAGCATTTTACTATTCAAAGCTGTAAAATTCATCAATGATCGCTTGCAGGATTGTCAGTTCTAATGATGAGAGTGCCATTCATTATGGCATTTAAGAAATTATTTAATTCCTTTAAGAACGCTCTGCAGTACTAAATCAGCTTCATGCTTGATTTCTGCAGCAAAAGGCCCAAGAGATTGTCTCAGAAAAGGCCAGAGCTTTTTAAGTATTGCAAGAACACGACACTTCATTATGAAAAAAGCAATTAAAGCACATTTTTTTCCGCAGGTCTCTTTCCACAAGAGACAATTTTACTTGCCAGACTGTTAAGGCAGATCTCAGTAACACTGTGACATTATGCTGCACCATAAATAAAATTAACTAAGTTCAATATATCAGCCTTTGATTACAGAATCTACATAACAAAATAAAATTTAAAAATGAAACCAAGGCACAAAAATGTATACTGTTGTTCTGGGACTCTATTATGCCACCTGGGTATTATAAGATTGATAGTATGGACCTTTTGCAGAGGGTCCATATAAAAATGCTGAAGATTTTTAAATGTTGATTTTTTGTGTGTTTACAAGCAAATATATTAAATACATCTGATCAACTCAAGTTAATTCTGGTTAATAATGAGTACAATTTACAAAGAAAATAAACTTGGTAATATCAAGAATGGATCTGATCAGAATTTCACTTTTCATAGTTTCTGACAGTTGAAAATTGACAGATCAGCATAAACTGCTCCCAGACCATAATGTGCAGCATAATTAGAACATAGTTATGCAATATCACACTTATTAAATCCTATTTAACATGTAGACATCCAGTAAAGCTATTGGACTACTGAAGATCCTGGAACTGGAGCTAATTCATGTGAAAAATAACCTTAGGCATAATCCATGGATAAATCCCTTAGTGAATCATGCAAAACATAGAATGTGTAAATATTTAGCTGACTAAAGTTTTTTTCTTTTATAATTCTTGTTAACAACTTGTGATATAGAAAAGTTTCCTCCCCTCCTACCACTAACCAATGTAGATACTACATGTACTAATACTAGACCAGCACGGACAACACAGAAAGCAAGTTAGCTCACACAAAGATCAGTTGGCAAAGGCAGCTTATAGCTGCAACACACAAACCATAAACTCTTGGGTTTGATTCTTAGTCTCTGCTGAGTTAGCTGATCTTAGCTGGGACAGCAATACGCACGTTAGAATCGGCCTCATGTTCCTGAGAGAAGGAGAAATGAGACACATCTCTTTTCATGATCGCTTTTCAGTTGCGTGGGCAGTAGTTGGGCAAATAGCCCAACTCTGTGCCAGTGAAAGTGATTTTGTAGCGGATGTGGTGGATCTGTCCAAGCGAAACTTGGCAGATCACAAGTTCCGGGTTTTCATGCGTGCGCACGCATGCGGAAACCCGGAACTTGCCGGGCCATTCTGAAGGCCTCCGACATTGTACTCTGTGCGTCGCCATCAGATGCACCGTAAAATCTGGGCCATTATTTTCAATTTCAGTTGTATCCTGGTCTATGGACCTTTGCCCTTTACCTTGGTGTATTAGTAACAAAACAAAGCAAGCAAATCCTTCAAAAAGTTTTTGGACAAAACAAATACACCCAAGAAATAGTTACAGCTAGAGAGAGAAAATAAGTAATGCAGTGAAAGGGACAAGTTCACTTTGAATTTAGTCCCCCATAAAAGTTGTGCATATACATTTTCTGTTTCAATAAGCAAGATTTCAGCTAGAAATCTTAATTCCCAAAGCAGAAAATCTTTACTTATGTGGTCTTTGCAATTATACATAGTAGTGCCATTTCAAATGGATATACATGGGCCAGTGAAACTTACTATGCCCTCTATTTGACTTTTAACTGGTTTAATTCTGGTACTGAGGTTTTTTCTTATACTGTTTGTACAGAGCAATTATGGAGCCAGGGTAACAGACTAAGTAATTTACTAAAATGTTACCGATCAAATTGAACCAGACTAAAATCGTCACATTTCAGCTCTTCTGGATAGAACACGAATCAATGCTTGTGCGATTACTTTAAGTGGTATTGGAAAAATACTTGATGAGAAGTTAAAACACGCAAAAAAAATGTATTTGCTAAGTAACATACTAGCATATTTCAGAATAATTTTTTGTTGGACAATAATAAATACAAGAAATTTCTGAATGGGAGTTATAAAACAAACAAGGTTCTAAAGTCTTTCAAAATGCTGTTATTAACTGAAAAGTAGTGCAAAGCATATCAACTTTTACAAATTAATTTACTGTAACCTTTAAAAGTGTATTAGTAACCATTTTCTTCAGGACTCTTCACATCCATTACTACTTGCATGTACTGACTACAGATAATGGAGTGTAATGGATGAGCAACAGCAGCAGTTTTTTTAAATTGAAATTCCTAGCTGAAGAACTGACGTCAAGATAAAAGGCACCGCCAAGTAGTGGTGCAACCACTGTCAAAATGATTCTTAGCACACCGAATGCTGGTTGGCAGTTCAGTGAATGGATTCCTATCATGAGAATCGCAGTGGGGCAGCAGTACATAAAGGCATAAACAGGGCAGAAACACGCACAAAAAACCTGTGAATTAAAGTAGGACAGCGAGAAACATTTCAAGGAAAATAATTATTAAATTGAAGAAATTACAGGATTCACATCAACTAGGCATAAATTAAATGCTAAAAATTTGTACACTACTACACCGTAGTGTAAAAAAAATTAACAAAGTAATAATAGATTGAAAACATGCTAATTTTGAAAAATCTCAAAACTAAACTAGTGCATATAGCACAATTAATAATGGATGTTAGAGTATTTCTTTACACGGATGATGATTAACACATTGTCAGAAAAAGTGGTTGAGGCCAGGATACTGGACTCATGTAAGAAACAACTAGATTTTGTAATAGGAAGATGGTACTGTTCATATTTTGGAAGAGTGAGGCAAAAATAGACCGAATGGTCTTCTCCGTCCAAATTTGCAAAGTCATGGATAAGCCAGAATGTGCTCCAACTCAACAATGGCAAGACCAAAGCAATCCATTTTGGTTCCCAACAACGTTACACTTTAGCCCCGACTCCAGTCCCTTTCCCAGTTGCTCACTCAGTTTGAAGCCAGTGATGTGATACCTTGGTGTGGTTTGACCCCAAGTTGAGCTTCAAACCTCACATTTGTCCATCACGAAGACCGTCAACTTCCACTTCCTTGACTTGGCTCATTGCAGCCAAACTCTCATCTACGTCTTTGTCACCTCCAGGCGCAGTTTCACTGGTGCTTTTCTCTTTGGCCTCCCAAGGTCCTCTCTATACAAACTGCAACTTAACCACAACCGCATCACCCATATCCTATTCTGCACTAAAACCTGTTCATCTAGGACTCCTGTCCTCATCAAGCTCTATTGCCCCAGTGTCCCAGCACGTTGATTTCAAAATAGTCATCTTTGTTTAGAAATGCCTCTCCTCCATGTCCTTGTCCCACCTTACTTCTGCAACCTCCTCCAGCATTAAGTCTCAATTTGCACCCTCCAATTTTCAGATTCTCACCTTCAATAACCACCCTCCTATCTCTAACATTGGTAGTGGAGCTTACAGTCATTATACCCCAGCACTTTGGAATCTGTTTTTCATGCTTTCTGACTTGCCACATTTCTCCCCCATTTCAAACACCAGAAAATATACTTTTTCAACTGTGCCTTCAGTTAAGTCCCTTAACCTTATTCCCAAACTCCTGCTCAGGGCTAATTCTCCCTTTCTAAAATGACGCAAGATTTAAGCTGTATTAACAGTGCTATTCAAGTGCAAGCAATTGTCATTTGATCAAATCAATATTTGACTAATATGAACAGAATTAATATTGAATTGCATGGTGGTTATTGAATTGCATGGTGCTTTATTAAGTCTAACTATAGAATTTATATCCTTAAACAATTTCAATGTTGAGTCAAAATGGCAATTCTACACAGAGGAAAGCTGGATGCTAACCAAACAAAAGAATATATATATTTTTTTTAAATCGAACAACCTGCAGCCTTGGATAAAACCAAGGAGTGAAATACAGCCTTATGTTTGATAGCATTGCGCATCAAACTTTCCATTGTTGGTAATGTAACATGCTATCTCGCTAAAAATGTCCACATGCTAAAAGATTCTGCACAGAAGTAGTAAATGTATCAGGTACAACTTCGAAGACATAGTTAGTTGAATAGACTCTTAAGATGATTTACACAAATGTATGTGTGTTTTAATTGATATTCACTTTATTAGGTATTCTGTCAGACAGCATTCAGAAACTTTTGAAAAGATTTCAATGGAAGTTAAAAGTTTTCAAAATGTAAAAAAAAGCTTAAAAAAACTAAGGGAAGATTTCAGATATTAGAAAGAAGGTTTGAGAGAGGTTAAGTTGTTTAGATCAAATTGGAAGTGTACTCCAGCAGTTATTCCAATAGCATAACTTTCCAGGTATAGAAGAAATTACAGTACAACAGACAAAAATAACAGTAATTTCTCTTCCAAAGTAATTAATTGGCTGAGAAGCACTTTGGGAAGTGCTTATGGTATAAAAGGCAACGTATAAAGGCAAGTTCTTGCTTTCTTTAACAGTGCATGCATGGATAGCTATAGAACAGGACGTCAAGGTTACAAACAATCTGGTTCAGCATGAAACAGTGGCCAAGGAAGGGGAGATGAAATTGGTGGCAAGGCTACGGAGTTTGTCACAGTGGCCAAATACAATGGTTTCAGTCTTCCCAATGTTTAGCTGAAGAAAATTGTATAGAACTGGATGTCAAACAACAACAACTTTTATTTATATAGGGCCTTTAACGTCGTAAAACATCCCAAGGTCTTCACAGGAGTGTTATAAAATAAAATTTGACACCGAACCACAGGAGGAGAAATTAGGGCAGATGAAAGAGGCAGGTTTTAAGGAGCGTCTTAAAGGAGGAAAGAGAGGTAAGCAAGGCAGAGAGGTTTAGGGAGGGAAGTCCAGAGCTTAGGGCCTAGGCAGCTGAAGGCACGGCCACCGATGGTTGAGCGAAGAAAATCAAGGATGTTCAAGAGGGCAGAATTAGAGAAGCGCAGATAACTCGAGGGGTTGTGGGGCTGGAGGAGATTAGAGAGAGATAGGGAGGGACGAGGCCATGGAGGGATTTGAAAACAAGGATGAGAATTTTAAAATCGAGGCATTGCTTAACTAGGAAGCAATGTAGGTCAGTGAGCACAGGGGTGATGGGTGAATGGGACTTGGTACGAGTTAGGACACGGGCAGCCGAGTTTTGGATGTCCTCAAGTTTACATAGGGTAGAACATGGGAGGCCAGCCAGGAGTGCATTGGAATAGTCAAGTCTAGAGGTAATAAAGGCATGGATGAGGGTTTCAACAGCAGATGAGCTGAGGCAAAGGCGGAGACGGGCGATGATATGGAGGTGGAAATAGGTGGTCTTAGTTATGGCGCAGATATGTAGTCAAATGCGGACAAACAGTCTAACAACACAGAAGTGGTTTAAGGGGTCAAGACAATGGCGTAGAGGAGCTTAAATGAGAGCTTCACAGAGGGTTGCAGAATTGCTTGATTCCAAAATCAGCCTGCTACGCAAAGAAAGCTGTTGCATACTTTATGCTAACATCACCCAAACTACAGACATAAAATTGGAAAGATACCAGTGCCACTCCACAATATGGACTGAACTTAACCGTGCCAAGTTGGTACAGCATTTTTGTACATCAAATGCTACTTCATTAAATTATTAAGTGAAACCGAGCGAATGCAGAGATAGTGATTTATACCATTGTTAATTGATGATGATGATGATTTAGAATCTGTTGATTTACATTATAAAATCGCAAATACTGAACCTTACAATGGTACTAACTACAGTATAACATATGTAGTAAAATAAAGTAATGTTATTAATAAACCTCTGTCTGACTCTGTCCTTAATGGCTCTGGCAAGTAAAATGCACTTCACTCAGTGCCCTGCCTTCACTTGCACAATGTCCCAAAGTCTCATCATTCTTGTCCTTTTAAGCAAACTGACTTCAAGATTCTGGTCACGACTTTCATATCCTTTTATGACTTCGCCCCATCCTACCTTGGGGATCTCCATACATTCCCACCCTTTGCTCCTCTGACATCAAGATGCTTCTTGTTCCTTGTTCTATCTGTTCCTTCAGCCACTACACCCCTGTGTCATTCACTTCATCGATCACCTCTTTTTTTTGTTTTCAAAAGCATTCACAAATCCTTCCCCATGACTGTTCCTTTACCCGCCCTCAATCTTTTCCATTTCCCTCCTGCTCAGAATCCATTGCTTTCCACCTCTAAAGTGCTTTGCTATGTCTTTAAGTACATGTGCAGCACTATAAAAAATGTAAGTTGCTATTCTAAAATGGCATTATAACCTCAGTGATCTATTTAATTCACCTGGAATTAAATTATCAAAATATCAACCATATGTAATCGTAGAATAATACAGCGCAGAAGGAAGCCATTTGGCCCATCATGCCTGTGCTGGCTCTTTGTAGAGCTATCCAACTAGTCTCACTCCCCCACTCTTTCCCCATAGCCCTGCAATTTTCTTCCCTTCAAGTATTTATGCAATTCCCTTTTGAAAGTTATTATTGAATCAGTTTCCAGTACCCTTTTAGGCAATGCATTCCAGGTTACAACTCGCTGTGTAATTTTTTTTCAAGTTGCGTCTGGTTAATTTGTCAATCACCTTAAATCTGTGTCCTCTGGTTCTCAACCCTTCTGCCACTGGAACCAGTTTCTCCTTATTTATTCTATGATGATTTTGAACACCTCTATCAAATCTCCTCTTAACTTTCTCTGCTCTAAGGAGAACAACCCCAGCTTCTCCAGTCTCTCCACATACTGAAAGTCCTCATCCCTGGTACTATTCTAGTAAATCTCTTCTGTACCTGCTCTAAGACCTTGACATCCTTCCGAAAGTGTGGTGCCCAGATTTGAACAATACTCCAGCTGAGGTCTAACCAGTATTTTAAAAAGGTTTAGCATAAGTTCCTTGCTTTTTTACTCTATTCCTCTATTAATGAAGCCAAGGATCCCATATGCTTTTTTAACTGCCTTCTCAATTTATCCTGCCACCTTCAAAAAATTGTGTACATTTACCCCAGGTGTCTCTGTTTCTGCACCTCCTTTAACATTGTACCATTTAGTTTATATTGTCTCTCCTCATTCTTCCGACCAAAATATATCACTTCACACGTCTCTGCGTCAAATTTCATCTGCCGTGTCTCTTCCCATTTCACTAGTCTGTCTGTCTATGTCCTGCTGAAGCCGGTTACTATCTTCCTCACTGTTTACTACATTTCAAAGTTTAGTGTCATCTACAACTTTGAAATTATGTCCTGTATACCCAAGACCAGGCCATTAATTTATCTGAAAAAGAGCAGTGGTCCTAATACTGACCGCCAGGGAACACCACTGTATACCTCCCTCCAGTCTGAAAAACAACAGCTCACCATGACTCTCTGTTTTCTGTCCCTTGGCCAATTTCATATCCACAGTGCCACTGTCCCTTTAACCCCATGGATTTTAATTTTGCTAACAGGTCTATCATGACTTCAATGTAAAAGATGTAATTACTTCAATGGAGAAGAAAAGCGGACGCAGTGTAAAACGGGTTGCGGATTGGCTATCAGCCCGTTTTGTGCTACTGGCATCGACCAATTTTACCATTAGACTTTGTCGCCTTGAAAGAACACAGCTCTACAGTTACCAGCACAATACACTGTGTTGTACATGGTACAATGTGGAGAACACTGCATTCTCTGTCTTACCACAAACAGAACCACGGGAGATTTGCTAGCATATATAAAATAGCAAGGGATCCCAGGACCAATCAATCTCATGAAGTACAACATGAGGCAGAAACTTAGTGAGTATAGGGAGTATCTTCAAAAGCAGTTCAAATTTGTGTTAAAAAAGTGCACTGATGCATAGTATTGTTTTATTATAATATATATATATATATATATATATATATATAAGCTAGGTGATGAAATCCTTTTCATCAATGTGTAGCAGTATATATTCACATGACTGGAAAGCAGAAATAATCCATGTCTTTTTAACAAGATATTTATCAAAGTAAAATCAGTCACACACATTTGGTATGAGTAACCGATATGCTTTTTTTTGTAACCATGCATTTTTTCACCTTTATTTCATTAACAAATTTAGAACACTATCAGCTCACATGCTAAGCTAGCAAATAATCACTGTATCTAATTCACATCTGTTATTACTCAAGTCATCAGAATAAATTACTCAAGATGAAAGAGATCATAGGCCCATAAACCACCAGATCTTGGCCCACATTCAACTTAAGATCTTGCCTTAAACTGTAGTTCTTAACTATTTTTCTTACACAGTGGAACACACGTACAAATCACGACTGTTACAAACTGTTTTTTTCACTGGCAATATTTAATGCACTGGTCTAAATTTTGATGAACATTAAAGGTATCTTTCCCTCCGTGTCAATGATTAGAAGTTTTAACGTCTAGACTAACCTAGAATTATTAATATAGTTCTGCAACATTCACCTGATAGGTGTCCCAAAGACGGATGGTGCATCGGAGAGGCAGCTCCCGCATCAGCAAGTTATTCATCCAGCGGAATGCAAACTGCAGGTACTCTACCTCATATTTCCTGAAGTGAATGTGTACTTGCTCTGTAAGGAAAAATTGTTTTCAGTAGTTAGTGCATGAAACACACCTTCAGAAAAAAATAATTTTCCCATGACTCACTTGGTAAAGGCAGCATACAGTGGGGTCATAGAGAGCAGCAGGTTCAACTGCATGTCTATACCAGGCTGGCTGATTTCAATCAAAATGGCAGTAGAAGTATTACAATTGCCTTCCATACCCGTGGCTATGGAATGAAAAATTTGCTCAGACTTACAATCTGATTTCTATCCAGTGAGGCCTGCTGGATACGTGAACATTTTGAGAGAACGTGATCTGCGCAGTTGTTTTGCTTCCCATCATTGAATACCCTGCCAATACTCGGTGTCGAAGCTCACACATAGGCACTTGGGCAATGGAGCCGAGTGCACCTGTCTAACAGTGCGGCTGCAGGAGTCAATGGCGACAATTTTCTTCTGCGAACTGCTGTGTTTTTCGTCAAAAATATTTTTGTAAAACATTGTGCTGATTTCGCATTTGAGGCCCACCCAATGTAATTTTCAAACAAGCCGCAAACTAGGCAGCCAGTGCTCCTATCTGAAATAGAGAGAGCCTCATTAAAATATTTAAATCAGGGTCCAGTGCCGTAATTAGGATACCGATGCAATTTTGGCCTTCCATTGGGCCAAGTGTGAACTCTACCCAGTGGAATGGAGTATTGAGCAGCTGAGCCAGGAAACTCCACCTGTCCCCACAAAAATCATCCTGCCTGCTGCCAGTTCTTCCATGGCCCCTCAAGTTCCTCCCCCTCCCCCCTGTCCCGCACGCACACCGAAATTGGCTTTTAGCCACCGCCGTGCCTCAAATTTATAATTCTTATTCTCTTATTTAAATCCTTTCAATGCCTCACTCCTCCCCATCTCTCTGACATCTGACAAGCCCCCAGAACTCTGTGTTCCTCAGACTGTGCTCTAGAACATCCCTCCTCTCTTTGCCCCACCACTGGCAGCTGTGCCTTCAATCATCTAAGCCCTACGTTCTAGAATTCCTTCCCGAAACCTCTCCACTTCCCTCTCCTCCTTTAATACCCTCCTTAAAACCCAAGCATTTGGTCACCTTTCTAATAGCTCCTTCTTTGGTTTGGCATCCATTTTTGTTTGCTTCGCCTCTGAAGCGTCTTGGGACGCTTATCTACGTTAAATGCCAAGATGTTGTCGTAGCCAAGCATAAGGTGTTGAGCAAGTGTAGTCTTTAGGTGGAGTTCAAGGGCAAGGGATACATGGACTAAAGCGCACAGACACAATTCAGACAACATTATAAAGTCAGAAACTCTGTGCTTATATTTTAATGTAATACTATGATTTGATATTACAGGAAACTTTGTTATATCTGACACCAACGGGACCGAGCTGTTGCCGATCTATCAAAACTGCCGGACATACCAGCGTTAATGTTGAAGCATACGGAGGTTTTCATCTCCGTATCTGACAACAAACACTGTTGCTTAGCAACAGCTTCAAACAGTCGGCCCGTAACTTGGAAGCATCTCTGTAGCTTAGCAACAGCTTCAGAGAGACTTTCCAGAGCCTGACTGTTGAAAAAAAAGCCACGAGGAGAAAAAACACCTAACAAAACGGCTCCTGATTTCTGCCGGTAGATCGAGGTTTCCGGACATACAACCTCCGGATAAACCAAAAGTCTCCTGTATTTGCAGTTAAATAGGAAAAGTTACAGCAGTTTGAGAGGTGGAATAGAGTTACTTGGAGCACAAGTGTTTCTCTGCAGTACAGATGGAGGAGTTGCTAAACACAAAAGCAAAGTTTTGCAGTGCCGCCACTGGCGGTGCAATTACAGCATGACAACTTTACATAGGCATTTTCACTATAAATGTAAACATATAAATTTATAATGCATGAAACTGTTACAGAAGTATGATAAAAAATTATCCAGAAGAAGTGAGGTTTTGTAAACTGGAACTTTTCACAGACACAAGGGGGTTAAATCGGGCTGTATAGAACCAGTTTTTAGGTGCTATGCGGGCAACCAAGTCTCGAAAATAGTGTCAGAGAAGTGTGCAGGATGCCATCTTGGTAAAGGGGTTTGCGCACATGTGCCTAACAACCACCAACAGCATGCAAAGGAGGCAGATTATGACGAAAATTAATGTGCAACACTGATTTGAAGCCACCGCTGCTATTTTACAACTCCACACTCCAGCCAAAGCCCTCCTGCCTTAACCTCACGCAGCTGAACCACTACATTAAAGGAAAGGAAGGACCCCTCACCAGCACTATTTAAAGTGATCATGAAGTAATTACAGATTAGTTGCTGGGTTAATTTTTCTGGCTGCTGGTGCAATTGTATGCATTTTTGGAGGTTTCCTGTACCTGGCTAAAGTTTAAGTAAATACACTACAGAGTGGTCTGGCAGTACTTTTTGTGTCATTTAAAATAATGTGTTGAAAAAAGTTGCTTCCAGACATGGGTGGCTTGCTAAGGCTTCCTTTGGGAATTGAATATGATTGGAAGAATGAACAGAAGCCACGCAGTGCAGGACAACCTGTTAGAAGAGAGAAAAGGAGGAAGTGCAAGAGGAAGTGGAGGAAGAGGAAAGGAGGCTACAACATAGGCGGGCCCTTTCTGCCAGTGCTCTACATGATATTCATGAGCGATACCAGTAACGTGAACTACACCTCCCTATTCACCAACAGTTCACAGTCATTACCTTTCCTCTATCATTGACGATCACACGGTCCTCTTTCTGACAACACCTTTTGGTTCCTCCCACAGTTCACCACAGAAATAAAAACCACCACCAAAGGCAAATTCAATTTCAAATGCATCAATTCACTCATTAAATAATGCATACAAAATGAAACTAATCATCCTTGTGCATTCCCTTAGTGCCTTTACCTTTCCTAGTGCTCCTATGAGGCGCTTCTCCAGTGGCTGCAGCGTGGAGGGTGTAAAGCTGCTAACCTCCAATTGAGGAGACTGCAGATGACCTTGGTGGGCGACCTTGAGCAGCTCTGGGCCGAGCGGGCTCAACTTCAGACTGCACCATCTCAGTCTGGGCAGCATCAGTCTGGACAGGCTGACTGACAGGCAACAGCAAGGGCACAGGCCGAGTGGCAGGGGAGGGAGCAGGAATGCCGTCATCCTCAGAGAGGACAGCAAGTACCTGTTCCAAGGAGCCACTGCCACTCTCATGGGGCAGAGCCTCAGCAATCCTGGTGATCTGTTCGAGAATAGATTGTTGGAGTGCTATGACGCCCTGCAAGCCCCTTTCAACAGTGGTACCCAGAGCCACAATGGCAGCAGTCCGAGTTTCCAAGGCAGCAGTCAAACCTTTGATGGAAGCTGTTTGTGCTGCAATGGAAGCTATGACATCGGTTATCAGACGCTGCATCATGGTGGGTTCCACAGGCGTGTTGGAAAGGATGTGCTCAAAGCTCTGCGCAAAGCCAAGTTGGAGTTGGACTCCTCCATGCTCCTTGATGTTATGCATAGGCTTTCTGGCAAGCTTTCCACTGCACCAAGCATTTGGTTATGTAGGCCCATCAGCCATCTTCTGTAGCCTTGGCCATCGAAGTCATCATCTGAATCATCGGCAGAACTTTCCCCTGGCTCCTGCGCACTTGTGCCCAGTGTCTCACCATGTGCAGATCCCACCTCTATCCTAGCCTCAAGTATGAGCAGTGTCAGTCTCTGAGCTGGTGGTTGCAAGTGTAAGATTGAGAGATGGTGTCTCTTCATCATCACTGTCTTCATCCTCTTCCCCCTCTGACTGGGTAGATTCCAGTTCCTGGGTATCTGAAATTAAAAAGGGACAATGGATGGGTTGTGGTTGGGATAGAGGAGAAAGTAAGAAGTGGGTGCTTACACCATCTTCAGCTTGTGAGATTATGGGATGAGGGATAAGTGGGAAGAGAGCAGAAGGATTAGGTATGCAGAGATGCTCATCAGTCCCTCCAGTGTCGCCAGTGGCCACGGCCTCAGTGATGCCACTCCCCACCCCTTGATGCCAGGTACCTTCTCTCCCCCCATGGGCGTTAAAATGTGTAGGCACGCTTCTCCGCCTCCAGTTTGTTGCTGTTACCTCCTGTTATGCGCCACCTTATCCTGCAAGAGGGAAATGTATCGGTGAGTATCCTGCAATATGTTTGCGTGATGTGGCTGTCAAGGTTGAATAGCTGCCAGTGTGTGAGCTGAGTTGCGGGCGTGATGTTTGCAACAGTGCTAAGTGTACAAGGGTGAGGTAAACCATACAAATTGAACTGTTGAGTACTGATTGATAGACATTCTTGGTAGGTGAGTGATGGAGGTGCAGTGAATTGAGCAGTGGATGTGGCCAGTGGTGCAGTTAGTAGGATATGGCATTTGAAGATTGAACTCACTCACTTTGATAAATCATGTCAGATCATTAAACTTCTTCCTGCACTGCATCCAGGTTCTTGGAGCTGGACTCCTGGCATTGACCTCTGCCGCTACTTCCTCCCACTGCCTCCTGAACATATGTCTCGAGGGCCTTCTGGCCCCCTGCGGACACAGGCCCTCTCTCCTTCTCTTGCACCAAGGCCTCCAGTGCATTATCAGAAAACCTTGGTGCATGCTCTCGCGCAGATTCAGCGAACTTGACAAAATTCTTCAAAATCAATTCACTTCCAGCAGCCACAATGCACCTTCCGTTTAAGAGGTACAGGCTACCTTCAAGTGGCGCTAGCCACTCGCGATATTGGGCCTCCTGCTGATGCGTGCAGTCAATGAACAGTGTGGTTAGCACTGGCTGCACGCAGCAAACATGGAAATCAGCACGCAGCACAAATTTAACGTCCTGCCTGCAGTCACTGGGATATACACGAAAGAAACATCAACATTACACTATCTTTGTATAAAATATGCCACAGCATACATGTTCTGGCACAGTGAAACATTTGCTCAGTAAGTTTACTAGAGATCCTGCTCCTGATATAATTTCAGGAGTACTGTTTGCTTTCCAATTTTATGGAATTAAGTCTGTCGGATTTCTTGGACGGGGTCAATGCTCGACATATGGGGAACCTAATGAGGCAGAAAAAAAACTTACAGAAATCAACATTGATGGGGGAATAACTAATAAATGCAACAGTGTTTCTAAACATTTTTTTTTTACAATGTGCCACACTGCTCAAAGCCTGCGCCATAGATAATTATAAGGAATGAAGTATTTCAACAATTTGCCACTTCTGGTACTGAATGAGAACAATAGAGAGTTCACATTCAATAGCTGTGAAGACAACTGCAAATTGAATCAGGCATCTCTTCAAGGTTCACATAAGATTGAATCTACTCTGCACTCACAGTAGTAAATTGCAATTTTGTAAAGTGTATGAGGCTTTTTATACTGCTGAACCAGCAATCACAACAGGGAGATTGCAGACACAATGAAAACAGTTTTATTGTTAACAACAGTCTGCCTCTGCACTCAAAAATAAAATTATGTCTCTTTCTGGTTTTATACTAGTCCTATGCATAGATTGTATGATAGACATGTGTGACATAGGTAAGCCATTCAACTTCATTGCTTGGTTTCTCTAGAAATCAATTCTCTTGCCATCTCCCGAAGGGTTAACAAACAGGATTGGACAGATTTTCTTTATAATTCAATCTGGCAGCTGCCAGATTCTGCTTTATTTAATTGATAAATGATATTTCCACTCTTTTTAATGCAGTTGCATTTATTTTTTTCTTCTTCCAACAAAATGCAGGTTTCAGCCATTTGCTTAAAAATATGCCTTCTGTTTATTCCTACAAGTCTTCATTTGAAACATACCAAGTCTCAAGGGATACAAATGAAAAGGGAGTTTTACAGCAGTTGTTTTTCGTTAATTTAAAAATTCACACGTATGCATAGCTTGCTCATTTACTACAATGATCATTTCCAACAAAAGTTATATAATTTCACTATTACACTGTATTTGCATGCACTTCATTATCTGTTTAATCAATGTTTCATTGTGTTTAGATATATTTCTTAAGGCTAAAGGGATCAAGGGATATGGGGAGAAAGCAGGGACAGGGTACTGAATTTGGATGATCAGCCATGATCTCATTAAATGGCGGAGCAGGCTTGAGGGGCCGAATGGCCTTCTCCTGCTCCTATCTTCTATATTTCTATGTTTCTATCCTGGCGTGAAGATTACTTTTCAATCGCCAAACTTTCCCTGAATTTCAACATAAAACTTAATTTTCTTCCAATTTGGTTATTGCAATTTGTCACATACGCAAATCCCAATTCTGAAAAAACAAAACAAAATTGCAACATTGGCATCAGAAAAAGCTAACAGGACAACTAGAAACATGGCAATGAAATGCTGACATCAGGGCAAAACAAAGCACAAATAAACTTGCAGTGACATCACAGTGAACATTAATTTTAAAAGCTGTCATTGAACAACAGTTGAAGCTTTAATGATACTGAACATGCTACACAACATGACTGGCTGAGAGTTTTGTGTAACAGGACAAACTGCTAAGGATGGCAAATTCAGAGCCAGGTTCTTTAAGGTATTAATGAGACAATAATCAACTTGGAGAGAATTTTTAGTGAAAGATTAAACCCGGCATATTCCTTTAACTTGAGAAGGCACATATCCTTGTTTATATTGCATAAACTAGGTGTAACCAGCTAATCGAGATTCAGTCTAGTTTTACTCTGTTCTTGGTAGCATTGTGACTTTTTTTAAAATGCAATGTGAACAAGAGCTTTGTCTAGATTGTTGAAGCAATTTCACCACGAACGAAAGTCATCAGTTAAAGTCAGTGATGGAATGATTCTCTGCACAGGTTAATGTGTTGCTATATTGGCTACTCTTGCAGTGTCCTGACACTGCTACGTAGCAACTGGTGGGGTCTGTGATGCAATGATGCTCTACAACAGATTAACTTGTCAGCAAATTGGCCACCTTTTTGTGCTAGAGGTTCTGCAATACTAGTAGATTGTTCTGGTATTATGTTGCTGTTAATGTTAACTACATAAAGAACATTTGCACCTTCAGATCAAAGCATAAAATGATTGAAAGCCAAGTTGACCTGTGACTGATAGTAGCTAAAAACAACCTGTGTGACAGTTCTTGGTCTGCTATTTTTAGTGTGCAAGGCCCATGCTCTCATACGTTTCGGTGAAGGTGTTGACGATGATTTGGAGTTCGACCTCCGAGTGAGCGCAGACGCAAGCATTGTCCGCATACTGTAATTGGACAACAGAGGATGGGACGACCTTGGATCTGGACTGGAGGCGATGGAGGTTGAACAGTTTCCAGTTTGTTCTGTGTATTAGTTCCACTCCAGAGGGGAGCTTACCGAGGGTGAGATGGAGCATTGCAGCAAGGAAGATCGAGAAGAGCATTGGTGCGATAATGCAGCCTTGCTTGACCCCGGTCCATACATGAATTGGGTCTGTGGTGGAAACGTTGGTCAGGATCACGGCTTGCTTGTAGTCGTGAAGCAGGCGGAGGATGGTGACAAACTTTTAAGGGCAGCAAAATTTGATGAGGACACTCCATAATCCCTCACGGTTGACAGTGTCGAAGGCCTTTGTGAGATCAAAGAAGGCCATGTACTGTTGGTGCTGTTCCCTGCATTTCTCTTGTAATTGACACGCGGTGAAGATCATGTCCATTGTGCCACGTAGTGGGCGGAATCCGCATGGCGACTCTGGGAGGAGCTCTTCGGCCACTGGGAGAAGGCGATTGAGGAGGATTCTTGCGATGACTCTTACACTAAACATCAGTAAGACAAAGGTCCTCTACCAACCTGCCCCCGCCACACAGTACTGCCCCCTCAAATTATCAAAATCCACGACAAGGCCTTGGACAACATGGACCACTTTCCATACCTTGGGAGCCTACTGTCAACAAGGGCAGACGTCGATGATGAAGTCCAACACCGCCTTCAGTGTACCAGTGCAGCCTTTGGTCACCGGAGGAAGAGAGTGTTTGAAGACCAGGACCTCAAACCCAGCACTAAGCTCATGGTCTACAGAGCAGCAGTGATACCCACCCTGCTGTATGCCTCAGGGACATGGACCATGTACAGCAGGCACCTCAAAGCACTGGAGAGGTACCACCAACACTGCCTCCGCAAGATCCTACAAATCCATTGGCAGGATAGGCGCACCAACGTCAGTGTTCTCGCTCAGGCCAACATCCCCAGCATCGAAGCTTTGACCACGCTCGATCAGCTCTGATGGACGGTTCACATTGTCCGCATGCCCGATAGGAGACTCCCAAAACAAGAGCTTTATTCGGAGCTCCGGCACGGCAAGAGAGCCCCAGATGGGCAGAGGAAACGCTTCAAGGACACCCTCAAAGCCTCCTTGAAAAAGTGCAACATCCCTACCGACACCTGGGAATCCCTGGCCCAAGACCACACAAAGTGGAGGAGAAGCATCCGGGAAGGCGCCGAACACCTCGAGTCTCTTCGCCGGGAGCAAGCGGAAGCGCACGTCGACCCGAGCACCCCACCCACCCACCCGCCCATTCAACCACCATCTGCCCCACCTGTGACAGAGGCTGTAGGTCCTGCATTGGATTCATCAGTCACCTGAGAACTCATTTTTAATGTGGAAACAGTTCATCCTCAGTGCCGAGGGACTGGCTAAGAGACAGAGCTAATTTTAACATGTGTGTTAAACAATTTATTTTAAATGGGCGAGTGCTTCTGTTAAAAAAAGCAGAGGAATTAGCTTCAAATGTGTTACAGCAATTTCTAGATTTATATTCTCAAATTGCAATGAACTATTAACTTTCTTAAATTAGTGACCAATTAAAAATTCCACCTTCCTGTTCAAATTTCTATCCTCCGCTGTTCTACTTTAGATTTCTGTCTGTCCCACAAGCTGCCCATTTTTGCCAACTGGCATTGGACCTCTGAGTCATTTCCAACTGCCAATTTGCACCAACTGGCAGAGTCCAAAAAAGGGGAGAAAACCTCAACGGCTCAATTTTGTTGCTGCTGCTGAGGTTGCTAAGCAACAGCACGGCCGTTGTATGTTACTTTGCTAAGACGATCCATTCCAAAGCAGTTCACTGCTGCCTGAGATTTTCACCTCACACTAGCAAATGGGTGTTCCAGATGGCACAGTACGCCAAGCCAATCTACAACATATATATAAATAAAAGACATCACCTTATACTAGGCTGGATTCAAGTCCCAAAGATGAATGTCAATTCAGCTTTCAAGATACATCTAAAAATGCTTTTGTAAACACTACTGCTTATTAAAAAAGGAACTGTTTGGAATGAAATGGTATTTCAGCTACATTATTCTCTGAGCAAACCTCCAATTACACTATCTGAACTGCAAGCAGAAGTTTAATTAGACCATATTCGCTGTGGTCCTTGTGATAAATCCAAAAAAACATCTGGTATTCACTTGGCATCTTCCTTGGCAATTTGGCCGAGACTGGGAATTCACTGTGAATATAAACCTTTATTCTATCATTCTATAGTACAGCATGCAAAATAGCATAATTTTAACCTCTTTTCGAAATGCTTACTGTATAGTGTTATGATGAACATTATTCGACACGAGAACTTGAACTAGTTTAGGTTCAAGAGATCTATGGTCCATTTAAGTATCTATGGTGGCATTGTCCTCCAGTATTTGTGGGAAAAATGCTCTCCCAACCCAGAGCAGAAACTGCCTGTATTTTTGGGGGTATGAAAAATATCATCATCTCTCTATATGTAAGAAGGTAGCATCGTAGTTATGTTACTCGACTAGTAATCCAGAGGCCTGGAGCAATGATCCGGGAGACAGGAGCTCAAATCCCACCAAAGCAGCTGGGGAATTTAAATTCAGTTAATTAAATTAAATTACTCTGGAATAAAAAAGCTAGTATAAGTAATGGAATACTGGATTGTCATAAAAACCCATCTGGTGCACTAATTACTGGCCTTATATGTGACTCTTAGCTGCCCTCTGAAATGGCCTAGTAAACCACTCAGTTGTACCAAAACGTTACGAAGAATAAAACTGGACAGGCCACCCGGCATTGACCTAGGCACTGGTCACGGCAAAGGTGCCAGCCCAGTCGACCCTGCAAAGTCCTCCTCACTAACATCTGGGGACTTATGCCAAAATCAAGCAACAGCCTGACATGGTCATACTCTCGGAATCGTACCTTTCAGCCAACGTCCCAGACTCCTCCAGCATCATCTCTGGGTATGTCCTGTCCCACCAGTAGAACAGACCCTCCAGAGGTGGCAGCACAGTGGTACAGTCAGGAGGGAGTGGCTCTGGGAGTCCTCAACATTGAGTCTCCAAACATGGGCAAGGAAACCTCCTGCTGATTACCACCTATAGCCCTCCCTCAGCTGATGAATCAGTACTCCTCCATGTTGGACACCACTTGGAAGAAGTACCGAGGGTGGCAAGGGCACAGAATGTACTCTGGGTGGGAGACTTCAATGTCCATCACCAAGAGTGCCTCAGTGGCACTACTACTGACCGAGCTGGCCGAGTCCTGAATGACTTAGTTGCCAGACTGGACCTAGGCAGGTGTTGAGAACACCAATATGAGGGAAAAACCTACTTGACCTCATCCTCACCAATCTACCCATCGCAGATGGTTTTATCCATGACAGTATTGATAGGAGTGACCACCGCAAAGTCCTTGTGGAGACTGAGGACACCCTCCATCGTGTTGTGTGGCACTTCCACCGTGCTAAAAGGGATAGATTCAGAAGTGGGCATCTCTGAGCATTCTTGAACATTTCTCAGACCATGAACATAACTGGAGATACCACTGTTAGAGCATCTTTCTGCACCTGAAACAAGCCTCAAGGACAGAATTTGACATAAATTGGTATATTTGTGACCCAAACTTGCTCATTAAACAAAAGTCTCAAGTATACCGTCTCAAGAAGAAGCTATAGCTATCAAAATTTTTTTTTTTTAATCCATTCAACAACAGGAACACGAGCATGTTTGATGGCAGGAGGAAAGAACTGAAGAAGGACCTTGCGGTGTACGATGTAAAGAGCGTAGGATTTGGGAAGTCATATTACAGGATGAAAATATTTTCAAAAGAACAGTTATCACACAGTTGTGACTTCCCCTCTAGCATAGCTTAATTTATCCATGATGTGAATAATGAATGAAATAATGTTGGAAATAAGGAACAAAAATGTTTCTTTTGACAGGTGTCTGTCAAAGTAGAAGCAACATCATAAAAGCTTTCTGCATCATTAGCAGGATTTTCAGATAGAATATGGCCCTGAAAATCTTCGGGACGCGACCTTATAATAAAGGATATAATAGCCTTGGAGAAAGCGCAAAGCATATTTACCAGGACGTGAGATGGTGCCTGTCGCCACCTGCCAGTATTTACTGCACTAGATGATGTAGGTCAGTAGAAGGGCATCAAATTTGCATGTGGTAGGCAAACACAAGTGCCACAGCGGGTGCATTTCAGCACTTGCCCACTCTGTGTAGCCACAAAATCCTGCGCTTACCCATGCCTCCCACTTTGACACCCTGTGTAAATGGGTCGATCAAGACATTTTTTCAAATCAGACTGCACCTTTCCTTGGGGATCAGACTGCACTTTTCCTTGGGGATCAGACTGCACTTTTCCTTGGGGATCAGACTGCACTTTTCCTTGGGGATCTAGGCTGTTTTACTGGTCTGGGCACCCAACCGGTAAAACATAACATAGGAAATAGGAGCAGGAGTAGACCATACGGCCCCTCGAGCCAGCTCCTCCGTTCATTAAGATCATGGCTGATCATCTACATCAACTCCACTTTCCTGTCCTATCCCTATATCCCTTGATTCACTTAGTATCCAAAAATCTATTGATCTCAGTCTTGAATATACTCAACGACTGAGCTGCCACAGCCCTCTGGGGTTGAGAATTCCAAAGATTTGCTTCCCTCTGAAGAAATTTCTCATCTTCAGTCCTAAATTGGTGACCCCTTTTCCTGAGGCTATAATCCCTAATTCTAGACTTTACAACAAGGGAAACAGCCTCTTAGCATCTACCCTGTCGAGCCCACTAAGAATTTTATACATTTCAATGAGATCACCTTCTAAATTCTTCTAAATTACAGAGAATATAGGCCCATTCTACTCAATCTCTCCTCATAGGACAACCTCTCATCCTAGGAATCAATCTAGTGAACCTTCATTACACCCCCTCTAAAGCAAATATAGGTAAGGAGACAAAAACTGTACACAGTACTCCAGGTGTGGTCTCACCAAAGCCCTATATAATTGCAACAAGACTTCCTTACTCTTATACGTCAACTCCCTTGCAATAAAGGCTAACATACCATTTGCCTTCCTAATTGATTGCTGTACCTTCAGGTTAACTTTCTGTGATTTGTGTACAAGGACACCCAGGCCCCTCTGAATACTAACATTTACTAGTCTCTCACCTTTTAAAAAATATTCTGCTTTTCTATTCTTCCTAGCAAAGTGGATAATTTCACACTTCCCCACATTATACTCCATTTGCCACCTTCTTGCCCAATCACTTAACCTGTCTATATTCCTTTACAACCTCTTTGCATCCCCCTCACAGCTTACTTTTCCACCTAGCTTTGTATCGTCAGAAAACTTGGATAAATTATGCTCGGTCTCCTCATCAAAGTCATGGATATAGATTGTACATAGCTGAGGTACAAAGCACTGGTCCTTGTGGCACTCCACTAATTGCAACCTGAAAATTACCCGTTTAGTCCTACTCTGTTTTCTGTCCGTTAACCAATTCTCATTCCAGCTGATGTATTACCCCCTAATCTTATACCAACCTCTTGTGTGGCACCTTATCAAATGCCTTTTGAAAATCCAAATATACTACATCCACTGGTTCCCCCTTATCTACCTTGCTAGTTACAACCTCAAAAAACTCCAACAGATTTGTCAAACACAATTTCCCTTTCACAAAACCGTGCTGACTCTGCCTAATCATATTATGATTTCTAAGTGCCCTGTCAACACGTGCGTAATAATAGATATTAGCATTTTCCCTGCTACTGATGTGCGGCTAACTGGCCTATAGTGTCCTGTTTTCTCTCTCCCTCCTTTCTTGAATAGCATGGTTACATTTGCTGCCTTCCAATCCACAAGGGCCATTTTAGAATCATGGGAATTATGGAAGATGAAAACCAATGCATCCACTATCGCTGCAACCATCTCTTTTAAAACCCTAGGATATAAGCCATCAGGTCCAGTACAGCAGACTTCCATCCATCTTGAGGCGAGTATGCTCAATACCATTCAGCGTAAAGGCCTCCAGCATTACACTGGATCCTGACTGAACGAGGAAAGCTCCCAGCATAGGGAGTCCAAACAGAATGCAGACATGTGCTGAATACAAAGATTTACTTCATCTATGAGAAAAACTAACTCCAACATTAGCAAATTAGTCAGTTGTTCTCAACTATGGAATTTGCTTGGTATTTTGCAATTATCCAGCATGAGAATATAATTAAGTGGACCCCTACTCAACTTATTTATATTGTTCAACAATACTATAATTGCTTCTAAAGGACATCGCTACAATACATCAAAGATAATGCACAAGACATTGCTAAATATAATGTTTATTCCACAAGGGAAGATTATCAGGGCCATTTTGAATTCTATTTCATCACATGGGATTAGATTATGCTGGTCTTCAGGGAATAATTTTTCACACTTCCATTCGTATTATTGTGAAAACCAAAAAGCAGTGGTCACAGAAATCACAGAAACCCCACAGTGCAGATAGAGGCCATTTCGGCCCATCGAGCCTGCACCGACACATATCCCACCCGATCCCCGTAACCCCACGTATTTAATCCCCCTAACACTAAGGGTCAATTTATCAAAGCCAATCAACCTAACCCGCACATCTTTGGACTGTGGGAGGAAACCGGAGCACCCGGAGGAAACCCACGCAAACACGGGGAGAATGTGCAAACTCCACACAGACAGTCACCCGAGGCCGGATTCGAACCCGGGTCCCTGGCGCTGTGAGGCAACAGTGCTAACCACTATGCCACCGTGCTGGTCTTGGAGATTACCTCATTCAGAAGCAACAGAGTTGTGAGTGATTTAAAAAAAAATCGTAAGTAGATTAACAGTGAGTCAAAATTAACGAGGAATACTATTTGTGCAATGTTATCTAAAACTGTTGTGGTACAGTTAAAAGTTCAAAATAAATCTACATGGCCAAAGTGGAGGTTTAGTCTGTTACAATGGTCTGTACTTTTATGAACTGTGAAGTACTGTAATTTCATGACCTTAATTAAGCATGCAAAACTTACTGTCTCCTGAGAACATAAAATGGCCCATTTAAATTGGGAACTGTAATTACAGAATTGATAGGAGGGAACAGTTACTTCATTGCAGTCCATCCTTCACTATAATGTGGCTTTCTAAAAAGGTTCAGAGAAAGTCTAATTATTCACTTTCATATAGTTTTCAGAGCACTGCAAAAAGTTAAAAAAATTAGATAGGTTCTGCTTTCAGCTAGAATTTGGATTTCAAACTAAAATACATGATAACTATAAAAAGCAAAAAAACTGCAGATGCTGGAAATCAAACAAAAACAGAAAATGCTGACTGATGCTAACTTGTCTGATCTCTCCACAGATGCGGACTGACCTGCTGAATGTTTCCAGCGTTTCTGTATTTGTTTTATATAGTAAATAGATTTTGTCACATATTTTTGAAGTCATAAACTGGAACCATTTATAAAGTAAAGCAATAGACAGATATCAGTTCTGATGAAAGGTCATCGGCCTGAAACTTTAATGCTGTTTCTCTCTCCACAGATGCTGCCTGACTTGGAGTATTTCCAGGTTTTTCTGTTTTTATTTAACACAGATATTGACCCTTGTTAAATCCAACCAGCTCCAAACTTTTGCTCTTCATGAAAATTCAGAAATGCAGCTCCTCACACATTAATATTCATTGCTGGGCTTCTGAAGGAGAACATTTATTTATTAATATTGACTGTTCCTCAAAATGAAGTTATGTTCTGATGTATCAATTTGTACTCATTTTTAAAATTCAAGAGACCATTGCTGACATAAGAGGAAATAATTATTGTTAAAAGGTCAACTATTAAAGGGATTAAAGTTCATCAATGCACAAAACTGAAGCTCGAAAACAACCAATATTTACAATCCGTAGATTAGATGGAAAAAACACATACTTAGCAAAAATGTAGCTCAATCAGAGAAGGATTTTAGTTTCATAGGAGTACACAAGGCAAAATAAAACCATTTCATACATTAGGTATGCACAAATGCTCTTTTTAAATGGTTCAATCCTTAATAAATCAATTAGTGGTGAAAGAATTTTGTGGGAGTGATAGCAAAGACGTAGGCCATTACAGCACACGTCATTCAGGGTCAAGTAGCCAAGCAGATGTAGTGTTAAAGTCAGACAGGGCAAAGAGGCCTGCCAGGGTAGAGCCGAGTGCTTTAGGATCTTGGCATGCACTATTACTTGGAGGAGAAGGAAAAGGAGATTAAGGATGACAGGGCAGAGATGCTGAATAGGCCAGGCCTGGTCTGGCAAGAAAAATAATTGTTAAAAAGAGAACAAGCAGTGCCAAAAGTAAAAGTAAAGAAAAAAGCATAGCATTAAAAAATGGCTGCCTCATGTTGTTGTGGAGTTCAAATAGGTTTGTGGGGTCATGTGACTAGTAGGGACAAGAAGTCTTGCATCGAATAGCGTTGGAGCAGGCTTGATGGACCCGGTTATTTTCCTGCTCCTCCATTTCATATGTTCGTATAACCAATCAACAATGAGACAGGCTCATTAAGATTTCTTCTGTTGTGATTTGTTGCAGTTTTATAGATATGGAATTTAAGATGATCAAAATTAAAATGTGACACATGAAGTGTAACAGATACAGATGGCTGCTACAAAAGAAAAGGGGACAAAAGATGTATACATATGCTTTGGCTAACTCCAGCTTCTCTATCCCATCATACCAGCATTTATACTGTAGTGATAGTCCCACAGGCTTATTATCACTAACCAGCACGTACCAATGGACTGAAGTGAAGCGAGAATCAAATGAACCCAGAGGTATATAAAAACAAATCCACACAAAGCATCTTCTTCTGATTTTGAGTTCCTCTCAGGCCTTATACCCAATGCAACTGAGGGAGTGGATGACCTGCACAGGCCTCTGTCAATTCACTCTGAATCAGCAAGTCACCCCTGGAGCATACCACTACGACTACTTTGTATGACTGATGTAGAGCAACAACCATAATTTTACATTTAGTTGGTTAAGCCAGATAATGGCGTCAGGAGTAGCGGAATGTTTGTGACTCAGGCATTGAGTCGTTGTCTGTTCTAGGTGACCACAGTCGCACACTGGAGAGTTTTTAATTCTCCATTTGTGCATTTAGTATCCCCATCTGCCATGGTTTGCGTGGATGCGGTTTAGGGTTGCCCATCGGCTTTGCGAAAGATGGATGCCAGGGATCTTCCATATTGGGTCATTCACGAGGTGTTTGTTTGTGACTCCCAAAACAAAAGCTCTACTCGGAGCTCCAACACGGCAAGAGAGCACCAGGTGGGCAGAGGAAATGCTTCAAGGACACCCTCAAAGCCTCCTTGAAAAAGTGTAACATCCCCACCGACACCTGGGAATCTCTGGCCCAAGACCGCACAAAGTGGAGGAGAAGCATCCGGGAAGACGCCGCACACCTCGAGTCTCTTCGCCGGGAGCAAGCGGAAGCCAAGCGCAAACAGCAGAAGGAGCACACGTCAATCCAAGCACCCCACCCACCCACCCCTTCAACCACCGTCTGCCCCACCTGTGACAGAGACTGTGGGCTGGATTTTCTCAATGGGGGCGCGTTGGGGGTGGGACTGCTGGTTGTCAGGTTTCAGTCCTGCCCCCAACGACATCCAGCCAACCCATGCTATTTTCCATTGATTGACCTAGTTAAGCCCCATGCCGGCCAATTAAGAGAAAGCCGGTGACAGAGGACGTCAGCGTATGACGTTTCACGTCAAGAATTTTTGACAGATGATTGTCAGCGTTTGACAGCTGTGAGGCTGCCAAACACTGACAATCTCTGTTCTAAGGTGAGCCCTTGCACAAAGACTCACCAAAACCTAATTCCTCAGCAGAAATCAGATGGCTGCTGCATCTGAGAATGCAGCAGCCATTCAGTCATCTCTGCCGTTGAGATGAGGCACCTCCAGGTCCCCAAGGGTTGAAGCCTGCAGGAAGAAGCAAAAGGTAAGTAAACTTTTTCTAACACTTTACACTCACCTCTCATACTTACCTCTCCATGCTTGCACCCATCACTGACCTCTACAGCGGACTTTCGATCCCCCTCACCCCCGCAGACCCACTGCTCGCCTCGCTGACCCTGGCGAGGTTCACAGCCGTCGGGAAGCCCGCACTTGCAGGGGTAAAATGGGGATAAGCCTTTTAACTGCCTGTTAACTACCTGTTAACAGGCAGTTAACTGGCTATAATCCCCTTCCCGCCTCGAGAAGACGGGTCCCTGCGCGAGTCGGGGACCCGCCTCCCGGGAAGATGGCACGGAGGCGGGTTGGGAGCGGAGTCAATACCCACTCCTAGTTTCTGCCATTTTCCCGGCAGTCCCGCCTCCATACGGCTGGGAAAACTCCCCCCTGTAGGTCCCACATTGGACTCATCAGTCACCTGAGAACTCATTTTTAGTGTGAAAGCAAGTCATCCTCGGTTCCGAGGGACTGCCTAAGAGAGACAGAGGATGGGCAGACATTCGTTTTCCATGATTTCCCAGAGGATTGTGGCATCGCGGTGAATGGATGTGGGGGGGGGGGCGGGCAATGTGCAACAGCACGGGAAGCCAGGGTGTTGGGGTGACTTGAGGGTTCCAGTGATACACCACATTGCAGTGTTCAGTTGGACATCAACAAGTCGAGTGTGGCTACTTCTGGTCCATACCGGCACGCAGTAGTTGGCTACAGAGTACACAAGAGCCATCGCTGATGTCCATAGCACTGATGCTCCCCAGCTTGTGTTTACTAATTTCTGGACCTGGTTGACCCTTGTCTTCATCTTGGCGGCTACCTTCTCAGATGGTTGTGGAAGGTTAGCGTGCAGTCCAGCTTCACCCCGAGATAGGTCAGAGTGGGGTCCTGTCGCACAGTGTTGCCGCAGAAGGTCACTTTCAGGGTGCACTTAGCTTTCCTGTTATCAAGATGGAATGCAGTGACTGTTGTTTTGTGGGGGTTTTGCTTGAGCCTCCATTTCTGGAAATATTCCTCCAAGCATTTTAAATCAATAGAGACCGAGTAAAAATAGTCCATGGGTGACATACCCTCTAAATTCCCCATCTACCCCGTTGAAAGTTCCTAGCGTTGACTTGCTCTCTCGCCACAATAACTCAGCTAAGATCAGAACTCGGAAGCTAGGAGAAAACTGAAACCATATAATCTTGTACTTTTTAATAAGTATTATTGCTGCTACAGTTTACTACTATAACACAGCTCCTGTATGCAATTAAAAGTTCTATTGTAAAACCAAGTCTGGTATAAAGACATTCTATGCTGACAGTGTTAGTAAAGCAGATGTTTAATTGTTTCAAATTACTTGCTGAACATTTAATGTTGTTTTGAATGTCTCAGGGGATGCAACCAAAGTTTAAAGAGACTGAAAATAGCAGGATTGACAACTCCGAGAGAAATAAAAAATAGAATGCAAGGTTCATGTGCAAAATACACTCTAAACTAGTAGAATGTCTGGTGAGTATCAATAAAAATCTGAATTATTCTCTTAAGAAATGTTAATTGATCTCTTTCTGCTACATTTTTAGGTTTCCCTAGCAAAAGTAGGAGTAAAAAAATATGAAATATTTGAAATGTTTACAAAGCAAGACTGCTTGCTGGCAACAAATGAATTTCTGTCATGGAAACTACCTGATCCGATCAGATGCTTTTTGCTTCTTTACATTAAATCAACTAGAACAAGACGACAGACCAATAAACTGCACAAAATAAATAAAAATGCCAAATTTTAAACAATAGCCCGGATTTTGATGTGCAAAACACGAAACTTGCAATCTGTCAAGTTTCAGCTTGACAGATCGTCCGCACGCGCAGGAAATGGACATTCACTGGTGGAGAGTTGGGCTATTTGTCCAACTACTGCCCAGCGAATGCCCACAAAACTCTTATGCCTAGTAAATGCAGGCGTAGGGCTGCCTTTTACCAGTGTAAGGGTTTAAATAATTTTTTAAAATCATTTAAACATTCAAAAACCTTTAAAATGAGGTTTTTTGGCCCCTTTAAAAAAGTTTACATTTATTTTTCAATAAACATTTAAAACAAAAATTTAATTTGATGAAATTGTATTTTAATTAATTTTAAACATATGGGGAATTATTTTTATTTAGGTTGTGTGAAAGTGTGTCTTTCCTATTAAGCTTATTTTTATGTCATTCCTATTATGCTTATGGGGATTCAGTACGTAAATGGAATTCCTGTAAGCATAATGGGAATCCCCCTTATTGATTGGTTGGGCTGGCCCATGTGATCCCAGAAACGCTTGCGAACCGCGTGCGCCCCTGGGATACGTAGGCCTTTATGCAGGCGTACGCCCGCAGGCCCAGGACCGCAAGAATCCGAAGCTCCTGAGCTACCAGGTAGATTGCCCGCGGGAAGCCTCCTACCGCAATTTCAAGTCCATTATGTCTACTCACCTTAGCCTGAATAAAATGTATTCCTACAGGCAAACTTAAAGCCTATGTTAACAATGATAGCTTGGCAGAAGTGTAAACATAGTTACCACCCTAGTGTTGAATCCTGGCATTGGATAAAACTATCCAGACTCACCATCAATTCTACTGATGAGTTCTTCAAGTGCTTTGACTTTCTTCTGAATCCCTGGCTGCGCAAATGTGTAATTGTCCTTTAAGGAAACAAAAAATACAAATTGCTTAAATACTGTAATGCTGCAGCAGTTAATCATTATTAACTGCAATATTCAGCTCACTTGGATTTGCATGTACCTCCACTGTGCATAAGTCTGTGGACTGCAGTTACTATTATATACCTTTTGGTTCACTAATGTCCTTCAGGGATGGGAACCTGCCACCCCTGCGTGGCCTACACGTGACTCCAGTTCACACAAAGTGGTTGATTCTTAACGCCACCTGAAGTGGCTGAGTTTCAGCTCATGAAGGCAGTCAACCACCACAATCTTAGAGCAATTAGGGATGGACAATAAATGTGAACTTGCCAACATCGACCACATCCCAGGAAATAAATAAAATAAAAATCATAAGCAGCCCAGTTATCATTTAATTTACACCATATATGCTCACAGCACTAGGGAAAGCCAACAAGAAATATACACAAATTTTAAAAGTACCAGTTATATATGCAATCAAATAAATTCAGAGTTTGAGGATATAGCTAAACCTTGGAATTCTGCTGGGGGGTGAGCAGAATTCCCATTTTGTTAAGTATGGGAACAAATCTCCCCTGGTTTGACTCATGAGGAAAAAGGATGTTTCAATCCTTTTCCTTCTCACTTTGGGAAACCGGAGGAATTTAACACTCCAATTATTTGGGCGAGCAAGGGACGTCAGACAGTATGTGGTACTATTTATAACAGAGAAAGGGGGCACTAAAATTACAAAGAATTTTACTGAATATTACAAACTTGTTCTTTCACAGTTAAAGGGCCCCGGCAGGATACAGTGGGACTAATAAGGATTTTCTCCTTAAGAAACTGACACAATGAAATAATGGAGGGAGGAAAAGAATGGAGGAAAGAAACCCACAGAGGAGTCTTGAGCATAGACAAGAGAATATGTCGAACTTCTGCACAAAAGTTTGTTGCAGGATCATGTCATTTTTTCCTCAGTTTATGAATGATCTTTTCCCGCATGGAAACACCCAGTGCACACTGTACAGGGACTTAGAAGACTGTTAGTTAACTGGCTCATCAGTGTCGAACATACCGAATGTTTGGGAAAAAAAGTACATCCTAAGCAATTAAATAAAGTACTTTAATAATACAACTACAACATATGTCTATTATATCTATAATAACTGTCCAATACAGAATGTAGGGACCATTTTTAAAAGCATTCTTTCAATAAGTAGTTTATTTTGTAAATCAAACCTATTGTATTTTATAATACTTCAAAATGTTGTCCTCTTAGACCTTGAGGCGTTACTTGTGGCAGCAGCCATTTTTCCAGCTAGCTCTGTAACCTTTACTTGAGTAATCCAAGGACTTAATTACTGCAATAAATTACATAAAAGCAGTTGGAAAAACCAGCCACAGACAAGTTATGTTGCATACTAGCCATAAACAAAATGTTACTACTATCAATGCAGTAACAATACAAAACAGAAATTGTAGAACTTCCTGCTCAAAATGCTGCAATAAAGATTTAGCAAACTAAAGCAACAATCATGCCTTTAAAGAGAAACTTCAAGTTACCAAAATGTTGTCTAAAGCTGCAACTCATTATATGAGGAAATGTACTGTTTATAAATTCTCACTTCTAATAAGGTGTGACATTAAAGATATTTGCCATGGAGAAAATAAGTAGCTAGACATGTTCTTATACTCCAAACAAAAGTGTATCACTCACTCCTTTCCTCCTTCTGGAGAATTTAGTAAAATACAAATTTGATTTGCAAATGAATGTACTGATGTGATTTTGCTGGCTTATTTTAAACATCTGTAAAGTCAAAATTATATCAAACTCTCCAAAAAAAGAAAGGACCCTTCAACTATTCTCACTGCACAAGTAACCTGATTCTTAGCATTAATGTGGTGCAATGCAGTGTCTAGCAGTGCAAGTAAATCTTGCTGGTTAAGCCAATGATGCTGGAGATGACTAATTCAGGAACTGATTTTAGTAACTGGTCAAAAAATTCAGCAAATAATATTAACTAGAAGGTTACCTTAACTACTGTTATATGAGAATATATTTATACAGAAAGGACTATAATTGTGATGTTTGTACAATTAGATCAAATAGCTGAACAGTGTGTTGTGGCTTTGTTGGATTGCAATTTAACAGAATGCTTTTAATGTTTTATACATTAATTTTAAATGGAGGACAATATACTGTAATATTTCATAGAACTGATTCTAAAAGTGTGTACTTTTCATAATTCATAAGATGTACATGCAACCAGAGGTCGTTCTCAGATAAAGTAAATCCAGTAATGCACTACTCATATATCCCAAACTTTTACAGGGCCCATATGCACAATGATGGAATTCATCGTTAATGCGTATGAAATAAAGCTTCCATGTTTTTACTGGAGTTTGGTGTTGTGGTGATTTTTTTTTTTAAATATAAACTTTATGAACAAGCTGATTAGGATTTAATTCAGAAGCTACAATGTCAGAAAAAACCACACCGGGGGGGCTGAGTGTGAGAGAAAAACAATGTGAAACACTCGATGGTAATATGAAGCATAGGAACAAATTAAAATTTGTTCAAATGTAAAGACTAGTGTTACTGCCAAATAAATTTCAATTTTCAGAAAAAAATTCTTTAACCAGGAGCACTTAAATAGAGGGCAGTTCATAAAGGGACTTTGGTCACATGTCCTGTACCACTGGTCTTCAACAATCCAACAAAATAAGCAATTAAACGAAAGGGTCAGAGATTTGGATAGAAATAAGAAAGAAATACTTGCACTTATATGGTGCTCATCAGTATCATATAGCACTAGCAATGTCTGACAAATAATATTTCTGACAAATAGTAACTTGAGCTAACTGACTAGTGTTCTGGTTTTGGGTCTTCCTTTACCCATATGAAGTGAGAGACAGTATAAAACTAAAAGAAAGGGCTTATACAAATGCAAAGAAATATCTCTTCCAGTCCACGGGATCGCTAAAGAACAGCAAAGGGATACTAAAAAAGCAGTAAGAGCTGCAAAAAAGTGAATACGTGAAAAAACGTGTGAGGGATTTCAAGGACAACACTAAATATACTTGTAAAATCCTTAAGAGAAAGAAGGTGGCTAACAGTAACGTGGGCCCCTTAAACAAAGACATAGTTGATGGTGTTGTTGAAAATCAGGAAATGGCAGACTTGCTAAATACTTACTTTGTATCGGTCTTCACAGTGGAGAATGAGGATAAAGAAACCAGAGATACAAGGAAAAGTAAAAATAAATCAAGGGGAAGAACTTAACAGATTTAATACAAGTAAAAAAACAGTAATTGAGAAAATAATGGGAGAGAGTAAAATTTCAAAATTTGCCGATGATACCAAACTTGGAGGTGTAGCAAACAGTGAGGAGGATACCAATCAACTGCAACAGGACATAGACTAGTAGAATGGGCAGACAAGTGGCAGATGGAATTTAATACAGAGAAGTGTGAGATGATGCATTTTGGCAGAAGGGATAGGGAGAGGCAATATAGACTTAACGGCACAGTTCTAAAGAGTGTGCAGGGACAGAAGGTGGCAGGACATTGAGTACTTCGTAAAGCATATGAGATTTTGGGCTTCATAAATAGAGGTATTGAGTACAAAAGCCGGGAAGTTATGCTGAACCTTTATAAAGCTCTGGTTAGGCCACAACTAGAGTATTGCGTCCAGTTTTGGTCATCACACTTTAGGAAGGATGTGAAGGTCCTTGAGAGGGTGCAGAGGAGATTTACCAGAATGGTTCCAGGGATGAGGGATTTTAGCTAAAAGGTTAGGTTGGAGAAGCTGGGGTTGTTCTCCTTGGAGCAAAGGAGGTTGAGGGGAGATTTGATAGAGGTGTACAAGATTATGACGGGTTTGGATAACGTAGACAGAGAAAGGCTGTTCCAATTAGCTGATGGTACAAGGACTAGGGGACACAGATTTACGGTTTTGGGCAAGAGATACATGGGGGACGTGAGGAAGATTGTTTTTACGCAGCGAGTGGTAATGACCTGGAACTCGCTGCCGATGAGGGTGGTGGAAGTGGAGACGATCAACGACTTCAAAAGGAAATTGGATGGGCACTTAGGGGAAATAAACTTGCAGGGCTATGGGGATAGAGCGAGGCAATGGGACTGACTGGATTGCTCTACAGAGAGCCGGTATGGACTCGATGGGATGAATGGCCTCCTTCTGTGCCATAATGACTCTATAACACTTCCAGTCAGCAACACCAATACACAGAAATTGTTCAGGATATTTGCAATTGCCTGTTACCACCTCTCATTGGAGCCTTTCAATTTTTCTATTACTTCCCTGAAACTCAATTTACTTATAGAAGCCTATCGTATTAATGGCCCGGATTTTGCGGTGGTAATGGCAGCGAAATTGTCTGCGTTCGCCGTCACCACCCGTCTGAAACTGAGCGCACCTGCAGGATTTAGCACATGCGCAGATAAACGTGGAAATCCTAAAGTTGCGGTCAATATTCCCTGCTGCACCACAGGTTGCGCTGTGGAACTCAACAGAGCCGGCTATCAGTTGAAATCACAAATACGGTGAATAAATCCCCTTTTACAATGGAATATTGCTGTTTAAAACCCACTTAAACTTTAAGACTTAAAGAGGTGTAACTGGGTTTTTAATGGCATACTGACGGCTGATCAATCATTCTGGCCCTAAAAAACTAATTTTAGGTTGGTGGACTGCCAAACTTTTCCATTAATATGATTAATTACAAGTATTTAATATATTTTTAAAGTTTGTTTATGATATTTTCAGCTTCTACCTTAACCCTATGTATATGTCCCAATCTTTATTTCACTCTGTAAAATTTATAAAAAATAAATTAAAATCTGTGCATATTACTTCCTGGTTTGCTGTCCGAGAATTCTTCAATGTGATTGGATGTTTAGCCAGCTTGATGACAGTACTGTTGCTGGCCACTTAGGATTCACTTGATTTGGCACCAGATTCAAACAAAAGTCGGGACAGCTGAAATTCACGCCAGAGATCAGTAAATCTTTGTGGGCAGCTTTCCGAGAGGTCCACGGCAAGCGCTGTCGCTTTGTCACTGACCGCAAATTCTGGGCCATTGTTTATATGTTCCCTGCAATCCTAATCTCATTGTCTATTTTTGCCCATCCAGTTTGTAAATTTTTTTTAAAGTCTTTACCCTATCCTTGTACTCCTGTTTGTCTATCACTGACCTGAAAATATGTATTTTTTGTCCTTATTCCTTGCATTGCTTCCTACTGGTTTCTTAACCAGTGGGATACAAACATAAGAGGTACAAACATAAGATCCATTCAAAATACTGTTCGGTGACTTGTTGGGAGAAGGAGGAAATGTAAGTTTTCTTATTTTGGACAGATGAGTTAAGATGGGTCAAATGACTTCATGCACCTTCAATCGACCTATTGAAAACTGCTGAAGATGGCAATAGAACCTCAGTGTCCCAATGACATTGAGGGGAGGAGCAGGTGTCATCTGAGGCCGTCACTAATTTTTATCCAATTATGTCTGTTGCAAAATGTGTTTGTCTGGGTACCAGGTGTAAGGGGACAAAAATGACTTCTGAGAATTAAAAGTTAGAAGAAACTATAACTTCTTAGAATTAAAATTAGTGGAAACTAGAAGCTGACAAGTTTGTCTCCTATCCTTGCTTAGGAATGTAGGATCTAGACAAAACAGAAATTGTAAAGCTAATAAGCTGGTCTTGTGTCCTTGCTCAAGATAAGACAGGAACTGTAAAGCTAATAAGCTGGTCTTTTGTCCTTGCTTAAGATAAGACAGGACATACAGATTCTCAAAGCATGATTCTGTAGACCAATCAATGAGCATAGAAGGGGGGTGCATGCCTCAAGTTAGGGTATAATTGCTGTATGTATTTGATACTCGGTAGAAGAATCCTTTCTCTGGGATGAGGCCGAGATTTTCCCCTTGCATATGCTTGAATAAAGGTCGCAAAACTTATCCAAGGTGTCCGTCTGGTGAATTCGTGGTGCTATAGGGCAAGTGTCGACCCCTTATCTCAGGGGGTCCGCTTGAGAGGAGGGAAGGCTTCTCTTTTACCCCAACAATTGGCATAGTCGGCAGGATACAGACTCCCCGATCCGAACAATGTGGCAGCTGTTGGGGTGAGTACCTTTTAAATACCACTTACAAGTTAGAGCTGATGCATTGTGGACGGAAGGGGAGATAATTTGTATAAAAGAACTAAGTATAGCAAACCACGAACTGACGGGAACTGATGGGAACCGAGGAATAAGCACGATACAGGTTATGAGTAGGTCCTGAAGCGCGGCCAACGAGGCAATACCAGCGAACCGGTATTGGTCATATACGGCCGGCGCAGACAAGAAGGAATACAAGAGTAACCTAGGGTTGACGTAACGACCCCAACGATCTTAAAGAATGGCCAACGGGTATGACTGGGGACTGGAGGGGTCTCTAGTAAAAACGCTAGCGGAAAAGATTCATTGACAAAATGGTTAAAAACGATTGGCCACCGAACGACCCACCGATAAACCAAAGAGAATGGTGGGCTAAGGATACAAAATTAAAGGAAGAAAAGTTCATCATTTTAGTGGCTCATGCATATTATGAGTTGAGTAGACGTACTCAAATTTGGACCAAAAACGGGTGCCAAAATTGTACCCGAGTACTAGTAATTTAAGAAAGGGAATAAGGAAAAAATTAAAGTTTTATCAACACAGATGCCATCAGTTTCTGTCTAAAACAAGTAAAACACAGGATTTGCTGAGTGAAAGGAATCTTAGAAGGAATGCTGGAATCTCAGTTGGTGTTAAAAGTGTGGAAGTTTTCTGTCTTTGAAAGTGTCTGTTGTGTTTGTTTTAGCTCCACCCACTCCTTGGTACAGAGAGCTAAAAGCTGTTTAACACTTTGAAGACTTGTCTTGAATGATGGACAAGCGTGTGTTGTTTTAAGTTTGTTAATTGTTTTACAAAAGATAAGCTTCAGCCTTGAAGTTACAGTTGCCAATGTGCCTGGAAGAAAATGTATTTGAATGTTTACAAGGCATGGATGATTGTTTCTTTGTTAATGTGGCTTCTTTCTTTTCCAAGTGATACTGGTTAGTTTAAAAAAAAATTGAGCTGGATTAAATTGGAGTTATGAGGTTAATTAACCTATTAAAACCAGACTTTCATTGTGGCCATGGTGAAATTCTGGTTGGTGTAAATTTGTGTAGGCCGCATTGAATAAGATAACTCCACGAGAACATCCGATAGTGGAGAGTCCCTCTACAATATTTAATTGACTACGGTACTGGGAGCCCTACAGAATGCGGGACTAAAGGTAAACCCTAGAAAGGTACAGGTAGGGAAGGACGAAGTAACCTACCTAGGATACATAACAACACAAGGGAAGAGACAAATGCCCGAAGACAGAAAGGAGGCTATTAGAACAATGCTGAGGCCAGGAACTGTGAAAGGGGTCAGACAGGTACTAGGGCTATTTAATTATTGCCGGAACTTTATCCCAGAATATGCAGAACTGGCCCAGCCTATACAAGATTTGATCAAAGGGGGGAAAACATCCCAGGAGACGGTGGACTGGGGCCCTGATCAAAAAACAGCGTTTGTAAAGTTAAACAAGCCCTCGTAAGTGCTCCTGCCCTGGGATTACCAGACCAGAATAGGCCATTCCACATCTATAACTACCGCAGTAAGGATCATTACAATGCGGTAGTAACTCAGGTGCATGGGGATAGACAAAGGTTGGTAGCGTACTACTCCACTAAGCAGCAGCCTGTAGCTGCAGGATTGTCCAGATGCGTTGCTGCCCTCGACTGTGCTGCGTGGGCCATCAGAGTTAGTGAACCAACAGTGATGTCAGGACAAATTATTCTACATACCCAGCATACCCTAGTAGAGTTGCTTAACACAGGAAGGCCACATGGGAGGCAATGCTCATACCCCCCAATGGCACAGTAACAATAGTTAAAGACAACGGTAACAATCCCACAGGGTGGATTATAACGGAAGGAGAGGAACATCAGTGTAACATGACAGGAAGCGAAGGGGAAAATAGTCACATTAGTGAAGCCCCGCTCTAGGAAGTGGATACGGATCTATATGTAGATGGGTCCCGGCGATTACATGACCTGAAAGCACAGGCTGGAGATCAGCAAGTAATTAAAGACTTAGAGAACGACACCAAGGAACAGAAAGTCCAAATACCCCAGGTAGGCAATCAGGTAATGGTAAAGATCAACCCAGAGAAACCCGGGTTCTTGCCAAAATGGACCGGCCCCCATCAGGTATTAATGGCAAGTGACACATGCGCATGCGTAGATATAAGGGGCACCAGCAAATGGAAACACTGGGCCCAGTTGAAAAGGCATGGACCCTAATTAACCGGTGACGACCGGGAAATATTATGTTTTACAGGGTCTTATCCCTTATAGGGGGAGCCGCGGGAGAAGCTGTGCAGGTCGGCCTAAAGAACCAACAAGGCCTGTATTACAGAAACTTGAGCGACGTTAGCAGTGATCAGGAGCAAAAGGGGGATTGGTAATAAAGAAAACCAAGGATAAAATACACTTTGGGGTACGTCAACAAATAATTACGGTGTTCCTAAACCTAACGGATATAACCATTCCCAGCTTTTGTGGAAAGGAAACCATAAGCCTGTACAATAACTTGACCCTGCAAACTCTTGAAGGCCCTGAATCAAGAACCATGACACTTAATGTGAAAAGAACAGGTAGAAAAGGGGACCGGGGGAAGAGAGGGATACTAGAAATGGCAGGCGTGGGATACGCGACAGGGGTTGCGACGGTGAACACTATAGACCTGCACACCACAGACGATCGGGTTGGTGCCCTAACCCGAATCTTACAAGAATTGTTGGGTAGGGAAGGGGATAATCAAAGACTGCAGGGCACAGCTAGGTGATGGCGTGGAGGGAGAATTGCTACAAGTAGCCCACACGTTACGGGACCACGCCAGACTATAAATTTGATAAACAAAGCAGGGGAAGACGTGAGCCGGCAACTTCAGTTGGAAATAGTTTGCGCAGGGTACGGAGCATGGATACTTAGTGAAGTACAACGTAACCTAGAGCAACTCCAAAATGGAGAAGTGCCGGATTGGATACCGAATGATGTATTTACCAATTGGACCTTAGATAAAAACATGACTCATACGTGTGAGGTACAGAGGAATAGTCATGCTTGAACACGAAAAGCTAGATGCATAACTGGACATTTAAATAATAGGATTTGTACTAGCAATACTGCAGTATGATGTAACAAAAGGAGACCCCTTATGCCAAACAAATATAGGGGAGATAAGGAATCAAACTCGCTTGCGCTACCATGACTTGTCCAGACATGTGATTAAAGAGAACAGTACGAGGGGTATTAACATAGATGATTGTTATAGAAATAACCAAGTTGTTTTATGCCAAGATCCACCAAGAATGACTGTGGTTATGGCCGAATGGAAGGGTGCACATTGAGTATCACGCCAATGACACGGGATTCTGAGACAACCGCCGCCCTGCGAGGGAATGGAGAATGGTGTGTGAGCACCAAGGCACCCAATATGACAGTTACGAATAAGGGAGGGACCACCTCCTGTACCATCACGGATACTGACTTCTGCTTTACCCCACAAGACGACACACATATAAACGGGTATATCATATATCCTGAACTAAAAGAAGAAACTATTAATGGGACAGTGACGGACACTATCCGAGAAGAGTATACAAAGGCAATAAGGCCACAAGGAAAACTGATACCCGAACTGAACGAAGAACAGACCCAACTGGAGCATGACATTCAGAAGCAGAGACAAAAGTATGTTATTTTGATGGAAGAAATAGATAAGCTACAAAAGGACACTGAAGAAATGTTGGCTAGTCGGCCTTGGTATACTAAGTTTTGGAATGCTGGACTCAATGTGCAAATACACCCCTGGATAAGGATAATATCACATGTATTGGTTGTCGTACAAGGCGTTGTATTGGTGATCTTGTTGTTGTTATCCTATCAAAAATGTAGCAGGAATAAGAGACAAGCCATAGCGAGAACGATAAGTAAAAAACTGGATAAGGCAAATTTTAAAAGTCCGGCAGAAAGGACTTATCTTATACTAGCTGAAGTGCCCGGCGGTGCCGAGGCTTTTTCGAGGGCATGTTGTTGTTGGAAGAGAGAGAGAGCGTGACTGGGGGGGAAGAGAGAGAGAGACTGGGGGGAAGAGAGGGAGGGGGAGGGGAGGGGGAGGGGGGGAGGGAGGGAGGGAGGGGAGGGGAGGGGAGGGAGGGCGGGGGGAGGGGAAGGGAGGGGAGGGGAAGGAAGGGAGGGCGGGGGGGAAGGGGAGGGAGGGCGGCCCCCCCCCCCCCCAAGGTGAAGACCGCCGATTGCGGCTGTGCGAGACGGCCGGCGGGCCCGGTTGCCAGGGTAACTGTTGACGCTCAGCAAGCCCCGCCCCCCGGCCGAGCCAGAGAGAGACACCGCGTCTCAGCTCCTGCTGCGCGCGCACCCTTTAGTAAGGTAGCGGCGCTGGGCTGAGGCCAGCCCCTGCAGCCTTCGAGTGGGGCCGGGAGGTGCCTAGCTCGGGCGTGGGTGCGGAGGAGAAGCCGAGGCTTCGAGGCCTACCTGGAAAAACGGGGAAAGGTAGGAAAATTAATGAGATTAGATAAGTTAATTCGTTTCTAAATCATTTTTTTTTAAAAAACAATATGTGTTTTAAAAGCAACGTTTTTTTTTAAAAGATGCAGAAAGCGGGAAAAAGGAAAAGAAAAGTTTGGAATCAAGATGGCGGCAACTCACCTCGGTACAGAACGATAAGGCCCGCCCACACACGCACCGATTGGCCCGGCCGCACGCGGCAGCAAGCCGCCGTACGATTGGTCGACCGCGAGGTCACTCTGTCGCTAATGAGCGGATAATGAGATGCTAATGAGCGGAATGTTGAAGGTTTTTGGGATACCGCGGGCGCGATTTTAGCCCGGCCGAAACGTAAATACGCTTAAAACCGTCTCGGAAGCGTAAGCTTTCTTTGGAGGTAACGCGCGCGTAGGTACGCTCTGTAACTTTCGAGCGCATAGCCCGCCAGACGCACAGGCGATGACAGACAGAAAGACAGAATGACAGATAGACAGAATGACAGATCGACCGATTTATATATATATATAGATAGATAGATCGATAGATAGATAGATAGATAACCTCGATGGGAAAGTCAACAGGCAGATCCTGCAGTTTGGGAAGTAGCTACCCAAGCGGAGGAACAAACCTGGGGCTCACCCACGAGAAAGTAATAGGGAAATGGCCTGGCTTGGGCATATAGCCAAGGGCCATAAGGGGGGATTGTAAGGGGACAAAAATGACTACTTAGAATTAAAAGTTAGAAGAAACTATAACTTCTTAGAATTAAAATTAGTGGAAACTAGAAGCTGATAAGTTTGTCTCCTATCCTTGCTTAGGAATGTAGGACCTAGACCAAACAGGAACTGTAAAGCTAATAAGCTGGTCTTTTGTCCTTGTTTAAGACAGGACATACAGATTCTCAAAGCATGATTCTGTAGACCTATCAATGAGCGTAGAAGGGGGGTGCACGCCTCAAGTTAGTGTATAATTGCTTTACGTCTTTGATACTCGGTGGAAGAATCCTTTCTCTGGGATGAGACCAAGATTATCCCCTTGCATATGCTTGAATAAAGATCGTGAAACTTATCCAAGGTGTCCGTCTGGTGAATTTGTGGTTGCTATAGGGCAAGTGTCGACCCCTCATCTCAGGGGGTCTGCTTGAGAGGAGGGAAGACTTCTCTTTTACCCCAACACAGGTGAGGGCAGGATCAGGCTCAAATGCAAAGCTTCCAGCTGGCAAACAGCCTTGAACACCAACTCTCTCAGCTCAGGCGCAAATGGCAACTGGGGTGAAGTACTGAAGCGGTGCTGATGCCAGTGGAACCTTAGCCAGCAAGGGTCAGCGACAGGAGTGGCGGGGAGAAAAGTGGATTCAAAAAAAAGTTACAAATCAACCAACTTTTCATTTTGAATATCAACTTTACCTGTATGCCATCCAACAGCTTGCTCATACACCAGAAACTATCAGCTTCAATACTCCGCTGCACTGCTTCAGACAGGTTTGTTACATCAAAATTTTCCACATCTTCTTCTGCAATGATAAAAAGAAAAAGAAAATTAACTTCCTCCTGCTCGATCTATATTTTGTTTTCGATAAAGAAATCTCCTGATTAGCAGAAGTTACTGTAAGGAAATTAATGGGTTCATATCAGTGTGGCACTCTTACAAAATAAATTTAAGTACACTTGTAATTCAGTGGAAACCTTAATAAAATACAAATAAAGTTGTACACCACGTGAAAGTGAAACTAGCAGACAGCTTTGTAATAACTAGGACTCTGTTCAGAATAAATCCATTATATAAAAGCAGCAACATCTGAATTCGTTCAGCATGCCCTTGCTCTCAATCAATTTATAAACCAAACCAAAAAAGGCTACATGTACATCACTATATAGTTTTGATCTGTTGTGAAAATAGATGTACACACTATATCTGAATACTGAAATTTCTTGCACTGACTGATCACGGTTGGATACCATTTGGAAGATATTGCAGTCTACTCTGGCCTGAATCAGCTGTTCTTTTGTAGCTTATTTTGGCATTCCTGCTTAAAAACTTAACATGAAGCATAATATCAATACACAGAGGAGTGCCCAAGTCTGCTCAGCAAGAAATACTTCAGGATGATGTATAAACAGCTTACCCTCAAGATTTGTTTAGTGCACAGGAGCCATTGGCTACATTGTATGTCTGCGTACTTGATTGTACATCATTTAATAGCCTCTGTGAAAATGCAATTTATTTAGGGTAACCAAAAACATTGATTTTTGATTTTATTGGACGCTTTACCATATTGGGAAAAAAACAGGAAATTTAAATCCTCCAAGATTATATACTTTGAACTTGTATTGAATAAAAATAAACCCTTTTGGATGGGTTTCCTCTGGTTATGAAGTGTCAGGCACTGCAGCATAATTCCAAATTGATATTGTTAAAGCATGAGAGATTTATCAATTTTTCCCTTTTGCACCCGAGAGAAGTAAAAGATTATTGTACAAACTGGAAACATACAATGTATGGATAGAGGTTGATAACAGGATGCTGGGGTCCCTATTATTGTGGCAGCTGAGCATAATTCATGTTAATGAGACATTACTACAAAAAAACAACCAGGTACAGGATGAAACTCACTCACTAGCTACACTGCACAGGCAGTGTTTAGTCAGCATGGCAACCAGCAATGAATGCACCCTGCAGACAGTCTGCAGCTGGAATACAAGTTAGAATTCAGAGACTGGACTAGAAGCCTGGTTACAGCATCATCATTTCAGGTAAAAATCACATCACCAGGAATCAACAAACTGTCCAGGCAAGAGTAATCTCTCCGCTAGGCAGGTTTCAGCTCCCAACACCACCCTGCTCCACCACCCAGTTAAGCTTCTGGTCAATGGTGACCCTCAACCCAGTATGTTAATGGTGGGGTACTCAGTGATGGTCATGCACTGAAGGCCAGGGGAAGGTAGTTGGGCCTTTTCATGGATATTCTGGGACCTATATGGCACAAATGTTACCTCCATTAACCTATGTTTCTCTTTCAGATGTGATTCACCTGCTGTGCATTTCTATTCTCATCAATCATGATACCTGGGCACCTTAAAATTAATTTTAGGAAATTAGATTATTTTGCCTGGGATCTTTATATCAATGAAAGAGAAGACTAAATCTCAATGGCCCGGATTTTGCTGTACCCTGTACTAATAATGGCAAGACTGTCAGCGCTCGCCGTTATTACAGGATATAAAATTGACAGCAACTTCTGGCGTCCGCACATGCACAGTTAAACGCGGAAATCATGAAGTTGTTGTCAGTGATATCCTGCTTCTCCACAGGGTGCGCTGTTGCGGTCTTTGCCGATGGGATCTGCACAGAGATCACTGTAATAGCATGAACTTAGGCTAATTACCCACTATTCTCGCTCTAAAGACAGATGAAAAAGTTAGGGCTTCTTCAATCAGGAGTAAGTTAATTTGAGAGAGTAGGAAGTGATAATTACCACTGAAAAACATCTCTGACCCTGAGAAATTAACCTGACAAGTGTGAAGTCTCATTCCCTAAGAAAATTAACATTGCAGATTTTTAAAAAGATAAAAATTTTAAAAATGTTTAAATAGTTTTTCTCTTATGTCTCTCCTTTAATCCCACGTGTAAGTCCCAATCTTTATTTTGATTCCTGTACAATGATTTAAATATAATTTATATTTCCTGTTTTTACTTCCTGCTTTGCAGTCTGCGTGTCTGAGGATTTTTCAATCTGATTGGTTGAAGAGCCCCCCTGTTGCTTAAACCTGCTCACAGGCGCCACAGATCCCCTGAATAAGGCACCGTGCTGGATTAGATGGCCCATGACAGGAAGTCTCCGCTGACAAGCCCACAAAAAGTCTCTGGGCAACTGTACACGAGGTGAACGGCACCGTCCCTTTGCCGCTCACAGCAAAATCCAGGCCAATATGCTGGGCTAGATCCCTAGTCACAGTATTGTTCCAGACAAAACAATTATTCAGTTAACTACTTTTAGCGTAGAGTCCGAGTAAAAAATGTGTCCAAAAAAAATCAACTTAAAAGGTACAGGTACAGCAGCAATTATGTTGTGCTGGTAGTTAGGGATGCTGAGCATTTGTTTTTTGCGACTCTCCCTGCTGTAAAGAAAGCAACAGCCATGGAAGAGTCTCACCTTCAGGGAGAGAGGCTATGAGGCGAGATGGGCAATAGGAACAGATCCAGAGACTCTCACTTAATTAACCAGGTCACAAGTGTGCTAATCTAAAAATACTAAATAAATCACACAAAGAATATATATTTTGTAACAATAGTTTGTTTCTAAAAGTATTTCTAGTCACACCTAATGGTAACTTAAGTGTTTTGAAATGTCTCTCTCTCTCCCTGCTTCCTGATATCTCCCTCCAAAAAATTCAGTCTTTACACAAAAATCTCAGATTTACCCTCTGGAGAAAATCTTCTCAATGACGGTCCGTTCTTTTGACTCTGGATACCTGCTTGTTTCCTCCACTCTACCACAAGCAGCCCAACTTTCAGCCACTACACTCCTGTGCACTGGAATTTCCTTCCAAAAACACTATGTGGGTCATTTTAACCCCCCAGGGTGGGTGGAGAGGAGGCTGGTGAGTTGGGTTGAAAATAAAAACACAGGAAACCTGACCCCAACCCGCCCACTTTCAGTTTAACGGAGGTGGGTCGGGTGGTGGGCTACGGCTACCAATCGGCTCTTAGGAGGCGGGTTGGTCACCAATATGTTTTAAGAAGGCTGTGTTTCTACATTTTAACAAGTGCTTTTTTTTTTTTTTAAACTTCTGCAGGCCAGGTTTCCTGGGATTCTGGAAAACCGGCAGATGAATGGAGTTGAGAAGGGCCGGACCCATGAGGGAAGTGCCTATATTGCACTGCTTGTGGGCCAGGAGGAGCAGGAGTGCTTCCACGCTCCTGCCCCCCCTTACCCCGGCCCAACAAGCTTACCTTGAAACACCCCATGATCGACCGACCACCAACCCTACCGGCCCACCCAACAACCCCCCTCCAATGTTCCATCTCCCCCACCCGGCCTAACAAGCTTATCTTTAAACACCCTGCGATCAAACTACCCCCACACCCTCCAATGTTGGCCAACCACTACCCACCTCTGCCCCCCCCCCCCACCCCGCCCGCAAGGTCGGACTTACCTGTCATCCGCTCCCCGGCTGCTTTCCAGCCCGACAGCCAGCCTGTAAATTTGGCTGCTTGTTGGGCAGAAAACCTGTTGAGATAATTTAAACAGGTTCTTCCGTTAAATTCAGCAGGACCTGTAGAAAACCCTAACTTCCAGGTTTCCCGTCCACAAATCCTGCCCGCCACCCCCTTCCCGGCTCAGAGTTATTATTCGGCCCTATGCTATCCCACTGACTGATACCAGCATGTTCAAGTGTCTCGGGAGTTCTACAGCCAGAGACTTGAGTACAAGAATCTAAATTGACACTCCAGTGCAGTACTGAGGGAGTGTTGCATGATCAGAAGTGCTGTCTTTTGGATGAGACGTTAAACTGAGGCCCCATCTGCTCTCTCAGGTGAACGTAAAAGATTCCACGGCACTATTTCAAAGCAGGGGAGTTATCCCCGGTGTCCTGGTCAACATTTATCTCTCAACCAACATCACTAAAACAGATTATCTGGTCATTATCACATTGCTGTTTGTGGGTCTTTGCTGTGCGCAAATTGGCTGCCGCATTTCCTACATTACAACTGTGACTACACTTCAAAAGTTCTTCATTTTCTGTAAAGCACTTTAGGATGTCCTGATGTTGTAAAAGACGCTATATATATGCAAGACTTTCTTTTATGTTCTTTCTGTAGCTTTTCTGTGTTTACTGACTTACAAGCATGGACTACTTGGAATTTTTGCTGTGTAAAAAATGTCAAAGTTACAACATAGTTTTTGTATTCAATTTTCACCATGGATTTGTGTGTCGATTTGCTGCCACTGCCATGCCTGAGCTCTTAGGTACATCTTACTGACATGAAAGGGAAGAGGAAAATCTGTGTTTTATAGGATATGATAGTAGCAAAAGAGGGTTTTAATGTAAGACATTATGTCCAATAGAAAGCTCCTGTATATTTCATAAACTATACTGTAGTAAGAATTTGAACATTAAGATATATTAGAAAAACTAGAGCAATAAAAATTTGAACATGTAAAAAAATGAATACTGTTTAATGGCTGGCTGGCTGTCGCACTAAATGTTTAAAACACATGAAGTGTCATTGGCACTAGATGGAGTATCCCCTAAGGACATTATTCTCCCACTCTGCGACCTAAAAGCAAACCGTTCATGATTTTTTTGGCTCAGTAATGCTACAATCTTGGTTAAAAGGGAAAAAAAGGTTCTTGCCCACCAAGTCAAACCTTTCCTCAGCCTCCCACCTGTCCCAGCCGTGAACCCGCGTCTTTCTAATTTCTCTCCTACCTCCCCTCATGGAGATCATCTTGTCCATGAAACCCATCTCCTTGATCCCATTCCCACTAAACTGCTGAACACTCAACTTCCCCTCCTGGCCACCATGCTAGCTGACAATGTAAATGGTTCCATCTCCTCAAGTACTGTGCCCCTCTCTTTCAAAACCACCAACATCAATCGCCTCTTCAAAAACCCATGCTCAATCCCTCAGTTCTTGCAAACTGCCACCCCAGCAATTGCATGCCTGTCCTCTCCAAAGTTCTTGAATGTGTTATTGCCTCCCAAATCCATGCACATCTTTCCTACAGCTTCACGTTTGAATCTCTCCAATCAGGTTTTTCATCCATGCCACAACACTGAAATGGCCCTAACCAAAGTCACAGGTGGCATCCGTTGTGACTGCAGTGCATTATGCATACTCATTCTTCACAACCACTCTGCAGCTTTTGACATGGTCGACCATCTTCCTCCAATGCTTCTCCTCTGTTATCTTACCTATCCAATCTTAGCCAGAGCACCCCCAGCATGGCTTCCCTTCCCGTTCCCACACCATTACCTCAGAGTCTCCCAAGCATCTATCCTTGGACCCCCTGCTCTTCCTTATCTGCATACGGCCTCTTGGCGACATCATTCAGAGATGGGGTCAGCTTCCACGTGTACGCTGATGACACAGACTATCTCTTCACCTCCACTCCCTAGGTGTAAAATGTACATTCATATATGGGCAATTACACTAATGACCACTGTTGTGCTTAAAATGCTACAATTGGTGGGAAGGGTACATGCCAAATCATTGACCTAAGTTAGATGCAAAAAGGCCTTTTTATTTAGGTAAACTGGGCTATGTGAGTATACAATAAGTATACAATATAATGATAACAAGTACTTAAAGTCATCATAATAATGCACGGGCTACATTTGTGATTTCATTACAGGGAAATTACAGACAAATATCTGTTCCCAGGTTGTCTCTAACCTGTAAATTTTAAAATATTGTAACAAAATAACTTCGAATAACAACCGTACGATTAAAAATAATCTGCCTTTATGGGAAGAACCATTCATTCTCAGGCAATGTGAACATTTTAGAAACTACAGAAAATATGAACTCTCAATATTTTATGAAGGCGTCATATTTTGCCAGTCTTCAAGCATGTACGTATATGAATAAGACAAGATTAGACTTTGCTTCTATGTGTTTGAATAAAATAAATAGCAGCTCCTCTCCCACACAACTGTCTTTACCCTGTGTGGACCAACAGAATATTGCTAAATGGATGACGGGCTATTTAATAAGCTGGTGTACCATCTTTGCACAACTAAAAAATTGTTTATGGCAAATATTTCCTAACATATTATTGGTGTCAGCTGCTGAATAAAGTTAGAATAGTTAGATGAAAATTCCGCTAGTGTTTTACAGCTTGCTTTAATTAAAATCCCGCAAATAAAATTCCAGGTACTGGGATCAGGATCAAATAGAAGCCATTGAAAATGTATAGGTGACACAATTTACTTGTTTCAGCATTCATACCCTTTTCTTTAGGAAAGGAAGTGTGATTAACATTAATGTCTGTTTATTTCTGTAGTGTTTTTTAAACGTCTGTTTAAATGGTGAGTGCTGCCAACATTATTAAAGGAACTGGTGGGAGTTCCGAAACCTGACACCGTAAGGAAGCCAAATTGATAGTTAAATGACTTGGGATTTTTAGTCATCATGTCATTTTAATTGTGTATGCTAAATTCATACTTTTGCATTCAGCAGCTCCTTGAAGAAATTTGCCACGGTGTAAGCACTTACCATATAAAACATGCAAAAACACAACTTTGTAAAGGCAGCAATAATTAACAGATCATTAGAAACAGAGAGATGCTGACCATAATGCACCATTTGGAAAATAAACCACAAAAGGCTACTTACAGCAAAACTCAAGTTTTAGGTTGAGGAAAAACATTTACATTGAAGAGGAATTAACCCATTTTATTCCTCTTTATTTGTCAGAAATGAAAATCCAACATACACTAAAACTGTAATTTCAGTAATACTAAGGCTTTACAGTAATAATTCAGCAGCAATAGTGATTTTGTTCGGTCATTATACCTTAACAATGTACAAAGAACAGAATACTGGTATATGTTTGAAAATCAAATTTCTTCTCAAAAGCAATGTATCCCATGTTATTTTTTTAAATGTTTTTTCAGGTTTTGGGTGATGCTAACAAGGCTACATTTATTGCCCATCTCCAGTTGCCCTTAGAAGGTGATGGGAGGGCTTCTTCTTCAAACCGCCGATGTCCTTGTGCTGATGATGCTCCCACAATGATGTTATCGAGGGAATTCCAAGATTTTGACTCCGCGATAATGAAGGAACAGCAGTATACATCCAAGTCAGGATGGTGTGCAATTTGGAGGGGAACTTGTAGACGATTATTTTCCCACGATCTTGCTGTTCTTGTCCTTATTGGTGGTAGAAGTCATGGGGTGAGTTTCCGCAGTACATCCTGTAGAAAGTACAGACTGCAGCCGCAGTGCATCAGTGGTAGAGGGGTGGAAATTGAGTCCAGTCCAGTACATTGAATGGCAAGGGTGCTGACCAAGCAGATTGCTTTGTCCTGGATGGTGTTCCACTTCTTAAGTGTTGTTGGCCTTTAAGGCGATAGGAACAGAATACTGGTATATGTTTGAAAATCATAGGAACAGGAATCGGCTATTCAGCCCCTCGAACCTGCTCTGTCATTCAATTAGATCATGGCTGATCTGTACCTTAACTCTGTTTACACACCTTTGCTCCATATCCCTGGATACCCTTACCAACAAAAAAAATCAATCTTGGTCTTGCAAATCCACAGCCTTGACCCAGAATCCACAGCCTTTTTGGGGAGCGAGTTCCAGATTTCAACTACCGACTGAATGAAAACGTGCTTCCTGATTTCACTCCTAAATGACGTAGCTCTAATTTTGAGATTATGTTCTCTTGTTCTGGATTCCCCCACTAGAGGAAATCATTTCTCTGTATCTACGCTATTGAATCCTGTTATTATTTTAAATACCTCAATTAGATCACCCCTTAATTTTATAAACTCAACTGAATACAAACCAAGTTTACGTCACCTGTCCTCGTAATTTAGCATTTTAAGCCCGAGTGTCAGTCTGGTGAATCAGCACGGTACCCCTGCCAAAGCCAATATATCTTTCCTGAGAGAAACAGAGTTAACATTGCAGGTCGATGATCTTTCGTCAAATATATATTCTGACAAAAGGTCATCGACCTGAAGTGTTGGCTCTGTTTCGCTCTCCACAGATGCTGCCTGACCTGTTGAGTATTTCCAGCATTTTCTGTTTTTATTTCAGATCTCCAGCATCTGCAGTATTTAGCTTTTGTATTAGTGGGAAGGTAGAATGCACAGGATAATTTGATCAGTATTTTTTGTGGGAAATCCTGCATTCTTCTCAGAATTCTTTTAAGTTTGTAGGCTCCATAAATCATCAACAGCAGTGTGCTTTGATAACATATACTATATCCTGGTGATTTGCCCTGTATTCCCTCAATCAGCTTGTACTCCCTTTACAGACGTAAATGATGCAGCAGCGTGTGGACATCACAGAAATAAAAAAACAAAGTGACACAACAAGTAGAGCTTTTGGATTCAAGGTCTCAGGACTTCATGGTCCTTGAGATGTTTGAATTGTGATCTTCTACAATCAACCACCTGTCAGAATTGTTCCTGCAGTCTTACTGCGAGCTATACAAATCTGCAGTTTCTACTCTCTGCATTTCCTACCTTGCTCTTGCTGCATACCAGGCTTGCACCTTAAAGCAGCATTAGCCGTAGCTCAATCTAAACGATGACAAACAATAATAAAAAGACAGGCACTATAATCCTTAGTTGTATTCCTCCTCATAAAAACACTAACTGAAACAAGGAAGAATATGAAATGTAGCAAAAACAAAAAAAGGAACGACATTGGGTAGGAAAACAAAAAAATATCAAAGATGATCCAAAAGTAAATGAATGATCACAATGTTCACCATTCTGCGCCCCCTCATCTGCTATCGTCACAATATGGCGAAAAGAATCATGCACAGGTAATAGGCAAATATCATTGGAAACTGAAATTTCTATTTTTGAAATAAAAACAGAAAATGCAGGAGATACTCAGCAGGTCAGGCAGCATCTGTGAAGAGAGAAACAGAGTTAACATTTCAGGTCGATGACCTTTCGTCAGAACTGGAAAAAAAGCAGAAAATGGAACAGATTTTTACGCAAGTGTAGGTGCTGGGAAAGGGGAGGGGATGTAAGAACAAAAGGGAAGGTCTGTGATAGAATAGAAGGCAGGAGAAGTTAAGAGACATTAAGAGATATTCAAGGCAAAAGGAGATGGTAATGGGACAGGTTAAGAAACAAAGGATGGCTCTAGATGAAGTGTAAATTGCACTGGCAGAATGAAAGACAGCTGCCATGTGGAAGAGAAGAAAAAAAAGACAGACAAAAAGTGTGGATAAAAAATGATAGGAGCCGAGGTTATGATCTGAAATTGTTGAACTCTATGTTGAGTCCAGAAGGCTGTAAAGTGCCTAATCAAAAGATGAGGTGCTGTTCCTCGAGCTTACGCTGAGCTTCCGTGGAACAATGCAAGAGGCCGAGGACAGTGAGGTCTGAGTGGGAGTGAAGTGGAGAATTAAAGTGACAGGCGACCAGAAGCTCGGGGTCCCCCTTACGGACTGAACGGAGGTGTTCCGCAAAGTGGTCACCCAATCTATGATTGGTCTCCCCAATGTAGAGGAGACCGCATCGTGAGCAGCAAATACAGTATACTAAACTGCAAGAAGTATAAGTAAATCGCTGTTTCACCTGGAAGGGGTGTTTGGGGCCCTGGACAATGGGAAGGGGGAAGGTACAAGGGCATGTGTTGCATCTCCTGCGCTTGCACAGGAAGGTGCCGGGCGAAGGGGAAGGGGTGTTGGGGGTGATAGAGGAGTGGACCAGGGTGTCGCGGAGGGAGCGGGCTCTTCGGAATGCTGAAAGAGGAGGCGAGGGGAAGATGCGTTTGGTGGTGGGATCACGCTGGAGGTGGCAGAAATGGCGGCGGATGATCCGCTGAATGTGGAGTCTGGCGGGGTGAAAGATGAGGACAAGGGGAACTCTATCGTGGTTGCGGGAGGGAGGGGCAGGGGCGAGGGCAGAAGTGCGGGAGATAGAACGGACATGGTCGAAGGCCGCGTCAACCACAGTAGAGGGGAATCCTTGGTTGAGGAAAAAGGAAGACATGTCGGAAGCACTGGTATGGAAGGTGGCATCGCCAGAGCAGATGTAGCGGAGACGGAGAAACTGGGAGAATGGAAGAGAGTCCTTACAGGAAGCGGGGTGGGAGGAAGTGTAGTCCAGGTAGCTGTGGGAGTCAGTGGGCTTGTAGTGAATGTTTGTCAATAACCTATCCCCAGAGATGGAGACGGAGAAGTCGAGGAAGGGAAGGGAAGAGTCAGAGATGGACCATGTGAAGGTGAGGGAAGGGTGGAAATTGGAAGCAAAGTGAATGAAATTATCTAGTTCAGGGCGAGAGCAGGAAACGGCACCGATACAGTCATCAATGTGCCGGAAAAAGAGGTGAGGGAGGGGACCCGAGTAGGACTGGAACAAAGAGTGTTCCACATATCCCACGAAAAGGCAGGCATAGCTAGGACCCATGCGGGTTCCCATAGCAACACCTTTGATTTGGAGGAAGTGAGTGGAGTCAAAGGAGAAGTTGTTCAATGTGAGAACAAGTTCAGCCAGGTGGAGGAGGGTGGTGGTGGATGGGGACTGGTTGGGCTTCTGTTCAAGGAAGAAGTGGAGCGTCCTCGGGCCATCCTGGTGGGGGATGGAGGTGTAGAGGGATTGGACATCCATAGTGAAAAGGAGGCGGTTGGGGCCAGGAAACTGGAAACTGTTAAAGTGGCGGAGGGCGTCGGAAGAGTCGCGGATGTAGGTGGGAAGAGACTGGACAAGGGGAGAAAAAAGAGTCGAGATAGGAAGAGATAAGTTCCGTGGGGCAAGAACAGGCTGAAACGATGGGTATTTGTATTTCTATTTTTGAAGTTTATTTTAATTTTATTACTTTTCTAACTTTCAAATTAAGCTTCCAGAGTCTTGTTAGAAAGAGAAATAAGTTTACTGTCCAAGCAATTTTGATGCTCTTGCTGAGAAAAAGGGCCAGATTGATCCCTGCATACAAACATGCAACGGAAATGTAAAAAGTGAAGATCTGTGGAAATGTTGATCTAATGAAACTGCTTAAAGGTATTTGACTGTGCAATGTTTATTCCATTACCAACAGAATAACCCCAGGAAGAATGCTTTGTGATGTGCCTTTTGGCTTTTTTTAAAGATGTATTTGCTAAAAATAATAAAACTCAATGATGTTTATTTACTGCCACCCATGATCAATTCACTGGTTGATTTTCTTAGTTTGATGTCTGGTCACCCACTGAACCAATAGTAAGAGTCTCATTAGTGTTGTGTATGTCCCTTTAAGGGAATAACTGGTCTCAGACTGCAGTACCGGCAGTGACCATCCCTGTATAAAAGGCCCTGGCAGGCTTCTGTAGTTTCAGTTTCCAGATTGTCTCCATTCAGTAAAGACTTGTTAAACCAACTCCTACATTCCGTGTCTCCATTAACACACGGATTTAATAATTAGAATGTACAGGGTGTAAATTGTTGCACGCGAGTTCGAACTGATTGTTTTCAGTCACTGCCACTTTTACCTGTACTCTAAGAAACACTTTCAAACAAAAGAAAAAATGGTAATCAAATTAGTAATTTGATACACAATAGAAGAAAGGTGTGGAAAATTTACAGCTCTCAGCATCTTCAACTATTTTACTTATCCGGAAAATTGCCACTAGACTTGGATTGGATTTCAATAGAAGCTGCAGTCAAACAGTAGTTTATTCTAATACCATCCCCTCAAGTGCCGAGTTAAACTTATCAGATTTAACACAAGACATGCACACGGGTGCTTTTTTGAGGTTATGGTTGATGTATATTGTTGCAGCAAACTAATGGGAACTTCTTTCTGTACCTCACCTAAGTTGGGAGTGGCAGATGCTAAATAAAATTGGCAGTCAAGATAGATGCAGTATTGTTAATCAGGATCGCTCTCAAATTAATATAAACAAAGCTACTTTCAATTCTCAGATGAGGGCTAGATTTTGTAAAAGTACAATGGTTTATGTAATATATACCAGTGCTTTAAAGGCAATAAGGACAACCTGTGGCATAAAAAATGGCATTTTAAATGCAGTCATACTGAGTATTCACTCTGTTTAATGGCCTGTAATACTGAAGTGTAATGGGGCCTCAACTGCAAGCTGCTGTCACTGCAGATAAATGTCTAACTAACCCAAAATGGCAGTACTTCAGTTTGGGAATCATGTAATCTTTATAAATTATTTATTAAAATCATTTTAAAATCCGTGTTTTGGTGTGTGCGGCGGGGGGGGGGGGGGGGGGGGGGGGAGAAAGAGAGAGATGTTGTTGTTGGTGTTGCTGTTGGTGTTGTTAGGCAACTTCAACAATCTAAAAATTTTAGCAACCATTCCACAAATTTGCTTAAGTGTTTGGTTTAAAATATAGAAAATTCGATATTTACAAAATAAATTCTCTGCCATTCCCCAAGTTTCTCAGATTCTACTGACTAATTACAACAGACAAAATGAGTTGTGAATGGTGCATTTGAAACAAGTTATGCAGCTCCAATGTTCTCTGCAAAACTTTCCATATAAAATATGACAGCTGCCCTTTCCTTTCCCACAACTTTCTCCACGCACTGACACATGCATATGAAATTCCATGCTGGTACTGAATTGACCTCAGGGTGAATTCCCACTATAACTGTAGCACTGGTGAAAAGTAGTTTTGATGCTGCAGTTATGGATTAAACATAGCTTGAATCTTGAACAGAGCCCAACCTGGCATTGGAGTGAAGAGCCAGAATCCCTGGAGGGCTAAGTCTCACTCTGCTTTGGAGTCAATTCAGGCCTCAACACTCAATTTACACCACACTGGGCCAATTTTCATACCTGTTTTCATGTGGGAATGGGGCAGTAAGCCTGGGATCAGAAAGAACATCAATACTCCTCCTGGCTCCACAAAAATCAACCCCTGCGATGTCGGACTCTCCATGGCCCACCCCCTGGCTCGCTCCCCCGCCCCTCCCCCTCGGTTAAGAAGGCAAATGGTATGTTGTCCTTCATAGCGAGAGGATTCGAGTACAGGAACAAGGATGTCTTGTTGCAGTTGTACAGGGCCTTGGTGCGACCACACCTTGAGTATTGTGTGCAGTTTTGGTTGCCTTACCCGAGGAAGGATGTTCTTGCCATGGAGGGAGTGCAGCGAAGATCCACCAGACTGATACCTGGGATGGCAGGAATGACGTATGAGGAGAGATTGGGTCGATTGGGCTTATACTCACTGGAGTTTAGAAGAATGAGAGGGGATCTAATTGAAACTTTTAAAATTCTAACAGGACTAGACAGACTAGATGCAGGAAGGACGTTCCCGATGGCGGGGGAGTCCAGAACCAGGGGTCACAGTCTAATGATAAGGGGTAAGCCATTTAGGACAGAGATGAGGAGGAATTTCTTCACCTAGAGAGTGGTGAACCTGTAGAATTCTCTACCACAGAAGGTAGTTGAGGCCAATTCATTAAATACAGGAAACTTTGAGTTATCCGGAGGCGAACCGTCCGGCAAGCTCAAGCCACCGGCAAAAATCAGGAGCCGTTTTTTATTCTTTTCGTTTCTTTTCTTTGCTTTTTTTGGAACAGTCAAGCTGTGCAAGGTCTGTAGCTAAGCAACAGCTTCAGCTAGAGACGCTAGCCGACTGTTTAGAGGCTGTTGCTAAGCAACAGGGTTTGTTGATTCATACGGAGATGAAAATCTCCGTATGTTTCAACATTAGCTCTGGAGTGTACGGCAGTTTGGAGGGAACAGCAGCAGCTCGGTCCCGTCGGTGCCGGATAGCACAAAGTTTCCTGTATATTCAAGGAGGGGGGACAGGGTACTGAGTTTGGATGATCAGCCATGATCTCATGGAATGGTGGAGTAGGCTCGAGGGGCCGAATGGCCTACTCTTGCTCCTATCTTCTATGATTCTATCAACCCACCTACAGTGCCTGGCTCCACCCTGGGGTCATCAGAATTTCAGGCCCCTAAAATTTCCGAGCAGCAGGTCACCAAGGAAATGGTAATGAGGACTGAAAATTGGTCATGCCTCTTGCCAGCGACATTAAGTGGGCGGCAGACATGTTCTGCCCACCACCTGCCCAATGTCTATCGAAACCGAAAATCAGCCACATGTAATCTTGTAGTGCCAACGTACCATCACTTTCTCCGTTGTTCATTTCCCTGGTCTACCTGAAATCACCCACTGTCTCTGCTATGGATTCTCCTCTCTAATTCCAATCTCCAACTGTCTCTGGTATTGATCTTCCTCTCTTATTGCAGCACTCTTTCATTGCTCTCTGTATAACTATAATTGCTGTAATTGATGATACACCAGAACTGAAGGAAATCAAGCAAGTCTGCCTTCATTTAAAACCTACTGTATTCTCGTGTGTGTCCACTGCTGGTTAATTTAGCAAGCTAAGCATTACTTATGGTGATCTAAAAATTATTCTACATGGCAACTAGCCTGGTACATGTTAGGAAAAATAGCTAAGCTGCTTGCAAAGTGTAACTGCTGTTGCCTGACTTCTACTTCTGTCTCCACTGCCGATGACTTGCTCTTGAGCTTTAGTCTATTTTCTTAATCTCTTTGCTGCTGCCCAGCTGCCGCTCACCTTCTCTGGTCTCTGTAAATCTAGCTTCTCCCACCGTCTTGCCTACTCCAGTGGCCCTCCTCCTCAATCTCTGCTGCTGCCTGGCCTCTCAAACTCCATTCCACCTTGGTCTCATTAGCTGACATTGCAGCTTTCTGAGATTCCTAATAGAAACTGGTCACCAATTTCTCTTTACAATGAACACTTGGATAGCTTGCACACACAAAGAGCAGCAAGTCACAATCCTTGTAGATGTGGTTCGAAGAATGCTGTGCCAACAATATACTGCAGGATTATTATTCCCTCCAAAGATAAATATGCGTGTTGAGATTTATTGTTAAGTAACTGAATTTCATTGCCGCAGAAAATTCAAATTCCAGATGTGACACAAACATTTTCTTATGGGAGCTGGTCTGCTTATGTCAGACTTAATCAGCATCCGATGTTGGTTTTCACGATGTACCACTTTAAAAAAAGGTGTTACAATGGAATCTTACCATCATGGCCATTTTGTTAGTGGACTACACTCGACAGAGAGCTTTTAAAATATAAATTTTTAAAAAAGGGAGAAAGATCCAAGAAAGAAGTAAATATTGCACAACATGCAAGAAGTAAGTGAAACAACAGCATGAAGCGCTGAACATTAGCACATACTGTAACTGGCAATTATATGATTTAGTTAAGTACTAGTCAAAGAATGGATTATCGAATAACTCAATCAGGAATTTTGCATCTATGATATATTAAAAATATAGAAGCCTGGTGCTTCATTGATTGCACCTGCTCATGGCTGTGGCGTACAAAGAAAGTAAATAATTCTTAATCCATCATATCATTCATTGAATGACAACTGACCAGATGACTATTGTCTAGGCTTATTTAGAGGGCTGGATTCTCCTCCCATTGGCAGGTAAGAAATTCTGCCCGTCTGCTTGAGTTCGCTGCTAACCCACTCATATTTCCAGGACTGGTCCTCATTATTTATATGGGCAGAATGGCAATGGTAAAAATCAACACTGGGAGGGAGGGTGAGTAATCGAGTGGTGCTGCAGCTGATTAAAGGTTTTTTGGCAGGGAACAGAACAGTGCCACAGTGGATGAGGGAGAAACAGCATGGGGACAGGGTGGGGGTTGGCAAGGAGCAGCAGAATGAGCTCTGAGATTTACCAGTGCTTGAATGGATGTCCTTCTACCAGAAATATGGTCGATAAGAGAAGTCTCTTGGACACTGCAGCAGGAAACTGCACAAGAGGATCCACACTTTATGGACAGTGGTGGCAGAGGCAGTGTGTGCAAAGTGCATGCTCATTGAAAAATGTAGATACTGTCCCTAGCAGAATAACCATGAAGGTGTTTGGAATCGAAGCCGATTCCATGCTGGGCCATTAATGGAGTATGCTTTATGATCAACAATTCTTGGTGTTCCGACGTGGAACTACTTACATCTTCTTGTTCACCCGATCTTGAACACCTGATGATCAAATGCCGACCCTTCTACCTCCCGAGAGAGTTCTCATCCGTGATCATTACAGCGGTGTATATTCCACCACAGGCCGACGCAAGAAGGGCATTAAACGAGCTGTATGGGATCATTAGCAGGCTTGAAACTTCCCATCCAGAGGCTGCATTCATCGTGGCTGGAGATTTCAACAAAGCCAATCTGAAGAAAGTACTGCCTAAATACCATCAACATATCACCTGCCCAACGCGAGCCAAGAACACACTAGATCACGTTTACACTCCATTCCGGGATGGATACAAGGCCCTCCCCCGCCCTCCCTTCGGCAAATCAGATCACGACTCCATCCTGCTGCTACCCACCTATAGGCAGAAACTGAAACAGGAAAAGCCTGTGATGAGATCTCTACAACGCTGGTCGGATCAATCAGACGCTATGTTACAAGACTGTTTTGATTCCACTGACTGGGATATGTTTCGGAATGCCTCGGACAATGACATCAACACATATACAGATTCAGTCATTAGTTTCATAAACAAGTGCATAGACGACGTTGTTCCGGGGATTGTTGTACGAACATTTCCCAACCAGAAACCATGGGTAAATGGCAATGTCCGTGCTATGCAAAAAGCACGGTCCATCGCATTCAACTCTGGGGACATGGATGAGTACAAGAAATCAAGGTACGACCTCAGAAAAACCATCAAAAATGCAAAAAGACAATACACGGACAAAGTGGAGTCACACTATCATAGCTCAGATTCGCGAAGGATGTGGAGTGGACTACAATCTATTACAGACTACAAAGGGAAACCCAACTGTGTCATGCCCAGCAATGCCTCTCTCCTGGATGAGCTTAACACTTTTTACGCCCGGTTTGGGGCCAACAACAACTGGCCTGTTACAAGGGCACCCGCGGCTCAGGACGACCGGGTCTTCTCAATCTCCGTGGCTGACGTGAGCAAGACCTTTAAGAGAGTGAACACCCACAAAGCACCCGGTCCAGATGGAATCCCTGGGCGTGTCCTTAGAGCATGCGCTGACCAGCTGGCAGCCGTGTTTACAGATATATTCAACCATGCACTGTACCAGTCTGTAGTCCCCACCTGCTTCAAGATGACATTGGTTATTCCAGTCCCCAAAAAAACAAAAGTAACCTGTTTAAACGACTACTGCCCCATAGCACTCACTTCTGTCATCATGAAGTGCTTTGAGAGGCTGGTCAAAACCCACATCAACTCGTTACTACCTGACACACTGGACCCACTCCAATTTGCATACTGCCCAAACAGATCTAGGGATGATGCCATCGCCACTGTACTGCACACTGCCTTATCACACCTGGATAAGAGGAACACCTATGTGAGAATGTTGTTCGTTGATTATAGTTCAGCATTCAATACCATTATCCCTCCAAGCTTGTCAACAAGCTCAGTGAGCTAGGACTTAACACCTCCCTATGCAACTGGATCCTGGACTTCCTGACGGGAAGACCCCAGGTGGTGAAAATAGGCAGAAACACCTCCTCCACACTGATCCTGAACACGGGAGCTCCCCAGGGTTGTGTGCTCAGTCCCCTTCTGTACTCCCTGTTTACTCACGACCGCGTGGCCACGCACAACTTCAACTCCATCATCAAGTTTGCTGATGACACTACTGTTGTAGGCCTGATCACAGATGGGGACGAGACAGGCTACAGGGAGGAGGTAAGAGCCCTAGGAGAATGGTGCAAGTACAACCTCTCCCTCAACATCAGCAAAACAAAGGAGATGATCGTGGATTACAGGAAGTGGCAGGGGGAGGGACACACCCCAATCTACATCGAAGGGGCTGAGGTGGAGAGGGTCAGCAGCTTCAAATTCCTGGGTGTATTCATTACGGAGGACTTAATGTGTTCACATCACATCGACGTTGTAACCAAGAAGGCATGCCAACGCCTGTTCTTCCTCAGGAGACTGAAGAAATTTGGAATGGCCCCCCAGATTCTCACCAACTTCTACCGGTGCACCATCGAGAGTATCCTGTCCGGCTGCATCACTACCTGGTATGGCAACTGCACCGCCACAGACCGCAAGGCTCTACAGATGGTAGTGAAAGCTGCACAACACACTATAGGAATTAAACTACCTGCTGTGCAGGATATCTACCCCGAGAGGTGCCGGGGGAAGGCCCTGAGAATCATTAAAGACGCGAGTCACCCCAGCCACAACCTCTTCGCCCTGCTCCCGTCCGGTAAGAGATACCGAAGCATACGGTCTCGTACCAACAGGTTTTGAAACAGCTTCTACCCCCAGGCCATAAGACTCATGAACGATTAATTTATTATTATTTATTACTGTTTTATTTATTATTACTGTCTTTCTATTAGTATTTCTATTAGTATTTTTATCATTGTTATGCCATATTTATTCCAATGTTGGGAGGACTCGTAAAAATCAACATTTCATTGTGCAGTACACACGTCTGCTGCATATATGACAAATAAAATTGAATTGAATTGAATTAAATGGACTATCTCAGTAGTAATTTGGCCACCCTATCTTTCTAGCTAAAGGACAATGTGGAAACAAGAAAACAGTGAGTGAAAGGGAATTTTAAAATTCTATACAGGAAACTTTGTGCTATCTCGGAGGTGAGCTATCCGGCAATCTGGAGCCACCGGCAAAAATCAGCCGCCGTTTTTTATTCTTTTTGTTTGTTTTTTTTTTGCTTTGTTTGAACAGTCAAGCTGTGCAAGGTCTGTAGCTATAGCAACAGCTTCAGCTACAGAGCTTTAGGGCCACACCCGAGTGTTTAGAAGCTGTTGCTAAGCAACAGTGTTTGTTGTCAAATACGGAGATAAGAATCTCCGTATCTCTCGACATTAACTCTGGAGAGTACGGCACTTTTTAGGCAACGGCAGCAGCTCGGTCCCGTGGGTGCCGGATAGCACAGAGTTTCCTGTATATCAATTTGAATTTCAGCCAAACTTGTGGAAAATTGGTAATACAGTACTGGCTTTGCAATGCAGGAAAATAATGACACCAGAATGATGCAGAAAGAAACTGGAAGCAGGAACAGCCCTCTCCAAATGCCACTGTAGCTAAGGATCAACAAAAACAAATGCCTTTCAGAGGACGTTCAAAAAGTTCAGTCTTATTACTGAAAAAGATCAACACTCTCTACTTCATCTTTTTTAATTCATTCTGAATACAGTTATTTATTCACAATACTATTTAGGATGAGAGGAAATTGGACATTTCCCACAGGCCTCTTTTCTGCAGGTGCAAGCAAACACATCAAACTAAAACAAACAGCTAACAATATAACCCAAAAGAAGCATAGGTCTACATATTTAATGCAGAGTGCTGGACACAAGAAGTCTTGGTTATTTGTCACATTTTTGTTAATATTCCTTTCTTTTTTTATTATAAAGGAGCAATCCCAGTATAAAAGGCACATAGTAACTGGAAGAATAATGCACATGAATAAAGAGAAATGTCTGGATCCACACAGTTCCTCCTGTATCTATGTCGAGTGAAAGAACAACGTTCAATTATTCTGCATCGTTAACGTCTTCGGAGCATCCTGAAGCACGTCGCAGCCAATGAATTACTTTTGCTGTTTTATACGCAAACACTGCAACCCATTTGCACATAGCAAGGTTCCAAAAATGAGATGAGAGAAAGAACTTGCATTTATAGAACGCCTTTCACGACCTCAGGACGTCCCAAAGCACTTTACAGCCAATGAAATACTTTTGAAGTCACTGCTGTAATGTAGGAAATGCGGCAGCCAATTTGCGCACAGCAAGGCCCCACAAACAGCAACGTGATAATGACCAGATCATCTGAATTAGTGATGTTGGTTGAGGGATAAATATTGGCCTGGACACTGGAAGAGCTCCTCTGCTCTTCTTCGAAATAGTGCCATGGGATCTTGTGTGTCCACCGGAGGGGGCAGATGGGGCCATGATTTAACGGCTCATCCGAAAGTCAGTTATAGGTTGAGGGATAAACGTTGGCCAAGACACCAGAATAATTCCCCATCTCTTCTTTAAATAGTGCCATTGGATCCCTCACATTCACCTAAACAGACAGATGGGACCTCAGTTTAACTTATCACCTGAAAGATAGCGCCTCCAATAATGCAGCACTCCCTTAGTTCTGAACAGATGTGTCAGCCTCGATTATGTATTCAGTGGAGCTTTAACCCACAACTTTTTAACTCTGAAGCAAGAGTTATACCACTGAGCCAAGCTGACGCTCAAAGAGGCTAAAAGACAAATAGCTACTGGAATGGCTGAATCAGGAACCCTATTGATTTGAGGTGTTTCTGCCCCATGTCTTGTAGTTACCCATACAACTTCATGGCCAAGACCTGTGGATGGGTAAGGAAGAGAGAAATTTAAAAGTACATTATGTAAGTGAAGGTACAAATCAGTAACTACCTACACAACATCACAATGGCGCTGCAGCTCTCAAAGATTCATTCTCTTAATAGAAAAATTCAGTGCAAGTGACAAACTGCTTTTCAATGGCAAAGTCTCAGGCAGCATGGCAGAATTAGGGCTGATGTTCAGTAGCATCGAATGGAGATGGACACACTCTGCTCAAGTTCCCAATTTCAGCTATGTCAAGTAAACGCTCTGGCATCTCCCCACAGCATAGAGAGAAATATTGGAAGGGAGAGACATACTCAAGGGCACTGCCATCTCCAGAGAGCGGAGGTCAACAGGGAAAGGAGAGCATTGGTAGAAGCCTGCATATCCACCTTCTTGCCTGGAAGCACTTCAGGCCAAATAGACAAAGGAAGAAATAAAACATTTATAAATAAATCAAAGATTTAAACAGGAGACGTTCACATATCTCTCCATCAAAACAAAATGATTATTATGCGACAACTCTGAGACAAAGAAGAATACGTCAGCACACCTGGCAAAATCAAGACCTGGCAAGAGCAGCTGTTTAGCATGCAGTAGTCATTTAATGTCTTGTAAACTCTTGGATTCCTAAATTTTTTGAAAAATATTTTGTGACCTGAATCCATAATTTTTTTTCATTAGAAACACATTAGCAAAGAAACAAATTAAATACATCTCATGTTTTCAACAGCTGTTTATTTGCTAACTTCAGTTCAAAGTGCCAGGAGCTCCGAATAAAACAATAAATCACTGCCGGCCCACTAACTGAAATGACAGGTTTGAAGAGATTAATCATTTCTAAAAGCTACAAGATGCATTTAGTATTAAAGTTGTCGGCGCACTCATGTGATTCTGAAATTATACAGATTTGAAAACAAGGATGAGAATTTTGAAATCGAGGCGCTGCTTAACCAGGAGCCAATGTAGGTTAGCGAGTACAGGGGTGATGGGACTTGTTGCAAGTTAGGACACGGGCAGCCGAGTTTTGGATGACCTCTTACGTAGGGTAGAATGTGGAGGCCAGCCAGAAGTGCGTTGGAGTAGTCAAGTCTGGAGGTCACAAAGGCATGAAGGTTTCAGCAGCAGATGAGCTGAGGCAAGGGCGGAGACAAGGCAATGTTTCAGAGGTGGAAATAGGTGGTCTTTGTTATGCTGCAGATATATGGTCAGAAGCTCTTTTCAGGGTCAAAAATGACATCACGGTTGCGAACAGTGTGGTTCAGCCTCAGACAGATGTTCGGGAGAGGGATGGAGTCAGTGGCTAGGGAACGGAGTTTGTGGCAGGGACCGAAAACAATGGCTTCGGTCTTCCCAATAGTTCATTGGAGAAAATTTGTTCATCCTGTCGGACAAGCAGTCTGACAATTTAGAGACAGTGGATGGGTCGAGAGAAGAGGTAGAGCTGGGTATCGTCAGCGTACATGTGGAAAGTGACAGTGTGTTTTCGGATGATTTCGCCAAGAGGCAACATGTAGATGAGAAATAGGAGGGGGCCAAGAATAGATCCTTGGGGGACACCAGAGGTAACGATGCCGGAGCAGGTAGAGAAGCTGTTGCAGGTAATTCTCTGGCTACGATTAGATAGGTAAGAATGGAACCAGGCAAGTGCAGTCCCAGCCAGCTGGACGACGGTGGAGGCGCTTTGGAGGAGGATGGAGTGGTCAATCTTGTCAAAGGCTGCAGACAAGTCAAGAAGAATGAGGAGGGATAGTTTACCTTTGTCACAGTCACAAAGGATGTCATTTGTGACTTTGATGAGAGCCGTTTCGGTACTGTGGCAGGGGCGGAAACCTGATTGGAGGGATTCAAACATGGAATTGCGGGAAAGATGGGCACAGATTTGGGAGGTGACAACACGTTCAAGGACTTGAGAGGAAAGGGAGGTTGGAGATAGGGCGGCAGCTGGTTTTTTGAGGAGAGGGGTGATGACAGCAGATTTGAGGGAGAGGGGGACAGTACCTGAGGAGAGAGAATCATTAACAATGTCAGCTAACATGGGAGCCAGAAAAGGAAGTGGGGTGGTCAGCAGTTTGGTGGGAATAGGGTCGAGAGAGCAGGAAGTGGGTCTCATGGACAAGATGAGCGTGGAGATTTCATGATGTGGGTCTGTGCCCACTGGGAAATGGATGGAGATTACCCAGAATATTTTTACATAGGACCTTTACAGACAGCAGAATCTTTCATCAGCCTGGGCTTGATTTCAACCCAGATGAAAAGCCAACAGTAACCCATTGCATTATTCAGTCATTGCTCCCAATTCATTTCCAAGAATTAAGGGGATGAAATTGGTCTTCGGCAAAAACGCAAAATGGGCAATACCGTATCGGCAGCCTGTTTTACATTGCTCTCGATATTCTTTTACATTGACTTCAGTGGAAAAGAAAATTGGGCACGGTGTAAAACGGACTGATAATTTGCTATTGCCTGTTTTGTGCTTTCATCAAAAAACAATTTCACCCTTTAAGGCTCACCACTACTGCCATTTACAATGAAAAAACGTGCATTTATATAGTACCTGCCACATCCTCATGACATCCCAAGGTGCTTCTTAGCCAATGAGGTACTTTTGAGGTGTAGTCACTGTTGTAACAAAGAAAATTGGAAGCCAATCTGTGTAGAGCCCCACAAACAGCAAGATAATAAATACCTGTAACTAGATAATCGTTTAGATATGTTGCTTTAGGGATAAATGTTGGGCAGGGCACCAGGTGAACTCCCCTGCTCTTCAAATAGTGCCACGGGATATTCAGTTTACATTCATGTTGACATTGCAAAGGAGCCGAATTAACACCGATGGAGATGCAATCACTGGCACAGGGTGCTTTCACCAATCTTGCCATTTCAAATGATGAAAGTTAATTCAGAAATTTTACACTGTGAAGCTCAGCAACACTTCTCTAGCCATTTCCTCAATGTTATCAGAAATTACTGATTAAAGAATACCAAAAAGCTATTCCAAGTATTGTTGTTAAGACACAACAGAAAAATCTAGCTCCATGAGTACAGAACTCAAAATATCAGACCAGTCACTGTGAAGGAGGTTAGGAGGGAAAAGTCTTGAATAAGCACAGATAAAATAAAACTAGGAAACATTAATAAGTGACATCTATTGAATATATTTAAAAAGAAAATGTTGAGTTCAATTTTAGTACATGAGGAGGAAAAAGTAAACAAATAAAGTACTTGCATTTAAGAAAATATTTCAGATCCATCATAGGAGGTAGAACACAAAAATAAGGGGTCTTGTGAGAAGAACAAAGTTACTTTCATCTTTTACAAGTAGGTAAATAATATTGCAGATATTACATGAGTAATGTATAATATTTTACCGCATGCCACTGTAGGGCTGCAGTAAACATATTCCATATCCTGCAATGACTTCAATATTCAACAACAAAAGTACTTCATTGGCTGTAAAATGCTTTGGGACGACCTGAGGTTGCGAAAGGTGCTATATAAATGCAAGTCTTTCTTTCGAACTATTCCATAAGCAACATCGCAGGAGATCTACAAATAGTAATTTCAAAAGACTTTATTCTTATATTAAATGATGGCGATAGTATCGTTGTATTCAAAAAATAGTTTGTTATTTAAACCCTTTCAAGACTCAGAAGATATTTATGTTCCTCGAAAACAAAGGCATTTCTGCAGCTTAGCAGTGCAAATTAAAGTGCACTGGAGCACAGACAGACCAGGCTTCCATTTCTACGACAGTCTTGCAGGAAATGAAAAATTCAAATTCCGTTGTTGCTTCTGGATATGGTTCAAAATGTTACTGCCAGTCCTCAAAGAGCTGTTAAAACCAAGCCAAAGGTATGTTGTAGTTAAAGGTCTAAATGTTATAGGAGTATCCAGCTATAAAGCACTGGGAGGTCAGAGGCTTACTGATTTATATTCATAGAAAGGAACTTACTAGATTGCAGGTATCTGCACTAGACTTGTACTAGTAATACAGTTTGTGCGCATGTACTGCTAGCTTATTTTACTCGTTAATAAAACATAATTCATAGCACTTCTATATAGATAGCCCACATATGATCACTGCATCTGCAAACGAGCTGTACACATCACACTACCAGTTTTCAAAACAAGATCGATCTTCGGAAACATGAAAGTGAAAGGCACTGAGTATATTTCTAAAACAACAGGATATTCTTAACTCATGGGATAGCATGTGGAATAGAACAATGTACCAAGTGAGTCTTGCCCAACGGCACACAACATCTCATTAATTAGCAGGCCATTAGCTCTGGCACTACCATGCGTTGCGCCCCCGCACCACCCCGAGAGGAAGTGGAGCGCCCTAAGCCCAATTTAGTGGCCAGGGAGGTACTTCCGCCCTGGGCGTTAAATGTGAGGCGCTAATTCAGTTACCGCTCCCAAACGGGGCTCAACCGAATTTCACCCCCATAGAATGTTAAATGGTTTATGATAGAGTAAACCAAGATTATTACTTCAAACAGAAGCTAGTAGGAACAGTGGCCATACATTTAAATTATGAAATATAAAACAGATACTGGGATGAGCTTCTTCACACAAAAAATATACCTTGAATAATCTGCCAAACAATGTAGTAGAGGCAAATCCATTACAGCTGGATGTTAGGGTAAAATCACATATTTCACAACAATTGGATTAAATTTATTCATTCAATTACCTTTGGTCTTTTAATGCATTCATTAAAGTGTTTACTTGAAGGCCTCACTCAGCCGCTCCCAAAAAGTGGATGGAGGGTCACGGCTGAGGTGAATGACAGTGGGGCAAGAGGAGGAGCAGTTACAGAGATTGAACAAATAGTTCAAAAGGGAAGTGGTAAGGGTAGTGATGGGAGTGATAGGAAGGGGAATAGGTTGTGGGAAGGTGAAATGGGAGGTGCAATCGAATCGAGGAGGGGGGGGGGATGAGAAAATAGCCACTGTGAACCATATTTTCCCTGTAATGCCCACCCAAATGCAGCCTGAACCCATTGGTGGCTTTCCCCATCACTTTTCACTCACAAGGAAAGAAAAGAGGAAAAGGAAAGAGCTAAAGCAAACGGGGAGAGAAGCAGAAGAGAGATGGAAACAGAAGAGGAGAGACAGAGAGAAACAGCAACACAAAGACAGCAGAGACAGGTAAGGGAGTTAGCATGTTCTCCAACTTACTGTATACAATGCCATGGTAGATTGACTAGTGTTAGAAAGGTTTATCTTGAAATGTTTCCTGGCAAAGAGCAGCTTATATGCTGCAATTATACCAAAGTAAAAAGATGCATGCATATTACTGAAGTTTTTATTTTCAAAAATGTATCATATAAACAAAGCTAAATTGATGTTGAAGAGCAGGTTGGGATGTGCAGTCTAATACTCAAACTAAATAAAATCAGTAGTGAAATACTCAATTTCCAACTGCAAGCTAAAAATTTACAGCTGAAATTTACTGTTGTGGAATTATTTTAAGCTCAACTAACCCGCTGCACAGCACGTAGAAGGCAGGTTTATGTCTGGTAGGGTTATACATACTGCAAGAAATTGCATATGAATTGTTGCATATTTTGCAGCCCTCCATTAATGAGATAATGTGAAATATTTAACTAATTCAGGTCACTTCAGCACTGATCTCAAATTGAATACCAAAAACATTTGTCTCAGTTTTCTTTTAGGTCAATCATCTGCAAACACATCCATTTTGTCAATATTACAATTGCACAATTTTAGTGTGACTAATGCTGAATCTTGGCAAATATAAACAAGAATGTGAATCAAATGCACAGCTTGACTTAGGAAGTTTCAGCCCACAGCCACAGCAAGTCTCTACTTTTTTTTTAAAGAAAAAAAATACTTACTTGCATTGACAAAACACAATTTGGTCTAATTTTATTTAAAAGTACAATGAAGGTGGATTTCCACATTGCTTTGCCTCGTAAATCAGGGTGGACCCAAAGGAAGATGATTTTGATGACTCATCAAACCCCGATACCTCGCTCTTTATCTTTCGCACCAAGTCTCTTTGTGGGAACGAGACTCGTGTTCTAGGCTGGTCTTAATTAAATATCCTCAAAAAGTGCAGTTGAACTTGAAAAGGATTTTTACTAAAAGTTGTTCTCAAGCTTTAGGGCCAAAATATGAAATAGTATTGTAAGAAAGAACTTTTGCAGTAGACATGAGAGATAATTTCACTGATGTCAACAATAGGAGAAAATGAACTGACAAATTGGAATGGTAAAAAGGGCTTAATGTGTAAGGTAGCCATCACGTGGTTCAGGCTGCAAAAGTCTTGGAGGTAGGCGACTACTGATTACCTCATTGTATATTTTGAATTTACAAAAGGTACATAGATGACAATCAAAGAATGAAGAGACAGAATTTGTCCAGAAGACAGTATTAACTTTACTCTTTCAACAATGTGCAAAATGTGGACAGAACTTGAAGAATGCAAAACTTGCAGACAAATTTAACAGCATTACAATATGTATTACACACATGTCTAACAGATCACTCTCATCCCCTTCTCCTCCCTTTCAAATCTGCCATCATCGCCTCCCTCCTTAAAATAGCCACCCTTAACCCCTCTGTCCTTGCAAACTACCTCCCTTTCCTCTCCAAAGTCTTTGAATGTATTGTCGCCTCTCAAATCTATACACAACTTTTCTGCAATTCTATATTTGTATCTCTCCCATCAGGTTTCCACCCTGCCACAGCGCTGAAACTGCCCCAATCAACATCACAAATTATGTCATACGTGACTGTGCTGGTGGTGCACTATCCCGCCTCATCCGTCTCGACCTGTCTGCAGTCTTGGACATGGTTGACCACACAATCCTCCCATACAATCCTCCTTCAATGCCTTTCCTGTATAATCCAGCTGAGTGGGACTGTCCTCCTTGTTCTTTCCACAGTTAATTTTGCACTGAATGGAAGTGCATGGAAATAGATTATGTAGAGTCAACATTTTAAATCCTAGAATGGATTTCAGGATTGATTTTAAGTGGGCACCACTATACAATGATTATTTAAAAACCAAGGAAAGATCATAATGCTCCAATTCCTAAAGTTTAAATAAGATATACCAAAATAATGTTTAAAAGTCAACAGAAATAACTGTCCAGACCTCTCTCCAGATAATGATCAGCTTTCCCACAGGAGACTTTAAATAATAACAGAAAATGCTAGAAATACTCATTTAAATGCCAGCTGCAGGGATTGTAGAAGTTATGAACTTGAAAAGCAAACATTACAATTACAAAGAGATACAAAACCAAATAGCTGAACAAATTATTATAAAGACTGGATGAGGTGGATGAGACTGTTACAAGACTGACACAATAACAGATGAATCTACAAGAGCCGCCAGAGCTTTATTCTTCAGGTTTAATGAGATCGGAATCACCTCAAATGGGTAACAACCTTGTAACACAGTGCAGACCAATTTCTGCCCACACCACATTTTAAATCAGATATATTTAGCACTACTGTTGTCTCTGTGCAAATGTAATAGTCCACAGAATGCAATAAGCATTACTATTCAGCTCTTGCAGCAATAATGTAATCTTTTATTTTGCCACAATGTGTTGTGAATGGCTCCTTCATAATTGCAATCTAGATGTGGTGTAAGCCTTGGGTAAATTCCATGACCTGAAAAGCTGTACCACTAGTTACTGCTAGGGACATCAATGACTATATGCCAGACAAACATCAGTCATGTTTGGGAGAGGTGCGTCGCGATCTAAGTACAATCTGACTATCAATTATAGGGCGCTGTAATTTAGAATTACTAGTTAATGAACCTGCAGACCTTAGGTACAGCAGTGTCCAGTGCAGCACTGTAAACCAAAGAGTGTTGCGAGATTCTCTGGAATTTCATGGGCCGCACTGTGAAATTCACCAATTATCTTGCCTTGGTTTACATTGGAACATGAACTGAGGGACGAGAGCTTGGAAATGGCTCTTTACAAACCACTTTCACTTAAATCCATTCTCACACAGGACTTTTTCCTTGTTGCAGAAGATGATACAGGAAACTTTGGTTTATCCGGAGGTTAACTGTCCGGAATGCTCGAGCCACCGGCAAAAATCAGGAGCCGTTTCATTAGTTTTTTTTTCTTTTCGCTGCTTTTTTTCCACCAGTCAGGCTCTGCAAGGTCTCGCTGAAGCTGTTGCTAAGCTACAGAGACACTTGCAAGGTACGGCCGACTGTTTAGAAGCAAGCAACAGGGTTTGTTGCCAGATACGGAGCTCAAAATCTCCATATGTTTCAACATTAGCGCTGGTTTGTCCGGCACTTTTGATGGGACGGCAACAGCTCGGTCCCGTCGGTGCCGGATAGCACAAAGTTTCCTGTAGCTAGCTGTCATCAAGACTAATTCTGTTTCCAACAACTCTTGTCATCTTGAAGTACAAATGGCTACCACCAGCACTTGTGAATATGCATTTTTAGAAGGGCAATAAACTGGACTTGTAATACTACTGCTTCAACAGACTTAGTTAATTTCAAACTTGATGGTGTGAGTTTCCAAACTCTCATTTTTCAGCTATTTTGTAGAATCTTAGAATAATAGAATACTACAGGATAGGAACAAGTCATTCAGCCCATCAAGTCTATGTTGGAGTAGTCCTTTACAAAGATCTGAATCCATGTTCCCAGCAGATTATTGTTATGTATTGTGTGTTCTATTGTGTGTTCTCCTCCCACCTGTGGTGGCGCTGTCACAGGAGATAAATGGTTGGGTGTTCTCTGTTAAGTTTTAGCTCTCTTTGTTCGGAACTTTCCAGAACTTCCTTTCCTTCCAATAAAGCACTTCATGTTTGAATCTCTGAGTTCTGAGTTCTAAATTGTGTCTAGGTAGAAAGGTACTGACACAAGTGGCAACGAGGAGCGGATGAATCTGCGTACGTTACGGGTGCAGTGAGTAAACAGAAAATTTAATTTGAAACGTGAGATGGCTACTATATTAGGAAACATCGGTGATTTTGATGAAAATGTGGAGCAATGGAGCGCATATACGGAACGTTTTGACTATTTTGTATTGGTGAATGCGGTGGCAAATGAAAAGGTCGTGCCTACCTTTTTGAGTGTAATCGGGCCAAAGACTTTCAATTTACTTTGCAGCCTCGTGCAGCCAGATAAGCCAGGAACTAAAACATATAAGCAACTAGTGGAAATTCTTGGAGCACATTTTTCACCAAAACCTCTGGTTATTGCTGAGAGATTTAGATTTCACAAACGGAATCAAGAGGGGGAAATCAGTGACGATGTTTATTGCTGCTTAAAAAGGTTGTCGAAACACTGCCAGTTCAAGGAGGTGCTGAATGACACCATTAGAGACAGACTTGTGTGTGGTCTGCAAAATGCAGCCACACAGAAGCGCCTTCTTACTGAGGACAACCTTACTCTGGGAAAGGCCATTGAAGTTAGTGTCTCCATGGAGATGGCAGAAAAGGAGGCTCACCAGTTGAGTTCAACAGGGAGAGTTCACAAGGTGTCGTCTGAGCCTAAAAGGTGCGCGGAACGGCACATGTTACCGTTGTGGGAAAACGGGCCATCATGCTAATGACTGCTGGTGTACGGAGCTGGAATGCCGAAATTGTGGCAAAAAGGGTCACATTGAACACGCCTGTAGAGGTAAAAAAAAGAGCTGGGAAGCATGGAAGCAAAATGTCTGTATTTGGACGAGAGAGGAAAAAGAGTGTTCATTCAGTGCAGTATGATGGAACAAGCAAAACAGAGGGGAGCGACACCTCTGAGGAGGAAGAGGTGCACATACTGACGGTTGCAGGTGGTTCAAATGGCTACTGGGTGTCACCACTGGTGGAGGGACAATCAGTGCGGATGGAGGTGGACACAGGCGCGGCTGTGTCCCTTGTTTCAGACACTGTCTGCAACAAAATGCTAAAGCATCTTACCCTTCAGCCAACAAACATTGTGCTAAAGACGTATACCGGCGAACCTGTGGCCATGAGAGGCGTCATTGAGGTGACAGTTAAATTGAACGGACAGACTGCAAAACTGCCACTACATGTGGTAAAGGGAAATTACCCATCGCTACTGGGACGTGCGTGGCTAGAGAAAATCACGCTGGACTGGCCTGCAGTCCACATGATGTCAAAAGGGGAGTCAGGTCTGACTGCAGTGTTAAACAAACATGCAGAACTCTTCAATGGGGAACTTGGGAGCATGAAAAAGATCAGCGTGAGACTGGATATTAAACCTGACAGCAAGCCGAAGTTTCACAAAGCCCGACCTGTACCCTATGCAATTAGGCCAAAAGTTGAGGCTAACTTGGAGGCCTTAGTCGAGAATGGAGTCCTGGAGCCTGTGAGCGTGAGCAAATGGGCCACACCCATTGTTCCTGTCCTGAAAAAGGATGGATCTATTCGAATCTGCGGGGATTTTAAAGTGACTATTAACCCGGTGCTGTCTGTGGAACAGTACCCTCTTCCCCTCATTGATGATCTTTTTACGGGCCTGGCCGGAGGGCAAAAGTTCAGCAAAATAGACTTATGCCAGGCTTATCTACAAATGCATGTCGATGACAAATCAAAGGAGCTGCTGACAATTGTGACACACACAAGGGGCTACACAGGTACTGCCGCCTTCCGTTTGGAATTACGTCGGCCCCTGTTCTATTCCAAAGGGCAATGGATCAGATTTTGAGTGGACTGCCAGGAGTCCAGTGCTACCTGGACGACATCCTTGTCACTGGGACAAATGAGGATCATCTTCTCAACTTGGATGCGACACTACAATGACTGAAAGAGTACGGACTCAGAGTTCGTAAAGACAAATGTGAATTCTTTCAGTCTTCAGTTGGGTACCTGGGGCATGTGATTGACGCTACTGGCCTGCATAAGGCGCCGTCAAAGGTCAAGGCGATCGTGGAGGCCCCAGCACCCCAGAATGTGAGCCAGTTACGTTCATTTCTGGGGCTACTTAACTACTATGGGAAGTTTATTCCAGACTTAGCAACATTGCTGAAGCCGTTACATCAGTTGCTATGTCAAGGCAAAACATGGAAATGGACTGAACTGTGCAACAAAGCTTTCGCCCAAGCAAAGAAAGCATTGCTGAATTCGGAGGTCCTGACACACTTCGACCCAAAGCTACCCGTGCAGCTAGCATGTGATGCATCACCATATGGTGTGGGAGCAGTCATATCCCACATCATGCCTTCGGGTGAAGAGAAACCTGTCGCCTTCGCATCACGCACCTTGAACAAGGCCGAGAGTAACTATGCGCAGATCGAGCACGAGGCCTTGGGAATCGTTTTTGGAATTCGAAAATTTCATCAGTACCTGTTTGGGAGAAGGTTCACACTCCTGATGGACCACCGTCCATTGACTTCAATCTTCGGGCCCCACACCGGAATTCCGTCTCTCGCTGCAAGCAGGATGCAAAGGTGGGCTTTACTGTTGTCAGGACACACATACGACATCAAATATTGCAAATCAGACTTGCACGGCAACGCAGACGGTCTCTCGAGGCTACCCTTGCCTGTTACTCCCCCAGACCCTCGTCAGATAGACATCTTCTACTTTAGACAAGTGGAGGGAGCACCTGTCACTGCAGTTCAGGTGCGAAGGTACACCCGCAACGATCCAGTCCTGTCTGAGGTAATGGACGGGTGTCATTCGAGGGAGAGCGATAGGAGATTCTCCTAGTTTGAAACCTTGCGTTTCAAAAAGAAATGAGCTCTCCGTCCAGGCAAGTTGTCTTCTTTGGGGACGCCGTGTCATCATTCCGCCACCTCTGAGGGAACCTATACTGCAACAACTTCATACAGGCCACAGTGGGATGGTTCGGATGAAGGAAATGGCAAGAAGCTACTTCTGGTGGCCAGGTCTCAATGGGAATATTGAGGAGAAAGCCAAAACATGTTCCCCATGTCAAAGGGTCCGGAATGTTCCACAGCTGGCAACCCTACACCCCTGGGATTGGCCTGCAGAAGTTCGCCGGTCCTTTCGAAGGGAAGATGTTTATGGTGGTTGTGGACGCTCGTAGCAAGTGGCCGGAGGTCGCTTTGATGAGGTCTACCACGGCAGAGAAAACAATTGAGAAACTTGGTGAGATGTTCAGCCGTTATGGCTCACCAGAACAACTCGTAAGTGACAACGGTCCACAATTTGTATCACAGGAGTTCGCAACCTTCCTGCATGTGAATGGTGTCCAACACATCAGGTCTGCGCCCTATCATCCCTCTACTAACGGCCAGGCAGAAAGGTTTGTGCAAACTTTGAAGCACGCCTTGAAGGCATCGCAAGGTCAGGGCTCAATCCACCAACGTCTGAACAGCTTCCTGTTGTCCTACAGGAACGAGCCGCATGCCACAACCAAAACTTCCCCCGCTTCGCTCATGATGAAGAGGGAGTTGCGGACAAGTTTTGACTTACTCAAACCTCCAAGGGCAGAGCAGGTTGTCCATCGTCAACAACAAGCTCAAGTTGAAAAGAGAGAGAAAAGAGCCAAGGAGAGACGGTTTCATCCGGGAGAGCACGTCCTAGCTCGAAACTACAACACTGGACCGAAATGGGTTCCTGCTACGGTGATCGCGCAGACGGGCCCTGTGTCTTACACGGTTGAGACTGCGGAGGACGTCGTCTGGAGAAGACACTCAGATCAACTGTTGCTAGGAGCAGAGACAGCCACAGAGGCTCCAACGGCTGGTTGGCCTGAACTGTTTCCGGATGATACCGCAAGCCAGCATCCTTTGCCACAGTGCTCTTCTCCAACACAGGAAGTCAAAGAGACTGTTCCACCTGTGCAAACTCCTGACTTTCAACTGACACAGGCACCTTCTCCATCCAGGCCTGTGTCAATGCCTACTGCTGTGGAAGCCAGCGATGACCGCCAGTATCCTGTCAGAGAGCGGCGGCCTCCAAGACGCTTAGATCTGTAGGCTTAGTGATTTACCCACAAGACTGGGGCAGAATAAACCCCAGGGTAAAGTCAGGGTTTGAGGCAGTCTACCTCTACCCTAGGTTCGTTGAGTGCATTGAAAGTAACTTACCTGTTGAGGAATAATGTGGACCTTCCATTTAAGAGGGGAGGAAATGTTATGTATTGTGTGTTCTATTGTGTGTTCTCCTCCCACCTGTGGTGGCGCTGTCACAGGAGATAAATGGTTGGGTGTTCTCTGTTAAGTTTTAGCTCTCTTTGTTCGGAACTTTCCAGAACTTCCTTTCCTTCCAATAAAGCACTTCATGTTTGAATCTCTGAGTTCTGAGTTCTAAATTGTGTCTAGGTAGAAAGGTACTGACACAACAATTATAGTTAAAAAAAACTTGCATTTATATAGTGACTTTCACGACCACTGGACATCCCAAAGCGCTTTACAGCCAACTAAGTACTTTTTGAAGTGTAGTCACTGTTGTAATGTGGGAAACGCGGCAGCCAATTTGCACACAACAAGCTTCCAGAAACAGCAATGTAATAATGACCAGATAATCAGGGGTACGATAGCATAGTGGTAATGTCACTGGGCTAGTAATCCAGAGGCCTGGACTAATGATCCAGGGGCACGAGTTGAAATCCCACCACGGCAGCTGGGGAACTTAAATTCAGTTAATTAAATAAATCTGGAATTAAAAAGCTAGTATCAGTAATGGTGACCATGAAACGATCGGATTGTCGTAAAAATGTCACTAATGTCCTTTTAGGGAAAAAAATCTGCTGTCCTTACCTGGTGTGACTATATGTAACAAACCGCTATGAAACAAAATAATAAAAAAGAAACCGGAGGGACCACCCGGCATCAGCGACGGACACGACAACGGCACACCCAGTCAACCCTGCAAAGTCCTCCTCACCAACATTTGGGGACTTGTGCCAAAATTGGGAGAGCTGTCCCACAGACAAGTCAAGCAACAGCCTGACATAGTCATACTCACAGAATCATACCTTTCAGCCAATGTCCCAAACTCCTCCATCACCATCCCTGGGTATGTTCTGTCCCACCGGCAGGACAGACCCACCAGGGGTAGCAGCACAGTGGTATACAGTCGGGAAGGAGTGGCCCTGGGAGTCCTCAACATTGACTCCTGACCCCATGGAATCTCATGGCTTCAGGTCAAGCATGGGCAAGGAAACCTCCTGCGGATTACCACCTACCGCCCTCCATCAGCTGATGAATCAGTACTCCTCCATGTTGAACACCACTTGGAAGCAGCACTGAGAATAGCAAGGTGGGGGACTTCAATGTCCATCACCAAGAGTGGCTCGGTAGCACCACTACCGACCAAGCTAGCCGAGTCCTGAAGGACATAACTGCCAGTCTGAGCCTGCGACAGGTGCTGAGAGAACCAACATGAGGGAAAAAACCTACTTGGCCTCGTCCTCACCAATCTACCTGTCACAGATGCATCTGTCCATGACAGTATTGGTAGCAATGACCACCGCACAGTCATTGTGGAGACAAAGTCCCATCTTCACACTGATGCCACCCTCCATCGTGTTGTGTGGCACTACCACCGTGCTAAATGGGATAGATTAATAACAGATCTAGCAGCTCAAAACTGGACATCCATGAGGCGCTGCAGGCCATCAGCAGCAGCAGAATTGTATTCCACCACAATCTGTAACCTCATGGCCCGGCATATCCGTCACTCTACCATTACCATCAAGCCAGGGAACCAACCCTGGTTCAATAAGGAGTGCAGAAGAGAATGTCAGGAGCAGCACCAGGCGTACCTAAAAATGAGGTGCCAACCTGGGGAAGCTGCAACACAGGACCACATGCATGCTAAAAAGAAAAGCAGCATGCTATAGACAGGGCTAAGCGATCCCACAATCAACGGATCAGATCAAAGCTCTGCAGTCCTGCCACATCCGGTCGTGAATGGTGGTGGGCCATTAAACAACTAACGGGAGGAGGCGGCTCCATGAATATCCCCATCTTCAAATGATGCTGGAGCCCAGTACATGAGTGCAAAAGACAAGGCTGAAGTGTTTGCAAACATCTTCAGCCAGAAGTGCAGAGTGGGTGATCCATATCGGCCTCCTCCTGAGGTTCCCACCATCACAAAAGCCAGTCTTCAGCCAATTTGATTCACTACATGTGATATCAAGAAACGGCTGAGCACAATGGATAGCGAAGGCTATGGGCCCTGACAACAACCCGGCTAACGTGAAGACTTGTGCTCCAGAACTAGCCGCACCTCTAGCTAAGCTGTTCCAGTACAGCTACAACACTGACATCTATCCGACAATGTGGAAAACTGCCCAGATACGTCCTGTCCACAAAAAGCAGGACAAATCCAATCCAGCCAATTACCGCCCCATCAGTCTAATCTCAATTATCAGCAAAGTGATGGAAGGAGTCATCGACAGTGCTATCAAGCGGCACTTACTCACCAATAACCTGCGCACTGATGCCCAGTTTGGGTTCTGCCAAGACCAATCTGCTCCTGACCTCGTTGCAGCCTTGGTCCAAACATGGACAATTGAGCTTAATTCCAGAGGTGAGGTGAGAGTGACTGCCCTTGATATCAAGTCAGCATTTGACCGAGTGTGGCATGAAGGAGCTCTAGCAAAATTGAAGTCAATGGGAATCGGGGGGAAAACTCTCCACTGGCTGGAGTCATACCTAGCACAAAGGGAGATGGTTGTGGTGATTAAAGGTCAATCGTCACAGCCCCAGGACATCGCTGCAGGAGTTCCTCAGGGCAGTGTCCTAGGCCCAACCATCTTCAGCTGCTTCATCAATGACCTTCCCTTCATCATGTGGTCAGAAATGGGGATGTTCGCTGATGACTGCACAGTGTTTAGTGCCATTCACAACTCCTCAGATAATAAAGCAGTCCATGCCTGCATGCAAGAAGACCTGGACGACATTCAGGCTTGGGCTGATAAGTGGCAGGTAACATTCGCGCCACAGAAGTGCCAGGCAATGACTATCTCCAACAAGCGAGAGTCTAACCACTGCTCCTTCACATTCAATGGCATTATCATCGCCGAATCCCCCACCATCAACATCCTGGGGGGACTCTATTTTCTCTCCACGGATGTTGCCTGGCCTGCTGAGTTTTTCCAGCATTTTCTGTTGTTATTCCTGGGGGTCACTGTTGACCAGAAACTTAACTGGCCCAGCCACATAAATACTGTGGCAACAAGAGCAGGTCAGAGGCTAGGTATTCGGTGGCGAGTGTTTCACCTCCTGACTCCCAAAAGCCTTTCTACCATCTACAAGGCACAAGTAAGGAGTGTGATGGAATACTCTCTACGTGCCTGGATGAGTGCAGCTCCAGCAACACTCAAAGAAGCTCGACACCATCCAGGACAAAACAGCCCGCTTGATTGGCACCCCATCCACCACCTTAAACATTTACTCCCTCCACCACCGGCGTACCGTGGCTACAGTGTGAACCATCTACAAGAGGCACTGCAGCAACTCGCCATGGCTTCTTCGGCAGCACCTCACAAACCCGCGACCTCTTCCACCTAGAAGAACAAGGACAGCAGGCGCATGGGAACACCACCACCTCCAAGTTCCCCTCCAAGTCACACACCATCCTGACTTAGAAGTATCTCGCCGATCCTTCATCGTTGCTGCGTCAAAATCCTGGAACTCACTCCCTAACAGCACTGTGGGAGTACGTTCACCACACGGACTGTGTAGTGTATGTAACGTTCCACCTTTAAGAGAACTATTTTAAGGGTTGCACTACTTTATCTTAGCTGCTGTATACTGTAATACCGGTGGTGACCACACCGGTATATAAGTGCTGTGTAAGGATTTATTGGGCAGTTCCGCCCTGACCTTCGACTAGTAAAGACCTGTTAAATTTTACTCGTGGTCTGTGTATTAATTCTCAATATAACACACAGACTTAACAGTGGCGACGAAGACGATCTTACCCTGCGGCAGAGACTATCCAAGGCAGTTTAACGGGCGTCGAGAGGAGGCATCCGCCCTCGTCATTCTGCTGAGAGAAGACTCGGGTCTGCAGAGCAACGGAAGAATTCTAACACGAAGCCTTCCATCAGCAACAGGCAGGATCATCCCTTCTATCACGGTGGTGGGTAAGCCGATCAGCGAGTCGGTCACGTTGACTGTGAAGTAGGGGAGGGAAAAACGGAGGATATAAGGGCGGAGAACTCGACCACGGCCGGGGGAAAAGAGCCGGACAGAAGTCGGGGCCAGAGGCGCTGAGACTGGACAGTGTAAGGCACGGAAGCCGCGGTGCAGGCAAACGCAGCCGGTGAGAGAGACCGGGCTGCAAGCGGGCTGGGTGACGCAGCAGCGTCGAGAGCAAGCTCGACCGCGACCAGTAAAAAAGAGAGGCCGGGCAGCTACCGAGGCCGCGAGGCGCAGCGACCGAGAACCGCTTGCGCGGGAGAAAAGAAAAAAAAAAAAACCCGCGGAGAACTCAGCCGCAGCCGGGGGGGGGAGGAGGACCGGACTGCAAGAGGGGCTGGGAGGCGCAATTGAAAACCGCTGGGGAGGGCGAACGCAGCAATACAGCAATCCCCATTACAGCCAGCGGGAGAGACAGAGCCCGAGCGAGCGGGAGGGAGAACGAGACCGAGCGAGCGAGGGAGGGAGACCGTGCGAGCGCGGGAAACCGCCATTTTCGGAGGCGGGGAAGAAGACAAGCGCGGGAAACCGCCATTTTTGAAAAAAAAGAAAGTTAAAGAAAAATTTCGTTGTTGTTTCTCAAAAAGATTGCGAAGATGCCTAAGCGTGGTAACATCAACGATTTCGATCCCGAGGTGGAAGATTGGGCCACGTATGTAGAACGCATCGAGATATATTGTAAGGCAAATAAAATATCAAATGATGATAAAGCACTAACCTTACTAAACTCAATGGGTGCGAAGACATACGGGCTATTGAAGCATCTTCTATCACCAGCTAAACCGGCGGATCAGACTTTCGCTAATATTGTTGCTGTCCTGAAGGATCATTTGAACCCCACACCGCTGATGTTAGCGGAACGATTTAAATTTCATGCGAGAACGCAACTGAAAGAGGAAAGCAACGCGGAGTACTTGGTTGAACTGTGTAGGCTAGCGAAATACTGTCAGTTTGGGGAAAATCTGACAGAGGCACTGAGAGACAAGTTCGTGTGTGGGTTGTCGAAGGAAGGAACACAAAAGCGACTGCTCGAAGAGAATGATCTTACACTTGATAAGGCTGTCACTATTGCAGCATCGCACGAAGCCGCAGCGAGAGGCACTGCGGAAATGCAGCTGAAGGCAGCGGTACTCAGCGTAGATCAAATGGCTTCAGGTACAACGAAATGTTATCGTTGTGGGAAGACAACACACGATCAGAACCAATGCTGGTTTAAAAACCAGGAATGTAGAAAATGTGGCAAGCTTGGTCACACAGCTAAAGTATGCCGGTCAGGAAAGAAGACCAGCAACAAAAAGTCATCGCAGAAAAAGTACAGGAAGGTACATAAGGTGGCTGTGAAGAGTTCGGATGAACAGAATTCGGATTCAGACTCCAACAGCAAGAAACTGGGTAGTCTGAGAATTCACAATGTGAGTAAGGAAACTGACCGACAAACTATCTGGGTCACACTGCAGAAGTCCAAGTGAAGATGGAATTGGACACCGGATCGGCGTTGACGGTCATGAATAAGCAAGATTACAAAAAGTTATTCAAACATATTCCCCTACGGGATACGAAGATAGTATTGCAGACATACACGGGGCAAAAAGTATACCCCATCGGAAAGATAAAAGTCAAGGTGATACACAAGGGCAAAGAACACCAAGGAATGGACTTATATGTACTACCTGAGGGAGGTCCACCACTTCTGGGACGGGAGTGGATCAGGAAAATAAATATGGACTGGCACTCCCTAAACGCAATAACGGTAGATCCCGGAAAGAAAGATGTCAAACCTGAACGATTGTCCAGAATATTGGATGAGGCTAAAGAGGTATTCCAACAGGGACTGGGAACACAGAGGAATTAAGGCAAAAATCAAGATTGCAGAACATGCAAACCCAAAATTTTTCAAAGCCAGACCGGTACCTTATGCGATACGACCTGCTGTGGAGGCTGAACTGGAAGGGCTTGAACGTTCAGGGGTACTGTCTAACGTGGACTGGAGTGAGTGGGCCACGCCCATTGTTCCAGTCATGAAGCATTCATCGAGTAACAAGCCAGGGGAACCGGGGAAGGTCCGCATCTGTGGAGACTTCAAGATCACGGTTAATCCGGTGCTTCACACGGTGCAATATCCGCTTCCGCAGATTGAGGATATCTTTGCTTCATTGTCTGGCGGGAAACACTTCACCAAGATAGACCTGGCGCAAGCGTACTTACAGATGGAAGTTGAGGAAGAGTCGCGCCAGTATCTCACAATCAACACGCACAGAGGCTTGTATCGATATAATAGACTGGTTTTTGGAGTGGCTTCGGCTCCAGCAATTTGGCAGAGGGCCATGGAGCAGGTATTACAGGGAATTCCAAGCACTCAATGTTACTTGGACGATATCCTGATTACAGGAGAGGACGAGGAGGAACACCTCGCAAATTTGAAACTGGTGCTCACCAGGTTGAAGGAATATGGCCTTCGAGTTAATCGCCAGAAATGTGAGTTCTTTCAGAAACGGATCTCGTACTGTGGTCATGTCATTGACCAGGAGGGGCTGCACAAGTCACCTGACAAGATCGAAGCTGTTGTGAAGGCCCCCGCTCTGGAAAATGTATCCCAGTTGAGGTCATTCCTAGGGTTGATTAACTATTACCATAAGTTTCTGCCAAATCTATCCACGGTGCTGCACCCGCTGAATGCTCTGTTGCAGAAAGAAGTACCATGGAAGTGGAGCGAGGAATGTAAGAAGGCCTTTCGCAAAAGCAAGGCATTGATCACCTCAGAGGAAGTGTTGGCTCACTTCAACCCAACGCTACCTATTCGTCTAGCTTGTGATGCTTCCCCTTATGGTATTGGAGCAGTACTCTCACACAAGTTGCCAAATGGCTCGGAAAGGCCAGTCGCATTTGCATCCAGATCATTGACCTCCGCTGAGCGCAACTATGCTCAGATAGATAGGGAGGCTCTCAGCCTTGTGTGGGGAGTAAAGAAATTCAATCATTACCTGCAGGGCAAGAAGTTTACACTGCTGACAGACCACCAGCTGTTGGTATCCATATTCAACCCTAAAAAGGGCGTTTCCATTATGACAGCGCAAAGGCTACAGAGGTGGTCCATTTTCCTAGGGGCACACCAATATGACATCGAATACAAAGGATCAAAACAGCATGGGAATGCTGACGGTTTATCGCGCCTACCGTTGCCAACGGTAGAAGAGGCGCCTACAGTGGACCCAGTGGAGATGTTTCACTCAACCATAGTGGAATGTCTACCAGTAACAAATTCTACGATCGAAAAGGAAACAAGAAATGACCCGACTCTCTCACGAGTCTACGATTTAACGGTGAAGGGATGGGCCAGCACATGGCGAACCAATGTTGCCAGCATTTTCGCAAAGAAGAGAACAGCTGTCAGTGTGCCGAGGAACTTTGATGTGTGGATCCAGAGTGGTGATTCCACCCAAACTCCAGCATAAAGTGCTAAAGGAGCTTCACGAGGGGCATCTGGGGGAGAGTGAAAATGAAGAACCTAGCCAGAGCGTTTGTGTGGTGGCCAGGTATCGATGGAGACATCGAAGAAATGACCAAGAGCTGTCTAGGATGCCAGAAGGTCCAAAACGCCCCACCACAAGCTCCTCTGCATCCATGGGAGTGGCCCTCATCTCCATGGCAAAGGGTACATATCGACTTTGCTGGTCCATTTATGGACTCAATGTTCTTAATCGCGGTGGATGCACACTCCAAGTGGCCGGAGGTAATAAAGATGTCCTCCACCACCACGGAAAAAACCATCACAGTATTAAGGACCATATTCGCCAGGAATGGGCTGCCGTAACAGATCTGTTCTGATAATGGACCGCAATTTGTCTCCGAAGAATTCTGGAAGTTCTTAAAAAAACAATGGGGTTAAGCACTACACGTCCGCCCCATACCATCCCGCCACCAATGGATTAGCTGAAAGGTTTGTCCAGACCTTCAAGAAGGCCATAAAGGGCATGGGTAATGAGGACATAAATCTACAACATAAGGTAGATAACTTCTTGTTGGCGTACAGGAATGCAACACATGCGGTCACAAACCAAACTCCCGCCATGATGTTTTTCAATAGAAGACTAAGATGCCGGCTGGATTTGATCAAGCCAAACATCAGAAGGGACGTAGAGAACCGGCAATTTCAAGGCATGAATGAAAGGCCAACTAGAACCTTCCAGATAGGTCAACAAGTTTTGGCCCGGGACTACCGTACCGAGAAATGGCAGCCTGGAACTATTTGCAAACGACTAGGACCGCTGATGTATACCGTGGACATTGGTGAAAGCATAATAAGGCGCCATGTTGACCAGATCATAGAGTCATCCGAAAAGGGCCAACCTACTCCACAACTCTATACGCCTAATGTTGAAGCAGAGATACCCATAGTATCTACCTCCGATCCGGTAATACTGGAATCAGATGAACCTGACACTGGCATTCAAGCCGAATCGACCTTGCCAGAAGAACCTACTACACCACCGAAAACTACTACACCACCGAGGCGTTATCCGGACCGAGTCAGGAAGCCTCCAGAGAGACTGAATCTGTGAACTGTTTTTACATGAAGTTGTGTATATATGTTATGATGTTATGTTTAATGGGAATATATACTGTTAACCTAAAAAGGGAGGATTGTAGTGTATGTAACGTTCCACCTTTAAGAGAACTATTTTAAGGGTTGCACTACTTTATCTTGGCTGCTGTATACTGTAATACCGGTGGTGACCACACCGGTATATAAGTGCTGTGTAAGGATTTATTGGGCAGTTCCGCCCTGACCTTCGACTAGTAAAGACCTGTTAAATTTTACTCTTGTGGTCTGTGTATTAATTCTCAATATAACACACAGACTTAACAGATTGCAGCGGTTCAAGGCGGTGGCTCACCACCACCTTCTCAAGGGCAATTAGGGATGGGCAACAAATGCTGGCCTTGCCAGCGACGCCCACATCCCATAAACAAATTAAAAAAAAAAAAAAAATCTGTTTTAGTGATGTTGGTTGAGGGATAAATATTGGCCAGGACACTGGGGATAACTTCCCTGCTCTTCTTCAAAATAATGCCATGGGATCTTTTACATCCATCCGAGAGAGCAGACAGGGCCTCGGTTTAATGTCTCATCTGAAAGACGGCACCTCCAACAGTGCAGCACTCGCTCAGTGCTGCACTGGAGTGTCGACCTAGATTTTGTGCTCAAGTCTCTGGAGTGGGACTTGAACCCACAACCTTCTGACTCAGAGGTGAGAGTGCTACCCACCCAGCTACATTTTATGTGGGGTGCATTTTGTTCCAAACTCCTTTGAAAGTTTGTGTGATCTTATGTATTTCATAAAAGTAGAATGTGAGAGATTTTTAATGAAATATACACATGGTTTCCTGATTTTATGAGCATTTAGTGGCAAAAAAATTCACTTAGTGCAAAAGATACAATCCTGCAAACTAACTGTTTGCAAACACTCCATTATTCTACTCCTATTAGGCAATCAATTCAACAGCTAACATACATAGACTTACGGAATAATGGAAGAAAGCAACACATTCAACCATATAATTTCACAGGATCAATCCCTTAACAGATTAGACACAAAAATCCATAAATCACTGACTCCAGCAACTAGAGATTGATGAGAATGCTTTTCAACGTACCTTCTGTTAGTGCTTAGAAGACTAATTTAGCATTGCATTTTAAATCTCAAGGTCTTTCTGTGTAGCTGTTTCTTGACTAACATTATACCTTCCTTAGTATAGTGTCACCCAGTGGCTCAATTGGTGGCACCCTTGCCTCTGAGTCAGAAGGTTGTGGGTTCAAGTCCCACTCAAGAGACTGGAGCACAAAAAACTAGGCTGACACTCCAGTTCAGTGCTGAGGGAGCGCTGCACTGTCGGAGGTGCCATCTTTCGGATGTGACGTTAAACCGAGGCCCCGTCTACTCTCAGGTGGACGCAAAAGATCCCATGGCACTATTTCGGAACAAGAATAGGGGAGACATCCCCGGTGTCCTGGCCAATATTTATCCCTCAACCAACATCACTAAAACAGATTATCTGGTCATTATCACATCGCTGTGTGCAACAACCGTATTTTCTACATTACAACAGTAACTACACTTCAAAAAGTACTTCACTGGCTGTAAAGCACTTTGGGACGTCCAGTGGTCGTGAAAGGCGCCATATAAATGTAAGTCTTTCTTTCTTTTCCTTAGTCACAGCCTCTCACTTTTATGTACAATTCTTTGATTGAGACGGTGATACTGCATGTAGTCTAGAACAGAGGTTCTCGAGACCGCAACATCCAAAACTAGAGCCGCCTAGCCAAAGAATCATGACATTTGTTAAATCTACAAAAATGTTTATAGTCAGTTTGAACTCCCTACCATTAGAGTATGAAGGCAGTGCAGCTATCCTGACATATCACTATTAGCGAACATCTTTCATTTATGCAATTTTCTGGGGTCCTTTTATTATTTTCTTCCCATGCTCCCCTTGACTAAGTCTGTTCCCATGTATCTGTTGATACCAGAGTGACAACTCCACTTCATCCCCTTATTGAAAGTCAATTTTTTGCCCACCATACTGCACAGGAGAGATTTGGGCAGGCTGTGTAGATTACAAACCAGGATTTCTAACAACATCCTATACAATTCCATTAAACAGTCATAACTGCCACTGTTATGACTGCATGAAGACTGTGATCTCATCTAAGTCTTTAAAATGAAATAATGAGCTTTTTATGAAATGTTTATAAAGCCATAAATAAGTCTAGACTTGCACTGCAAGAAATGCTGTTCATACAAACATAAAGGCCAAGAATTTGCTGAAAAAATAACAGCGTGAACGATGCACACCTTTATTAATGTAAATATCGGTCAGCAATATTAGCGAGGAAGAGATACAGCGTGAATTGCAAACCACAAGTTGCTGGTCGATTTGCATCACTCCACCGTCAGCTACACAAATACAGCATCTCACCCTTAACTGCCCCGGGATTTTCATGGATACTGTATTTGCATACTAATTGCTCATTAAACTCGTCACACAAAGTTAAGCGTAAATGCCCTTTTAATGATATGATAATTGTTAATAACTGCCAATCATCCTCTCTTGCCCAGAAAGTGAACAATTAAAAGTATGGAGTCTCATTTATTCAGGTTGTATATTTTTGCTGGAGATTTTAAAAAGTCAATTTTTTTTTCTTACTTTCCCTTTGTCTCTTTTTTTCTCTCTCTTAATCCAATCTTTCTTCCCCAACCTTTATTTCTCTGACTATACTTGATTTCACATCGAATTCATTCACTCTAATTTACCCTCCTTCTCAGTTCTTCCTCTATTTATTTCTCAATCCTTTAATGTCATTGGTTAAGGAGATACACTGTCCTGTTGTTCACCAAGAACCTCTTTCCACGCCTTTATCAGCTCATACTTTCAGCAATGTTGTGGGCACAAAGCTGAAGGCTACAGGAACAAGTCTAACTAACAGGGCATGCCGTGAGATGCACCGTTCCAGCAAATTCTGGTCCAACGTGTTGAAAGTCAAGAAATCATAATGCCTTGTGCTCTTACTTTTTAATCACATTCTACACATATATGATAATGCACATGAAGCCAACAGAGTAGTGAACAGTTTATTCCATGAATACCAACTCACGCCAGTGCATGCTAGGTCTATTTGACTAAAAACTCTCTTGGGAATGGAGAAATACTGTGTATCTCAATTTTTCCTCCTCAAAGGATTTGGATCGAAAATTTTCAAGAGTACCCCTTCCCGAAAATAAGCTATTCATAATTTTGTACATCAAAATACAGTCCACTACCTTGCTAAAAAAACAGGTTTTTCATCATTGTGCAATGAGGTGGTTCCTTACTTCAGTCCTGAATTTACCTTTTATAATTTTGTACTGATGTCCCCTTGCCCTGTGCTCATAATTTAAATTGAAATACTTAGAATTTTTTCTATTTCACTCAGTATCAGCATAAACTGCAACTATTCTAAAATTCTGCCTGTATCCACACAAAGTGCTGCTCACCCAACACCCAATCCTCGCTGACCTACACCGATTCCCTCTATTCCAGTGCATTCAATTTAAAATCCTTGCCTTCCACTATAAATACTGGTGGTCTTGCCCACCCTTTCTCTGAAATCCCCTCCAGCCCTATATCCCATCCTGAAATCTCCATTCTTCTGACTCCTGCCTTCTGACAAAATTCAGCATCCCACCCACCCCAATTTTTCACCCCATTGGTAGCAGAGGTTTCAGCCACCATGGTCCTACTCTTTGGAAGCCTAATTATATTCTGCATACCCTTCTGCATTTTAAGAATATCTTTTTAGAACTACTCAGGCCTGCAATCGACTTTGAGCATTCAACCAATTAAAAAGCTGTGCTTTTTTTTCCAAAACCATTATCAAGCACAAGTTAAGCAGAGTTAGAAAATAATACTTGCAATGTAAACCAGCATTTATTGTACCACTGGAGAAAAACTTTGCAGCTCCAATTAACTATTTCCAAGCAGTTTGGTCTAAGCTTTTGAAAATAATGAGTCTTCATACAGTTTTGGCATAGCCAGTTAAGAATGAGTTAGACCTGGTGCCCTTCTTTATACTCTTGCTGAAATCACCAACAAAGTAAGTCTTTTATTACCAACTGAATAATGCTGAGGGATCTGAAACCAAAAGACAGCAGAAATGATCTGCCACTCTACAGGCTGAGCAGCACAAGACTGGAACTTTATCTTTCAACTGCAGTTATTGATTCTAAGAATATTCTTTTATTTCTTCTTTCCTACCAGTTTGCTTAGTTAACACAGAAAACCTTAGATCAATGACGTTCATTGCACTTGAATTATCTGCAGAAAAAGACAGCCAAATACACTCCTCAACCCTCAAATGAAAATAAAGATGCAGGAATACACACAAAAGCTCATTTTCTCTAATGACCACAAGGACATAGCTGAGATCAGCAAAACAAAATCGATCCGAGTGGCCCAAGCAGCATTCTCTTTCTAGGCACAATATAGCATGGAAACTATTGACACTTGTAAGACAGCACAAATCAATAAGATCAATAGTCAAGAGCTGTCCCTTGCACTGAAAGATTTTAGATTTACTCAAGTATCTTATTAATCCACTACTTTAATGAAGTAATTACCCTCGCAAGGATGACCGGTGTTGGAACAAAAATGTGATTTACTCAGTGTTCAAAATGGCTGCATTTCAAATAATGTTCTTAGTCATGTCTTTAATCCTGGAAAGGTTAAGATACTTGAGATTTCATCAGAAAAGTAATATGGTCCTACTTTGGCAAGCCTGAAAACCTATTTAAATGTAGATGTGGGGGTTTTGTCCAAAATGTTTTTGGAAATCATAATCCATTTGTTTTCAGAATTAGAATTACCTGACCGTCTTCCCATATAACGTTAATGACTATTTAAAGCTCCTATTCCACCCATCATTGCCAATCAAACCAGTTACCCAAAACTCACACAGAAACCAACTGTTAAAATAACAGATTGATAAATTTGATAAATAAATCCCAGCATTTTTAGTTCGGCCCACAGACTTATTTATACAATCAGCCATCCAAAGGTTACAAGATATCAAAAGATGAAAAGCCAATTCATTGAATCAATAAAATTAAATTAATACAAGGTCTTTGATGAAGGGGCAATGAATGTGAAATTCATTGTGTCTGCCAACTAGCACATTAACAGGCTGCTAAAAGACAGAAAAGTTGCCTGCATAACTTTATAATCATACAATTTTTAAAATCTTTAACAATTATTCCTCCACAAAATTGAAATAATACAAGGTTTCAGCTTGTCTAGGTTAAGCTAGAATAAGAATCAATATTATATGAAATTCCCTACTGACAATTGTTTTAAAGCTCCTAAAAATAAACTCAGGTCATTCATCCTCAACAGAATTAATGTACTTGCCATGGTAGTAAACAACAGAGACTCGCTCGTACAGGAATCGATTCCTCTCAAATCTAAGCAGGATTTTCTCATGTTTACTCTTGTATTATATCCCAGTTTGTATTATATCCCAGTTTGTTTTTACAAGAAAAAACTTGCATTTTTGAAGTGCCTAATCACATCTGTAGGATGTCCAAAAGCCTTTACAACCAATGTATTACTTCATAAAATGCAGTCACTGTTAATTGGGCAAATCAAGCAGCCAAATCTGCATACAGCAAGGCCTCAATAACAGCAAACGAATGAATGAAGAGATAACGACCAGATAATGAATTTTTAGTAGTGTAGATTGAGGGAAGACTGTTAGCTAGGACACAGGGAGAACTGCTTGCACTTCTTTGAAGTGTGCTATGGGAACTATTACATCTATGGGCATCAATTTAATGGCACAACCGAAAGGCACCTCCAACAATGCAGCATACCCTCAGTACAGCACCGTCAACCTATTTGGCACTCAAGTCTTCAGTGCGAATTCATAGAATGGTTACAGCACAGAAGGAGGCCATTCGACCAGTCGAGCCCGTGCTGGCCCTCTGCAAGAGCACTTCAACTAGTCCCACTCCCCCGCCCTTTCCCCATAGCTCTGCAAATTTTTTTCCTTCAGGTACTTATCCAATCCCCTTTTGAAAGCCACAATTGAATCTGCCTCCACCACCCTTTCAGGCAGTGAATTCCAGATCCTAACCACTCGCTGCGTAAAAAGGTTTTTCCTCATGTCGTCTTTGGTTCTTCTGCCAATCACCTTAAATCTGTGTCCTCTGGTTCTCGACCCTTCCACCAGTGAGAACAGTTTCTCTCTATCTACTCCCCTCATGATTTTGAGCACCTCTATCAAATCTCCTCTCAACCTTCTCTGCTCTAAGGAGAACGCCGCCAGCTTCTCCAGTCTATCCACGCAACTGAAGTCCCTCATCCCTGGAACCATTCTTGTAAATCTTTTCTGCACCCTCTCCAAGGCCTTCACATCCTTCCTAAAGTGCGGTGCCCAGAATTGGACACAACACTCCAGTTGAAGCCAAACCAGTGTTTTATAAAGGTTCGCCATAATTTCCTTGCTTTTGTACTCTATGCCTCTATTTATGAAGCCCAGGATCCCATATGCTTTTTTAACTGCTTTCTCAACCTGCCCTGCCACCTTCAATGATTTGTGCACATATACCCCCAGGTCTCTCGGATCATGCACCCCCTTTAGAATTGTACCCTTTAGTTTATATTGCCTCTCCTCATTCTTTCTACCAAAATGTATCACTTCACACTTTTCTGTGTTAAATTTCATCTGCCACGTGTCCACCCATTCCACTGGCCTATCTCTGTCTTCTTGAAGTCTATCATTATCCCCCTCACTGTTCACTATACTTGCAAGTTTTGTGTCACCTGCAAATTTTGAAATTGTGCCCTGTGCACCCAAGTCTAAGTCATTAATATATATCAAGAAAAGCAGTGGTCCAAGTACCGACCCCTAGGGAACACCAGTCCAAAAAAACAACCGTTCACCGCTACTTTCTGTTTCCTGTCACTTAGCCAATTTCGTATCCATGCTGCCACTATCCCTTGTCAAAGTGACTATTAATTTTGTCCCGGATTATCCTTTCTGAAAGCTTCCCCACTACCAAAGTTAAACGGACTGGCCTGTAGTTGCTGGGTTTATCCTTACACCCTTTTTTTGAACAAGGGTATAACATTTGCAATTCTCCAGTCCTCTGGCACCACCCCCTGTATCTAAGGAGGATTGGAAGAGTATGGCCAGCACCTCCACAATTTCCACCTTTACTTCCCTCAGCATCTTAGGATGCATCCCATCCGGTCCTGGTGACTTATCTACTTTAAGTACAGCCAGCCTTTCTAGTACCTCATCAATTTTTATCCCATCCAGTATCTCAATTGCCTCCTCTTTCACTATGACTTTGGCAGCATCTTCTTTCTTGGTAAAGACAGATGCAAAGTACTCATTAGTACCTCATCCATGCCCTCTGTCTCCATGCGTAGGTCTCCCTTTTGGTCCCGAATCAGCCCCACCCCTCCTCTTACTACCCGTTTACTATTTATATATGCCTATAAAAGACTTTTGGATTCCCTGTTATGTTAACAGCCAATCTATTCTCATACTCTCTCTTTGCTTCTCTTATTTCCTTTTTCACCTCCCCTCTGAAATTTCTATATTAGGCCTGGTTCTCACTTTCTGCTTGCCCTACCGTTTTCCCTCGTGGGAATGTACCTCAACTGTACCCGAACCATCTCCTCTTCAAAGGCAGCCCATTGTTCAATGACAGTTTTGCCTGCCAATCTTTGGTTCCAATTTACCTGGGCCCGATCCATCCTCAACCCAGTGAAATTGGCTTTCCTCCAATTAAGTATTTTGACTCTAGATTGCTCCCTGTCCTTTTCCATAGCTAGTCTAAACCTTATGATACTGTGATCACTGTTCCCTAAATGTTCCCCTACTGACACTTGCTCTACTTGACCCACCTCATTCCCCAGAACCAGATCCAGCAATGCCTCCTTCCTTGTTGGGCCGGAAATATACTGATCAAGAAAGTTCTCCTGAACACGCTTCAGAAATTCTTCCCCCTCTCTGCCCTTACACTGAACCCAGAACCTTCCAACTCAGGAGGTGAAAGTGCTACCAACTGAGCCAAGTCAAGATATTTCAAAAGTTACACACAATCCTACAAAAGAAACAATTACAGTGAAACCTGTAAATTAGGAGCAACTTAGGGACTGACATCAGCTGTCCTTTTTTTCAAGATGGTCATTGTATGTACTATAAAAAATTTCAGCAGAATGGAAAGTTTTTTTTTACTCAGAATCCATAGCAGCAGAGAAACTGCACTAACCCTGGGACAGAGTCGTGCAAGCATTCAATCCCAGAGAAAGAGTGCTTTCTCTGCCACAGTGCATGCTGGGTAAAGAGATCCCCATTCCACAAAAGAGTTTGCTTTCACAAAATGTGCTGCCGCCTCGAGCTGACATCACGAGAATGAGGGGGCAGGAAAGAAGCAAGCTGCAAGGGGAAGCATCAGTGATCCCGACTCAGTGAAAGTTCCAGATCAGCAGGTTTGCAACAGGTTATAAGTTGTACAGGGGCTTGGTGCATTGAAGGCTGTCCGTAGTTCTTAATTTGCGAGTGTCTGTGGCTTCAGAGTGCCTCTTGTATATTTTACCATGCAAGTTATTTGGGTCTCTCAATAAGTGTCCATCTTTTGCAGGTGTCCATTGTTTGAGAGTGTCCATTTACACAGGTTTCACTGTACTAGCTGTTTTAACTACAGGAAACTCTCTGGTATCCGGCACCAACGGGACCGGGATGGTGCCAGTTGATTAAAAATTCCGGATGACGGAGAGGGTTATCTACCAAGGCTATTTTTAACAAACAAAGAGTCAGACTCCTGTTATTGAGGTGTTCGGACTTCTGACAGTGCCAAGAAGCCGAGTAGTGGCAGTTTGGAGAACTACCCACACTGACTAACTCAGCCACCGCGGGAGACTTGGACTCGGCAACATTTCCGGTTATTGAGGTGTTTTCGGAGTATGAATTTTGCCGGTTAAGAGAGAATTCCGGAATTTAGATGCTGTTTAAATGAGAGTTTCCTGTATATATAGCTCACACGGTGCAGACACTACCTGGGTATTTGCTTCATTATATGCCAAATGACTGTTCATATCAGAAACCACACTGCCAAGGTAAAAACAGATGGAAGAAGCACTTTCAAATTCAGCCATGGTTGCAGCACCTCCACAAAAAGCACATAACCTATCCTGGGCCATGTTCCTTTTGTTAAAAAGTGTACTTTAATTAAGTGAGTCTGCTTCCTAAAATATTTACATACAATCATTGGGTTTTCTGTCATAAGCACATTAACTGGGTATTAAATAACTGGGTGCATCCTAGTTGAAAAAAAAAAGTTGTTTATGAGAAGAACAGCTTGCTCTCAATAGACGCGGGATACCAACACACTTTTACATGGAGTGGCAGCACATATCACACCTGCACTTCTTTCAAGCAGGCAATCCAGGATGAGCAAGGAGTGCAGGCAAGGTGTTTCCCCAGATGGAGAATCAGTCACACTGCCTACTGTTCTGCATCTTACCAGTCTGTTGCATAGTGACACAGACAGATAGAGCCCTGGGAGCAGGTCACCTGCTCAGTCATTCAGCATGATGCAAAACAACAAAAGCTTGGCGTTAGAAGTGGGTGTTGTCACTCAAGTTCAAAAGGCTGCAGAGAGGTTGAGATAGGATAATGCACTATGGTCACAGTCACAAAGGATGTCATTTGTGACTTTGGTTAGGCTATTTCAGTGCTCCGGCAGTAACAGAAACCGGATTGGAGAGATTCAAACTTGGCATAGATGTGTACAAACTGGGGAGGCAACAGCAATTCAAGAACATTGGAGAAGAAAGGGAGGTTGAAGATAAGGTGACAGCTTGCAAGATCAGAAGGGTTGAGCATTTTTTCTTTTTTTTTTTTAAAAAGAGGCATTAACTGCAGTTTTGAAAGGAAGAGCGATAATACCGGAGGAGAGGGAACCATTTATAATGTCAGCTAGCATGGTGGCCAGGAGGGTAAGTTGGGTGGTAAGTAAGTCAGCGGAAATGGGGTCAAAGTAGAGGAAGGCACAAATTAAGGGCTTGGACAGCAGGGAGGCAACAGAGGCAGCTGAACAGATGGGCTCAATCTTGTGACAAAGAAGTGCACTTGTTGTTGGAAGTGTGGGTGGAAGGGGTTGTTGGAGGTGTGGGTGGAAGGGGTAGAGGAGAGGGGGTTTAATGAGATGGTTAGTAGTGGAGTAAAGAAGCCAGAGGCTGGAGTAGTACACGGTTTTAACAGAGGAGAGTGGGCCCAATAGTGCACTATGTAGTCCAGCCAGATCCGATGATATATGACTAAACAGCTGTGTGCCTGATAAGTTCAGGTCTGTGCGCCTTGGACTTCAGGGAGCGAAGATGGGGGCTATACCAGGGGGAACGATCAGATGGGAGAGTAAAGCTTCTGCTGGGGACAAGGGCTTCAAAAGGTGGATATGAGGGAATTGTTGAGCACATCAGCAGCTCTAGAAATATTATGGCAAAATAGGCACAAAATATAACTTTAAATTTATCTAAAATGTAATAATAAACAATAGTACAATTACTAAAACACAACATTTTCTGTATTTTATTCATATTTATAATGATATTTGACTCGGATAAACACCAGACTTCTGCTGGGAGCTTAATACTACAGCAGCAGAGTCAATTTCAATAGCAAACAATGAATAAGAGAATAACTACAAGGCACTAATCTAATTAAGAGGCACAGGTGGCATTATAAACCACAACAGCAGTTTACAGCCTTCTGAACCCCCAAGTGTGATTCATGCCTTGAAAACTACTCAAGCTCATCAGCCTCTTTTTGGAATGATCGTACGAGATGAGTTTTGTTTGGATCAGTTCGTACAGCGACAAAAGATACAAACTGCCAGTGTGCCCCTTGTTGTTGGTGCACAAGGAAATTTGCACTGAAAGACAACAATTTTGGTCTCAATTTGTGACGTAATTTTCTATTGTTTAATGAGAAATAGCTGTAGCTAGTGCACATTATAAATCGTTAACACCAACTCGGAAAAATGAATTCTGAAATTATTTCCTTTTTAAGCTGTATGCGCCAATTCACCATCAACCGTCCAACAAATAGCACTTGTGGGTTTTTGAAAACATACTTCAAAAAACCCCACATGGCTGACAGTAATGGTATGAAGCAATGATTAGTGCATGAATTTGCTATGCCAATCATTTACCAGACATTCATTCATAATACTTTGCATGTTCGAGTATCGCAAGCATCTAAATATCAAAAGGAAAATGTTTGCTGCAATCAACCAAAAACAGCTTGCATACAGTGAATATTCATTTCGAGTAGCTGTTTATTGTTTCCTGGGATATTAAAACTGCAAAGCTACATCTAAAAAAAAATTAAACATTAATTGGATTTTAAAAGATCGTTTTTTTAAAAATTCTGAGCATTATATGAGTATCAGGAATTTAAGTAATAAAGGAGGAGGAAGTGGGACCTATTTTCTATGGAAAAGAAGAAACTTTCCAGCAATCTAATTGAAGCTTTTAAGATTCTGAATAAAGCTGGAAATGATGAACCAAACAAATTGTTACGGGTGCCAAAGGGTCCAAATACCAGGAAACACAAGACAGAAATTAGGAATAAGCAAGGAAAATCTTTTTCACCCAGAGGACAATAAACTTGGAGAATAAGTTACCCGGGCTGGCCACTGGAGTGCACTGTATAAATAATCAAGAGACAATAATGTACATTTCTGGAGTTCAAAAGGATCAAAGAGCTGAGACAGAAAGGTTAAAAAGGAACAGGCTTGTTGAGCCTAATGGCCCTTTCCTGTTCTTTAAATTTTTTATGTCCTGTTCTATTCTGTTTCATAACAGATGAGCGAAAGAACAAAAAACAAATTTCCACCTGCATTTATGACTGAAATGAATACCAGGCAGCTTCAACAGGTGTTCTTGAGCATAAAATATATATTTAGATAGAGACATAAATGATAGGCCACACAATGCCAATATTGGCAGGATGCTGTGGCACCATTATTTTATTTGATGTTTATATACCATGCACTTTGATTTACAAAGGGTGTTTGTAATTATCATGTGCGCTGCAACTAAAGCTATTTTCCAACTCCTTTCCCCTCCAACAGCCGGCTGCTCACTCCCCACCCCCCCATCACTCACCATGTATTTTTCACTCTACCACCTTTGCTCCAGTGTATCCATTCTGATTCTAAAACTGGTGCCAATGAGAGTAGGAAAAAATAACTGGAGGTACTGTTCATCAGGCATCTCTGTATAGAACAGGGAATAATGACCAAAACAGCAGCACAAATACACTAGCTGATTCCCTTCTCATTATTATAGAGGCTGAACAAGTGTGGAAGAAAAAGTTATGCTTTTGTGATAACTATGTCACCACTGCTCGTCAGTCCATGTGACAGACTAGAACTTCATAGATGGTTTGTTTGCATGATTTATTTTTGTTTTTAGTAGCTGTCCTTTTGTTTAACAGTTTATCTTTCAAATGTCTGGCTTACCAGTCAGTTCAAAATTAGATCGTGCTCCTACAATTAATGGATCTAATTTTGTAAATTAAACAGTCGTCTGCTGCTCCAAAAAAAACCACCCACATCCAGAAATGCCAATATTGATACTGTGCTCTATTTCCTGATGATCACAGAGATGAGAAAGGCACTGCACTCAGGTTACTAATCTTTTAAACTAATAAATAGAATCTTAGTCGGAAACTGCACGTCATTAGAAAATACATCTGTTACACAGGTCTCAGTTGTCTCATTTAGGAGTTAATATTCTTAAGTATTTCATGAACTCTCTAAATATATTTTAAAAAGAAGATTTTTCAGGTGTTTTTGAGGAGTAGGTAATGACCTTAGTGTCTGTACTGAATGTTCTTGATCCAGGAAGGCCTAAACCACAAATTGGAATGCTAGCACAGAGGCAGCAAGTATACGTTGATTCATAAATTAGGTGACAGTAAGTGCACAATATCAGACTGTACATTGCACAATCTTTTTTTGAAAAGGCTACCCAGAACAGAAATTGTGAACGGCAGCTCTATAATTTTTATGATGTCTTATATGTGGAAGATCTTTTTGAGTGCTACTGTCACTTATAATAACTGCATCAGACTGATAGTGACAATGAACTTGAAAACCAGAAAGTCAGACATCTCTGTGGTGAGTGAAGCCCAAGTTGCAGCTGCTAGATTGGAAATTCCCCACAGCTAGTTATGACAGTAGGGCAAGAGTCCTTGCCTATCTCCGAGATTATTTGCTTCCCATGATTGCATAGCCCTTTTATGAATAATGAGTTATTCAGTAATACTCATGGTAAGCCAAAGATCTATTCGTATTACACTGCTGTGGACACACTCACAAACACCATTGCTATCGAAGATCGCTGATTTTTTTTTCAAGCAAGAGACAGTAGGCTACATTATTATTTATTATACATCTTTCTATTGGCATATTTTATATGAAACAGTACAATTTCTAGATGCTTCCGCAACTGCTTAAATGGTACTTCAAGAATTTTACTTCCAAGATATCAAGAACAACTGAGCCACGTGAAACCAAAGGTTTCTTAATGCCTTATTGATGAGACATTAAACATTGCTGACATTTTCTACCTGTCACCAAGAGGAACATTTCTGATCACCTATTCACTGAACAGGAACATATTGGGGTAGAATTTACTGTAGCCGGCGAACTAGCGGTGTCACCCATGCCTGTTAAATTTCCATGAGACTTTGCACTGGAAGTTGCTGCAAATGGGAGCTCGAAATGGCGCGGCACCCTCTACAGGGTGTCTGGGATCTGTGTGAACAGGGAAAGCGACTGTGTATCTCCTTAACCAATCAGGTTGAAGTACAGGAAACTCTTTGGTATCAAGCACGGACGGGACCGGCATGTTGCCGGTTGATCAAAAATTCCGGATGATGGAGAGGGTTATCTACCGAGGCTATTTTTAACAAAGAAAAATAAAAAAATCAAGAAATGTGCAGTATACAGTAATTGGGAACTCACCTACAGAATGTTGTGTTAAATGGATGGTGGAAGATGCTTGATTAAGTACAGTACTGCCAGTTGAGGGTAATGCAATGCAATGACTACCAGCAGCGTGGGAGACACACAGTACCCCTGTAAAATGGCGGATCAGAAGAGACTACCGGCAGCGTGGGGGGAGTCGGACTCCTGTTATTGAGGTGTTCCAACAGCGCCAAGAAGCCGAGTAGTGGCAGTTTGGAGAACTACCCCCACTGACTAACTCGGCCACCGCGGGAGACTCGGACTCGACAACATTGCCGGTTATTGAGGTGTTGTTATCGGAGTGAGAATTTTGCCGGTTAATAGAGAATTCCGGATATTTAGGTGCCATTTAAACGAGAGTTTCCTGTATTGTGAAATGAACAGCAGAGAGTCTGAACCAGGAAGTGCAAGTTAGAATAGCGAATTCATTGTCAAATCAGGTACAGAAAGCAAAATAAAGGAGGGGGAAAGAAAAATTAGATTGAGAGAGGAAAAAAAGACAAAAAGGTTAAAAAAATTACTCTTAAAAAATCTCCAACTACAATTAAAAGCTGAAGAAATAAGACTCCACTTGTAAGAGTTATTTTTCAGTACTGTAGAAATTGTTGGACAGTAATGAAGACTTATCACGCAGTTAAAACATTTATTAGATTGAAAATAGACAAGCCCCAACTTTCTGTGGCAAGTTTAGTTTGTTTCTACCGTGCAAGTACAGATATGTCACGCCCTTCAATGCATTTGAATGGTGAATCGGAGAGCGAGATGCCACTTTTTGAAGCCTACGGCGGAGCGGCTCATCTCAGACATCAACTTCCCAATTTTCCGTTTAACCACACATCTGCCCTCACTTGAAGTTGCTGTGCGGTTAGTGCATAAATAACGGCGAGTGCCATTAGCCTCACCGTTATTTTGACAGTAAATTCTGGCCCATTCTCTTACTGAAGCATAGACCCGACTTGCATTTTTTGTTTTTCTTCTAAAAGAACATCTTGATTCACATTCAATTACAAATCATTATCAATTTGTTGATTATTTTCTGCTCTAAACCTTTTAAAAAATCGCTCCTCTATAAAGACAAAACTGTCGGAACTTAATTAAAATGTCTTTCTCTGACTGGCAAGAATACAGTGCAGAATACAAATGCAAGTTTGGCCCTTTAAATCATTTGCAGCATCAAACATTCTTCAAAAAAAAAATTAAAAAACTCGGGGATACTCAACTGGAGTTAAAAAATATGGAGCATGTTTTCTTTTGCAGTCTACAGTTTACTCACAATAACCTCAAGATTGGTCATTTCTTTTGTGACAACTACATAAAACAAAGCCTTCGTCTTATCACCAACCTCATGGGAATTTCTCCTCTGTTGTTCGGAGTTTCTTTTAGAAGCAAATAGTTGTATCTGGTCTTCAGAATTTAAAAAAACTGTTTTCTTCTCCTGTTCACTGGTTCATATACATGTTTATTGTGATGATACAGAACCTTGAAGGTAGCTGTGTTTTATTGCCAGATGATCTTTTCCTGTCATTGCACTTCAAGCTTGAAGTTGGCTACACGGTCTTCAGAAACCGTAACTTGTGTTTTTATTTACCGTAACTAATCACGATTTGTGATGGAGTTTGTTTCGGAGAAAAGAACATATATGTGCTTTCCTATGGTAGCATTTGAAGACACCTTTTTAGAATTATTGTTATGCCTGGCAAAAACTAAGTCAGTGTCATAGTTGGTGCCCTTTCTTCCTTTCCATTTTAGCATAAAAGAACACATAGCAGAAGCCAGAATGCTTTTCAATAAGTTGAATATAAAAAACTTTAATGGATTCCCTGATAAATTAACAAAATTGAATTAAAAAAAAAAAATGAATTCAAGTTCAATTTGACCAGCTGCTATTATGATAACAGTTCCTAGCTTTTTTCCGATATTATACTAACTGCTGTAGGATCAATAATTTTAATTTCAATCTCTGCTGTTTTAAACAAAAAAATTCAGACAACATTTTTCTATTTTAGGGTCCTCTCATATTTTTAGTTAGTTAGCTAATGATGGCTCCTTTGATTCCCCCTTCTTTTACTTAAAGATGAAGTATTGTCTGCGTGCTGAGTTTTCAGCCAGTCTCAGGAGTCCTGGAAGAGTCAGGAAAAACCTGCTTCAAAACCTATTTCAGAACTGCAATAATGGCCATAGTGAACAGTGTCATTGGCATACTCATGAATCACACTGCATGCAGGTGAACATTTCTCAGCGCCGAGCGTTCCTTTAGTATTCTGAAATATATCTTAAAAGACTTAAAGACTCCACTTATAATAAATCATAGATCTTAGGTCTGTGCTCACGTCCTGCCTTACTTCCTTCTGTCACGCTTTGTATCAACTTTTCCTCTTACAAATTCCTACGTCCGCATTTATAATGGAAACTGCCCATGTAAACTTGTCATGCTGCAATTACAACCCCATCGGTGTTGGTACTGTTGTGTCTCAGTTTTGCATCTCCTTGCTCCTCAGCCTGTACTACAGAGAAATTCCTATGCTCCAAGCAATTCTATTTCTTTGCTTCCCAAATTGCCATCAGTTTTATTGACTGTAAATAATATAAAATCAAACTATATAAAAAAGGACAAAATGCATGATTTTAAAATGGGGACGGAATCACAAAAATGTGGCGTCTTGTAATGGATTAAAGCCCAGTCAACACGTTTGGTAGTGACCAGGGCACCGCCTTCAAAATGTCTTTCTAACAATACAGAACGCAGATAGAGCTGAATTAACCATTAAAAAAAACAGGTCCCAGAACTAACTTTGCAGAGAGGTGTAACTGAGTCGTTCTGCTATGATTAGTCTGCTGTGATCCCAATGCTCCCAGATCACAAGAGAACTATGCTGTGCTGCGCACATTTCTTCCTCCCCTGGAGGAAGCCGATACCCTATCTATTCTATTTCAAGGATCCGGTGATGTCCTAGTTTCCAGTGTGTAGAAAGAGATATTACACATTTCATACGTACTCACTGCCCCTAAAAATGCACAAACATTAAAAATCAATCCCCTAAAAGAGTGCAATATTGTTTGTCAGAGAGTATTTCTTCTACCTTACCTTGAGAAGAAATGTTCTAGATTTTAGCAGTAAGAGGGTGGGTTGCAGGAGTCCCTGCATGTCGATTCTCCCAGCTAGAGACACTACAATTTTTACGGCAGCTCAATCAGTGGAAACCTCTCAGTTTTCTGAGCCCTAACCCCTTTAAAAAAATGAACTAGGATCAGTAACTGAGGAACTGGGAATTTCTTTTCAAAAGACATGAGCAATTTAAACAAATTGTCCTCCCTTCATAAGCTTTAACAGGGAAAGTTCTTTCCTTCAAAAAAGGAACCTCCCAGGGTTGTACTTCTTATACTAGCCAGCTACACAGCAACATTGTTTGGGTCTAGGGGTAGGCCCTTACCTTAAAGAAAATAGTCACACAACACCAGGTTATAGTCCAACAGCTTTATTTGAAATCACAAGCTTTCGGAGCGCTGCTCCTTCTTCAGGTGAAGTGGAGAAATGCATAAAGACACAGCTTATATAGTCAGAGAATCATGTCAGATGTTTACAGGTAACCTTTCCAACTGCCATTAATCACACCTCGGCAGAGAGATAATCACAGCAGTCAGAGGTGTGAATGGTGTCCAAACAGGTCAGTCAGGGAAACATTACATCAAAGAACAATGAGGTGGGGTCACAAGGGGTCAAATATTGCAGATGCTGGGGTCTGTATGAAAAACAAAAAAAGACAAAAAACATTTTTTTTTTTTTTTTGGCTGGAAATCACAGCAGGTCCAGCCGCATCCGTGTAGAGAGAACAAGCCAATGTCGACTCGAGTCTGGATGACCCTGCATCAGGTGGGGTTACATGTAGCGTGACATGAACCCAAGATCTCTGTTGAGGCCGTCCTCATGGGTGCGGAACTTGGCTATCAGTTTCTGCTCGACGATTTTGCGTTGTTGTGTGTCTCGAAGGCCGCCTTGGAGAATGCTTACCCGAAGATCGGAGGCTGAATGTCCTTGACTGCTGAAGTGTTCCCCGACTGGGAGGGAACACTCCTGCCTGGTGATTGTTGCGCGGTGTCCGTTCATCCGTTGTCGCAGTGTCTGCATGGTCTCGCCGATGTACCATGCTCCGGGGCATCCTTTCCTGCAACGTATGAGGTAGACAACGTTGGCCGAGTCACATGAGTATGTACCATGTGATATACCTATCAATTCCTCCAATAAAAGGCGAAGAGTTACGAAGGTGACTAAAGGTTCTTATTGACTAAATAACAGAGCCCACTCTCGTGGGTGATCCGATCCAAGCAGGAGGAATACCAGTCAGTCGCTCACCTTTATACCTGGCCTGGTGGGTGGAGCCAAGGCGGAGTCGGCGGTGGTCATCCCAGGTATAGCAGTGTGGCAAGAGGCGACCTCGTACCGTGATACAATAGTGGTCAGTGATACAGTTATAACGAACAGTGGTGAACAGTGCTAACTACTAACAGTGATACGATAGTGAACGTGGTTTACCACATTCACCCCTTGTTTAGAATTAAGTCCGGCGGGGTGAAGTGTACTACCAATTCTGGTAGGTCAGTCTGTCCGGAGGCTTCGTAAGCCTCTCCGATCGCCGCAGCGGTGGTGTTGCCTTATCCGGTGCTGGTGCCTTATCCGGTGTTGATGCTGGTGTTTGCGTGGTCGGCGAGGGCTCGTGGGGTTCCGGCATGCCGTCTACCTGGGCTGGGGTTGGGGGGGGTGGTGGCGGTGTTTCCGGATCGGCTGAGGGTGCGAGGTCTCGTAGGGAGACAGTGTCCTCCCGCCCGTCTGGGTACGCCACGTAGGCGTACTGGGGGTTGGCGTGCAGGAGGTTCACCCTCTCGACCAGGGGGTCCGTTTTATGGGCCCTCACGTGTTTCCGCAGCCAGACCGGCCCCGGGGCGGTCAGCCAGGTTGGTAGAGTGGTTCCCGTAGTCGACTTCCTGGGGAAAACGAACATTCGTTCATGGGGGGTGGTGTTAGTGGCCGTGCAAAGTAATGACCGGATGGAGTGCAGCGCTGTCGGGAGGACTTCTTGCCAGCGGGAGGTTGGGAGGCCCTTAGACTTTAAGGCTAAGAGGACGGCCTTCCATACCGTCGCGTTCTCTCTTTCCACCTGACCGTTACCTCTGGGGTTGTAGCTGGTGGTCCTGCTTGCTGCAATACCTCTCTCTAGGAGGAATTGCCGGAGTTCCTCGCTCATGAAGGAGGAACCCCGGTCACTGTGTATATAGTTCGGGAACCCGAACAAGGCGAAGAGGGCATTCAGGCACTTGATGACCGTGCTACTGGTCATGTCGGGGCAGGGGAAGGCAAAGGGGAAACGGGAGTACTCATCAACGATGTTGAGGAAGTACACATTACGGTCAGAGGACGGGAGGGGCCCCTTAAAGTCGATGCTCAGGCGCTCGAAGGGGCGGGTGGCCTTGATCAGGCTTGCTCGGTCCGGCCTATAGAAGTGCGGTTTGCACTCCGCACAGGTCTGGCAGTTCCTGGTCATGGTCCTGACCTCCTCGATGGAGTAGGTCAGGTTGCGGGCCTTAATGAAATGGTAGAGTCTGGTGACTCCGGGGTGGCAGAGCTGGTCGTGGAGGGTCTGAAGCCTATCGATATGCGCGCTGGCGCATGTCATTCGTGAAAGGGCATCAGGGGATTCGTTCAGCTTGCCTGGCCGGTACAAGATCTCATAATCGTAGGTGGAGAGCTCGATTCTCCATCTCAAAATCTTGTCATTCTTGATTTTGCCCTTCAGCTTGTTATTAAACATGAAAGCCACCGAACGCTGGTCGGTGAGGAGGGTAAATCGTTTGCCTGCCAGGTAGTGCCTCCAGCGCCGTACTGCCTCCACGATCGCCTGGGCCTCTTTCTCGACCGACGAATGTCGGATCTCGGGGCCCTGTAGGGTCCTTGAGAAGAAGGCCACTGGCCTCCCCTCCTGGTTTAGGGTGGCGGCTAAGGCGAAGTCGGATGCGTCGCTCTCCACCTGGAAGGGGATGGACTCGTCCACTGCGTGCATCGTGGCCTTGGCTATGTCTCCCTTAATGAGGGAGAAGGCCGCGCACGCCTCCTCCGTGAGGGGGAAGGAAGTGGCTTTCAGGAGGGGTCTGGCTTTGTCCGCGTAATTGGGTACCCATTGGGCATAGTAGGCGAAAAGCCCCAGGGTTCTCCTAAGTGCTTTAGGGCAGTGGGGGAGGGGTAGCTCCATGAGGGGGCGCATTCTTTCTGGGTCGGGGCCGATGATTCCGTTCTCCACTACGCAGCCGAGGATGGCAAGGCGTGTGGTGTTAAACACGCATTTCTCCTTATTGTAGGTGAGGTTCAGCCGTTGGGCCGTACGGAGGAATTTCTCCAGATTCGCGTCATGTTCCTGCCGGTCGCGGCCGCAGATAGTGACGTTATCTAGGTAGGGGAATGTAGCCTGCAGTTCGTTCTGGTCAACCATCTGGTCCATCTCCCTTTGGAAGACCGAGACCCCATTAGTGACACCGAAGGGGACCCTAAGGAAGTGGTATAGGCGCCCATTCGCCTCGAAGGCGGTATACTGGCGGTCCTCAGGGTGGATAGGGAGTTGGTGGTAGGCCGACTTCAGGTCGATGGTCGAGAATACTTTATACTGTGCAATCTGATTGACCATGTCAGATATGCGGGGGAGGGGGTATGCGTCCAGCTGGGTATATCTGTTTATGGTCTGGCTGTAGTCGATGACCAGGCGGTTTTTATCGCCGGTCTTTACGACTACGACCTGGGCACGCCAGGGGCTGCTGCTCCCCTCGATAATGCCCTCTTTCAGGAGGCGCCGCACCTCAGAGCTAATGAAGGCTCTGTCCCCGGCGCTATACCGCCTGCTCTTGGTAGCGACGGGTTTGCAGTCAGGGGTAAGGTTAGCAAACAGAGAGGGTGGCGGGACCTTGAGGGTGGAGAGGCTGCAGGTGTTACGCGGTGGGCGGTTTAACGTTTGCTGGTTGTTGACTGTGAGTGGGGGGAGGGGTCCACCGTATGCTAGGGTTACGCTTTGGAGGTGGGATTGGAAGTCCAGCCCTAGTAGGACGGCAGCGCAGAGATGGGGGAGGACGAGGAGTTTAAAGTTTTTATACTCCGTGCCCTTAACCGACAGGGTCACGACACAGTAGCCGCTGATGTCCGTGGCGTGGGACCTCGATGCCATCGAGATTCTGCTGCGCGTTGGTAGGACAGAGAGGGAGTAGTGGCTCACCGTGTCTGGGTGGATGAAGCTCTCCGTGCTTCCGCTGTCGAACAGGCAGGTCGTGGCGTGGCCGTTCACTTTGATGTCCATCATTGACTTGGACAGATGGTGCGGGCGGGCTTGGTCCAGGGTGACGGAAGCTAGTGTGTAGCTGAGCGAGTCGTTGTCATCTGCGGGCGAGGCGGTCGGGCGTGGTGAGTAAAATGGCGTCTCCCACGAGGTAGGGCAAAATGACGGAGAAGATGGCTGCCCCCGTAGCTCACATGAGGCACTATTGGGGTCGGTTGCCTTAATCAAAGATGGCCGCCCCCATGACTCATGTGTGGGGATGCTGGCCTCAGTTGCCCTAAACAAAGATGGCCACCCCCATGACTCATGTGTGGGGATGCTGGCCTCAGTTGCCCTAAACGAAGATGGCCGCCCCCATAGTTCGCATGCGGCACTGCTGGCCTCTGAGGATCCGCTCCTGCAGGCCTTGGAGAAGTGGCCTTTCTTCAGGCAGGTTCTGCATGTGGAGTTCTTGGCTGGGCAGCGCGACCTCGGGTGCTTCTCCTGGCCACAAAAAAAACAGCCGGCGGCCCGATCGCGGATGCCCGATGTCGGGGCCGGTGCCGGGGGTGGCGGGGCCGGTCGGGTCCGGGACGCCGACGCAGAGGTAGGTCCCGGGGGCGGCGCTGGGAAGGGTGCTGTGGTAGGGGTCGGGCCCGAGTCCCAGGGTCGCGAGCAGTACCTGGTGAATGCTTCCTGATCTTGGTGGGCCACTTCCAGGGAGATAGCGAGGGCTTCAGCTTTTTCCATGCTGAGGTCTTTAGCTTCCAGCAGTCTTTGCCGTGAGTACTCGGACCGTAGGCCTTTCAGGAATGCGTCGCGGATATTATCTTCAGTATTTTCGGCTGCCGACACCGATTTAAAGTCACAGTTCCTGGCGAGTGCATATAGCGCCTGTGAGAATTCGGCTACTGATTCTCCTGGCTGTTGCGGCCGTGATCTTAGGAGGTGCCTAGCGTACATGTAGTTTACCGGGGTCCGGTACTTCTGTTTCAGCAGGTTGATGGCGGTCTCGTAGGTAGTCATGTCCTCGATGAGAGTGTATACTCTCGGGCTCAGTTGCGCCTGCAGGACACTTAGTTTGGATGCCTGAGGGACGCTGGATTCTCTCAGGTATGATTCGAAGCAGACCAGCCAGTGTTTAAAGTCTGCGGCTGAGTTTGCTGCTCGTGGGTTCAGGTCCAGGTACGGCGGTCTGAGGGCTCGCAGCCAAGCTGGCTGGTGTGGCTGTGCTCCTGGGAGCTGCGCTGGTGGCTCCTCCGCCGGTTGTGACTCGTTGTCGGACATCATTAAATTTAGTCAATAAAATTGATATACCTATCAATTCCTCCAATAAAAGGCGAAGAGTTACGAAGGTGACTAAAGGTTCTTATTGACTAAATAACAGAGCCCACTCTCGTGGGTGATCCGATCCAAGCAGGAGGAATACCAGTCAGTCGCTCACCTTTATACCTGGCCTGGTGGGTGGAGCCAAGGCGGAGTCGGCGGTGGTCATCCCAGGTATAGCAGTGTGGCAAGAGGCGACCTCGTACCGTGATACAATAGTGGTCAGTGATACAGTTATAACGAACAGTGGTGAACAGTGCTAACTACTAACAGTGATACGATAGTGAACGTGGTTTACCACACCATGTACCTGGTGGGTGGTGTCCTCACGTGTGATGATGGTATCTGTGTTGATGATCTGGCATGTCTTGCAGAGGTTGCTGTGGCAGGGTTGTGTGGTGTCGTGGTCGCTGTTCTCCTGAAAGCTGGGTAATTTGCTGCGAACGATGGTCTGTTTGAGGTTAGGCGGCTGTTTGAAAGCGAGTAGTGGAGGCGCGGGGATGGCCTTAGCGAGGTGTTCGTCGTCATCGATGACATGTTGAAGGCTGCGAAGAACATAGCGTAGTTTCTCCGCTCCGGGGAAGTACTGGACGACGAAGGGTACTCTGTTGGTTGTGTCCCGTGTTTGTCTTCTGAGGAGGTCTATGCGATTTTTCGCTGTGGCCCGTCGGAACTGTCGATCGACAAGTCGATCTTGCTACCACAGGGAGTAGTTGAGGTGAATACATAAATACCTTTAAGGGGAGGCTAGATAAGTACATGAGGGAGAAAGGAATAGAAGGCTATGAAGATAGGATTAGATGAAATAGGGTGAGTCACCTGAAGAAGGAGCAGCGCTCCGAAAGCTTGGTGATTTCAAATAAAGCTGTTGGACTATAACCTGGTGTTGTGTGACTTTTTACATTTGTCCACCCCAGTCCAACTCCGGCATCTCCACACTAAAGAAAATAGGGTATCTGCCTTCCCTTAAAGATTTATTACTCCCCCTGATATTAATGTTCAGCTTCAAAATACCCTTACTTACCTTGATCAAATTTCTTCTGTTGGTAAATTACATAGAATTTACAGCACAGACACAGGCTACTTGGCCCAACTGCTGTGTGCTGGTGTTTATGCTCCACACAAACTTCCCCCTCACCCTATTTCATCTAATCCTATCTTCATAGCCTTCTATTCCTTTCTCCCTCATGTACTTATCTAGCCTCCCCTTAAAGGTATTTATGTATTCACCTCAACTACTCCCTGTGGTAGCAAGTTCCATATTCTAACCCACGCTCTGGGTAAAGTTTCTCCTGAATTCTTTATTGGACTTATGAGTGACTATCTTATATTTATGACTCTAGATTTAGAATACCCCACAAGTGGAAACATCTTCTCTATGTCTACCCTATCAAGCCCCTTCATAATTTTAAAGACCTCTCAAGCCTTCTAAATACCCTTTAAAGCCTTCTCTTTTCTAGAGAAGAGAGCCCCAGCCTGTTCAGTCTTTCCTGATAAGTATACCCTCAAAGTTCTGGTATCATCTTGTGAATCTTTTTTTCACCTCCTCCAGTGCCTCTATATCCTTTTTGTAATATGGAGACCAGAACTGTACACAGTATAAATGTGGTCTAACCATTGGCTGAACTCATCTCATTTCTTCACAGAAATATGTTTGTACAGGCTTTCATTATCAGACAAAGAGGCTGTGTATCTCAGATATTTTTGTTCACTGTTAATGTGGGCTACAACTTCGTTGTCAGTCAGGATAAATAATGTAAACTTACCCACATGCTCTGAAAGGAACACTACAAAGAAAGGAGTGACCAAGTCATTAATTCCTTGAACATAACCACTCGCTGGATGCCGAATGGCCCATATGAAGAGAATTCGTTCAAAGATCTGCAAAATAAAAGTGCCACAAAGTAGATTTTAGATCAACTGATGCACCAATATCTCAACTGTACAAACCTACACATCAGTTTAAAAAGCATAGTTCAATAGACTTAAATTACATAGGATATACGGCACAGAAACAGGCCATTCGGCCCAACCAGTCCATGTCGACATTTATGCTCCACTCGAGCCTCCCCCCCGTCTTTCCTCATCTAATTATCAGCATAACCCTCTATTGCCTTCTCCCGCATATGCTTAGAAGATGGCAGGACAAGTTGAGAAGGCTGTTAAAAGGCATACGTGATCCATGGCTTTATAAATAGAGGCATAGGGCTGGATCTTAATTCAGGGGCGGGCTGGGGTTGTGTAATCCGTATTTTGTGTTATTCACCCGAATCTAAATCGATGTGGGAGACTGATGCGATTTTAACTTGATTGGCCAATTGAGTTCCAACGTGTGGGAACCCATGGCACATCAGTTTTACCCAGTCTGAAAGTCGCCGCTGCTGCATTTTCGCCTTTAATGCTACAGGGACCTGGAGGAAGAATGGCCAGCAAGCGAGCTAGGGCTGCTCCGAGGTTTGAGGACGTTGCCTTGCAGGCTTTAGTTGAGGGAGTAAAAGCTCATAAAGAGGTGTTCTTCCCTTCTTCAGGAGGAAGAAGCCTCCCCAGCAGACCAAGGCTGTGTGGATCCAGGTGGCAGAGGAGGTCAACTCATTATCAGTAACCCGCAGAACCTGGATTCAGTGCAGAAAGAGATTTTGTGACCACCTGCGCACTGGAAAAGTGAGTATGAAATTCCCATCACCCTCAATCTGATCCCCATTGCCTTTCCTCACCAAGCACTCAGCTTTAGCAATCTCTTCCTCCACATCCCACTTGACACTGGCATCCATGCACCCTTACCCATTCCCTCTCTCTCTATGCTCACATTCACCTAACTATTCGACTATGCAGCCCTCACACTCCCCATCACTGTGATGCTATGAAAACAACTGACAACACACAGGGAGGGCCCTTGGTCTTGCCACCTCACTCCATCTTTGTCTCCTAAGTATCTATGCGGTGGAATCTCTACACTCACTCCTTCATTCTCACTCGACCTCCACTTGACTCCCCCATTGCAGGAAAAGAGAGCTCACAATAAGCGAGAAAGAGCGAGGACAGGAGGGCCACCCTCAGTAGCCCACCTCACCCCCTGGGAGGCGGTGGTCCTGGAGATCGTAGGAGTGGAGGAAGATGCGCAAGTGGGGGACGGACAGAGGGGTGCATCACAGCAAGCTGGTGACAGAATAGTTTTCCTTCTCTCATTGACTTTGCATGAGTCACTGATAATGATTCTGAAGCGCTAACAGATGGACTTATGATCATCTGTGTTGTATCCGGTGTTAATAGAGACGCTGAAGGCAGGAGTTCGTTTCACAGGTGTTTACTGAACAAAGTCTGGAGGTGAACTAACTGATACAACACAATATACAGGCTTATATAGCCCGAGTGGCCATTACCGGCATTACAGTACACAGGGGGCTCTTAGAGGCACATACACTACAATTCCTCCCCTTTTAGCCAACCAGTACATAATATTTTAAGTAATCATTAATTACATGTTACAAGAACAATAATCTACACATTGCTGGAGTTAATCAATTATAAGTCGGTCTCTCTGGAGGCTTCCTGACTCGGTCCGGATAACGCCTCGATGGTGTAGTAGTTTCTGGTGGTGTAGTAGGTTCTTTTGGCAAGGCTGATTCGGCTTGAATGCCAGTGTCAGGTTCATCTGGTTCCAGTATCACCGGATCGGAGGTAGATACTATGGGTATCTCTACTTCATCATTAGGCGTACAGAGTTGTGGTGTAGGTTGTCCCTTTTCGGATGACTCTATGATCTGGTCAGCATGGCGCCTTATTATGCTTTCTCCAATGTCCACGGTATACATCAGCGGTCCTAGTCGTGTGCAAATAGTTCCAGGCTGCCATTTCTCGGTATGGTAGTCCCGGGCCAAAACTTGTTGACCTATCTGGAAGGTTCTAGTTGGCCTTTCATTCATGCCTTGAAATTGCCGGTTCTCCACGTCCCTTCTGATGTTTGGCTTGATCAAATCCAGCCGGCATCTTAGGCTTCTATTGAAGAACATCATGGCGGGAGTTTGGTTTGTAACCATATGTGTTGCATTCCTGTATGCAAACAAGAAGTTATCTACCTTATGCTGAAGTTTTGTGTCTTCATTACCCATGGCCTTTATGGCCTTCTTGAAGGTCTGGACAAACCTTTCAGCCAATCCATTGGTGGCGGGATGGTATGGGGCGGACGTGTAGTGCTTAACCCCATTGTTTTTTTAAGAACTTCCTGAATTCTTTGGACACAAATTGCGGTCCACTATCAGAACAGATCTGTTCAGGCAGCCCATTCCTGGCAAATATGGTCCTTAATACTGTGATGGTTTTTTCCGTGGTGGTGGAGGACATCTTTATTACCTCCGGCCACTTGGAGTGTGCATCAACCGCGATTAAGAACATTGAGTCCATAAATGGACCAGCAAAGTCGATGTGTACCCTTTGCCATGGAGATGAGGGCCACTCCCATGGCTGTAGAGGGGCTTGTGGTGGAGCGTTTTGGACCTTCTGGCATCCTAGGCAGCTCTTGGTCATTTCTTCGATGTCTCCATCGATACCTGGCCACCATACAAACGCCCTGGCTAGGTTCTTCATTTTCACTCCACACAGATGCCCCTCGTGAAGCTCCTTTAGCACTTTATCCTGGAGTTTGGGTGGAATCACCACTCTGGATCCACACATCAAGGTTCCTCAGCACACTGACAGCTGTTCTCTTTGCAAGAATGCTGGCAACAGTGGTTCGCCATGTGCTGGCCATCCCTTCACTGTTAAATTGTAGACCCGTAAAAGAGTCGGGTCATTTCTCGTTTCCCTTTCAATGGCAGAATTTGTTACTGGTAGACATTCCACTATGGTAGAGTGGAACATCTCCACTGGGTCTACTGTAGGTGCCTCTTCTACCGTTGGCAACGGTAGGCGCGATAAACCGTCAGCATTCCCATGCTGTTTTGATCCTTTGTATTCTAGGTCATATTGGTGTGCCCCTAGAAAAAGGGACCACCTCTGTAGCCTTTTGCGCTGTCATAATGGGAACACCCTTTTTAGGATGGGGTTGAGGGTCAGTCAACAAGGTAAATTTTTGTCCGTGTAGGTAATGGTTGAATTTCTTCACTCCCCATACCAGGCTGAGTGCTTCCCTGTCGATTTGGGCATGGTTACGCTCAGCTGAGTTCAATGAGCGTGACGCAAAAGCTATCGGCCGTTCCGAGCCATCAGGGAATCTATGCGATAATACCGCTCCTACGCCTTAAGGGGATGCATCGCACGCCAGTCTGATTGGCAGTGATGGGTTGTCATGAGCCAAAACTTCCTTGGACGTAATTAAGTCTTTGCATTTATGGAAGGCACGTTTACAGTCTTCGCTCCATTTCCAAATTACTCCTGTTTGTAGCAGTTCATTAAGAGGGTGCAGAAGAGTTGATAAATTACTATCATAAATTTTTACCGAACTTATCAATCCCAGGAACGACCTTAATTGTGAAACATTTTCAGGTGCTGGGGCTTTTATGACCGCTTCAATTTTTTCAGGTGACTTATGCAACCCTTCCTTATTAATTATGTGGCCACAATATGATATTTGTTTCTGGAAAAATTCGCACTTGGGGCGATTTGTTCGTAGGCCCCGTTCTCTCAGCCTAGTGAGCACCTGCTCCAAATTGGCAAGGTGCTCGTTGTCGTTTTTTCCTGTTACAAGGATTTCGTCTAGGTAGCATTGAGTCCCTGGAATCCCTTGGAGGACTTGCTCCATAGCTCTTTGCCAGATAGCTGGAGCTGATGCTACTCCGAAAACCAGTCGATTGTACTGGTACAGGCCTTTGTGTGTATTTATCGTGAGATACTTTTTAAGAGGCCTCTTCAACCTCCATCTGTAGATATGCCTGTGCCAAGTCAATTTTGGTGAAACGTTTCCCTCCGGATAGTGAGGCGAAAATATCTTCTATCCTCGTTAGAAGATACTGTACCGTGTGAAGGACCGGGTTTACAGTCACCTTGAAGTCTCCAGAGATGCGAATTTTTCTCTGTTCTTCAGATTTATCATTATTCAACGTTTTCTTCATGACCGGGACGATGGGTGTTGCCCACTCGCTCCAATCTATCTTGGAGAATACGCCTGCCTTTTCCAAATTCTCCAGCTCTGCCTCGACTGCTGGACGAGTTGCGTATGGCACCGGCCTTGCCTTAAAGAACTTGGGAATTGCCGCATCTTCCACTTTTATTGAGGCGGTGATGCCTTTCAAGGTTCCTAGTTTCTCTTGAAACACTTCCTTGGCGTTGGCCAAGATGTCTTTTAATCGTTCAGGTATGACGTCATCATCGTTTTTTTTTCTTACTGCTCACCGTTAGTGTCTGAATGGAGTGCCAGTCTAAACGTATCTTCCTGATCCATTCACGTCCCAACAGCGGTGGACCACCATCTTGTAGAACGTATAAATACAACTTCTGTATTTCCTTGCCGTTGTATACAACAGGCACCCTTATTTTTCCTTTGGGGTATACTTTCTGCCCCGTATATGTTTTCAAGATAATGGTTGTGTCTTTTAAAGGTATATGCGGAAATAGCCGCTCGTAATCCCGTCGATTTATGACGGTCAGAGTTGATCCTGTATCTAGCTCCATTTTAACTGGGGACCCTGCTATCGTGAGGGTAACCCAAATGGTATGGTAATCTTCTTTGGCAATTACATTATGTAATTTGAGACAGCTTAGTCTCTGGTTTCCGGAGTCGCTATCGCTCTTCTGGTCTTCGGAGCTACTGTCCGTCATCATTTGTACCTTTCTGTACTTTTCTTTATTGATTTTTTTTTTCCTGTCCGTGGATTTTTTTTGTCCACATCGGCATACCCGTGCAATGTGTCCAATCTTTCCGCATTGCCTGCATGCTTTGTCCTTGAACCAGCAGTCCCTCTGGTCATGGGTGGATCTGCCGCAGCGATAACATCTCTCGAAACCGTGTGTCATTTCATGGGTGCCGAAGTCCTGTGTCTTTTGCTGTATCTCTGCAGCTCCTCTTGCGGCTGCTTCGTATGATACAGCCACACTGAAGGCCTTGTCCAGTGTCAAATCTTTCTCAGAAAGCAGCCTTTTCTGTGTTCCTTCACTTAGGAGACCGCAGACAAATTTGTCTCGAAGAGAATCTGCCAGTCCTGCCCCAAATTGGCAGTGCTTTGATAGCTTTCTCAATTCGGTGAGGTAATCAGCGTTACTTTCATTCTTGTGCTGATTCCTCTTGAAGAATTTGAATCGTTCCGCTATCAGCAGCGGTGTTGGGTTTAAGTGCTCCTGTAGGGTATCAACAATTTCCTTAAAATTCTTGTCCTTTGGTTTGGCTGGAGTGATTAAGTTTCGTAACAGCCCGTATGTCTTTGCGCCCATTAAATTTAGAAGTACCGACGCCTTTTTATCATTTTCTATTCCATTTGCTGTGCAATATACCTCCACTCTTTCCACATGTGGTCCAATCCTCTATATCGTTATCAAAAGCATCAATATTGCCAGCCATAGGCATCCTGGGAAAAAATGGCACTTCCCGCGCTTTCCTGCAGAAAAAATATGGCGCTCCCCGCGCTTTCCCGCCACTGCTGCTGCTGACAACGCTGTTTTCCGCATTTTTTTTCTTCATTTTTTTTATTTTTTATTTACAGGTGGAGACTCGTTTCCGCCGGACTCTCTGGGACTTTTCCCCCCCTCTCTGCTAGGTCGGAACGCCGGCCTGCTTTGCAGCGCCGGCCGTCTCCTGAGTGCTCCCCCCCCGTCTGTTTCTGCTTGCCTCCGCCTTCACTGCTTGGTCTCACTGCAGAGCCAGCCGATGGAGCCCCAGCCCGCCGCCCAGGAAGGATTATTGCAGTACCTGCCACCAGCTCGGCTAGCTGGTGAAACCACAGTTTTTTTTTCTTGCTTTTCTTCGACTTTGGACGTCTGAGGAATCGATGTCCTTGAGGTGCTGCCGAATTGCAGGTAAGTCTGTTTCCAATTCGTCGCCACTGTTGTCTCCGTGTGTTAATAGAGACACTGAAGGCAGGAGTTAGTTTCACAGGTGTTTACTAAACAAAGTCTGGAGGTGAACTAACTGATACAACACAATATACAGGCTTATACAGCCCGAGTGGCCATTACCGGCATTACAGTACACAGGGGGCTCTTAAAGGCACATACACTGCAATCTGCAATATGCAATGTGCATGCAACCTTGGCATCACATCTGACTCTTTCCTTTACTCCCCCACAGGACCATCGCAAGCACCCGTCCCCGCTAGCCAGGAGGAAGAGCATGAGCTTCAAGACTCCTCAGAGGAAGCTGCAACCTCCGAGGGCGCAGCGTCAGCAGAATTCAGCGCCCCCAGCCCCAGCGCAGACACACACACCTCGGTGGGACTTTCGGGACATAGAGTAGTGTTGTCACCTGGTGTATCACAGCTCACAAATGAGCATCAGCAGATTGTGGAGCCAGGGACAGCAGTGGGGAGTCCTAGTCGGAGGGCGCAGGACTCTGCCAGCTGGGCTCAGCTGCATGTCGACCCTCTGCCTCTGGGTCCATCCGTAAGATCAGCGGTGCTAGAACTCCAGGAACAGGTGCAGGAGTCTCTCGCAGGTTTTGTCTCCAGGGTCACTGCGAGTGTGGAGCGAATGGAGGAGTCCATAGCGAACATGAGCAGAGCCTTTGTGGAGTCACTGGCGCATGAACGCATTCACCATGGAAAGGATGGCAACCTCCATGGAGGTGATAAGTCACCAGAGTGCAGAAAACATGGAGAGAGTTCAGAATAGAATGACGTCTCTGGAGAAGCGATGGTCATCTATTGAACAAAGAAACCAGACCTGCATGGAAGTCCTTCTGAGTAGGACTGCCAGTGCAGATACGGGTCCCCATGGCCCCCCTGATGTGCAGCAAGGTGCTCTCAAGTCACTTGCAAGCACTGAGGGGGACCTGACCCATGAGAAGGAAGTTGGTGGCAGACATCAAGGAAGTGGGGGCTCCTCTCCAAGCGCTCACACTTCCATGCCACTGCAGAGCCCTCTGTCAGAGCCCCACCAGAGTCCACACCCAACTGAGATTGGCGTCTCAACCCCTGCACAGCCGCAGGAGCAGCAGACTGCTGCCGAGCACTCACAGGTTTGCAACCCCAGAAGACGCCCGCCAAAGGTGTCGAGACAGGAGCAGCAGGAAAGTGAGCAAGGGGCCTCCACATCTGCTGAAGCCACAGGGGAAGCACCAAGTAGGAGCACGTGCAAGAGAAAGATACTTCACAAATAGTCACAAGGGTAGTCACTTGAGTGAAGTTTGATGTTTTCGGTGAAAAAGCCATCAGATGAATAATGTAAATAAAAAATCTGATGGCTACTGCTGTAGTTGTGGCGTGTGTCATTTCGCGAATGGGACTTCCACATTGAAGGCTTAGGATTACTTGCAATTGTCAGTATGGTGGTCAAATTGCTAGGAATCCGCTGGTCCTTGGCCATTGTCGATGCTCAGGTAAGAAGCTGCGAGGCAAAAGTGCTTGATTGGCTAGGCTAAGCAAATCTGGCCAAGATGAGTGTGCTCTTTGCATCCCGGGCAGCAATGTTCTCACGTACTGCTGCCGCTGGTTGATGGGCCTCTGCAAGATGTTCGTTTTCGCTCTCCTCCTCCTCATCTGGAGGAGGATATGTGAGGAGCCACTTGGTCCTCAGGAATCTGCAAGCCACGAAGCTGTGCCATGTTGTGAAGTGCACAGCAAACCACGACGATTCTGGAGACCCTGGCTACTGAGTACTGCAGGGCTTCACCTGATCTATCCAGGCATCTGAAGCGCATCTTCAGCAAACCGATGGTTTGCTCGATTATGGCTCTGGTGGACATGTGGCTGGAGTTGTAGCTCTCCTCAGCTTCATTGGATGGGCTCCTCAACGGCGTCATTAGCCATGTCTTCAGGGGATAGCCCTCGTCTCCAAGTAGCCATCCGTTAAGTTGGTCTGGCGGACTGAATAGACTGGCACAGTATGAAGGAGTCATGGCAACTGCCAGGGTACTTGGCAAAAACATGCAAAATTTCCTTCTTGTGGTCACACACCAGCTGAACGTTAAGGGAGTGGAAGCCCTTGCGGTTGACAAAAATACCTGGATTGCAATGGGGTGCCTTAAGGGCCATGTGTGTGCAGTCAACTATGCCCTGCACCCTTGGAAAGCCTGCCAGATTAGCTAATCCAACCGCACGCACTGTGACACTTGCTTGATCCTTGGTGAAATGGATGTGATTGTGCGCGATGGCAAAGAGGGCATTGGTTACCTGCGTGATGCAAATGTGTGCGGCCGCCTCGGAGATGCCGCTGATCCCTGGAATGAGCCCGAGGCAAAAAAGTTGAGTGCGGTGGTGTCTTTGACGGCCACTGGTAAGGGTTGTCCACCTGGTCCTCTGGCCTGCAGGTCTTGTTGCAGCATTACGCAGATGTCGCCCACTACCTCTCGCGAAAGTCGGAGCCGCCTTTGGCACTGCTGCTCAGACATGTTGTGGTAGCTGACCCTGTGTCTGTAGGCCCTGTTTGGGGGGTATCCCCTGCGCCGACGGGCTTCCATGTCCCTTCTGGCCTGTGCAGCTTCCGGTGGGTGAGCAGCAGCTTGGCGCTCTTGTTGGTGCTGCTGCTGCTGGTGTTCCTGGTTCTGCTGGTGCCGCGGCTGGTCTTCGTCCTCACCTAATGTCCAGAAGGGAAGGAAATAAATGGCTCCCATGCTTCTGGTATATGCCTCAGTTGAGGAAGCGCTCAGTGAAGGTGGCGAGAGGGGTTCCCCAGGAGGTCACACTGGAGATGGGTGTCAGGCTCCAAACTTCCACAGCTGTGGTTATGCCTTCTAAAAGTTCCCCCAGACCGGAGACTACAAAGTCCTGCCACCTGCAAATGATGGCTGATCAAATCTCCTCTTTAATGGTTGAGCTGCAGCTGATAGTCAGCAATCCAATTGTGCTCCCGCCAGGTTTCACTGTCGTGTTCCAGAGCAGGCGTGTTTCACGTGGGAAAAGGGTTAAAATCACAAAGGCCTTTTAAAATGGCATTATAGAGGCAATTTAGTGCTTGTTAAGGGCCTTAACGGCCTATCCCGCCTCTTGGAGGCGGGATGGAGGCGGGGTTGGGCCCGCCCGCCAGTTTTTGCAATTTTAAACCCCTCCCCCCACACACGCCTCCAATCCCGCCTCCACGGCCCAATGAAAATCCTGCCCATAGAGTACAAAAGCAAGGAAGTATACTAAACTTTTAAGAAACACTGTTTAAGCCCCAGCTGGAGTATTGTGGCCAATTCTGGACACCACACTTTAGGAAGAATGTCAAGGCCTGAGAGAGGGTGCAGAGTAGATTTACTAGAATGGTACCAGGGATGAAAGACATCAGTTATGTGGAGACTAGAGAAACTGGCGTTGTTCTCCTTAGAGCAGAGAAGGTTAGTGGCAGATTTGATAGAGGTGTTCAAAATCTTGAAGAGTTTTGATAGTGTAAATGAGGAAAAACTGTTTTCCAGTGGCAGAAGGGTCAGTAACCAGAGGACACAGATTTAAGGTAATTGGCAAATGAACCAGCTGCAACATGAGAATTATTATTTTTAATGCAGCGAGTTACGATGATTAAGAATGCACTGCCTGAAAGAAGATAAGAAATAGCAGCAGGAGTAGGCCATATGGCCCCTCGAGCCTGCTCCGCCATTCAATAAGATCATGGCTGAACTTTTACGTTAACTCCACTTTCCCACCCTATCCCCAAATCCCTTAGTGCCAAAAAATCTATTCATCTCAATCTTGAATATACTCAATGACTGCGTCACCACAGCTGTCTGGGGTAGAAAATTCCAAAGATTCACAATCCTCTGAGTGAAGAAATTTCTCATCTCAGACCTAAATGGCCAACCCCTTATCCTGAGACTATGACCTTTAGTTCTAGACTGTCCAGCCAGGGGAAACAGCTCCTCAGCATATACCCTGTCAAGCCCTCTAAATATTTTATATGTTTCAATGAGATCACCTCTCATTCTTCTAAACTCCAGAGAATTCTACTCAATCTCTCCTCATAGGACAAATCAATTTAGTTGCACCCTATCTATGGTAAGCATATCCTTCCTTAGGTAAGGAGATCAAAACTGTAAACAGTACTCCAGATGTGGTCTCACCAAAGCCTATATAATTGAAGCAAGATTTCCTTACTCTATTATACAACCCTCTTGCAAGAAAGGCCAACATATCATTTGCCTTCCTAATTGCTTGATGTACCTGCATGTTAACTTTCTGTGATTTGTGTACAAGGACAACCAAATCCTTCTGAATCTCAACATTTATTAGTCGCTCACCTTTTAAAAATTACTCTGCTTTTCCATTCTTCCTGCCAAAGTGGTTAATTCCACATTTCCCCACATTATACTCCATCTGCCACCTTCTTGCCCAATCACTTAACCTGTCTATATCCCTTTGCAGCCTCTCTACGTCCTCCTCAAAGTTTACTTTCCCACCTAGCTTTGTATAGTCAGTATATTACACTTGGTCCCCTCAACTAAGTCATTGATATAGATTGTAACTAGCCGAGGTCCAAGCACTGATCCTTGCGGCACTCCATTAGGCCTGAAACCCAGGTGTGCACTATAAACTGTATGGGCCATATCTAGCTGGAGCGGGGCATTTCACTAGTTAGTTAGACTTTTTTCTGCACCCTTCAGCTCGAAACATTTTTGCGTCATAATCTGCCAGAAGTGCCAGCTGATAACGGCGTAGCGAGGGCAAGGTGGCATCTGGGAGCTTAGTCAACGGCGGGACCAACAGTGTATCTCCTTAACCAATGAGATTTATTGACAGAGAAAGAAACACAGGAATGACAGAGAAGGAGGGTGATTTAGAGTGGATGAATTAAGAGTCAATTCAGGTACAGAAAATGAGAGAGAGAGAAAGAAAGATTGGATTAAGAGAGAAAAAAAGACAAAGGAAAAAAAAATTAAACATTTTTAACATCTCTAACAATTGACTACATGCAGGAATGAGATTGAACACTTTCAATTGTTCCCATTCTAGGCCAGAGGTTGATTGGCATTACATTAACAATTATCATGTCGTTAAAAAAGGTACTTACACTCAATTACCAGACTGTAATGTGCAATTAATGAGAAAATCCAGCAAGTTCTTAAAAATAATGGGGTGGCTAAGGGCAAGATGCCGTTTATGCAAAGCAAATGGCGGCGGGGCGTAAATCGACCAGCAAGTTCTGGAGATTCGAAGCTCATGGCATATCTTAGTCCCCTGAACTTGCTGGCCGATTTGTACATTAATAATGGTGTGTCATTAACACGGCATTATTTTTCCAGCAAGATCCGGCCCTATTTTTTTTTTATTTTTTTAAAAAGAGGGTGTGTATGAGTTATACATGCAGTACATGTGAAAAGTCAAATTAATGTTAAACAGCTGGGTGTCTCTGAACGTTCTTCATCACTGAGAAGGTGGATTACCCACCATCTACAGTAATTACTACTGCTCCACAGAGCATGGAGTTATTTGAAATCATTGGTTCAGGGCGGAGAAAGTGATTGCATAGCCATTTAAGAACTTGCAGTGGAACAGTCCATCTTGTGATACTGCACGATTCCAATCTGAACCACAGATAGCTGATCAATCACACCCCCTCCTTAGCGAGTAAGCTGAACCCGTTCTGTTAATGCTAAGAAGTTAAAACATGAATACAATGATTTCAGAAGGTGGAGGAAAATCTTGCTGTATTCTCAACGAACAAACAAACTGCTTTGAATAGCAATTCCAGTCTGGGTAAACTCCCCTAGCTAATAATCTTACATTGAGCAGGTGTTCCTCACACTAGAAACTGTCATACTTGTACCTAATTGCCTCAAGTATCATTTTCAGAACACATCAACTAATAACTAGCCACAGAATAAAAAGTATCAAACTAGAATCCTCAAGGACGTCTTGAAGTTACCAAAGTATCAACTGACGTCAACCAATAAAACAAAGAGTAATCAATGAAATCACTCAAAATATTTTTGAAAAGCTTTTCAGCTGCCATCTTATTTTGTCCTTAATCAGATTAAAAACTCCACACACTTGCCCATGTCACATCCCTTTCCCAAATTGCTTTTTCAGACTGAACTGGATAGTGTACAACCTTTGTCATGTTCAACCAAGCTGAACTTCAAACAGCTTATCCATCACAAGCTGTTCTTGACAGTATGTAAAATAAGGTTTTGAATATAATAACCATAAAAAAAATTCACATCATTAAACAAGAGATGTCTTTTGTGTTTAAAATATCAGCTCAAATTATACAATTAACACCTAGCAGCCAATCACAATACCAATTTCCACACTGTGGTTTGAAGCAGTTGCACCTCAGCAATCTACAAACTAAAAGGGTTTAACCCATATACTCACTAATGCACTCCCAACTCAGACCAAAACTCCCTCTCTAGATCAGTCTGACTTCTGCTCCTCAGATACTGTCAAGTCTTTTTTGTGAATTAAGGTTTTATGTGAATTAAGTTTTTGTGTATTTTATATTGTAAATTGTATATTTTTAAATTTTCTAGACTGCTGGCTAAGGAAACAAGACCAAAGTCATCAGGAAAAAATTGAGCAATGTGATTGGTAGATTTTTTGGGGGGTTGTTGGTTCCTCATTGATCGTGGTAGCTTTTCCCATTTGTCTCGCAGAAATTAGATCGTTAGAGTAAAATGAGCATGGTTAATTAAACATATAGTAGTTATTTAAGCCAATCAAAATGATGCCACACACAAACTTGAAGTGCAACACCTGGTTGTGATGTGCTGGATGCAAATATTTTATTTATATAGGTAGACAGACAGCATGGCTATAAGGCAAACAGAGTTAAATTAACCAATTAGTGAGGATTGAAGTTTGATTTTTCACAAAAGAAACTCAGCAACATTTAAAATTGTTTTTAAAAAGCCATCCAAGTTATTGCATGATGATACCAGAAAGCTACTGTCAGATCATGACTGTGATTTATATACACAAGGGTATGGTAATTGTTGGGCTGATTTAGAAATTCTAATACAATTCCCAATAGTTCCAGAACCCTAATTGTTCTTCAGGTTTGGCCAAGGAAGAATAGGACATAGTCATATTGAAGTGCAATGCCTGGTACGGGTGGCTGGATGCAAACCTTTCAATTATATAGGTAGACAGACAACATAGCTATATGGTACTCTAATTGGCAGATGTGACTGGTGGTGTCCTGCAAGAATCTGTGTTGGAGCAGTAACTATTCATCGTATTTATTAACGACTTAGATGATGGGATAGAAAGCCACATATCCAAGTTTGCTGATGACACAAAGATGGGCGGCACTGTAAGCAGTGCAGATGGAAGCATAAAATTACAGAGATATTAATAGATTAAGCAAACGGGCAAAACAGTGGTAAATGGATTTCAATGTAGGCAAATGCGAGGTCATCCACTTTGGACCTAAAAAGGATCGATGAGAGTACTTTGTAAATGGTGAAAAGCTAAACACAGTGGAGGTCCAAAGAGACTTGGGGGTCCTTGTACAGAGATCATTAAAATGTACAGAAAATAATCAAAAAGGCTAATGGAATGCTGGCCTTTATATCTAGAGGAAGAATACAAGGGGTAGAAGTTATGCTACAGCTATACAAAGCCCTGGTTAGACCACACCTGGAGGACTATGAGCAGCTCTTGGCAGCACACCTTAGGAAGGGTCGATTGGCCTTGGAGGGAGTGCAGTGTAGGTTTACCCAAATGATACCCGGACTCTGAGGGTTAAATTACGAGGAGAGATTACACAAATTAGGGTTGTATTCCCTAGAATTTGGAAGGTTAAGGCGTGAGTTGATCCGAGTTTTCAAGATATTAAGGGGAACTTAGGGAGTAGATAGAGAGAAATTATTTCCATTGGTTGGGATGTATGGGACTAGGGGGGCATAGTCTAAAAATTAGAGCCAGGCATTTCAAGAGTGAAGTTAGGAGATACTTCTACACACAATGGGTGATAGAAGTTTGAAACTCTCTTTCGCAAATGGCAATTGGTGCTAGATCAATTGTTAATTCTAAATCTGAGATTGATAGCTTTTTGTTAACCGAAGGTATTAAGGGATATGGGGCAAAGGCAGGTTTATGGAGTTAGATCACAAATTAGCCATGATCTCATTGAATGGCGGAACAGGCTCAAGGGGCTAAATGGTCGACTCCTGTTCCTATGTTCCCATGTCATGTCCTGTGGAGGAAATCTTCAAAGGTTAATGATTATTGTAAATGGTGAGAAATCTACCAATATACTTTGTGTGTTCAGGTTTCCTCCATTCTCCATAGATTACTTGTACCACAGCAGTACCACCACTGTCCATGCTAAACTTATGGTGTGTGGAGGGGGCTCGAGTGGGGCGTACGATAGCAATTATCAAACAACTCACCCCTTACCAAAGGAAAGGTGCAGAGCTGCATTCCATCTCACAATGGCAGAGTTACAAAGGAGAAGAACCAAGAGTTACTGCTAAAACTTACAAGAGTTACTCAGACTAGGACAGAATGTGGCTTTTAGCTCATAGACTGTTTACACAAAATAACTATCTTGCCCCAATGGAAGAATTTTTAGCTTTGTTACTTGGGTCATTCACAAGGTAAGACAAGAACCCACTTCTATTAGAAATGGAAAAAATCATACATTTCATTAATTACCAATCTGTCCCAGAAGATTCATAAATTCACACTCATGTAGGATGATTTTAATTCTTTTTTTTCTAGCGTACTACATATTTTGGCAAGTTTTCTACACAGCTTGAATGTAATCCAAGAAACCTGATTCAGATTGTTTAAATGGATGACCTTTGCCTGAATTTCTCTACCTGCTATACTGGCCTTCTTCCAGGTCTTGCTTCATCAGTCTGGGTCCATGGTAATGTCTTATTCAAACCAGAGGGTAGTTTCAGCTTGTAAGGCATCAGTGTGAGCCAAGGTGAAATGGTCCACGTAGGAATTTTAGGAGTTGCACAACAGTGAAGGCTGCAATGCCGCTGGCCTTGTGCTAAGTATCAATGGCATGCTTCCATGGGCAGAAGCAGCTCTTCACACCTCGCTGAAGTGACCATTCACAATGGCATCAACAATGTATGCTGGCAGACTACTGATCCATCACAGAAGCATCACAGCCAAGCCTGGTCTTGTCCTCAAATCAACATCTACGCATTTGTATTTCCTAACACAGATCACTGAATAACAATTAGGAACAGGAAGTCTGGCTGACATTTACACCAACTATAGTGTTCCCAGTGCTGCCCTGACCGAGATCAACTAACCTGGCATAGATGACCTATGGAATCTGGCACCATCTGTATGAATCATAGAATAGTACAGCACAGAAAGAGGCCATTCGGCCTATCAAGTCTGTGCCGGCTCTTTCGAAGAGCAATCCAGTTAGTCCCACACCCCTGCTCTTTACCCACAGCCCTGCAAATATTTCCTTTTCAAGTATTAATCCAATTGCATTTTGCAAGTTATTATTTAATCTGCTTCCACCACCCGCAGAGTAGCGATTTGGGTAAAATCAAGCAGATGGTGTCAGGAAGGGAAAGGAACAGAGACTTTAACAATGGTAATAAGACTTTAAGCTGTACCCACTAAACATGTCAGAAAAAGTTAGGACTGGTGCATTCAGGTGTAAGTGAATTTTTAACGGCGTGATAAGCAACGTTCCCCCTAATTTTTTTAGGGTGCGCGGACCCTTTAAGGGGCTGCGCGGCCCATTCATAGTTTTGCGCATGTGCAAAATTTAACATTGGAAAAGCTGGTCCTGGACGGCAATGGACCGGCAGACAGCTGAGCATCTTAGGGGGAACATTGGTGATAAGTCATAATTACTGCCAAACAACCCCTCCGGCATTGAAAATTAAATTTTTACAAGTGTGGAGTCTCATTCCCTCAGAATTTATTTAGTTAGAGATTTTTAAAAAATTAAAATTAACTTTTTACTTTTCCTTTCTGTCTCACAACTCTCTCTCAATCCCATCTTTCTTTCCCTCTCTTTATTTTGCTTTCTGTACATGATTTTATAATGAATTAAATCTAATTTATCCTTCCTGATTTAGACTCTGCGTGTCTCAGTGAGGAGTCTTGGTTCACATATGCCCCAGATCCCCTGTAGAGCGCACCGCATTGGAAATGATCTCTAAATACTGCAAGTTGCCACTCAAAGAGCCTGCGAAATGTCTGTGGGCAGCTGTCAGCGTGATGAACGGTGAGTGCCGTTCCTTCGCCACAGACTGCAAGATCCGGGCCACTGTTGTAGAAGTCTGCCAAGTGTTGCGGAAACTTGTAAATTCAGTGTCAGGCTGGGATGGCTGGTGCATGCATCACAGAACAGCAGAAATTAGCAATGTTTTTATCATTATGTAATACGATATGGGAGATGAACAGCGAAAATTTGTGCATTCTACTTTGTGATAGAGGCTAGTCGCAGACATGTGTTTTCCTTTTGGTAGACAAAAAACTGCCAAATTTAACAGTAATTCACTACACAACAATTTATATCCAGTGCACACATGATCTGATACATTACATTAGTTTAAAACATTTTAAGAGTTACAATACAAGTTAAATATAACTGATAAAATGCTAAAACATTTCCACATACACAAATGTTTGTGTATTTTGTAATGTCAGCTGAGGTTTCTGACTTTGCAATCATTCCCATGTAATAAACAACAGAGTTAACCTGTGTTGTATTTATTAATTAGTGTTTATTTTGGTATACTCTATTGTGAGCAAAACAACAGTACAAATTATGCATTATTTTATACTGAAAAGAAAATTGTATCTGTTTGGCTATTACAATAGAAATCTCAATGGAAATTGATGACATTAAAGTGAACTGGTTTTCAAATCCTGTAGAATGAGTACCCGTGTGTTTTCATCTATTTTAACTGCTTACATATTACGCTTCATGCAGTGCATCTGACTTGCATAGATTTCTTGGAGACGATCAGTCACAGAAGAAACCAACTTTTCATAGATTTGTCTCCCAGATATTAAGCATGCTGAAATGTTTTTAATATCCTGCCCTTTCAGAGTAGATAATCAGATGTTAGTCTGTCAGGATACAGATCTGACATCTCTCCTTGCTCTACCTATGGCAGATACAGCAATTATAATAAACGTCTTTACAACTAAAGCCCCAAAAGGAAATGATAAATTCTGACAAAAAAGTTCAGACATCAAATCAAAAATTTAGTAGACCATTTTGTAACTGACAATCTAGTGAGGGACAAGGGAAATCCCTTTATATACAAATCTTAGGGGTGTGAAGCCTTAACTGCACAAGAATGTTCATGAATTGGATGAAGTCACGATTCTTTGGCTATTAACATTTTTTATCCACATTCACGCTGAATACTAATCAGGAGATACCATTGTGCTAATATACCATGAATATTGCAGATTTGTGGAGTGCATGGTTACCAGTGCTCTGAATTCACCTTCTTTACATTGTGGGGTGGATTTAATGCACCAGCAGCAATCACAAAGGGACTGTGCAGTTGTTCTAAAGTCACATTGCCAATGTCATGTTTTCAACTGCTGACCATGCCCAATATCATGGGTGGGCCATATAGATAAGCAATGTAACATAAGCCTTGCTGGCTGTACAGGCAAGCTGGGAGCCCAGATTACCGAAGGACAGAACAAAATAGTAGCCAGTAGCATCCACGTGTGATGGCCATTTACGTTTGCTGCCAGTTCCATTTTGCACCTGGAGGCCTGCAGGAAACCTACCTGAGGTGAGACTGGGTGCTTTGGTAAAAATGCACAACTCCCTTTGCATCATGGCACTACACTGAATGGCAGCAGTGCAATATAAACAAGGGCTATTACACGAACGCACATAGAAGTTACACAGGTTATTACAGGTGTAAATCCTATACAACTTCTTCAGTATAATTATATTTTAGAAGCATATGCATTTCAACAGAAGTAACAAAATTAGGAACAACTGAATGTCGATGGTTCATTTCCATTCCACAACAGAATAATCTCAGATTCGGCAATTATACCATGCTTGAGCTTGTATTCATTAGCATATGAATTCATTCAAAAATTTATTTCAACTAAAATTCTCGCATAGTAACTGGTTGTACATCTTCGAGCACTAATCTCCTCAATCACAGCTGGATGATGAGTGATAATAAAAAGCGTGAACTCTGTGAGTGCTGTTAAATGACTCTAATTAGTTCTAAGCCTTGTAGGAAAAGGCAGAAAATGAGTAATAGTTCCTGGCATGTGGGATAAGGAACAAGTGCTGGTTCCATTTTATAGGATATGCCTAATTACGCTATTAATACTCAGCCTTTACAGAATAAATCCCTGGAAGGATGAAACAAAAGGCCAAGTGTGATTATCATCAAATATGCTGCAAGTAATTCAAGCCCTGTCAAACATAAGGCAACGTGCAAAGGTTTCACCAGATTAAAACTCAAGAGGTTTGGTTGCTTGATGGATATTTCTAAAATACAAGTTAAAGTACCACTTAAGAAACGGAGGATTTGCGAATTATTTTTTACTCCACGGAAGTGGCAACATGATCCACTGAAGAGCATTCTGTCATCCCACCGCGAAGTAACATGAAGGTCCTGAATAACGCCATGGCACACTAACACACAAATGTGAAAGCTTTTGCCTGAAATTTGAGACTCTGCGATTTTAACAGAGGCCTTGAGTAGTTTAAAATATATGAGCTAACACCTCCATTAAAAATAGCTCAGAGAAATTTCAGATGAATACATAAATTCCGTGTTCAAATTAACAAAATGCTTCTGAAATCAAAACTATACCTCACCATTTCCTTAGGTTATTGATAAGTTGATTAAAAGAAAAACAGTATGCATCTGAATGTTCAAATAATCATAATCATAGTTTATAAAGTAAGATATTTTTATTGTTAGATTATTCTTCTCATTCCCTTGAATCGGCCTCAAAACATCATGTTTTATGTACAGTAAGAGCACTGGCGGAGCTAACCTGATAGTATAAGTGACCCAATGCGTCTACCAATAGAGGCAACAAAAGATTTCTGGTACAGGAAATTCAGCTGGCATCCCTCATAACAACTGCCACTGGAAAATATAAACAGCTCACGCTGGTGATCTGTAGGTTGCCAGTTGGATCTGGCCACAGGCAGGCTGGCATTGCAGCCCCCTATAAAGGGAAGCAATGTGCTTTTGGCACTGCTAACAGAATTAACTTTCCCCCGACATCATGGCCAAAGTCACAAAATGAATTGCAGTAAATGAGCATGCACATTCAAAACTGCACACTTACCCTTAGCTATTGACCTACAGTACTACAGTATGACTGATTAGATACAATGGAAACCCAATATCATGTTTTGAGGATTTCACTTTAGATATTTTCTCACGTTCAGTATCACCACCCACTCTCGCATCCCCTACGATTAGCAGTGGGCAATATTGCCTAAAATCTCAGTAAGCCATAGCAAGATCAAGTGAGAACCCTTACTCTGTACACCAAATGCTGGAATGCATCACATACCACCACCACATTATCCTTTGTTCTACCTAACTGCTACTACTACGAGGTGGTTTGAGCAGAGATTGGGAAGGCTGTTGCTGCTCATGTGGGGACCAGAGTGAGGGCCATGGCCAACGACTCCTGGGTGCTTGAACCCGAGGACCTGGAATGATTCCAGTTTTTTCCTCCACTCATCTACGCAGAATTTGGAAACCATTAATGATCCTAAATCCAAGAGTAGCCACTCCGCATTAAGTCCAGAGCTTATACTTTCAACTGCAAATTGAAGTCTACAAGAAAATAAAAAAGTGGTCAGGTTCACAAACTACAGAATAAACAGGCATTAATGGCATTGTGAATTCATAAATGGCATTGTGAATTCATAAAAACAGGAAATAGAATTTGTGGAGAGAGGATACATTGTGGTCGACATTTCTCTTTATCCCATCACTGCAGGGAAACTTCCTACTCAAAATGCCTGATCCCAGGCGAACGTTAACTTGCAGCTAAAAAGCATAAAACAGGTGACCAAGGGAGGGCAGAGAAACCCCAATGCAGCTATCTTCCTTAATAGTATATCGCAATTTAGTTTTTTCAACATAAATAAATACAGTACATCTGATACCATTTCAGAGTCTGTACCAATGAAAGATACACACACTGAATCTGTAACTTCATGTCCTGGCACAACCCTCACTCTACCATTACCATCAAGCCAGGAGACCAACCCTGGTTCAATGAGGAGTGCAGAAGAGCATGCCAGGAGCAGCACCAGACAGACCTAAAAATGAAGTGCCAACCTGGTGAATCTACAACAGAGGACTGCATGCATGCTAAACAGCCGAAGCAGCATGCTATACACAGAGCTAAGCAATCCCACAACCAACGGATCAGATCAAAGCTCTGCAATCCTGCCACATCCAGTCATGAATGTTGGTTGACAATTAAACAACTAACGGGAGGAGGCGGCTCTATGAACATCCCCATCCTCAATTATGGCGGACTCCAGCAAGTGAGTACAAAAGACAAGGCTGAAGCGTTTTCAACCATCTTCAGCCAGAAGTGCCGAGTGGATGATCCATCTCGGCCTCTTCCGGAGGTCCCCACCAACACAGAAGCCAATTCGATTCACTCCATGTGATATCAAGAAACAGCTGAGTGCATTGGATACAGCAAAGGCTATGGGCCCCGACAACATCCCGGCTGTAGTGCTGAAGACTTGTGCTCCAGAACTAGCCGAACCTCCAGCCAAGATGTTCCAGTACAGCTACAACACTGGCATCTACCCGACAAAGTAGAAAACTGCCCAGGTATGTCGAGTCCACAAAAAGCAGGACAAATCCAATTTGGCCAATTACCGCCCCATCAGTCTACTCTCAATCATCAGCAAAGTGCTGGAAGGGGTTGTCGACAGTGCTATCAAGTGGCACTTACTCACCAATAACCGGTTCACCGATGCTCAGTTTGGGTATCGCCAGGGCCACTGAGCTCCAGACCTCACTACAGCTTTGGTCCAAACATGGACAAAAGTGCTGAATTACACAGCTGAGCAGAGAGTGACTGCCCTTGATATCAAGGCAGCATTTGACAGTGTGTGGCATCAAGTAGCAAAACTGAATTCAATGGGAATCGGGGAAAAACTCTCCACTGGCTGGAGTCATACCTAGCACAAAGGATGGTTGTGGTTGTTGGAGGCCAATCATCTCAGCCCCAGGACATCGCTGCAGGAGTTCCTCAGCGCAGTGTTCTAATCCCAACCATCTTCAGCTGCTTCATCGATGACCTTTCTTCCATAAGGTCAGAATTGAGGTGTTCGCTGATGATTGATCAGTGTTCAATTCAATTTGCAACTCCTCAGGTAATGAAGCAGTCTGTGCCAGCATGCAGCAAGACCTGAACAACATTCAGGCTTGGGCTGATAAGTGGCACGTAACATGCAATCACAACTGCTCTACACTCGGCACTGAATCACTTAGATGGAAAGGAGACCTACATCAGAATGCTGTTCATAGACTACAGCTCAGCATTCAACACTATCGTCCCCAACAAGCTGGCCACCAAACTCCAAACTCTTGGCCTGAATGTTGAGTATGTGGTTTCAATTGCAGTTATACTGAATAACAGGACACAGGCTACAGAAGTAAGTAAACAGGCCTTTAGTGATTGAGGGTCAGGGCTGAACTGGGATACACTTTGCTCCGCAGGGTTTATATACCGGTGTGGTCACCACCGGTACTACAATGTACAGGAGCCATCAAAAAGTAGTCCATCACCTTAAGGTATCCTCAAGGTGGTACAGGTTACATACACTACACTAAACACTTCCCTCTGCAACTGGACCCTGGACTTCCTAACAGACCCCAGTCTGTCAAATTAGGTAACCACACCTCCCCCCCCCTCCCCCCCGACCCTGAACACGGAGGCCCCACAAGGATGTGTGCTGAGCCCCCTCCTCTACTCCCTCTTCACCCACGACTGTGTGGCTGTTCATGGTTCCAACACCATCAAGTTTGCGGATGATACCACGGTAGTAGGCCAGATCACCAACAACGGTGAGTCAACCTACAGGGAGGAGGTCCAGCATCTCGTGAAGTGGTGCGCCGATAACAACCTGGCCCTTAACACCAAGAAAACCAAAGAAATCATTGTGGACTTCAGGAAGTCTAAAGGCGGAAGTCACACCCCCATCCACATCAATGGGGCTGTGGTGGAAAGGGTGGACAGCTTTAAGTTCCTCGGAGTCCACATCACGGAAGACCTCTCCTGGTCCCTCAATACCTCCTCTCTGGTGAAGAAGGCCCAGCAGCGCCTATATTTCCTAAGGAGGCTGAAGGGATGTAACCTGTCACCCCTGATCCTCTCTAACTTTTACCACTGCACAATAGAGAGCATCCTGACAAACTGTATCACAGTATGGTATGGCAGCTGTAGCTACTATGACCGGAAAGCCCTGCAGCGGGTAGTCAAAACTGCCCAACGCATTACCGGCACCCGGCTACCGACCATAGAGCACATATACCAGAAACGCGGTCTACGGAGGTCACGGTCCATCATCAAAGACCCTACCCACCCCAGCCACAGTCTGTTCGCCCTCCTGCCATCTGGGAGACGCTACAGATGCATTCGCACCCGTACGACCAGATTTAGGAACAGCTTCTTTCCCAGGGCTGTCATCCTACTGAACTCCACAAATAAACTCTAAAGCCTGCACATCTGCCAATGCACTTTATTATGGTTATGTTTATGTTAATATACTACAAGCCAAATGTATGTTGAATGTTTAAATGTCTTAATCTAAGTGTACACTCTCGGGAGCCGCAAGCCTACATTTCGTTGTACTGCACTTGTGCACTAACAATGACAATAAAAGTTGATTTGATTTGATTTGATTCACGCCACACAAGTGTCAGGCAATGACCATCTCCAACAAGAGACAGTTTAACCACCTCCCCATGACATTTAACGGCATTACCATCATCGAATCCCCCATCAACAACATCCTGGGGGTCACTATTGACCAAGAACATATCTGGACCAGCCACAGAAATACTGTGCCTGCAAGAGGTCAGAGGCTGGGTATTCTGCGGCGAGTGGCTTACCTCCCGACTCCCGAAGACTTTCCACCATCTACAAGGCAGTCAGGTGTGTGATGGAATACTCTCCACTTGCCTGGACGAGAGCAACTCCAACAACACTCAAGAAGCTCAACATCATCCAGGACAAAGCAAGCCACTTGATTGGCACCCCATCCACCACCTTAAACATTCACTCCCTCCACCACCAGCACACCGTGGCTGCAGTGTGTACCATCTTCAAGATGCTCTGTGGCAACTCACCGGCTTCTTTGACAGCACCTCCCAAACCCACGACCTCTTCCACCTTGAAGGACAAGGGCAGCAGGCACATGGGAACACCACCACCTCCAAGTCATACACCATCCTGACTTGGAAATATATCGCCGTTCCTTCATCGTCACTGGGTCAAACTCCTGGAACTCCCTACCTAACAGTACTGTGGGAGTACCTTCACCACACAGACTGCAGAGATTCAAGGTGGCACCTCACCACCACCTTCTCAAGGGCCATGAGGGATAGGGAATAAATGCTGGCCTTGCCAGCGACACCTACACCCTGGGAATGATTTTAAAAATGGAACCCAGGGAAAATAAAGTTTACCCAATTGTGCAAGATCTTTACAATCTACTCGTGACCGTCACTCACAGTTTGAGGTCTTCCTCACATACAGAGCAAAACACGTTGAAGGATACAGTTCATCCCATTTAAAATATGGTCAATAACAACCTGTAGATAAAAATAAAACAGTTTCTGAATTGCCAATTCTGACTTTATTATAAAGTTTTGCTACTTTGTCAATGTCACTATATCATTAAATAAAAGACTGGAATGACAGGAAAGAATCATTAACCTTCTCCACAAGCACCTCATCGATGGCTTAAACTAACTTCCCAAGAACACAAACATTGCAGAACTATCAACAGAAGCCTCAATATAATTGATGCCTAATCTAATGGAAATTAAAGCAAAAACATCTTATTTTCACAGGACACTGCAGCTATTAAAAGAAAAATATATTTTCCATTAATTTTCCTTTATGACGTTAGATAAATTCACCAATACCCTGCTGCCAATGGGGAGCCGTGCTCATAAGGAGCGTGTGTTGGAGAATCTCTGCTACACTGTTGTAGCTCTTTGAACCACACTCCCTCTAAGCATGGGTTTCCACTGGGAATGTAGGACTGGTAAATTTATCCAAGTGTCAAAATTAACAATATTTTGCTTCATCCCACTGTGGCTGTAGATGTGAAGCAATTGTTGGTTTTCTTTTTGAACTACCAAACCAGGAAACTCTTCCTAAGTCACACCCAAACAAGAAGCCCTCTTAATGTAAAAGACTGACGAACATCCACATGCAGCAATTTCTCCATGCTTAATTGTCCATTTGGTAGGATGCAACTGGTCCACTCTGATGTAAAGGTTATTTGTCCCTCTTGTAGGTCTACCAAATTTCATTCATTAAGAGCTGCAATCGCTCATTTTAGTTTAAAAACATAGCTTTTTTTTGATTTACAGGTTTCCAATCTATGTCACTATTACAAATCTCAAATGTAACTCTTATATTTCCCCAATATTGACAGCTCTGTCCTTGCACTCATCAGACATATGTCTTACCTCACCTTTGCAGAGGATGTTGTGGCGAACGTTTACACATGGATTAGTGGGATAATTGCGTTTCCCCTCACAAATGTTTTCCCACTTGGTATAGGTACTGTAAGGTGGTTACAGTCCAGCTGACCTAGCAGAGTTTTGGATGATCCTCCTGTCCAAATTCTTTCATAGGTGGGGACTATCAGGGAATAATATAAGGGAAGTTTAACTGTTTCTTTTTGGGGTTCCATAAAGGTGAGGGATGGGATGGGACAGAGATAGTGCATTTTTACTCCTATCAGGTTGGTAGTTGCTTAACCTTATTGTTGAGTAAGGCGTGCTTGGATGTTGAGCAAGGCGTGCTTGGATGTTGAGCTTGCACAATCACCCACTTGACAATCTTCCATTAACATTTAAAAAATGTAAACGGCATGTCCCTTGTTTTGCACTTCAGATTTTATGCAATACCTTAATTTGTGTTGTTTGCTAAAAGCAGTTTCCAGAAGCAGATTAAATATCTCATGAACCAAAATGTTCCGTTTTATTCTTCATTAAATCTGAGTTAAGCTATGAGTCAGCAAATGTATTTGTAATGCAAGCACACAAGAGTTCCTCTGATGAGATCCAAGTCGTTTTTTTTTATAATAACAACTTGCATTTATATAGTGCCTTTATCGTAGTAAAACATCCCAAGGCGCGTCACAGGAATGTTATCAGATAAAAAATTAACACCAAGCCAAAGGAGGAGACATTAGGGCAGGTGGCTATACACTTGGTCAAAGAGGTAGGTTTTAAGCAGAGTCTTAAAGGAGAGGTGGAGAGGCAATGAAGTTTGGGAAGGGAATTCCAGAGCATAGGGCCTAGGCAGCTGAAGCCATGGCCGCCAATGGCGGAGCAATGAAAACTGGGAATGCGCAAGAGGCCAAAATTGGAGGAACACAGAGATATCGGACGTTGGTCGGGATAGAGGAGGTTACAGAGATAGGGAGGTGCAAGACCATGGGACCATGGAGGGATTTGAACACAAAGATGAGAATTTTAAAAATCAAGGCTTTGGTGGACTGGGAGCCAATGTAGTTCAGCGAGCACAGGGGTTATGGGTGAGCCGGACTTGGTGTGAGTTAGGAAACGGGCAGCACAGTTTTGGATGAGCTCAAGTTTATGAAGGATGGAAGATAGGAGGCCGGTCAGAAGAACACTGGAATAATCGAGTCTAGAGGTAACGAAAGCATGAATGAGTGTTTCAGCAGCAGATGGGCAGAGATGGGTGATATTACAGAAGTGGAAGTAGGCAGTCTTTGTGATGGGCAGGGGGGGAAAAGAGACTTTCCCCAGCCATCTGAACATAAAAGGGCAAGGTTCAAGAGAAGTGGAGAGAGCTAAAAGATGTACTGTGTGGTCTTGTGTGAATTAGAAAAAGGGTTTGAAACTTGGATTGTTTGAGGACTACTGTTTACAGGAGAAAGGAGGCTCCGAGACAGTAGGGCCGTGTAACAGTGGTTAGTAGAAATTTTCACCAATGTAACTGTTTATACACTTAAGCAATTCAGATTGACCCCAACTACCTAAAATCACATTAAAAGCAAGATTTATTTGACTGTATATGGTTCAGTAGGAGCATGCTTTGAGTATTTTCTCCTTTCTCGTTAAAATACAGTGGAACACTGCACGGGAACTGGATTGGTTATGTTTAGTATGCCTCCAATTGCTCCACAAAGGGGCAGGTCAATGGCTATTTTGGTTTATCACAGTCTCCCCATAGTGATTGAGGGAATGAGCAAGGATGCTATGTGCTGGTTTCTACCTGCTTCACAAACATTGACACTACTTCAAGGTTTGTGTGCCCCAACACTGATTCCAAGTTTTTTTTTTAACTAGAGTTTCCTCATTTTTTCACCTCGGGTACATCCAAATTCCTATTGTTTTGCAACAGAAATGGCAGAAAAGGGGATGTATCTGTATATCTCAGAGTAGCTAGAGCACCTGTACTCAACCATTCCCCTCCTAGTTGGGTTGACTGAATCATAACAATCACGACATGGTGGTTAGTAGAAATCATAACTATTTATGCACTTCATGCTCCAACCTATATTTTGTACTGACTTCTGTATCTCATTTCCTATTGTTTGACTCTAATCCTACAAGATAGGTTAACTATTGCCGTCAACAAGATATAAACTAACTGTGACTGTCCTGTTCAAGGTTGAGTCATTCCATTTCAAAGCTTCCTTTTCGGGAAACCAAAACAATTCCTTTTTTTTAAAGCCAAATTAGGATCAAATTTGGAGAACAAAAGGGGTCCAGAGGTCACTCATTTCCTTTTATGGGACAATGCCTTTGCATTGCTCAGTGAGGGGCTATTTCAAGTACCTCCAGGAATGCTCCAGGTCTTCAACATCCTTCAGAGAATAAACTCATTACCATCACCACCACCAGCATTATATAGTGCCTTTAACGTGGAAGGTATAAGGAAAACTGACGCTGAGCCAAGTGAGAAGAGATTAAGAGGGGTGAACAAAAGGTTGGTCAGAGGTGGGTTACAAAGAGGGTCTTAAAGGAAGAGAGAGGGGTTGAGAGACAGAGGGGTTTAGGAAGGGAATTTCAGAGAGTGAGAGCCAACCAGTTGAAGGCACAGCTGGCAATGGTGGGGAAAAGGATGGACAGCACAACATACTAGAATCAGAGTAACGGAAGGGAGAAGGTTGTAAGGCTGGATAAGGTTACAGGGATAGCAATGGCAGAGGGATTTAAACACGAGGATGAAAATTTTATATTTGAGGCTTTGGAGACCCACGAACCAAAGCCACGACAAGAATGGTATGGGACAGAATATGGACGTTTTGGACGAGCTGAAATTAATGGACAATGGAGGCTGGGTGTCCGGCTGGGAGAGCATGGAGCAATTGAGCCTTGAGGAGACACAGGCATGAAGGAGAGTTTCAGGGCAGATAGGCAGAATTAGGGACAGAGGCAATCAATGTTCCAGAGGTGGAAATAGCTGGTGTTTGTGATGGAGAATATAGAAGGTTGGAAGCTCAGCTCAGGATTGGACAGGATACTGAAGTTGCAAAGAGTCTGGTGCAGCCTGAGACAGTGGCTAGGAAGGGGGGATAGGGTCAGTAGCAACTTAAATACCGCTATTTGCCAGCTATCAGAAAGACCCTGGCACAAACATAACAACAACAACTTATATTTATATAGCACCTTTAACATAGTAAAACGTCCCAAGGCGTTTCACAGGAGTATTGAAAGACAAAAAATTTGACACCGAGCCACATAAGGAGAAATTAGGGTAGGTGACCAAAAGCTTGGTCAAAGAGGTAGGTTTTAAGGAGCGTCTTAAAGGAGGAAAGAGAGGTAGAGAGGTGGAGAGGTTTAGGCAAGGAATGCCAGAGCTTAGGGCCGAGGCAACAGAAGGCACGGCCACCGATGGTTGAGCGGTTATAATCAGGGATGCTCAAGAGGGCAGAATTAGAGGAGCGCAGATATCTCGGGGGGGGGGGGGGGGGTTGTGGGGCTGAAGGCGATTACAAAGATAGGGAGGGGAGAGGCCATGGAGGGATTTGAAAACAAGGATGAGAATTTTGAAATCGAGGCGTTCCTTTACCGGGAGCCAATGTAGGTCAGGGAGCACAGGGGTGATGGGTGAACGAGACTTCGTGCGAGCACTTTTCACTTTTATCAATGTCTAACGCTAAAGCACGATGGTGACAAACTGAAATGCTTCTTCATTGTATTGTATAGCAATTATAAATGGGCAGGGCCATTTTGGCAAAAAACATCTAAGATACCTCACAACTTAAGAACCTCAGACATAAGCACAAATTCAGCAACTTTTGTTACATGCAAATGAGTGTTTACAACATAAGTAAACTTGTGAGTGGCTTCAGCTTTCCTTCTTGCCCAATGCCAATATGAGGCTGAGTAGGGATAGTTTACCATGGTCACAGTCACATAGGATGTCATTTGTGACAGTGATAAGAGCCTGTGGCAGGGGCAGAAAGCTGATTGGAGGGATTCAAACAGAGTTCCAGAAAAGATGGGCATGGATTTGGGAGGCAACATCACATTCAAGGGCTTTGGAGAGGAAAGGGAGGTTGGCGATGGGGCAGTAGCTTGCAAGGACAGAGGGGTCAAGGGTTGTTTTTTTGATGAGAGGAGTGATGACAGCAGATTTGAAGGGGAGGGGAACAGTATTTGCGGAGAGAGAACATGGGAGCCACGAAAGGAAGCTGGGTAGTCAGCAGTTTAGTGGGAATAGGGTCGAGGGAACAGGAGGTGGGTCTTATGGACAAGATGAGCTCGGAGAGGGCATGAGGGGAAATGAGAGAAAAACTAGAGAAAGATGTGAGTTCTGGGCTAGGGCAGGGGGGAACCTTAGAGGAAGTTTGGCCCGGTGGACTAGGCGAAGGGAGGCAAGCAGCAGAGGCAGCTGAATGGATGATCTCAATCTTAGTGACATGAGCTCCTTGCACCTGTTGCTGGAGGGTAGGGTGGAGGAGGCATGGAAGCGAGGTTTAAGAAGATGGTTTGCAGTGGAGAAAAGAAGCCAGGGGTTGTCTTTGCATTCCAGGATGATCCTGGAATAGTGAGCAGTTTTGGCAGAGGAGAGCAGGACTCAATAGTGCTTTATGTGGTCCAGTCAGATCTGGCAATGAGTGGCTGAACCAGTTGTCCGCCATGTATGTTCAAGTCTCTGTCCCTTGGACTTAAGGAAGTGGAGATGATGGCCATACCAGGGGGAACGACCAAGGGAGTTTATATGGAAGGAGAGATTAAGGGATGATAGGAGGGCGGTGAACTCAGAGAGAGCTTGATGAGTTGTGATGGAGGTTGAAATCACCAAGGATGAGAAGTCACTCAGTGCAAAGCCTGAGGGAGGAAAGCAATAAAGATATCTCAGTGAGAAAGTTGGCATGGTTCTTAGGTGAACAGTAGAAAAATGAGGATTTTAAGAGAGAGGTTAGAGGGGTGGAATAAGGTAAGATGTTCACAGGAGGAGAAGGTGCCAGCGGAGTAGGGGGACAGACCAAGGTATGATTTGGTGATGAGAGCCACACTACCACTGCGGCAGTTTGGGCAGGGCAAGTGGAGGAAGGTATAGCCAGATGAAGAGGCATCATTTAGGGGGAAGGTGTCATCACCCCCCCCTCAGCTAGGTTTCTGTCAAGGCCATGATGTCAGTGCAATCATCCACAATAAGCTCATGGATGGCAAGGGCCTTGTGCACAAGTGAACAGACATTCTGGAGGGAGATGCGAAGAGAGGCAGTGATAACTGATCCAGTGGCAGAGTCCACAGGGTCAGCATTGGGAGGAGTGAGTGGGACGGGAAGGAGGTAGGAAAGATTTTCCTCCAGCAGGCGCGCTGAGCGAGGTCGGCAAGAGAGTAGGATGTGGCAGTTGGGGTTGTTGCTCATAAGGAGGCAGTAACGAGCGCCTCGATGAGCCTTTTGAAGAATGCCAAGAGAGGCACAGAGGGAAGCTATAGGCTTATCTAGAGGGAATCAAGCCTGGAATGGCGGCAGGGGAGTAGGTAGGTCGAGGAATGTTGAAGGGTTGGGTTGGGATTTGGGAGGGCAGAGTACCCGAGAACATACGAATTAGGAGCAGGAGTAGGCCACTCGGCCCTTCGAGCCTGCTCTGCCATTCAATAAGATCATGGCTGATCTGATTACTCCACATTCCCGCCTACCCGCGATAACTTTTCACCCCCTTGCTTACCAAGAATCACCCCCTTGCTTACCAAGAATCTATCTACCTCTGCCTTAAAAATATTCCAAGACTCTGCTTCCACCGCCCTCTGAGGAAGAGAGTTCCAAAGACTCACGACCCTCAGAGAAAAGATTTCTCCTCATCTCTGTCTCAAATGGGCGATCCCTTATTTTTAAACAGTGACCCCTAGTTCTAGATTCTCCCACAAGAGGAAACAGCCTCTCCACATCCACCCTGTCCAGACCCCTCAGGATCTTATATGTTTCAATCAAGTCACCTCTTACTCTTCTAAACTCCAGCGGATACAAGCCTAGCCTGTCCAACCTTTCCTCATAAGTCAACATTATACTCCATTTGCCAGATCTTTGCCCACTCACTTAACCTATCTATATCCCTTTGTAGCCACGTTATGTCCTCTTCACAATTTACTTTCCTACCTATCTTTGTCATTGGCAAATTTAGCAACCATACCTTTGGTCCCTTCATCCAAGTCATTTATATAAATTGTAAAAAGTTGAGGCCCCAGCACTGATCCCTGTGGCACACCACTTGTTACATCTTGCCAACCAGAAAATGACCCATTTATGCCTACTCTGTTTCCTGTCAGCTAGCTAATCTTCTATCCATGCCAATATGTTACCCCCGACACCATGAACTTTTATTTTCCACAATAACCTTTGATGTGGCACCTTATCAAATGCCTTCTGCAAATCCAAGTACAGTACATCCACCGGTTCCCCTTTATCCACAGCGCATGTTACTTCCTCAAAGAACTCCAATAAACTGGTTAAACATGATTTCCCTTGCACAAAACCATGTTGACTCTGCCTGATTACTTTGAACTTTTCTAAGTGCCCTGCTATAGCGTCTTTAATAATAGCTTCTAACATCTTCCCTATGACAGATGTTAAGCTAACGGGCTTGTAGTTTCCGGCTTTCTGTTTCCCTCCTTTTTTGAATAAAGGAGTTACATTCGCTATTTTCCAATCTAATGGAACCTTCCCCAAATCTAGGTAATTTTGGAAAATTAAAACCAACGCATCAACTGTCTCACTAGCCACTTCTTTTAAGACCCATGGGTGAAGTCTATCAGGACCTGGGGACTTGTTAGTCCGCAGCTCCAACAATTTTTTCAGTACCACTTCCCTGGTGATTATAATTTTCTTGAGTTCCTCCCTCCCATTTCCTGATTTGCAGCTATTTCTGGGATGTTACTTGTATCTTCTATAGTGAAGACCGATGCAAAATACCTGTTCAAGTCAACTGCCATCTCCTGATTTTCCATTATTAATTCCCCAGACTCGCTTTATATAGGACCAACGCTCACTTTGTTAACTCTTTTTTAAATATCTATAGAAACTCTTACTATCTGTTTTTATATTCCTAGCTAGCTTTCTCTCATACTCTAATTTTTCTCTTCTCATTAATCTTTTAGTCATTCTTCGCTATTTTTTATATTCTGCCTAACCTTCTGACCTGCCACCCATCTTTGCACAATTATATGCTTCTTCTTTAAGTTTAATACTATCTTTAACTTTTTTAGTTAACCACGGATGGTGGGTCCTCCCCTTGGAATTTTTCTTTCTTGTTGGAATGTATATATTCTGTGTATTTTGAAATATCCCCTTAAATGTCTGCCACTGCAACTCGATTGACCTATCCCTTAACCTAATTTGCCAGTTCACTTTAGCTAGCTCTGCTTTCATGCCCTCATAATTGCCCTTAGTGTAGTTTAAAATACTAGTCTTGGACCCAATCTTCTCTCTCTCAAACTGAATGTAAAATTCAATCATATTATGATTGCTGCTACCTAGGGGCGCCTTCACTATGAGTTCTTTAATTAATCCTATCTCGTTGCACAATACCAGGTCTAGTATAGCCTGCTCTCTGGTTAGCTCCAGAACGTGCTGTTGTAAGAAACTATCCCGAAAACATTCCATGAACTCCTCATCTATGCTACCTTTGCCCATCTGATTTTTCCAGTCTATATGCAGATTAAAATCCCCCATGATATTGCCATACCCTTCTGACAAGCTCCCATTATTTCTTCCTTTGCACTCCATCCTACCATTTGGTTACTGTTAGGGGGCCTGTACACCACTCCCACAAGTGACTTCTTGCCTTTATTATTTCTCATCTCTACCCAAACTGCTTCTACATCCTGGTTTCCTGAACTTAGGTCATCCCTCTCTATTGTGCTATCATTAATTAACAGAGCCACCCCTCCCCCTTTCCCCACCTTCCTAAATGTCATGTACCCTTAAATATTCATGTCCCAATCTGTGTCATCCTGCAGCCAGGTTTCTGTAATGGCTATCAGATCATATTTATTTATTTCTATTTGTGCTATCAGTTCATCCGTTTTGTTTCGAATGCTACATGCATTCAGATGCAGAGCCTTTAGTTTTGTCCTTTTATTATTTTTGTATCCTCTAGCCTTATCTGTTGATTTACTCTTAGATTTGTACTCTCTATCCCTTCCTGTCATGGTCTGTTTATCATTTCCCATATTAATACCTTTCTCTATTGCCTTGTCTCTAATCTTTCAATTACCACATCTTCCCAAATTTGATCCCATGCCCCCAATATTTAGTTTAAAACCCTCTCTACTGCCCTAGTTATACAACTCGCCAGAACACTGGTCCCAGCACGGTTCAGGTGAAGACCGTCCCAACGATACAGATCCCACTTTCCCCAGTACTGGTGCCAGTGCCCCAGGAATTGAAACCCATTTCTCCCACACCAGTCTTTGAGCCATGCATTCATCTCTCTAATTTTATTTACCCTATGCCAATTTGCTCGTGGCTCAGGTACCCTTGAAGTTCTGCTTTTTAATTTAGCCCCTAGCTGCTCATACTCTCAGCAGAACCTCTTTCTTAGTTCTACCTATGTTGTTGGTACCTACATGGACCACGACCACTGGCTCCTCCCTCTCCCACTGCAAGTTCCTCTCCAGCCCAGAGCAGATGTCCCGAACCCTGGCACCGGGCAGGCAACACAGCCGTCTGAACTCTCGTTCTTGGCCGCAGAGAACTGTATCTATCCCCCTGACTATGCTGTCCCCAATTATCACTACATTCCTATTAACTCCCCCCGCTTGAATGGCTTCCTGTACCTCGGTGCCATGGTCAGTTTGCTCATCCACCCTGCAGCCACCGCTTTCATCCATACAGGCCGCAAGAACCTCAAACCTGTTACGACAATTGCAAAGGCCGAGGCTCCTCCACCTCCTGGGTCCCCACACCTGCCTCACTCGCAGTCACATCCTCCTGTCCCTGACCACTGACCAAATCAGAAGACCCTATCCTAAGGGGTGTGACTGCCTCCTGGAATAAAGTGCCCAGGTAACTTTCCCCCTCCCTGATGCATCACATCTCGGCCTCCAGCTCATCAACTCTGAGCTGAAGCTCAAGCCGCAGACGTGTTCGTCCTGGATCACACTGGCATCCAGGAGTTCCCACATACTGCAGTCGCAACACATCACCTGTCCTGCCATCTTTATTGAGTCTTAATTAATAATTAATAAGATTTATTACTGCTAGTAAACTTTCACTAATGAAACCTTACAATTACTAATAAATTTCCTGGGCTTTAAAAGATAAGGGAAGCGAGAGGGGAGAAATGAAAGGAGGCATGACAACAGAATCTGAGGGGTCTAGGAGGGGGGTAAAGAGAAAAGAGAAAGAGGGAGGGGGTAGAAAAAAGTAGAAATAGAAGTGATGGGCTCAGGTATGGAGCGGCAGCCAAAACACAGGGAAAAATAAAGTTACATACTCCTGGTTACATAGCAAGTTTAGGATACAAATATCCTGGTAGCAAATGGGGAACAGAGAGGAGACAACATGAGGGAGACTAGAGTATATCTAAATGTATGATCTGATACAATTGGTGTCCCGAAAATATATTTACTAATTTTGCTTTTGTATATTTAAACTTGTAAAACATGGTAGTCCCTTGTAAATAGCCTGCCTGTACAAGTTTACAATAAAAAAAATCAGCTTTCTTTAAAAAAAGCTGTATTTGCTAATAAAATTTAGGATCAACCAGATTCTCTCCTGCATTTTAATCAAGTGAAGAAATAAATAAGCCATTGATATGGAATCAAATGTTTGCTTAAGTTCATCTTAAAAACACAAGTTATAAATTTGTAAAATATATCAGTGTTATTAACCAGTAACCTCCCCAAAATTTATATGAAGGCATAGTAGAAATCAATGTTACAGGATAAAGGTTACACAACAAAGTGTAATCCTAAAAAGTATTTCATACACAAATACACAGATGATGAAAATGAAGATTAAAGATAAGAATGTTTGATTGCCTTGCATATCAAATTGAGGAATTGTGATTACTGCAATGATTAATGTTATTATGTTGCTTGCAGTGCAGAAGCTTCAATTGCTCTGTGTAATAATGCAGTTTAGAGTTCATTGTAAAACATGAATGCACCTGCAACCACTTCAGCTCAAATGTCTTTGCATTAAATTTCATTCGCTTCAGACTCATTTAATTTTAAACACATCTTACGGACATCAAACCAGAAGCATTTAAAGCTCTGAAGCTTCTGTGCCAAAACATGTTTACCGCTGACGCAAGGACAAAAAAAAAATCAGCATCACAGGCTGATCAATATCATTCAGTCCTGACTGCATAGATTGTGGAAGCAAGAGGGTCAAAATAACATTATCCAGATGGGTCTGTTTTTAAAATATATTCTTAACATAACAGTACTTGAGATTTTTTTTCTTTATGATCGTGCACTGTTCCATCACAATTTTCTAAATGTTGCTTTGTCACTGGGAAATTATCTTGTCCTTTAATTTCTTCCTCCCTCCTACTTACCCCACGTATCCACCTGTGATCAGGAACTCACTGTGTGGAGGATAGATAGATTTATGCATCCTCTATATACCATATGAGTATAATGAGTATGACAGGTTCTGGGGAAACCACATACGGAGCACATAATACTATCTCTGCTTCCCTTTCCAAAAAACGATACCCCCGCAGAAACAGATGGATGGGCTTATATGTTGTGCCTAATCTATCGCTATTCTTCATTTTACATTCCCAATACACAATTAGAGCATATCAAACAACCCAAATTAAGGATAGGGGAAGCTACTGTATAGTTGTCCAGACCAATCTGCTGAAATCATTATTGCCTACTGCAGTTCAATCTAGACAGTAATGTTTATTATATGTGTGAGGATTGCTCCATTGACAACCTTAAATATGCTGTCAATTGGAAACCGATTGTGAAATCCCCATCAAGCAGCATTGAAATGGGTGATCTTATACACCCCATCAGGGTTTTTTCCCCCAGTAACATGGTAGCAGTGTAGGATACGCACAACCAATTATGCTATCTACTGGTTCAGTGGGGTTTTGCACCATAGGGAACAATTAACTATCAACAGTTCCTAAATTGCTCTATACAAGAGAAAAAAAAAAATCAAGAAATACTGTTGCATTACTAGTGGAGGAATGTTTAAAGCACATGGATGACATTCCTCAGTCTTAGCAAGGGTATTAACTTTATTTGTAACAAAGTTTAAAATAAATGGGTCAATGCCTGTATTAAAAATAACAGGAATTTAATACTAATCCATTAAGCATGCGCCACTTATATCAGCATCAGTCATTTCTAGACTATAATAACTTGGGTAGTCTGAGCATCTACATAGCAGAAATAATGTTCCAGGTATGATTTGCATGGAGGCAGATAAAACTGTGACATAACAATTCTTGAACCAAATGAAACTGGTTAGTGACTTTAGGTTGGAAGCTATGCTCACAATGTGAAATCAAATATGGCTGATCTCAAGTAATCACCAACTCTGAGTTGAAACTAACACTAACATGAATGCAGTGTTAAATAAGCATTCTCTGGGATTCATGACCCTTCCAGTAAAGAGGATATCAGATCCTGGAGTTCCGTAAGCCACTCTAAAGGCAAAGAAACCTGGGGGGAAAATGTGGTTGCTTTGCGCCTCCTGTTGGCACCCAAGAGGGGGAGGAAGGCCTGCAGTACCGTGTGGCACTGCGGCACGTAGCACCACGATATTCCCTTGCAGCGCCCCAAGAGGGAGACAGGACGCTTCCAGTAGCGCCCCGCATCCCTCTTGGGGCGCTACCGATGAATTTTGGCTGTGGGGGTGCTAATTTTTTCGGGGCGCTAACAAAGTTAGCGCCCCAAAGGGAGCACGACTCAATTTTTCCCCCTTATGTGTGCATCACCTCCCTCCCTTGTCATCTGTGGTGGCAAAGACTTAAGCCATCTTGACTCTACCCTCTAGAATTCTCTCCTTCAATATCTCCGCCTTGCTACCGCTCGCTCTCCCCATCTTCTAAAGCCTCCTAATAATCAAATGCATGGGAAAAAAGATGAGTTTATCAACCTTAATTCTTCTATTACTGTTTGTAGTCTGTTTATCCTCTGTGAATCACCATGGAATGTTGACTATGTTAAAGGAACCATATAAATGCAAGTCGATGTTGTCTGAAATAATGTCCCTAAGAAGATTAGCCCTTGCTCGATTTTCAGCTAGAACTTGCAGCTGGGTAAGCCAAATTATTGTGGGTTTACCTAATCTAACTCAGAAGGATCCAGCGGAATACAGACACGAAAGCTTCACACTTCTCCTGTCTGCTGAACTATCTCCCAGTGTTGTCACTTAAAACACTGTTCCGTAAATGGATAGATCACTAGCATTTGTTATACCAGGGGCGCCAGAGTTCATATTAGGTCATGGGAAAGTGCCCACTTGCCTATTACACAGTACAAGTTATACAGATTGCGGAATACTGGGAGGGTTAATGGAAAGGTTTGAAACACTGAGAAGATGAGGGCTTAGGGCATTGAGTGGGCATGATAAGGGCTGGGAAGATGGGAGGGACAGGCAGGAGTTGGGAGCACAGGGTGGGGAATATAGAGATTGGGACCACTAAACATATAGAATGGAGGCGGAAAGAGACTGGGGTGTGGGACAGGAAGTAGCACATGATAAAGGCCCAGGTACTGTTACAACTCAGAATATAGCTTAGACATTCGTCAGTAGGACAATACTGCTGGAAAAGAAAGGAGCATGGTAGCAGTGGAGAGTGGGTGAAAGGCAACTGAAGTGAGTAAGTGAGAAGAAGTGGCTGCAAGTGAGAAATACTGGGAGTGGGCAAGAAACAGCATGCAGCTGAGAGTCAGCTGGATTGAAGTGTGGCAACTGAATCTCAGAAGGGGCGTGGGGAGGGGGGAAGGGGGTGGGGAGAGAAAAAGATGGAAAAAGTGAAATTAACTAGTGAATATGCGGTGACTTAAAAAATGAGACAGACAAGATCCAGGCAGAAAAGGAAAAAAGCTCAAATCCAAAGTGCCTTTGGATGTTCTCTATCTTGGCGGAGCTATATAAATTTAAATTGTTGTTAGTAGTCCACATTTGGGGACAAAACTTATTAGATGGATTTGCAACAAGAATCATACAGCACAAAAGGATGCCATTCGGCCCATCATGCCTGTGCTGGTTCCTTGGGGAAGCTATCCAATTTGTCCCATGCCCTTGCTCTTTTCCCCATAGCCATGCAAATTTTTCCTTTTCAAGACCGCAATCTTCTGACTAAGTTTAAATACACTTTGTGAATCATGTAAGTTTTTATGTTTATTATATATTGCATATTTTAGGGTGCATAGGAAACTCTTTTTTATCTGGCACCGACGGGACCGGCGTGGTGCCGGGTTACCAAAAAGTCCGGATTACAGAGGTATAGTAAAAGGTACGAGAGCCCCGTACACGGCCACAATTACTGATTGTACCTATCTGACATTAACAATTTAATGTTGATTATCACCAATGTAAATCCAGGGTCTGAAGCTTTATTTCAAAAATGTCAAGAACATTTATTTCACACCAAGGACATAAGAGTTCCACACCAGCTGTACACTTGAATATCCCAACTGCAGGTGCAAAAAGTTGTGTCAGGATGTGCGCAGCAACTCAAGTGAAGGAACTAACTGTTCAGCCCAGCTGTATGATGCACATCTCCTCCCTGAAGATCATATTACTTCATACTGGTTGAAGATCTAGAGGTTCATGGCCTGAAATAGGCCACTCAAGGACAATATCTAGATATGACTGGCATATCCAAAGGATGAGAATATAAATTCTTTTCTATAAAATAATTCTCACAAAAATACAGAACAGTAGAAATTAAATCCAATGCAGTGTAAAAAGACATTATTTTACAGGTCAAATAGAAAGCATAGCAGTATCTCTCATCGATTGCTGGTTTTATTCTGGCTCCCTGCAAAGAATTTGCCTGAACGGTCATTATTATGCTGCTATAATTTGCACCTCATTGCAAAATATGAATGTGCCGAGAGCCATTCAACCTTCTTATTCACTGCATTTGTTTCCCTTCATTCTCTAATTGATAGATTACAACTAATATCAAACAGCTCAACAAACCAGCAAAGCATGAAGTAGTGTAAACTTAGCTGCGATTAACAATTTAACTTGCTGAACAGCGATTCCTTTAAAGGAAATTTATTTATTAAAAGTCATCATTCATAATTAATTTCTCAAGTTGCCTCGACAATCCAAAGGAGGTCACATTTGAGTCATCTAATTTGCTAAAAAAAACTTTTGAAAGATGAAGTTGAACTCATTGTCTAAAAATTAACATTCAAACTATCTTCTACATTCCTTGTGAAAAAATAACTTCAAAAAATAACAATTTCCTACAGTTAGCTGTGATTACTGTATTTAACTTCCTGTTTTATGTTTAAAGAATGCAGATTATTTCATTTATATATGATTAACAAATTAAAAACAAACAACAAAAAAAACATTGCTTTATGAATTTCCAGTTCTGATTCAGAGATGCAAAACTAGAATCCCTAATTGGGAATTTGTCTTTGCATTTCAATCTGTTTTATAGGCAGCTTCAGATGAAGATCACACCACCAAATACCACTATTGCCTAGTACAGCAATACTTTCTGAAGATATACAATACATGTCAATATGGTAGACTTTTAATATGTAGTTAAGTGAACTTATTTACAAAATGATTTCTTCAACCTAACCCATATGAAAAGTCTTCTAACCATCAAACATGTGCACAGAAGAATTTGAAAATATTTACAACAAACTAGGTGCTTTCATTGCTGATAAGTTGAAGACCAGGTGTCAGTACATCACTACCTCACCCTATAAGCTGTTTTTTTTTTTTGAAAGTCATAGAAAACATTGCACACAGTGGAGACGATTTTTACAGGGGAAAATCGGGGTTAATGGTGCAGTTATAGGGCCTAAACCTGAGGTTGGTAGCCTTAGTATCCCATTAACCGCAATGATTAGCTCACTGACATTTTGTAAGGGGCCTTCCACTGGGCGCCTGCGTTTTTCTGGCAGTAGGCCCCTTTTAATATGCCAATCGGGGCCCTATGACATACAAGCAACTCAGATTGCCATTTTAGGAGAGAGATCAGTTCCACAGGTTATAGAAACTCATCAAAACGAAGTTCTGGGCCCCACAAAAATAAACTGGGCTGCTGCCACCCCAGGGAACCCCAAACCCTACTCCCTGTACTTAACTTGCTCCTAGCTGAGACAGCCAGATATCGGCTAACCTTAATCTGGCAAGCTGCATCGGGGTTCCTGTTTGGCCCCCCGCAGATCACTGGTCGGTTGTAACTGAGACCAGGAAATTGACCCCAGTGTTTCTATGTATGCAACAGAAAGCAAAGGTACCAATATATATCAGATGGATCTGTACATCAGAGTATTTTATGAAGTACTAGTGAATTTGATACAATGCAGACAAAGCTGATTATTAAACAGTTAGGATTGGTTTTACGCTGTTGTACATGTATTTTCAATTCCTATCAAACCATAGTATTCTAGGCACAAGGGAATTCCCATTATTCAATGCTATGAAATAAGCCTATGGCACTCAAAATAATTCATATCAATCAAATGATGCAGCATTGTTGTCATTTCAACTGCTTTTCAAAACCATCAGGATCTCTGCTCTGCAGTTAGCCCCAAAATAGTTCACGTTTCTTGATCTACTTTGCGCAAAATGTAAATGAAACTATACCCATATAATCTTTTGCACTATCATGATGCATTATTTTACATTAATTGTAAATTGTATTAAACAAACCGGTTTTTAATTTCAATTGCTTTCCATTTTCTGTAGCTCTTACATTTCCTTAAATCTTTGCTACATCTGTTTTGTGATTTTTTCCTACCCTATTGACTAGTTCAAGAGTGCACAATTCGAATTTGATGGGGTCCACTAGCCTCATATAATGCTATTTCAGCACCGATACCATCCCACTTCTCAACTGTCTCTGAACAGACCTGACACTGGGGATGGTGCACAAATTCCTTGATTTATGAACCGGTGCACGGCATGCTGAGCGTCACAAGGAGATCTTAGGGGGTCCAAGAGAGGGTCTCAAAGGGTCTGTGAGGAGATCAGAGAAGAAACTGTGAGGTCATCAGATATCTATCCATCTTAGCCAAGCCTACCATGGGTCACAACACAATTAGCTGAAAATTCTGTATTCTAAATATGTCAGTAGTTTTAATAGCATGTTATTTTTGTTGCTGTATACGCGATTGTTTTCTGAAGTGATAATACTGCTTTCCTTCCAGTATGTGACTCCATCTTTTGGAAGTTAGGACAGGAGGCTCCCCAAGAAAGTGTTGATATTTGCAGTAGGTCCTCCATGACCGAAAAGTTTATAAATGACCTTCAGACAAGAGGAAACACAACAATAACAAGCAAGTCAATGACCTGAGATATGAACATAGAAACATAGATGATAGGAGCAGGAGTAGGCCATTCGGCCCCTCAAGCCTGCTCCGCCATTCAATGCGATCATGGCTGATCATCCAAATTCAGTACCCTGTCCGATTCACACAAGTCGCAGGACTGCAGAATACAACTAACTATCACCAACTCACCTTCCAGTGGCTTTACTAGCAACTTACAATAAACAACATTATGGAATCTGTGACAAACAGGACATTTGTCACTAGTGATACTAACATAAACAAACAACTGAATAATGTCTCACCCATAGAGACTACAACATCAGGCTGTATCCAGCCAAACCATTGGATACCAATCAGTTGCTCCAAAAACAATGCTGGATAACATCACCATTGGGCGAACTGCTCGCAGCTCGTCATGTGTGTTATTTCAGATCACATGACATGCATTCCCATAAAATCTCAGGAATTCAAAATTGGAGTGCCTGAATTCTAAATGATCTCCAAGGCAGTCCTTGCGGCCATCAGACCTCTGTCCATCGGTCATCAGATTTCTGTATTCATTGACTTACTAGGATGTTAGTTATATTGTTGTATATACTAATAAATTAGCTTTCTGCAATGACCACACTGGTTTCTTTCAGGTAGCTGATATTGTCTTTCAGGAATTAAAACAGGCAGTTCCCAGGAACATGTCAATATTTGGAGGGGCTCCCCACACAGACAAGTTTGGTGAACCACTACCTTACACATCCTAAGTTGTTCAGTGTTATACTGATGCTCTGAATCCATCCAACAGTATATGCGCTATGAATACAGAACACCAGCAGCCCCTCCATACTGCGGAATCATTCCACTGGGCTACAGCTCCACAACAAGTGCACATTGCAATCATGGTACCTACCATTTCCTGAGTTCCATAAACACAATGAAATTAAATTATTCTTAAAGACACATTCTGTGATATTTCATAGCACTTCAGGTTTTGTAAACAGGTTGCACAAGCAAATGGAAGGTGGGGAAATAACATGCGTCAAAATTGAAAATATCAGACTGCTTTGAAATCTTTAAATTTCCAAAAGGTCTGTCCTTATTATATGCCTGGGCCATCTCATTAACAAAAGTGCAGTTATTTTTCCAATACATTTATTCATTCTAGGCAAAGGGCAAATAGTTTTTTTTTTTGTTTTTGTTTTTTTTGAGTGAAAAGTCAATTTGGCTAAATCTAAAAATGAGTCCTACTCACGAGATAGCAAGTAACCTTTTAAGTATTTTTCAACAAAGTTTTAACGTGATAGCCTTCAAACACCGATGGAAAAACAGAAGCCAGGTTGATTTTTGTTTAGCAGGAATCCTGTGCCACAACTGTTCTGAAGCATAACTTCAAAACATGCATCAAGTTTGCTAAATCCATTGGATAGTTCCAAGGAGTTTAATATGACTCACCAGGATCAGTTTCGAAAGCACACTTTTTTTCGTTGCACGTCAGCAAAATTGGAGAAATGTGACCATTCAGAAGCTCACCTGACTAGCTTCAAAACACTATAAAATATCTATCAGCTCAGTCTGGGTGACAAATAAATGCTTTACGCCATGAACCAAAATACCCAGAACATTCACCAATACCGGTTTCATTTTTTTTAAATGGGTATTAAGTATATAATCATTCCCTCCATCATGGCCTTGCTGAGTAGACCTAGATATATTACTCATTAAGGCACTACAATTGTCTTTGGTTTATGTGACATTTTGACAAGTGAAATTAAAATCATTATTCCAACATGGCTTAAAAGAAAAAAAATACTTAAGACTTGTAATATTGCTGAATGATTCATCCCTAAATTTGATGTTACTTTAGACTGATGCTTATAAGTACATTAACCAGTAACATCATTGGTGCACATTAACCCAAAAGGATTCAGGACGATCTGTCCCTTCAGTAAGATCCAGGACCTTAATAGCATTTTTATGACGTGCAACCATTCCAACATCATAGTCATAGAAGACAGTTTATTAATGAAATAAGTAATAAAAGATTGTGACCCCATTACCTTACCCAGTAGCACATTCCAAGTGTTCATCTCTCTTTGTGTAAGGAACTTATCAGTCCCAAAATTGCCTTTTACTAGTTTGAACCTGTCCTTTGTCCTGTCCTCATCAATGCAATGTTCTGTGATTTCCTACAGCCTCCAATCTCTAAGTACACTCCCTAAACCTAGTTGTTACATTGATATTTTCAGTTCTGCTAGATTCAAGCCAACAGGGCATGAATATCATCTGACGCAGTCTATCGCAGGTAGCAGTTGGGGCTACCTTGTTGAAGCACTGCAGGAAGAAGCCAATATTATGCAAGTTCACATGATACTTAGCTTGGAGTTGCTTAACTTATAATAGGATGCAAAATGAGGATGTTAGTCTACGGGGCTATCGTACATACTTTAGTATATAGACACAGAATTCTGTGAAACACCATTAATGCAAAACATCATTAATGAGTATTCGTGCTAGCTATAATAAAAACAGAAAATCCTGAAAATACTCAGCAGGTCAGGCAGCATCCGTGGAGAGAGAAACAAAGTTAACGCTTCAGGTCAATCACCTTTCATCAGAACTGGAAAAAGTTAAAGATGTAACAGGTTTTAAACAAGGAGAGCCACGAAAAGGGGGGGGGGGTGGGGAGAGTGAGGAAATAACAAAAGGGAAGGCCTGTGATAGGGTGGAAGGCAGGAGAGATTAAATGACAAAAGGGATGACGGTGCAAGGCAAAAGGCAATGGTAATGGGACAAGTAAAGAAACAACGAAAAAAATACAAGTAACTAGTAACAGTAAAAATTACAAATATCTTAAAATATTTGTAAATGTAAAGTTAAACAAATAAAATGAATACACAGAAAGCTTAAACCATAACTGCTTTAAAATAGACTGAAGACTTCTCTTTCGCCATTCACACAGAAAAAGACATGTGGAACTTTATTTGTGACAAGTATAATAGTAATACTTGATGTCGGTTGAGAGTATATTTTAATGATGTTCAGATATCAGTTTCCCTTTTATAAAGCTGACCTGGAAAACTAAATTATACTGCTACATGCCAAAAGAAAGATGAACAGAGCAAATGCATTAATTGGCAAAATCCAAAAGGGACTTCCTTACAAAATACAGAAAAATAAAGCTCATTAATGCTCAGGAGCATAGGATAGGCAGTCAATGAAGGTGCTAAACCCATACTATGCTGCAAATTAGGCCTAAAACCTAATCAGATGACAGAAATAAAAGTTTTCCTTTACTGGTAACACTCACAACAAGGGTCGTAACTGCTAAGTTCGAAGTTACTCCACAATGAAGACCAGTCAAACTCAGGGGCAGAACAGATTTCCCATGACGTTGCTCATCCTAAGTCAGATGACATGCTGTTTTTTTGACAATATGAACATCAAACCATGTAATCCACAATGTATTATTTTACTGCAAAAGTGCATTGTGTTTAAGTGGCCCGTTCTTTGAAAGCAATGCAACCTAATTGCTGTAAATAGACACATTATAAGATCAATTAGAGGCTAATTGTTGGTATGGAGAGTTTGAAGATTGGCAGGTGCTTGTAAATTTCTAGCTCCAAATGAGAAGAGGAAATACAGTAACATACTTTCTTTTTTTCATAGAATAGAAAGATACAGCACAGGAGGCGGCCATTTGGTCCATTGTGCCTGTGCCAGCTCTTTGAAATTAGTCCCATGCCCCTGCTCTTTCCTCAGAGCCCAATCTATTAATCAGTTTACCACAAGCTAACAGCAACAAAACTGTTACAATATCCCAGTCTAAGCTGGATCGTCTGGGGCAAAGAATTCAAATGCGAGAGGCACTTTGGCAAGACAAGGGTTTTGGGGGGGGGGGGGGGGGGGGGGGTGAACAATTAAATCTCAATCAGATGACAAGTCGACACATGCCACTCCTGCACAACTCCCAGTTTGTTTAAAGGGCAGCAGTACGGAAACAGTTAATCTATCTGCCCTCTCAGCAATGCGGGCAGAGAAGAGGAATGGGAAAAAGATGTAAATTTAAACCAACAGCCAAGGTGATAGTGGATTGAAACTTTAATCTGTTTAAAAATAAATAAATCACAAAAACTGCTGGTTCCTACCTATTGTCACACAGAATGTATTATTCTTTCATACCCGTTGCACTAGTGAGGTTAAAATTTCTTTCACAGGCCCTTCAGGTGGAGCCCAGATTAAAATAGCCAGATAATATGCAGTCACAGCAATCACTATTTTTATTCATCTCTTATCTGAGTTTATGTACGTGTATGAATGTGTATATCACTAACTATCTATAGATTATATGAAATGTCTTGCACTTTCTATACCACACTTACATATAATGGCCTGGATTTTGCGATCAGCGGCGAAGTGACTACGCTCGCTGCTGACCTCCATGAAAGCTACCCACAAAGTTTTAGTGAACTATGTGGCATTGATTTCCCCTTTTCAGACATGACTTTCCAACTGGTGCCATCTATAGGGATGCCATCTATGGCATCCAGCAAGTGAGGTCATCAAGCAGGCTGAGTAGCCAGCCACATTGAAGAATTCTCAGGCAGCAAACCAGGAAGTAAAAAGTAGGTTTTATCTTTTCACTGTTTAATCATTTTACAGAAAGCAAAATAAAGGTTGGGATTCAGGTAGAAGCTGAAATATCACTAAAAAAATATATATCTTTTAAAATTATTTTAAAAATCTATGGAACTTTTATCATGGAATGGAAGGAATGACACTCCACAATATAAAATTAGATTTTCAGGGCCAGAGAGGTTGTTCAGCAGTAATTATGACTGAATACGCTATTAAAAACTCAGTTACACCTCATTCAACAAGACTTAACTACTTCAGTGAGAATAGTGCATAAAAAGTTGAAGTTCATGTCAAATCAGTGATTTCTAATTGATTCCATCTGCAAAGACTGCAACAGCGCACCCTGAGGAGGAGCAGGGTATCACTGACAGCAACCTCTGGATTTCCACATTTAACTGCGCATGTGCTGACGCCAGAAGTTGCTGTCAGTTTTACACAGTAACGATGGCGAACGTTGACAGTTTCGCCATCATTACAACTGCAAATTCTAGGCCATTGTGTATTTCCTGTGTTACATTTGCCTTCTGTAACACATTTTCCATCAAATGTACCTGTAACGCTCGCTTATCACAGTTAAAACCTTGTCTGTATATTCTCCTTGCATGTCATTGAATCTTCTCAAATTCATCTCCAAGCTAGACATCACTGTTCTCCACAGGTCCACATGCTTGAGCGCTGAGAAAATCGGGCCTGTTACCTAACATCATAACTCGCCTTTCCCCTGTGCCCTGCCTCCCTCCCCACTCTCCTGATCACTGATACCATCCCACTTCTAAACTGTCTTGGATACCAAATTTTGTCCACCAAAACTTTGAGAATGGCACGGCCAGCCACTTTTTCCGCTCTCCCTCTCTTGGCCCTTTTTGGACATCAGCTTAGTATTATCAACCATCAGCCAGTTCTTCTGTTTTACTTACTTTAAAGCACAAAATGAGCTATGATGTGTGACTGTTTACACTTGGCAAATACAATGAAAAATGGGCCCTTATCTGAAGTACCAGAGGATAGCTGCACTCAGAATTAAAGTCAGTAAATACTGTATTAGCACATTCCAGACTGGTCATGGCAGTTAATAATATTTCCCACTCAGAGGAACAACAGATAAGTAAGCTGTGCGGAGCACACAAAATTTCAATCAGCTGATTCTATGCACAATGCTGTACTGCTGTTCTCTATAGAAATCGGGTTCTGGGCCTAGCCTTCAGCCTGACTAGACTGAGGGAGAATCCAGGAAAGTGAATATACCTTCACCCTATCACATGTAAGAGTACATCCATTATCACATCACAAATGAAACAAGTAATTGGCATTTCACACTAACTTTTTAAAGCAGCTTAAAATTCAAACTGGGAAACTCGGAATCGATAACAAGAGTTCACCTCATCCACATTCGCCTTTAGACAAAGCTGAACCTCCTGTTAACTAAATAATGCAGCATGGAGCATTGAAAAGAAAGCCTTGAATTTATATAGCGCCTTTCACTACCACTGGACGTCCCAAAGCACTTTGCAGCCAATGAAGTACTTCTGAAATGTAGTCACTGTTGTAATGTAGGAAATGCGGCAGCCAATTTGCACACAGCAAACTCCCACAAACAGCAATGTGATAATGAGCAGATAATCTGTCTGAGTGATGTTGATTGAGGGATAAATAATGGCCAGGACACCAAGGAATTCAGATGTTCTCTTAGCTGAAGTTTTGTCATGTTGGAATTATGGATTAAAAAAGGAAAGGAAGTTAAAACTGTTGATCTGAAAGCCAGGATGCTTCACAGCTTCTCTGTCTGAAAATGTTATTTTAATTATCTCTCAATGCACAACACAATGCCATCTGCTGCCTGTATGAGGAACACCAGAGTTGGCTGTAAATAATTTTCTAGTTACATTTAGTAGGTAAAACCGCAAACTGTTCAAGGATTATAGTTTTGTTGTTGTGTACATGTCACAAAAAACAAGAAAGCAGCAACTACAGATGATGGTTCAACTGCTATATATAAATCCTAGCTGTATACACTAGTATTGCTAACTAATAATGACCTTAGAGAAGAAGTATGCAGTACTGGGGCAGCAATATCAGAAATGGTAGTGACAGTAGTAGCATCCAGAAGGAAAGCCTTGCCTGAGGAAGCAATAGACTAAGAAAGTAGCGGCAATGGGAACAAAACTGGATGGGAGGCAGTGCATCTGAAGATAGTACAGCCTAGTCAAACTAGGCAAGCTGTCTTTCAAGTTGAGAGGATAACAAACAATAGATTGACTGTTTTCAACAACTAATATGTGCATAACTTTGAAAAATTACTTATGGCTGTTAACTACTTTCACACTGCTAGCAGAACCACAAATGAATTCACAGACATATGCATGTACATGGCAATGTGCTAAAACAGACAACAGCTGTGAGCTTTGGAACTCTGCCCTCGCACTCCATGCAGAGTTCCTCTTCCAGTTACAAGTCTGGCATGAGTGAGGCTCATTAAACAATTTTGGTTCACCAGCCAGGTTTTCAGTCACAGTTGCTCCTGATAACCTTGACGTAGCATTATCTACCTCCAGGACTACACAAGTGCATTTGTACTCTTAAGGTTCGAAGCAAGCCAAAGCATAGGCTGGAATTTTCTGTACCTGGGCGGGTCGGGTGCGGACGGTTGCTGTGGCGCGTTGCAACCCCGTTCTTCATTCCATTCAGCTCCGGAGATCCACTTCCCTTTAATGGCGTTTATTAAGGCAGCCCTGCACGTTACTCGGCCCTATTAAATGGTGCGGGTCTGATGAGGTCATCGATGATGCGTTTTCAGCCGGGATATTTAAAGGAGCCGTGGCCACATTGCTTTTGAAGGTTCATCTAGCATTGTGCAGGCACTGCACTGCACCACTGGAGTGTTCCAAATACTTGCAAACATGACTTCAGAGAGCTGCACCCAGGTTCTCATAACTCCCTCCATATGCTTGCGGAGGGAATCAGAGCACACAGGGAGGTCCTCTTCCCTTCGGATGAGACCTCCCCAGCAGACTAAAGGAGCCTGATTGGATATTGCAGAGGAGGTCAACAGCAGGGATGTTGTCAGGAGGCCCTGGGTGCAGTACCGGAAACGCTTAAATTCTCTCATTAGATCAGGAAAGGAGAGTACAAAGTCACACTCAACTTCATCTTGCTGTGCGCCTCTCATCACATCCCCATCACTATGCCTTCCCAAGCCTGCTCCTGCACATCATTACTCACACCAACATACCTTGCACGTCCACCCATCCCTCTATCTACATCATCACATCCCCATCTGACTAACCACCCCTCACACTCACCCTTATCCTATTGCAATCACACCAACTAACACACAAGGAGGCCATTTGGTATTGGCTCCCCACTCCATCACAGTCACCCTCTAAAGATGTTACCCATCCATTCTTCACATTCATTCCATCACTCTCATGCAAACTTCTCTTCTTTCCCTCCTTGCAGAAGAGAGCCCACAATAAGAGGGAGAAGGAGCGAACCAGAGGTGGCTTTCCATCATTGGCCACCTTAACTGCAGCAGAGGAGGTCGCGCTGGAAGTCTCAGGAGTCGCAGAGCAGCTGGAGGTGGGAGACAGAGAGGGGGACATCTCAGCAACCTGGTGACAGAATACATCTCGTACAACCACATGGCTTATGAATGACCACGTCACTCATGGGGACTGATGTCAGCAGCCAGTGAATATTCATCATGTGCATAATGATATCGGTACCCATTCTTGATATGACATTTCTAAATCATCTCTACTTTCCCACAGGTCCATCAAGAGCACCCCCCACCCCCACCCCCCTGTCCAAGAGGAAGAGGAAGACGACTCCTCAGAGGAGCCTCCAGCCTCTGAGGGTGCACCATCACCAGACATAAGCGCACCCAGCACCAGGGCAGACACACACACCTCAGTGGGTCCCACACGAGATAGAGTAGTGTTGTCACCTGATATCTCTCAAGTCACAAGTGAGCAAGAGGAGATGGTGGAGTCAGGGACAGCAGTGGAAACTCCTCTCTGGAGGGTGCAGGACGCTCCCAGCTCTGCTCAGCTGCATGCAGACGCTGAGCCTCGGGGGCCATCCAGAAAGAGGGTGATCCTAGAGTTGCAGCAAGAACTGCAGGAGGCTTTGACAGGTTGTGCAACCGCGATGTCTGCAAATGTGCAGAGAATGGAGGAGTCCATCTCCAACATGAGCAACACCATGTCGCAGGTGATGACAACTGTATGCTCTTCCAGGGAAAGGATGGCCACCTGCATGAAGCAGCTAATGCGCTACTCACAGGAGCACATGGAATCTATGGAGAATAGGTGCCTATCTATGGAGAATAGATGGCCATCTATGGAGAATAGATGGCAGAAGCTCATAGACCTCCTCTCTAGGAGGGATGTAAACGTAGACTTGGTCCTCATGGTCCCACTGCTGTGCAGCAAGGTGCTCTCCACCTCCTTGCTAGCAGGGACGTGCGGGTGGCCCATGAGAGGGATGACAGTGAGAGGGGACATGTAAGTGGGGGCTCCTCTCAAAGCGCTTACACTTCTCATCCCATTGCCTCCCCCTCAGTCAGAGCTCCACATGCCTCCTGGGATCGCTATGCTGAGTCTGCCTCTGCACAGTCGCAGGAGGAGCAGACTTTGGTGAGGCCATCACAGGCTCCAAGACCCAGAGGGCGTCCGCCAAAAGTGTCTATGCAGTCGCAGCAGGGAAGCAAGAAGGCTGCCTTCACCTCTGCTGAAGCCACAGGGGTAGCACCTCGTAGAAGCACGCATAAGAGAAAGATGACGTACAAGTACATGCACACGGGTAAGCACTTGGGTGTTTTAATAACTGTGAAGTTTCCGTTAATCTGATGGCAACAGAAAAATTATTTTCACCACTTTCTGGTCATGGCTAATTCTATCTGCAACTTTGGAAGTGGCTTAGTGAGTTGGAGTGAATGGCAAGACATAATGTTACTTCCAGCAACAGTGGTCAGTGTGAGAAGAATGGCCTGTTCATTGTAGGGATGCTTTATGATGTTGCTGTGGGGTGTTGGGAGCCTGGCGCAGCATTCGGCAGCCATATGGATGTAATGCCTGACGTTAAGTAAATCTAGCCATGATGAGGCAGTCCCTGGCCTCCTGGTCAGCAATGTGCTCGGGTGCGGGTGGGATCTGGACCGCAGGTTCCTCCTGCTCCTCCTCATCCTCTTCATCTTCCAGCTGATGCTCCTCCTCCAAAGAGGCTGTGTGCTCAGAGCCTTGCTCCTGATGCAGCACAAATCGTTGCAGCTGCGCTATACTGTGCAGGGCGCAGCAGACCACGACGATTCTGGAGACCCTGCCTGGTGCGCACTGAAGGGCTCCTCCAGATCTGTCAATGCATCCAAAACACATTTTCAGCATGCCTATTGTCTGCTCTATGACACATCTGGTGGAAATATGGCTTTCATCATATCTCTCCTTGGCCTCCTCAGGGGTGTCATGAGCCACGTCTTCAGTGGATAGCCCTGGTCTCCAAGCAGCCAGCCAGAAAGTCTGTTTGGAGCAGCAAAGAGCTGAGGGAGGGTGGACTGGCGGAGGACTAAAGAGGCATGGCAGCTGCCAGGGAATTTCACGCACATATGCATGATGATCTTCCTTTGGTTGCAGACCAGCTGCACATTGAGGGAGTGGAAGCCCTTTCAATTCACAAATACTCCTGGGTGATGATGGGATGCCCTGATGGCCACATGTGTGCAGTCGATGACGCCCAGCACCCATGCCAGCCAGAGCAGCAAAGCCAAGTGCTCACTCAATAACACTGGCTTCATCCGTGGCAAAGTTGATATAATTGGCTGACTTGTCAAACAGGGCATCGGTGACCTGTGTGATGCATCTGTGGACGGCCGACTGGGAGATGCCGCAAATGTCTGCTGCAGATCCCTGGAAGGAGCCTGAGGCGAAGAAGTTGAGGGCGTTGGTGACTTTGACAGCCACTGGTAAGGCATGGCCACCCACTCCTGAGCTGAGCTGCGATGACCTGGCACGATAGCCTGAGCCTCCTTTGGCACTGCTGCTCAGTCACGTTGAGGAAGCTCCTCCTATGCCTGTATACCCTGTGTTGGGGGTATTGCCTCCGGCGTGGTGCAGTCCTGCACTGATGCCCTTTGTCCTGTGCAGCTTCAGGTTGGTGGTGATGTTGGTGTGCCTGGTGCTGCTGGTGTTGGGGCTCATCGTGGTCCAATTGAGGACCAAGGTGAGACAGTATAAACGGCACCCATGCTTATTTAATAGATGGCAGGTCAAGTAGAAATGACAGAAGCAATCTGTCAATGGAGTGATAGGTTCTACCAATGAGGTGACAGTGGATCCCAGCTTTGCTGAAAAGACTTGCAACCTCTAGAAAGCTAAATCTGTGCTGACAACGCACTCAGCAACAGCATCTGCCTTAGCAAAGTAACCAGGTGAGAGTATTTATTGTGCGTTCAATGGTATGCACTAATAAGCTGGATCAATGGCCACTGAACTTCTGCCTCAGGTTCACAGACATGGTTCCCGAAATACGTGATTCCTGTGGTCATCCAGGGAAATTTGAAAGGTAGGGTAAAAAAGACACTTAAGGGTCTAACAAGTACGTAATAATCATCTAAATTAACTCGGCCGACTCTGCCGCTCGAGTCGCTGCCGCGCTGGAAAATGCGCTTGAGAGAAAGGCGCGAGGAGATGAGATGACGGCGGTTTCCTGACCCGCTCCAAGTTATTTCAACTTTCACTCCCGACCCGCTTCCAAGGACGCCACAAAATTCTGGCCATAGAGTCAAATAGTCGTTTCAACCAGCCACAAATATTACAACTATTTACCAATGTAAGTTTAGTTACTTAGAGCTGGAAGAGGATAGAACTGCTTCAGAAAATAAACCGGGTGCTCTTTGATGCATGTCAAGATAATGCACTGCTTTCTCAGGTGCTCAATCAGCTGCTTACTATTCAATACAAGTAAGGTTTTAGTCGAGTGAACACTATGCTTCTCCAACACCAAGCAATTCATTTGTGTGGGTCTCAGTGGAGATGAAACATCCAATATACAGTATGTTTGTGCTCTTCTGTGCTACAATTTTCACAGCAAATTAACACCCCAGTGTAAAGTAAGCAGAAGACAACACAGGTACACTCATCTCCTTTTCCTAACAAACTAACACACAACTATCACATGATCTCAACACAGGTATAACAGACAAGTCTTCCATGACAAGCATTTCTAACTTTTTAATGTATTTTACAAGCATATTTTATTCTGAGCCAGCAGCTCAGTTGGTAGCACCCTCGTCTCTGATTCATAAGGTTGTGGGTTCAAGTCCCACTTCAGGGACTTGAGCACATAAAGGTAGGCTGACACTCCAGTGCAGCGCTGAGGGAGTGCTGCACTGTCGGAGGTGGTGTCTTTCAGATGAGACGTTAAACCGAGGCTCTGTCTGCTCTCTCAGGTGGACGTAAAAGATCCCGTGACATTATTTCGAAGAGGAGCAGGGGAGTTATCCCCAGTGCACTGGCCAATATTTATCCCTCAATCAATATAACAAAAACCGATTATCTGGTCATTGTCACATTGCTGTTTGTGGGAGCTTGCTGTGCGCAAATTGGCTGTCGCGTTCTCCACATTACAACAGTGACTACACTCCAAAAAAGTACTTCATTGGCTGTAAAGCGCTTTGAGACGTCCGGTGGTCGTAAAAGGTGCTATATAAATGCAAGTCTTTCTTTCTTTCTTCTTCTTTCTTAAGTAAAATGTACAGCATATAAAAAATAGTGGGACTACATGGCTTCCAAAAAAAATTTAAAAAGCTTCATCGTGCAACCGACATCAAAACTGGTACTGTTGGGGTCCAGTTTTAATCTTACTAGGAAATGTGCAATGGTTTGCTCACCTCTTGAACAGAAGGTTGTTGAAAGAGAGGAATGAGGGGATTAGTTCTGGGAATGTCAATGTGAATCTGTGAACACAAAGGAAAAATTAGATTATTTCAAAGCAGTTTAGCAAAAGGATTTACTATTTGTTGTATTTTAGTCTTGAAGGGACTTCCTTATTCAAAAAAATGTTCTTTATTTAAAAAATTACCTTTTAATTTTTCCCTGTCTACCAATTTTTTCATGTCTATCTCTGTTTAAAATACACTTGTTTAAAATTGTATGGCATCAAGATAACCAGCTCTGTGGAGTCACCGAACCTGATAGTGTGAAGGACAGTGAAGATGCAAAATTAACAGTTGAAATGAGAAGATCACTGAAAACACTGCAGGTCAATGACCTTTTGTACAGATGTTAATTCAGTTCCCTTACAATGTCCTGTTCAGTAATCAATCAGGACTTTTAGTTTTAAAATAAATACAAGAAACTTTGGTTTATCCAGAGGTTGTATGTCCGGAATACTCAATCTAATGGCAAAAATCAGGAGCCGTTTTCTGTAAGTTTTTTTAGATCTCGTTCTTTTTTTTCCCCCCCAGTCAGCCACTGCAAGGTCTGTAGCTATAGCAACAGCTTCAGCTAGAGACGCTTGCAGCTGCAGCCGACTCTTTAGAAGCTGTTGCTAAGCAACAGTGTTTGTTGTCAGATACGGAGATGAAAACCTCCGTATGCTTCAACATTAACTTTGTATGTCCGGCAGTTTTGATAGATCGGCAACACGCCGGTCCCGTCGGTGCCGGATATCACAAAGTTTCCTGTAGCTAGAAAGCAACAATGATGCTGATAAAAACAAAATCACTATTTGTCTGGCGAGAGAGTGCAACAGGATCATTTTAAAACTTAACGAGTAAGTTTTTATTTCTTGTAGTACTTGATTGAACAGCTGGAGACCATAGATAAAAGCATGACAAAAAATCTACAATCATCCAAATAAAGTCCAGTACAGTACAGGAAACTTCGCGATATCCGGCACCGACGGGATGCCGATCTATGAAAACTTCCGGACAGACCAGCGCTAATGTTGAAGGATACGGAGGTTTTCATCTCCGTATCTGACAACACTGTTGCTTAGCAACAGCTTGTAAACAGTCAGCCCGTACCTTGGAAGCGTCTCTGTAGCTTAGCAACAGCCTCAGAGAGGCTTTCCAGAGACTGACTGTTTAAAAAAATGCTAGAAGAAAAAAAATGAAAAAAACCCTAACAAAACGGCTGCTGATTTCTGCCGTTAGATCGAGGTTTCCGGCCATACAACCTCCGGATAAACCAAAGTTTCCTGTACAATTTTTCAATTAAATTAAATCAATTTTTCAAAAAAGTGCATTTTCATTGAACAGATTACTCCAGGAAGAAGCTAGTTACTTAAAGGGAAAACGGATGAATTGTCCAGGGAAAATACTTCATTAATACTGCTCTCTCTTTTAAAGCTTGGCTCAATGTTAGCATTCTCACATCTAAGTCAGAAGGTCTGGGTTCAATCCCCATTCCAGCTCTTGAGCACATAACCTAGGCTGACACTTCAATGCAGTAATGATGGAATGCTGTGCTGTTGGAGGGTGCCATCTTTCAGATGAGATGTTAAACCAAGGACGTTATCTGCCCTCTCAGGTGGAGGTAAATGATCCCATGGCACCATTTGAAGAAGAGCAGGGTGTCCTGGCCAACATCTTTCCATAAACCAACACTACCAAAATAGATTATCTGATCATTTATTTCCAAGTTATTTGTGGGACCATCCTTTCCACAAATTGGCTGTCACGTTTGCTTACATAACAACAGTGACTACACTTCAAAAATAATTAATTGGATGTAAATTGCCTTGGGATGTCCGAAGGTTGCAAAAAAGCACTATATAAATGCATGTTCTTTCTACTTTAAAGAAAATACATTCACTTAAGTGTCTTCAATTTTCTTTTGCCCAACCATAAATTCAAGCTTCTTCATAAAGAACCTTGAATATGATTATCCACCCTGCCAGGCCATTGCATTGACATCAATTATTGGGAGCAGCTCCATTACAAACTGTGTGGATACAACTTGAATCTGTCCTGAAAGCTGCTCCACAGGCATATGACCTGAGGAGATCACACAACAGACTGGAAATGCAAATTTTCCAACATGTAGCATGCTTTTCTAGCGTCTTTTGGCTCCAGGGAGCTCTCATTTTGAAATTACGTACCCTTCTGCTTGCAATGGGGCCACTCAAGGACTTCCCAATATTGATGCTGCCAGAACAGCCTAGCAGAGAGGGGTCCTGCTTGAGATTCTTGATGCCAGCAACAAAAGTGAATTTTTTTTTTTTTTTAATAAAAGAAAAATGTCAAACATGAGATGTTCATTTTCTTCTAATTAAAAGGGACAGTACTTTGAATTAAAAGTACTCCCCCTAAACGTTCATTCTTTTTTAAGACAGAATTCCCACTGCAATATAGGAATCTCTCTGCCAGAACTTATCATTTTGTCAGTGTTCAGCTAGGTAGGGCAATGCATATAAGGCAGTACAGAATTCCTACAGAATAAAGTAAAAGTTTATGGCAAGCAATCATTTAAATTAAGCAGCTTGTTTTTTATTTTAGATACAACTCCTTTTTACTAAAACCACTGATTATAACACGAACTACAGTATTAGCAGTTAGAAGACACACATTAAACTGTATTTAATACCTGTCGATAGGTATCCTGGTGATGTTCTTCATTTCTGGAATCATAATATTGTTCGATGAACCCAAAATACTCTTCCCGCTTTCGCTGTAGAGTGATTTCCCTTCTCTCCATGTTTGCAGGTAGATAACCCTATGAAAAAACACAGAAAAATGATGTGATGGCATCAAAAAAAAATACAGGGGAATGGAACAGGGGTGAAGAGTCCTTTTATCACCTTGACCCAAATATTACAGCACAGCTGTTGCAGTTAGAAAGGAACCGAACTGCACTCGCACAATTACAGTCATCACTATTCCTAGGGGGTGCCTACCAGCCTATCTAAAACAGCAAAGAATGAAATTAAATTCAAAACAACTACTCCAGCACTCAATTTAAATCACTAAGTTTTTTTTGCGTGGCAGAATATAATATAAAGGAATGGGACAAAGGGAACTATAAGTTTAAGTCTTAACATTAAAACTTTTCATAAGCTCCTACAGGAGCTTTTGAGGCCAACCAAATTTTCTCCAGAAAACAGATTATCTAACAGATTGCACGAACAATAAAAATATTTTGTTTTTACCTCTGCTCCCTCAAGTCCAAGGGTTGCAAACCACCCACTACTTCAGGATCATCTTGGAAAAGCAAAATAAGCACCAGCTTCCTTTCGTCATTACCAACCATCTCCTTAAACCCCTCTTCCCTGCCCCCTCACATCCAACAATTGTTGAGACCATCCATTCAGATGCCTGGATTTCCCCCTTCCCCTTGTCCACCAAGCTAGACACCCACAGACTCCACCTGGCTCTAGTCCTGAATTTACATATTTTTCCATTTTCTCTCCCAATTGCCCTCATGCCCTCTCCAAGCACACCTTCTCCATGAGACCCACTTCCTGCTCCCTTAACCTTAAACTCACTAAACTACTGACCACTCAACTACTCTTCTTGGTCCCCATGCTAGCTGATATTGTAAACCCTCTCTTCAGGGAAAGTCCCCTTCATTTTCAAATCCCCCGTCATCACCAACCTCCTCAAAAAAAAAAAAACACCTTGAACCATTCTGACCTTTCAAACTACCACCCACTTCCAACCTCCCCTTCCTCTCCGAAGTCCTTGACTGTACTGTCACTTCCCAAATCAGTGCCCACCTTTCCCATAACTCTCCTTGGGTATCCACCTGAAATAGCCTGAATCAAAGGCATAAATGACATAGCCTGTGACTGTCGTGCATTTTCCCTGCAACTTTGGACATGGTCGAACACAATCCACCCTCCTCCAATGCTTCTCCTCCATCGTCCAGCTCAGTTGGACTACCCTCACTTGATTCCACTCTTACCTATCTGATTGTAGCCAAAGCATTTCCAACACTGGCTTCTCTTCCCATCTACAAGCTGCCCCTTGACGACATCATCCAAAGACATGGGGTCAGCTTCCTCATGTACGCTGATGACACCCAGCTCAATTTCTCTACCACCTCTCTCAACCTCAACATCCCCCAACCTCCAGCCTCTGTGCTGTCAGACTGCATGCCCAGCATCCAGTCTCAGATGAGTCACAATTGCCTACAATTAAACATTGGGAAAACTGAATTAATTGTCTTTGGCCCCCGCCACAAATTCTGCACCCATGCCACCGATTCCAATCCTCTATCCACCCACTATCTCAGTTGAAACAGACTATTTGCAACCTCAACATCCTATTCAACCCCAAGCTCATCTTCCGACGCCATGCCTCTCCATCACAAAAATTGCCTACTTCCACCTCTAACATGGCCTGCCTCCACCACTGCCTTAGCCTATCTGTTGCTAGAATTCTCATCCATACATTTGTCATCTCCAAACTCAACTACAGGAAACTTTGTGCTATCCGGCACCGAGCTGTTGCCGTTCCCTCAAAACTGCCGGACAAACCAGCGTTAATGTTGAAGCAGCTCTGTATCTGGCAACAAACACTGTTGCTTAGCAACAGCTTCTAAACAGTTGGCCGTACCTTGGAAGCGTCTCTGTCGCTTAGCAACAGCTTCAGAGAGACTTTGCAGAGCCTGACTGTTGAAAAAAAAGCCACGAGAAGAAAAAAAACTAACAAAACGGCTCCTGATTTTTGCCGGTGGCTCGAGCTTGCCGGACATTTAGCTTCCGGATAACACAAAGTTTCCTGTATTGCAATTCTCTCCTTCCAGCTTCCCATTCTCCAACTTCTGTAAACTTCTGCTCAAACAAAGCACCTCAAACCTATGATGCACCAAGTTCCATTCACCCATCAGCTCTGTCCTTGCTGACCAGTTCCCCAACACCTCACATTTAAAATTCTCATCCTCGTCTTTAAATCTCTTCATGGCCTTTCCCCTCCCTATCTCTATAACCCCCTCCAGCCTTACTACCACACCCCCACCACGCAAAAAAAACAGGGCTTTCTATTCCTTTGACTCTGATCTCGTGTATATTCCTTCCCTTCGCCCACCATTGTCAGCAATGCTGTCACCCATCCAGGCCTCATGCTCTGGAATTCCTACCCTAAACACCTCTATTGCTCCACCTATCTCACCGCCTTTAAAGCCCTTTGTAAAATTCATTTCTTTCACCCCTCCCAATGTCTCCTTCTTCAGCTCAGCGTCCATTTTGTTGCCAGACTACGCCTCTATGAAGCGCTTTGGGACATTTTTCTATGTTAGAAGTGCTATATAAATGTAAATTGTTGTTGATAGTTAATTATAGCAAAAATACTGGTCTTCTGAATTCCTGGACCAAAACAAGTTAGTGATTTCTGAATTGCCAGGCCTTTGGGAGTATTCAGAGTTTATTTAACTTCTTATCCCCATTTCCACGGGGTAAATGATTGAAGGGACACAAACAAAACACTCAGATAATTTTGGGAAACTATCTTTTTGAGAGCCATCTGTAGATGCACTTCATTTTTTTCTTGGGATTGAATTGTATAATTGCTTTTAAAGCACTGTGCTCAGCACTACATCACTTCTGCGATCTTAGCCATTCTGCTAGTGAGTTCCAATATCAAGTAATCCCTTGGATAACACATACACCTTTCTCTTGTCTATCATACCTTTTCTTTTCCGTGATAGATGGTTTTGCTCCACTTGTAGTCATGGTTTGGATTGTTAAAATGGCAAGCTTTCCTGATCGGAGAGCTATAGTGCATTCTCTGATTCCAGCTCTGTGTAAATCTACTTTTATGTGTTGCTTGTTCTTTGTTTTGTCTACATAAATTATATCACATTTAACACTGGGTCTCGCTCGCATGTAAATCCAGTAACCCTCTTAGAACCATAGAAATCTCGACACAGGAGTCAGCCATTTAGTCCACCATACCTGTCCAAGCTAGCTCCACATTGGGCTACCTCCTCTGATCCCAGTTCCTTGCCCATTTCCTGTACCATTCACTTCAATGGAAAAGAAAATCAGGCTGCTAATTTCCGACTTTCACCAAAGACCAGTTTCACCCCCAAAGTGTTACTTCTATTAGTGGAATTACTTTAAATATTATAATAATAATAGTAAAGTTTCGAAGTTTTGTAAAGGAATACTGAACACCTCAAGACTACCAACATTGGAACAGAAAAGAAAACTAGACGTTGCAATAGTCAAGTAGCAGTATCCAGTTATTAACCTTACATTAAAATTGTTTCAATTGTGATCTGTTTACTTATAATATATAAATTCAAATAAAAATCACAAGTGACTTGAAACCATAATATGATGTAATTTAGTATGTAAGCTAGTTGGACCCTAGGCAAGTCATTCATCATAACACAGCCACACACTTTCTAATCTGTATGCAATGAAAACACATTATTCATTTGTAGTATTCAGTCATAAACAGTGGAAGCAGGAAGAAATGATGAGGACTAAGAGACATAGAACATTTAAACATAGTTCATTCACTTTTGGGACCTCACTATTACTGTTACTAAAATGGTCCCATGAGAAATGGGTTTGGGCACACTCGATGGATTTCCAGTAAGAAGAGGTCTATTGCCAGTGAGGATCAAGGGTTCTTAAGGCTGTATTATAGGAATCTAATTTATCACACTTAATCAGGCTTTTACTAAAAAAAAGTTTTAGATACAAGTGTCACCATAAGAACCGCTTTCAAATTGGCTAATTCGAATTAACGTAGTTGGAATAATACCTGTGCACTTAAGATCAGGTGCTTTCAGCTTCAACTGTGCATAATAATTCATGTTTCTGAGAGTCAGGGCTCAATAACTCAAGTCAGTTTCTGCCATCAGTGCTCCAATATAAATAAAACATTCAAAGCAAAGAAACAAAAGAATATTAAAATGAAAAGCAAAGCTCCTTGTACCAGGCAAACTTTCAAAAACAGACACAGATTTTGACAAAACCCCTTGAGGCTTAAAAATCAAACGGATAATAATGAGGCTGTGTTTGAAAAATTAATTTACAAATACTATGTAATAACATTTCTAGCCCTGACAATTTTTAATTTTTCAAATCTTAAAATGAGTTGCTGATTACCCACTGACCTGTCTTGAAAATTTCAACTGACCCAGCATCCATTCATTTTGGATGTTTTCACATTTCCCATTACTTCATGCTCGATTTCTCAATGCCTCAAACACTGAATGACCCTTTCATCGCAGATTTCGCTTTCAACTCCAAGTTTTTTCTGTTCTTCCTTCTTCTGTTTGAAAGCAAAATCACACTCAACCAATTCTTTATTTGCTTTTTTAAGCTGTTTCAATGGTTTCTTCTCGTCTCCTACTGCATGCCCATAAGGACGCATACCAGACCCACAGAAATATGAAGCAAAAACAGAAAATGCTGGCAACACTCAGCAGGCCAGGCAGCATCCGTGGAGAGAGAAACAGAGTCAACGTTTCAGGTCTGTGACCCTTCGTCAGAACTGGAAAAAGTTAGAGATGTAACAGATTTTAAGCAGGTGCAGGGGCAGGGAAAGGGGGGAGGAGGGGAGGGAAGAACAATAGGGACAGTCTGTGATAGGGTGGAAGGCAGGAGTGGTTAAATGTTGCCATGGGGATGGCAGAATCATCAACAGCTCCCTCCCTGAACCACGATAGGGTTCCCCTTGTCCTCACCTTTCACCCCACCAACCTCCACATTCAACGGATCATCCTCCGCCATTTCCGCCACCTCCAGCGGGATCCCACTGTCTTGTTTTGCACACTTGGTACAAAAATAATAAATTGCAGGACAACGGAGTATTACAGTTTAAACTCTTTTAATGAAGCATCAGGTCTGTAAGCTTTCTCAATCAATACAGCAGCACCGTGTGGACAAGATGGAGTCAGGACCCCCTGGGTCTTCTAAACAATAGCAGTCCTTACAGATGCCTGCAGGCCAATGACAACTCAGCATGTGATCACGTGAATATAATAGATATTCCTTACAGATGCCTGCGGGCCAATGATAAATCAATATGCAAATGTTACACCCACCACCAAACACATCTTCACCCTTCCCTTTCACTCGGACTCCCCTGACTCTGTTTCTCTCTTCATGGGTGCTGCCTGGCCTGCTGAGTGTTGCCAGCATTTTCTGTTCTTGTTTCAGATTCCTGCATCTACAGTATTTTGCTATTCCACGGAAATTATGAGCCCGCCTGAGGTCACCCAAGCCTCAGTTCACACCATTTCCACATTATTTACGCAAGTGTAAAAATAACTCACTACTGAGAAGTATGATTTTTGAAAGAAAGGATATCTTATAACTATCAGACTCTCTCTCTCGGTCTTGAGTTCCATCTTTTCCTTGCAAATAATACATGCCAATAGGAACTCCATGAGGATTCATTCCTCTATAACTTCCAGAAATGGCTGTGTATTCAAGAATTTACTGAGAATAGCTGCAATAATTGAGGACTTTTTTTCTTGCTTTTAAGTAGACATATTGGCCCAGAATTTGCCATCAGCAGCGAAGCAAAGGCATTCGCCGCTAGCCCCAAAGAAAGCTGCCCACAGAGATCTTGCGATCTCTGTGGCGAGAAGTTTGCTTTTTTCGACATGTAATTGATTTCAGCACATTGTAGTGGGAATCCCTAATGCGATGCTGTTGTGAGGTCAACAAGCTGTCGAAGCAGCCAATCGCATTGCAGAATTCTCAGACAAGGAACCAGGAAATGAGAAGCTGCTTTTATCCCATTTTTAAAAAATGTTACAGAAAGCAAAACAAAGATTGGGGCTCTCGCACGGGCCAAGTTAACAGTTAACCATCACATCCATGCTCCAAACTACTATGCCACAGAAGATCAACTACAATTTATAAAAGGCACAAAGATTTTTCCACTTAATTATGATGTTCATATAAAATACATCATTCAAGACTTACACAAAAATATTGTATGATACAACATCTGTGCACGTCTGACGCAATTGTATTCTTGCACCGAGATAAAAATTGAATCAATGCCCGAGACATTCCACTGTTAATAAGAACATAAAAATAGGAGCAGGAGTAGGCCATTTGGCCCTTCGAGCCTGCTCCACCATTCAATAAGATCATGGCTGATCTTTTACCTCATCTCCACTTTCCTGCACTATCCCCATATCCCTTGATTCCCTTAATATTCAAAAGTCTATCGATCTCTGTCTTGAATATACTCAATGACTGAGCCTCCACAGCCCTCTGGGGTAGAGAATTCCAAGCATTCACCACCCTCAGTGAAGAAATTTCTCCTCATCTTAGTCCTAAATGGCCGACCCCTTATCCTGAGACTGTGACCCCTGGTTCTAGACTCCGCAGCCAGGGGAAACATCCTCCCTGCATCTACCCTGTCAAGCCCTGTATGAAATATACAAAATTCTATGAGATCACCTCTCATTCTTCTAAACTCCAGAGACTATGGCCTAGAAATTGAGTTTTGGCTTAGCCAGGGCTTTAGCGCCGGAAGTTAGTGCCGGCGCTAAGTCCCCCTGCGCGCGCCAAAAATTCAGCAGGGCCGCGCCCAAACGGCTGCCGGCGCTACTGAAGGGTCTTTGCGGCGGTAAATCGGCGCTAACTGCCGTTTCGCGCCGCAATTCCGGCGCTGCGGCACCCGATGCGGTGCGGCAGGCTCGGGAAGTGCAGGCCTCCTCCTTCCCTTAAGGAGGAGCTGCCTGCACCCGGCCGCGGCCCGCGAAAATCTTTTTAAAAATGAGCCCGGCACCTCGGACAAGTGCCGGGCTTGCTTCTGTTCCGGGGGGGGGGGGGGGGGGGGGGGGGGGGGGAAGTCCGGGGAGGGAGCTGCGGCCAGGCGGCCGGCGGGAAAGCGGCCGGCCGCCGCGGGGCCTTTAATGCGCCGGCGCAAAGACTTGTAAGACTCTGTTGCCAGAGTCTTAGTTGCGGCTGCCACGGGCGAGGCGGCCGCAACTGAATTTCGGCGCTGGGGCCCGTCGGCATGGCAACCGGGACGCTGCGCACACCGATGACGTCATCGGTGCCAGCGCAGCGCTACCGGTCTACCGCGGCGGAAGGGCCCCAGGCAATTTCGGCGCCGGCGCCAATTGCAGCGCTAGGCCCTCTAGCGCCGCAAAATCGGCGCTAAGGGCACTCAATTTCTAGGCCTATAGGTCTAGTCTACTCAATTTCTCCTCATAGAGCAATCCCCCCCATCCCAGAAATCAGTCTGGTGAACCTTCGTTGCACTCCCTCTATGGCAAGTATATCCTTCCTTAGGTAAGGAGACCAAAACTGTACACAATACGACAGGTGTGGTCTCACCAGGGCCCTATATAATTGCAGTAAGATATCTTTACTCTTATACTCAAATTCTCTTGTAATAAGGGCCAACATACCATTTGCTTTCTTAATTGCTTACTGTACCTGCATGTTAACTTTCAGTGATTCGTGTACAAGGACACCCAGGTCCCTCTGAACACCAACATTTCCCAATCTCTCACCATTTAAAAAATAACCTGCTTTTCTATTTTTCCTACCAAAAGTGGATAACTTCACATTTCTCCACATTATATTCCATTTGCCATGCTCTTGCCTGCTCACTTGGCTTGTCTATATCCCCTTGAAGCCTCCTTGCATCCTCCTCACAACTCACATTCCCACCTAGCTTTGTATCATCAGCAAATTTGGATATACATATTACATTTGGTCCCCTCATCCAAATCCTTGATGTAGATTGTGAATAGCTGAGGCCCAAGCACTGATCCTTGCGGTATCCCAATAGTTACAGCCTGCCAACCCAAAAATGACCAGTTTATTCCTACTCTGTTTTCTGTCTGTTAACCAATCCTCAATCCATGCTAGTATATTACCCCCATCCCATGAGCCCTAATTTTGTTTTATAACCTCTTGTGTGGCACCTTATCAAATGCCTTCTGAAAATCCAAATACATCACATCCACTGGCTCCCCTTTATCTATTCTGCTCGTTACAACCTCAAAAAACTCTTAACAGATTCATCAAACACGATTTCCCTTTCATAAATCAGTGTTGACTCTGCCCAATCCTATTATTTTTTAAGTGCCCTGTTACCACTTCCTTAATAGATTCTAGCATTTTCCCTACTACTGATGTCAGGCTAACTGGTCTGTAGTTCCCTGTTTTCTCTCTCCCTCCTTTCTGAAATAGTGGGGTTACATTTGCCACCTTCCAATCCGTGGGAACCGTTCTACAATCTATGGAATTTGGGAAAATGACAACCAATGCATCCACTATCTCTATAGCCACCTCTTTCAAAACCCTAGGATGCAGGCCATCAGGTTCAGGAGGTTTATCGGCTTTCTGTCCCATTAATTTCTCCAGTACTATTTTTTTTTACTAATACTAATTTATTTCAGTTCCTCATTCTCGCTAGAGTCTTGGTTCTCCACCATTTCCGGGAAGTTTTTTGTGTCTTCTTCTGTGAAGACAGACACAGACACAAAGTATTTGTTCAACTTCTCTGCCATTTCCTTATTCCCCATTATAATTTTTCCTGTCTCAGCCTGCAAGGGACCCACATTTACTTTCGTTAATCTTTTCCTTTTTACATACCTATAGAAGCTTTTGCAGTATTTTATTTTACAGTATTCTATTTTCCCTTTCGTTATCAATTTCTTGGTCCTCCTTTGCTGAATTTTAAATCTTCCCAATCCTCAGGCTTACAACTCCTTTTGCCAACATTATAAGCCTCTTCCTTTGATCTAATACTATCTTTAACTTCTCGTTAGCCACGGTTGGACCACTTTTCCTGTGGGGTTTTTGTGCCTTAAAAGGAATGTATTTTTGTTGTAAATTATGTATTAATTCTTTAAATGCTAGCCATTGCTTGTCTACTGTCATACCTTTGAATGTAGTTTCCCAATCTACCTTAGTCAACTCGCCCCTCGTACCTACGTAGTTTGCTTTGTTTAGATTTAAGACCCTCGTTTCAGATTTAACCAAATCACTTTCAAACTCAATATAAAATTCTATCATATTATGGTCACTCTTCCCTAAAGGCCCCTTTACTACAAGGTTATTAATTAACCCTTTCTCATTGCACAATACTAGATCTAAAATAGCCTGCTCCCTAAGTTGGTTCCTCAACATACTGATCTAGAAAACTATCTTGCATACATTCCATGAAGTCATCCTCCACACTATTACTGCAAATTTGGTTTGCCCAATCTATATGTAGATTAAAGTCCCCCATGATTACTGTATTACCCTTGTTACATGCACCTCTAATTTCCTGATTTATACTCTGCCCTACATTACAACTACTGTTTGGGGAGCCTATAAACAACTCCCACCAATGTTTTCTGCCCCTTGCTGTTTCTTTGCTCCACCCAAACTAATTCTACTTCTTGATTTTCAGAGCAAAGATCCTTTCTCTTTACTGTCTTTACACCATCCTTTATTATCAGGGCTACCCCGCCTCCTTTTCCATTTTGCCCATCTCTTCTAAAAGTTAAGTATCCTGGAATATTTAGTTCCCAACCATGGCCATTTTGAAACCACGTCTCCGTTATGGCTATTGGATCAAACCTGTTCATTTCTATCTGCGCTATTAATTAATCTATTTTGTTGCGAATGCTTCGTGCATTCAGATATAGTGCCTTTAGCTTTGACTTATTTCTATTTTTCCCTTATGTCACCTTAGTCACTGATGCCTTATTACCTTTGTTACTCTCGCTGTCCCTTCCTGACCCACTCTGCTTATTTTTACCCAAAACTCTACTCTGCTCTAGAGCCTTGACATTTCTCCTGCTGCTTTTAAATTTACTCTCTCCTGAATCCTCCCACCACCGCTCATCATTAGTTTAAAGCCCTGTCTATTGTCCTAGTTATACAGTTCGCCAAGACACTGGTCTCAGCCCAGTTTAAGTGGAGCCCGTCCCAACGGAACAGCTCCCTCTTTCCCCAGTACTGGTGCCAGTGCCCCATGAGCTGAAACCCCTTTATCCCACATCACTCTTAGAGCCACGCATTTAAACCTCTAATCTGTTTGCCCCTATGCCAATTTGCACGTGGCTCAGGTAACAATCCAGAGATTATTACCGTTGAGGTTCTGCTTTTTAATTTTAATAGCTCCTCAAACTCCCTCAGCAGAACCTCATTCCTAGTTCTATCTATGTCGTTGGTTCCTCCGTGGACCACGACAACTGGATCCTCCCCCTCCAAGTTCTTCTCCAGCCGCGAGGAGATGTCTTTAACCTTGGGACCGGGCAGGCAACACAACCTTCTGAACTCTCAGTCACAGCTGCAGAGAACAGTATCTATCCCCCTGACTATACTGTCCCCTACCACAATTACATTCCCTTTCACTCCCCCCACTTGAATGGCCTCCTGCACCATGGTGTCATGGTCAGCCTGCTCATCCATCCTGCAGGCTTTTCCCTCATCCACACAGGCAGCAAGAACCTCATACCTGTTGGACAAGGGCAAAGGCTGAGGCTCTTCAGCAGTAAATAATGATGTAAACAGACTTCAACATCACACATAAATCTATTTAGTGCTGTATATAGAAAATATCAGGATTGTTCTATTATGTACACACTGAACAATGCGTAGTCAGCATTAAAATAAATCAAATTCCATTCAGTCATTAAGTTACATGTTTTCTTCATACACCAGTTATTCAATTCAAAATAAAGCTGTAAAAGCCCCCGCACAGTACCTCCTCTAGATCCGTAGATGCTATTAAGTCAACCAACTGTGACGGCATAGCCTGCACATAAGAGGGTGAAATTGGACTGCGCCAGTAGTGCAAAGTGCGTTCATAGCGAATCGAGAGCCCGTTTTAAACCACGCACAATTTTCTTTTCCACTGGCTTAAATGGAAAAAGTAAATCAGGCTCCGTTTAAAACAGTTTGTGAGTGTGTGTTTCACACTACTGGCGCAGTCCAATTTCACCCCCATTGATTCCATAGATATAATGGGCACCAAGCCCAGCACTACAATTTAACGTCACCAAGCACACATAGGGGATGAGTGTTTTCACATATGTGAGCACAAATCCACTCATTTATAACCTTCGCCATGATTGCTTTATCATGTCCGTCCTTAAATTCATACAAAATAGGCCGAACACAGAAGACTCTGAACAGAATGTCATTTACAGAATAAATTTTAGCTAAAAATTGACTGAGTAGTCAAACAGATTATGATTAGGATGATCATGTCAACCTATCCATTCCAGTAATTCCATTTTAAATATAAGTGTACTAATAATACGCAACTGACTGCCTCCTTGTCCACTATAATCATCTTCATTAAATAGTACAGGTAGACTATCCTTTATCCGAAAACCTCGGGACCAGCCGAGTTTCGGATAAAGGAGAATTTCGGATTTCGGAAGGTGGGTCGGCGGGGGTCGTGCGCACGACTTACGCTGACGCTCAGCGTAAGTCAGTCGGGGTCGGCGGGGGTCGGGGCCGGCGGGATCCGCGGGGGGGTCGGCGGTTGTCGGGGTCCGCGGGGGGGGGGTCGGCGGTTGTCGGGGCCGGCGGGGTCCGCGGGGGGTCGGCGGTTGTCGGGGCTGGCTGGGTCGGCGGTTGTCGGGGCCGGCGGGGTCCGCGGGGGGGTCGGCGGTTGTCGGGGCTGGCGGGGTCGGCGGTTGTCGGGGCCGGCGGTTGTCGGGGCCGGCGGGGTGGTCGGCGGTTGTCGGGGTCGGCGGGGGGTCGTGCGCACGACTTACCCTTTATCCGAACTTCCGAAACCGGAACCCTCTAAAAACCGAAGGTTTTTTCGTTCGTACGCACGACTTACGCTGAACGAAAAAACCTTCGGTTTTTAGAGGGTTTCGGTTTTCGGAAGTCCGGATAAAGGGTAGTCTACCTGTATAAATAAATGCTACTTTCATAGCCATCAGTCTATCAAAAATGGGTCGAAAGGTCATCAGTCTCCAAGAAGTAGTTCAACAAGCCCCAGTATATCAGGGTTTTGGGATAAACCATGTGGCAATATGGTGACTGTAATACCCACTTCTTAATTCCATAGCAACGGGCAATATTTTTTTCTGAGGAGAGAAGGGTTCTTTTAAAGTTAAGAATCATCTAAAAAGAGACTGTTACGTTATGTTAGCACTGCTGAATATAGATCCACAGTCAATGGCACTCTAGGTTAAAGCAGGGAAACTCTCTGAAGACCCAACCATATAAGAACATAAGAAAAAAGAGTAGGCCATACGGCCCCTCGAGCCTGCTCCGCCATTCATCGACCTCAGCTCCACTTTCCCGCCCGATCTCCATATCCCTGGATTCCCCTAGAGTCCAAAAATCTATCTACCTCAGCCTTGAATATACTCTGACTCAGCATTCACAGCCCTCTGAGGCAGATAATTCCAAAGATTCACACCCCTCTGAGTGAAGATATTCCTCCTCATCTCAGTCCTAAATGGCCTATCCCTTATCCTGAGACTATGCCCTCTAGTTCTAGACACTCCAGCCAGGGGAAACAATCTCTCAGCATCTACCTTGTCAATCCCATTCAGAATCTTGTATGTTTTAATGAGATCACCTCTCATTCTTCTAAACTCCAGAGAGTATAGGCCCATTCTACACAACCTCTCATCATAGGACAGGCCTCTCATCCCAGGAATCAATCTAGTGAACCTTTGTTGCACCGCCTCCAAGGCAAGTATATCCTTCCTTGGATAAGGAGACCAAAACTGTGCACAGTTTATCCGATAACCTTGGGTATCGTGAGCTGCCGTCTCCAGTTAAAAGTGAAGTCGAGAAGTTAGATTTTGCCCTTTCACCAATGAGATCACAGGACTCCTTCCAATGGGACTTATGTTCTGTTGAGTAAACATGGGAGACACAGAGGTTTCAGGTCTCTAGCTGAGTACGGTTTGTCCAGGACCAATCTAGACATCATAAAACTGCACTGAATTGAAATCTAAGTCACTACTTGTATCCCAACACTGCTTACTAAATAAATAGCATATCCACTAGATCATGATGTACACCATCCATTGTTTAATTCTGTCCAATCTTACTAATCTTACCCAAGTGTGATATGAACAAAAAAAACAAAAAAATCACATCATAACTGGAACCTTTCTCTTCACTAATCTACCCCACACCCCCCAAATTCCTGCTCTGATCTGCCATATTAAGGCTCTTAAAATAATACTATCATAAAAACATCTTGACTCAAATGGACATTTGGAGCAGAAAGACCTCTGAACATATACTGTACTGCAATTGAGCAGTCAATACTACCTGATAGGAGTAAAAAACATATTCTAGAGGATGATAAAATGTTAAAATACCCCTTGTACTTGTAAATAACCTTCATTAAAATTAAATATTGAGTTGCACAATTGCAGAATATAATTAAAATGTTACAAGATTAATGACATTTGATTAAAAAAAATATCGACAAATACATTTTAATTCTCAGTCCACAAAAATAAACTACCATTTTAAGTTCAGTTCTTAGACCAGGTTACATACAGCAGTCATAATCACAATCACACTCCATCTTTAGAGTTTGCAGTAATTTGGTGCCATGGAATCATGTGGAGGTTAAAAGCAACAGAAAAAATTTAATTTTTTCGGGGTAGAGTTTTTTCTTTGGGCATAGTCGCCGATTCCGGCGTAAATGGTGCCCATTTTTAAAAAGTGGTTTTTCCTCCCGATTTTCCACTCAAACTCATTTGCATATCGGCAAACATTCGGCCATAAACCAGCGCAATTGGGCAACGTTTTAAAACGTTCACTTTTTTTTTTTTTAAATGAGCGCATTTAGTGGAAATTCCCAATGGTGATTAATTCACCCTGGGGTGTGGCCAGTTTTGAGAGCGGGGCCTGCTTCTAGCGCGATATTTTTAAAACTAGCGCAAGAGATCGCGGAAACTAGAGTTGCGGTGAATGCAGTTTGCGCTTAAAATTCCGCATTCTTTTGTACCGGTTACGCCGATATCAGGGGAATTGCACCAAAAAAAACCCAGCACAATCGAACAGAAACTCCAGTCCTTCTAGTCTATTATTTCTGAAGTCAATCCAATATCACTGCAGAAAGGAATGCCAGTACCTGCAGGTTGCAGTTTGGCTAACTATGGCAACAATGCCAAGATTAGTAACATCTAAATACTACTCGTAACTTCTTAAAATTCAAATAGACTATAAAAACTAAATTGTCAAATAATGTGTGTAATTTTCCCTGAACAAAACAAACATTGCTCCAGTGCCAATCCAATGGATGGAGTAGAATAGTTTTACTAATTAGGCCAGCTGCTTAGGAAAGTCTAGATTTCTGTAACTTTGGCATTGCCAACACTTAATATTTGTAAAGCACAGAGCGTTATTAATTGAGAGAGAAAAGCAAATGTGCCAAGTAAATGTATAGAAAGACAAATATGTCACTGCATACACAAGGTCAGCAGCAATTACTGTACTGCAAGAGAAGAGTTTACACAAACACCCAAATTACTCTTAGAATGGCCATTATTTATCAGAGAAAGAAGGAAACAAAGGGATATCACACTTTTTCTTAGGTTGCAGTTATATCGCACTAAACACAAACTCAAATCCATATGAGATAGACACTTGGGATGGTCTGAAACCTTGTAATTTCAGTGTGCTCAGTAGTGACCTCAATTATACTACCAAATACAGGAAACGCTTTTAACCGGCACCTAAAGATCCGGAAATCTCTCTTAACCAGCAAAATTCAGGAGTAGGTTCAGGTAAGTTTTACTGTATATTAGTGGCCGTGCAACAGGGACTCCTGCACCTGTGGCCGTGCAACAGGGACTCCTGCACCTGTGGCCGTGCAACAGGGACTCCTGCACCTGTGGCCGTGCAACAGGGACTCCTGCACCTGTGGCCGTGCAACAGGGACTCCTGCACCTGTGGCCGTGCAACAGGGACTCCTGCACCTGTGGCCGTGCAACAGGGACTCCTGCACCTGTGGCCGTGCAACAGGGACTCCTGCACCTGTGGCCGTGCAACAGGGACTCCTGCACCTGTGGCCGTGCAACAGGGACTCCTGCACCTGTGGCCGTGCAACAGGGACTCCTGCACCTGTGGCCGTGCAACAGGGACTCCTGCACCTGTGGCCGTGCAACAGGGACTCCTGCACCTGTGGCCGTGCAACAGGGACTCCTGCACCTGTGGCCGTGCAACAGGGACTCCTGCACCTGTGGCCGTGCAACAGGGACTCCTGCACCTGTGGCCGTGCAACAGGGACTCCTGCACCTGTGGCCGTGCAACAGGGACTCCTGCACCTGTGGCCGTGCAACAGGGACTCCTGCACCTGTGGCCGTGCAACAGGGACTCCTGCACCTGTGGCCGTGCAACAGGGACTCCTGCACCTGTGGCCGTGCAACAGGGACTCCTGCACCTGTGGCCGTGCAACAGGGACTCCTGCACCTGTGGCCGTGCAACAGGGACTCCTGCACCTGTGGCCGTGCAACAGGGACTCCTGCACCTGTGGCCGTGCAACAGGGACTCCTGCACCTGTGGCCGTGCAACAGGGACTCCTGCACCTGTGGCCGTGCAACAGGGACTCCTGCACCTGTGGCCGTGCAACAGGGACTCCTGCACCTGTGGCCGTGCAACAGGGACTCCTGCACCTGTGGCCGTGCAACAGGGACTCCTGCACCTGTGGCCGTGCAACAGGGACTCCTGCACCTGTGGCCGTGCAACAGGGACTCCTGCACCTGTGGCCGTGCAACAGGGACTCCTGCACCTGTGGCCGTGCAACAGGGACTCCTGCACCTGTGGCCGTGCAACAGGGACTCCTGCACCTGTGGCCGTGCAACAGGGACTCCTGCACCTGTGGCCGTGCAACAGGGACTCCTGCACCTGTGGCCGTGCAACAGGGACTCCTGCACCTGTGGCCGTGCAACAGGGACTCCTGCACCTGTGGCCGTGCAACAGGGACTCCTGCACCTGTGGCCGTGCAACCGGGACTCCTGCACCTGTGGCCGTGCAACCGGGACTCCTGCACCTGTGGCCGTGCAACCGGGACTCCTGCACCTGTGGCCGTGCAACCGGGACTCCTGCACCTGTGGCCGTGCAACCGGGACTCCTGCACCTGTGGCCGTGCAACAGGGACTCCTGCACCTGTGGCCGTGCAACAGGGACTCCTGCACCTGTGGCCGTGCAACAGGGACTCCTGCACCTGTGGCCGTGCAACCGGGACTCCTGCACCTGTGGCCGTGCAACCGGGACTCCTGCACCTGTGGCCGTGCAACCGGGACTCCTGCACCTGTGGCCGTGCAACCGGGACTCCTGCACCTGTGGCCGTGCAACCGGGACTCCTGCACCTGTGGCCGTGTACGGGGCTCTCGTACCTTGGTAAGTATACCTCTCTGTAATCCGGACTTTTTGATCAACCGGCACCACGCCGGTCCCGGATAAAAAAAAGTTTCCTGTATATGTTGATGCGCACCCAAAGCCACTTTGCATCAATGCAAAATTGGCAGTATAACTGCACTCAAGGTTACCAGCCTAGATCCCTTAAGTTTTCTACTTCTATAAAACAAACCTGGATACCAGACACCACCCCCAAACTTTTTTTTTTTTTTTTTTTAATAAATAAAAAGGCAGCGAGTAAATGAATTCCACATACTACAGGTGGTCTTTCCCCTCAGATTAATCAATTTTTTCTTTGCTACTTAAATTGACCCTCAGCTTGGTCGACAAAATAAATTTCAGTCATCCCTACCTCCTCAGGAAAAGGCACAGTAACCTTTTTTCACTCGGTATTTACTTTTGTAAAGGATCTGAAGGAAAGCTTGGCTCCACCAATATAAAGCTACCAAATAATTCATCGCACTGTCCATATTTGACTGGCAACTGGACACGTCTAGCCTGGAAAATGCCCCATATCGCCTAAAATCACAACCATGCATGGGTTTGGACAACCAAATTTCTTACAGGGTCTCCATATTTAATAGACAAGAAATCACAATGCATATGGTCCACTCTCCAACTCCTCAGCAAGGAGCATGCTAAAAATACAATTGACAAGAATATGACTGATGACCACATTTTCCCATATCAACGAAAATCTAACCATTTAGCCTCAACAATATGGCTAGACGATTCATCAGGGGTCAACCCTGACAACAAATAATCTGTACAAATAAAGATTAACTGGACAGCTAACCTGTCATGGTATTGATTTAATATAACATGGTCACTCCATAATATTTCTGGCTGATAGAGCAAGCATTTGTGAGCAAGCATTTGTGTACCTTCACATTCCCACTCATGTCAGCTAATAAAAGTAATAGATTTCACAAGGCTACGATGCATTATTCATCTATTCTGGCAGCCACCAATGCGGCCACTGGATAAAGACAAGTTGAACTGGCAATCGCACAGAATTATAGATCTTTATTTGTGCAAGACTTAAAGTTGTGTTCATTCTGTGTATACTTAGAAAATACGCAGCTCTTCAATATTTTTTGAAAGTTTGAGCGCCATGTTCTGCTGCTAATGGTTAAGCCTGAACTTATGTGAAATAACCATTTCAAAAGCAATTTTAAAAATTGCATAATAAAACTGGCCAAACCAAACTGCTTTTCAAAATGCTTCGCTGTTAAATGTATGTATTATATGTACACACAAAATACATAATTATAGACATTCAACATCCATTTTGGAAATTTCAGCCCTTGCATACGGATTGAAATCATCCCAGTAGGAAAAGGGCACAACAACAACTTGCATTTATATAACACCTTTAACATAGTAAAACGTCCCATGGCGCTTGACAAGAGTGTAATCAGACAAAATTTAACAGCGAACCATGTAAAGATATGGACAGCTGGCCAAAGGCTTGGTCAAACGAGGTCAGTTTTAAAGGAACATCTTAAAGGAGGAGAGAGGTAGAGATGCAGAGAGGTTTATGGAGGGAATTCCAGAATTTAGGCCTAGGCAGCTGAAGGCATGACCGCCAATGGTGGGACGATGGAAATTGGGTATGTGCAAAAGGCCAGAATTGGAGAAACATAGAAGATAGGAGCAGGCCATTTGGCCCCTCGAGCCTGCTCCGCCATTTAATGAGATCATGGCTGATCATCCAAATTCAGTACCCTGTCCCTGCTTTCTCCCCATATCCCATGATCCCTTTAGCCTTAAGAACTATATATCTAACTCCTTCTTGAATATATTTAATGAATTGCCCTCAACTGCCTTCTGTGGTAGAGAATTCCACAGGTTCACCACTCTCTGGGTGAAGAGATTCCTCATCTCAGTCCTAAATGGCATACCCCTTATCCTTAGCCTGTGACCCCTGGTTCTGGACTCCCCCGCCATCGGGAACAGCCTTCCTGCATCTAGTCTGTCTAGTCCCGTTAGAATTTTATAAGTTTCAATGAGATCCCCTCATTCTTCTAAACTCTAGCGAATATAAGCCTAATCGACCCAATCTCTCTTCATACGTCATTCCTGCCATCCCAGGTATCAGTCTGGTGAATCTTCGCTGCACTCCCTCCATGGCAAGAACACAAGTTATTTCAACAAATTAGGAAAAAATGTACATTTTTTACTGTGTGTGGTCCTGCTCTTTTTTGAAGGAAATACAATTTCCACAGAAATCTCGAAAGGTTGTAGGGCTGGAGGAGGTTAGAGACAGGAAAGGGCAAGGCCATGGAGGGATTTGAACACAAGGATGAGAAGTTTAATTTTGAGGCATTGGCAGACTGGGAGCCAATGTAGGTCAGCAAGCATAGGGGTGATGGGTGAATGGGACTTGGTGCGAGGTGGGATACGGACAGCAATGTTTTGGATGAATTGAAGTTTATGGCGGGTGGGAGGCACAACACAAGTTTAAGAAATTGAAAGTAATTTCCCTCACTCCCTGCTCTTTATAAGATTCATTCTTGGGCACAGCCTCAGTTTACTGACCCAGGTCAGGCAGCATTCAGATACTATACATTAGCAAGAACAGTGTAACATCTGAGGTAAAAGCCACTCATGGGCAGAAGGAAAAATAAGAGGTAAACTAGAAAGGAACTCTATGTGGAAATTGTATTTCCTTCAAAAAAGAGCAGGACCACACACAGTAAAAATTGTAACATTTTTTCCTAATTTGTTGAAATAACTTGTGTCAGAGTCCCGAGGCCTGCATCTTCAAGATGCTTAGAACACAGCAGTGCCAAGGTAGGTATCAATTTGAACTACCAAGAGCCAATAAAAGAGGACTGCCCTAGCCAGATACCAAAAGGCACGATGGGACTAGCACTAATGTACGCAATTTACCAATCCTTAGCACTCAGACGAAGGTTTGTAGAGAATTGCTTTGAGTAAAATAACCTTACAATTCTACTTCACCCACCCCCCTCCCAAAAAAATTAGTCCCAGTTCCAGTGTGAAAACAGAATTGTAACTGGCTGACAATGCATGTTTCAAAGAGATTTATCCTTATACCTTAGGGGACAATGCCACAAGGTACACTGGCATGGTTACATAAAAAATACAGTATTTAGAGATCAATGCATTGTGATTATAGAATCCTCAGTGGAATACTCTAATCTGAAAAATAGGATCTTGCAAAGTACTTTATGTTCTGGCAATTGTTGTTGCCACATTCTCTTTTCCTTCAAAGTGCAGATTTTGACAACCCAGGTACAGGAACTGGCATAAAATGCAGCTCTCTCCTTTTAAATGTCACCTTACTGCTCAAGCAAAAGTACAACTGAAGGCAGTTCCATTATATAAAAGTAAAAGTTTTATTTAACAACTTCAAATCAAACACATTTGAAATGATTGCACATGAATTTACACATCTGCAAAAGAACTGGAATGAACTGTGTAAACTGGATAAAACACAAGCAAAACTATTTAGCAATTAAGCAAAAGGGACCACAGAAAAAAAGCAGATTGAACATTTCAAACTCATTGCAGCAACTCTGCATGTGTTTGTATGTGTTTAACGACATGTACTCATATACAAGTTGACCTTGTCAAGATAATCATGCTGTAGTGGTTGGAACTCATGCTGGCAGAAAGCTCAACTGCACTAGCAGGGCTGTTTGTGTTTCATGCACACTGCACACCTTTTTCCCTTGTGATGCTGCTTCATCTTGGTGTCAAATAAATCTTCCAGTCTGGGGGTGATTTCGGAACGTGTTAACTCTCGCTGTTCTAATCAACGCGCTGAATACTTTACTGGCCTTCGCTTGTCACTACTGAAACCCTTATTGATTATACTTCTGAAGGCTGGCTTTTTGAATGAAGAATGATACAACACCTATTTATATAATCTGATGATGCAGCCCAGTGCACTATCTGCACTAGAAATTTACTTTGCATCAGAGGCAGAAACTGAAATGGACCACAGGCAAAACTACTGACAAGCTCAGGAAAGCCTTTTTTTTTTTGGATAAACAAGAAAGATTTAATCTCCCATAGCGGTTAGCAGTAATGTAGTAGAAGAATTACCAATTGGCTAAGAGACTGCATTAAGAGATATTGGGCTGAATTTTGTGACCCCCTACAGGCGCGTACGAGGTGTGTATACACCTATAGGGGCCGCGCAAGTGCCGGGTTTAGGCATGCGCTAAAACCCGGCACTTGCGACCTGTCGCATGCATCCCCAGGAGAAATGGCTCTGCGGGTGGAGAGTTGCGCTTTTTGCACAACTTGTGCCTGCTGAAAGGCCATAGAATTCTTCCGCCTGATTAAAGGTGTAAGACCTGCTTTTACCAGCATAAGCGTTTAAAATAACAAAAATATATTTTTTTCAATTTAAACATTAAAAAACCTGTGCAATAAGGTTATTTTTAGCCCCTTTAAAACATTTAAATTTATTTTTCAAAAAATTAAATTTTTGTTTAAAATATTTAATTAAATGGCATTTTAATTAATTTTATATATGTAATGGTTTTTATTTATTTATTTCAGTGTGTTGTTGCATTTTTGCAGTCATCCCCATTCATACTTTTGACAGTTCTGTGCGTACGGAACTGTCAAAAGTATGAATGGGGATTCCCTTCTTCCATTGGTTCGCCTGGTCCACGTGATCCCAGGGGCGCTTGCAAACCGCATATGCCCCTGGGTTACGTGGGGCTCTGCGCATTTTGAAGAGCAGAGGCCCAGGATCGCAAGCCTCGGTATCTGCAGAACCAGCTGGTAAGTTCGTAGATTCCTTTCCGATCGGAGGCATCCGCCCACAGGAAGCCCCCGATCGGAAATTCAGAGCCATTATGTAAAGTTAACATTATACAGTAAAATATCAAGTACACTTTACTATTCTATAATTATTTGTTTCCCTGTATAGCACTACCCTTGTCTCACACAACTACAGTTACAGGTTTGAGTCATGGCACAAAGTTTACATTACAGCCTACTCACAAAAGGCATCAGCTCTGTTGAGGTGAATGTAATCAGTATTGTCACTAGGATTTAAGTAAAGCTACATGAAAGACATGTAATTTTTTATGCTAAGTCCACTTGAACTGTGAAAAACATCCAATAATACAATTACAGATTTTATCCTTCCAAACTTGAGAAAAATATTTGGAGCTATACAACAGGATGAAGTACTTAACCATATTCAGGACCACCCCCTCGACCTTGTCATCTTCCGTGGCCTCTCTACTCCCATGGCTTTGATCACTGACAAGGCCATCTCCGACTACTTCCTTGTATCCTTCACCACCCACATCTCCCTACCCCTTCCAATGCCACTTTCTTCTACACTGCCCTTGAAAAACTCTCCACCAAGTCACTTACAACTCCCAATGGATTTCATTCAACACAATACTTTAGCAGTCGTCAACTTGCTCAACCATTTTCTCACCTCGTCTCCAGCAAAACTTTTACTCTCTCCCATCCAGGTCATTCTCCTTCGTATGGCCCCATCCTCCCTCCCTCAATTCCAAGTGCCTGGACTTGAGCATATCTGGTGCACTTCAGCTTCATTTCTCCACTACCAACCATCGCCTTAAATGCCTCATCCCTACTTCCTCCACCCTCACTTGCAATAACAAGTGGAATTCTTTGTCACCAAGGAGGAGACCATCCGTTAAGATGACTCTGCTGCTTCCCCACCCCACAACCACCCCTTGCCCATCAGGCCAAACCTTCACCAGTCCTAGGCCGGAACCCAGGTCTTTCTCCAATACCTCTTCCATCTCTCCTCATGCCTATCCAAGCTCATCACATCCATGAAAGCCACCTCAAGCTCTCTTAACTCAATTCCCACAAAACTGTTGACCACCCAACTTCCCTTCCTGGCCCCCATGCTAGCTGAAATTGTAAATGGTGCCCTCTCCTCAAGCACGGTTACCTCCTTTTCAAAAACACCATTAACCCCGCCTCCTCAAAATACCCAATCTTGACCTCTGTCATTGCAATATACCACCCCATCTCCAACGCCTTTGAATGTGTTGTTGCATTGCAAATCCACGCTCATCTTTCCCGTAAATCCACAACTAACTGTCCAATCAAGTTTCCATCCTGCTACAACACCAAAACAGCCATAACCAAAATCACAAATAAGATCCTCTGTGACTGTGATCATGGTGCATTATCGCGGCCCCCCCCGCCTCCAACACCCTCCTTGACTTCTCTGTAGCTTTGGACACAGTCGATTAAACCATCCTCCTCCAACACCTTTCCTCCACTGTCCAGATTAGTGGAATTGCCCTTGATTAGTTCCATTCTTGCCTATCCAATTGTAGCCAGAGAATCTCGAGCAATGGCTTCTTTACCCACTTCCACACTATTGTCTCCAAAGTCCCCCAAGGATCTATCCTCCTCCTCTTCAACTACATGTTTCTACTTGGTGGCAGCATCCACACATGGGGTCAGCTTCCGCATGCATGCCGATAACATACAGCTCTACCTCTCCATCTTTTCTCTCAACTCCTCCACTGACTTTGTGCTGTCAGATTACTTGTCCAACATCCAGTTTTGGGTGTTACAATGCTATCTAGTTAATACTTAGAAGACCGAAAGCTATGTTGTCAGTCCCCATCACAAACTCCTTACTCTTGCCATTGATTTCATCACCCTGTCTAGGTAATGCCTAAGGTTGACTACTTGCAACCTCAGTGTCCTATTCGGCCCTGAACTGAGTTTCTGATCTCATATCCTCTCCACCACAAAGACATTGCCCGCCTCCACCACTGCCTCAGCCCCTCTGCTGCTGGAACGCTCATCCATGCATTTGTCACCTCCAGACTAGAGTGTGGCGGGTCAGGCTGTGGATCCAGCCCAAAACAATGACCCTCTCAAGTTCTCCTCCATCAACAGACTATACCTCAGAGTGGGACATAGATTTACACCCACAGATACCCACATGACGAGCTCCAAAACTCAGCTATGACATTAGAGCAGCGGTTCAAAATTGGGGATCCCAGTGTGTCCTCGAGGTCTTCAGATTTCTGTTTCTTTAATTAATTCATTTACTAGGGACAATCTTCTTCAGCCAGCGCTGTCTAGGATCAGTTAGTGAAGACAGCAACATAAACTTGCTGAGCTGAGCACACTTGAGGGTGCAATATTAACTGCAGCCATGAAAACAGAAAGAAATCTGGAATGCTCTTAGGCTTTAATGCACCATTAAAGGACCAGGCACTGTTAAAGCCCCGTGGCAGAGTTAAAAGAATTTTGGAGGTAATGAGAGGCAGGATTTTTATCTGGACACCTTCTGATGAAGGATGGTACGCTCTTTAATGTAGAAGTGCCAGAAGCTGTGAATTGCGTATCAGTAGTCTTCATATTTATTTAAAGCATCTATCCCATGAATGAGTTTGTGCTCTTGTGCCATGGCTCAGATAGCAGTAGCACAACAAGCAGCAGTTTCCACACCCCTGCCCCTGGACAGAGGTAGTAACAGGGCAACACCATGGTGATAAGCAGTTGGTGGAGAAAGAGAGAAAACAAGTTTGGTAATGAAAAATGATGGTTCTGGTTTGATTGTGAGGCTTCTCTATTTTATTCCAGGTGGCATGAAGCAGATATATGGTCAGGACATTTAATATGTGAATTATAGGCAAAGCCTTGGCTTTCAAGATTGGACTCTGTGGCACTGGTTCAGGCTGTAAAGTATAAACCCTTCTACCTGCCAATCAACCCATTATGACAAAATAATTCTGGTTATTTGTAAACTGCACTGAATTTTAGCCCGACTCATTATTTAGTACATGCGTTTTCAGCATATTCTCATCTCCAGAAGGAACTTCTACGGTGTGCTTGGCTTAATGCGAGCACTCACATTCAACTTCAATTACATTTCCAAATCCTCTTTTTAGTACCAATTCCACTACATTTTCACATCAAAGTACAACTTAATTATTCTATTGTGGACTACACCAATCTGAAAAGGGACTGAAGCAGCGGAAAAACCTCAGAGAACAACAAAGAGAATAGCAAATCTTAATCAGCTGACTTAGTTAATTGAGCTAAATCTGCTTTAATTGACGATAAAGAAATAACTCAAAATCTAAGATTTTAAAGATCATTAAGGAATCCCTGATGTGAATGTGGAGAAATTATTTTTAAGAAACAGATTTAGAAGACCTGAAGCGGAAACTCAAACTAAACAGAACATAGGAGGTAAATTGTGAAAGGCCCCATGGTGCCAGCCAGTGTATTATACAAAATTGGGCCAAGGACATCAAGCACCAGAGTCTCACTGCTCTGGATTTTGTGAGGCGTGATTTGGGAGTTTTTTTTTTTTTTTTTTTTTTTTTTTTTTTTTTTTTTTTTTTTTTGAGGCCACACTTTAGGCATGGACAGGCCCCATATGCCTATTAAAATATGTATATGTCAAGAAGCACATCCACCCAATTTTATGGCATTGGTAAAGGCTCCACCAAAGACAACGACATCACCCAGAAAAACTGGGCACATCTGTACTGCAGCCCACAAGGCCGGCTTAGTAGGCCTTCTTAAAATTGTATGTATAAAACATTCATGGATCATTACTGGCAAAGTTTTTTTTTAATCCAGAAGCATTTTTTGAGATTTGTGCTGTGCTTCTCCTTTAGGGGATACTACTTGCTGGAATCAAATTGCCATCTGGGAAAGTGGGGAAGAGAATAGTATTGGTACCATCCACTCTTTTTCTGATACCTGATCTCAATAAGCAAGGCCGCTTTAATATAGAACAACATCTACAAGGGTGAGACACTTCTACAAGTCAGACCCAGTCAACAGACAATGGGGGTACTTTTTAATCTAAAAAAAAGTGTGTTTTGGGAGTGGGCAGGTGGTTAAAAGGGATGAAACTGACAGCGGGTCGGGAAGCCGGTTTGAACCTGCCGACTTCCGCTTTCAACTGCAGCACTTTTGGCTGCATGCGAGAAACCCCCATGGTAGAGGTGGATTGGCAATTAAAAGATGTTTAATAGGCAATTAAGAACTGTTTCAACTGCAGATTTGAGCTTTAACTCTAACTGCACAGGTTTCCTGGAACTTGCCAGTGAAAGCAAGGCAAGACGACAGCGCGAACTGAGGGGGCTGACCAAATGAATATAAGTACTCAGACCTGAAACCTGCTTACTTGCTTAAGTGAAAGGCTTTTGCTTACATGGCTTGTTCCGAACGTGTGTGCTTTCACTATTTTGCAGGTGATTTCTACTACCTTGGCGGTCATTTCTCTTACCTTGGTTTTTTTGAGAGTCTGATCTACACTTTCAATCTGTCAAGCATCAGTTCAGCATGAGTTCCACTTATGCAGCTTTACCTTGGACCTCAGATGAGCAGCAGCAGCCTGCCACTCCACAGGAGAAAGGGGTACAGCTCGCGGGAGGTGATACCCCCAACACAGGGTATATAAGCAGAAGATCAGCTTCCTGGACATGCCTCAGGATGCTCAGGGTATTGAGTCAGGTGGTCGCAGACATTTGCAGCCACCTGGAAGAAATCCTCCTGCCAAGTGGACCTGGTGGGCACACTTTGCCAGTGGCTATCAAAGTCACCGCCGCCCTCAATTTCTTCTCCTCTGGCTCCTTCTAGGGAGCCACAGGAGATATCAGCAGAATCTCGCAATCTGCTGCCCATAAATGCATCACTCAGGTGACTGATGCCATGTTCGCCAGGGCCGGCAATTATGTGCATTTTGCAACCGATGAGGCCAGTCAGAATGAGCGGGCGCTCGGCTTTGCAGCTCTGGCTGGCTTCCCACTGGTCTAGGGAGTTATCGATTGTATATGTGGCAATCAAGGCGCCCCCAGATCACCCTGGAGTCTTCATCAGCCACAAGGGCTTCCACTCCATCAATGTTCGGCTCATATGCAACCACAAAAAGGGTCATGTAGGTGCGTGCAAGATTCCCAGGCAGCTGCCATGATGCTTTCATCCTGCACCAGTCCACCCTCCCAGAGCTCTTCAGACCCCAAAACAGAGTTAGCTATTGGCTCCTTGGAGACAAGGGCTACCCCCGCTGAAGATGTGGCTGATGGCACCTATTAGGAGCACAAACAATGAGGTCCAGGAGAGATACAATCAAAGCCACATGACCACGAGAACGGTCATCGAGCAAGCAATCGGAATGCTGAAGATGCGCTTTAGGCGCCTGGACAGATAGGAATGGGTGCACCTGCGAGGTAAGTACGTATGAGGAGTGTTTGTAAGTATGTGCTGGAGTCAGCTTGGGAAGAGAATCTCTCTAAAGGCCCTTACAGAATACAGCATCATCTCTCGGGAGGCATCATTTAAGCGAGGTGCAGCCGCCTTCTTATATTTCTTATGTTCTTATGTTGCCATGTTCGGACTCCATTAATGCAGTTGCTTCCTCTGTTCCCCCACTTGGACAATTCTTCAACTTTCATCTTCGCAGGGTCCCTTTAAATAGTTCAGCTGAAATAGACTCATGCGTGTCAGCATCCGGAAGTCAGATGCTAATGCAGTGGCTGCGTTAAAAAGCCACCGACAGACGCGCTGCTGAAACTTCCAGGTTCCCCATTCGCTACAGGGCTCCCCCGCTGTCAGCGTGTTGGACAGTTAAAATTCCAACTAATGTCACTCGTACCTCAGCTTGTCCAATGAGACTTGGATTTAGCAGTTCCACTTCACTGCAGATTCTGTGATAGATCTCTACCATCTGCTACAGTCTGATTTGTAGACCACCTCACTATATGGCACTGCTTTTTCTATTGCTGTGAAGGTCACAACTATCTTGTCCTTCTATGCCACAGGGTCCATCCAGGCAACCGGAGGTGACATCAGCTAGCCTGCAGCTTACATGTGTAACAAACAAGTTACCAATGCCATGTTTGCCTGTAGGAATCAACTTCCCTCTTTCCCTGTGGAGAGCAGACACCACCAGGAGACCTCCCCAGAATTATCAACTGGTATCCTTCCCAAGAGTATATGGTGCCATTCATGTGGCCATCAGAGCTCTGCATTACAACCTGAATATCTACAAGGAAGGGCTTCCAATCTCTCAATATGTAGGTGGTGTCAGACCATAAAAATATAAGCCTGGATAAAAAACATTTTGCTACAAGTAACAAGTGTGCAAGTTCCCAGGAAGCACCCAAAATCTCTTGGTCCTGCAGTAGTCTGCACTTCCCACACTATTTGAAGGGGACAAGAGGATGTTCAGACGATTCTTAGAAGATATGGGCAAGCCTTGCTCATGATGGCAATTCTGTACCCCCACACAGCAGAAAGGAGGTATAATGAAGCCCATACCACCATCCACGTTACATTTGGACATACCATCAGAATGCTAAAACAAGTCCACAGTTTATGTCGCCCTGGTGAGGTGCTGCTCCAGTGGCCAAGGGTGTCATTGTCTGCTGCATAATTATGTTCTGTAAAAGGGGATAAGCATGCAACTGCAGGGTTACAAGACCAATGACACAGAAGTCCCACAAGAAGACAGCAAAGAACAAGAGAAGGACAGCCTAGAGGTCCCTCATGTCCATACCAGTCGAGTCGTGAAAAACACTGCAATCCACAACTACTTTGAGCAAGAAAAACCAATTTACACATACATGACATGTCACTCTTCCCTGAAAATGCCCTCAGTCATCTGGCAGGTTGCCCAACTTTCCTACCACTTACAACCTTTCCCTCCCCCTTAACAACATTGAAGTACCAAATAAAGGTGGAAATAAAGTCAATTTATTTTAGTACCTACACAAAAGTATTCTTATCCAATTCCTAAACTCATATCTCCCCTTGGTGTCAGTATAAGGTGTGTTATCTCTTCTCTATAACATAAAATTGTGATTAAATGCCTAGCCGAATGGGAAGAGCTATTGTCATGGCTGAAGAAGGGGTACTGCTAGCCTCTTGGAATGGATGTGGCCATGATCCTTCTGCACAGGTATCCCAGATGACCCTGCAACAGTCCCAGATGTGAAACAATGCAGAGTCTGCCCGCATCTGCGTCAGGCACTTGCTTACTCCTTGGTGGGACCTGGCTGTACAAGGGAAGTTATGCGGCCTCCTTTACAGGAAGCCATACCACTCAACACTTCTGAAGTCACACCACTTGTGCTAAACCCTGCAGCTGGAGGCCAGCAGGCAGCATGAAAACAGTCCATGGGATGTAGGTGAAGTTCACAGACACTGCCGTTGGCAAATAATCTCCCAGCAAGTTATTCTTTTCTGCCAGTGACCGACTCCTATGACTGACTGCAGTGATACCAGTAAATGAGAATGCTATTCTATGCTTGGTTCTTCACTGTTCTGAGACTCCCCTAAAGATAGCCATGAAGAAGCCTTTCACTCCACGGTGCTCTACATTTCAGCAAATTGCCCCTGCTGGGCATTCTCTATATTTAAAAAAAAAAATTCAGTCTCAGGATGGTATGTGGGTTTCGCTGACAAGGCCTGTATTTATTGCTCCTCCCCAGTAGCCTGGAGATGGTCATAGTGGGTCTTAGGAACAGGAGTAGGCCATTCAGCCCCTCGAGTCTGTTCCGCCATTCAATTAGATCATGGCTGATCTGTATCTTGACTCCACTTACTCAGGCTTCTTCTCGAATTGCTGCAGTCCGTGTGATGAAAGTGCTCCAACAATGCTGTTAGGTAGGATGTTTCAGGATTTTGATCCAGCAACGATGAACCGGAGTGTCTACCAACACCACTATGTCAATCAATAAGTTGGAGGTGGGGCGGGATTTACAGTAGGACTTACAGCCAGTGTATTTTTAGGCTGCATATAGTGATACCTCTATTCCTGCCCAGAATGGAGGGGATTGGGTAAGTCCCCTGTCAATCATGGCTGGAGACTGCACTCTTGTAAGTAACTGGGATTAACTTTACACGCATAATTTGTATGTAACTATCCTCCACTCATTGCATTTTGCTGGAGAAATCGCCGTACTTTTAATCGGGAGAAGTTGCCGAGTTTCTTTTGCTCCTGCAGTTGGTAGAGACTCTTTTTAAACAGACTCTGTAAATAGACTTTGTTTGCTGAGTACAGTATAAACTTTGTCTGCTTTGCTGTTTGCTTAAAAATACAAACGGTGATACATGTCTAAGTTAGGATGGTGGGGAAACTTGAAGGTGGTGGTGTTCCAATGCACCCACTGCTTTTGACCTGCTAGGTGGTGGAGGCCATGGGTTTGGGAGGTGCTGCCAAAGCCACCTCGACAAGTTGTTCCAGTACATCCTGTAGATGGAACATAATGCAAGAAAGTGTTCCACTCTCTCAATGTGTAGGTGGTGTCAGACCACTAAAATGGAGTTGGAGGAGCTGGACGTGGGTAAGGTGCTAATCAAGCAGACTGCTTTGTCCTGGATGGTGTTGAGGTTCTTGAGTGTTACCCATCCAAGCAGTGGAGAGCATTCCAACACACTCTTAACTTGTGCCATGTACTCAAATACTTCCTCTGTGCGCTATGTGTAACAAAATCGTAAGAATGGGTTTACAATTTTGTTACATATGGTGACAGAGAAAATCTTTGCCACTTTGGCGACATGATGCAGGTTTGCACTATTTGTTGGTTCGGTGGGAAGACTGTGGTAAATACAATCACAGAGTATGTTGTACCACAGCCCAGCATTTTAATTTGCCATTGTATAAGCAACACCTAGATTTCTTTTTTAAGAATCAAATGAAAACAGCTGCAACCAAGAGAACTGGCATCATCGAATCTGTTCTTAAGCCCAAAGTCATCAGTTAGTGACAACTAGTCTCAAGCTGTTGTTTAATTGCAACATCTGAAATCACAGCTGTACTTCAACAGACTAATGCACATATTCATCACTCAAAGGCAGGACAGTATAGTTTAAACAGTAGGATCTAATTCTGTTGGCAGAAACTTCCATACCACACCTAGACAAAAAACAACATTTAAAAAGCCAAGTTATCTATATTTTTTGTAGGCAAATAAGCTTTTTTTAGGCTAATATACTGCATCCAGTGAGAGAGTTAGGTTATAGAATAATGTTATATAATCAATAACTACGATGAGTGCCACAGTTCAATCCTGACAATTACTGCGGTTTTACCAGAGCTTTTTTTCCTTGTATCTGGTTCATGGTTGTATGATGAGCTCTAACGGACTGCATAAACCAAATGGAGCAGAGCATTTAATTATTTACTGTGGAACAGAGCAGTTAACCACTCTTAAAAACAAAAGCCAAAACATGTTGCGCAAGGTGCTCGAGGAATATATGAGAAAATATAAAAATTACGCTGCTGTCTTTAGGTTAAAAAAAATCAAGCTACTGACAAGCTTGACCGTGCTGAAGAATGAAAATGAATCTCCCAAAAAGAAATCTAGGTGTTGCTTATATAATGGCAAATTAAAATGCTGGGCTGTGGTACAACATATTCTGTGATTGTATTTACCACAGTCTTCCCACTGAACCAACAAATAGTGCAAACCTTATTGCAACAAATAGAACTTATTGTTCAATCACACTGATGCATTTAAAAGATAGCGCTACATCAGGAACTCCACATTATGGGATTGAGTAATAAATCGGCACACAACAGCAGCTGCTGAATCAGAATTGACTTGAATCATGTACAAACTGGTGGCTTCACACTTTTTACAGTTTACAATTTGAACTTAAAAACCCCCAGAAACTCCACTAGAATTAATGAGCAACAAGTACCAACTTTAAAGGGCATGGTCATGTCAGCAGTATACATGGAGTGCAAAACTGTGCTCACTCTATTAGAGAAAAGAAATTGGAACATTGAAGGTATCTCCAGTCCACACTTAGTTGCAACACGTAACAAGGTTATCTGATCCCTCACTGCAACATGACTTTCAAGACCCTTTCAAATGGTTTCCAAAATTGTGAAAACTCAAAAGGCATAACCAAATGGAACAGTAACAACTCTTCACACAGAACAAGGATTTTCCCTTTCTTGAAAAAGCAGAATTAAAACCACAATTTTACCCATGAATAACGGGATTTAGAATGATTTCGCACCACAACCTTTTGCTCTCTACAAGTATACATTCTATAATGATTTGCCAATTTACGATTAAGTCTGCCTTCTATCCTTTCCTCCCCATCAATACAAATGAAGGCTACAAATAAGAAAACAATTTTATTCCATTAACAACAATACAATCAGTAAGGGTATAGAATGCATTCCAAATACTAACTGAAATAGGCAACTAAAAGTGGTGCAATTTTAAAAATGAAATTTTCCCTTTTTCTCCTCTGCTGTTTCTGGACTATGGAGGTAGGAGGGCAGGCAACCAGCCTGCTCCCAGGGCCTCTGCCAATGCCATCCTTATCCAGTCACTAATTGGTGTGCAAGAACAGCCCAAAATAACAAATTTCCCAATTTCCTTTTCCTCCTTGTGAAAAGCTCCCCTCACAGCATTATCCAGACCACAAGCTCACCGTGTGAGAAACTGCATGTCTAAATCTGTATCTGTATAAAATGCAGAGGCTTCGCGTGCCACCACACTGTCCTTAATACCATCAGCATTGTTTTTTAAAGTCAATCATAAGAAATGATGATATGGCATTCTTTCACTCTATCTGGGTTTTTAATTTTTTTGACACAACTGCAAATATCATTGAGCAAATTTAGTGGGAGTGGGTTGGAGTCTGCCATAGTGGGTGCACTGGAAAAAACAATCCTACTAAATAAAGTGCATCTTATTTCACTCTATAATAAAGTAAACATGGACAACAATATCCTATCAGGGAAGACCTCTGCTGACTAAACCAGAGGAAATAAGACCACCCCTAGGTAAATGTAACTTCCGTAATCACATTAGCCTCTAAGCACCCTCACTATATATGAAAAGCAAGTATTTTGATTACATAGTTTATTTTATTGCGATTCCATGCAGAAGTTGTACCTTTGTCATGAAATATAACTTGCATCATAATTTCCCATCATTGTATTGTTTTCTTAAGATCACAAGATTTTTTGGAAGGTATTGTGACTATATAAGTGCAGGACAGCAACAGATTGAAAAACCTATCCAATCACTCATCTAAAAATTCCCATATTTTTCTGGGTTTGTGGATCGATAAAAACTGATTTCTGCACCTTTCTCACAAAAAAAAACAGAATTTGCCCTGCTCCCCGTGGATACCAAAATGAGCCGTGTCACACTAGTGACGTCAAAACACTCGTTATGTCATGATATACGCACACAATGTGCGCAATGACAATACTGACACAATGACGTGCATTCCAGGACTCGACTTTCAGTTCCAAATTCTGAATGGGAAACAATTTGTAAATTATTTGGCTGTAGCATCAGGAAGAAAAGTGAAAGTATTAATCCACCAAAGTACAAACAGCCTCAAAAATCCTGGAAATTTCAAAATGGAAAAGAATTTACTAAATGGTAGCCCAAATGAGCACAATGTTTTGCTGCCAACTACTGGCCATAGAGCTTAGACTGTATGCAACTGCTACTAATTTGCTCCTCACTGAATATAGAATAACATTTTCCACTGTATTGGACCCTACAGTGTAGTATTATAAAAGACTCACATCTTGGTGGGGTTGAGCTCAATCATTGGCATCCTGAAATACAACTTTAAATGTTGCAAAGCAGGAATAGATATGAATGTTTAGGTTTATTCATCCATCTCCTATATGTTTGATGACTACGTAATGATCCATTCAGCCTAACTGCGGTGTTAGCCTCTTGCTTGTTTTGTTGAGGTTTAATATTTCTCAAAATAAAACTAATGGTTACCAATTTTCTCTGAAATTATCCTGGTTTTTTAAGCCCTATTTTCTTCTGCTAATTTTCTCCCCATTTTTGTTGCTAAAGATAAAAACCCAGAAAAATTGTTTTTTAAAATCAGCAATAAAAACTGACTTTAAAGGGTCCTTAAACATGTGTTACAATTTCCTCACTTAGCATTATTTCTTTTTGATGTTTATCCACTTTCTCTGCTGAAGGTAATGGCTCATGTTGACTCTAGCCCAAATGTCAGATTTAAAAATGGAAAAATAACCATAGATAGATGTTTTTGTCCTCAAGATACTATTTAACAGGCATATAGGTGTACCCACAATGACCTCTAGTGTTCAAAATGAAAAGCAATTTCTCTGACACCAAATTCAGTATTTTAGAAAATTCACAGTAGCGGGGACTACTATTAAGCAAGGGCCTTTGAGTATATCATTTAATTGAAGTGAAATTGGTGGGATTCATTTAATTTTAATTAATTAATTAAAAGGGTAAGTCATGGCAGGACAGTGTGCTCCTCCTGCTCTATGTGGGAAATCAGGGACGCTTCCTGCATCCCTGACAACCATGTGTGCGGGAAGTGTGTCCAGCTGCAGCTACTGACAGACCGCATTGCGGCACTGGAGCTGCGGATGGATTCATTTTGGAGCATTTGCGATGCTGAGGACGTCGTGAATATCACATTTAGCGAGTTGGTCACACCGCAGGTTAAGGGTGTACAGGCAGGAGGGGAATGGGTGACCAGCAGGCAGAGTAAGAGGCGCAGGCAGGTAGTGCAGGAATCCCCTGTGGCCATCCCCCCCTCAAACAGATATACCACTTTGAATACTGTTTGGGGGGGGGGGGGGGAGGGGATGACTCATCAGGGGGAGGCAGCAGCAGCCAACTTCCTGGCACCATGGGTGGCTCTGCTGCACAGGCTGGGAGGAAAAAGAGTGGAAGAGCTATGGTGACAGGGGACTCAATTGTAAGGGGAATAGATAGGCATTTTTGCGGCCGCAATCAAGACTCCAGGATGGTGTGTTGCCTCCCTGGTGCAAGGGTCAAGGACGTCTCGGAGCAGCTGCAGAACATTTTGGAGGGGGAGGGCAAACAGCCAGTTGTCGTGGTGCACATAGGCACCAACGATATAGGTAAAAAACGGGATGAGGTCCTAAAAGCAGAATATAGGGAGTTAGGAGGTAAATTTAAAAATAGGACCTCAAAAAGGTAGTAATCTCAGGGTTGCTACCAGTGCCACGTGCTAGTCAGAGTAGAAATAGGAGGATATTTCAAATGAATACGTGGCTAGAGGAATGATGCAAGGGGGAGGGATTCAAATTCCTTGGACATTGGAACCGGTTCTGGGAGAGGTGGGACCAGTACAAACGGGACGGTTTGCACCTGGGCAGGGCCGGGACCGATGTCCTAGGGGGAGTGCTTGCTAGTGCTGTTGGGGAGGGTTTAAACTAAAGTGGCAGGGGGTTGGGAACCTGAGCAGGGAGACAGAGGAAAGGGAAACAAGGAAAAAAGCAAAAGACAGGAAGGAGAAAAACAAAATTAGAAGGCAAAGAACGCAACGGTTTAAATCAAACATGGTCACAGTAAATAATAATCCATATAGGTCTGAGAGCGTTAAAAAAACAAGCCTGAAGGCTTTGTGTCTTAATGCAAGGAGCATTCGGAACCAGGTGGATGAATTAGCTGCGCAAATAGAGGTAAACGAATATGATTTGATTGGGATTACGGAAACATGGCTCCAGGGTGGCCAAGGCTGGGAACTGAACATCCAGGGGTATTCAATATTTAGGAAGGATAGGCAAAAAAGGGAGGTGGGGTAGCATTGCTGGTTAAGGAGGGGATTAACACAATTGAAAGGAAGGATATTAACTCTGATGATGCGGAATCTGTATGGGTAGAACTGAGAAATATCAAGGGGCAGAAAACGTTAGTGGGAGTGGTATATAGACCTCCAAACAGTAATACGGAGGTTGGGGATGGCATTAAAAGGGAAATTAGAGAAGCATGCAGTAAGGGCACAGCAGTCATCATGGGTGACTTTAATTTACATATAGATTGGGCTAACCAAATTAGTAAAAATACTGTGGAGGAGGAATTCCTAGAATGTTTACGGGATGGTTTTCTGGAACAATATGTCGAGGAACCAACCAGAGATCAGGCCATCTTAGACTGGGTATTATGTAATGAGAGAGGATTAATTAGCAATCTTGTTGTACGAGGCCCCTTGGGTCAGAGCGATCATATGATAGAATTCTTCATTAGGATGAGAGTGAAGTAGTTGACTCGGAGACTAGGGTCCTGAATTTAAATAAAGGAAACTACGATGGTATGAGGCGCGAATTGGGTAGGATTGATTGGGGAATGTCACTCAAAGGGTTGACGGTGGATAGGCAATGGCAAACATTCAAAGACCGCATGGATGAACTACAGAAGTTGTTCATCCCAGTTTGGGATAAGAATAAAACAAAAAGGGTGACTCAACCGTGGCTAACAAGGGAAATTAGGGATAGCATAAGATCCAAGGAGAGGGCATATAAATTGGCCAGAAAAAGCGGTAACCTTGAGGATTGGGAGCAGTTTAGGATTCAACAAAGGAGGACAAAGGGATTAATTAAGAAGGGGACAATAGAATATGAAAGTAAGCTTGCAGAGAACATAAAAACTGACTAAGAGCTTTTATAGATATGTGAAGAGAAAAAGATTAGTGAAATCAAGTGTAGGTCCCTTGCAGTCAGAAGCAGGGGAAGTTATAATGGGGAACAAAGAAATGGCAGACCAATTAAATGCATATTTTGGTTCTGTCTTCACAAAGGAGGACACAAATAACCTCCCAGAGATGTTGGAGAACATAGGGTCTGATGAGAGGGAGGAACTGAAAGAAATCAGTATTTGTAGGGAAATGGTGTTAGGGAAATTGACGGGATTGAAGGCCGATAAATCCCCAGGGCCTGATAATCTATATCCTAGGGTACTTAAGGAGGTGGCCCTAGAAATAGTAGATGCATTGCTGATCATCTTCCAAAATTCACTGGAATCTGGAACTGTACCCATGGATTGGAGGGTAGCTAATGTTACCCCACTGTTCAAAAAGGGTGGTAGAGAGAAAGCGGGGAATTACAGACCGGTAAGCCTGACATCAGTAGTGGGGAAAATGCTAGAGTTCATTATAAAGGATGTAATAGCTGAGCACTTGGAAAACAGTGACAGGATCGGACAAAGTCAACATGGATTTACAAAAGGTAAATCGTGCTTGACTAATCTACTGGAATTTTTTGAGGATGTAACTGGGAAAATAGATAAGGGAGAACCAGTAGACATGATGTATTTGGACTTTCAAAAGGCTTTCGATAAGGTCCCGCATAAGAGATTAGCGTGTAAAGTTAAGGCACATGGGATTGGGGGCAAGGTATTGACTTGGATAGAGAACTGGTTGGCGGACAGAAAGCAGAGAGTAGGAATTAACGGGTCTTTTTCCGAGTGGCAGGCAGTGACTAGTGGGGTACCGCAGGGATCGGTCCTTGGACCCCAGCTATTCACAATATACATTGATGATCTAGATAAGGGAGCTAGATGTAATATCTCCAAGTTTGCAGACGACACAAAGCTGGGTGGGCGTGTGTGCTGCGAGGAGGATACCGAGAAACTCCAGGATGATTTGGACAGGTTGGGTGAATGGGCAGAAGCAATATAACGTGGATAAATGTGAGGTTATCCACTTTGGTGTCAAAAACAGAAAGGCAGACTATTATCTGAATGGCAATAGATTGGGAGAAGGGGAAGTGCAACGAGACCTGGGTGTCCTTGTGCACCAGTCGCTGAAGGTAAGCATGCAGGTGCAGCAGGCGGTGAAGAAGGCAAATGGTATGTTGGCCTTCATAGCGAAAGGGTTTAAGTACAGGAGCAAGCATGTCCTGCTGCAGTTGTACAAGGCCTTGGTGAGACCACACCTTGAGTACTGTGTGCAGTTTTGGTCACCTTATCTGAGGAAGGATGTTCTTGCCATGGAAGGAGTTCAGCGAAGATTCACAAGGCTGATCCCTGGGATGGCAGGAATGACGTATGAGGAGAGATTGGGTCGATTGGGATTATACTCGCTGGAGTTTAGAAGAATGAGGGGATCTCATCGAAACTTATAAAATTCTGACAGGTCTTGACAAACTAGATGCAGGTAGAATGTTCCCGATGGTCGGAGAGTCCAGAACCAGGGGTCATAGTCTAAAGGATAAGGGGTAAGCCATTTAGGACAGAGATGAGGAAGAATTTCTTCACCCAGAGAGTGGTGAACCTGTGGAATTCACTACCACAGAAGGCGGTTGAGGCCAAGTCTTTAAATATATTCAAGAAGGAGTTAGATATATTTCTTAGAGCTAAAGGTATCAAGGGATATGAGGAGAAGGCAGGTACGGGGTACTGAGTTTGGATGATCAGCCATGATCTCATCGAATGGCGGAGCAGGCTCGAGGGGCCGAATGGCCTACTCCTGCTCCTATCTTCTATGCTTCTATAAGCACATAACCTGCTAACATGCACCAGTGCATGTTATAGATCATATTTTTCAGGCAATATTTAGACATTTCAGCTTTAGGTGCAAATGTATAATGAATGATAGACAATTGTGCTTATTAAGAGCAGGGTAAAGGCATGCTAAAAGAGGCAAATTGACACCTTGGAATCAATATGTACTGCAGGAAACTCTATTATCCGGCACCAACGGGACCGGCGTGGTGTCGGTTTATCAAAAAGTCCGGATTACAGAGAAATATAGTTAAAAGGTACAAGAGCTCCATACACAGCAACAAATCCAGGCTTCCCTGTTACTTAGCAACATGTGCAGGAACTCCAGCCACAGACCAAACATCCCTGTTGCTTAGCAACAAGTGCACGAACCCCAGTTACACAGCCACAGATCCAGGAACTGCCACTAATATGAAGTAAAACTTACCTGAACCTACTCCTGAATTTTGCCGGTTAACAGAGTTTCCTGTAGTCCTCCCCTGCTGCCTTCAGAATCAATGGGACACAAGAGTAAGTGGCCATTGGTGGAGATCAAAGCACATGGAGAAAGATACTACAGTCTGGTTCACAAAATAGACAGGGATGAGGAAGGCACTTGGTTCATCTATCCACAAAAAAATATGGTCCCCATTACATTATCCAGATCTTGTTCCTTCCCCAAACACCAAGCACCCTCCCCCCCAAAAAAAACACATACCCTTGCTCTACTATTAGTTAAGTTGTTTGAGGCAATAATTCAGGACTTAACTTTTCTGTATCATTTACTGTATACATTGTGCCTCCATGAGGTGCATTTTTAGTTGCCTCCTTAGGTCTTTCCTCGTAACTCACTCTGACTCGAGAGATCAGTTTTTCTGGCTGTTCTCTTTACTACCTCCAGGCCTGAATGTTTCCTTCATGTCTCGATGTGGTCTTTCCAGTGCACTGTGCAATTTAAGCTCAACTTCCTCCAACGTGTACTGAACTGCTTTGGTTAGATAGGCATTCCATTTGCTTTGCTGATAGCGGAGCTGAAGTGATTGCATCTAGAATCAGCTCCTATTCTAACATAGCAATTGATGGGGTGCATTCTTCTTTAACGGCCCAGGTTTTGAAACTGGAGTTTGAAGATCCTTGGAGGTTTTTGAAATGAATTTAGGGGATCCAGGTCATCACTTCTGCCCAAAGCCAGCATGCCAGACTGAAGAAGCCACCTAAAATAACAGTAAACCTGGAAAGAAGCCCTGCCAACTGGTAAAAACATAATTTACACTCTACATCTTTTGCATTCAGCAGTGCTTTGCTTTAGACTCAAGTGTTCAAGAAAGGCTTACTTTGTCTTTCTGCATACAACCATCTCTTGTGGAAGCCCAGGCCTGGCCCAAAGGAGTCCCCAGAGAAGCCTAAAAATGCAAGCCATAAACAATAGTGCAGCCAACACTAGAAGTCCTCTATTTTATGTACAGTTGCCAGCACTTCTCAACCATTCAAGAGTACACCTATGCCTCACACAAGCTCTAATGCACCTCAACCATGGAGAAATGCAAGGGAGAACTCAGGGAATCTACAAGATAATCAGATTTTTTCTCAATCTAGAACATTCATTCACTTGTTTTTTTCCTGTATTTGTTGACTTACTAGCGCTTATATTCCTGTATACTAAATACAAAAAAAATTTCGGTCATGATTACACCATTTCCTTTTGCACAGCTGGCCATTGTCTTCCAGAAGTTTATTGTTATTCATTCTCAGGATGTCTATGTAGCTGGCAAGACCGGTATTTATTGCCCATCCATAGTTGCCCTAAGAAGGTCGTGGTGAGCCATCTTCTTGAACCACATATGGTGAAGGTACTCCCACAATGTACTTAGGTAAGGATTTCCAGGATTAAGAGAGGTTCACCAAGAGTGTGTTCATTATTTGCAGTTCCCCTCAGCACAATAACGCTTTAAAACCATTGTCTTCAATTGTGAAATTCCACTCATCTCTGATCTCCAACAATCAGAAAAAGAATTAGGATTTAGGATACATGATCCTAAAACGGCAGAAGATTGGGCCTTTATGATCACAGTTTGTTCAAAAATAGGAAATATCTACACTTCAATTCAATAAGGAAGAAATTAAAAATAATGTAAACTCTGAATTTTGTCTTTTGTATAATCAATTATACTGCAGCTAACTGGCTTACCGACAGGAGTCTCCACGTAACCGAACGAACTTCTCTTGGAACACCCGACCAGCTGTACTTTCTTAGTTCTTCTGTAAAAATAAGTGAGAGAGAAATTAACTTATAATTGTGCTCTACCTCCCTTGCCAATACTAACCTTCACAAGTTCAAATAATACAGCAGCAGGGAAGGAGCCCACACATCCTGTAAAAAAAAAGTGTTTTCCCTTGAAATTATTCCTTTTTCCCACATCAGATTAATTTCATCAGGGAACATTAAGCAAGCCTGCTTCCAGCGCTCTGTTCCACTGAACTAGGCACAAACACAAATTTGGCAAAAACAAACATGTTCTGGATTTGTAAACACCAATAATCAACATTTTACTGGTCATTAACCCTTTGGAGGTTTTAAAGGAGCATTTATTTTCTCAAATGCTCGGTGGTCTTTCATGTTCTTGTAAATCTACTGTATTTCGACAAATTACTGCTCAGCATAATTTCAACCTGGTAGAAAAATGAAGGTAGATCTGTGAACAAGGATACCTCCCTGAAACAGCTTTGCCTCACTCCTCTCCCAATTTAAAAAAAAGTACTACCAGTTCTAAATCAAGGTCACATTCATGGTTTTGACTGTTGCGGAGTACAGATAAGCAAATGGAACATCCAATTGTTCCTCCAAAGTGTCTTGGTGGACGAGTGAGATATAGTAGGGAGAATAAGGGTAGAAATCCACTCTGGTGACTTCCACAGTAGAAAGCAAGAGTAGAACCAGAGTGTAGTGCAGTGTAACAGAGCTAAAAACAAAATACTAAAAGCATATTGAATATTTTCCCAGTGATCTGTTGACAGAGAGAGAGATAATTTTAGGGATATTTAGAAAGACTCAAAATCGTAATCAAAAACTGCTTGGGAAATTAGAAAAGTTTTGCAACAAAGTTGTTCTGCTACTTCCACCTCTCAGTGTTAGCCGTGGCTCAGTGGGTAGCACTGAGTCAGAAGGCTGTGGGTTCAAGTCCCGCTCCAGAGACTTGAGCTAACACTAGGCTAACACTCCAGTGCATCACTGAGGGACTGCTGCACTGTTGGAGGTGCCATCTTTCTAATGAGATGATAAACCCGTCTGATCTCTCGAGTGGACATAAAAGATCCCATGGCACTCTTTCCAAGAACAGGGGAGCTATCCGTGTCCTGGCCAATATTTATCCCTCAATCAACATCACTAAAAAACAGATTATCTGGTCATTATCACATTGCGGTTTTGTGGGAGCTTGCGGTGTGCAAATTCCGCATTTCTTATATTACAACAGTGACTGCACTTCAAAATAAAAGTACTTCATTAGCTGTAAAGCGCTTTGGGACGTCCTATAATACGTGAAAGGCGCTATATAAATTCAAGTCTTTCCTGCTCCGTCTCTTATACCTCCGCACAAATGAAGGTAATGAATCCAGATCCCAGCCCATCACTTATATTTTTTCTCTCAACCACTCTGAGGCCATTCTCTCCTCCCCTTCCTGTCACCTAGTCATGTCACCTTTCATTTTTTCCTACTTCGCAGGTACTTTTACCCCATCCCTATCCTAACCCATTACTACTCCTCTGCCTTCCTACTCTCCAACTGAATCTCCTTTGGAGAAGGCCACAGCTACGCTCTCTGTCTCGTTTGGCATTCTACGAAAGGCTCAGAGGCGTTCACCACTGCCTCCTTAGAAGCAGAAATCCCATCCTCCTCTTTCGCCAACTTTCCCAACCAGCACATGCATTGGGAGCTAACTTCACCAACAACCTCCCTGTTCAGCTCACCCCACCCACCACTGCCCCTTGGACTCGCCAGCGGATCAATAATCTGCATTTCCATCCAGAATTATCAAACAAACTCACAAACAAAGCTCCTGGCATCCATGACCTTCATGTGGATGATTGCAGTGACATCCTGGCTTTGACAGAAACTCTTGGGTGGCGACACCTTGCCCCTTACCAAAGCTTCCTGCCTAGCTATACTTGCCGCAACATGCCCTGCCCAAATTATCAGGGTGGCAGTGTGGCCCTGATCACAAAGTCACATCTAGGACTCGCTCCTACTCCTCTGACTCTCTCATTGTTCGAGCACCTCATCTCATTCCACCCCTCTCACCTCTCTTTAAATCCTTGTTGTCTATAACTCTCCCCAGATCCATCCCTGGAAAAAGCTTTCCCCCACCTCCCACCAACTCTCTTACAACTGCACTTTCAAATTCCCAACTGCCTAGACTTTCCATTCACTACAATACTTTTGAAGCCATCTGCTTTTGTCCCTAGCAAAAGCTTTGCTCTCACCCATCATTCCCCTTGGTATGCCACCGCCCCCCCCCCCCCACCATCTTCGCTCCCTCAAGTCCAAGGTGTGCAAACTTGAGCATTCCTGGTGCACAAGTGGCTGAACTAACAATTACCAGATCTGCCTGGGCCACATCTAACACTATCGAACATCACTCTCTTCTAACAAAACCACCCACTACTCCAGAATCAAGCTTGAATACAAAGATAGCCCCCCAGCTTCTTTTCGCCACTGCCAACCATCTCCTTGAACCCTTCTCCCCTATCCTCTCTACCATACCTCCAACAAGCATGAGGAGCTCATGGACTTCGTCACCAAGATGAGACCATCATAAGGCTGTTCACAACTTCCGCATCATATTCAACCCTGAATTGAACTTCCAACCCCATAACCTCTCCATCAAAAAGATTGCTTACTTCCACCTCCGTAATATCACTCACTTCCACCGCTACCTCAGCCCATCTGTCACTGAAACACTCATCCATGCCTTTGTCGCCTCGAAATTCAACTGGTCAGACGACCATCCTCCACCATCCATAAACTTCAGCTCATCCAAAATTCTGTTGCAAGTATCCTATCCCGCAACAATTTGGCCTGTCCTTGCTGACTTTCATTGGCTCCTGTCCTCCCACCGCCCCGTCCCCCACCCAAATGCCTCAAATTTAAAATTGTCCTCATGTTTAAATCCCTTCATGGCCTTGTCCGTCGCTGTTTCTGTAACTTCCTCCAACCCTAAAATCCCACCAAACTCTCTGCTTCTCCAGGTCAGACCTCTTGTACTCCCCCCCCCCCCCCCCTCCCCTTCACCCCACCATTGGCGGCCAGACTTAGGCCCACACTCCTTTCTGCCTCTCCATCTCCCTCAAGACCCTCCTTAAAACCCACTTCTTTGATAAAGCTTTTGGTTATCCCTCTTAATATCCCCTCCTTTAGCTCAGCATCCATTTTCTGATTATGCCTCTGTGAAGCACTTTGGGATGTTTTTCTACGTTAAAGGCACTATATAAATGCAAGTTGTTGTTCAGACTTCACATGCAACTTTTCAGATGGTAAGAGATATCAATGTGATAGCATATCAAAGGGAACAAGGACCGTGGAGATGAAGATGACAAAAATTAAGTTATGATCATATTCTTGCAGGACTGTCAGATTCTATTCTACGTTTGCGCGCAGTTAAACACTGCAATTCTATGAACTTCAAACATAAATATGAATAACTGACCCTTAAGGCACAGAAAAAATAGATGCAATTGAGACTAAATCATTCTACAGGCACGTATTTTTATGCAAATCTGCAACATTTGTTTAGCCACAACCCACTAACTTTGTGGAATTCAATACCTGAACAGACCCTGAATTACAACTCTTCAACAACCTCTCAAGAGTATTTCTATGCTAATACACCCATCAAGCTTATGAGATGAATTTAGAAATTTTTTTCAGCAATGCTGCTGAATTGAACTGTTCTCGACTACAGGGATTTTAAATTAACATGCATTATATCATGCAAGTGGGTCTAATGTCTTTCATTTATTACTGGCGTTTTTTTTTCTCCGAGCAAAGCCAGCCCAACATTTTCAGTAATACAACAAAAAGTGTTCTATTAAAACCGGAGCAGATTTAAAACTTGCAAAACAGGTATGTTCCAATTTGAAAAGCAAGAAACAAGACAGGACAATTAGTTTTAAAAGGTGCAATAGGAGTCCAGTATATTTTGTTGAAAACCACTGTGCAGTAGGAGTGCAGCAGTAGATTTTCACAACAGTGCTGAATTTGTGACTCCTGCTGATGTACATTACTCACACACATCTTTGGTGGCCTTAAATATGTTTATATAATTTCATGCATATTCAGACCCTTAGAGGAGGGATGTCCACACTGCAGCCTGTGGACTATAGGTTTTTGCAACCCTGGCTTCTGATGTGACCCCCTAAGCCAATGCAAGTCAGTTCTATTTTTGCTCATACTTCTTAAATTGCTAGTTTGTCTCGTTTGAATATTTGGCCCTGGAAGTTTGGAAAGGGAGGTCTGTTTAGTCCCACTTTCTCAATCTTTCTCTTCAGTGGCTAACCATAGAGAACTGAACTTGCAACATCCAAGTCACTGTGTCTAAGGCATTACCATTTCACCAGACCTGGGCATAGCTCAAACCTTCTGCAACATTCATTTTATCAAACTGTTTGTATGATTTTTACAAACTGTAATTTTAAACTTCGTGAATACAACACAATACCTGTGGCATAACTAGACACACTCCATGTGCCACAACTAGCAAATGATTTCACCCAACCTCACTTTGGCTTATTTCCCATAAAACTAGAACTTCCCGTTATGCTTCCCACACTTCATGACAAATTCATAACAGTTTTGCACTGAGGATCTGCTCCTAGTGTAGATGGAGTGCTTACCCAACTGCTTGAACTAGTTTCAAAAACATGGGACTTGGATCTGGTTACACGGCACCAACCACTGCAGATTTCTTTTTAAGTACAGTAATGTAAGCAAGAAGCCACATTTGCACTGCACATCTATATCGTTACTAACTGGAGAAAAAGCAAAGAGCTGCATGTACATTCAAGCTCAATAGGAAGCACTGACAATCTTCGCTGCCTAACAGTAAAATATAGCTGATGAGCTAGTCAGCTATTTTTAAAGAATTAGAACGAAGACTACGGCACTACTTATAATGCAAGACCTCTTGCAGATGGCTTTACTCCTAGCTCCAAAATGCTAACTGCTGCAAAAGTAACAACATTATACTACATGCGTTGGAGTCACTGTGGAGCAAAATTCTGAGCAGCATTAATGACACCCTTACAGTACAGGAAACTTTTTTTTTTATATCCGGCACGGACAGGACCGACGTGGTGCTGGTTCATCAAAAATTCCGGATAACCGAACGCTATAGTAAAAGATACGGAGCGGAGAGCTCCGTATAAAAGCAACAAACCCTGTTGCTTAGCTTCAAAACAATGGCCACAAGTTGCAAGCGTCTCTGTAGCTTAGCAACAGCTGCAGCCACACCCTTGCACAGCAACACATGGAGGATGGCAAGTAATAAAAGTTACCTGAACCTACTCCTGAATTTTGCCAGTTAACCGAGATTTCCGGTTATTTAGGTGCCGGTAAATCGAAAGTTTCCTGTACAACTGGGGCATTTGAGAGGAGAAGCTAGCAATAGAACAGTCTAGGCCATTTAATTCCCCACTATGTAAAATGTGTAAACTAGAAAAAAACTGAAACAAAATAAAAATGTCTCCAAAATTAACACTTAAATATCAAATATTCTTTACCAATTGTACCAGCAAACATCTACTGTACATTAAGCTCACTCAGCTGCACACATGCATTTATTTGGAATCTAAACAGACTCCTAGATTCATGTCCAGGGTATGCATCAGCCCTGAGTGCAGCTGTTTTTGTGACATGCAAGGTATTGAAATTTTGCCATCATTTACAAGACTGCAGGTTACCCAACACAAACTGCACATTTTGTAAAGCATGAATTGTAAATTGACCTGTCTTTTGTTTGTTCTTTCCTTTCAGGTTGAAAATGATGCGGTCTGCTTTTACCCAGAATACTGCAGCCGATTTAATACTAGGATAAAGACATCCGTTTCTAGCAAACTTAGCTGCAGTTTCCAGATGGCAACATAATAAAATTGAGTAATTTGGTAGGTGATACTTTCCCGCATCTTGCGGAGAATTAACATATTCTAAAATACGCTAGTCATATAATTTCCTGATAATTCATTGCAAATTATTTCTCAACAAACTTGCAGTAATGACATTACAGTTGTTAATCCTTCAGTGTGAATATCATATATCAATAATACAGAACCCTGGCCAACACCAGCTGTACGGAAGCCAGCTGCTGCCAGAAAAACAGACCCAAAATTGAATAAAACTACTGCATAAAATAAACAGTGTATCTCACATTTTTTAAAAAACATACCTCGGGAGTGACCTAAAGGCGGTGATCGGACAGTATGGTTTACAGGACAGCTATAAACCACTCCAGCTTCAGAACACAATCTGAACTGAGATTAGATTTTTGCCTTGTAATCACACTTCAGTCTATTATTCTACACAAGATTATTGTTGAATCTAGATCAACATTGCGAGTGGTTATTCAAGCATTGTATACTCATTGGACATTTAGAAGCCTCTGTGGCACTTTTCCCCATACTACCATGATATTCAGCGTACAAGTCACATCTTGGGCAGGCTTTTGAGCTCCAAACTCAGGGCGAGACCGACACACTGATCTTTTATCATCTGTTGATCTTACCATTTTTAAACATAAATCAACATGTCTTGCACTATTTCTACAGATCTAACTGCAACAGCAAACTCCATGGCATTCATATACAAATATTTTAACCATACCAGGGCCAGTTTACTTCATTTCACTTTATCTCAAGACGGAGAATAAAATACAAAAAAAGTCTGCATGGATTTCTATAAGGAAAGTCAAGTTCAACCCACCTTATTGAATTCTTTGAAGAATAAGAGGAAGAGTAGACAAGAGCAATACAGTGGATTGTGCTATACATGGAATTTGTGAAGGCCCTAAATAAGGTGCCAAATAAGAGACTCACATCAAAGGTCAGGGTATGTGGCGTCAAGGGCCAGGTAGCCACTTATTCCTTAGAAGGCAAGAAACTAAATGGGGTAGAAAAGCAAACAGATCTGGCAATACAGACACATAAATCACTAAAAGTAGCAACATTAGTTGATACAGCTATAAAGCATGCAACAAAGTACTGGGGTTCATTTCTAGACGAATAGAATACAAAAGCAGGCAGGTAATCTTAAATTTATATAGAACCTTGGTTAGACCACAATTTGACTACTGTGTGCAGTTTGGTTCTTCATACTACAAAAAGCTATTGAAGCCCTGAAGGAAGTTAAGGGGGTTCGACTATCGGGAAATAATCAGGGTGTGGCTCTTTTCTCTGGATAAGAGGAGACCTGATAGAGGTCTTTAAAATTATGAAGCAGTTCAATAGGGTGGATGTGGAAAATGTTCTACTTGTGGGATGAATCCAGAACAAGGAGACATAAGTACAAGACAGCCACTAACAAATCAAATAAAGAATTTGGAAGGATCCCCCCTGCACCCCAACCCACAGAGTGGTAAGAATGTGGAACTTGCTGCCATATGGAAAATTGAAGCAGATAACAGTGATGCATTTAAGGGGAGGCTTGATGCATACATGAGGGAAAAGGAACTAGAGGGTTACGGGGGGAGGGTAGGAGGAGGGAATTAGAGTGGAAGAATGCTGGTGTAGAGTATAAAAACTGGCATAGACCAGTTGGGCTGAATGGCCTGTTTCTGTGCTGTAAATCCTTTGTAACATTCATTGTTTTCTAACATAATGCTTTAATACCTTCTGTGGAAGTGAAAAACCAAATAGGAAAAGGTTATGGTTTACTAGAACCTTTATTCTAATGTTTGATTAATAAGGTGCTAACCAAAAATCCAGAACATAGCTCACGGTTTATTGTTTTAATGGGATTTTAGGGGGGGAAATTTAAATCAATTCCTTGTGTTTAATAAATTAGATAATCTGAGGTTTGGATCTATTTAGAAAGGATCCTTGAACAGAACTGGGTCATAAAATCAATGTTATGAAGCCATGGTGAAAACAAGATGGGCTTCATTTTATTTCCGTCACTTGAATAAGCATCATCACCGATCTAAATTGTGCATGTTGTGGCACTAAAAATAGCCAATGTGAAGCTCACGCCAACAGTATATTCAGCACACTTCCACACAGCAAGCTGGAATTATGACAATAGATATCTCAATGCCATTATCCAAGATGATACAAAAAAGAGTTAATGGACCACATCTTCCCCCACCCCTTTCTAGGGTATGGCAATATAACACCTAACTTTCAGCAAAATCATTCTCAGATGATTGGTACCATCCAAGTCGATAAATTTGCATTTTTAGTTTATTTATATTTTCTGTGCATGCCAGCACAGCACTACCGAATGTGATAAGAGCATGAAGATTAGTGGTCACTGTAAAATGGTTTCAGTTGTTGGCAGCACCTTTAACACAACATTAGTGCAGTTGCCATAATTGCAAGGCACAGAAATCACACATCATCAGTAAGTCGGGGCAGGAGGAAGAAGAATTTTAAACATGCAACAGACGGTTAGTACCCCTAATTATATTAGGAGTACAGTAAGAAAATCGGCTCCACTGTGTACATTAACCAAAGAAAAAGTTAACCTCTACACCAATTTAACTTCTTTATCCGGTTACATCTTGCGGTCATCAATTTCCCCTAAAATTGTGAAGAATCCAACATTGTTTTGTAAAATACCAAATATTCTAATTATATTACCCAACTTCCTAAATACACTTTGGTTAATACAGCTTGAATTATATTCCTTCTTGTACCCCTCCTGATTTGTAATTTTTCATAGTGGAGCTCACGCACTTAATTCTGGAATTAGACCATGATCACTATCTGCATAGGCTAGACACAAACACAAAAATAAAGTCTTTCAATAGCACTTTATAATATAGTTGCAGATCATGTGATGGAAAGTGTCTCAATATCATATGGGCAATTCTGAAGCAATAAGTTTTGATCCTGCTTCAAACACTCATAGGAGTTACACTCGCAGCAGCTTTGGCACAATTACAGCTTCACACTATTAGAATGCTGAGAGTGTAAATGGAAAAGAGATGTAGGGAGTTCAGCTTTACTCCACTGATTAGATGCTGTATATAAAAAGGTGATTCTTACTGGCTTTATGTCAACTTCAAAATGTAAGAGACTGAAGCCTCACCAGAGGCACTGTCACACGTTCTTGGCACATGTACATAAAAACTGTAATTTAAAAGACATCAGAAAGTAATACATTAAGCTTCATTCATCTATCAAGCAAACGGAAAGGAAAGAGGAATAAAAAAAATCCTCCCCAATTGTCCTTAATTTTTGAAAAGAGCTTTACAAAATTTATACTCAACAAAACAGCACTGATAAATTCTACACAAGGCTTCCTTACTGGCTGCCAGAGCTGGCTCTTCATTACTATAAAATGAGCACCTGTTCCTGTGTTTTCGGGGGGGGGGGGGCAGGAGAGAGGAAGTTGGGGACGAGGGGTGAACAGTGTGCACATAAGAGGTTTTTAAAAAAAAATCATAAATTTTTTTGCATTAGTTTATGGGATGTGGACATCGTTGGCAAGGCCAGCATTTATTGCCCTCGAGAAGGTGGTGGTGAGCCGCCTTCTTGAACCGCTGCAGTCCGTGTGAAGGTACTCCCACAGTGCTGTTAGGTAGGGAATTCCAGGACTTTGACCCAGCGGCGATGAAGGATCGGCGATATACTTCTAATTCAGGATGGTGTGCGACTTGGAGGGGAACTTGGAGGTGGTGGTGTTCCCATGTGCCTGCTGCCCTTGTCCTTCTAGGTGGAAGAGGTCGCGGGTTTGGGAGGTGCTGCCGAAGAAGCCTTGGCAAGTTGCTGCAGTGCATCTTGTAGATGGTACACACTGCAGCCACGGTACGCCGGTGGTGGAGGGAGTGAATGTTTAAGGTGGTGGATGGGGTGCCAATCAAGCAGGCTGCTTTGTCCTGGATGGTGTCGAACTTCATGAGTGTTGTTGGAGCTGCACTCATCCAGGCAAGTGGAGAGTGTTCCATCACACTCCTTACTTGTGCCTTGTAGATGGTGGAAAGGCTTTGGGGAGTCAGGAGGTGAGACACTCGCCACAGAATACCTAGCCTCTGACCTGCTCTTGTTGCCACAGTATTTATGTGGCTAGTCCAGTTAAGTTTCTGGTCAATGGTGACCCCCAGGATGTTGATGGTGGGGATTCAGTGATGGTAATGCTGTTGAATGTCAAGGGGAGGTGGTTAGACTCTCGCTTATTGGAGATAATCATTGCCTGGCACTTTTATGGCACGAATGTTACCTGTCACTTATCAGCCCAAGCCTGAACGTCGTCCAGGTCTTGTTGCATGCTGGCATGGACTGCTTCATTATCCGAGGCGTTGTGAATGGCACTGAACACTGTGCAGTCATCAGCGAACATCCCCATTTCTGACCTTATGTTGGAAGGAAGGTCATTGATGAAGCAGCTGAAGATGGTTGGGCCTAGGACACTGCCCTGAGGAATTCCTGCAGCTATGTCCTGGGGCTGTGATGATTGACCTTCAACCACCACAACCACCTTCCTTTGTGCTAGGTATGACTCCAGCCAGTGGAGTGTTCCCCCCCCCCCCCCCCACCGCTTCCCGTTGACTTCAGTGAATAACGACGAGACTCAAATAATTCCAGCTTTGATCAATACCTTCTCAATTTGTTTTCTATTCTGACATTTTTCATTAGATTATACGATTTCAATTGTCTCACTTTATTTTCCATTTTACTCCTTTCATTTAAGATTTCTTGTTTAATATCTTTCTTTCTCATTTTCCACATCACTGTTTTCACGACATTCATTTTACTTTCCTGGTCTTTTCAGTTTGAGTTTCCAATCTTTTATTAACACGCCAAGACCTTTCAATTTTTTATTACAATTTTGACTACCTAAGTTTAAGTCAATACATCACTCTACCTGCTTGGATTCCAAATCCTAAATAGGACTCATTTAAAAAATGCTAATTTTTCCCTTCAGACTGCCTTCCTCCCTGTGATGAATGGATCATGATGGTGGGAAATTATAATTCACTGGATTTGCTCTTTTACATGATAACACACACACACATATACATATACAGTCCTTTACTAGGTGACAATTCCACATGTGATAGTACCATAAGTAATTAGACTCCAACACTGCTGGCACAGAAGCCAGTGTCCAAGGCCAAAAAAAAATCTGTATTCATTCAGGGAGAAGTGCAACTATCACAACGACAGGTACCACTTACATTTATTTAGCATTCATCTAAAGGAACATCTTTGCAAAGGGGGGAGAAATGGACACCAAGTGGAAAGCAAAGTAATGTAGAGGAGCAGAAGTCTTAAGAGTCAGCAATAAACACGGCAATAAATTATTCTACCTCCAAAATAGATAAAGGCCCCAATTTTAAAAGAGCCGTGCACCCGGAAAAACCAGGAATGTGGAGGCCATGCCGATCTTAACAGCAGGGCCGCAGTAACATAAAAGTTTCTGGAATCTCACCTGGCCATGGCCAGATGCACTACCTGGCCGGGGCAGGCGGGAGCGCTAATCTGGCAGCAGGGGGCCACAGCCGGGGACATGTGGGAACAGTCCCTGGCAGTCAGTGGGTCGTTAAGATCGCCAGGGCCTCCACATTCCTGGTCTCTCCTGGAGGGGGATCAGCTTGGCCGGGGGGGGGGGGGGGGGGGAAGCATTCCTGATCCTCCTGGCCCACAAGGAGTTTTGACAGAAGAAGATTTTTAAAACTTACCTGGACCTCTTCTGGCCAGTCAGCGCCTTCTGCTGTGGTTCTGCTGCCGGGTTGCAGACAGTGCAGGACTCCCCGACTTTAAGTTAAGATCACATCTTGGCGCCTATGACGTCATCAGGCCATGACTTTTGAACATTAAGAAGGCCACCGCTTGCCTGTAGTGGGAGCCCTGGCTGACTCAAACGTCGGCGAAGATAAGATGGCGTTGTGAGGGAATGGAGCGACCCGAGGCTGGCAAGTCGACTCAACTTAATTTTAACCCCTCCCACGCATCATTCTCGCTGAGCGAGAGGGGTTAAAATTCCAGCCAAAATGTCAAACTTCATTAAAGTACTTATCAGTTGTAGGTTTGTACCTCCGTGGTTTTCGATTATATGACTTCTTCAAAGCATATACCACCAATGGTCCAATTACATCTTTAATGCCAAATTCTATATTTGAATAAAAGGAAGACGACAACTTTTTAGTCAATATTGGAGGCTACTGGAGGTGGAGTCTACTGAAGTGACAAGAATGCCTAATACGTGCATGCGCATGCACACACACACACAATGGGGCAGTATAATGCAGAACACTCCAAAAAGTTCAAATCGTCACACATATAAATCTGAAGAACTCCATTAGCTTCAAATGGCTGTCAATATAAGCAGGGGAAAAATAGGCCGTGGCATGACTGTTACACCCGCAAAAAAGTTGGGGGTGGACTGTCGCAGAAACAGTGTAAATAAAAAGGAGATTCCTCTAATGATTGTAGACAGAATATTTACCAAAACCCCAAACAGTAAGCAAGTAAATCTCTTAGGGATAGGATCTCTGTCTGCTGCAAAATCCTTCAGTAATTCTTCATTATAACAGCTCCAGGACTGTACAACAGAGAATGAGCCAACACTCAAAATCTAAATCTATTGCAGCAGCACAGTGACTGCCACTCTATCAAGCTTCCATTGTGTTTCTCAGAAAGAAGCAAACATATTAAGAACTGATTCCATCTTGCAAGTCAAAGACACAGATCAGACTCAGTTCATTCCTGCTGGGCAGAAGTAATGTTGGCTTCATCAGCAATCATAAAAGTTATGGAAGAACTAGCCAAGAAGTTGAGGTGAGAACTTTGGACTACAGGGCAAGACAATTCCAGGACTGGATTTGCCAGCTGCCTGCCACACAGTCAGAACTCTTCCTCCTCCTTTATCTGCCAATTTTTCCTCCTCCCCCTCCCCCATTCCTCCTCTGAAGGCATCGACTTCTTGCTGTGGTTCTGGCTCCATAGGCATTGTTTCTCCATCTGTACATTACCAAAGTGCCCATTCTTCATGTGTGAACAAAAACAGTGAGCATCAATAATCTATTTGAACGCAGGAGGTATCACAGGAAAGCATGATTCTGTCCTCAACTGAATTCCAAGTGCACACTTCCAACAGCGATTGTTGGATAGCAATCAGAAGGAGAAACCGTAGCCAATTCTCCGCTCCCTAAACCAGTCACGAAGGCCGATTGAAACATCCCTATACTACTGTAATTGAGATCAGATAACTCAGCATAAACAGGGATTAAACCTGGTACCTTTCTGGGTTTTCTTCGCAACCTTTGGACATACTGGATTGATCATCTTCAGGAAGGCCTTCAGGAGTCCTCTACTCCTATACTACTTAAACAGTGGCAGCCTGCAGTGTAGGTTATGCCCACACAGCAAATCAAACAATTTGAAAAATTAAGGTATGCAAATACTGCAGATCAGAGTTAGAAACTGTGGGAAAGGAATATGGTTGTGAAGGAAAATCTACATCTAAAGAATAAGGAAAATCATGATTTGCTATTAATGCCTAAGGATTAGATAAATCCATTCAATAATATTTAGCAAAGCTGCAAGGACTGTGATCATCTTAAAAATGAAGCGGAGTGACTCCTGAGGTTGCCTTACGAGATGGTCAAAGGTCGAGCAGAACAAGTATTTATTTCATCTTCTCGTCACTGACTTGCAATTCCCAACAAACATAACAACACAAGAATTAGGAGGAGTAGTAGGCCATACGGCCCCTCGAGCCTGCTCCGCCATTCAATAAGATCATGGCTGATCTTGGACCTCAATTCCACTTTCCTGACCTATCCCCATATCCCTTAATTCCTCCGAGCTATTTTTTAAAAAACAAAAAGAACTTGAGGGAGAAAGGGAGTCAAGTTTGAAACAAAATTGAAATGAATTAGCTGGAAGTGAAAAAGGTATTTACATTTTTGCAAAACAATGAGAAAATATAAGTAAAACAGTTAGAAACCTAGAGACAACATTTCTCTAACATTGGTTTGCAGAACATGGCTATTGATTGAAATAAATTGGTACTTTTAATGATTAAAGTGAAAGCTATGCGAAAGGGGGGACTACCAAAAACTGGTTTTCAATGTACTAAAGACAAGAAATATTATAACTCCTGGGCAAATGATAACCTCCTATTTAGTGTAATTCACCTCACCACCTACATGAATACCACTAATAATAATCTTTCCATAATGACTGCTGATAGAGGTGGCTGTGCAAATCAAAAGCACAATATACTTCAAACCATATAGGTGTAGACATTAACCGATAGAAATATTATTGAATGTCTGTGATGTTATCGGCTTCAGTAACTTTATTTATTTTGTTTGTTTATGGGATGTGGGTGTCGCTGGCAAGGCCAGCATTTATTTCCCATCCCTAATTGCTCTCGAGAAGGTGGTGCTGAGCTGCCTTCTTGAACTGCTGCAGTCCGTGTGGTGAAGGTACTCCCACAGTGCTGTCAGGGACGGAGTTCCAGGATTTTGACCCAGCTGTGTCAGTGACTCTCTCACTGGTTTCGGTCATCTCAATCAACTGCACTCCACAGCATTTTATTTTGCCAGTTTGTCATGGAGCTAGTTAAATCTCTATCTCTATAATGCTTACATCTCCTCCAAAATGGCCATGATCAGACCTGGTCAAGTGGCAGGTTTCATATTTCAGGGTTGCTTCATTTCTAAACCTCAAACAAAGGAGACAAATATGCAAGCGGTGCTCAGCAACTACCGCTGGCACGCATTTCTCTAACAGTTTAATTTCATTGTTAGATTCATGAAGATGAAGATATTAACCATACAAAGACAACGACAACCAAACCTCAATTTTGTTGCCATCAGCATGCTAGCACCATCTTGTGTCAGAGCCAAGAACTATGCCTTTTTTGTCAGCAAAGACTCCTTTTACAGAAATAGCTCATTAATTGAGATTATCACAGTCACTATTGTAACAACAATTCTACTCGAAATGCCTTGTGCCTTCAGAAAACCCTGAAGTAGATCACAGAATCAAAAAAGCATTTCAAGAGTAAGTGAGAATTCACTTCCCTGATAACAATTGTGTGGTCATCAATCTCAGTCACAGTGCTCATAGGGACAAGTCACTCCTGACAGGTTTGCATTCAGTCGTCCTTTTGTGCATGATTAGATTCAAGGTAATTGAAACATGAAGCTAATATGAGCTGAAGTACAACAGCTGTGCTACACTGTGCAATGCTCCCAAGGAAAAACTCATTAACCCCAGAGTTCTACCTGTAGAGCAATATTTCTGTGCTCTTCCAATCAATGTAAACAATACTTCTGAATTTAGAAAATGCAAGTGTAGTATTTGATGAAACACACTTTTAAGACCTTGTGCCATCCTTTAACTAAAGCACTGAATGCTGGGTGACCCGCGACTAAAAGGCTTTGAAAAGTGAATCCCTTTTTACTATGTCAAATTAGAATACAGTGTACACATTGGAAGCCACTGACAGAAACCAGAAGCAGTCAGACATTCAATAATCCCTTTTAAATCCAGGTAAATTTACTAAATTGGCAATCTCACTCAGAGGCTTGTATGAAGCAAAGGGGGGTTAAACCACAGGAGTAGGAAATCCCATAATACTGACGTTCTCACCTGCAAGATAATTCAAAAATGATATTGCCTCTTCTGCTGCATGTTTAATCTGAATCCACACATTAAAGTACAGGCTGCTATGTAAATGTAATCTTCAGCTACACTATAATCAAAAACAAACTGCATTTCCAGATCAACTCAGATCTATTGTCTGACTGCAGAGGTTTTAATCAGTAAAGCCTGGTTAAGCTTCCTGATCTCTCTTTTACCCTGTACAGAACTGCTCTCATAATACTTAGAAACTAACAAGGTACCAGATTACTCAAACATCGACAGATTTAAAAGAACTACTCCAGGGAAGAAACAGAAAAATAATTTTTGTGATGTTGAACCCTATTCTGGTATCTACTAGTTCCTAAAATAAAAAGAAAGTAAGTTTAAAAGGTCTCTGCTTCTGATATTTTTAAAAATCCAGAATGGCTGCTTTGTCTATTGCGGTAATTGCAAACAGTTCATTTATCTCGCATTCATTTTCAATGCACAGTGGTGCGTGAAGATGATACAGGAGAGACTCGATGGGCCAAATGGTCTCCTTCTGTGCTATACTATTCTATGATTCTAGGAGACCCTCAGACTCAACAACTAAAAATTGAGCATTATAATACAGGAGACTTTGGTTTATCCGGAGGTTGTATGTCTGGAAACCTCGATCTACCGGCAGAAATCAGGAGCCGTTCTGTTAAGTTGTTTTTCTTCTCATGGCTTTTTTTTCCCCCAACAGTCAGGCTTTGGAAAGTCTCTCTGAAGCTGTTGCTAAGCTACAGAGACGCTTCCAAGGTACGGCCGACTATTTGAAGCTGTTGCTAAGCAACAGTGTTTGTTGTCAGATACGGAGATGAAAATCTCCGTATGCTTCAACATTAACTTTGTATGTCCGGCAGTTTTGATAGATCAGCAACAGCTCGGTCCCGTCGGTGCCGGATATAACGTTTCTTGTAGATACATGCTGAAGCCAACTACACAATCCTCCTATAGTTTTCATGAGATTTAAGTGCAAAAAGAAATGTCCATTGAGACTTAAAAGTTTCTCTGAGTATATATTCTTTTAAAGTTTTTAGTATGGGGAGTAGAGGAGAGGGAAGTGAGGAGAGGAGGGGAAGCGAGAGAAGAGGAGGGGGAAGAGAGAGAGAGAGAGAGAAGAGGTGGGAGGAAAGTGAGAAGGGGGAAGAGAGAGAAAAAAGAGTGGAGAGAGAGAAAAGGAAGGGGAGTTAGTCAGTAAAACAAAAAGTAAAATACTGCAGTCTTTTGCATTCCCACAAAATAGCAAACAGGAAGGGAAATGTTATTAGTTCTTAAATACATGATATAAGCTCCATCAAAAGGTTTAATGTAATGGGTTCCATCTGTTATTTCCTCATGGACTTACCTAAATCTGTGTGCGCACTGCTTAAAAGCAGCTTGAACTTTTCATGGCGGGATTTTTCTCTTATAGTCATTGGTGGTGCCCCTGATGCATTCTGATCTGAAATTCGTGCCACTAATGGAATAACAGGCCGCGAAGGGAGTGACTGCTGTTTCTGGAGTGTTACTCTGCCTAAAGAGCCACCTGGAATAAAAATGAGGTCACAGTCATTATTTTTCCTAAAAGTTATTGGTTAAAACACATTAGACAGTTGCTGGAAGGAAGATCAGGTTAGCCTGGCCTAATCTGCTCCAACTATTTCATAGATTTCAAATGGAAAATGTTAAGACATATAGATTATAACCCCACAAGCATGATGACATTGAGAATAACATTGTAGCTATGTAATCATAATTGCTGAAATGCATCGAACAGGTTGTAGACATATATTTGTTAATGGATCTCTTGTGAGATTACTCAAGGTATTTTCATTGCATTAGCATCACTGGCCACTCACATAAGCAGACTAAATATCCCCAGTAAACTGGAGGATGCCTTTACATGCTCAATATCTAGTTAAATGTAGCAAGGCCCATGGATTAGATAAAGATCCCTTATCACTGTAATCCAGTTTACTGGGTATAGCATATACTGTCACATGATCACTACCAGACCATGGATTAGTCTATAAACCGCAAGACAGATTTATTGAACATTAAGTAGGTTTAAAAAAGTACTCAATAAAAGCAGTATGTTTACAGAAATTATAAGCTTTACTATTCTCCTCAAAATGTCAAAAACAGACCATTCTCCTGCACCACCCCTCAACATAGAACTCACCCAACAAACATGGTTACGTGGCTATTTGATGCTGCAGCCTCTGATTAGCCTGTTTCCCCCCCCCCCCCCCCCCGGCAGCCTCAGACTGACTGATCTTGGTGCAAGTCCAAGATATACCTCTGAAGTTCTTTGAAGAAATCCTGTAACAATTAAACTACAAGTCTCTATAACGCAGAGCTGCCAATTCAACACATACTTCAAAAAGATCCACAGGATGTGTAATTTTAAGCAGATTCGCTGGACAGAGAAAGCTCTCGGAACCTTTAATGCTCAAGACCTGTAATTCCAGGATGTTCACAGTTGTCCGGGCACTTCTGGGCAGACTAGCACTAATGACTCTGCACTCAACAGCATATTAAACCAAGTTTTGTTCCACAGGAACAAGCACTGTGTGCCTCAATGTATATTCTCTGCAGCTTTATTAATTAGCTGGTTTTACAGTGATAAGGGATCTTTATCTAATCCATGGGCCTTGCTACATTAATTAGTTAATTTTAACCCTGTGTGTACTGTAACTAACAAGAATCCAATATAGGTAAAAGTACAATGTATTTTTTTCTACCAACGTGCAGTCCCTTTGAGACTAAAAAGGTTCAATTTGTATTAAGTAAACAATGAGTGAATTTATATAGAGATGCTGACTGACCTGATTCTTTCTAGCATTTTCTGCAGTCTCTACTCAAAGCAGGAATGTGAAACTTTAGTTATCATCTTAGTGATTCTCTTCTGTACCCTCTCCATTGACTTGACACTTGTCTTAAAGTAAGCTACACAAAACTTGACCTAATACTTTTTCATGTGATCTAACCAACGATTTGTAGCGGTTTAGCATTTTCTCTGTTTTGTACTGGATGCCTCTATTTATAATACCCAAGGCCCAAGATCCCATATGATTTTTTTTTTTTTTTTTTTAATTTTTTTTATAAAAACATCAATTTTCCCTCCCACTTTTAAGAAGAACATGAAAGAAAATGAGCTATAAAGGTGAACACCGGCCAAATAAACTGAGCTTCTGGGCAAGGCAAAAGAGAGAAAATAATTGTGGCCAACTTCAGGAAAATGAGAAATTTCGCCCAGAATCCATGAGACTATGGTTACCCTTAACTATATGCAGTTAACTAACTCCCACTGCTCCACCCACACCCCACTCCCAAATATGTCCAAAATTTCCTCGAGAACATGGAGCTGTGTAGAACCAAGAGGCTATTTCTATCAAACCGGCCTCTCCACCACAGCCTTGAATCCCCATCTCTCGTTTCTCTCCCAGCTCACCTATGTCCTATCTGAACTCATTCCATCCACGAGACCCGCCTCCTGCGCCATGGATTTCATTCCCATTAAAGTGCCAACCATCCTTCTCCAACATCTTTCCTCTTTTGTCCAGTTTAGTGGAATCGCCCTCGATTAGCTCCATTGATATATCCAATTGGAACTAGTGCATCTCTAGCAATGGCTTCCCTTCCCAACTTACACCATCGTCTCCCTCCATGGAGTTGCTATTTCTGGAACCTCCTCTAGCAGTACAACCTTCCAAAGGCCCAAACTCTCAGTTTCTTTAACTCCAGCCTCTTATTCATCCTTCCTCTCTTCACCTCACCGCTGCCTTGGTCCCATGCTCTGGAATTCCCTCCCTAAACCCCGCCAGCTAACTTCCCCCTCCTCCTTTAAGTCCATCCTCAAAACTCCCTCTTTGGCCAGCCTTTTGGTCACCCTACTAATAACTCCTTCTTTGGCTTGGTGTCCATTTTCATTATGTCTCTGTGAAGCCCCTTGAGACATTTTTCTATGATTGCGTGGTGGATACGAAGTGTTGGATGCATTTAAGGGATAAGCAAATAAGTACATGGGGTAAAAAGGAATCGAAGGATATGTTGATAAAGTGAGATGAAGTAAATAGAGTGGGAGGAGGCCAGTGTGGAGCACAAACGCCGGTATAAACTGGTTGGGCCGAATGGTCCGTTTCTGTGCTGTAACTTCTATGTAATTATATGCAATATGTATCATACACCTTACATGTATAGTCATAAATAAAGTACAAAGGGCGTAGGAATATTATACTGTATACTGATTGTGGTAAAGATAAGGTAACTTAGAATGAAATAAAAGCGTTACCCCCTGTTACAATTTGGGCTCTCCAATCTTTATACCCTGTGACAATTTAAAGATCTCTGTTGATGCCTTCTGCTCCTATTTAATCTAAAAGTCAGCTTCCACAGACAAATCCATACTCCCTCAATCAGAAACTCGACCTTATATGCAAAGTATCTAGAATGTAGCGAACAATTATCCCTTTTTTTTTAAAAACATAGATGGTGTACAGTGGAAACAGTAGGCATCACCCCTTCCTGCAATTCATGATCTCTCTAAAATCGGCAAGAAATACAACTAAAATACCATATAATTCAAATTTAAAATGACTTTAATTAAGAGATAGAAACTGAAGTAGATCAATCAGAATGAGAACACTTAATTTCTTACCAATACTTTAAAACAATTTCACAAGAAAGTTTAAAAAATAGAAGTCCCAAAACCTCTGCAGTAACTTTCATAACTTGGCTAACACGTCCTTCATGAAAAGCTGTTACATGAGAAAGACACTTCATGGATTCCCGATAGTCGTGCAGCAAGAAGGGAATTGAAGAACATATGCTGCAAGTCCCAGTTATGTCTCTTTCTCTTTGATCCAGCTAGTAGAAATAAAGATAGACCAATATATTTCACAATTGATCATATCTGGGTAGGCCTCGCATCTTCTAATAATTGCTGAGCAATACAAATTGCTTGATCCTAAATGGTCAGACACATCAGCTATAACCAGGAGTTGCTAATTCTGGCAATGTGCACTTGACTGACTTATGACACACACAGCTTGTTTTGATAGTTCAGCCATTAACACATCACAAGCTCAAGGTACCTGGTCCAACAATCTGAATCTAATGAGAGACTGTTTACAGCTTTCACTGTAAACAAAGAACAGACCAACTCCCTTATATTCAACCAAAAAAACGGTCTTGGAAGACCATTTTAAAATTGATACGATACTTGCATAGCTGCACATTCCTATTAAGAAAAAAAATCATAAAGATTATGATCTGAAATAGAACAGATCTCTGATCGGTCATACCCTTCACCAACATAAAGCACTGACGGTTTGTGACCACCAGTATGTATCAAAGAGATAAGCGCATATATCTGCTACCACCCAAAAAAAGTGCTGCGTAAAAACTCAAACATTTTGAATGTGAAAAACTCAGTGATTATATTCAAGACTGTAATCTAATCTTAGGGTTCATATGCATGGTATAGATTGCTCAAGAGCCATTCCCCTAGTTTAAGAAGTTACCTGTGGCCTTTATTAGAGTCACAGAATCACAGAAATCACAGAATCACAGAAACCCCACAGTGCAGATAGAGGCCATTTCGGCCCATCGAGCCTGCACCGACACATATCCCACCCAATCCCCGTAACCCCTACACCTAACACATATCCCCATTTAATCCCCCTAACACTAAGGATCAATTTATCATAGCCAATCAACCTAACCCGCACATCTTTGGACTGTGGGAGGAAACCGGAGCACCCGGAGGAAACCCACGCAAACACGGGGAGAATGTGCAAACTCCACACAGACAGTCGCCCGAGGCCGGATTCGAACCCGGGTCCCTGGCGCTGTGAGGCAACAGTGCTAACCACTATGCCACCGTGCTGTAACACTCCTATGTATCCACTATTCGCTATATAAAATCAATCACAAAACTACATGCTGGGCCAAATTTCACAATAGCATTTTATTTTTTAATTGTCCAAATTAATGTTAACAAAATCTATTGGCTAGTTTTCAGTGGACACTTAACTGTAGATGAAGTACATGGCAGCTTGATCCAGCTGCAACATAATAAGCCCCGTGTTGAAAAACTGCCAGCTCAACCAGGCAATATACTTGCAGCTTTACAAATTGAAAATGAAAGCAACTTTCATCACTTAGTAAGTAACTGCAATTCATGCCTCCACCATTTCCAAATCCTTCCCTCATTTCCTTCTCTGTAGCAATTCTAACCACTTTATTTTTTACAAAATCTTTTGCTGAACTTATCAGTATGAATGAGCAGAGAGCACTCCAATTAGTCCCACTCCCCTACTCTTTTCCCATAGCCCTGCAAATTTTTCCTTTCCATGTACTTCTCCAATTCTCTTTTGAAAGTTGTTATTGAATCTGCTTCCACCACCCTTTCAGGCAGTGCATTCCAGATCATAACAACTCACTGCGTTAAAAAAATCCTCATCATCTCCCATCTGGTTCTTTTGCCAATGATCTTAAATTTGTGTCCTCTGGCTACCGACCCTCCTACCAGTAGGAACAGGAGTTCCACGGAGCTTGGTAACCGCAGCCTGAAAATTACACTTTACATTATTATATTACAGACGCTTAACACAGTTGTAGCAAATGCTTCTCCATTGATCATTAATTTAAAATGAATCCAAAATTATGGTGCGCACAAAAATTCGCCAAAGTTGAAAAGATAATCGAAAAAGTACATGGAACTCACACGGGAGTAAGAATTATTCTGGTCACTGGGTGCAGTGTTAAACAACAGTGTCAACAACAGCGTCCTCTGTTGGGTATTACCATTGTAATCATAGGCATATTTTAAAAGAACAAAAAAAAAAAGTGTTTCCAAACGCAATATATAATTTTATCATGGTGGAAAGAAAGGGGGATAAAGGGCGACATATGGGATTAGGAATACTGCTCATGGGGAACAGCCTGTTTTTGTGTTGCAATTTCTATGTAATGTTTCCATCCCCTACACCAGCACCTTTGTGGCCCAACAAAGACTGAATCTGGCACGGACCGGTGTCAATTTCATGCTGTGGACTTACACCAATTAGGAACTAGGCTGAGCTCACACTCATTTCATAAAGGACCCTTACAGCTGGCAGAAACAAGAGATTTTCATTCCAACATTTTGGTCTGGATTTAATCCCAGTCTCCAGAGATGAAAAGACAGTGTGCTAACCAACTATGTCACGGCACAAGTACCTTCTATGAAATACCGCTGCCTACATATTCAATGAAAACAGCAACAATGTAAAACAGTCACCATATTTAAAAGATTAGGCAGCATTTTAGGATTTAAAGCCAGCTTTATATTAATGATCAGTACATGTGCTTTACTAATGTCAGTCACAATCATATAAATGTTCCCTGTGTTTTTGCAAAGCTGAGGTCAACACTCCAACCTACTTACCATTACATACAAGATCAATTGCCAGCTCAGAGTCTGGACATACTGGGGAATCCCACAACAGAAATTCAATTTATACAGGTACATTTCCTGCCAACCAATCCACCTACCAGCAGTCGGCATCAGCGGTGGCAGGATTCACAGTGCGTTTGCCTAACTTCCAGTGTACTGAAGGTCAGAAGTTAATTTATTGTAGTAATTTTGAAAAAGCATAATGAAAGACTAAAAAAATCCAAAAGGTAAACAGAGGCAGGCAGAAACGCATCAGGGGGTATGTAAACAAAAACAACTATCCCATGGTATACCAGAGTTTTCTCTAATCTAGTGTGCTGAATTATACTGAAATCATCCAATTTACTAAACATCAGCACAGCAGAATAAATCACAGAAAGGCTTGTAAAATTTGTGATTTATTTCCCAAATCAATATAAACAGAGGTACCAACCATGAAATTTAGGTGAAAGATTGATAAATAGAAATGACCCAGTTTTTAAAATAGTATAAAAACAATCCTTAGTGGATTACACAATTCCCACAAGCAATTTGTAAACTTCTTGCAAGGTCTCCACAGAATGCCAGCTCACTGGTTTTGCTGAAATTACCCAATGTCCCAAGGAATATGCCCCTGTAATTGCTTCAGTCTGGCATTAAATATGATTGATATTTTAGTGATCCTGTTAACAGCAAAAGCGTTACAATTCATTGCACACCCCTCCCTTGATGGGAAAGGACTCCACTGGCCTGCTGCTCCAGAACTTCAACCTCTAGCCATGAAGCTAGATGATGAGAGACTTGACCAATGAGTCACCAGCAAGAATAAAATTAATTTCACCTACTTTTGGCTGTAAATTAAGACAAGGACCATTGATTTGTTTTTCCAAGCCAGCAGAAGCTTCCCTAGTGGTTTATTAAAATATACAAGTTAAGTTAAAGATGAACAAATCTTTAATGCACAAGTGAAATGTTTACACACCCTCACTTGAAGTCTCTGCAACTGGTCACTGGACTATTAATGGCACACAAGAATATACTTTCTCTCATTTGCCTACAGCTTTCCTCTTCTCCCTTCTTTTGTCCACATCCCATAAATTCAGGAATAGCAAACAGTAAAATTGTGCTGCTAGTTTTGCTAAGAGGTTGTTCTAGGTCATTATTACAGAATTATTTCTTGGGTATTCCTTTAAAAGCTATATAACTCCATTGAATAAGAGCAAATATGTTTATATTTCTTAGAGAGAGAACAAACATGGAAATTGATTGAATTTAATCAATGCAAGTAAGATGAAACGTGACTGAGTAACATTATAAAGATTCTGCTCGACTGAGCAAGAGGAATCCATACATCATCCACAGTGCTGCCAGCTGCTGGAGTACATTGTACATCTGCAGCATGCCAGACGTGATGTTACCAACTCTCACAACATCCCCATTTTGCTGTAGTGAACATGGCAGAACTGATGAAATGCTGCAAAGAGGTTTGCAGCAGTCAGTAAGGCCTTTGATAAAATCTTTTACAATTTCAGCACCACAAAATATTTTTTTTCAGTTGCCATGAGTGAGAAATGTAAACCTTTTCTTGTTTACAAACACATAATGTAATAAATTACATCAAACCACACTTCCGTATCTCTTGTGCAGAACTCTTGAAATGAAAATGAGACACAGCTCTTTCCCTCCCTAAACACAAGGATTTGCCAAACACTTCTTCATAAAGATCTTGTCCCTTTATAATTACGTGTGATCTTATGGCCTCAAACTATGTGAGGCAACATTCCTTTAAAATTGATATTTTAAAAAAAGGATAAGGGTTCAGAAAAACAGTCAATTAGTACAAACAAGGTCATGTTACTTGTGGTTTTCATTATCTGGTTGAGGAGATGACTTGGCAAGTCCAGCTCAAGCAGTCAAAAGATGCTAGGTGCACAGCATCCTGAAGAGCCTCACTTTCACTGCAACTGTCCTGAATATAAAATAAAGAGACGATTTCTTAGCTCTTCCCAGTTATATTTTCTAAATCTAAAAAAAACTCCCATCTGAGTTATCTTATGCAGGATAATTAAATGACTCAGCAACATGCAAAGGATTTGTCCTATTTAGCACTGTAATTGTCAGGTTAAAACTGCCATTAGAGGCAATTTATAGCACAGACTTGGTAGAATTACTATGGGCTGGCACATGTTGAAATTTAATGTTCAGAATCATGTTCTATTATACATTTTCCTTCAAAACCTTATTTACTCTCAAATTACTCAAAACTTTAATACATGTAATAATTTATCAAGGTTAGCAGGCAAAAGAATGAGCTGAATACTGACTAAACAGTCATAGAAACTGGATTAGATCCCAAGAGAAGAGAAACATCCAAGGGCCACTTCCTTCCACCCCCAGGCTCTGTGCCAGACGCACAGGCCTTACAGTACTCGGCTGTTGAGGATGACCCTCCAGTGATGCAGCCAGCAGCTGGCCCTCCACAAGAAGCAGCTGCCAGTAACCACAGCCCACCTGCTCTCCGTGACCCTCAGAGCAGCATCAGAAATCCAGCTCTCAACTCGCTGATCCCAACCGACAGGGGCCGTGCCCTTGGCACAAGGGTTCGTGCACGTGGAGGGTGCAAGTCGTAGGAGGGAATATAGTGCCTCTCTCGTGCAGGATATAGTAACTCCTCCTGCTCAGTCTCACTCATAGCCGACCCTCAGGCATGCCTGTGAGGATGTTAATCTTGCAAATAGTTTCACATTATTCTTGTTACTATTCTTCTTGGTGTTGTTATTTGTTACTCTTGATGCTAATGTTGTTGCTGCTGCTGTTAAATAAGCCTGAGAAATCATTTGCAACTTTGAAAAAGTTTACTACTTTTGGACAAATCTACATTTACAACTGCTGTCAAAGGTGAAATCTAGCACTACTTTTAAAATAACTACCTCAAATCAATCTTTGCACTGTTGGTCAGTTTACAGGCAGCAATGCATAAATGTTCACTATAGAATGTGTGCTTGATGAAACTGTTGGGCTGAAATTTGCGGTCTAGAGGCACACCTCCAACCTGAAAAAAATCCAAAAGTATCTGCTGGCTCCCGGGCTTCGGAGTCTTCGGGTCCTGGGCCTCCAGGCATATGCCTGCGTAAAGGCCCACGGATCCCAGGGACGCAGGTGGTTCAGAAGCGTCCCCTGGGACCATGTGGGCCAGATCAACCAATTAGAAAGGGGGATTCCCCATTAGCTTATGAGAAATCCCCAAATAAATAAATAATGAACATAATTCCAATAAAATTAAATTTTCCCATGTTCAAAATTAATTAAAAATCCCTTTAATAAAGCACTTAAAAAAAATTTAAAAAAATAAAATTTTAATGAAATTTTTAAGCATTTTAATCCAGGCCAAAATTTACATGAACTCATTTTAAAATGTTTTTGTATGATTTAATCATTTAAAAAAAATGTTATTTAACATTTATTTTAACCCTTACGCTGGTAAAAGCAGGCCCTACACCTGCTTTTACCAGGCGCAAGAGTTTCGTGGGCATTTGCTGGGCAGTAGTTGGGTAAATAGCCCAACTCTACGCCAGCGAAAGTGTTTTTGGGGCACATGCGGACAATCTGTCGAGGCGAACCTTGACAGATTGCAAGTTCCGGGTTTTTGCACATGCAGAAACCTGGAGCTTGCGGGGCCATTCTGAGGAATTACCATGGCGTCCCTGCAAAATCCGAGCTGTAGTTTTCGTTTTCATTTGTGTTGACTTGTTGCATGTTTTTGTTTAAACTGTTATGTTGAATACAAATTCCACTGTGACTTTGAATCTTGCCGGTCTTTCCTTTGGTTCACACCACAATGGAGAATCATGCAACAGACACAATCTGGATTTTCTGTTGCTGGTGTCCTGGGGAGGAGGTATATTGCGACTACCATTGTCTGAATGACTGAGCCACTTTCTAGTCGCCCTACCCCTGCAGCCGTGCCTTCCCTGGAGAAGCCACAACCCAGCGATAACTGGGTTGGGATCCTATTTCTTATGTTCTAAGTCTGGCATGTTAAGGGTCAGTCCTTCCTGCAGGGCAAAGTTGTGCAATGCGCGGCAGACTGCCACAATCTACGCCACTTTGCTAGGCAAGTATTGCAAAACACTACCTCTCCAGGCACCGGAAGCGTGATTTCAACACCCCTAATATCCTCTCCACCACTTGGCACAGGCACACGTGCGCACAATTGTATCTTTCCTGTGTTGTCTTATTGGTGATGGGGAAGGGTGTCATAAGCCATAGCTTCAGTGGGTACACCTTGCCCCATAAAATCCATCCTTGTTCCTCCCTGGCAAACAAGTCGTGTACGTTGGAGTGTCGAAGAATAAAGGCATCATGAGCACTTCCCCGATGCGCTCTATTAACATGCAAGATGCATAGTTGGGCATCGCAGACTATCATCACATTCAATGAATGGTACCCTTTCCTGTTTGTGAACATTACAGGTTCATCACCTTTTGTGGCACATGGGTTCCATAGGTGGACGCTGCATTCTGGGGAAACCAGCGATTCGATGATCGTCCTCTCCCTTTGCTGCACTGGGGACAGGTCATACCTGATGAACTCGGATGCCCTGCAGAATATGGCATCCATGACCTGTTGAATGCAGGCCCTTGCGTCATCCTGGGTGATGTTGCACATGTCACCAGTGCCTGCCTGAAAGGAACGAACGTGCATAGAAATTGAGGGCTGTCTTCACCTTCATCGTCACTCACGAGTCCCTGCGGGAAGTAGACCATGGCTGCAGGTCCTCCTTTAGGATGTAACAGGAGGTGGCCAATTGCCTCCTTGCTGAAGAGCAGTTTTCTCACACAGAGCTCCTCAGACATAATGTCAAAGGACATTCTCTCCCTGTAGACTCTCTGGGAGGGGGAGTAATAATTTGTTCTGGTCCCCCTCCGGCCATGGTGCCTCATCCTGCAGGCTTGTTCCCTCTGCTCCTCTTTAAAGAGGTCTATTAATAACAGAAACAGTGGAACTGTGGATAAGCCATCTTGCTACTTTCACCCTCGAGTCTCAAAAGAGCTTTGTGTCCTGGAGATTATCACCTTTAAGCAGTTGCAGGAGTGTTGATCGCAAATGATTTTAACAAACACAGATTCCCGAGACAGATTTAGGTATCAGAGACCCTTATGAACAATGCAGAACCTACTGGAGAGAATCCACAGCTTCACTCTTCCCTTTCTGGGCCTCCAAGCTTCAGTGTCACGGAAGGACTATAAATCACATCTTTGACAGGGTCCTTACGACATGAATTACCAGCCCTAACTGGCTGCGGCGAGATTAATTCGCATTAACTTTGTAAATCCGGCAATTTCATGACATGCAATGAATGTCACTGGGGAGGCTCAGAAGTTTGCAATTTTTCCCCGTTTTGTCGAGGTTAACAGCAGAGTGGTGCAAATCACCCAGCAATTTGTAGAGAATTAGAACTCATGGTGTACCTCTTTACAAACTAATAATGACAAGCGCTGTTAATTCACCATTATCCTTTCAGCAATTTCTGGCCCATTAACTCTTTAACACAGGAACTAAATGTTTTGCAGTCACACGGGGTACAGCAAGAAAACCATTCAAGTCTAGGCTGTTTTACTAAAGGGGTCTGCAATAGTTCATCTATATAACTAATCTGAGAAAAGGATTCTTTCCAATACCCATCTACGAAGCAGTCATCACCAGTATTCCCTTTATTTTTTGGGGGGGTACGGGGCCCCTTTAAGGGGCTGCGCTGCCCATTCAAAATACCGCGCATGCACGGTTTCTCCTATTTTAAAGACAGTGAGCACAGGAACTGCAGAGCGCTGCGCAGCTGCATGACAGAGAACATTGGTCATCACCCTCAAAGATTTTACAATTTTCCCACCACACCACCATCCACACCCCCCCCCCCCCCCCACCACCATTCCTCAAATTCATCACCTTTAACATTCTCTGAAGATTTTAGCCAGAGTTATGGCCTGGAGAAGTGAGGAGCCAGTTCCTAATTTAGTGCACCCAAATCAAACAGGATTAATTCAAGGTGGACATTCAGTGAATGAAATACAGAGAATGCTTGATGTTATTAACATGGCTACCCAGGCCCTAATCCTTTATTTCAATCCTGAGAAAGCAGCCCCATTCCAGTAGATGTTTCAGCAGTGTTAAATATAGCATCAACACAGGTTCAGGAAAAGGTCTCTCAGCTGGGGTAGAACACATGCAACTATTTACTGTGTCAAGCTCAGAAATTACAGGTTTGTTAAATATGGAAGAGTATGCATCACATTGAGGAGGTCCTATTTATAAATTCTGTCAAGGCTTTCCCAAACATTGTATCCTGTCAGACAGTAAAATTTAATTTCTACCCAAGGCAGGATTAAGAAACATCAGGCCACACTGAGAGGCACCTCTCGGCTCTCTCCCAGCAACAGCACTGAAATTTCAATCCCAAATTACAGACTTGGGTCCATTGTTAGAATGAACAGATAATTTTCCATATAGGGAACCTTTAGCAAGATTATCAATTTACCACATCCTCTCAAGAATATACAAAATTCCTATTCTTTAAATAAATGAGGTTGCTTTTACTACTTGCTGTTATGTTGCCTTCTGAAAAACAGTTCCTCATATTGGCAACCCAACAGATTACTTCCTGGCCAATAACCACTCAAGACAAAAATGATATCCACTTCAGACCCCTTTTATTAGTATGTTCAAGGCTCAAATTTTCAACTGAGACTTGAATAGGAGTGAGGTCTTAATAGAGACTCGTCAGTGGAAGAGTGGACAGCAGTTCATTCAGTCTTCATCTGTAATAAATCAAAAGGATATGCAATTATGAATCCTACATGAGTCTATTGTACTCCAGCAGTGGTAAATCCAATCCTTCCATGGATTACCTGACTGTTGGGAGTGAAATGTGAGCAGGGAAATGAACTTATACATTTTCTGCACTGAGTGTGTCATTTGAGTAAAGATCCCTTGGATTGAGAGCTTATAACCCAGTGCAATGCATGATGGGATTCCTCTCAGAATAGAAGAATTGTGCTCACACTAAGAAACGGACATTAAATATGCTACTCATCGATCTGTCCCTGTCTCAAGACAGTGAGTGCCATCCAACTACTGTGTGATAAAGAAAAAATAACTTGCATACCACCTTATGTCCTCAATGTGTTACTGCTGCAATATGTGGGAGCTGGTGGACACCATTGATGTTCACAGTGATCACATTTGCAGTAAGTGCTGGCAGCTCGAGGAACTCCGGCTCCGTGTTGATGAGCTGGAGTCAGAGCTTCAGACACTGCGACACATCAGGGAGGGGGAAGAGTTACCTGGACTCGGTGTTCCAGGAAGTAGTCACACCAATTAGATTAACTAATTCAGATGTAGTCCGTGGTCAGGGACAGGAGGGTGTGACTATGAGTGAGTCAGGTACGGGGATCCAGGAGGTAGTGTTGGAGGAGCCGCAGCCCTTGCTCTTGTCCAACAGGTTCGAGGCTCTTACTCCCTGTAAGGACGGGAACGGGGACTGCAGGGAGGATGAGCAACCTGGCCACAGCACCATGGAACGAGGGGCCATTCAAGTGGGGGGAGTAAAAAGAAATGTTGTAGTGGTAGGGGATAGTATCATTAGGGGGATAGATAGGGTTCTTTGCAGCCGAGAGCGAGAGTCCCGAAGGTTGTGTTGCCTGCCCGGTGCCAGGGTTAAGGACATCTCCTCTGGGCTGGAGAGAAACTTGGAGTGAGAGGGGGAGGATCCAGTTGTTGTGGTCCATGTTGGTACCAACGACATAGATAGGACAAGGAAAGAGGTTCTGCTGAGGAAGTATGAGCAGCTAGGGGCCAAATTAAAAAGCAGAACCACAAGGGTAATAATCTCTGGATTACTACCTGAGCCACGAGCAAATTTGGCTAGGGTAAATAAAATCAGAGAGTTAAATGCGTGGCTCAAAGACTGGTGTGGGAGAAATGGGTTTTGCTTCTTGGGACACTGGCACTAGTACTGGGACAGGAGAGAGCTGTTCCGTTGGGACGGACTTCACTTGGCCAGTGCTGGGACTAGAATCCTGGCGAATCGAATGACTAGGGCTGTAGAAAGGGCTTTAAACTAATTAGTGGGGGGGGGGGGGGGGGGAGGTTTCAAGAGAGCGAAAAATAAAAATGTCAGCGGAGAAGGCAGTAGAGCAAGGTAGCAGTGGGGGAATTAAAAACCAGAGCGTGTCAGGAAGGGACAGAATATATAAAGATAAAGGTAAAGTAGTAAAGGGAGTAAAAGCACGAAGAAATTGTCACAAAACATATTTAAAAGTTCTTCATCTGAATGCACTCAGCATTCGTAACAAAATAGACGAGTTGACGGTACAAATAACTACACTTGGGTATGATCTGGTGGCCATTACAGAAACATGGCTGCAAGGTGACCATGACTGGGAACTAAACATCCAGGGGTATTTGACTATTAGGAAGGACAGACAGGAAGGAAAGGGAGGTGGGGTGGCTATGTTAATAAAGGATGGAATCACTGCAATAGTGAGAAATGATATTGGGTCAAAGGATCAGGATAGTGAAACAGTTTGGGTGGAGATAATAAGGGGAAAAAGTCACTAGTGGGCATAGTCTATAGGCCTCCTAACAGTTGCAAATCTATTGGTCGGAGTATAAATCAGGAAATAGTTGGGGCTTGTTTGTAATAAGGGAACAGCTATAATCATGGGAGATTTTAATTTTCATATTGACTGGACAAATCAAATAGGGCAGGGCAGCCTTGAGGAAGAGTTCATAGAGTGCATTAGGGACAGGTTCCTTGAGCAGTATGTTACTGAACCAACCAGGGGGCAAGCAATCTTAGATCTGGTCCTGTGTAATGAGACAGGATTAATAAAAAAATGTCCTAGTAAAGGATCCCCTTGGAATGAGTGACCATAACATGGTTGAATTCCAAATTCAGTTGGAGGGTGAGAGAGTTGGATCTCAAACCAGCGTACTAAGCTTAAATAAAAGGAGACTATGAAGGTATGAGAGCAGAGTTGACTAAAGTGGACTGGGAAAATAGATTAAGGTGTAAGACGGTACATGAGCAGTGGTGTACATTCAAGGAGATATTTCACAACTTTCAAGAAAGATATATTCCACTGAGGAAAAAGGGGCGTAAAAGAAAAGACAGCCATCCGTGGCTAAGTAATAAAGGATAGTATCCAACTGAAAACAAGGGCATATAAAGTAGCCAAATCTAGTGGGAGGATAGAAGATTGGGAAGCATTTAAAAGCCAGCAAAGAATAACTAAAAGATTAATTAAGAAAGTGAAGATAGATTATGAAAGTAAACTAGCAAAAAATATAAAAACAGATAGCAAGAGTTTCTACAGTTATATAAAAAGAAAAAGGGTGGCTAAAGTGAATGTTGGTCCCTTAGAGGACGAGACCGGGAAATTAGTAGTGGGGAACATGGCAAAAACGCTGAACAAATATTTTGTATCAGTCTTTACAGTAGAGGACACTAAAAATATCCCAACACTGGACAAACAGGGGGCTGTTTGGGGGGGGGGGGGGGAGGGAGGAGCTAAACACGATTAAAATCACGAAGGAGATAGTACTCGGTAAGATAATGGGACTTAAGGCGGATAAATCCCCTGGACCTGATGGCTTACATCCTAGGGTCTTGAGAGAAGTAGCGGTAGGGATTGCGGATGCATTGGTGGTAATTTTCCAAAACTCCCTGGATTCAGGAAAGGTCCCAGCAGATTGGAAAACTGCTAATGTAACGCCCTTATTTAAAAAGGGAAGTAGACAAAAGGCTGGAAACTATAGACCAGTTAGCCTAACATCTGTGGTTGGTAAAATGTTGGAGTCCATTATTAAGGAAGCAGTAACAGGACATTTGGATAAGCAAAATTTAATCGGACAGAGTCAGCATGGTTTTATGTTTGACAAATTTGCTCGAATTCTTTGAGGACGTAACAAACAGGGTGGATAAAGGGGAACCAGTGGATGTGGTGTATTTGGACTTCCAAAAGGCATTTGACAAGGTGCCACATAAAAGATTACTGCACAAGATAAAAAATCACGGGATTGGGGGCAATATACTGGCATGGGTGGAAGATTGGCTATCTAATAGAAAACAGAGTTGGGATAAATGGTTCATTCTCGGGTTGGCAATCAGTGACTAGTGGTGTTCCGCAGGGGTCTGTGCTGGGACCCCAACTCTTTACAATCTATATTAATGATTTGGAGGAGGGGACCAAGTGCAACATATCCAAGTTTGCCGACGATACAAAGATGGGAGGGAAAGCAGTGAGTGAGGAGGACATAAAAAACCTGCGAAAGGACAGACAGGTTAAGTGAGTGGGCAGAAATTTGGCAGATGGAATATAATGTTGGAAAGTGTGAGGTTATGCACTTTGGCAGAAAAAAATCAAAGAGCAAGTTATTATCTAAATGGAGAGAAACTGCAAAGTGCTACAGTACAAAGGGATCTGGGGGTCCTGGTGCATGAAACACAGAAGGTTAGCATGCAGGTACAGCAGGTGATCAGGAAGGCCAATGGAATCTTGGCTTTTATTGCAAGGGGGATGGAGTATAAAAGCAGGGAAGTCTTGCTTCAGTTATACAGGGTACTGGGGAGGCCACACCTGGAATACTGCGTACAGTTTTGGTTTCCATATTTAAAAGATATACTTGCTCTCGAGGCAGTTCAGAGAAGGCTCACTCGGTTGATTCCGGAGATGAGGGGGTTGACTTATGAGGAAAGGTTGAGTAGGTTGGGCCTCTACTCATTGGAATTCAGAAGAATGAGAGGCGATCTTATCGAAACGTATAAGATTGTGAGGGGGCTTGATCAGGTGGATGCGGGGAGGATGTTTCCACTGATGGGAGAGACGAGAACTAGGGGGCATAATCTTAGAATAAGGGGCTGCCCTTTCAAAACTGAGATGAGGAGAAACTTCTTCACTTAAAGGGTAGTAAATCTATGGAATTTGCTACCTCAGAGCTGTGGAAGCTGCGACATTAAATAAATTTAAAACGGAGATAGACAGTTTCCTAGCTGATAAGGGAATTAGGGGTTACGGGGAGCGGGCAGGGAAGTGGACGCGAGTCTAGGTTCGGATCAGCCATGATCCTATTGAATGGCCAAGCAGGCCCGAGGGGCCGTATGGCCTACTCCTACTTCTTATGCTCTTATGCTTTACAGCCAACGGATTGCTTCTGAAAAGCTGTCACTGTTGCTACAGAGGCAAACACAGCAGCCAATTTGCACATAGCAAGGCCCCAAAACGGCAAAAAAAAATGAACAAATAATCATCTTTTGGTGGCATTAGTTGAGGAGGAATGTTGGCCAGGACAAAGGGGAAAAGTCCCTGCAATAGTACCAGAGGATCCTTTACATCCACTAGAGCAGGCAGGCAGGGCTTCAGTTTAATGTCTTATCTGAATGGCACCTCCAACAATGCAGCACATTCTCGTTGCTGCACTAAAGTATCAGCCTAGATTATACGCTCAAGTCTGGAATGGGGCTCAAACCCAAATCTTCGGACTCGGAGGCGAGAGCCACTAACTGAGCCAAACTGATCGTTAAATATACTTAAGAAGCATCATTGTCCCAGTTCAGATATCAATTGTTACAGAATCAGATTCCCACATTAATTAACTTGCTCAGAAACATCGGCCTCATTCTCATGGATTCCACAGTTATCCCATCCATACCCATCATGAAGATGTGCCAAATGGTAGTACATTATTTGCAAAACTCCGATCTATTCTCCACGTCAGGGACTAGTCAAAAATATTAGATTTTATACCTTTGATTTAACATTTACATCCACAAAAAATTCAATCACATTTAGACAATTAAAATGTATGTGGAATGTACTATAAATGCAACATTGCAAAACTACATTGAAAAAGGTTCCATGAATAGATATTGAAATCCAAAGTACCATTAAGTACAAAAAGTTAACCCACGGCCTGAGTCCTTATAATCCTCTATCGGGGGAACGGCACAATTCCCACACCTCTCAAATCCAACCTTGTTGTTTGTGGTCAAAGAGGTACGAGTTGTTACCCAAAGCAGAACTCAAATGGTAGTGCTACTGTGGAAATCGGTTTCATTTTGATATGGTTTTTGGAGTTCCAATCATAAGTAACATTCTTCCCGTGAGGCTCCTAACCCTACATCTTCCAATATCCTAATACTTTTATCTATTAGTTTGAGGAGTCTAAGATGCATTCAGATCATTTTCCTGGGATACAGCTGTGCAAGCATTCAATCCCAGAGATAGAGTGGTTTCTCCACTATGGATGCTGGGTAAAAAAAGCCGTTTCTTTCACCCGTTACCACCTTGTGCTAACCTGCGTGTCCCGTGCACGAAGGCTGCCCGTAGAGCATAATTTGAGAGTGTCAGTGGTTTCAAGGTGTTGCTTGTATCTGTTACAATGCAAGTTGTTTGGGGGGTCTCACACACACACACACACACACACACACACACACACACACACACACACACACACACACACACACACACACACACACACACACACACACACACACACACACACACACACACACACACACACACACACACACACACACACACACACACACACACACACACACACGTGTTGTATTTGTTTATGAAAGCTATATGGGCAACCTATCAACACAGCAAGGAATAATGTAGAGGGCTACCAACCATTATCATCACCAATGACCAAGATCACAATCACTCCAACTACCTGTAGAAGTATAAGCAGGCCCTTACCTGAAGACTTTGACAGTTGTACTTCACTGTTTGATTTGACCACCTTGCCATTCGTTTTAGCCTCATCGACTGATTGCGATTGCTGCATTTTCTCTTCAGGATGTTCCTTCAATTTATTGTGGTTCTGAATGACCTGAGCAGCTGTTGCCATTGCAACCTTTGAATTAAGGCTTTGGGAAGCAAAAGACACGAACTCCTCTTCTTCATCATCCCCAATGTCCCAAGCATCACTGGTGCTTTTTGCAAACTCATGGAAACTTGAGGCTCTCTTTGACTTTGACTGCGCATACATCTTAGAACCTTCTTTAAGTAAGCTGCAAGAAACAACCAACACAAAATGCCTTAGTATTAGACAACTCCTCTAACAACTACATCGAAACACCATCCCTGAATCATGATTGGGGCTAATTCAGCCATAAACTTAAATTAAAATGTCATTTCTATCATTTTAAAATTATCTGCAAAAAATTTAAAATTCGTAATAACTGCCCATATACTGATTTACAGTAATTAATCACTGCACAATCACTTCATACAAATTGTTTTGATAAAAACAATTACATCATAGCAATAATTCAGTTAACAAAACTAATGGTTAGAATTTACATCCAAAATCTTTAAAATAGGAAATAGAGCTACAGTATTTGCTAAAAAGAATTTTATCTTTAGTCATCCTTATAAATGTGCAATGTAATAGCAATAATTATTCATTGACTAAATTTTGTATTAGACATAAAAACCTCCTACACTCCAGTATAAATGACAATTGCCTCAAGCAATTATCAAGCACAGGAACAATTTATTATAGTCTAACTCAGAATGAATATCAAGCTTTCCATACTTGGAACATACCGACATCACATTGCTCCAGGGCTTGGTAGATCAGAACAAATTTATTTTGACAGTGCTGACAGCAATTCATTTTGCTGGAAGTGTTTTATAACCTTCACGGCAGCCTGCAAAGCCTCATCTTACAGTCCAATCCTACATGTATGATCTAATACAACTCATGAACCTTGTATTACGAGCCACTCACATATATCATCTGGTTCACTCATTGTATAAAATTTGTATCCAGTAGTAAACCACTTGTACCCTTCATTAAAAAGTGTAGGAAGAACAAGTTGGCTTGCACAGCATTTAATTCAACCATAGTTCAAGGCTTGCAAAGTACTACTAAATGTACTATCAACATTCAAACTGGGAAAATCTTTGTGGTACACATAACTGATTAACTCATTTGTAACATTTGCATATTGAATTATCATTGGCCCGCAGGCATCTGTAGGGAATACCTATTATATTCACGTGATCACATGCTGAGTTGTCATTGGCCTGCAGGCATCTGTAAGGACTACTATTGTTTTGAAGACCCAGGCTAGGGGTCCTAATGCCGTGCTTGCCCCACTGGTACTGTTATGAGTAAGATCACAGACCTAATGCTTCATAAGAGTTAAACAGTAATACTCCGTTGTCCTGCGATTTATTATTTTTTATACAAAGTGTGTAAAACAAGACATCATTCACTTCAAGTCAGGGATACAAGATCCACCTAAAGAGATCATTTCCATTTGTGTTGTGCTTCTGGAGATAGCGACAACCATAGTAACAACATAAACACTGTATCTCGATATGCCAGCCACCATTTATTCTGGCCGTTGGCAAGCCTAGCATTCAGTGTGCCCATACTATTTGTTACATCTCTCACCTGTGCAGATCTTCCCCTTACATCTCAATTGCAACTTTCTAACACAACTATACATGCACAATAGATGTCTATGTGTTACTCCAGACCGGTGGACTTCACAGATATCATGGCATCAAAAGACTCTAGAATTAGAGATACATTTACATATATGTCTCTTCTTCTTCTTAGGCAGTCCCTCAGAACCGAGGATGACTTGCTTCCATACTGAAAATGAGTGCTCAGGTGACTGATGAGTCCAATGCGGGACCTAGTCTCCGTCACAGGTGGGGCAGACGGTGGTTGAAGGGGCGGGTGGGTGGGGTGCTTGGGTTGACGTGCGCTCCTTGCGCTTGGCTTCCGCTTGCTCCCGGCGAAGAGACTCGAAGTGTTCAGCGGCTTCCTGGATGCTTCGCCTCCACTTTGTGCGGTCTTGGGCCAGAGATTCCCAGGTATCGGTGGGGATGTTACACTTTTTCAAGGAGGCTTTGAGGGTGTCCTTGAAGCGTTTCCTCTGCCCACCTGAGGGCTCTCTTGCCGTATCGGAGCTCCGAGTAGAGCGCCTGTTTTGAGAGTCTCATATTGGGCATGCGGACGATGTGGCCCATCCACTGGAGCTGATTGAGCACGGTGAAAGCTTCGATGCTGGGGATGTTGGCCTGAGCGAGAACACAGACGTTGGTGCGCCTATCCTGTCAATGGATTTGCAGGATCTTGCGGAGGCAGCGTTGGTGGTACCTCTCCAGCGCTTTGAGGTGCCAGCTGTACATGATCCATGTCTCTGAAGCATACAGGTGGGGCGGGTATCACTACTGCTCTGTAGACCATGAGCTTGGTGCCGGGTTTGAGGTCCTGGTCTTCAAACACTCTCTTCCCCAGGCGACCGAAGGCTGCACTGGCACACTGAAGGCGGTGTTGCACTTAGTCATTGACGTCTGCCCTTGTTGACAGTAGGCTCCAGAGGTATGGAAAGTGGTCCACGTTGTCCAAGGCCTTGTCGTGGATTTTGATAATCGGGGGGGCAGTACTGTGTGGTGGGCGCAGGTTGGTACAGGACCTTTGTCTTACAGATTTTTAGTGCAAGGCCCATGCTCTCGTACGCTATGCTTTAGCGCAGTCAAGACCTCCTATGGCCCAAGGACCCAAGGTCCGACCACTCTGCGGGCCAAGAATGGAGAGGTACTCATCAAGGACAGAGGGGAAGTCAGTGCCCGCTGGAAGGAGTACTTCGAAGATCTCCTTAACCGAGACTCTGTCTTCGACGCGAGTGTCCTCAACTCCATCCCGCAGCATGCTACCCGCCACCACCTCAGCACAACCCCAGCCCGGCATGAGGTTGAAAAGGCCATTCAAAAACTGAAGGCGGCGGCCTCAGGAGCAGATGGAATCCCCACCGAGGCACTAAAACATGGCGGAGAAGCACTACTGGCACAAATACATGAACTAATTTCTCTTATTTGGAAGGAGGAGAGCATGCCAGGGGATCTCAGAGACGCCGTAATCGTGACCATCTTCAAGAAGGGTGACAAGTCCGACTGCGGTAATTACAGAGGAGTCTCCCTGCTGTCTGCCACAGGGAAAGTCATCACAAGAATCCTCCTCAATCACCTTCTCCCGATGGCTGAAGAGCTCCTCCCAGAGTCGCAATGTGGATTCTGCCCACTTAGGGGCACAATGGACATGATCTTTACCAAGAGAAATGCAGGGAACAGCACCAACCGCTGTACATGGCCTTCTTTGACCTCACAAAGGCCTTTGACACCGTCAACCATGAGGGATTATGGCGTGTCCTCCTCAAATTCAGCTGCCCTCAAAAGGTCGTCACCATCCTCCGCCTGCTTCACGACGACATGCAAGCCGTGATCCTGACCAACGGATCCACCACAGACCCAATTCACGTATGGACCAGGGTCAAGCAAGGCTGTGTCATCGCACCAACGCTCTTCTCGATCTTCCTGGCTTCAATGCTCCATCTCACTTTCAGTAAGCTCCCCGCTGGAGTGGAGCTAATCTACAGAACAAACGGGAAACTGTTCAATCTCCGTCGCCTCCAGTCCAGATCCAAGGTCTATATATAGAGATAAATAGATGGATACATACACACACACACAGCAGAAGAACCTCTTCACAGGTACTACTGCCACAATTCCATAAGGAATAAAGTTAAGTGAAAAGCAATACATCTTTTATTTAAATTGCATTAGACAGTTGTTGTACTGACATCCCCCCAGGATCGAGCATTGAGAAAAAGAAAAATAGCACAAGGATACATTTTGAAGAGCATAACCACCCATACTTGTGGGTCACAAGTCTCAGCTCTGGAATAAATGATCAAGTCACATTCCAGAGACAAAAGACTGGTTTTCTCATCAATGTGGTCCATTACAGAATTCTGGATTGATTACACAGAGCTAGATGGTTCACAAGAAAACTACTTGAGGAAGGCCATTCTACCCATTTTAGCTCATCCATCCAGAAAGACTCCCATCAAAACAGCCAACTGTTTCCTAAATAATTACAGGGTTTTTTTTAACCTACCTTACTCTGAAGTCTATTCCATGTATTGAGCACTGTGTGAAGAACTCCTGACAGCAGCCCAAATGCAGTGGGTCTGAAGCAAGTTCAAACACTAAGCACAGTACAAAATCTCCTCATGGCACTTGCACCTCATTTTAATACCATCCTCCGCTCATGGTCCAACCATTACCACTCTTTTACCCACGCCTCCTTTCTACATTCACCTACTTCCTTCAAATCACATGTCCTCAGTGTACACAAACTCCATTTATCTCACAGTACATTATCTCAATCACTAAATTTGGATCTCCTTGTGTCAGCTTCACTCATGCATGCTCACGTTCGAGTCAGAAGGTCATAGATGCAAGCCCAATTCCAGGATTTCAGCACTTCAGAGTGGTACAAGAAACTCTTTGGTATCCGGCACCGACGGGACCAGGATGGTGCCGGTTGATTAAAAATTCCGGATAACAGAGAGGGTTATCGACTGAGGCTACTTTTAACAAACAAAAATTAAAAAAATCAAGAAATGTGCAATATACAGTAATTGGGTACTACCGGCAGCGCAGGAGAGTCAGACTCCTGTTATTGAGGTGTTCGGACTTCCGACAGCGCCAAGAAGCCGAGTATTGGCAGTTTGGAAAACTACCCCCACTGACTAACTCAGCCACCGCGGGAGACTCAGACTCGGCAACATTTCCGGTTATTGAGGTGTTGTTTTCGGAGTATGAATTTTGCCGGTTAATAGGGAATTCCGGATATTTAGGTGCCGTTTAAATGAGAGTTTCCGGTATTGAGGAGGTGCTGCACTGTCAGAGGTGCCAGCTTTTGGACGAGATATTGAATTGAGGACTCATCTTTCTCTTCATGTGGTTGTAAAATATGCCATGGCATTAATCAAAGAAATACAAGGAGTTCTTCCTTTGTTTGGCCAACATTCATCCTCTCATCCTGTGACGGAATAAGCCATATAACCTATTCAGAAAAATACACTATCTTATGAAAGAACTCTGGCCTTATTAAAACATGACAAACTGGGTTTGAAAATCTAGAAATCTAACTATGAAATAGCTGTAAAAGCATTCTGGCTATTGAGATACAGCTGTGAAAGCATTCTGGCTATTGAGATATGGTAGTTATTGACCCTGAATAAATAACCTTATTGAAACAGAAGGTTAAGGGCTCCGACAGGCTGAATTTTTTGGAACAAAATAATGGTTCACCATGGATAAGGTGTTCTAATTTACACTTCGTACAGAAGCACATAAAGTATGGAACATCTGCCCTCGTAAAGAGGACAAAGTAAGGAACACCTGCTGTCACACCATTTTTTTTTATATGGTAAACTTAGAACACCTCGAGATGAGACACGAGTCTGGCATTAAGAATTGCAGAGGTTAGCAGAAAAATGACTAGAGATAATTAGCTTGCATCAGCAGAAAACCTTAAAGGAAATGCCACTGGAAAAGAGTATAAATATTGAACTCTCAAATGGGATAACAGACTCGCTTTAATCGGGCAAAGCGATTCTCGGCTTCAGAGGCAGCTCTAAGTCTCCAACTCTTTGTACCTCGGGGATCAAAGGTATTTAATTTTGGTGGATATCCTATAGAACACCAAGAACTGTAAAACTGTAGCAAAGTTAAGATTTGAAAGTAAGGTTCTCTGATAAGATTGTAAGCTCTCTCTTTTTGGAACTGTTAATGTTGCGATTGACTCACCAACTGTAAATTGCATGTCGGCTCTTTAATAAATCTATATTTTTTTAGAATTGTCTCACATAAGACTTCTGTATCAAAAACTCGTGAACTCAATCTCTGTACATTCTTTGGTGAGGAGTTGCAGAATTCTGGGGGAGTTTTCCAGACGCTCATTATATCCGGAACGTTACAGTCTAGCTAAACTTATTTAAAGTGCTATCTGGAGGATGGTAACATTCTCGGGTTGTTCCTTTCCTTTAAGGAGAGATAGTCCGGACCTTTAGACCAAATTAAGCGTCTTTAGGATTCGGCTACCTCAAACTTTAGTTGAAAGTGAATGTCTTGAGAAATACGCCTGATCCGGGGTAGCCCTAAAGGGGCTAGGACTAGTAATTATCCCTTCAATCCAACAACACAAAAAAAAAATAATCAGTGCTGTTTGTAACACATTACGGTGTATATATTGGCTATTGTGCTTGCCTAAATAACAAGTGACTACGCTTCAAAAGTAATTCATTGAATGTGAAGCATTTTGGGTCATCCTGAGGACCAGATAAAGTGCAATGCAAATACAGGTGGTTCTTTTTCTTTCTTCCTCCATGCCCTTCAATGAGGCAGTGAAAACTGTTTCTTTCAATTCTTCAAAAAGGGACAGTTTATTCACATCTTTTCAAAGTTCAACAGCTACCACCTTTTAATTTTGAAACGCCATCTTTCAACTTTCACCATTCTTGACCTCAGCCATGTTCAGAGCTCAAAGGGAACTCTCATTACCTCATTCACTATACCTCCTTCTAAGAAGTCCCGTTTCCTCCTTCATGCCAAGCAGTTCATTTCCCTCAATTAGTCTTAATTCTCCATAAAGCCAAAGTTACGCCAAGATTTGAATACTGCGAAGATAAACCCCACATCTCGCACACTCTTGAAAACTATACAAGAAAAAGCGTGCCATCTGACAAGTGATCTCTCCGTCGTCTCTACCATCCATACCTTAGTCATGACCTGTGTCATTGTTTTGTAGATACAGTGCTCTTCTGAACTTTCCTCTCTCATTCTTGTAAACCATAAAATCCTATATACTTTTCTTGCTCCTTGCATCCTCACTATGTTGGAAACAAGAATCATCAGACAGTCCCTTACTTTTACTCATCCTGTCCCCAGAACTCCAGACTGTGGAATGTTTCATCTCCCTCAGTCCTTCCTTCCATCTACAATCCTTTGGAAGTCTAGGTACAACACACAATCCACTTGGGATGACACTTCCTCAAAGACGTCAAGGAGGTTAGTCAGGCAAGATCGTCCTTTGCCGAACCTCTGCTGATTTTTGTTTACTAAATTATTATACAGGTATTCCTCAATTTTACTCCTGATGTTCAATTTCATTTTATGACATGGAACTGAATTAATATGAATGGATCAATAGTTGCCTGTGTCTGTTTTGTCACCCTGTGTGTTTTGGGCATCATAGTGGCCTATTTCGAATATACTGGCACCTCTCTAGTAACCAGCGAAACCCTCACTGTGATGGAAACCCTCACTGTGATGGACAACGACACAGAAATCTCCTTCTTAGTTTCTTATAGCACTCTGTGATAAATATCATCTATCCCTAGTAATTTTTGGTTTTGAGCCCCTCTAGTCTGTGTAGGACTTCAATCGCATCGAGATCAGTGATTAATTGTATCTAGATTATCGCTATTTGGGATGGGGCTGTTGCTCAAGTCTTCCTTCAAGAATACTTTGAGAAATTAATCATTCAGAATATTTACGATCTCTTCTCATCCTGTGTTCAACCCGTTAGCATCTCTTATGATGCCACTTCTTCCCTGACTACCCTTTTGCTGCTGAAGTACTGAAAGGACTTCTTACTGTTCTCACATACCCTCTTCATAAACTGTATCCTTAAAGCCTTCATCCCTGTCCCTCCATCCTCACCTCTAATAATGTGTGAAAAGCTCATGGAATTCTTTGTCAGAGATTGAGATCATCGATTCAGCTTCCCCTGTTGCAGTCGTCCACAAACAACCCATGCCACTCTAGCCCTGAACTCAACTCTAATTTCTCTCTCATCTCTCTCAATGCCCTCCCATCCATGAAACCCAACTCCTGCTCCCTTCACCCATTCCCACTAAATTGCAGACCACCCAACTTCTCTTCCTATCCCCCACACTAGCCAACATTGTAAATGGTGCCCTGCTCTCAAGGATTATACCCCTCCCTTTTAAAACCACCATCGTCACCCTCCCTTCAAAAATCCCACCCTTCACCCCCTGTCCTTGCAAACTACTGCTGCATCTCTAATCTTCCTTTCCTCTCGAAAATCCTTGAACCAAATTCATGCCAATCTCCGCAGCAACTTCCTGTTTGGATTTCTCCAAACAGATTTCTAACTCTCCCACAGCACCAAATCTACGCTAACCAAAGTCACAAATTACATTCTATGACTGTGGTGCATTATCCTTCCTTGACACCTCTACAGCATTTGACAGTCAAGTACACCATCTTCCTCCAAAACCTCACCTCCAGATTGGTGGTGCTGTCCTCAATTGGTTCTACTCTGACCTATCCAATCATAGCCAGAGCATCTCCAGCAATGGCCTCTGTTCCAGCCTTCACAACATTACCTTCTTGGCCACCTCTTCCAACTCATCTAAATTCCTGGTCCTTGGCAATATCATCCACAAATATGGGGTGAGCTTCCACATGTACACTGATAAGTGATGACACCCAGATCCAACTCTCAAAACAATTCTCACGACCCCTCCACTACCTCTGTGCTATCAGACAGCTTGTCCAACATCCAGTCTTGAATGATTCACAATTTCCTTCAGCTAAATATTGGGAAGACCGAAGCCATCATCTTCGTCCCTGCCACTAATTGTACATCCTTACCAATGACTCAAGTTCCCTCCCTCCCTTTCGTCTCAAGCTAAAGCAGATTGTTCACAACTTTGGCAGCTTATTCAACCCTGAGCTGACCGTCAGAACCCTCTCATAAAGGTGGCCTAATTCCACCTCCAAACATTACCCGCCTCTGTCCCTATCTTAGCCCATGTCACCGAAACTCTTATCCATGACATTGTCACCTCCAGACTGACCTATTCCAATCTTCTCCTATGCTCCACTCTTTGGAAACTCCAGCTCATCCAAAATTTTGCTGACTGGATCCTATGTCGCACTAAATCCCATTCATCCATCACCCCTATCCTTGCTGAATTATACTGGATACAGTACCCACAAAGTGTCATTTCTCTGTGTTTAAATACCTCCATAGCCTGCCCTGTCCCTGTCTTTGTAACCTCTTCCAGCCCCTACAACAGCCCCTCAAACTCTCCATTCATCTGACTCTGGCCAATTGTGTATTCCCCTCTGACTACCCACCATTGGCAGCCAGGCCTTCAACTGCCTCGGCTCCAAGTTCTGGAATTCTTTCCCTGAACCCCTTTGCTTCTCCATTTCAATGTCCTCCTTAAAAACCTTCTCTAATAGTTATATTTTTTGGTCACCCTCCTTTGGCTCGGCTTCCATGTTTTGATTGCACCTCTGAAATACCAGAGGACCTTTTCCTACATTAAATACGCTATATAAATGCAAGCAGCTATTGAGTGTTTTAAGGCTGCTGTTATTTTTCCCCATATCATTTAATCCTACATGGACTAACACCACTGGATCTCTTCCTGTTCCCTTTGGTACCCATTCTATCTTTTCCTCAATAATGTTCCGCTCTATACCAAAGTAGACAACTCACCATCCTGCGAATATCGTCTTTATGACACACATGCCATCCACTTTCACGAATTATAAACAAAAATAATGTGTTGCAAACATACCCTGGGTTATAGTTCATATAGTTGTGTGTATGCAGAAATTTACAGGAAGGAATAACAGAATTTATGGCACAGAAACAGGTTATTTGGCTCAACTGGTCTATGCCATGTTTATGCTGCACACAAGCCTCCTCCAACTCTACTTCATCGAACCCTACCAGAATATACTTCGATTCCTTGCTCCTTATCTAGCTTCCCTTTAAATGCATCTATGCTATTCACCTCAACTACTTCATGTGGGAAATACTAAAAAATATTTTTTTTAAACTTATGTCTCTGGAGTTCCTAACATTTTTTTTTATTTTTTTTTTATAAAAGAGATAATTGTTAAGTGTAACAAATTATTTATTGCTTTGCCTCCGCATAGGCAGTGCTTTTAGTCTTATTAAAAATAATTAAATATCTTGTTCAAATAAAGCTGCATTGTTCAAGATATATAATGAATAATGTCAAACTTTCAAAAATCTCTGCAGCAATTTGGAAAGCGTAGGCTCTATTCCATTATGCGAACAATATTTAAGCAGCAATATGCAATTATTACCAGAATTTAAACTGCTTTGATTAACTGCTTAACAAGTAGTATTGCCATAGCTGCCTGCTCCAATATTTCCATTTACTATAAGAAATGTATTTGCACTCTGCCCATTTAACAGGGCAACATTCTTTCTGCCCCACTAAATATGGAGAAAAGGAGGTATGGCGTGACTATTTTTACATTTTCATTAATAACTCAAAAACTGCAAGCCCAATTTTATGAAGCTTTGAGTGTCATGGTTCAACTATTACAAGAACATGAATTATGCTAATTAAACCCAATTTTCATAAGCAAACTAGACTAATTAGGGAACAACACTTATCCCATATTTAAAACAGAAGATTAACATAACACGTGTATTTTAGGGAATATATTATCAATGTTTTTCAAGACATAGCTTATTAAATTAATTATTACTCTTAGAGTGACAGAAAATATTATAATGGATGTTGCACAGAAATCAGATTTATTCTTAATTTTTGATGAATAAATGTCAAATCTACTTCCAGTCTGCATAAAATTCAAAGAATATAAAAGAACAGTTTTCATTTTTCATAAAAACAGCTTAACTATATCTTGCAGTTTTGATAAGGTCATACAGAAGAAAACACACTTAGCTGAGCTAGAACGTGTTCATTCCACATCAGATACAAATAAATGACCTCCAGTCTATACATTACTAGATAAACAATAATTTTTATAAAACTATTAGAAATTCAGTGCAGAAAGAGCTCAGTCCTTTTAAATAGTCAATTAATCAATAATAAATTGGCTTGCTTTAAATGTTACTGACTTCACAACGACTTGCCAGGTTGACATCCACATACGAACAGGAAAGTCAATGACATTATTCATATCCTAACCCTAACCACAAGGCAACTAATCCAGTTCAAGATCAGTCTTTTAGGGACTTACATTTCATGATCTTTATGACCTCCTCTGCTCCTTCAACAATAGGACTGTGTTGCTTGACTTTTTTTTATTATAAGCTTTCTTTACTTTTTCTCACCTTTCACAATGTGCCATCTTCAACTGAGAGGGGAGGTGGCAATCTATTCCAACCTCCTGTCAACATCTTCCTGAACCAACTGATAGCAAATCCAGGCGAGTGAACCAGGGAGGAATCTTCTTCTGATGATCTTTCTATGACTTCTGCCTAGCTCTTTACCGCAGTAATAGAGTTGAGATCAGGAGCTCAGTGATGTGTCAGGAGGGGGAAATTGCAAGAACCTTTAAAATTTTTACACATCTCTTCAGACCCAAAATAGCATGCAGAACAAAGAATTAATGCAAAGGTAAAGGCGGTAGAGAACTCACCAATCCAAAAACATGCATGATGGGATTCTAACCTTACAATATCATAGCCATGTAAAATTATGCATCACTGAATTCAATGAAATTGCGTTAGAAAGTGAATTTATAGTTTGGAATTGGAGACAAATAAACCTTGAGAATAGCAACATGGTTAAAATTGACAACGGCCTGGGTTTTGAGGTAAAAATAATCATGAGGCTATCAGCACTCACTGTTATTAAAGTGTAAATCGGACAGCAACATCCAGAGACCGCACATGCAGTTAAATGCAGAAATCAAGAAGTTGCCCTGATCTTCCAGAAGCTTTGCTGTAACAGTATCTCCCCAAGAGACTTTGAATTCAAATACATGTGTAAAGGTGTAATTTTTTTATTTGTATTCTCTTAAATTCTAACTATAATTGCTGATTTTTTTTTTTTTAATAAAAGATCAATGTATTCCAAATACCATGTGTAGGATTTTAGAAACTGGTGAGTTTCAAATCCTGTTGGGAGTGACTAGGGCATGTAATAATAATCACAAATCATTGAATACATCTCAACGGAGATCTTGTGATGTAATGTTTTTCAATCAGGTGCTTATTTTACCTGCAACACCACGATGCTGTGACACCAGTGTTTTGCCAACCCCCTGTCCATTAATATTTCCTAATTTGCAGGGGAACAGTAGCATAGTGATAATGTTACTGGACTAATAATCTGGAGACACGAGTTCAAATCCCAGCTGGGGAATTTAAATTCAGTTAATTAAATAAATCTGGAATAAAAAAGCTAGTACAGGTAGACTACCCTTTATCCGGACTTCCGAAAACCGAAACCCTCTAAAAACCGAAGGTTTTTTCGTTCAGCGTAAGTCGTGCGTACGACTTACGCTGAACGAAAAAACCTTCGGTTTTTAGAGGGTTCCGGAAGTTCGGATAAAGGGTAAGTCGTGCGCACGACCCCCCGCCGACCCCCCCGCCAGCCGCCGACCCCGCCAGCCCCGACAACCGCCGACCCCCCCGGCCCCGACAACCGCCGACCCCCCCGCGGACCCCGCCAGCCCCGACAACCGCGGACCCCGCCAGCCGCCGACCCCCCCGCGGACCCCGCCGGCCCCGACAACCGCCGACCCCCCCCGGCCGCCGATCCCCCCGCGGACCCCGCCAGCCCTGACAACCGCCGACCCCGCCAGCCGCCGAACCCCCGCGGACCCCGCCGGCCCCGACAACCGCCGACCCCGCCAGCCCCGACAACCGCCGACCTCCCCGCGGACCCCGCCAGCCCCGACAACCGCCGACCGCCCCCCCGCGTACCCCGCCCCCCGCCGACCCCGACTGACTTACGCTGAGCGTCAGCGTAAGTCGTGCGCACGACCCCCCGCCGACCCCCCCCCGCGGACCCCCGCTCCGAAATCCGAAATTCTCCTTTATCCGAAACTCGGCTGGTCCCGAGGTTTTCGGATAAAGGATAGTCTACCTGTATCAGTAATGGCGACCATGAAACTACCATTTTGTCATAAAAACCCATCTGCTTCACTAATGTCCTTCTAGTCTAGCCTCTATGTGACTCCAGACCCACAGTAATGTGGTTGACTCTTAACTCAGTTGTCTTACCACCACCACCTTCTCAAGGGCAATTAGGGATGGGCAATAAATGCTGGCCTTGCCAGCGATGCCCATATCCTATGAACGAATACAAATTTTTTTTTTTTTTACATAAAATAACCACATCTTTAGCACTTTAGAAAATTTGGGCTTGAAGATGAAGCTCGAGTGTTAGAATTTAATGATGATAATTATAAAACTGGCAAACAACATAAATGAACATATTGTTTTAGATAAGAATCGGCAGCAGTTGCGAGGTGAGGCGTACCAATTCAACAGCAGAGGAGGGAGGTAAAAAATAATCCAAGTGTGATGTCACCAGGAAGCAGGTAAGTGATTGGTTGGTGAGTATCTCTTTTATTACAAGCTTAAATTCTGCAGTTTATATTTTCTTGGGTCTCTGGTGTAGTGGGGACAGTTGGTAAATAAGTGCCCTAGAGTATATCTTTAACTGGTGGTATTGAATTAATTTAAATTAATTAAAGGGGTAAGTCATGCCAGAAGAGCCCAGCCCCGTGTTATGCTCCTCTTGCTCTATGTGGGAATTCAGGGACGCTGCCGGTGCCCCTGATGACCACGTGTGCCAGAAATGCATCCAGCTGCAGCTACTAACGGGCCGTATTGAGGCGCTGGAGCTGCGGATGGATGGGTTGTGGAGCATTCACGATGCTGAGAGGGTCGTGGATTACACGCTTGATGAGTTGGTCACGCCGCAGGGTAGGGCTGCACAGGCAGGAGGGAAATGGGTGACCACCAGGCGGAGCAGTAGAAGCAGGCAGGTAGTGCAGGAGACCCCTGTGGCCATCCCCCTTTCAAACAGGTATACCAATTTGGATACTGTTGAGGGGGATGACTCACCAGAGGAAGGCAGCAGCAGCAGCCAACTTCCTGGCGCCGGGGGTGTGGCTGCTGCTCAGGAAGGGAGGAAAAGAGTGGGAGAGCAATAGTGGTAGGGGATTCTATCGTAAGGGGAACAGATAGACGGTTCTGTGGCCGTAGACGTGACTCCAGGATGGTTTGTTGCCTCCCTGGTGCCAGGGTCAAGGATGTTACTGAACGGCTGCAGGGCATTCTGAAGGGGGAGGGTGAACAGGCAGAGGTCGTGGTTCACATTGGGACCAACGACATAGGTAGGAAGAGGGATGAGGTCCTGCAACAAGAATTTAGGGAGCTAGGTAGCAGATTAAAGAGCAGGACCTCAAAAGTTGTAATCTCTGGATTACTCCCGGTGCCACGTGCTAGTGAGTATAGGAATAGGAGGATAGAGCAGATGAATGCGTGGCTAAAGAGTTGGTGCAGGAGGGAGGGCTTTAGTTTCCTGGATCACTGGGCCTGCTTCTGGGAAAGGTGGGACTTGTGCAAGTCGGACGGGTTGCACCTGAACCAGAGCGGGATAAATATCCTTGCGGGGAGGTTTGCTAGCACTGTTCGGGGGGGTTTAAACTAAAACGGCAGGGGGTTGGGAACCTGAGCAGGGAGACAGAGGAAAGGAAAACAGGGATAAAAGCAAAAGATAGGAAGGAGAAAAACAAAAGTGGCAGTCAGAGAAATCAACGGTTTAAATCAAACGTGGCCACAGTAAATAATAATTCTAATAGGTCTAAGAGCGTTAAAAAAACAAGCCTGAAGGCTTTGTGTCTTAATGCGAGGAGCATTTGTAATAAGGTGGATGAATTGGCTGCGCAAATAGAGGTAAACGAATACGATTTGGTTGGGATTACAGAAACGTGGCTCAAGGATGGCCAAGACTGGGAACTCAACATCCAGGGGTATTCGATATTCAGGAAAGATAGGCAAAAAGGAAAAGGGAGGTGGGGTAGCATTACTGGTTAAAGAAGGGATTAATACAATTGTAATGAAGGATATTAGCTCTGATGATGTGGCATCTGTATGGGTAGAATTGAGAAATACTAAAGGGGAAAAAAACATTAGTGGGAGTGATATATAGACCTCCAAACAGTAAGGTGGAGGTTGGGGATGGCATTAAAAGGGAAATTAAAGCAGCGTGCAATAAGGGCACAGCAGTCATCATGGGTGACTTTAACCTACATATAGATTGGTCCAACCAAATTAGTAACAATACTGTGGAGGAGGAATTCCTGGAGTGTTTACGGGATGGTTTCCTGGACCAATATGTCGAGGAACCAACCAGAGATCAGGCCATCTTAGACTGGGTATTATGCAACGAGAAAGGATTAATTAGCAATCTTGTTGTACGAGGCCCCTTGGGTCGGAGCGATCATAATATGATCGAATTCTTCATTAAGATGGAGAATGAAGTAGTTGACTCAGAGACAAGGATCCTCAATTTAAATAGAGGAAACTACGATGGTCTGAGGAGCGAGTTGGGTAGGATTGAGTGGGGAATGGCGCTCAAAGGGTTGACGGTGGATAGGCAATGGCAAACATTCAAAGACCGAATGAATGAGCTACAGAATTTGTTCATCCCAGTTTGGCGTAAAAATAAAAACAAAAAAGGTGACTCAACCGTGGCTAACGAGGGAAATTAGGGATAGCATAAGATCCAAGGAGAGGACATATAAATTGGCTAGAAAAAGCAATAATCCTGAGGATTGGGAGCAGTTTAGGAGTCAACAAAGGAGGACAAAGGGATTAATTAAGAAAGGGAAAATAGAATGAGAGTAAGCTAGCAGGGAACATAAAAACTGACTGTAAAAGCTTTTATAGATATGTGAAGAGAAAAAGATTAGTGAAGTCAAGCATAGGTCCCTTACAGTCAGAATCAGGGGAATTTATAATGGGAAACAAGGAAATGGCAGACCAACTAAATGCATACTTTGGTTCTGTCTTCACAAAGGAGGACACAAATAACCTCCCAGAGATGCCGGGAAACATAGGGTCTGATGAAAGCGAGGAACTGAAAGAAATCAGTATTTGTAGGAAAATGGTGTTAGGAAAATTGATGGGACTGAAGGCCGATAAATCCCCAGGGCCTGATGGTCTACATCCCAGGGTACTTAAGGAAGTGGCCCTAGAGATAGTAGATGCATTACTGATCATCTTCCAGAACTCGATAGACTCTGGAACGGTACCCATGGATTGGAGGGTAGCTAATGTTACCCCACTATTCAAAAAAGGTGGTAGAGAAAAAGCGGGGAATTATAGACCGGTAAGCCTGACATCGGTAGTGGGGAAAATGCTAGAGTCTATTATAAAAGATGTAATAGCAGAGCACTTGGAAAGCAGTGACAGGATCGGACAAAGTCAACATGGATTTACAAAAGGTAAATCATGCTTGACTAATTTACTGGAATTTTTTGAGGATGTAACTGGTAAAATAGATAAGGGAGAACCAGTGGATGTGGTGTATTTGGACTTTCAGAAGGCTTTCGATAAGGTCCCACACAAGAGATTAGCGTGCAAAATTAAGGCACATGGGATTGGGGGCAAGGTGTTGACTTGGATAGAGAACTGGTTGGCGGACAGAAAGCAAAGAGTAGGAATAATCGGGTCGTTTTCCGAGTGGCAGGCAGTGACTAGTGGGGTACCGCAAGGATCGGTCCTAGGACCCCAGCTGTTCACAATATATATTAATGATCTGGACGAGGGAATTGGATGTAATATCTCCAAATTTGCAGACGACACAAAGCTGGGTGGGAGGGTAAGCTGCGAGGAGGATATCGGGAAACTCCAGTACGATTTGGACAGGTTGGGTGATTGGGCAGAAACATGGCAAATGCACTATAATGTGGATAAATGTGAGGTTATCCACTTTGGTGGCAAAAACAGGAAGGCAGATTATTATTTGAATGGCAATAGATTGGGAGAAGGGGAAGTGCAAAGAGACTTGGGTGTCCTTGTGCACCAGTCGCTGAAGGTAAGCATGCAGGTGCAGCAGGCGGTTAAGAAGGCAAATGGTATGTTGGCCTTCGTAGCAAGAGGGTTCAAGTACAGGAACAAGGATGTCTTGCTACAGTTGTACAGGGCCTTGGTGAGACCGCACCTTGAGTATTGTGTGCAGTTTTGGTCACCATACCTGAGGAAGGACGTTCTTGCCATGGAGGGAGTGCAGCGAAGATTCACCAGGCTGATACCTGGGATGGCAGGAATGACGTATGAGGAGAGATTGTGTCGATTGGGCTTATACTCGCTGGAGTTTAGAAGATTGAGAGGGGATCTCATCGAAACCTATAAAATTGTCAGGTCTGGACAGACTAGATGCAGGAAGGATGTTTCTGATGGCCGGGGAGTCCAGAACCAGGGGTCATAGTCTAAGGATAAGGGGTAAGCCATTTAGGACTGAAATGAGGAGGAATTTCTTCACCCAGAGAGTGGTGAACCTGTGGAATTCTCTGCCACAGAGGGCAGTGGAGGCCAGTTCATTAAATATATTCAAGAAAGAGTTGGATATGTTTCTTGAGGCTGAAGGGATATGGGGAAAAGGCAGGGACAGGGTACTGAATTTGGATGATCAGCCATGATCACATTGAATGGCGGAGCAGGCTCGAAGGGCCGAATGGCCTACTCCTATCTTCTATGTTTCTATGTAAGAACCTGAACATAGATAGAGCAGCCAGGCCGGATGATATCCACCCGAGATAATGCAAGGAGTCTTGCGAGTAAGGCAGATGAATTGAAGGTGTTGATGAACACATGGGAGTATGATATTGTTGCGATCACAGAGACATGATTGAGGGAGGGGCAAGACTGGCAGCTCAATATTCCGGGCTTTAGAATTTTCAGGCGAGACAAAGGGGGGGGTGTAAGAGGAGGGAGTGTCGCAATATTAATCAAGGAGTCAATTACTGCTGTAAGCAGGGATGATATCTTAGCAGGTTCCTCTAATGAGGCCATATGGGTAGAACTTAAAAACAAAAAGGGGGCAAGCACTTTGCTGGGAGTGTACTATAGGCCCCCAAACAGTCAGGGGGAGATAGAGGAACAGATATGTAGGCAAATCTCAGAAGTGTAGAAATAATAGGGTAATAATAGTAGGGGATTTCAACTTCCCCAATATTAACTGGGATAGTCAGACTGTGAAAGGCAGTGGGAGTCATTCAGAAAGGAAAGAGAGAGAGTACAACGCCAACATGTTCCCGTAAAGGTGAAGGGTGAGACCAACAAGTCCAGCGAACCCTGGATGTCAAGGGATATACAAGAATGGATTAGGAAAAAAAGGGAGGCTTTTGGCAGATACAAAGGACTAAAAACAGTGGAAGCCCTAGAGGAGTATAGAAAGTGCAGGGGGGTACTTAAAAAAAATAAATTAGGAGAGCGAAGAGGGGGCATGAAAAAACACTGGCGGGCAAAATAAAGGAAAATCCCAAGGTGTTTTAAGTATATTAAGGGCAAGAGGATAACCAGGGAAAGAGTAGGGCCCATTAAGGACCAAAGTGGCAATCTGTGTGTAGAGCCAGAAGATGTAGGTGAGGTTTTAAATGAATATTTTGCATCTGTGTTCACGATGGAGAAGGACGATGTAGGCATAGAAATCAGGCAGGGGGATTGCGATATACTTGAACAAATTAGTATCGAGAGGGAGGAGGTACTAGCAGTTTTAGCAGGCTTAAAAGTGGATAAATCCCCAGGCCCTGATGAGATGTTTCCCAGGCAGCTGTGTGAGGCAAGGGAGGAGATTGCAGGGGCTCTGACACAAATTTGCAGAACCTCTCTGGCCACAGGGGAGGTGCCAGAGGACTGGAGAACAGCTAACATAGTACCATTATTCAAGAAGGGTAGTAGGGATAAACCAGGGAATTACAGGTCAGTGAGCCTAACATCAGTGGTAGGGAAATTATTGGAAAAAATTCTGAGGGACAGAATTAGTCTCCAATTGGAGAGGCAAGGATTAAATCAAGGATAGTCAGCATGGAAGATCATGTCTAACCAATTTGATTGAATTTTGAGAGGGTGACTAGGTGTGTGGATGAGGGTAGTGCAGTTGATGTAGTCTACATGGACTTCAGTAAGGCTTTTGACAAAGTCCCGCATGGGAGACTGGTCAAGAAGGTAAGAGGCCATGGGATCCAGGGCAATTTGGCACATTGAATCCAAAATTGGCTTAGTGGCAGGAAGCAGAGGGTGATGGTCGAAGGTTGTTTTTGTGACTGGAAGCCTGTGTCCAGTGGTGTACCACAGGGATCGGTGCTGGGTCCTTTGCTGTTTGTAGTGTACATTATTGATTTAGATATGAATGTAGGTGGTATGATCAGTAAGTTCGCAGATGACACGAAAATTGGTGGAGTGGTAAATAGCGAGGAGGGAAGCCTCAGGCTACAGGACGATAGACGGGTTGGTCAGAACAGTGGCAAATGGAATTTAACCCTGAAAAGTGTGAGGTGATGCAGTTTGGGAGGACCAACAAGGCAAGGGAATACACAAATGAATGGTAGGACCCTAGGAAGATCAGAGGATCAGAGGGACCTTGGTGTGTATGTACATAGATCCCTGAAGGCAGCAGGACAAGTAGATAAGGTGGTTAAAAAGGCATATGGGATACTTGCCTTCATTAGCCGAGGCATAGAATAGAAGAGCAGGGAGGTTATGATGGGACTGTACAAAACGCTAGTTAGGCCACAGCTGGAATACTGTGTGCAGTTCTGGTCGCCACACTATATGAAGATTATGATTGCATTGGAGAGGGTGCAGAGGAGATTCACCAGGATGTTACCTAGGCTGGAGCACTTCAAAGAGAGACTGGACAAGCTGGGGTTGTTTTCCTTAGAGCAGAGAAGGCTGAGGGGGGCCCCGATTGAGGTGTACAAAATTATGAGGGGCATAGATAGGGTAGACAGAAAGGAACTTTTCCCCTTAGTAGAGGGGTCAATGACCAGGGGGCATAGTTTCAAGGTAAGGGGCAGGAGGTTTAGAGGGGATTTGAGGAAAAACTTTCACCCAGAGGGTGATTGGAATCTGGAACTCACTGCCTGAAAGGGTGGTAGCGGCAGGAACTCTCACAACATTCAAGAAGCATTTAGATGAGCACTTGAAACGCTATAGCATACAAGGCTATGGACCAAGTTCTGGAAAATGAGATTAGAATAGACAGGGCTTGATGGCCGGTGCGGACACGATGGGCCGAAGAGCCTCTTTCTGTGCTGTATAACTCTATGGCTCTGAGAGTCTGCAGGGAGATGGGACACTTGCTGTGCAAGCCTCTTGCTTGTATTTTTAATAGCTCACTGCACTCTAGGACGGTTCCCGTAGACTGGAAGGAGGCTAATGTAGTCCCCATCTTTAAAAAAGGGAGACAAGACTGACCCAGGTAACTATAGGTCAATTAGTAAGAAATCAGTAATAGGAGAGATGCTCGAGGGAATCATTAGGGATGTAATATATGATTACTTAGATAGAGCGGGACATATCAGGGACACCCAACATGGCTTCAAAAAAAGTCTTACAAATTTGATTATATTTTTTGAAGAAGTCAAAGAGAATCAGGTATATGGGGATAGGGTGGGAAAGTGGAGCGGAGGTAGAAGATCAGCCATGATCTTATTGAATGGCGAAGCAGACTCAAGGGGCCGTATGGCGTACTCCTGCTCCTATTTCTTATGTTCTTAAGTCACCAAGATGGTGGATGAGGGAAGCCCAATAGACATTGACAACTTAAGATTTCCAAAAAGCTTTTGACAAGAGGCTTCTCTACAAGATCGAAATCGCTGGTATTTTATGGTAATATATTGAGCTGGATTGAGAACTGGCTGGTAGGCTGTAGGCAGAAAATGGTTACAGATGGATTTGTATCTGTTTGGAGACTGGTCATCAGTGGTGTCCTGCAGGGATCGGTGTTAGTGTCATTGCTTTTTACTATTTTTATTAATTATCTAAATGTAGGTGCAAGTGTTGGAGGCCTGAACTGCATGTTTGCAGATGATACTAAGATTTGAGAGAGTGTCGGGACTGTGGACGATGCTCAACTGTTTCAGGCAGTGTTGGGGGATTGGGCTTGTGACTGGCAAATGATGTTTAATTTGGAAAAGTGCAGTGTTATGCATACGGGCAGGGTGAATGCTGAACATACATACATCGTTCAGGAAAAAGCATTAAAGTAGGTAGAGAAAGAAAGAAATCTAGGCATTCTAATGCAAAGATCTCCAACTGTTTATGAACAATGCCATGAAGCGATAACTAGAGCGAATAGGGTGTTGGAGTGCATTTATAGGACAATTGACTACAAGTTAAAGCATACTATTTTGTCCTTGTACAAAACCTTGGTCGGGCCTCAGTAGAATACGGTGTTCAGTTTTGGTCTCCTCACATGGTGGGTGATATTGAGGCTTTGGAAAGGGTAGAGAGACTAATTCCCAGTTTAAAGCATCTTAGTTATCAAGATAAACTAAAAAAAACCTGAGACTCTACACTTTAGAAAAGCCTAGAGTTAGAAGTGATCTGATCGAGGTTTATAGATGATGAAGGGAATAGATTGCGTTCGATTTGACAGTTTGTTCCAATTAATTAGGTTGGGGAGGACCAGTGGTCACAATTTTAAGTTGTACAATGCCAGATCTAGGTTAGTCAATCAGGAGGTGGCTCTTTTCCCAGACAATAGTGGACCTTTCGAACAAGCTGCCCGCTTGTGCAGTGGATGCCAATTCGCCAAATTCCTTCAAGTGAAAGTTGGACCCATTTCTGGCTGGGGCGGAGATCACCTCGTACAAAAGGTAGGTACTGCATAGAATTATTGGTGCCAGAGTGTTCTCCTGAACTCGTTTTGATCGTCTTGTGGGATCAGAAAGGAATTTCCCAGATTTTTTTCCCCCCATAATTGGCCTGGGTTTTTAATCTGGTTTTTCGCCTCTCCCAGGCGATAACATGGTTTTGGGTGGGGTGGAGAGTGCGACAGTCTAGATGGACCAGCGGTGTTTTTCCTGTCTGTCATTGTTCATATGTTCGTAAATACAGTGACCTGAACATGTCCCAATAGGTATCTGCAGACGTAGCACAGTTGAAAGGAAATCAATTCTGTGAGGAAAGAGGTTTTAAAAAAAAATTTTTCCAGAGACATGTCATGGTACATTAAAATATAGTTAAAGTTGAAAATGTAAAACTGTAGCATACAATCACCAAAACAACATAATTAAAGTAGATCACCTAACTTTATACCCATCGCAGGATTGGCTGATAAGGACCTACAACAGCATGCTCAAATAAGAGCAGCAAGGTTCAAATACAGACCATTTCCATCTTTTCTGCAGACTATATATCTGTTTCTGTCTCTCTCTCTCCCCATTTCCCATCTTTCTGTTCCTGACCCATATTCACAATTCATTTCTCTCCCAGTCTAACCAAGAGCGCCAATAGCAGTGATACTGGCTTATAATCCTTAGCACAGGTAAAACAGCAGATGTTACACAGCGTTGGAAGTGCATAGATCCTTTGATTGTTTCTTTTACTGTCAATTCTTCCCCTCCCCTCTCCTGAAGGCACAAAGCCCTTGCTGTAGCATAGATCCACAGGCACTGAACATTCGCTGGTACCTTGCCCAAGTAGCCAATATTCATGTACAAGATCAGACAGCGAGTGTCGGCAGACTATTTCACCACGGGGACAGGGGCATCACAACAGTGTGTCCAATCGTGTCCTCATCCGATGTCTACACATATGCACTTCCAGCAAGGGTCACTAGATAATGATCATTAGTGTAAACCTTAACTGATATTCCCCTACCTAATCCATGAGCGGTGCAGTCAACTGCAGAACCCTTATTGCCACTTTCATCAGGATAAATTGACTCGGCACAAACTGGAGACTGAATTTGGTACCTTCTCGATTTTACAGTTCAGCTGCTTACTGCTTAGACATCAGAGGAGCCTAGAGTGCATAGATTCTGATAAGAAACATAAGAAATAGGGAAAAAAAAGAGCAGGACTAAGCCATACGGCCCCTCGAGCTGGCTCCGCCATTCAATAAGATCATGGCTGATCTTCGACCTCAACTCCACTTTCCCGCTCGATCGCCATATCACTGGATTCCTCTGGAATCCAAAAATCTATCTATCTCAGCCTTGAATATACGTAGACTCAGCATTCACAGCCCTCTGGGGCAGAGAATTCCAAAGATTCACAACCCTCAGTGAAGAAATTTCTCATCTCAATCCTAAATGGCCGACCCCTTATCCTGAGACTATGACCCCGTAGTTCTAGACTCGCCAGCCAGGGGAAACAATCTTTCAGCATCTACCCTGTCAATCCCCCGCAGAATCCTGTATGTTTCAATGAGATCACTTCTTATTCTTCTAAACTCCAGAGAGTATAGGCCCAATCTGCTCACTCTCTCCTCATTGATCAATCTTCTCATCCCAAGAATCAATCTAGTAACCTTCGTTGCACCTCCTCTAAGGCAAGTATATCCTTCCTTAGGTACGGAGACCAAAACTGTGCACAGTACTCCAGGTGTGGTCTCGCCAAAGCCCTGTACAATTGTTAGCAAGACTCCTTTACTCTTGTACTCCAACCCCCTTACAGTAAAGGCCAACATACCATTTGCCTTCCTAATTGCTTGCTGTACCTGCATGTTAACTGTGTGTTTTGCATACCATAAGTAACTGCCCCATACAGTATGTAGAAAAGACCAGACAGAATGGAATTCAAAAAATGGAAGGAAAGGAGAAAACAATTGTTCAATTTAGAGATGACAAGTGCCCTACAGTTGCAGAAGAACAGATTCCTCATCAACAACGCTGTAAGCAGAGGGCTATAAAAGCCTCTCAACAAAGAGATTGCCTGCTTCGCTGTATGCTACGGACAACAAGGAGACTGTTTACAAATCTTTTCTGCAGCTATACATATACAGTAGTTCAATCTCAGACTTTGCTTTTCAAGTGTTTATGACTATCGCCTAGTGCAGAAAAACAAAATCCAACTGACTTTAAGCAGATTCAAAGTGTTGAGGAGTGAATTTCTGGTCAATCAAAAGTTCAAAAACACACTGTACGTAGAAGTGCAGATTAGCAACAGTACAATATAGGGATAGAAACAAATCAGTTATACAGTGAATGGACCTGGATACCATTGATTAGTTACACACAACACAACTCCATTCAATTTTGCAGCACTACCATAAAGTTGCTTTTATTGTGTACCATGTAAAGGATGTTTATCATGTAACGAATACAAGTTATCATTTGCATTTCATTTACACCACTAAAAGCAACAGCACTGATGTACTAATATTTTAAATATATACGATCTCCAGGATGCACGGCAGTAACCTTGGTGAATTGTTTCGACAGCATCTCAGCTTCCCTGCAACCTCTACCACTGAGAAGGACAAGAGCAGCAATGTCATGGGAACACCATTCCCACCAAGCAACACACAATTCTGACTTGGACATATTGTTGTTCCTTCATAGTCACCGAGTTAATATCCTGGAATTCCCTACCCAACACCATTATGGGAGTACCAGCACCACAAGGACAGCAGCAGATCTAGGAGCAACAAGGTATAGGTAATAAATGCGAGACTCATCCATGTCTCAAGAACGTAGTAACAAAAAAACTAATCCTAAATCTGTCATTTGCACCTAGAAGTTAACTAATCTAGTCTACAAAATCTTCACTATCACAATGTAATTCACTTAATACCTAATTGAATAATTGCATTTACATTTTTTTTTTTTTTTAAATCAACAGTGCAGATAGAGGCCATTTCGGCCCATCGAGCCTGCACCGACACATATCCCACCCTATCCCCGTAACCCCACGTATTTAATCCCCTAACACTAAGGGTCAATTTATCATAGCCAAATCAACCTAACCTGCACATCTTTGGACTGTGGGAGGAAACCGGAGCACCCGGAGGAAACCCACGCAGACACAGGGAGAATGTGTGGAGTTTGCACAGACAGTCGCCCGAGGCCAGATTTGAACCCGGGTCCCTGGCGCTGTGAGGCAACAGTGCTAACCACTATGCCACCGTGCTCAGACCGTAAGTCCTAAACATACAGCAATGTTAAATGTAGGTGCCACATGGGATATTAAGAGTTCATTACAACCCTGCTCTGACCTTTCAATATGATTCCATTCACCCAAGCCTACCTCACAAAATAATTCCTAACCACAGACACAGTATTTTCCATTCAGCCAAATAATCTTCTGCAGCGATTACACATTTTTAGGATCTGCACTAACAGCTAATGGAAATAATATAACTACAATAAAAGTACTGATTGTGACACAGGTTATTATTACATCAGTCCATGTATACATTTAAAACAAACAGTCACCTGCAGTGATCAAGATAACTTACCATTTCCATGGATATTAGGACAACAAATTAACAGCATTAAACTTATGAAAATATAAAATATTTGTACATCAAATTTACTTGGAAGAAGTTTTTAAATAGTGTATGAGACAGCCTTAATAGCAGTTAGGAAACCAAGCATACAATCACATTACTGTACAACACTCAGATCTGCCAATCCCACTTTGGTGAGTTTAGCAGGTAGGAAATCTCAGTGAAAGTGAAATAAGGGCTGAGCTTGCAGGAGTGTCAGATACCCAGATACCAACTAACCTGCAGCACAAACACAAGCAACCAGGTATCGGCAATAAATGCAGCCTTGCCAGAGTCATCCACATTTCAAGAACAAAGTTTAAAAAAACCTGATGTTTAATTCAGGATTGAAAGTGAATGGTGTTAATTTAGTAACACAATACTGGGCTGGCACCCATTCAATATTGCTTCACATGTGTGTATCAACTCGGATTTTTACATGTAGGAAATCTTCCATCTGTAAACAAAAGCATTTCAAAATCATATCTATTGAAAAAATGTTAATTACATTTATGTTACAGAAGATGGAGAAGCAGTTAATTTTGACTAAATATGCCCAATGCTGTGAAATGAACACAGATAGCTTGTCATAACAAGTACATTTGTGGTTTTCAGTCAGTTCTAATTTCTGAAAAACACTGGTTCAGAATAACACCAGAAAATGCTGGAAACACTCAGCAGGCCAGGCAGCATCCGTGGAGAGTTAACGTTTCAGGTCTGGGACCCTTCATCAGAACTGAAACGTTAACTCGGTTTCTCTCTCCACAGATGCTGCCTGGCCTGCTGAGTATTTCCAGCATTTTCTGTTGTTATTTCAGATTGCCAGCATCCGCAGTATTTTGCTATTATACTGGTTCAGAATATGCGGGTTTCTTACAGAAAACGCCACTTAGTAACATGTCGACAAATACACTAGGCTGTGTGGATGTGATCTTTGAGTCCACTAGCAACAAAGAAAGTTAAAAGGACAGGTCCGTAGCCCTAGACAGGTTAACAGCAATATCCAGTTTTAAATACAAAATGAAATGTAAAGGTTTCCTGGAATCATTGTAATGTTCATATATGTAAAAAATAATCTTAATATCATGTATATATTCAACAAAAAAAGTTAGTGCAGTCTACATTTCGTACCCTTCTTCGGTAAGTCCATTTAATCTTAACAGCTCAACTAGTAAGGCAATTAGGTGACTGCTGATTGATACATTACTTTTATTTATTTAGTTATTTATTTTTAAGTTGTGCAGACCAAGAGGATCCCAGGTTGAATTCCTAGTCTATATTAAGTTAGGTGATCTTAGGGCCCTAAGCCTGAGAAGCGCAAGCAGGCAAAAGAAAGAAGAATCGGACAGCTTTTTCAGTCCAATAGCCCATGCTAAACAGTGTGTGGATGTGGATGTTAAATTAGAAGATTGGAATGGCTATGATGCCCTTAAACAGTTGAATAGGCTGCCATTGCCAGAATGGGCACTGGAGATATATTGGAGGGCTGCTGCATTCCATGGAGTCATACTATGACATGTCAGTGTCTTCAGGAGAGGATGGGGGGGGGGGGGGGGGGGGGGGGGAAGACAATGGAATAAATAACGTGAAACATTTTCCCACCCTAGGCTTTTAACAACTCGATTCAAACAGAAGCAATTTGGATCCGGTCAGTAGTCATGGTTCAATTTTTTTTGCACCCTAGTTTCGTGGTTTGGTCAATGCTCTCCTTCAGGGATCAACTTAACTCAGTTGGTAGCACTCTTACCTCCGAGTCAGTTTCTGTGAATTTAAGCCTTCCTCCAAGAGCCGAGTGCAGTGCTAAGGGAGTGATACATTGTCAGGGGTGCCAACCTGCAGATGAAATGGTAAGCCAAGACCCTGTCTGCCTATTCAGATGGTTCAGGTGGATGTTAAAGATCCCACAGCAATAGACAAAGACGAGCAGGGAGTTCGCCCAGTGTTCTGACAAATATTCCTCACTTCCCCATCAAAAACAGATTAATTGATCATTCATCTCACTCCCGTTTGCTGGACTTGCTGCGCGCGAAATAGCTGCTGAATTTACCCACGTTAACAGTTAAAAACTGTACAACATAATTTGCTCAATATAATTATCCATTCTCCCATTAGCTACATTTACAATTAATGAGAAGTTTTACAGATAATGGGAAACCACTGGGAGTTAGGGATGCCAACATTTGTGTTTCAAATCACAGTCCTCCGCCTGCTGACAATGCGAGCAGGTGCTGCACAGCTGATCAATCAACTGGCCTGCTGGTTCACAGCCCCCCTGCCCACAACTCCAGACACCGGGTCCAACACAGACCCAAAACAGCTGGCCAAATACACTCCTCCATGCCAGCCATTGCCCTCCCCAGTGACAAAAGGTGAGCAGTGAAAGCAGTGCACGCTCATCTCTCACCACCCCACTGGCAGCCTCCACAGCACTGGTCTCAGTGGAGCTGCCAACTCTAAAGTCAGTACAGAGCCTGCGTGTTAAAATGCAATCTCATCTTGGGCCTGTAGCCGAGCCAGTGTCAGGAGTCAAACAGTCAGCTGATGGAATGGAAGGGATTGCTGCTAAAGGGAACTGAGGAAGACAAGTGGGAAAAGGAAGAGCAATCAGTGTACAGTAATTTGGGGAGTCTCAGTTATCCACCAATTTCTATTATCTGCCAGGACAGCCCCATCCTTCATGGTGGATAACCAAGCTCCCACAGCATACTGCTTTTTTTGGCTAAATTCTGTATCAATGCATCCACTAGGGTGGGGAATTCTACTGGAACTACTCACATCATACTTCACCAGCAAGGTCTAGAGCCCTCACTAAGTCATGACTCCCTGTACCGGCCACCTGAGCACTGGTCCCTGTGCTAACAAAAGTCAGGTCCCACTGTAACCATAGAAACATGAGTAGGCCATTCAGCCCCTTGACCAATCCTGAATGACCAGAAAAATTAAATTAAATCCATTCCCTCAAATGCTTTTACAAAAAAGTGCTGCTTGTCATTTTTCCTCAGTAACAAACTTCAAAATGTCAAAAAAAAAGTTTTGAATAAAAAAAACACTTGCTATTAAATGAATTCTCTTGTTTTTTTTCAGGGCCTCGGCCTGCTTCTCGACTGTATAATTTTTTCCCTGAACAGTTGGAGAATTTGCAATCTCAACTGTGTATTCTGAGCTTTGCAGTTTGCAAAATTTCCCAAGGGTGTGTCCAATCATCCTCTGAGAATTTCTTTACTTTTTCAAAAATACTTCAAAATAAAGCTGTGATTGAAATCTCAGTTTTATTTGACGTAGGACTCCCATTAAAATTAACAGTCCTTCCTTGTCAATTATAAACTGAACACTTACGACCACACCCGAGCAGCTGTAGCTTCTTAATTAATGGTTAGGAAACAAAACAAAAAGATGGTCACAAAAAGAGTTACTCGCCTCAGTTAAAAATTTTATTTTTCTGCACCATTTGAGAGCTTAAGGAAAATATTTTTTTTTATATAAAAACTTGGAATTTCAAAGACTTATGCAAGTTTGCAAACTCATTAATTGTGCACTACCATTTATCGCTGGTCAATTCCAGACTTCAGACAGCAGCTTGCCCATAGTCCGCCCACTCTATCATCTGGCTTCAAACACAGCCTTCTGGTTTACCTGTCCAACCTGTTTGCGGACACCTGACTGGCACTGGGTTCATATTCTGTCTCTCCACTCCGCAACCCCGTTTCACATCCTTGTTACCACGCCTAACAACCTCTGACCCATGACGCCCAATGTCACAATCCCCACGGGGATGGTACAACAGCATATTTTCCAGCAAGTAATGCCACAGGAGATCTGCATTAAAAGTCTTGGATCCAGCACATACTTCTTGTTTTTCACATTTACTCCCTGCATCGTGATTTGGTCACAGCTGAGTAGTCATACCTTGGTGTAGCACCTAGAATTTCTTTGAAGCTGTAAGGCTTGAATAGCCATCTGTAGTTCAGTGCTTATTTCAAGCCTCCCAACACTAGGTGGGAGTACTGCTCCCCTGACCCCATTTCTCTAGGTGGCAAGCTTTAGTTAAAGTTTTCTTTTAAAGTTATTTATCACCATGTAAGTTTAAAATTAATTTAAGTTCACAGATTATAACTTAACTTTCTCTCAAGGTTATTTTAATTTCACTTTCTATGTTTTACTGACTTTCAGTGATCTTCACTGGCCTGGCTATCTTCTCCATCATGAGATCTTAGGACTCAGGCCATTTGACCACCCTCTCGTTCTCATCACCCAACCGGACACCAATCTGGACGTCTATTCACCCCTTTACTGACATCCTTGCTGCTGCCTAGGATCATCTGCCCATTGAGACTCTGGCCTCATGCCCTCCCTCCCCCTCTACATCTGCCCAACCCCGACTCTGTTCCTCTGATAACCAATGGGCACCTTCACTTTATCTGATGAAGGGTCCCAGACCTGAAACGTTAACTGTTTCTCTCTCCACGGATGCTGCCTGGCCTGCTGAGTATTTCCAGCATTTTCTGCTTTTATTTCAGATTTCCAGCATCCACAGTATTTTGCTTTTGTATGGTTACAGCCGTGGCTCAATGGTAGCACTCTCGCCTGTGTCAGAAGGTTGTCCTTTTTACTTTTTTTTTTAAAACCCTTTTTCCTTGCATGCTTCATCTTATCTTACTTTATCTGCCTCTACCTTGCAAACTCAGTAGTCAGTTTCATACTAATATAGAGATCGAGTTTACGTATACTAGTAAGTAAAAGGGAAATCATTATATAATTTATAGCAATTATATTCACTCTCACTATGGAGAGTAAATGAACTCTTCCACCATTAACATGAAACTGTCTCTTTCTCAACCCGTAGTGGAAGAACCACAACATTGAGACATCAACTGCCCAGTTTAAGCAATTGCTGTTTAAAGTATAGATTCCAATTTGGCTGATGGGAACAGTGATTATTACAATCCTATCTGCTGAGACTACAGCCAGTTTCACAACAAGCTCAGACCTGCAGAAGCAAATGCAGCACTGGATTAGGGTGTCATGTCAAAAATACAGCAAATTTTGATACACCCAAATTTATGTAAACTCCAGAGGCAACGCAGCAATACAAACAAGGGGGTTAATTTTAGGTTTCACTGCCAGGCAGCAATGGTAGCGTGCTGAATATTGCAGCACAGCTCTGACCACCCTGCTCCCACTGACATTCGGGATGCCATCATTTTAGCAGGGGCCTTGAGGTAACGGACCAAGGGACCCACCAGAAACAGGCGGGCGTCTTGTTAGCTCATACAAATCAGGATCCTCTAATGTCAATCGGACCCCAGTGCCATATGGAGGTACCAATGGGCATCATGCATGCTCTGCCCATTGGTACTTGGCATTGAGCTGACTGCTGCAAACTGAAGAAAAGTTCATAAAAGGTTTGTAAATGATTCTTGTAGGGTCAGGAGGAGCAGGCCCCACAATAATTGACCCCTACAAGTCCCAATCCTCTACGACCCTCACCCCAGATTGCCTCTCATCCCTTAACTTACCTGGACCGGCTACAGCCGTCGGATTGTCAGCCCTCTCAGATAGGTAAGCTGCTGTAAATGCACATTTAAATGCATGAAAATCGGTCGAGCTGCTCGTTAGCGATATCAGGCGAGTGTCCCAATGTCCATTAAAACAAAAAAAACAGTCCCACACCAAGTTGTCAATCCAGTGGCAGTCAAGGTGTGTTTTAAATGCAGGATGTGCCATTGTTTTGAAGAAGCCCCAAACATGACCCATTCGTGGCAATATTTTGTCAGTCAGGACAAGTGCTAGCACCTTGTGTGTTACAAATTTCTTTGATCGCTTCTGGTTTTTCTAAAAGACTTTAAGAATCAACAGACATGAGAAGTCAGGAAAGCAGCAAAAAGGCTGCAAAAGGAGTCTGGCAGCAGAAGGCTGCAAGTGAGGAACTATGTTTTTACATTAAGTAAAGGGTGCACTGAAGTAAACTAGAAAATGTGAGTTATTTACTTTTGTAACAGTACACAATAGAAGGTATACCAATTGTCTCTCATCATCATACTTGGTATTCTGTATGTTTTGCCTACTGTGGAATACAGAAACTTAAAATCAAACCAAACACTGTTTCTTCTAGTGTGAGCTCGATCTGTCTTTGGAGAGATTGGAGGAGTGCATGTATGCAAGACACAGAGATCTGGTCCCTTTACCATGCTGGTGAATATAGGGCAGTGGGAATCAACTTCTGTAAGAAACAGGCGAACAGAGCACTTAAGGGAGCAACAGATATCTGTGGTAGACCTGAATTTTTAATACTGTCACATTCGGAGGTCCATGGCCAGAAGTGTAAAGTCACAAACACAACTTGAGTGCAGATGTTTCCCCCAGTACTCCAAATCCATCCCGCAGTATAAACAAACACATCCAAGTATGGGCTGCTGCACCATACGACAGAACCACTTTCATTAGAATTAGCTATACAATGTAGAAAAAAACAGAAGCACTCAAACAGCAGACTTCTGATGTAGTGACATTATAAATGGTTTGTTGGCTTAGTGCAAATTTCTCCAACACGATTTTTTTTAAACTGAGCTTTTATACTCAAAGTGACAAATCGGAGTCCTGGACAATGAAACACTTTCCCATTTTGGGGACCCAATATCAGCGTCAATCACTACCAAGGGTCCAACACAACATATGCCCATTTTATACTAAAAAACTGCAATATACTTTATTTCCAGGTGCACTGAAATCACCCTATTCACATTGTCTGTGGATTTCAACAATTGATTGTGCAACTGTGCGTGCACATCACTTTCTGGTTAATGATGTTCCTCAAGCTCCCAACTTGCCCACTGCCAAAAAAGCAGGTGGAGTCCAGTGTCACCAGTTAAAATGTTACATCCAAAGGTATTTCAGAAAACCACCCAAGTTGTTTCTCCACTTTTCGAACCACAACAGCTGCACTTCATTTACTTTCAATCAGTGGCATTGCTGTAATATAAAGCAGCTTTCTATGCTGCATCATCAATGTGCGTCAACTCCAACTTCAGAAAATCACACTCTACTGTATCTGTATGACTTTCTACCATCTACATATGACATCCTTATGCCGTCCCTGAATAACATTACCAATTTAGTGCCAATGAATGCTCAATTAGAGGCAGTTTGTGCTGTGGAGCTGTACCCATTAGAAACTCAGGAAGAGATTGGCCAACTTCTTTCAAAAAGGATCATTTTCATTTAGGCTGTGTGCGAATCCAGGTATGGGCATTATTATGCTAGCCAGTCCCCACATCAATGATTTAATCACGAACTCCAATAGGCCAACAAAAATAGTGAAGACATTTTCTACAGATAATCAAAAGGTCAAGTGCAATATTTATCTCAATCCCCCTCCTCTATCAAGATGTAAACCTGCCAAAAAAATCTTAAATCCTTCCAGTTTCCAAAAAATATCTATTACCATCTGTTTTCAAACATTTTAATCCAAAACTAAATCATGTACTAAAAACAAACTCTCAGATCTCAGCATACAAGATCCTGCTGACAGGTAGCTCAAATATCTCTACTTTTTATGTTCCAAACCAGTCCCCCAGAGTATCTGATCAATGAAAATACTTGCAGTAGTTAATTAGCATTCTAAAGTTCAGTAATGCTGTATTTATTATTTTTAACTATTAACAAAACTGGGCTGGCCGTTTCACTTACATATATGAAGATTTAACTTGCATAATATTAAAGCTTCAACACAAAATGCAGAAATGACAATTGTAGACATTATATAAAAGTGTGTATACACTATGATTTTTAGGTAAAAGTGCACATTGAAGAGAACTGTTATGCCAAAGTTAACCAACTGACAATCACGTAAAATGCCATTCAAAGCACTTACATCGGTTGCATGCATAAACTTTTCTTGCAGTGAAGATGTTAATTTTCATCAAAAATCTCAGAAAAGGGGATCAGCTGAAAGAAGCAGGTCTTTTACAGAAACAAAAGCAAACCAGAAACCAGGCCATGTTCAAAGTCACCACTGCTGTAGCACTTTCATGTATCCTGGCTATATACACGATAGCCAAGATACTTGCAGCAGATGGATTACTCCATGTTACCAGCTTAACGATTGGCAATTGTGGAGGAGGTGGGGGGGTGGAGGGCCAGAACCAGGGTGATATTTCATTCACAATCATTTTTATTTCAGTAATGCATTTCAACATTACTGTCCACCAACAGCTATCAGTAGGGATACAACAAATAGAAGGATTTAGTAAGTTAAATTTTATTATTTAAATCTGCCATCCAATGCAAGTTTCTGGTACCAACTGCTAAACCAAATGTAAATGTTCTCCAAACAGGCACCCAGTACCAATCTTAAACAAATTTCCAATATCTTTTAAAATGGCTGCCACAAACTCTTGAACACACTTGTACTGTGTTTCAATACATCTTGCATATGATCACAACAAAACTAGTAATAGGCATCATCATGCCATGAAGTGCACAGATCTTGTACCAGATCATTCGTTCATAATATTTGGTCTGCTTTCTCAAAGTAGGCTTCACTTTCGAGTACAAGAGCAAGGATGTCTTGCTGCAGTTGTACAGGGCCTTGGTGAGACCACACCTTGAGTAGTGTGCGCAGTTTTGGTCACCTTATCTGAGGAATGAGGTTCTTGCCATGGAGAGAGTGCAGCGAAGATTCACCAGACTGATACCTGGGATGGCAGGAATGATGTATGAGGAGAGATTGGGTCAATTAGGCTTATATTCGCTAGAGTTCAGAAGAATGAGAGGGGATCTCATTGAAACTTATAAAATTCTAACAGGACTAGACAGACTAGATGCAGGAAGGATGTTCCCGATGGCAGGGGAGTCCAGAACCAGGGGTCTCAGTCTAAGGATAAGGGGTAAGCCATTTAGGGCTGAGATGAGGAGGAATTTCTTCACCCAGAGAGTGGTGAACCTGTGGAATTCTCTACCACAGAAAGGCAGTGGAGGCCAAATCATTAAATATATTCACGAAGGAGTTGGATATATTTCTTGAGGCTAAAGGGATCAAGGGATATGGGGAGAAAGCAGGGACAGGGTACTGAATTTGGATGATCAGCCATGATCTCATTAAATGGCGGAACAGGCTCGAGGGGCCGAATGGCCTACTCCTGCTCCTATCTTCTATGTTTCTGTAACAAACACCAATTAATCACAGTTGAGCTCCTGACCCACTGGTTTGAACTTGGAACAAATTAATTAGGTTATCTCTGTTGCATTCTTCCATGATTATTCTAGAACAAAGCAAATCCTAATTATAGGGCTGATGCAGATTTACTGTAAATCAATTCCTCTATCACTTGACAAAGCTATGGTTACATTAACAGGATGAAGGTCATTCAGACTGAAAACAGCACTTTACAGAATCATAAGAAAACAATGAATTATACTGCAAACCTACTTTTTGTGTAGCCGGGGATCAAATGGGGGATGTTGCGCTCCATAAACTTGTTGTATACTAAGGAAACAAAAGAGAAAGACATGCCATATAAGTGTAAAAAATGAATTAAACAAGCATCATTTACACTTCATATTGCAGATCGGAGAGGAAAAAATCCAATTCATACCATTAATGAATTGCGTGCATAGGATTTAGTAACGCTTACATACGAGATCTTTCCAAATGAAGAAAAGCATTACAAGTCAACACAACTATGAAGAGAAAGCAGAAATAGAATTTTGTTTTCCATGTCAGTGATGCTTGCGTCAGAATACGAGAGAGTACAGGCTCCAGTCCCAAACAAGCAACAGCAGAGGAGAGAAATGATAAATTCAAGACGTGTGTAAGTTACAGCTCTGGAAAACACAGCTCAGAGTAAGATGATTTGAATGTTTTCACCCTTCAACTGCAATTCAGTTCTAGCGCTGGGCAGTATTAAAAGTGCCAACCCTTTATACAAGCCAGTTGTACGTTTCATGATTTACATGACATTTCCATGTAACTTCTAGCTATTTGGTATCCTTATTCCACTTGGAGTGGCTTGTAAATATGTGACAGAAAAATGGGATGCTTTGTCACCAGAACACAAAACTAAAATACTGCCTAGAATCCTCTACAGCCAATACATTTATTTTATATAAGAATTCTACCAATGACAGAGCTATTTCTTTCCACAACTACTGCATGATAATGTAGAACAGTTCGGGAGCTCACAGAATATTGGGCCATTAACTAAAAATAATGCAGGTGCCATAGAATATCAGATTTTCAGATTGTGAATTACAAAGAAATTTAAGATGCTGAAAAAGGCATTCACAGGTATGTTATTAAGTCAATTTAAACAGCACTTTATCCCCACCTCAGAATCCATGCTTTCCATCTGTTGAGTCAAGGATCAGCACTAAAATGAAAAAAACATTAATAAGAAAGACAACAGTCCTCTGGCAGAGCCCGGTGGTATATTAGCAAGTTGCTTGCTAAGATTGGTGGGCCTCCAATATCATGTGAGAGACGTGCCAGGTAGAGCAGAGGTGAGGCAGTATCCCTGCTCAAACCACATCACTTGTGCATCACCCAGAGATTGGTTTTAATAGTTCCATTGCCAAAACTCCAGATAATCGGTTAGTCAGGGGATGCTCCATAGAAATGGATCGACCTAAAAAGGGAAAGTGCAGCTTGCAAATAGGGAGTGGGGGAAAAATATGGCGGCAGAGTCACAAACCAATTCAATTATCTAAGCCAGGAAGGAGGCTGAGTGGAGCTTGTAGACAGAGATAAAAAAAAATTTAAAAAAATTCAAGTGTATGAAGAAGTGCAGGGTAATTGTAGCAGTACGGTGTTAGACTTCATTCTCGAGTCACTGATGCCAATCCCCAGCTTGAATGATATTCACTTGCATTGGCTAATTTTGCCATGATTCATTGAGGCTGTAACTAAATGGAGTATCACATACTTCAGGGATATAATAAAGCTGTACAGTCCCATAGCATAGAAGAGCCTGTCGATCACTGGCAACACCAACTTCACTGAAGGCCCGATTTATCTGTAGTTTATAATTCTGATTTCTTAGCTGGAAAAAATACATCAGCTACTTTTAAAATGGGCAAGAATATTTCTTTCTTGGCTGACAAATCACAAACTAAATCTTCAATCTCAGTTTACAGTACAGCCGTAAAGAGAGATACACCGAATTAAAGTCTGCCACAAACAAGTCGGGCAATTAGTTTTGTGGTTGAGTCTCTGTTATTTGTCAATATCAAATAAACACAACCAAGAATTCACTGACAAATTTTATCAACGAGTTTTTTTCCTCCATATTTTTGACAATGTTCCAAATCTGGGACATAGAACAGATAATAAACCACGTAATGTCACCACAGTTAACTGGTCACTAAACTAGGCAACGGTGAACTTATCATTACACTGTGACATCGCATAACTAGGGCCATAGAAACTGCCATACCTAGAAGGCCTATACTCGCTGTGAAATGGGAACCATAGAAGCAGGAAACCTGAAAAGGATATAAATAAAATTAAGAAAAACCACCATTGCAGTACACAAAATAGAAACACCCTGGGAGGAAATATCAGGCCTTATTAGTGAGCAGTTCTATTGTATCTATTTTCTTTCAGTAGAAAGTTACAATCTTTCTGCAATGTGACATTACCACCAGAAGACCCGAGCTTGTCAAACACCTGCTAGGAGAAAAACAACCTAACAAAAAAGTGCATACCATCATTAAAAAAATAAGCAGGAGACTTCCTCTGGACTTGAGTGAGTAACAGCAAAAATACTTTTATCAGCCAAGGACCATTATTCTCAGTTAAATCAACAGTAAAACACCTTAATTAGTAACTACAGTAAAAGTCCGAATTCGATTTAAATCATTTTCTGTTATTAATCAATCGATAACTTCCTATTCCATTGCTGCAGTTGTTCTGCTCAAACAATCAATCGTGTCACTGAATTTCAAAACAAAATGCACATATTCTGGACCTGCTCTGTGGGTGATACCAAGTAGTGATAGGGAAAACTTCATTGGGGCAATGATGAAGCGCTGCAAAATAGTCAAAGGCACCAAATTACTTATTTGCTTGTTTCCAACAAAACTGTTGCATACTGGTTCTGATGGCTGCACATGGAACATTTAGCAGCCCACCACAATTTTACAATAAAATCAATATTAAAATTTATTGTGGCAGCAAACGCAAACTATTTCAATCAACATGTGACTGTCTGCAGCAACCAGGACCTCTACAGATACCAGCTCCATGGGGCCAACGGATGTCACTTAGTGGAAATTCTTGTTTTAAATGCTCGAACAATTCCTCCTCCTGTGCTGTACCGGTAATGTCAGCTAAATGATTATGGGGGAAAGGGAGCTTTAAGTGAGAGGACAATTAGGAAACATTACTAAAGGAGTTATTCGTAAATGTGTCTCTAAACAGCAATTTTATCATTGTTGTGGAGTTTGGCACCAATCAGATCACAGTTCTAACTCCAAAATTGTCCATGAAGAATTTTAGTGCGTGTGCGCGTGTATGTGGGGCAGGATTAGGAGCAAAACTCCACAATGTGCAGATTTAATCTTTTTTTTTAATAAACGTGCCAAGTGTCCCATTCGTGTCAGTAATATGGATTAAAAAATATTTCCACAAAAGGTTGACAATTGGCACATCACAGATTTTAATCATTTGCATTATGAACAATTTGACATTGTTGCCTCATTGTCGTGATTAGAGCATTGCTTATTCTGTACAGTTCTCAGCATGTACATTTTAAAGAGAAGCCAAATGAATCTTAAAAATGCAAGACATGTAACAAGCTACTTAAAATCCAAACATCCATGAGTAAAATCAAGAAAACACATTCATGACTTGAAGAATAAAGTAATGAGTCATTGTTACATGAAAGCACGAACCACTCAACTGCCAATTAGACTAATGGAACCTTGGAGATAAAGGTTCTTCTCAGGTACAGAGGAAACAATTTGTTGTGCAGTCAGTTCGCAGTATGCTCAATCACAACAGATAACTGAAGTCTAATCTTAGCATGTCGCCAACAAGGCAGGTAAAATGGATCCCAGTGTGTTACTCATTTGTACTATGCTTACTGTACAAAGTATCACTGAATAGCTTCAGTTACTTTGGCATTTACATTCCCCCATCACTCTCAGTTCGCTGGCTGAGGAATGCAAGACACGTAACCTCATCTTGTCCATGAGACCCACTTCCTGCTCCCTCGACCCTATTCCCACTAAATTGCTGACCACCAAACTTCCTTTTCTGGCTCCCATGTTAGCTGACATTGTTAACAGTCCACTCTCCTCAGGTACTGTCCCCCTCTCCTTCAAATCTGCCGTCATCACCCCTCTCCTCAAAAAAACAACCCTTGACCCCTGTCCTTGCGAACGACCGCCCCATCTCCAACCTCCCTTTCCTCTCCAAAGTCCTTGAACGTGTTGTCACCTCCCAAATCCATTCCCATCTTTCCTGCAACTCCCATGTTTGAATCCCTCCATCTGGTTTCCGCCCTTGCCACAGTACCGAAATGGTTCTCAAAGTCACAAATGACATCCTTTGTGACTGTGACAAAGGTAAACTATCCCTCCTCATTCTTCTTGACCTGTCTGCAGCCTTTGACACGGTTGACCACACCATCCTCCTCCAACGCCTGTCCACCATCGTCCAGGTGGGTGGGACTGCACTCGCCTGGTTCCATTCTTATCTATCTAATCGTAGCCAGAAAATCACCTGCAATGGCTTCTCTTCCCACTCCCGCATCGTTACCTCTGGTGTCCCACACCCCCTCCCATTTCTCATCTCCATGCTGCACCTTGGCGGCATCATCCGAAAACACGGCGTCAGTTTCTACATGTATGCGGACGAGACCCAGCTCTACCTCACCACCTCTTCTCTGGACCCCTCCACGGTCTCTAGTTTGTCAGACTGCTTGCCCGACATACAGTACTGGATGAGCAGAAATTCTCTCTAAATATTGGGAAGACCGAAGCCATTGTCTTCGGTCCCCGCCACAAACTCTGTTTCCTAGCCACCAACTCCAACCCTCTCCCTAGCATCTGTCTGAGGCTGAACCAGATTGTTCACAACCTTGGTGTCATATGTGACCCTGAAATGAGCTTCCGATCACAAACCCACGGCATAACTAAGACCGCCTATTTCCACCTCCGTAACATTGCGCGTCTCCGCCCTTGCCTCAGCTCATCTGTTGCTGAAACGCTCATCCATGCCTCTGTTACCTCTAGGCTTATCTATTCCAATGCACTCCTGGCTGGCCTCCCACATTCCACCCTACGTAAACTTGAGGTCACCCAAAACTCAGCTGCCCGTGTCCTAACTCGCACCAAGTCCCGTTCACCCATCACCCCTGTGCTCACTGACCTACATGGCTCCCGGTCAAGCAACACCTCGATTTCAAAATTCTCATCCTTGTTTTCAAATCCCTCTATGGCTTCGCCCCTCCCTATCTCTAATCTCCTTCAGCCCCCCACCCCAAGGTATCAGCACTCCTCCAATTCTGGCCTCTTGAGCATCCCTGACTATAATCACTCAACCATTGGTGGCCGTGCCGTGCCTTCAGCTGCCTAGGCCCCAAGCTCTGGAATTCCCTGCCTAAACACCTCTGCCTCTTTTAAGGTGCTCCTTAAAACCTACCTCTTTGACCAAGCGTTTGGTCATCTGCCCTAATTTCTTTTTATGTGGCTCAGTGCCAAAAATTTTTTTTTTTTTTTTTTAAATAAATACTCCTGTGAAGTACCTTAGAACGTTGTACTATGTTAAAGGTGCTAAATAAATAGTTGTTGTTGTAACCTATTCTTAGGCTTCAAATTATATTGCAATAAGATTAAGAGCAGGCTGGAGTGACTGAACCTCAAACTTTCCCCAAGATCAAGTAGCATACCTCTCGACCACAGTACATGTACCACTACCAGCTTTGATCAAACTCAAGGTGCACTGGAGGAAATAGAAGGCCATACATATTTTGCACTGTGGAAGTGATGACAAAACTATTTTCTAAAGGGACTTGAAGTTGAAAGCCTACTATTTTCAGACCATTTGTGTCATTGTATAAAAGGTTACACACAAAGCAATGTGGTAGCAATAAAAAAAATGCAATAGTTTGCTTTCACAGTTCTACTAGTGTTGGGTGAGTGGAGCACATTAAGCTAGGTGAGAACTTTACTAACTAAATCTCTACATTAAAGCAAATGCTATTATTGGCAGTCCTAAGTTCAGCAGCAACACTGTAAAGTGAATGAAGTGATGCTAATTGGAAAGGTGCCAAAAATCCATGTTCAAGAGGCAATTTTGTCAGTGCCTCTGAAAACGGAAAATATAAACCCCAATACAGTAAGGTAGAAGCCAACTGTAATGCTGAACTGAACTTCTATCTTTGGTTGTCTGTCCCCTTGAAGCAAGGAGTTGAGAAGCCGTCCTGAGTGGACAAATGAAGGTCAGGGAACAAGTCTACATCTGCTTTACTGCTTCAGGTAGGTGTACAATTTCACATCCACAGATTTATTGTGCTGCACGCATGGCTCATAATATGTCACATGTTGTCAGTGTCATATTAGTAACAGAAAACATAGCCTTACAATTGACACCTTCAATAACGTAACGAGCACAGCACTGCCCAATGTGAGAGCTACTGGACCATTTCGGAGTTATTGTCCAATTGAAAAATAAATGTCTTTATTGAGAAAAAAAGTTCCAGTTAGAGCAGTTATGAAACATTTGGAAGTCACAAAAACCATGCTGCCAATTTATTTACCAGATGTCTCAAAAGCCACCCAATTTGTCAACACTAATTCTGGGTGAGCCTGCCATCATAATAAACAATGGCAAAAATAAGACCACAAAAGAAAATCATTTAAAGTCAATTTATTGGTGTATTTGTACTGCAACTTTGGCATCAATGCAGTTCAGACACCTCAATGGAGTATATTTCCAGTGCAATATCAAAACCAGGCTTACAACATTGCACCCGTTGTAAACTTACCTAGAGATTATTTAAATGTATCAATAGCATAAAATGCCCACCTGCACTGTCAAAACATTTAATATTTAACAGCCAGGATCAGATCTCTGTGCACGTAAGCATACAGGTGCATAGCTCACTCCTGGATTTGGAAGTTCCAACTGCAGATATTATCCATTTGCAGTTGGAATTTCAGGCTGTAGGGGAGCTTTGCGTGATCTGGGACCTGTATCGACAGTATAACTGCACCTTATAATCAAGATATTTACAGAAAACAACCTATAGAGTTAAAACAATCAACAGTAAAAAAAAATAAGCACAAAGAAAATGCTCTTAAGTTTCTGTTAAATTTCACTTATCTGTAAATTTCTTACTTCCAAAAATTGGCTGTAAATCGTAGAAGTTGAAAGATCAGCTTACTGAAGAATGTTTCAATTGCTTCAAAGTACACCAGGATTTTGAGGGTTGAATACATTTGGACATATGATTAGATACAATCCACAGCAGATGGGGATTTCTGCTACTAAAGTCTTTGGAATTTTTTACATTTTGCTCATAAAAATGCATCTTAAAAAACTGCACGCTAATTGTACAACATATGAGCAACAGCTATGAATGTGTTTTATAGAGCAGGTGAAAACTTAAGTAACAAAAAACATTAAGGAAGATGTAATAATAGACAGTCTTCCAATATAAATAAAGTTTATTGGAGAGTGAACACAAATGTTGACAGTCATTATTGCTAGTTGAACAGGTTACCAGTAGTAAGATCATACACATTCTACATGTGCATCAATCATTACAGGTAATTAAAGCACATTGCTATCATGCTTGGTGAAACTCAATACTGACACAATACAATTAAGAGTATACAGGAGATCATCAAAATGAGCTTTCTCCTAGTTGGTAAAAACGAACAAACTTAAGATCATCGCAATAATTAAACAGGAAGCTAGAAAAAAATTCTTCAGAGGGTGGTTAGAATATGGAATTCTGTGCCAGATACTATTTTGATGCAGAATGCATAGATACTTTTAACAGGGATTTAGATAGTTGATTGAAAAAGAGGAATAGGAAAGAGGTTGGTGAGCGAGCAGGAAAGTAGTATTTGACTAACTGCCTAATGTGGATATGGCCTATGTGGTGTGTTTTTGTTTCTTGGCCAATGAACAGGTGCGTAAATGATTTTATATCGTTTTTGACATCTTCAACATTGAATCAGCCATTTCCAAAGGTACACACTACTGTGGCCACATCTCGATTTCAATCAAACTCAAAATGAAAACTAACGCGATGGTTGGAGATAAGGGGAAAGAGAGAGCTGGCCTGTCAAGTCGTCCAACTACTGTTTCTGCCAAGACTGCCTGCACTATGATTCCAATAGCCAATACCCTGTGCAGTAGTTATTTTGAATGGCATTAAAAATGCATTCAGGTGCATTAGCAAAAAGAGCAATGAAATGAGCTGCAGTGTTATTGGGACTGAAACCCTGACAAACATTTCCGTGTGAATGCATCAACCAGATGCTCTCTCTCCCTCCCGCGCTCTCTCTCTCTTTACGAAGCACAGTATTTGGTCCGGAAATAAAAACCAGAATTGGGGGGGGGGGAAATGGCAACTTTGCAATCTCAGAAGCAAATAGTACAGCAAAAAAAAAAGCTACAGGAAATGATCACAAAACAGTATCAGCCGCGAGTTCAAGCTGTCCCGGAGTCAGTGAGCGAGTGCACGAACCTTCCGGGAACCTTGGTGTTCCGCTTCCAGAACTGCCTCCTGCTATCGCTCGCCATAACTCCCTCCGCTCACTGTGCCGGGCCGATGACCGGCCGGCCGGCCGCTTTCAAATGACTTGAGCCTGAAACGGTGACTCGCTGACTGAATGAAGAAACCAGTTTAACACGAACGGGTTTCGCCCCGTCGGAAAGGTTAAAATTTGAAATAAAGGCGAAAAACTGTACGGTGAGCGGCCATGTTGGCGTCCGGACCGACGCTCGCTTCTCATTGGCCGGGGCGGGCCTCCGCAGCCCGCTGGCCAATTAGGGGCCGCGATGTTTCCAGGTGGGACGTCTCCTTGGCGATGGCGCCCGGCTGATTGACAGGTAGAGTCGAGCAAGTGTCTACAGTGATCCCAGCAGCCAAATCACAACAGCACTGAATGATGTTTAAATAGAAGATGGAGAGATTAGATTACTCTCAACTACCAATGTTGACAGATCATTGCGTTATTTGATTTTTCCCCTCTAATCTACACAGTGACACTGGAGTAGACAGGATTATTCAGTACTGTCGATATAGCCAAGTTAATCTAGAATTCAAGTCAATTTTAAAAGAATATAAACTTTCAAATTAACTTTAATTGAAGTGGGATTTTGAAAACGCAAACTAGTTTTATTTGTTGGACAAACTCCCTAAATAGACACCAATTTTGTTATTTTTTTCTTCAAAGAATGACTTGCATTTATATAGCGCCTTTCACTACCACTAGACTTCCCAAAGCACTTTTTTGGCAATGAAGTACTTTTTGAAGTGTAGTCACTATTGTAATGTAGGCAATGCAGCAGCCAATTTGCACACAGCAAGCTCCCACAAACAGCAATGTGATAATGACCAGATAATCTGGGGTTTTTTGTTATGTTGATTGAGAGATAAATATCGGCCAGGACACCGGGGATAACTCCCCTGCTCTTATTTGAAATAGCGCCATGGGATCTTTTACCTGAGAGACCAGATGGCATCAGTTTAACGTCTCATCCAAAAGACTGCATCATCCAACAGTACAGCACTCCCTCACTACTGCACTGGAGTGTTAGTCTAGATTTTTGTGCTCAAGTCCCTGGAGTGGGATTATGAACCCACAACCTTCTAGACTCAGAGGCAAGAGTGCTACTAACTGAGCCACAGCTGAAAAGGGAATGAAGGAATATTGGTAATCATCTGTGCAATATATTTTGTAAGTGTGTGTACATATATGTGTGCCAACTTTTAAAATGCCATAGCTGGAGAATGGGCATGAAGAGAAAGTTTATATTTGCAGCATTATGAATAAAAATAAAATTCCTCATCAATGTTTGTCTGATTATGATCCTGTGAAGCGCCTTGGGACAATTTGTTAGTTAAAAGTGCTGTATAAATGAAAGTTGTTGCTGACAAAAGCTAAGCCAGTTTAATGCATGAATATGTTTATAGTCAAATAGTCCATAAATTGTCCAGTTTGCATCTTGGTGAGGGATTACTGCAATCTGTATATGAAACTGAATCATGAATTGGCATGTAGAAAAAAAGGAAGACACTGGACAGTGATAAAATATACTATTTAATTAAAAAAATTAGATACAATTTGCAGATAAATAATATTTGTACTTTTCCACATATACGATCAGCATTTTTGGTTTCATTACACACTCTTTGAAAAATACAGATTAGCATTAAGAAAAACAGCCTGCCTTTGCAAATGTTGATATTGAATATATATCTCGCATGTAATTGCACAGAAGGAGTCAAGACCAAGTGCAGTCTTGAGGTGAAGTGGGATTAGATGGCGGTACGCAAATATAATTCAGTAATCATTTTAAAGTTATATATTCACTATTTATTTTTACTTAATGCTTTGATTTTATATTATTGATACTGAAATAGTAAAACTGATGGTATTTTGGTAAAGCAATGACATAGATGATGGAGCACAGGAGTTTCTCTGCATGTGAGCTGAGAGATGCAACACTGAGGCAGCACAGTGCCACCACTGGCAGGAGGATGTAATTACACTTTTACTGGGGCAGTTTCTATTATAAATTTGGAACAGAAATTTGCAATGGTAATATGCGACAAAAATATGACAACAGAAATTGTGCACAGATGTAAGATTTTAAATATATGTATCTGTATATATAAACGGATCGATCTGTCTGTCTGTCTGTCTATCTGTCTGTCTGTCTATCTGTCTGTCTGTCCTCACGTGTGCGTCTGTCCGGCTATGCGCTCGAAAGTTATAGAGCGTACCTACGCGTGCGTTACGTCGAAAGAAAGCTTACCATTCCAAAACAGTCGTAAGCGTATTTACGTTTCGGCCGGACAAAAATCGCGCCCGCGGTATCCAAAAAACGTTCAACATTCTGCTAATTAGCATCTCATTATCCGCTCATTAGCGATAGAGTGACCTCGAGGTCGACCAATCGTATGCCGGGTTCCTGGCGCGTGCGGCCGGGCCCTCCTACGGTCGAGTGACGGGACGATTGATCAATCCTACGCTTTTGGTGACCTGACGGTCGACCAATCGGTGCGTGTGTGGGCGGGCCTTATCGTTCTGAACCGAGGTGAGTCGCCGCCATCTTGATTCCAAACTTTTCCTTTCTTTTTCCCGCTTTCTGCGTCTTTAAAAAAAACGTTGCTTTTAAAACACATATTGTTTTTTTTAAAAGTTAATTACTTTCTAAATCTTTTATCTAATCTCATTAATTTTCCTACCTTTCCCCGTTTTTCCAGGTAGGCCTCGAAGCCTCGGCCTCTCCTCCGCACCCACGCCCGAGCTAGGCACCTCCCGGCCCCAGTCAACAAGCGGCCCCCGATCGCCGCCATCTTTGTGAAGGCTGGAGGGGCGGGCCTCAGCCGAGCGCCGCTGCCATCTTAGTGAAGGGTGCGTGCGCAGCAGGAGCAGCTGAGACGCGCTCTGTTCCCCGCTTGGCTCGGGCGGGGCTCTCGGGAGTGCGGATCTCGGGTGGGGCTTGGAGAGCGGGAAGGGTTACCCCGGCAACCGGGCCCGCTGGCCGTCTCTCACAGCCGCAATCGGCGCTCTTGAAGCC